>NC_051192.1:17387072-18637072 GCF_015220075.1 Falco rusticolus
GCAAACACTGGCTATTTGTAGTGACACTGATCAGGACGCCTTTTGTGAATTTTGCCTGCTACAATGCATGGGCCTCCTTCCCAAAACAGGCAGGTGTTACACAGTTCCCACTGTGAGTCATCAGCCTGCTGCTGAGTAGAAAAATTAACGATGAAGGCGATTGTTCTGAGGAAGCAGGGGACTGTAAGAGCAGATTCAGTAATGAACTTACCCTTATGTTACAAAGTTAAGTGGCCTTATAGCCTAGGGTTAAGGTGCAAAACATTTTCAAACGGTTAGGCATCTCTAGCTTGAATGTTCGGGTGTAACTGCTCATCCCTGATCCTTCTTGTGCCTTTGTACACCAGACTGAAGACCCCCTTCAGACCCGGTTTCAGCCTGCAGCTCCCTCCCCCCTCTTTTCTGGAAAACCCATTACTGTAGTGAGACAAAGACGCTACAGCAAAGCAAGCTAAGCAGAACAGTGTTCCCCTAGGGCACGGAAACCATATTTTTAACTTACTTTGTTCATGACAACAATGAAAGGTAGCTTTGTCTTGTACAGGATGCTGGAAGAAGGGGCAGGGGGAAGGGGAAGACACACACAAAACATTAAAAATTAATTTAAATCTCACTAGAATAGAAAACAAGTTACGCGTTAAGGCAGACAAGACTTGTGCAAAACTGAACACATTTGACCTTCAAAAGATCATTATTTCCCCCGCACCAATTAGAATGGAATTTTCACCCAGATCCTGCTTACCGTAGTTGAACAAAATACGCCCCTCCCCCTGCCCCCAAGATGCAAGCGCACGCCTCTAAGATGCAAAATCTCCTTCTACACACCCAGTTGATTTTGATTACTATTTTCTATGACTCTCAGATCCCAGTATTTGACTCTGTTGGCATTTTCTAGTTATTCTGACCCAAACCTTAGCTTCTGAGGTACTACTTGTGAACTGAGCAATGAATTCAAAGAACTCAAAACATCTACAAAGCAAAACTATCTCGAAACATCGCTTACGTATTAATTTCACCGTGTACACATTCTATCATTTTCTGCTCGACACCCATGTCAGAAAACGCAGCGTGCAATAAGACACATTCTGCATATTCCTATCACAGTGATACCGCTTCTGACCTTGGTAATAGGATTGATAGGTTTTTTGACAACCTTTTACCAACATTTACCATGAATTATGACAGCTCTAGATACGCTGGTCTTTACACAGGTATTTAGTCCCCGGTTTAACACGAGAGAGAGCAGATAAATCCACGTACGAGGAGGGAGACAATAAATCAAGAACGCCATGCTATGCTGAGCTCTAAACAAACCTTGAAGAACCACTGAAAGGATCAACAACATTCAAAAAGCCCCTAGAATACAATATTATGTGTTTAGAATAAGAAGGAGCTGAAGCTAGCCTATCTTGATACATCTTAGATCGATGATGTTACAAGCAACAGACAATGTGTCAGATCGAATGTAACTAGCCTTCACCACACTAAGGTCTCCTCCATCATTTCATGCTTTTGGGGAGTTTTGACCCAATGACCTCCAGATGTCCACTGGCACCTAAATCATATTGCGTATCCAATGGGAAAATCACTAAGACGAAGAAGAACCAAAACAGCGGATTAAGAGGATATGAGGCATCAATGTGCAACATGCAGCCCAGAAAGCCAACCGTATCCCGGCAGCATCAAAGGAAGCGTGGCCAGCAAGTTGAGGGAGGTGATTTGTCCCTTTCTGCTCCACTCTCCTGGTGCCCTGCCTGGAGCGCTGCGTCCAGCTCTGGGGCCCGCGGAACAAGGCAGACGCGGACCTGTTGCACTGCGTCCGGAGGAGGGCCAGGGAAACGATCAGAAGGCCGGAATGCCTCTCCTAGGGGGACAGGCTGGGAGAGCTGGGGCTGCTCAGCCTGGAGAAGAGAAGGCTTCAGGGAGACCTTACTGCGGCCTTTCAGTACATAAAAGGGGCTTGTGAGAGAGAGAGAGAGAGACTTTTTGACAGGGCCTGTAGCGACGGGACAAGGGTCAAACCGGAAAAGGATGGGTTTAGACTGGACAAAAGGAAGAAATGTTACGCGATGGGGGACGGCGAGGCACTGGAGCGGGTTGCCCAGGGAAAGCTGCGGGTGCCCCATTGTTGGAGGTGCTCAAGAGCAGGCTGGCCAGGGCTTCGAGCAACCTGATCTAGTGAAAGATGCCCGCCCATGGAAGCGGCAAGGAGGGACCAGACGGTCTTTCAAGGTCCCTCCCAACCCAAATCATCCTGTGCTTCCCCTCCAAAATTAAGGATCACAGAGATGCAACCATCAAAGCAGACGGACTGCGTTTTCAGCTTTGCTTACCTGCAGGCATACAGCATGTTGGACATAAAGGTGACAGGGTTAGTACTGCGAGAGGTGTCCATCACATAAACCACCACTGAAGGAAAAGAGGAAGCCTGGAAACACAAAAGTAAAAGGTATTTCAGTTAGAAGCCCGTGCTGTTCAACAACCACTTCCTTCACACAGCCTCACTGTCAAGTCACACAGCAAACACTTACCAAGGCCTCAGTTATGGGTTCCTGATGCTGACCAGGTGAACACCTCAATTTGCCCCGGTGTGTCAATAATGACATACCTGGCAAGAAATCACCCCCAACAAACCGTAAGGGAAAATCAGTTAAGCACAAGGGCCCATTCTCACCAGATCGCCACAAGCACACAACGGCACATCACACGATGACTCTGTTACAGATCAGAAAAGCTTTTCCCAAACAGTGACAAGATTTACAGGCACACCTGTCTATCTCCTGTGTGAATCTTGTATCTAAGAAGCACATACTCTCTTCGGATTCTACTAAAGCTGAAGGCACCCACTTGACAGACACTTACTCCTGCAAACTCTTCAGAAGAATTAACTGTCGCCAGTTCGAACGGTGCCAGGAAAAAAAAAAAAAAGACCGTCTAACGGTAGCCGTGAATAGCAGAGCTGGAATCAGCAAACATTTCTTCAATGTAGCTGAAGAATGCCTGGTTTATCTACTCTAATTCTGTGCCCTTTTCTACAAAAAAAAAAAAAAAATTCTATACCAAGGGTGAAAAACAACTAGAAAACACACAGAGAATCTTCTTAGGATTTCACATGGTTTTCCCACACTGATCCCAGAAAAGCAGGACTTGGTAGAACATACTCACTTTGATGCGTTTTGCCTTTTTTCAATAAACTTCATCACCTGATTGAAAAAGGAGGAGTACGCTTTGTATTTAGGCTCACAACAGGAAACTTTCATCCTCATTTCCTAACAGAAACTACGTCAACTTGCACAGCTGCATGCACGTATTAAAAGAGCACAGTCTCTAAGCTCTGCAGTGTGCGAAAATGCCCTACAGAGGCGCGGTGGAAAATGCTCAGACACCGCACAGGTCAGAGACAACCTTGATTTGGTCTCTGTTCCAGGACCTGACTGAAGAAACAGGGTAACAAATGCAGTTGTTCCCAACCTTTTTTTTTTGCACTGTCTCAGCACCTCGCACAGGCTCCCACTTAGGGTTTAAGGGAGCAGTCAATTATCAAATAACCCTAGGAAAACTTAACCCTTTCCCACAAGTGAGCTTCCCGACTTCAGAATCAGGGCATTTGTATGAAAGACTCGATAGAGAACACAGTGCAACAGAACAGTTACGTACAAACCACTGAAGAACGTTCTGTACACGTGGCTTCTAAATTTTATTTTTAAAAAAGCTGAAAACCTGAAATCTCCCATATGAAAGCCAGGGCGCTTTGGCTGCTTTGTAAAATACATGGTTCTGTATGGAGAATACTCTAACTCCAAAGAAGTATTAGGAGGCTAATCACACACAGTGCTCCCAGGAGACTCCAAAATACACAAAACCTCCCGCAGCCTCCCAGCACAGTATTCGCAGCACAGCATCACAGAGGAACAGCCTCGTACCTGATCAAACCTTGTAGCAAAGAGATTGAGAGAGGTCACTATTCCACCATTTGGGCCCAGCCCGTATCTAGAGGCTTCGTTTAGGAAAGCAGATGATTACGCAGAGCTCAGAGGGCTTCTTTTTCAATCCTTCTAACAGCTGGCCGTGTACAATGCACACTGGACACCTTGCAGCAAAAGACAATACCCCTAACACGCAATTCAGTCTCCCAAGCGATGCAGCAGCATAACAAATCCTAAGCGGTCCTCTCTTGCCCAAACACGCGTGACTGACAAAAGGAAAAGGGGCTGTGCCGTGGCTTCCCCTCGCCATTATTCAGGCAATACCGCTCTGGACAGAGAAAACATACGTACGTATACACATCAAAGCCATCTTTGTCTTTCCAAAAAGATTTACAACACAGCGACTCATAATTTAACAATGCCCTGGATGCGCTTAATGTGAAGAATTTACACTTCAAAAGATAATTAAAAGATTTCTTGCACAAATGCATTTTTAGCACAACTTAAACGGTAACGGGAATGGATGTTGTAAAGATGCCCCAAGCGTCAGCTTAAAGACGAAGATTTCAAAATCCTTTTCCATGCATACAGATCTGTACGCTAATTATGTTGTTTAGGGCTGCTGGAGAAAGGGGGGGGGGGGGGGCGGGGGGAGGGCTCACAACCTTATTGCTCTCCACAACTACCTGAAAGAAGGCTGCAGACAGCAAGGGTTGGTCTCTTCTCCCAGGTAACAAGCAACAGAACAAGAGGGAACGGCCTCAAGTTATGCCAGGGCAGTTTTAGGTTGGATAGTAGGAAAACATTCTTCACTACAAGGGGGTCAAGCACTGCAGTGGGCTGCCCAGGGACGCGGTGGAATCACCATCGCGTTCAAAAAGCGTGTAGATGTCGTACTTCGAGGCGTGGGTTAGTGGTGGGCTTGGCAGTGCTGGCTTAATGGTTGGACTTGATGATCTTGAAGGTCTTTCCCAGCCTAAGTGATTCTATGAGTCTGTGTCCAAAGAAACAAAGGTTTGTTGTAGAACACACGTTTCTAATCTCACATGCAAGAAGTACATAGTCAAAACCTTCCGATCACCATGCAACATTCGGCATTACCGCAAGCCCCAGCACCTCCTGCCCTCTTCAGCATAGGCGTGCAGCAGCAACAGACTACTTTCACAAAACCTGGGACTTCCAATGTCATTATTCCAACAGAAAAAGGATACTGTCTCATGACTTCTTTGTACTTCACAGTGTCCCTGATATCTAGAGGAGGAAGACATAGGAGCCGTTTTAGGACATCACTTTTAAAGCACCCTCCTCCCTCCACGTGCGGAGAGGCGAAAGCCCTTCTTTTACCAGCAAGTCTCCTTTTGTCTCGGTAACAGATCTCGCGCCAACAGGAAAAATCTCCAGAGCAGAATTAATAAATTCTAGCAGATCTGCTACGCTCTCAACACTCTTAGGAAACCCCACGCAGTTTACAGGAAACACCGCCCATTTAGGTATTGAGCAGCAGCCGCCTCCTGGGTGGCATTTTCTTCCCAGCTGATCAATGTCAGTTAACAAGCTACAATTTTGTATCTGGCTGTATCGTTAGAGACCCAACACCGGAGCAGACCTCCAATTACTCACCCGAGAGCAGGAAACCAGCTTTGGTATCCACGCTGCCTTTCCGACCCTCCGGAGAGGCAGGCTGGGAAGCGTTAGGAAGCTGGAGACCCAGGACCCTCACCGACCTCGCGATCGCTAAGCCCCTTGGAACAGCCAAACATACGGTCCGGTCTGCTGTCCGGGCACGTTCTGTAAAAACCCGCGTCCTGCGGAGCGCTGGCAGGCAGCGCTTTGGGAGCACTGCGGGCTACCGCTGTTCGGCGGCGGGGACCAGACCCAAGCCGTTCAGACGTTCGCGGCCGGCAAGGCAAGAGCCCACCGGGACGGCGGCACAGCGGGCCCCGCCAGCCGACGGCAGCGGCGGACGGCGCGGCGCCCCGGGCCCTCAGCGCGCGCACCTGGAGCGGCGGCAGAGGAAGGGGCTCAGCAGCAGCCCAGCCCCCGCCCGGCCGAGCGGCGCTTCGGGAAGGGCAGAGAAGGAGCCCGGCCGCGCGCCCCGCGTACCCCGCCCCCCCGCCCCTCCGCCGGGCTGGCCCGGGCGGCCGCGCTCACCGATGTTGGCGGGGAAGGGCAGCCCGGGCACGGCGGGGTCCAGGTTGATCAGGTACGGCGGGCGGCGCTGCCCGTGCAGCTGGGCCGCCAGGCGCTGAGGGGACACGAGGAGGCGTCAGGCCCCGCTGGCCACGGGCGCGGCGCTGGGGGAAAGGGGCCGCTGCCCGCCGCCCGCCGCCCCCGCGCCGCCCCTCACCTGCACGAAGGTTGTTTTCCCGGAGCCGGCCATACCCAGCACCAGCACGCACACCGGAGCGCCCGCTGCCGCCGCCGCCGCCGCCATCTTCCCGGCAGCCACTTGTCCTTCCGGGGCGCGGGCAGGACGGCGCGGGGGCGGCCCGGCAGCGCCCCGCCGTGACGCGCGCGGGGCCCGCGCCGCCGCCGCCGCCAGTGCCGCTGCCGGCCGGGTACGCGTTACGGCCTCGCCGCGCCGGGCGGGGCCCGCGGGCCGCCGGCAGCGCTCACCCGCGGGGCCCGGGGCCGGCGGCCGCCGCCAGGAGGCGGCCGGAAGCGGGAGGGCGGGACCCCGCGGCCGTGCGGGGCGCGTGCTGACGTGGCGGCGACGGCGGCACCATGCGGAGCGGCGGCGGCGGCGGCCCGGTGAGTGCCCGGGGTGCTGCTGGCCGCCGCCGGCGGGACTGGCGCTTCGCCCCGAGGGTCTCGCTGGGCTCGGGCGCAGAGTGGGCTCGGCGCGGCCCCGAGTAGCCGAGCGGCCCCGGTCTGCGCCGCTGCCGCCCGCGGGCCGCGCCCCGTCCCGTGGCCGGGCGGCGAGCGGGGCTCGCTGCGGGCTGCCCGGAGAGCCGGCGGCGGCGTTCAGGCCCGCTTTCCGCCCGGAGAGCCGCCCGCCGAGGCTGAAGCCGGGGGGCGGGTCCGGAGCGGGGCGGCAGCCGCACGTGCTGCCCGCACGGTCTCCGTCGCGGGAGGCGGCAGCGCGTGGGGCCGCGGGCCGGGAGCCCCGCGAAGGGCGCGAAGCCGTTCCCGTGTCCCGCGGGGTCGGGACAGGCGCGGCAGCGCGGAGCACCGGGGGCTGCCGTCGACGCCGCCGCCGGGGCCGGGCTCGGCAGCCGCGGCGGCCTCCCGGCCTCGGCCGGAGCCGCCGTGCGGGCTCGGCGCCGCCTCCCGCGGTCGCTGCGGCGGGGCAGCCCGTCTCCAGCCGCCGCCCGCGCTCGGGCCGCAGCAGCGGCCGCTCGCCGAGCGCCTGCCTGCCTCCTCCCGCCGCGGCGGGGCGCTTGGCCGCGCCGCCGCCCGTGCGCGTCGGGCCTCTGCGTGCTGCGTGGGCAGCGCGCCGTGCGGGTGGGAACCCCGCGGGCCTCGGCGGCGCTGTCTCTGGAGGCCCCTTCGGGATTGCGGCTGTCAGCTTCCCGGAGAGGGCGCCTCGGCGGCTCATCCCTGCTCTCCCTTTTTGATTGCCTCTCCTTAACCGGGAGCGAAACGTGTCCGACAGGTCTCCGCTTTTATGCAAAGTCTTTTACTCCTAGAAAGAAAAATCCCCACAAAAGCACCTTAAAACATGTGCCGTGTCTGTCAGCCACCCGGGTCCCGCAGGTGGCAGGGGAGGCCGGCTCACGGCAGCGGGCTGCGCCTGCCCGTCTGCTCGGTTTTCTCATTACAGCTTCGCAGGCCTGGTCTGTTACTGTAGCTGCTCCTCAGCGAGGTTTCTCCATGGTTCCGATGTAGGGGTTTCCCAGCCGCCGCTCTTGGCTGCGCATAAACTGCCTCGAAGTAATACAGGCGCAAAGATCCCATTGCCTTTCCTTCCAGAGAAGACCAAGTAGGACCGTGAAGTCATTGATTGAGCAGTTGTGGCGTTCTCTCCTGCTCCTCCCGTGAGCAGAGACTCTGGGGCTGGAGACCCAAGGACCCTCTGACGCTCTGTAGTCACGGTTTAAGGATTCATCTAGTTGATGTCGCTGCCGTCTGCTGAGTTTCTTACCTGTTGGCTGGGCTGTCTCTCACTGACTGTGGTCCTGGGAAGAGTGAACTGCTACTTGTTCCTGTGTACAGATGAGATGGCGAGAGCATAAAAGACAGATCAAAGTTACATTTTTCCCAGTGCCTTTGTTTTTTTAGTGGTGAGTTTCATTTGCCTGGAAGCTGCCCATTCCCTAGTTCTGCTGCAGCACCCGCAGTTTGTCAGCATCTCCTCCTGACGAGTCATCGCAGTTCTACGATTTCTTCCGATTCTGTCATATCCCGTGTGCTGTTTTCCCCAGAAAACATGTAGCGTTTCTTTCTAACAACTAACTTCATGGCATGGTCCAGTTGATAATGTGCATTACATTTTTCTGTAAAGACGATGGGTAGTTTAGCCATGTTCTCCCTGCTGACCCGCCTCCCCCCGAAGTTTCTTAGCCAGTTCCTGTATGTGGCAAAATACTCTCTGTTCCCAGGTTACGTCTTTGGCATTTCATATACTTCTGCTGGGCATTGATTTTTGTGCCATGTAAACAAGTGCCGTGTAAAAGCTAGTCAGTTGAGATCTAAACCATTTGTCATCGTGTGTGTCACGTGAAGCGTGGGGGTATGGGGGAAGATTTTTCTCGACCCCTAGTGTTAGGTCAGCACCCCAGGAAAGCTGAGACCCTTGTGCCTGACCAGTCCGTCAGCATCCCGCTACAGGGACCCTTCAGCAAACAGTCCCACTGGATCGGAGGGTGATTTTGAGTGACTTGCTCAGGGGAACACACCAGCAACAGCAGGTGGGACCCCTTGGTGGGTCTGCCCACGAATATTTTACCCGCTGCCAGTTACTGCTAGCGTCCACAAAGGATTAACGCTAACAGCTTCCGGAATAACGCTCTTTACTAATATAAGATGGTGACCAGTTGGGGTTTGTGATTGCTGGTGATAGAGACTGTCTGCAAAAGTGAGCTTGGAGTCGTACACAACCAAACTATAATCACTAATAACAGCTAGCATGAGTTAGTTATTTAGCATGCATAAGGTCAAGTTCTTACTTTGTCTTATTATTGGCGTCCGCGTGGGGGAGAAGACGGGTGCAGCCTGTTGACGAATGCCAGAAGTTAGGATGAAGTCTTCCCTAACTTCTCCCCTCATCTGCCCACCTGTTTTACTTCGTAGTGTATTGCGTATTCATTTATCGTACATAGGATTGGTTACAAGCTTCTCGCTTCTAATGCAAATTAGTACGCATCCGGAGATAGCACTGCTGAAGCTCTCTACTAACTGCGTGGGCTCCTCAGGTGGGGTTTTGCCCTCTTTTGGGGGGGGCTATTTGAGTTGGAGGTGATGATCTCCCACTACCACAATTAGCTTTTATCTTATTTTCAGCTAATTTTCTGTTGGTGTCAGTGGACTGCAACACCTTCGGGTCCTGTTTTCTCTCCTAGCGAGTACTTCCCTCATGCGAAGGCTTCCTTCTGCGTAACTTAGGTGACGGTGTTCTTTGCACTGTCTGTTCTGTGTGTCTCTTCCTCCCCAAGGCTGACTGCCTTGGTTAGAAGTCCCTTCATTCGTACCAACTTTAGGGTGAGTCGGATTGACCTAGCTTTGTGGACACTGAATCGGAGTCGGGTAATCCAGGAGTTTAGACAGCAATCCCCCTGCCCTCCTCCTCCCCGCCTGGACTGATTTCAGTCCAGGACTAGCCCTTTTCCGTCATATTTCGGTGGAGCTTGAGCAACTCCAGGCATACACTTTGTGGTTACTAACTTGTATCGGGTGCCCAGTGAGGTGTAGTAGTTCCTTGGAGGCCGGTAACTTTGAGATGGAGGTGTGCGTTAGTATTACGATGAGATTATTTCATCTGAAGAAAGTCATTTTGCCACAGTGGTTGACTGGCCGCGGACATCTCGTGGGTTCTTCATGCAACAACTGGTACGCAGCTTATCAACTGTGTGGTGCCATCAAGTTGCTGTTCCTGCGGGATAGCACAATAGAGCCTGGCCGCGGTGTCTCTGCTCCATCCTCCGTCACTCTTATCAGCATGTGCTGAGCTGGCAGGGTGTGTTGCTTGGGGAGCTGTGGTGATGTAGATTCCGTGCATGCCAAGCATCCTGCAAGCGACAGCTGTATTTTACCCTAAAAAAGCTTTCTGGAGTATGGCGCTTCTGTCAGGACCCCATTTTCTCTAATTGCCCCCCTCAAGGTGATTTTCCCACAGCGTGGTCAAGTCTGGGGCAGAATGCAGGTACCACTGGACGCATTGGAGACAAAGAACACTCCCTGCCCCGTTGCAAGGGGAAGGATGGGCTTTCGTGTGGGGAGCGTAGCGAGGCGCATCCCTCTTTTGATGCCAGTCGTAATTCATCTGCGAGTTGAACAGGTTAAACGCTTCCTGGTTGCAGAAAACAGTGGTTTCCTTTTCAAAGGATGGTATGCACGTCCTCAGAGTGCAGGTGACTGTGTTTAACTGAACGGCGAAACATGCATAAAGCAAAAATGATGCCACTAATGTAAATTGTTCTTACTTTGTTAGGACGGCAGGCCTGGACATCACAGGCAACAGAAGGTCAAGAGGTCTCTGGGAAACAAAAGGTATGTGAATGTTTCTTGCGTGGTTTGGTGGGAGGGCAAGAAATAGCTGAGGGATTCCTCTTGGAAAACCGTATCTGGTCTGTGCACGATATTCTGAATTTTAAGAGCTGCGATGATTTTGGTTTGTGTGATGAGCGTCTCAACTGACTTTGCTCATTGGTTTGTAGGAAAAGTGCTTTTCTGACACTTCACAAAGGGGTATGAGCTTTCATTGATTGTTTTCAAAAGGGTTTTAGCACTGGGAAGATAAATACGTTATGTTTGAGACCAAGCGGTGTTCCAAAATCTATGTATTTGGAGCGTGATTGCAACTGTGAAAGGCTTTAGTTAAGAGAATTCCTCTCCCCGTCCTTCTGCGGTACCTTCTTAAACATAGTCTATACTGATCTGACCTGGTACCATCAACGCCTCCCACCTACTGATTTTAGTACGGATGCGTTCAAACGTGTGAACTCCACAACCCGGCACGTGGGAGAGTATTGCTGGGACACCCATCACTGTCATCGTTAAGCGATCTACTTATTTCAGTTTGTGAATTGTGGCAGCACTGGGATACGTTGGCAAGTGTTTCTGTTTTCTGTTCTCTCCTCTCGCCCGTTAATGGTATTTGCCCAGAGAATAGATACTCTCTGTGTTGCTTTGACGCCTAATGGTTTGCTGTCGTGTTACGGTAGTGTAAATGTCCAGGCATTTCAGGGCTGTTGAGAAATACTTGAGACTAGCGAAGCCAAGTTCCGTCTGATCTTGAGGAAAAATCGGGGCTGCTGGCTTGTCTATCTAAATTCATCTTCATGTAGTGCGATTTGTAGGATCTACTGTAAGGCTGTCTCCATTGCTGAAAGCCCTTGCTGGTTCAGATTCTTTCTAGCGTTAAGTCTTTTAATTGTAGTGTCAGCTCTGGCTCTGAGAATAGGTACTGAAGGAGATCTTGCCCTTTGTGGGATGGAAGAGGTCTCTTTTGTAACGCTGGGCTGCAGAAGAAGTCCTATATTCTCCTCGGGTTGCTGAAGGACAACTGTGTATTTTTAAACGGGGTTTAACTTGTGCCTGCTTCCGAAGTTGGAGGTTTGAGGCAGGATGGATTTATTTTTTTTTCTGTTCCTGTCAAAAGCTTTTTAATGTCATTCTCTAAACAGACGTCCTGAAAGATAACATTTGGGGTGGCACTTTTCAGTTCAGGAAATCGAGGCGATTCGGGGAACTGCGCGATGAATTTTAGAGCACTTGGGAAGATGCGAGGGGTGTTGTCTGTCCGGTTATTGTGGTTGTGCGTGTATGTCATACCTGTACACAGGATTTTGAGTTGTTGTTTTCCAGGTCTAAGCACTTTGAGGAGGTGGAAACTACTGTCCTAGGACTGAGCAGTAACTGCGATGAGACAGGCAGCAGCGTGTCTTCCGCCTCACCACAGGGTCGAGTGAATGGAAGTGCAGAGTCCAGAAGCAAGCGGGCCATTCGCAGGCCTGCTTACTGGTTGGAAACGAGAGGAGTAAAAGCCAGCATTAACAAATCTTCAGAAAATAAAGGTACTCGTGGCTCTTGGCTCGATGCAAACCTGTTTTTCTCTGTGGTTCTTTGATGAGAGCTTAGATGACTTCTGAAAGACATGCCACAGATTCCCAGCTTGGTAATGCCACTCATGCATCAGGAGAAATAGATTTCCTCCACTGCGAAATATAGGTGAAATTCTCTGAGGTTACACGGTTCCTTTTGAGTGACTTGTCTCTTGAAATCAATGACTCTGTGACTGAACCTAGTTTTATCTGTAGAAGAGGTGTGTATGAGGGTTCTGCCAGTCGTATCAGGAATATGCTTTGAGAGCTTCAAAACCAGAACAACCATCGCTAAAGATGTAGAGGGTTCATTCAGCAGTATTCTGGATTAGGCATGGGTTTTGTGGTTGGTGGTAGGTTTTTGGTTTTTTTTTTATTAAGATGCTTTCATTTCTTTTCTCATTTTGTCACTGACTGTTTTTGGATTTGGAGTGGTTTGGGTCCTATGCTCAGATTTCCCAGCCTGGCAGCTGTTTTCCAACCTTCTCGTGTGGCGGAGAGCCAAATCTTTGCTCTTCTTTAGTGTACTTCCTTCTCGCCTCTAAGTCAGGATGTGTATCCCATCCTGTTGTGGGGAGAGCCGAATCTGGCGCCTTGATAGAACCAAGGCTGCTGCAGCCCCACACCCCCAGGTCCAACCAGTAAGGAGGCTAAGCGCGTATTGCTGTAGGTACAAACACAGGGCTGCCACCTGTACACACACCAGCCCCACGCGGACCAGCGCAAAGAGGCGCGCTGAGCACTCGCACAAACAGCCCCAACAGCCTCCATCCTGTTTGCCTGTCTGGCTGATCAGGATGAGATGTGTGGTGGGAGAAGAGAAGCATATGCAAAACTGCTTATAAAGAAGTGCGTGTATATAGGTATGTGTATGTTTGGTGTGCACGCACAAGTGCAATGTGGATCTCTCCTGTAGCTGGACTTAAACAGTCGCTCTGCTCTGTATCTGGCCTTTGGATCCTGGCCTACTCAGTTGCTGGTACGTGGACATACTGGCCCCTGAGGCCTGCAGAGCCACGCCAGTCGCTGGTGTAGACCTCCTTACAGACAGGCTCACATGCTCAGACACTGCTGTCCCCTGGTCCCTCTGATTTGGTGTCAGGCATGCAGGCTTGTGTACAGACCAACCACCTGTACAAGCAAGTGGTCCTTTTTATCCTCTTACACCTCTGCTTTCCCGCACTTGATCCTCCCCAAATCAGCTAATCCTCACCCTTTCCCTTCCTTTGATCCCACTCCTAAACATCCCAGTCCTGTGTCACCCTGACTTGTTCTTTGCTGGCATCCCGTGTGTCACCTAACCGTAGGTGTTAACACCACACTCTGCCCCTCTCCCTGCTCCCTTCCCTTCCCGCTCCCAAAGGGTGCTGCAGAGGGTGGTTCCCAGGGACTCATCCTGGTGGGTCTCCTGGGACAGACCTGGGAGAAGGTGTCTGTTTCTTTGAGACCATCATTTGTGTTCCCCTGCCTGCCGTCGTGCTTCTGTACTTGTCTGTGGTCGTGGAGATAAGCCTTTGGTAGGCCTGGAAAGGGTGAGGGGAGGCAGGATGTTCCCTGGGGTTCCCCACCTGCCGTTGTTTCTCTGTGCTACTTTGTGTGTGCGCGCAGACGAGCTTTTTATGACATAACCTCGCACCTTCTGGCTCGCTTCCCGAGGAGTGTTATTTTCCCAGGCCGTGCTGTGACACTGTTTCTTGCATATTGCTGTGTCCGAGGATCGCAGGCTGTGGAGTACCTAGATGTTACTGAGTCCAAAGGCTGTCTCTAGCTCACTGGTGTAGGTGCCTTACAAAATCTACTTTCCCGCACACACCCACCCCACCCACCCCTTTTTTTTGGAGTATTGAATACGAGGATAAGCTGAGGCAGCAGCAGGCTCAAAGCTGTTACCCAGAGTGAATGATGAAAGTGAAGCGTTTCTGTTCTTACTCGTTAGCAGGAGAAGTACTATTGAAAGGCAAGAGGAAGTCTGAGCAAGGGGAAGGCGAAGATCTTCCGGACTCTCCCAAGAAGAAGCAGAAGATTTCGGGTAATACAAATAACTTGTAATTCCTAGTTGCAAGCCTCCAGGCGCTTCAGATTTCCTCCATGCCCAAACGCTATCCTCTGCTGTCTTCCAACTCTATTTTGGATTCTAGGTGTTTTGCTACAGGAGCCAGTTGGCTAGTTTTGATTTTACAGTGGGAGATGATTGTTGTAATTTCAGTCTCTTCAAAGTCCAGCAAAGGAGGGAGGAAAGGAAGCAGGGGAAGTACAGGCTAGTGTGCTTCATTTCAGTTTCCCCAGAGATTCTGGACTAAATAATCAGAGAACTTAGTTGTAAAGCTCTGGAGATGAATGAGTAGATGATAACAGCAATACGGGTTTGTTGAGGAGAAACCAAAGCCGACCACTTTAATGCTCTTTACCGCAGAGACAGATGCCGGGGCAGGGGTGGTGGTGGGGGAAAGCTGGACATCATAGGTCGTTCATGCCTTCAGAGGATTGATAATCAGTGGTGAGGTGCAAGAGGAAGTGTACGAGTGGTGAAAGCAGGAGCAGGTGACGCAGGAGAAGTATACATCTGCCGTTCAACCTTGCAAGGATGAGGTTAAGGAAGCCAAGGGCAACCTGTAGTTGAATCTGGACAGGAAAGGATTCTACAAGTATGTGAACAGCAGATGGAAGGCCAGGGAAAGCATGAGTGCATTGCTGAAGAGGGCAGGGGAACTGGTGACAAATGATGTTGAAAAGGCTGAGGTACTCGGGCTTCCTGTGCCTCAGTCTTGATGAGTTACAGGAATCCTTCAGGAATGCCGGGTGCCCGAGACCAGGGAGGGTCTTGAGCAAGGGAGCCTTACACTCGGTGAAGGAGGGTGAAGTTAGAGTGCTTAAACAGATGGGACATACCTAATTATTTACCAGCCGTCATCGTGGCTAACCAGGGAGGTCGCAGCTGACTGGAAGTTAGCAAATACGATGCCTACCTAGAAGAAGGGCCGGAAGAAGGATCCTGGGAACTACAGGCCGGTCGGTCTGACCTCGGGTGCCGGGGAAGGTTATGGAGCAGATCATCTTGAGTGGCATCCTGCGGCACATGCAGGACAACCAGATGATCAGGCCCAGTCAGTGTGGGTTTATGAAAGGCAGGTCCTGCTTGGCTAGCCTAGCCTAATCTCCGTCTGTGACAAGGTGACCCGCTGTAGTGGATGGGGAAAGGCTGTGGGTGTCGTCTGCCTAGACTTCAGTAAGACCTTTGACAAGGTTTCCCACAGCATTCTCCTGGAGAAAGGGGCTGCTCATGGTTTGGACAGGTGTCCTGTTCACCGGGTAAAACCTGGCTGGGTGGCCGAGCCCAAGGAGCGGTGGTGAATGGAGTCACAACCCGCCGGTGGCCAGTCACGCGTGGTGTTCCCCGGGGCTTGGTGCTGGGACCAGTCCTGTTGAGTATCTTTGTCAGTGGTCTGGATGCGGGGCCCTAGTGCTGCCTCAGTCAGTTTGCAGACAACGCCAGGTTGGGCGGGAGCGTAGATCTGCTCGAGGGCTCTGCAGAGGGACCTGGCCCGATGGGCCGAGGCCAATGGTATGAGGCTGGACACGGCTCGGTGCCGGGTCCTGCCCTTGGGTCACAACAGCCCCACGCAGCGCTACAGGCTTGGGGGAGAGTGGCTGGGAAGCTGCCCGGCGCGAAGGGCCCTGGGGGTGTTGGTCGACAGCCGGCTGATTGTGAGCCGGCAGCGTGCCCAGGGGGCCGAGAGCATCCTGGCTTGTGCCTGAAATAGTGTGGCCAGCAGGACTAGGGACGTGATTGTCACGCCGCGCCCAGCACTGGCGAGGCCGCACCTCACGTCCTGGGCTCGGTTTTGGGCCCCTCACTCCCAGACAGACACTGAGGTGCCGGAGCGTGTCCAGAGCTGGGCAGGGGGCTGGGGAAGGGTCTGGAGCACCAGTCTGATGGGGAGCGGCTGCGGGTGTTTAGTCTGGAGAGGAGGAGACTCGGGGGCGGGGGACACACACGACACCGTACTGCTCTCCACAACTACCTGAGAGGAGGCTGTAGCCAGCGGGGGTCGGTCTCTTCTCCCAGGTAACAAGTGACAGGACAAGAGGAAAGGGCCTCAGGTTGCGCTGGGGGAGGTTTAGATTGGATATTGGGAAAAGTTTCCTCATCGAACGGGTGGTCAAGTATGGAACAGGCTGCCCAGGGAGGTGGTGGAGTCCCCACCGCTGGACGGATTTGAAAGACCTGTAGATGTGGCGCTTGGGGACGTGGTTTAGCGGTGGGCTTGGTGGTGCTGGGTTAACGGTTGGACTCGATGCATCTGACAGGTCTTTTCCAACCTAAATGAGTCTGTGATTGTATGATTCGAAGTTACATGGGGCCTGACGGGTTGTACTGAGTGCTGAGAGAGCTGGCTGATGTCATTGTGAGGCCACTCTTGATTATCTTTGAAAGGTCATGGCACCTGGGAGAGGTTCCTGAAGACTGGAAGAGAGCAAATATCACTCCTGTCTTCAAGGACAGAAAGAAGAGAAGAGCTGGGGAGCTACAGGCCCGTCAATCTCACCTCAGTCCCTGGGAAGGCGATGGAGAGAATCGTCCCGGAAATCATTTCCAAACATATGAAGGACAAGGTGGTGATTGGGAGTAGTCAGCATAGATTTACGAAGGGCAAATCCTGCTTCGTCAGCCTGACAGGCTTCTACAACGAGGTCACTAGCTTGGCGGGAGGGGAGAGTCGTGGATGTTGTTCACCTCAGCTTTAGTAAGGCTTTTGGTGCTGTTTCGCACGACATCCTCGGCGGTGAACTGGCCAAGTACAGGTTAGATAGATGAACAGTCCAGTGGTTTGAACACTGGCTTAAAATCCAGGCCCAGAGGGTCGTGGTCAGCAGCACAAAGTCGAGTTGGAGGCACATCACTAGCACTGTACGCCAGGGGTAGGTGCTGGGGCCAGTGCTGTTTAAGATTTTCACTAATGACCTGGGCAGTGGGACAGCGTGCACCCTCAGCACGTACACACGTGATACGAGCGGTGGTACATGAGAGGAGTGTACTGCTGTTCACAGGGACCTGGACAGGCCGGAGACTTAAGTAGAGAGGAATCTCTTGAGGTTCATCAAGGAGAAGTGTGAAGTCCTGCAGCTGGGCAGGAATAACCCCACATAGCGGCATATGCTGGGGGCTAACTTTGTGGAAACCAGCTCTGCAGACAGGGACGTCGGGGTCCCGAAGGACAGCGAGCTGGCCTTGAGCCAGCAAGACGCGCTGTTGTGGCAAGGGCAGCCAACAGCATTCTGGGCTGCCTTAGGAAGAGCGTTGCCAGCAGGTCAGGGGAGGTGATCCTTCCTTTCTGCTCAGCACCAGAGTACCGTGTCCAGTTCTGGGCTACCTGATACAAAAGAGAGGTTGGTGCAGGGCTGCAAAGATGATCGAGGGACTGGAATATCTTTCCTATGAGGACAGGCTGAGAGAGCTGCGACTCTTCAGTCTGGAGAAGGCTCGGGGGGAATCTTACCAGTGTGTATCAAGGCTTGGTGGGAGGGAATGAAGAGAAGGAGCCAGACTCTTCTCTGTAGGGCTCGCTGACAGAACAAGAGGCAGCGGGCACACATGAAGACACACAAAGTTCTGCCCAAAGGCAAGGATAGACTTTTTTACTGTGAGGGTGGTCAAACCCTGGCACAGGTTGCCCAGAGAGGTTGTGGAGTCTCCATCAGTGGAGGTACTCAAATCTTGACTGGACGTGTTGTTGGGCAGCCTGCTCTAGCTGACCCTGCGTGAACAGAGGGGTTGGACTAGGTGATCTCAGGAGGTCCCTTCCAGCCATAACATGCTGTGATTGCTGTGAAACAGAAACAAGTATAGAATGATGGTTCGCAGTCTGTCTGTCCTAGGTTCGATTCTAACCATTGTTTTTGTCACCAAGGACCTGGAAGTATATGTAGACAGCACAAAGCCGAAAGGGATGGCAAGTGCGGTGGAGAAAAGGCTGAAATTGAAAGCGGTCTTGATGTTAGAGAAGCAGTCTGAAAAACAGAATGGAATATAATATAGTGTGTAAACTTAAAGACGCTGTAGTTGGGAAGAAGTATTAGTGCAGCTGAAAGACAAAGAGCGACATCCTAGGTGTCGGTTCTTCAGAAGAGGGTTTGAGATTTATAACAGCTCAAATGTTGAATAAGGACCAAGAGCGTCATACTTGTTCCTGAAAAGGCACATGTCGTGCTGAGGTGTTTGGGCAGAGATGCAGACTGTCAGGCATGTGAAGTAATTCTTGTGCTCTAATGCAGGGTCACACTTGGAGTGCTGCTTCAGCAGTGGACACTGCAGTTCAGGAAGTGTGTGGACCAGCTGAAGAGACCAGGGAGAAGAGAGCAAAAAAACATAACCCCGTGAGAAAATCCTGAAACAATCAGAGTTGTTTAGCCTTAAAGAAGACAGGAATGAGTAGAGGAACGGGACCTGTCCCATTTGGTTGCCAACAAGTCGTTAGATTGGCTCAGCTGTACTGTGCACAGGGGAGTTCAGTGTGAAGAGTTCCCACCCTGAGCTGTGTGTATGCACAACGGTACAGATAGCAGATATCTGGATGGGGCTAATGCCCTGCAGCTGTAAGTAGCTATGGATTTTGAGAGGGAGTAGGGAACATAATCTTGACGTTCTTCAAAGGAAAAAAACCACCAAAAAAAAACATTGAACATTTCTGAATGAGTAGCTTTGAGACAGCAGGCTGAGTAGCAGCATCCTAGCAAAAAGACTCTGCTTTTTTGTAACAAGGCTCGCGAAATTAAGTCTTCCGGTCTTTCTTGTTTGTGTTCTAACAGGAAAAACCAGCAAGCTGGAACGCAACAGAACTCCAGAGCGAAAGGCCCCTGTGTTCAGGAAAGAACCAGAAACCTATGGCCCAGGTAAGAAGCAGCAGCAGTTGCCTCAGAACTGTTAATGAAGCAGCGTGTCCTGGTTTCAGCTGGGATGGAGTCACTTACCCTCTTACGGAGCTAGTACAGCGCTGTGTTTTGGCTTTGGTGAGAGAGCAATGTTGATACCGCACTGATGTTTTCAGTGGTTGCTGGGTAGTGTTTATCCCAAAGTCAAGGCCTTTTCAGTTCCTCGGGCCCTGCCAGCCAGAGGGCCTGGAGGGGCACAAGGAATTGGGAAGGGACACGGCCAGGACAGCTGGCCCGCACTAGCCAACGGGATATTCCACACCGCAGAATGTCGTGCTCGGTACATAAACTGGGGGGAGTTGGCCGGGGCCTGCTCAGTGCTGCTCGGGGGCTGGCTGGGCATTCGTCAGCGGGTGGTGAGCATCGCTTGTTTGGGGGTTGTTGAGACGCTATTTTCTTACTTCCCTCCCTTTGGATTTTACTCCTCTCCGCTTCTCCCTCTTTTTTCCTTCCAGTAGTTGTATGCTTATTCTAGTTTTTATTCTAATTTCTTTCAGTTACTGACTTGTTCTTATCTCAGCCCTTGAGGTTTACCCTTTTCCCGATTCCCCTCCCCAGCCCTGGGTGGGGCCGGGGCGGAAGCGAGTGGCTTGGTGGTACTTTGTCGCCGGCTGGGGTTAAACCTCGAGGCATCCGAAAGATAAACGTGATTCTTTCTAGGATTTGAATCTGAGCAACAGCTGCGCTTCGGGTGTTTTCCATCTTGTTGTTCACTGTACTGTTGACAAGGAAGACTGGCTGCTGTCCTTCTGCGCTGTGTCAGTACTGCAGAGCAAGACTGGAGGGACTGCATACTGCCTACTAGTGTAGTTCCAGGTGGTTTTACCCCTGCACAGTGGGACGGTGAAGGGGGAATTGCTTTCTGAAGAGAGCAAAAGCCCGTTGAACTAGTTTTCAACTCTAACAGCTTTGCAAAAATATGTATACTTTTTTACTCAGCAGAGTATGTTTGCAGGAAAAACTCCGTCGCTGTTGCTGCCAAGTCACCCTCTTGTGGTAACTGGCAGGCAGAGACTCAAGCAGTCCGTGCTAGGAGAACAGCGTTAGCCTTGGTCAGCAGGTGGAATGACGTGGGATGTGTTGCTCACAGCACTCGTGAAATAGCCCAGTTTTCTGCCCAGTGCTGTCTGATTCACAGGCTTTTACCCGCAGCCACCTGGGGAGGGGCTGCCCCTCCCTGATACTACTGGGCCAAGGGGAAAGCCTTTAGATCTTTTGATGATAAGACTTTGGGCAGATGGCTGCTAAGCCACTTTCTTCCCAGAACCCCTTTCAGTAATTTATAACCCTTGTGGCGTATGGCCCTTCACAAACAGGCCAGGAACTGAAGACTGTGCCACACAGGGTACTTTTCCCTGGCTGTTTCTTGAGGATCTTGGCCCGGTGGTGTAGCTCTGTTCACTTTTGGTGCCAAGGTGGCTGGCTAACGTAAGTGGCGTGCTAAAGATTTGGTTAGTAGAAGCGAACCGTGGACTTTGTCTGAAACTGTTTGGTCACACCTGTGGCTGCTTCTCCTGTGGAAACCCTTTTGCCAGAAGGAGAGTTTACTCTGCACGCTGAAGTAATTGTGTAAAATACAAGTGAATGGATGAAAAATCTCTGCTGCACAAGTGGAAGAACACTCCTTGCAAGGAGATGGTAGGATTAAAGAGTTTTATTGAACGATCTCCCAAAAGGAGTGACGTGTGCCTCGTCCCATGACACACTGGAAGCTGCAATGAGCTAAAGCTATTGAAGTGTCGCTGGACACGAGTGTGGTAGCGATGTGACCTGTTTCCTTCCAGGATTCATTGTGCAAGTGGAAGGGGAAAAAAAAGATGCTGTGTTTGCAGTTCTGTGCAAACCTTTTGTTTTGGCAGTAGTATGGAAGAGCGGTGGTCTTTGGAAATTCAGGACAAAGGCCGAGTTACCTGCCCAACATGCCGGGCTGTGGTGAGGAAGACTGTAGAAGGACTGAAGAAACATATGGTAAATTGCAGGCAGGTAGGAACAGGAGAGATGAGCAACGTGTTCTTTAATCCTCTTCAGCTTGCTGCCTGCACGCTGTTTTGTGTTGCATTTAGAACCGGTTTCCTCTCATCATCGCGTCTCTAAGCGAGAGTCCTTTGTACACATGTAAGAGGCTGCGCTTGGTGCTTCTGGCTTAGCCTTTTGCGGGTTTGGGGTAGTGAACAAAGGTGTAGCTATTTTATTGTTCCCCTGAATGTTAGGCTCCCTAAAATCTCTTCTGTTCTTGATGGGCAGTTACCAGGCACAAACAAAATGTTCTGCTCTCCTGCTCCTTTCCCCCAAAGCGTCTCCCACTGCTTTGGTTAGCTTACAGTTGCACGCACCGTGTCCTTGTTTGTTTCTAGGAAATGTTCACATGTCATCACTGTGGGAAGCAGCTGAAGTCTTTAGGAGGGATGAAATACCATGTCATGGCAGACCATAACAATCAGGTAACATGACTGCTGTGCATCTAAAAACCCTGCAGGCAAGAGAGTTTTGGGTTCCTTCCCCGGCACACACAGTATCAGAGCATGGTGGCTTTTTCCTGTGATGTAGCTGCTCCAGTCTTCTCTGCCTGTTATTTTCCTGTGAGATTTAACATCTGAAAAAACAGTAGAGTGTTAGGAGAGATGGTAGCCGTCCTGCATCTTAGAAAGAGGGGGTGAATTTCTGTTTAGGCTGGTTATACGGTCACAGGTAAACGGCATTCTCAATGGAAAAAAAATGATTGCTCATTAGGCTGCGAGTTTCAGTCCTGTGCTAGAAAGCCGTTTTTCTACATCCAGAGCAGACTAGAGTTCAGGGTTTTACAAGTTGAAAGGTAAAAAAGCAGAAACAGCAGTTTAGTTCTTGTCTGTGTTTACTGTAAAGATAGGAATGCTACAGTCTGCTTTTCCTCTTTGCTGTTACTTTAAAGAGGGCGATGTCTCCTGTTGCAGTTGTGAAGAATTAGAACTTTTGAAAAGGTCACTGGGAAGTTTGGGTAGGGTTTAGATCAGGGGTCCTCAAACTTTTTAACCAGGGGGCCGGCGCGTGGATGAAGTGGCAGGAAGCCATCTGCGGCTGCTTGGTTTCCCCCCCAACCCCGGGCGGGGGAGTTCTGTAAATACCGGGGACTGGATTGAGGACCCTGGGGGGGCGTATCCGACCCACAGGCTGTAGTTTGAGGACCCCTGGGTTAGATAATTGGTTACTGTTCTTTTTTACGTGGTTCTCAGTACTGTGGTTTCTGAACCTACAGCTGTATTAGTAAACGTAATAGGCCAGGGATCACGCTCTGACCCTGAGGAATAGGTCTGTCACTCCGTTCTAACTTTCTCTTCAGTCCAAGTGTAATATTATTATTAGGTAGTGTAGGAAATAATAAACAGTAACCATTGGAGAGGAACAGACAAGAACTTGAGCTATAGTTTCGCACAGGTGAATAACCGTTACAGGTAGTTAGTCGGCTTAGCTTTAGTTGGGCTAAGTGGAAATGGCAGGCCCAGGAAATGTTAAAGGTGCGTGACAGAGATGAGTAAGTACTTCCCACAGGCAGAAGAGGACCAAAGTAATTATGGAAATACATACCTTTGTCCTTCCCAGCAGCTGTGGCTTGGGACCATTTCTTAGCAAGGTTTTGTTCCTAGATAGCTATCTAAATGTTAGAATGCTTATCTGCAAAGTGGTTTTCAGGCAGTTTACTCCCTTTAAAGGTAATTCGGTTGTTCTGGGATATAGACAGACCGTGATCATTGTATTAGATACACTTTTGTAAAATCTTAAGTGGCAGAGATGTAATTGTTTTGGAAGCTTTCCTTCAGTTGTGTGTTGACTAGTGAATTCCCTGTGAGAAGAGCTGTAAATGCTGAGCACCCTATGTTTTCTTTCATCTTTCTGCTGTGCTTTAGCCAGTTGTGAAGGAGGGAGGAGAACTGGATGAGCAGCTTGAGCGAGACCGCCTTCGGAAGGTTTTGAAGCGTATGGGAAAACTCAAGTGTACGAGGGAGGTAAGCTGCATTGTGCTAAGTATCCTGAATTAAACAGCGGCAGATGCATGAATATAAAACATTAAGAGAGTTCTGCTGGGTCTGCTGTGGGGCTGGCTAAAGCTGGATTTATTTCAAGATCCTAGGTATGTTTTAAGACAGAGTATTGTAGAATGATTTGGGTTCAAAGGGACCTTTAAAGGTCATCTAGTCCAGCCCTCCTGCAGTGAGCTTCTTCAGCTAGACCACGTTGCTCAGAGCCCTGTCCAACCTGGCCTTGAATGTTTCCAGGGATGGCACACCTACCAGGTCTTTGGGAAACTTCCGCCAGTGCTTCACCGGCCTTGTAAAATTATTTTTTCCCTTCAGTCTAGTCAGAGGGCACCCTCTGAGTTCAAAGCTGTTACCCCTTGTCCTATCGCTACAGCCTCTACAGAAAAGTCTGTCCCCATCTTTCTTGTAAGCCCCCTTTCAGTATGGAGAGGCCGCAGTAAGGTCTCCCCGGGGCCTTCCCTTCTCCAGGTGAAACAGCCCCAACTCTCTCAGCCTTCCCTCCTAGGAGAGGTGTTCCAGCCCTCTGATCATTTTTCATGGACGTCCTGTGGACCCGCTGCACCAAGTCCATGCCTTTCCTATACTGAGGACTCCAGAGCTGGACGCAGCACGCCAGGTGGGGTCTCGCCAGAGTGGAGTAGAGGGACAGAATCCCCTCCCTCGACCTGCTGACCACCCTTCTTTTGATGGCATCCAGGATACGCTTGGCTTTCTGGTCTGCAAGCACACACTGCCAGCTCGTGTCCGGTTTTTCATCCACCAGTACCCCCAAGTCCGGCTCGGCAGGGCTGCTCTCAATCCTTCATCCCCCAGCCTGTACTGATACGTGGGTTGCCCCAACCCAGGCGCAGGACCTTGGTCTTGGCCTTGTTGAACCTCATGAGGTTCGCAAGGGCCCACTTCTTGAGCTTGTCCAGGTCCCTCTGAATGGCATCCCATCCCTCAGGCATGTCAGCCGCGCCACTCAGCTTGGTGTCGTCTGAAAACTTGCTGAGGGTGCACTCGATCCCACTGTCTGTGTCGCTGACAAAGACATTAAACAGTAGCGGACCCAGTGCGGACCCCTGAGGGACTCCGCTCGTCACTGATCTCCGCCCAGGCACTGAGCTGTTGACCACTGCTCTCTGGATGTGAGATTCCAGCCAGTTTCTTACCCACCGAGTAGTCCACCAAGTCCGTATCTCTCCAATCTAGAGAGAAGGATGTTGTGGGGGACCGTGTCAGAGGCCTTACGGAACTCCACAGAGGTAATATCCATAGCTCTTCCTTTGTCCACTGGTGTGGTCACTCCATCACAGAAGGCCACTAGGTTGGTCAGGCAGGACTGCCCTTTGGTGAAGCCGTGCTGGCTGTCTGGAATCACCTCCCTGTCCTCCATGTGCCTTAACATAGCTTCTAGGAGGATCAGTTCCGTGATCTTGCCAGGCACAGAGGTGAGGCCGACAGGTCGGTAGTTGCCAGGGTCCTCCTTTCTACCCTTTTTAAAAATGGGGGTTTTGCCCTTCTCCACTCACCAGGGACTTCACCTGACTGCCATGCCTTTTCCGGTGTCGGGGAGAGCAGCTTGGCAACTACATCAGCCAGTTCCCTCAGGACTCTGGGCTATGTCTCATCAGGTCCCGTAGACTTAGGTACGCCGAGGTGCCTCAGGTGGCCTCAGACCTGATCTTCTCTTCCAGCGGCAGGGACTTTGCTGCGCCAGTCCTCGCCTTGAGGTCCATCCGCTCGAGAGGTGCGGCAGGAGTGAAGACTGAGAGAGAACTTGCTGAGTACCTCCGCCTTTTGTCTGTTGTTGCCAGTTTGCCGGTCATGTTCATCGCAGGGTTACGCTTTCTTTGACCTTTGTGTTCTGGCTGACATACCTAGAGTAGCCCTTCTTCTTTTTTGTGTCCTTTGCCAAGTTCAGCTCTGGCCACATCTTTGCTTTCCTGACCCTAACCCTACACAACCAGGCACCTTACACCTGGCGATCGAGAGCTCTTGCACTCTGTGGAAGGGGTCCTCAAAGACCTGGAGCTCTGTTCTGCTGCCTTGTCTGCTTGCCTGTAAATGTAGGTTCAGCAAAGGTATGACTTTATAAATGCATTCAGTGGAATGCATCAGGGAGGAAGAAGTTAAAGGAGAACCGTGTTAACTTGCAACAGTATTATAAACTGCTGACAGCATTACGTGATCGTTAAGGCTGCAAGGGAACCGGCTGAGGTCACCTAGTTCAACCCCTGTGCTCAAGCGGGGTCAGCCGGAGCTCTTTGGGTATCTCATGTGTTGGTGTCTTCAAGGGGGATCGAGAGGACACTGCATTGTTTCTCGTGTGCACCAAACACATTTTATGAATGTGTGCTTCTGCTCTTTCCTCAGTTGTTTGTGATGGCTGGGAAGATGGTTTTACACATAATTAACTGTGTGAGCGTGTCTCTGGTTTCTGAAAGTACTGAGACTGGCTACAGCTAGAGAAGGGGATGGAGGCCTCCCTTAGATGGATACATCTAAGAATATTAAAACCTGGCTGATGCACGTTTGATTTGTTCTGTTCCCAAGCTCAGTGTCAAGTTGATCACTGGATTCAGTGTCAGGAGATCCTCTAGTAAGTGACATCCGCTGGAGCCATTGGGGGTTTTTGTTGTCCTCCACTGCAGCAGGAGGCAATAGCTGTATCCTGGGAGGAGCTGAAAGTTTTATTTAACATTACCCGAGTGTTGCTATTGCTCTAGACAGTCTGGCCGGCCAAGCAAGTGTAAAAGCTCCCTCTTTTTCTGCCCACCTCCCGCATTTGTATCTGAATTCAATCTTCCCGTTTTGTGCATCCTCATTTTACACCTTGCTTCTTCAGTCCGCATCCTGACATTTTTTGTTGCGCACTACCTACAAAGAAGCTGTAAGAAACAGTTTCTCCCATCTGAGCCAATTCTTTCTCCCAGATTTTGTCTGTCTGAACAGGTGAACGTTAAGGTTTGCTACCTCATGGTCTCTGGTGTGGCAGGAAAAGTGCCAGTACTTTGGTGAGCAAGCTGTGGATCCTATGCACAGTGGGCATGTGATCACTTGGCGAGCATTTTTCTTCCATGCCTTTTTCTTCTGCATTGGCAGGGCTGCACAGGCAGCTTCACGACCATAATGGGATACCTGTATCATGTTAAAAATGTGGGAAGGCTGCTTCTGAGCGGAGAAAATGGCTATGAAGTGCCATCACTGTGGAAAAGCATACAAATCAAAGGCAGGACTTGTCTACCATCTGCGATCTAAGCATGGGCCGGTAAGTGCAAATGGCCATAGTTATCCCGATAGCCTGGTGGTGCTTGAGCCATCCCGACGTGCAGCACACATAGGCGTTTGTCTGCTGGTCGGGTGGGTACTTAGGCCTGGCAAATCTTTGTGTTTTCTGTCTCTCTGGAGTATTGTGTCCTTGACGCTTTCCTTCTAGCAGCAGCTGTTGCTGTTCCGTGACTAGGATGAAGTTTTTGATAGTGAATCACCGTGGCAGCAGTAAACTTTCCCCAGCCTGACTGTTGCTCCATGGAAGAATGGCGCCAACATGTGTAACTTGTGAGGTGCTTTTCTTTTGCTCTTGGAAGACCCAACACTGGAGCGGAGCAGGCAGTACTCTGCTTGTTGTCCATGAGGGCGTTAGAGGGAACGGTGCGATCCTTTCAAGACCAGCGGCTGCATGAGACTGTCTGCTTGAGCCTTAGTGCTGTGACCCCTCTGAGTAGATCTGGGGTTCTGTCTCGCTAGAGGGGTGCACTTCTGTCCTGTGCCTGTGAGAGCGAACCACAGCCGCAGCAGCATTTTTGTGAGGGATTTGGCAGAATATTTCTTGGCAGTCTTTAGTGTAACTGAAGTGGGAACTACCGAAGGGGCTCACCTTCTTTGGCCCTTTGCAGGTCCCTTTCCTCCATGAGGAGAGAAGAACAGAGAGCCTGAAGGAAATCAAAGGTGAGCCAAACAACACGGGCAGAGTTCAGAGGAGATCTGCAAAGGCGGCAATCTACTATCTCCATGAGCTAGCTGGAGAAGAGCTGGCCAGAGAGTGGCCGAAGAGAAAAGTTCTGCAGGACTTGATTCCAGATGACCGGAAGGTAGAAATGCTGTCTGGGGTCTGAGTCTTTCTTCACATCAGATGAGTCTTGCGCTGGCATCTACCCAGTGTTGCCAGTGTTCAGTGGCCCACGGAAAGCAAGTATTGAAGAAGTAGTCTTGTGGGAGGGATCAGGTGTTGCTGTCCCTGGTCTTAGATGACAGTGTGGCTACAGCAGCAGTTGCTGTGGTGTAAGTATTTCATCCAGGCAGGCTATAATGACTTCCCAGGCGTATCGCTGTCAGTTTCAGTGGGCACAAGTAATGAAGGCAGTTGTAGGCAGTATGTTGCTGGCAAGTCATAGGCTACAGGTCGCTGCTGCCCTGCAGTGATAGTTCGTTTTTCAGGCAGCAGAGTTTCCAGGAGCGTCTTTTAGGCTGTAGGAGAAACCCAAGGGTAAAGGGTGGTTCATGATTTGGGCGGGGTACGTACAGTTAGAGGGATGGTTGTAGTCAAAGTCTGGGGATTCTGGCCTTGGTGGGGGGGTGTTCCAGGTTCAGTTATGTTTGTGGAGAGTCAGTGAGACAGGAAAGGATTGGCTGTTAGCGCAGGACAAGAAATAGCACCTCTGTCTCACAGCCTGGGAGAGAAAGGGCCATACTTGGCACTCTGCGTAGCCAACGCTGCTTCCAGCTTTCAAGTCCATCTCTTTATCTCAGCTGAAATATACTCGTCCCGGACTGCCCACCTTTAGTCAAGACGTGCTGTGCAAATGGAAAACGGAGATAAAGATGTACCGAAGAGTCCACTGCCCAAATCAGGTAATCCTGAAGTGTTTCTGAAGCCTCCAAGGGGACAGATCTCAGGTCTGTGTGAGCCAACAGCTTTCCAGAACCCTGACATTGCAGTTTGTCTCGCTGTGGGCGACAAATTCTGCTCCACGGTTGGTTAGTGTCACCAAGACGCTGTCTGGACTGTTGCTGGGGGGTGATGCCTCTGGGGATGTGTTTGTCTGCTTCAGGGCCAGTAACTTGGTGTCAGACTGGACAGCTTTCCCATCCAGCTGGGAGCCGGCCCCTTTGGAGGTTTGAGCAGTAGCAAAATGTCAGGCCCCTGTGCCTAGCAGGTGCACTAAACCTAAGTACGGAAGCAGGAAGGAGTAGAGATGGAAATGTAAGAGTAGAGGAGCTGTGTCTGGCACAGCAATTAAGTTTTCTTTTGAAAGCTGGAAACGAGCTACAGAAGACTCTTGCATGGCGCTGTTGTCCTGCTCTAGGGACGCTTATGCATGTGCACTTGGTCTCTTACAATCCCACGCACCAGCCACCAGTCAGATCCACTGAGAAGAAAAGTCCCCATTGGTGGAGACGGTGGTAGATGTGATACAGGGGACACCCGCTGCCAGGTAGCCAAGTGGCGGCTTCCATCCAGGTTTGGATGTAGAAACAATGCCGTCCCCCTGCCCTACCCCATCGCCAGCACTCTCTCCCCAGTTTTCAGCCTTGTGTCATTTCCAAGTGTAAGAATTGCAACATGGTGCTGTGTATGGAGCTGTCTCCAGAAAGCAGCTGTCCTGTTTCACCGGCGGGTAACGCAGAAGCATGTCTTGCACCTCCCTCCTGTTTCAGTGCCTGGGATGTCGGCTGCATGGGACCGAGTATCCCGAGGGTGATGCCCAACGCTCCACGCGGGGCAGGCCTGCAAAGCTGCCCTTTAGCTGAGACCGCTGATGCGGATGCAGTGCCCCCAGGGACGTGAGCAGGGCAGGAGAGGTTGAAGCGTCTTGTTCTTGCCCCTGTGCTCTGCCTGAAATTAATCTCTGCTGCACTTTAGGCAGAATGCAAACTCTGTCGTTGCACTCAGGCTTTAATAGAGGGCGAAAGTAACTGTGACAGGAGTCTCTTGGAGATGTCGAAATGCGCTCAGAAACACTTCACTTGCTGAAAGCTTATGTCTCTTTTGATGGTCCTTTTAGCAGAAACATCCTGGCTTTGTAGGACTCGGTGTCTCCCTCCCCCTGCCTCTCTTATCCCTTTTGGAATTGTCTTCTGGAGAACAAGACTTTGTTGTGTGGGAAGAAGTGATTTCTTAACTTGAGTTTTGCTGACGTGCCCTTTTTTTACCGTTTCAGGGTTGTGAGTCTGTATACGGCAGCGTCTCGGGACTCAAATCTCACCTCGGCACGTGCACCTTGGTTGGTAGCCTTCCTGTCCTCACTGTCTGTTATACCGATAGCCGGACTGTCCCTGTGCTTCAGCTGTCTCCTTGTTGAAGCTGTTGCCCAGCCATCTGCTGATCCGAGTTCCTCACAGTTTGAGGGCTTTGCTGTGTGCTAACGGGGTTGCCATTGCAAGCACTGCTTGAGGCAAGGAGGAGGCATCTTAATGGGCTGCCTTTTAGTGAAACCGCAGTCCTAGCTGTAGATTCACAGCTACAAGAGCATTTTTTCCAGGTACGGTGCCAGAGACCTTGTAACATCTCACAGAGCAGTCGTACGCTTTGTGGGCATAGCCGGCGCATAAGGTCAGCGCTCCTGTAGCTAAAGCATTGTCTGGTACGAGCAAGAGTTTCTTACTACTGGGTTGTATCTGAGCAAGAGTCAAATACAATATATAGGCGCGTCAGCCTTCTTGGCAGCAAGTGGTGATGGATTTTTTTGTTTTGGTGCCAGGGAGACTTTGTGGCTGGTAAATACAAGTGTCTCCTGTGTGAGAAGGAGTTCGTTTCAGAGAGTGGGGTCAAGTATCACATCAACTCTGTGCATGCTGAGGTAAGAGGCAGAATGGAAGTCTTCCGACCCCAGGCTGTCGGGGGGGGGGGTGTCTTGGGAAGGAAATGCTGGATGCTTGCCCTGTTTTATTTTTTCCTTGCTCACTGCTAGGGACAGGGTCCTAGGCTGGCGGGGCCTTTGGTTTGCTTAAACACGCATTGGTCTGGGGAACAGGCGTGTTGCTTCGCGTGTCTTGTCCCAAGCTGCTGCTGCTCGGTTCAGCTCTTCAGCCTTTTCCATGCCTTTAGCCAGGCAGTTGCCAAATCAAGCCTGAATCCTCTGAGACAGGGCAACACCTGAGGAGGAACATCGGGAAGCAGATCTTTGTTAGGCAGCTGCCTTTCCAGATCTCAGGTTTCAGGAAGCCCTTGTCCCAGGAGGCAGCTTTTGTTATAAGCTCTGATAGGCTTTATACGGTATGTTCGCCATGGGTACCAACCTGTTGCCTTCTGAACCCTCCAGGACTGGTTTGATGTGAACACAACTACCACCAAAAGCTTTGAGAAGCTAATGAAAATCCGCCAGAGAGAAGAGCAGAGGAAGCAACGGAAGAAACGTCCTTTGACCCGGGGCAAAAAGAAGAGTACTGGGACCCTGGCTGCTAAGAAGCTCCCCGTTGCTGGAGTTGAAAAAACGAGAAGTAAGAGAGGTCGTCCCCGGCGGGTGGACAATGAGAGCGTGAGCAGTGAGGAGGGGCAGCCACAAGTTTCACGGAGAGCCAAATTTCCAAAAACCAGCCGCAAGCGAGGCCGGAAGTAAAGCCCTAGAAGAAGAGCAGGAGCAATCCTAAAGCTTCTCAGTGAGAAGCCCCACTTGTGTCACGCTCATAACCCACAGCGCTAATATGAGCAACTGAATGTCTTTGGGACTGTGACTCCGTTCTGCTCAGTGACCTTGATTCTGAAACTGTTGCCTCTGGTCAGTTGTGGGAGACTTCAAACCAAAGCTGCGGTAGGGAGGCTGCCTCTCCTGGTGCAGTTCCCTTGGACGGTGGCACTAGCAGGGCAGCCGGTGTAGTTCCTGCTCTGGTTACAGTCTCAGTTTGGCTCGCATTAGTTGCTTGTTTAGTGGTTTCCAGTACAGCAGCTGTCTGTTTTGTCGTCTTCCTCTGATGGGTGAGATGAGGGTTCTTTTCTAGCAGTTCTCCCTGTAAGGGACTGGCTAGCGCACCGTTTAGGTCTCAGTAAGCGGGGAACCCTTTCTTGCACAGTACATACACAAACGAAGCAGTGCTGTGCAGAACAGAAAGGCTTTAGCTTGCCCTGGCAGTGTCCTGGCTGCTGTCAGCAAGGCTGCCCCCGAAGAGCAAAGGCCTTCCTAGCGTGTGCTCCAGTCTGTTGCGCAAGGCACCTTCTCTCCTTCCGTCGCTGGTGTTTAGGCTCAGCACCAGACAGCAGCACGTGAGCTCTGGTCTGCTTGGAAGTAGTTACCCTCGTCAGGAAACCAATATTCCCCTGGCATCTGTCTTCTGTAGCACTGGGCGTTGAATGTATGTCAGGGGTCTTCCAGTTCGATGAGGAATAAATACTCTCCAACCTTTTGAAGATTCACTGGCCCTTCAGAGACCCCCAGTAACTAATGTAATAAGACGGTCTTCATGGGCCCTCTGAAGACTGCTTCTTTCAGACTCACCTGGGAAACAAAACGTACTGCAAGATGGCTCATATCTGCAGTAGCAGTCTTGCTGGTGCTGAAACCCAGGTTTCATTGAACTGCCTTGCCAGTGTGTCGTTCCCTGTCATGCCGTGTTCCCATAGTGTCCTTTTTTTCTTGCACTGTAGGTGCCACGCCACCTTTGTTGTCTTCTATCACCTGTTTCTTTTAAATATTGCTTCCTCGGTGTGAATGAGGTTGGATAGCAGTGGCTTCCCTGTGTGGAAGAGGGTAAAGGAAGAGGGTTCGTTCTTTTAAGTCACAGGTATGACCTCTGCATCGTAGGGGATACCCTCCTGTGCTCCATAACTGCAGCAGATGTCATAGAAGCTAGTAGGAAGCTGCAGCACAGGCAGTACTACTCTGTTTTTCAAAGAATGGGTTCTCCAGAATTTCTGTTGTCCAAAAACCCACTGTACCAGGAAGTTGCAAAATTTGACCTTTCCTTGCAGTTTTGCAGGCAAGAAACTAGGTAGTTGGCTGTGTGTTGCCTCCCTGTGAATTTTCACTGTCTATCAACGCTGTTGATGCTTAAATGCACAGGGAAGCCACCACAGTTCCTGGTGAACAGGCAGGTTTATACATGTGTGTTACCACCAGAATAACCATGTTGGCCCCGACAGTGGGAAGTGCCGTATGGGCAGGGTGTTCTCCAGAACCACCTCTGCCAGGTAAGAAGCAATGCAGACCCCAGCTGAGCATGGTCTGTCTCTCGTGGGGAATAACACCTGTATGGCAGCAAGGCAGCGTGCAGTACTCCATTGTGATTGACATGCGACAGTTACGCTGTCCTTTGGAACCAGCTGTCACTGTGGCTGCGGTGCTGTGCTGGAACTATAAATATGTGGACTTCTGTGCAAGGTGTGTAAGGTTTACAGTAAGACGGGCAAGACCAGAAGACGACAAAATAAAATGTCACCAGTGCGAGAATGCGGTTTCTTGTCTTTTTGGTGTGTAGTGTTCTTGGTACTATCCCTGCTTGCGCAACACACCCCACCCTGCCCACTTGGTTGTTCCCCATGCTCTGGTGCTGCTCAGTTCTCTGCACCATTTCTCCTCAGTACCCCACTCGGCGCAGCTGTACTTTGACCACATTTCCTACCTTCCCACCCAAGAGATGGACCACATGATAAACCCAAGACGTATAGGAGGTTTTTCTTAGTGATTTCAGCCTAGAGTCCTGTTTACTGTCATTTAGGAGTTACTAGCCAGACTTGCTTTCTAGACATGGATAATTCATGACCACCTGGCTTTTATAGAGATGCATCAACAGCATCTTCCCCCACACAAACATGGCATGTGGGAAAACCCCCATTATCCAGCAGTACATTCATGCCATCAGTGTTACAGAGATTGTCAGCTGGTTTGGCTCAAGCTGGTTAAGAGGTGCTGGCGCTGCTGCACCAGTGCAGTTCACTACTTGTGAGGAGTGTCATCTTTTCAGGAGCACCTGCTCCTGTAGATGGAAAAAGGCAGGCTACCCAGTGTGACTGCAGCTGGGCTCTATTGCGCTGAGGGTGTGGGAGAATTTAGCCTCAAGGGAGGTATTTTAATTGGGGAATTCACGTGTATGGGGGCTATAAAATGTACAAAACCAGGGAACTGTACTACAGCCTACTGTGCTAAGATTTACTGTTCAAGCACCTGTGAGTGCTATTCAGCCCATAAGAGTTCAGTTAGCCTAACATTTTGCAAATCCAGGTCAAAATTCTATCTTACAGAGCGGTTTGGGTTGGAAGGGACTCTTAAAAACCACCTAGTCCACACCCCTGGCCATAGGCGCAGACATCTTTCACTAGACCAGGTTTGTCAAAGCCTGGTCCAACCTGCCCTTGAACACTTCCAATGATGGGGCATCCACAGCTGCTCTGGGCAACCTGCTCCAGTGTCTCACCACCCCCATTGTCAAAAATGTCTTTCTCTTGTCCAGCCTAAATCAGCCCTCTTTCAGTTTAATACCATTGTCCCTTGTCCTGTCACTACAAGCCTTGGTGAATAAGTCTTCAGCCTTTCTTACAAGCCCCTTTATGTACCAAAAGGCTGCAGTAAGGTCTCCCTGAAGCCTTCTCTTCTCCAGGCTGAGCAGCCCCAGCTCTCCCAGCCTGTCCTCCTAGGAGAGGCGTTCCAGCCTTCTGATCGTTTTCCTGGCCTTCCTCCGGGCGCAGTGCTCCAACAGGTCCCCCTGTCTGCGTCACTGATGAGGTCAGGAAATAGTATTGATGCCAACAGAGACGCCTGAGGGACACCAGTCATTGCCCCAGCAAACAGCTCCTACAGATTTTTAGGAAGAGATCTAGTTGGGCGCGCGCATGCGGCGGTGTGTGTGTCTGTGCGTCTGTGTCGTTTGTGTGTGTGTTAATAGACCAGCTTGTCGCTCGATACTTGTTCCACTGATTAATTACACTAAAAACTATATCTTCTCATTTGAACTTTTGTTTTAATTTCAGCTCCTGCATCTCATATCGCTCAGTCCTGGTAACTTAAATAGCTTTATGGTACCAGAAATGGCTCCCTACGTATTTGTAGTCTTAATTAACTCCATAGATCATTTGCTGTATGAACTGAGACTTGCTAGTCTCAGTCAACACAGTTGTTTTCTAATTTTTTCTTGTTTGTTGTTGTTGTGCTTTGCTGTCATTTTATACTGATCAATGTTTTTTTGACTTTTTCAGTCCAGAGAGGTGAAGCAGGAACCAGCTGCGGTCTGTACTAGTCTGTTTTATGTAGCATTGCTCCACTCAGCTACCTTTTTTTTCCTTACCAGCTGCTTCATTACGCTGTTCACATTCAGTTTGCCATTTACCCTCTGAAATGCATTTTTCGGTTGTTCTGAAATGTGTCTGAAGGCCTGTTCCCTTTATTTCTAGAAATTCAGTAACCAGGGTTTAAGGCAGATGGCACACGACGAACGTGTCTCTCCTTTCTAAAACATTACGATCTATTTCACAGCATTACTCTAGCAGGGACCTTAATAACTGTATTTTTATTGAACAGCTTTTCCAGAAAACTTTGTTGTATAATCAGTCTTTTCATTGCTTTCATTTGTTGTCAGCTTCTTTTGCAGATTGACTGTGCAATTGTTTTATTAATTTCATTAACTTGCTTGATAAAGATGCCAAATAGCTGCAGACTCTGGGTTTCTCTAGGACAAATCCTTATGTACTAACTAGCGTCTAACATGCTCCACCAACATTCTGTAAGGTATGGGCTCAAGAACAGTGCCTTACAGAAATTTATGGTGTCAATAGATACTTTTACCAACCCAGATGTGTAATTAATTAAAAAATAATGTTCACAGAAAACTGTTCTCTGTGAAACCATTTTGATTGTTTTTTCTTTATAAGATCCTTCAATGTCAACTGCTCTGTTGGTTTGCCTGGGAGATTTCAGACCTGATGAGCTGTACTTACACTGACCATGCAGCTTATAATTTTTTAAATACTGGATAACACTAGAGTTTTGTTTCTTTTTTCTTTTTATCTTTTATTCCTTGGGAGGAGAGAGAATGTCTTGTTGTTTTGGGGGTTGTTTCTTTTCTAATCCTCAAGGATTTCCCCATTGTTCCAAGAATGGTTAAAAGCCATTAGTAATAATTCAGAGAACTTCTCAGGAGATGACTTTCAATCCTTCCCTGTCAGATATCCAATGCTGTAGCTTTGGGGATGTTTAAGATGTTTTAATGATGCCAGAATGTCAAAAAAGTTGGAGCTGTTTTGTCAAGGTCTGCAGGAACTGTGAAACGGGGGATGCACCTTATGCAGAGACAACAGCAGCAATTTGTCATTCCTGCCTGCATGAAGCAGCCCGACTGCTGTGTGTAACAAATGGTGCCGCATAAAAAGTGCCAGGAAACAATTTTCTTTGTGTCTCTCACTGTGCCTTAGTAGCCACTTGAGGGATATCACAAAACTTGGGTTATCTGCTTTCTGAAACAATAAAACTGACCCGTCACTTTTGTACTCATTTGGAGCCCAGTCAAATATTGGAAATGTCCAGTCACTGCTCCAGTGAAGAAGGTGCTAGGACAGAATTCTCTTGCTGGTTCTCACTGTGCCCTGGTAGCCATGTGAAGGACACCACAAAGCTTGGGCTACCTGCTTCCTGAGCCAAGAAAATGGTGACTACATTTTCTCATGGGTCTTGGCTATTCTCACTTGTTCGGAGCTCAGTTGCACATTGGAAACGTTCAGCCACTGCTCCACCGGACAAAGTGCCAGGAAGGAGTTTTCTTTGTGTTTCTTACCCTGCCCTGGTAGCCACATGAAGGACACCACAAAGCTTGGGCTACCTGCTTTCTGAGAAGAGACAATTGACCTGTCACTTTTGCACTCGTAGGGAGCCGAAATACACACTGGAACTGTCCAGCCACTGCTGCCCTGGAGAAGGTACCAGGACAGAATTCTCTTGCTGGTTCTCACTGTGCCCTGATAGCCACGTTAAGGACACCAGAAAACTTGGGCTACCTGCGTTCTGAGAAATTTGGCCCATTACTTAGGCATTCTACTGGAACCCAAATACATGTTGGAAATGTTCAGCCACTGATGCTCTGGAGACAGTGCCAGGAAGGAATTCTCTTGCTATTTCTCACTGTGCCCTTGTAGGCATGTGAGGGACACCACAAAGCTTGGGCTACCAGCTTTCTGATGTGAGAAAATTGACCCGTCACTTTTGCACTCATCCAGAGCTGAAACTGACATAGGAAACATCCAGCCACTGCTCCTATGGAGAAGATGCCAGGACAGAATTTTCTTGCTGTTTCTCACCGTGCCCTGGTAGCCATGTCAAGGACATCACAAAACTTGGGCTACCTGCTTTCTCAGACAAGAAAACAGTCACTATATTTGTTGCATGCCGGTCTGAGACCAGGGATTGGTTCTGTTAGTATTCTCGGGGACAGAATTAAGACTCAAAACGGAGTCAAGAGCCAAGGAACTTTATTTGCCCAACAATAAATCTGCAAATGCAAAGGGAGAGAGGGTGCAAGATAAAGAGAGAGAAAGGAAGGAAAGAAAGAAGGAAAGAAAAGGAAAGAGTTCAAAGCAATAGCTACCAGCCTGGAGCTGTGGCGTCCTGACAGTCCAATTAGTTTTCAAGTCCGGTGGGGGAACGTTCTGTCCCATGTTAGTTGGTTCTGTTTTTTATAGAGTTGTTACAAGCTGTTCTGCTCAACCACACCCCCCACCCAACAATGGTGTACGTGCCCAACGTTCCTCAGGGGCCTCCAGGCACCTTGATCCCCCTGACCCAGGTCTGGGCACATGCACAGGGGTTTGGTTAAGTTTTGCAGTATCAGCCTCCCCTGTAGCTCCATGGCGTCAGTCGATTTGCTCCTTTAAAAATGTATGTGGTGGCAGTGGTGTTATATTCCTGCCTTAAATCTCTTCTGTGGCAATAGTGTTATCTTCCTGCCTTAACAATGTATGAGTTTCCTGCCATAGCAAAGTTGAGAAAACACATCTACTGTGGCGATGGTAGGTCTCACAGGCGCAGTCTCTTACAGCTTCTCCACTCTCCGCGGCTCATCTCAGCTCTCCTCCATTCCAGTGTCATCTCCTCCACTCTCCTCCGCTCCAGTGTCATCTCCTCCGCTCCCATCTCATCTCCCCTGCTCCAAACTCAGCCCTAGGGTGGGTATCTCGAGGCACCGTGGCTAGTTCTGGCTTGCTGGCACTGTCCATCCTCTGACAGAAACCAGCTCAGGAACTAGTTTGCCTTTCTTGTGTCCTGAGAAAGGACACTTACATCCTGCTCCTTGCCCAGTGGGGCTGGAAACCATTTTAACTGTTTCAAGGCGGGGCTGATAGAGGTATGTGCCCCAGCTGCTAGCTCAGGGCCAGAAGCAAAGACAGGGGAGAGAAGAAATTTCTGTCCTCGACCCGAGCCGAAGGTTAACCCCTCAAAGCCTGGGGACAGCTCTCTAAAGCATCCTATGCATTTCTCTCCACAGGCATCTATTGCAAGTCTGGTGTCTCAGGACCACAGGCTGTGTTTGCAGACCCGGGGGTAGGAAGGATTAAGTGTTGACCATCAACATCTAACCACCCAGGCCCCTTCCCACATCCAGCTTTTGTGATAGAATTCCCCCTACAGCCTACTTTTTTTTTTTTTTTTTAACCCTTCCCTTCTCCTGCCTAACCCACCTTCCTCTCCTCACTGGCATTAGGGGGAGATATATAGCCCTTTCCTGAGCCTGGCATCCCAACAAGGGCCTTACAAACCATATCACACGGCTGGGATTTTCCACCTCCCTTCAAATGCCAGCCAGACTGGGGGTGCCCCAGACCCCACCAGTGATTTAGAGGCTGCACCTTTACAGTTAAGCACAGGGGGAGCAGGCTCCCTGTGAGATGAAGCAATGCAGATTCAAAGAGTAAAGAACAGAATTTTCACATTTCTGATGCAAATGCAATTTAAAAATTTTTATCTTTTTTGCTTTGCCAGCACCCTTTTTTGTCACATTTCAGATATGCATATGCAAACTCAGTCTGGTGATCAGCTCTACTTGTGCTGCAGGTGGGCACCAGACAGCTTGCACCTACCCTTCCTGGGGCTGCTGGCGATGAAGAAGGACCAAGGAGGTGGAAGAGCTGTTGCCTTCATGCTAAAATTATCTGACATGGACCTACAGCTACACTTAAGCTTTTAGCAGCGAATGGGTGGTTCAACATTTCCTGCAACACCTCATCAAAATGAACACTGGGTCCCTGCCGATGAACCAAACAGCACCAGGGAATACACATGGGCGCAGGAGCCTGGTGAAACACAGACCCTGGTCTGGTTTTGATGTGGGATGAGCAATCCCAAGGAATGGCTCAGGAATGAGCAAGACCAAGGCCCCTTCCAGGCAGACAAATTGGGTACTGCCACCCAGATTTGATAGCCAAGAGCATTTCATTGCACGGATGTGACCCCACAGGGTCATTTGGCCTCAGGGCCAGAGACCAGGTCTGGCATGGGTTAGTTTACTAGCAGAGGTGTCGCTACCAAGGCTGGACATCTATCTCATCACAGTAACAGACCACACACTGTCACCCACTCCCTCTTCTGTAATTTTTTTTTTTATTTTTAAATTTAGTTGTGTAATGGATTTCAAATGAGCTGCCATAAGACACAAGTGAAAGGCTGGAGCCAGGTCCCTCTGAAGTCTCTTCATGGGTTTTGAATGTTTTTGGCCCTGAATTTATTTTGTTTAAGTTGTCTTCACCCAAAAAAACTGTGGTGGGGAGCTGCTGAAGAGCAGCAATGTTGCCACTGATGAGAGAAGCAGCAGACCAACCTGAAATCAGGTGCAATGAGTCAAAATAACTCTGTGAATCACTAAGACCATTCATACCTATGGCTCAGAGTTTTTTTCTTTTGCTCAGATACATTGAGGCCTTTCTGTTGTACTCAGAGCTCCAGAAAGTGCCAGTTCCCAGAGCTACATCCCACAGCACGCCTGGGCACAACACCTTTTCTAGTGGGCTCCTGAATCCTTGGGAACCCTTGGATCCAAGCCTGGGTCCTTGCTGGGATGTGGTTTTGCAAAGCTGGGAATTGTTTGCTGTAGTGGTAATTCCCTCCATATTTTATAAGAAACCCAAATCTCCTGTGCCAATCTGAGCACCACAAGTGCTATAAAGGTAGCTATGCCCTATAGCCAGCTAAATTTCATCTGGACCTTCTAAGCTGCCTCTGTATCCCCTGATATGGGCAGAAATAGCCATTCCTCTACCATAAAGGCAGCAGTTCAACACAGCTTGGATATGACCAATCTGCTTCTTGCTCTGACTCCTGGCTTTGGGTGACTTCTTATCAGGCATCCTTCCAACAGAGCTTAGAGGAGCTGGACCTCCTGGCAAGGAAACGTGGCCATTCTGTGGGACTCCACGCTGGGAGGACCTTGCAGAAGCATCGATGGTTGCTTCTCAGTTGGTCACCAAAGGAATGCATTTTCCTCAAAGCAAAGTTCCTGGGACCCAGCCTGCTCATGTTGGGCTGGGGAGAGCAGGCTGTGACGCTCTCAACCATCACCATCCTATCCTAGCCAGGTAAAGCCTCCACTCCTGCACATGGACTTGTACCAAGAAAGTCCTCTGACATCACTGGAGGGCCACATGGGAGCCAGTCAACATGGAAATGTGGCAGAGTCACCTAAAGAGGGCAGCAGGTCTCCAGTTAATGATGCCCCCTGGTCACCCCAAGGGAAATGATGCAAGCACAGAAGACCTGTAGGGGGTTGTGGTCACCTGGCTGCTCATCTCCATGGATCACTGAGGGACCCGGGACTGGCCTTTTTCAGTATCGCTCTGTTTTTTAGTCTGGGTCAGCTTGTTTAAGAGATGTTTTCTCCCAGCTGGGATAACACAGGGTTTCTGAGCAACACAAGGGAAACACCCCACCGCAAGGGTGGGTGTTTGTAACCATGTGTTTGGCCCTGCTCTGTTTCTGGATGATGCTGAGCATTCATGTCTCACCCTGCCAAAAAGGTGTGCATGCTGGGACTGAGGAATTGCCTTTCCCATGGAAACAGTTGTCCATGCCTGCCTTCAGGCCCAGCCTGGCATGCGATGCAGATTGTCAGTTACTGGGATGTGGCACAGGGAAGAATTGGACTGCTGGGAATCTGGAATAATGTGGCAGGTGGGGCTGTTTCAGCATAAAACAGGCTCAAGCAACAGGGAAGGTGGGTTCTGGACCATATATCCTTCAGGCAGATGGAGGTAGTATGATGCAGGTGTGCAAGGGGAAAGACAGTGGCATGTGAAGTGCTTCAGGAACAAGGCAAGGGGCTGCAAATATTTTACCGCTATTTGGAATAGTTCTTAACCTTGACCCTCCTCATTCAAATACCATCCCTGTGAGCCATTAAGTTTCTTTCTCAATATTTTGAAAGGCTGGTATTTTGTTTTCCTATGAATTTCCAAACCTATTGTATTGTTGGTCCATCCATCAACCCATCCCACCAAATAACTTGTAAACTTTCTGGTGAATTCTAGCTGAGTTTGATAGAGGAGGAGATGTTTCAAAGATGCAATGAGGTGGCTGAGCAGAGGAATGAGGACACTAAGTCCACTAGAGGAAAAGCCTCACATTGAGCACCACCAGGGTGTTAAACACCAAAGCATCAACAGGAAATCAGATTTCGTAAGTTTTACTGTCATGGAAGATCATGATGGTTTTTGCATTGGGGTATCAGTGATATTTTCTCTGTAGTTTTCTCCCAGGTGAGTCAACACCAAAGACAAAAGCAAAAGACAGTTGTGCCTGAAGTCCTACCAAAATCATGGTAGGAATTTTCAGCCTATCTGTTTTTTCCATAGGCCAAAAGGAATCAGTTTGGTAACTCCAGAACTAACTTTGCAAATGCATATATGGAGTTAGTGAATTATTCCTCCCTCCAACTCCAAAAAAGTTTCCAAGCCCTGAAGAATTAGAAATAATTTCTAAAGAAAATCAAAACCTTTTCCAAAGATTTGAAGTGTCTCATCTGTAATGACTTTCCTCTAATAAACCTGCTAATCCAATTCATTGCAGCAATCCATAGAAGCAAAAAGCATTTAAAATCTCAGGACTGATATGTAGGGGTTTTCCACCACTCTGATGGAAAAAGGGCTTGAGTTCCACTGTAACCAATATATTTGTTGTAAATTATTTTTCAGAATGGCTAGTGAACCAAAAATTCCCCTTCCATAAAAATTTTTTTGATTACCCTCAACTTATTTCCTTCACTTCCTGAGCCACGGATGGGAAAGGTAAGAAAAGTCCATCTCAGACACTTGCTTAAAGTTGGGATGAAAGAATGATGAAGACAAAAGCTGCAGCATCCTGGTCCTTGTTATCCCCCTTGGTGCCAGAGTCAGCTTCTGCTCATTTCCACGTCAAGAGCTGGGTAAAATTTCTGGATCTGTAATTACTGTTCAGAAAACACAGTTTCACTTCAACACTTGGTGGCTTGACAAACTGAACCTGGACAATCAGCTCAGGGCAAAAAAATTAAAGATGGATAATTTTTTTTTTTTACTTTTTTTCAGTCCTGCAGTTTGATTTTTCACATTCCTGGATCAAACTGTCCCCTTTTGGGGGCATTAAAATGAAAACAACAAGTGAAATGTTGTTGCTTGTTAGATTCTTCTGCTTTGCTGTTATTTCAGTCAAATGAATGAACCATAAAATCAGACGTTTGCTCCCAATGACCACTATTCCAGAAAGATCCATGCTTTGGATGTTGTGCCCATCCCCCAGACAGCTATCAGCAGGAGGCTGTTATGTCAGCCAAGGATGCTACCTGAAACTGCAGGACCGAGACCCAAGATTCAAAGTTCTCTTACATAAAGTTGCCATCCCTCATGTTGAAGAAGAGTTGATAAACAGCCCACCACCCAGTCAGCCTCAGGCAGGATCCCTGTTGTCCTATTTGGTGAAGATTTGATTGGCTTGCCTTTCTGCTTGTCTTGGTGTGGCAGAGGCTCTACCCAAAATCCAGCAGGATCAGTAGCTGACACACTCTTCGGATGGGCTGGTGGGTCTGAAACCCTGCAGATGAGGGTGTAAATGAGAATGATGGAGCTTCACAGTATTGCACGGTGCCCAAAGACCCTTGCGGGCAGCAGGCACCAAAAACCCCAGCACAGTGAGATCTGAGCTGGTCCCTGCCCACAGCGGTTCCAGGTCAGTAGTGGGCACTCAGCCCAGGCAAAGCTTTCTGCAACACATCAAGTAACTAATTGCACAAAATAGAGGGAAGGCAGATCTTACAAGATCTTACATCCATGCTCTAAAGAGACATCAGGATGTGCTCTCAGCTCTCTCCCATGCCCCTCTGCCCCCATTGCCCTAAATGGCAGCAGCTGTCTTGTACTCCTTGCCGAAAGGCAGCCAGCTCTGAAAAGGAACACAACCACTCTCTTCAGCTAAGATTTGAAGCAGAAACAGAACCTCAAATGGAAAGTAAGATTACAGCACCGTAACCTAGATGATTACAAAAGGGGAAATGTTCAGACTAGAACCTAACTCGAGATAAGCTCTCCCAAAGGTTAAATGCATGCAATAAATACCTCCACGCCTGCCATTGGCCAAGGCTGCTCTTAGCTGCAAATGGGCCAATCTAGAAAACTCAAGGACCCATATTTCTCCTCCCATTTGCAGACCATTTTTATACCCCGTGGCTCCAAGGCATGACTTTCAACTCACACCAGCCTGAATGAGAGCGATTCAGGGCATCATTTGCAGTGGGATGGTAGTTTTTATAGCCCACCGAGCCTTTGTGGGTAACAGTTCTTCTAAGGTAGACACAGTTCTAATATTAGTGCTAAATGAGCAGTGTGGTTATACTACTAGCCCTTAATTGCTATAAGTGTAACAAACCAGTTCAACTTGTCATTCAGCTGCTGTCGACAGGAAACCACTAACAGCAGTCAACTGACGACACCAAGAAGAATTAGGGTTTCTCTTTCTACATGCTCTAAGGATTAAAAATTATCAACATGAGTTCTTAACTACACAGACTGAAAGGGATTTTTTAACTCTGGTGGACAATTAAGATCGAGCAGGATATGATTTAATCCAAACATAGGACTCACCAGGTAAGTGCAAACAATTTTCCAGCAATTTTGCTTCATTCCTGCTGCCTGTTTATTTCCCAGAGCTCCACTGGGTGCATCTTCTTAGAGTATTTAAAGATTTGGCCCATCTATGGACCAATGGTAATTAAGCCTTTAAAGATTGGGAGTGGGATGTTGAATGGGCCATACTGCTGCTGTGGGTCGGGACAGGGGGCACCTCTTCCTCTCCTGGCAACACCTCATTGCTGAAATCAAGGCACTTTCTGAGGTGGGACTGATGCTCTAAGTCAGACACTGACCCAGTGGGCACAGGCCAATCTCTCTCTCTTGCAAAAAAATAAAAGTAGATGAAAGCCCTTTAATTAGCAGGGGGTGAATGAGTTTCTTGCAGCTGAACTCCTTGGGAAGAAGAGAGAGAGGAGAAAGTGAAATCGGGAACCCAAATCTGAATCTAAGGGGAGGTAGAAGTTTGGATGCTCAGGCTCTGACTCAGCACCCATGGGTGCTGTGTGCAGTGCAGAGAAGGGTTGAGGCTTTAATTCCTCTTCTGCCAAGAGGCATATTTGGGGCTGAGGATCTCTGCTTTCTTTTGCCCCACTGAAGGTGGGTTAGATGGTGTCCTTGAAGGCAACATTTTATTTCCACCAGCTCCTCTATTCAAGCTGGTAAAACCAGTGGCAGGTTAACGCTGATTGTGGGCAAAGCTTCTGGCAAGTTGGAGATTTCCAACAGTTACAGGAAGGATGAACATACTGCTTCTCCCCTTGGTCACTTCCCATCCCCATACGTGCAGAGTCAACACTAAGTCCATAACTTTCATTCCTGATTAGAATTTAGGCCAGACTCAAAATTCCACAGTGCTCTGACTCGGAGTCTGGCTGTCTCAGAAGCTGCCTTTTTTGCTGTGCCACTTCTGGGAGGGAATAGCAGTTGCAGCACTGTGGGACATTTGCATCTCAGACCTCCTCAGGTGTTTGCCTGGGGCTTTGTGGCCAGTGATGCCTGGCAAGACAATGCTCCTCCAGGTGCTTTGGTTACCCCACTTGTGAAATCGGGGCATTTCTTGCCTTTCTTGCAGGGCTGCTGTGGTATTTAATTGATTATGGATCTGTAAAAGTGCAAAATCAGGGCAAGATGCGTACATTGTCAGCAGTGAATGTTCCTGCTGCACACAGAGCACACACATGTCCCTGCTCTGGTACGTGCTGAAGAAGAGAAGGCAGATGGAAATTAAGAGGAAAAAAAGGACAGCTGCAAGGCAGCAAAAGCACCCTCATTAGTATGCTCCATTAGTCATTCTATCAAGGTTTAAGTAATTTTTATCAGAATATTTGGGGGCTGCAGAGCTTGTGATTTCTTTTCCACATTTTGTTTTTTCTCCCAGACCTCCTGCAGTATTATCATTATACTGATGCACAATAACCTGTGAAAAAACCCCAACTTCTGGCCCATGCTTGTTTTGTTCTGCCAAAACAGGGCTATTGCTGCACCTTGAGGGTTACAAAGGCAAAGGCTGAATTTTCTGATGGAGGAGGAAAGACACATTTAAGTGAAAATTTCTCAAAGGTGCTACTGATTTTTCTTCATCTGCTTTTCCAATGACTTTCCATGCTCAGCTTAATCAACATGGGGTGTTCTGTTGCTTTTATACCCTGGGCTCTCAGCTGAGATGGTGGGCTACCCAGCCCCTGTTAAGTAAACCCACAATATCCCAGGCTGAGCATCCCACTTCTGCACAATTTGGGCTGTGTGTTTGTTTCAGACAAGGCTATCAGCCCTTTTATTTCTGCTTCATGACTTTTTTCCTGACTGACCTTTCAGCCTTTAAATCTCTGTGGCAGCTTTTTGAGCACATTAGAATCCTTAAAGGTCTTGAGGTTGTGTTTAAGTGCAGACAAGGCTTTTTGTCATCTCACTCCGGTGTGGAAACAGGTCACCATGGGTTTTGTGGGGGTCACGGCACTGTATTGATCAGGGGCACTTAGGCACATCATTACTTCATCATGATTTGTCTTCCTTCCTTCCCCTCATTCTTTCCATTCTCTCTATATTAAAATGGGGAGTTTCCTTGCTGCTCTTCCATGGTTGACAAGACTCTGGAGGCAACCAAGCATTGACTCCATGTGGGTGAGCTCCCCTATAAATAAGGTTCAATCACAGGCAAGAATTTTGCAAGACACCTGGGGCTAAATCCTGCTGGAGCCCTCGGTAGCTCCAAAGTTTCCATTCACATCTTCGTTTTACATGGTGCAAGTCAGCTTTCTTGTTAGGTTCACACCACATTGCAAGATTAGAAGTAGCTGAGGGGATAAAAAAAGATGCAATTCCCCCTTGGCAGAGGGTTTGGCAACAAATTGCAGCCTTGGGGTCCTGCTGCTTGTTGTGGAAGAAGTGGCTGCACCACTGGACATCACTGTGAAACTTGAAAGAAAGTACATCACCATATAAAATGGAATATACAGGATCTCAGTTATTGCTTAAAAATAAATGCTAAGGCACAACATACACAATACAAATGTAAACCAAGCCTACAGTATTTCATGCTGAACAAGCCATTTGCTTCTCACAGGTCAGCCTGTCTTCCATAGAAGGGTTAAATCCATGTGAATTCATTTCACTGGCCAGCCAAAAAAAATCCCTTCTAAAAAACAAACCTCAAAACACAGCAGTTTCTTGTGTTGAAATAAAAAATAGTTTCTAATTATAATTTTTCCAAGAAAAAGTTGCAGCTGAGCAGAACAATGTTTCTGCGGTTTTGCAAAGTAATTTTGCCTTTGTTAATGTTGGTTAGTTTTAAGTCAGAAAACATTGCGGGCTGGCCTATTCAAACTTCCAAAACCAAATATAAATGTTTGAAGGAGAGGGATGCAGCTGAGCAAAGGTGTGGAAAGTGTGATCAATGAGGAATTTTTGCAAGAAGTAATGTTGCTTCATTTGACAGGGCGGCTGCAAAGGAGGGTATAAATTTGTCCCCCATGGGCGGGACAATCAGTTGGTGGTCTTTCAGTAAAGGAAATCAGTGCTGATCATTAGGAAGTGATGTTAAGGCTGTGGGAATAGGAGGGCTGGGATAGGCTGACAAGGAGCGGTGGGAATTTCCATCATTGTAAGCCTTGAGGTGCAAGCTAGGTAGCCTCTCAGATGCATTGTAGGTCCAGCAGATTAATGACCTTCTAGCAGCAGTCCTACATTTCTGCCATCCTGTGAAATATATGTGGCTTCTGAATTGAAATGTGCTTTTCAAAATATCTCTCCTGCATTTCCCCCCTCTTTATTTATTTACATAGTCATGAAATTATTCTCTAGATTTGACCAAATCTCACTGATCATTTTTGCTCCTCTGTAAACTGTGAAATGTGTTACTGATCAAAAAGCAGCATGCAGGACTCCTCAGGTCCTGTGTGTCAGGCATGTCGGAGACAGAGCAGAAATAGAAAACACATGGTTTACAAATGAATCCTTTCCTACCTAATGAGGAGAGAAGAGTGAAAAATTATTCAGTTGTCTGGGATGTCTGGTCTGCCTTACTGATGGCTGAATATGCAACACTTGATGGATGAAGGTAGGTTGGAAAAACTCTGTGCCATATCCTTCAAGGTTCTTATGGCCAAGAGGCAAAAGAGGTGATCGGCTCTGTGCCCAGGTCCTTGGAGTCCCAATTTACTACCAGCTGTGTCTCGTACACAGAAGGTCACAACCTACCCTTTTCTCAGATTTTTGTGCTTCCCTGGGTTATGGTGGCTAGTGGTGAAGGACCATTGGGTCACATGAGGTGTCCTCATAAGAAGGTACTCCTCCATGAAACCCTGGGGTGGGAAAGAAAAACCTTGACAAAATGCCATGGGCAGAGTAGCTGCAGGACTTATTTCAGCCCAGCCAGTTGCTTGCCCAGTACCTGAGCTGTGATAGCACCCACATTTAAGTGAATAGTTGTTAATGGTGAATGGCTCGGAACCATGAAGATTTGGGGCAGAACATCTTAAAATATATATGTGTGGGAGGATAATGCTTGAGAAGTGGGCTTTGAATAGAAGTTAAATTTCATCTGTGGAAAAATCAAGGCATCACCTGCGATACGTGATAGAAGGAGGGAGAACTAAGATCATAGTAAGCAAATGGAGAAACTGATATAAAAACTTTAACTTGACTTTTATCTGAAGAGCTTTTCCTGGCTGTCTCTTATGTATTTAGCCTTCACCATTTTAGAAGCACAGGAAGAAGACCGCAGCTGCTTGAGACATTAATATAGCAGACTTGCATGGGGAATTATTCTCTTTCCACTAAAAGATGCCAATATGCACGGTAGTTTTGTGACAGAACCTTTCCAAGGGTGGTGATTTCCCATGGAATGCTTTTTTTCTTGGAAATTTTGGTGGAAAAGTGGCAAAAAACATTCTGTGTAAGTCACTGGCGGGCTGCCAATGCATAACAAGGGAACCATGAACATGGGGCTCTGTACAAGAGAGGTCTTAGCTATGTGGGAAGAAATCTAGGTTGTTTAAATGCAATATTGCTGCTGCTAATGAGAGTATGGACACTGGCAAAGCAAGAAACTTGAGGAGATATGATTTTTTGTGGCTCTGATGCAATAGAATAGAATAGACCAGATCAAAGATGAGGTAACCTGAATGTGGATCAGCCCCATCACTTCTGTGCCATAAATAATGACTTCTGCAATAGATCTGCTGCAAGATTTGGCCTTGTTCTGCCACATTTTTATCTCTTTTGAGCACCACAGGGAAGTTTAAATATTCTTTTAATTCTGAAAGTCAAGCTCATCTATTTTTGAATAAGGCATTAAAAAATTGTGGGTTTTTTTTTTTTCTTTATTAGCAAAGGGAAATAATATTGAGGTAGGGTTTTGGCTTCTCCAAGTAGCTCATAGGCATAGCATGAGCAGTGTAGAGGAAGCCTGGCAGGGAGGACTGGTATGGGTAGGAGAGAAGAATCAGCACAATCATGTCCAGCATGGACAGGCTCTTGGGAGCAAGGACCACAACCTCCTCCAGCAAGGTTTTTTGTGAGGGCTGATCCTGCTTTGGGATACAGTGCTTCTCCACTGGCTCTTTTGTGCAAGCAGTTGTACTTGTTCTGAACAGTGGAAATTCACACTTCCATGAGGTCACCTGAAAAGGTGTCTGTTTTAAAATGTTTACCTTTCACCTCATTAGTTCTTTTATATGTGAGAAGAAGAAAAAGAAAAAAAGTCACTTTCTCCTGCCAAAAAGGCTTTTTCTAAGTGGGGCCAGACAAAATCTCTTTGTGGTCCCTACCAGCACAGCATCCCCCAGTTACCATCAGATGAAGCCACTGCTGTATTTTCATCTCAGTTCCCCCCTCTTCCCAGTGATAGCCCTGCAGTGCCCATGGGTTTCAAAAATTAATGACAACAGTGAAACAAGAGGCAGCTCACCACCACCCTGTACTCAGGGTGACCTGGTACCTGGGACTAGACAAGGCACCTGTGTCTGAGTGTCATCCCAAACACAGTGACATGTTTAGGATAGTAAATCAGGGGGAAAGGTTCTCTTGGAAAGCAGAGACCCAACAGGTGGTTCCCCAGCAATGGGACTAGACTTTCCTAAACACAGTCCAGGAGCTAGCCCAGGATGGGGACAAGGGATTTGGACAGAATCATAGAATCATTTAGGTTGGAAAAGACCTTTAAGATCATCAAGTCCAACCATTAACCCAGGACTGCCGAGTCCACGACCAAATTTTGAAGGGTGGGAGAATGAGCCCTGATGTTGCCTATTTTAATAGTCATGATGCTGCCTCAAAGAGCTCACGAAGTCTTTAAGTGCTCAAAATGGAGGCTGGTGGGTCTGTTATAGTGCATCAGCTTCTTCCAGGAGCAACAGCACATTGCATTAAATAAACTTTGAATATACTAGAGGAATAGAAACAGGAGGTTCAGATGGTGAATTAGGCTACTCATTCTTAATAGGGAAGAGAAAAACATGGCCAGACCGTAAAAACAAGATCTGGAGGGAATGAGCTGCCCATCTTTCACAGCAGCAGTATAAGGAAGCAGCCATAGGGGCCAGTTTCAAGAGGAGAGGTGCCTTTGTCCCTCATGGTGGTTTCAGATCAAAGCTGGAGTCACCTCTGCAGGCAGGCACTTAACAGGAACACTTTTGGTTCCATATGAACTGGATAAAATGCAGTGGGAGTGGGTGGTGCTGCAGAAGGAGGCTATGTAGTGGGCCACCAATGCAGATGTCTGGCTGTGGGGACATCCTGGTGGGCTGTGGGTCATCTGGAGGGAGGCTGCCACATTTTCTGGTCACTCTCTGCATTCTGTGGACTGGTGGGTCCCGGAGGTCTGTCTTACAGGCAAACCTAAGAGCTCATGGGCATTTACTGCATGGACTGGACCTCTGGTCTCCATGCATATCTTATAGGGAACCGGGAAGGGTAGCAGAAGCAAGCCAGCTTCAGGATTGCACACTTGTATAGAAGCCTTCAAAGATACTGGAGAACATCTGGGGACTGATGTATGAAAGCAGGGTGGAAACCGCTGCCAGACAGACCCTACTCGGCTGGGTGAGAATACAGCCTGGGCTTTCAGGTCAGGGAAGAGGGGGCAGGTGGTGACCATCTGGGGTGACCTGGGAGCTCTATGTAAGACTTTCCTTCTTTTTGTTGCCCTTTTTCACATACTTTCTCAGTGGTCTCCCTCCAGCTGCTTTCAAAGGATATCCCTGAGCTGTCACTTCATGATTTCTGAGTAAGCAAATTGCAGAAAGTCACTCTCTGCCTGGGCTTCTTGACTCCAGGTCTCATCTCATGGCCATGGTCCATGCAGGTCCGGGCATGGCCCAGCCTGCAGGAAACAGAATAGGCACAAGGGTGAAGGGACATGCCCCAGGTGACATGTAGGGGCACAGCCAGGCTATCTCAGATACTAAAATATCCTTCCTGGGATGCAACAGGCAGAACACACCATATCTAATCCCTTTTATTTTTACTTCTTGCTTCTGACCTGCTTGAACCGTGGCCACTGCTGGAAGGGTCTTTGCAGCAGCCTGGCTGCAGCTGCTGGATTTCCCCACTGTCAGCATCAGGAACGTGTCTCAGATCAGAAGCAGATTTCTGTCTGGAACTGCCACGCTATTGCCCTGTTTCCCAAGATGACTTGGCAGCCACTAGCTTACTTTGAAGCCTTTGCAGCACCTCATGGTAGGTCCTCTTTCCTACCTCAGCAGTGGACGACAAGCATCTTTCTAAAAAAACAACTTCCCTTTTCATAGGAATAGGAAGTGAAGCTCTTAGCAAAGAAAGGTCAGGTACCTCAGATACACTCCACCAAAGGACAAGCCCCTTCCCTAAAGCTCAAAGCACTCCAGCTAACCCTGAAGCTGTCCTCTCCTTCCCCAGCCCCAACCCAGCCACCTCCATCTCTCTCCCCTGCCCTTAGCTGCAGGAGAATTGAGCAGGCAAAATGCAAGCCGGCAAGGGAGAAGTTTGATGAGTCTGCAAGGGCTTCCTCATTTCTGTATCTCCTTGGTATGCAAACAGCAGACCTGACTCTGCAGGACACCTGGCTGAGGCATGATGGGGTAGGTGTCTGTTCTGGTTGTCTTCAGAGTCACCCTGTTCTGACCCTCCAGGGTAAGAGGAACGAAGCGACTCTGAGCACTCACAGACCCCCGCTTACAGCCCAGACAGCCTTGTAGCCCTCCATGGGGTTGTCTTCCTTTGTCAGGAGCACAGAGCAGTTGCAGAGCCAAGGCTGACTTCCATGCAATGCATCTGCTGGGGATTTACTGGGGGGAGCACTACACAGCCCCACAAGCAGTGCTGGGGCATCAGGTATGCATGCTGGAGCATCACACAGCATCATGTCCTCAGCCAGCCTCATCTTGTCCTTGGGTCTTATGGCTGGTAAAGGTCCTCCGCTTTGACCTCAGCTTAGATCTGCCCCATGAAGCCTTTTCTACATTTAGGTGTGCATCGCACTCGGCAGATGTCGGCTTGTGTTTGTCCTTCTCAGTGAGAGCAGCTGAAGTACAAATTATCTGAGGTCATTCCAGCCTCGAGTTGGCCAAGACCAAGAGTCCCTTCCCTCCTGCTGCCCCATGCAATGCAAAAATTACCCACAGTGGTTTACACAGTGGTTTTAGGGGGCCTCATCTCTGCAGCAGCTTAAGAAAGTACATAGAAAACACCTTAGAGAAGACAGCGCTTTATGCACTCTATGGGAAGCCTCAGGAGACTGCAGAAAAAATCCTGCTTCTTATACAACATTTATATCCTAAGGCAGAGGTGCTTCAGTCTCCCTATCGAAGGTGCTGAGGCAGAATGAGAAAGTCACTTCCTCAGAGACACCCACAGGTCCAGGTCTTCATTCGTTAGCCCACACTGCTATGGTTGAGTAGGTTCATAGAGGGTTGGGGCTCACTGAGCAAGATGCATTTCATCTGAAAAAAGGCCTTTTTTTAATCACAGAAAGGAAAGATCATTGCAAAGCTGTTTGCACACTGGAAAACACAACCCATTCACAGTCATTGTAGCTGTTTTTAATGACAGCTGTTAATAGCCTGTAGGTTTTGCTGGGTTTTGTGTCTGGATTCTCTTTGGGTTTCTTGCCTTCCCCACTGCTATTTTCATTGGACAGATTGTCTGAGAAGTGCAATTCCCCCACCCCCCCACCCCCCTCCCAGATGATCATTTTTATGTTCAAAATAGAGCAAGGAATCCTTGGGGGGGAGAAAAGAGTCAGTTCTGACACAAAGACCTGATTAAAAAAAGAAAGCCCATTAAAAGCATTTGCAAAATCAGGCTGCTCCTGCAGTCTGGGGGTGTAACAGTCAAAGCAGTTGGTCCCATGGATGGTGGGGACGTGGTGGGAGCCAGAGGTCTCTAACAGAAATTCTGCAAGGCCCTCAGCCCCATGGAGCATCTGTCATGGGTCGGACCAGTGGTTCGTCTGTCCTCGGATCGTGTCTCCAGGAGCAGCTGCGTAGGAAGCAGGCAAGTAGGGAACATCCCACCCCCATCCACATTCCCCTGAGGGTGGGGAGAAGCCCAGCAAGCCTCCTTTTCCTCTCTTCCATCCCTCCCTCACGTGATGCCCCCCCCTTGCCCTGTTTCTCTTCCCCAAGATCTGTAGGGTAGAGAGGTGATGGGGGCACTGCCCAGCAGCGGCTAAGATCCAGCCCCAAGGGGTGGTTTGCAGGGATGCTGTTCCCTTGGTTTACTGCAAAAGGAGAAGAGGACAAATAAGTCCCAGACATGCACATTATGGTACTCCCATTCTTCTCTGTTGCCCCAGGGTCTGGGGGTTAAGACAGGGTATATGTGTGGGGAAGGCTGGCTGGAGCTGTGGTGAGTAGGGTGAGTGCTCTGACATCCAGTAGCTATTTCTGACATGAGACTGGAGGTGTCCAGGTGGGAAACTGGAGATGTATATCTTTCCCTATAGTCCTTTGCCTTGCCTGAGGTTGGCGGGAGGGAGCATCATTCCCTCTGAGACCTGACCCAAGGAGGGGGTCTCTGATAGCAACGAGTGCCTGAGCATCAGCCTACCACCAGCTTCATTGCTCCTCTTGAGATATGACTAATGGGTCCTACTAAATGCTACCCTCTTGCTAGGAAAAGGCAGCCTCTGGGATGCAGGGCCTCCAGGAAGGGCCTTCTCCAGGACAGAAATGTGGGTGGCCACATGTAAAGGTGTGGAGGAACACCTCATCCACCTCTTTCTTGTCCCAGGGCTGTGAGGGCTAGGACCTCTCCACATCCCTACAGACCAACATGATGTGCTCTCAAAGCGCTGTGAAACAGCGCATCATGGATTCTGGCCAAGCAAGTGTGGCCTGTGCCCACTTTCATAGAACTTAGATGTCAGACAGGGATGGCCTGCAGAGATTTCTCCCTGCTGTGCTCCAGCTCATCCATAGTCCATCCACAAGCCTGGCCTACATGTGTGTTGGGCAGCAGATAGATTTAAGTTGAAACTTGGGCTGAAATTCCAGCCACTGCAGAAATTGCCATCCAGCAGTGCAGTTTCATGACAAAACTTCCCACACCTGAGGGACCCCAGAGATGCTCCAGGGACCCAAAGAGATGTACCTGCTTCTCCTGGCCCCATCTTCCTCCTCCCTCTCCCCTCCAGTGCATCCCACCTCCCTGTTCTGCAGGACCTGAGGTCCTGCAGAGCCATCCCCAGCAGACATCCCACATAGCTGATGCAATGCCTGGGGCGAGCTCATGGGAAAAGCATGTTTAAGGGAGGTGGGATAAGCAGCCTGCCATGTTGCTTTTCCCTGCTCTGGGACCCTGAGCCCTGGCTCTCTTTCCTGGCCTGGAGCCTCTTGCTGAGCATCTGCCAGGTTCCAGCAGGGTGCAATGCTCAATGTAAGCAGCCATTTTTCCTCCAGACAGATGTTTTCATTAGCATATGACCACTCTGGCAACAGGCAGCTGTTTTCTGCTTCTGGAGAGAGCAAGAATCTTTTATTTTCTTTTTCTTTTTTTTTTAAACCCTTCCCCCTCAAGTAACTTTCTGTGTCTGCTTAAACTCAGGGTTCTGAAAATCTGTGTGCTGCTACCCTGCAGCCTCACACACAGCCTTCTCCCATGGGGTGTCCCAGCTATTCAGAAAGGCCTGAAACAGCCAGATTTTCTGCTTGGTTTGTTTGCTTGGGCCAGGTTCACCTGCAAAGCATGGCCTAAGAAAGACAGTAGATTCAGGGCAGACTTAAGTTGCAATGGAGATGGCAAGCTGACTAGGACTGCAGCAAGAGAACCCAAAATCAGCCAGCGGGCTCCAATCTCATTTCTGTGATGTGTAGCCCTCACCCAGGGGTAAATTGCAGGAGCCCATAGCTCCTGGATTTGTCCTCCACCTGCTGTGGACTGGCAGGGAACTGATGTTGCCAAGACCAGTTTGGCCACACTGGCTGGGCTCAAGACTGGGACCTGCAGCAGCGACACTAGCATTTCACCAGCATTAGCTGGTCCTGAGGCTTGCCCTTCATGCTCCCTCAAAGACCTTTTACACAGGCCAAAGCATATGAAAGAGGCCTCAATGCAAGCACAAATACAACTTGGTTTATTTATCCAACAAAGACCAGGACCGGATGGGATCTAAACATTGCTGGTAGGATATTCCTAGTTCTCCAGCAAGGATGCAACATGCAAGCCAGACATCTGCTTCATTCCCCAGCAAAAACCATGATACTTCTTGCTCTGGGTTCTCCAGCTTTTCATGGGGACTTCTGCATTGCTGCAATTCCTCCTCACACATCTTTTGGCTATGAAAGTCCCCCTGATGTTAGCTGGAGACCCAGCACTGTCTGTATCACAGATCTCGCTGCCCTCCCACTTGCAGGGAGGGGTCTTCAGCAGGACTTTGGCCGCTCTGTCTTAGAGGAAAGTGGCCATAGCCTCCACCTTCTGCCTTTGAGAAAGACCTTCTGCATGGTCAGTGCTGTTTATAGCACAGCACACTTGTTTGTAGCCACCTGCTAACCACCTCCTAGCAACAAAGCAGCTAATAATTTTAAAAAAAGAGATAAAAACTTGAACAAAACCCATTAAAAGTAGAAAGCAGAAAATGCTTCAGTAGCAAATCTTCATTCCTTTTAAAGCAGCTGATCTCTCCAAGATTTTCAGTATTTCTCTGGTTTTGTGTCTTGCAAAGCAATCCAAGGGTGCCAGGTCAGGAGCTGCATTAAAAAGCTATTTTATTGAGGAAAAGGAGAATTTAATGCATCTGGGATATTCCTAGAACTGGGGGAAATTATTTTTTTTACTGAAGTTTTTGCTTCTTGCTGATGCAAAAATACAAATTTGGAATAGTTAAATTATTGTATCCAAAGCAAGTTGATTTCAGCAATTCTTTCTGTAAGGGGAGGACTTGCAAAGAAAAATTAAACATTTAAAACTGCATATATCTGTATTTTCAAAGTATTTTTTTAGAGTTTCTAATGAAATTTCCTTTTAAAGTGTGGTGGGTTTTTTTAAAAAGAAGACATTCTGGCATTTTAAAATGAAGTGAAATACCTAGTCCTGGTGAACTATGAAAATGCTTTGTTGGGCCCACCCTCAACTCTGAATGGAAAGGGGGCTCATTTTGTGATTTCACTGGGCTTGGGGGAGGGTTTTGGAGCTGCCCTCACAGTGAAACACTGTTTGATTTCTTGGGTCTTAACCTGTTTTTCCGTGGCACAGTTTCGTAGGGGTGAGGCAGATGATGAGCTAAGACTTCTGCTTTTCTGCTAGATTCTGTCTTGGTTTTTCCCTGTACCCACCCATGCAATCCCAAGGCCATTTGTCTGTGTCGTCCGCATCCTTGTTGCAGGAGACATTGCTGCATTTACATCAGAAACAACTTTGAGCTCTTTTGCTCTAATAGCGGAAACCAGCCGACCGCACTAACTGTTGTGCCCGTGATGCAGGGCTGCTTACCGTAAAGACGAGATGGGCAAATGCTTGCAGGGCTTGGATTAGCCCAGGTACCTCCATCCCACCCTCTGATCTGCTGCAACAAAAGATGTAAGTACATCCAGCAGATCCAATTTGATACCATCCTGTTAGCTTTAACCTACCCTGGGGGCACTCAAAACATGTGGAGCATAGGGGCAAGGCAGGTCTCCAAACCTGTAGTCAACAAAGATTTGTGTCTACCTTTACTGGACTGAGTTCAGGTTGGTGGGTTGACTCTGTAGGGTATGTTCTCCAGCCCTTTTTGAAGATGAGCAGGTGACAGGACATTTAGTCACATCCTCCCCACTCCACCGTGAAGACATTGCCCAAATGCCAGCAGAAGCATTCCTGGAGCAGGGCCTTGTGGTGGGATCTTCAGAAGACCTCCCCTTCACCCACTGCTGTGGGCACATCTGTACCTGCATTCAGCTTAGCTAAAACGTCACCTTAACTGCCCCTCTAAAGGTTACGAATATTACCTTCTGTCACCCTGCACATGGGGCACACAGCATGTTTTAGAGATCCTATACAAGCATCCAGTGTTCCTGCGACCCGCCTGCTTGTCCCACACATGTTCAGAGCTGGATGCTACACAGAGCTCACTGTCCTGGCATCTATTGACTTCTTCAGCAAAGGCTTGCTTGACTCTCCCAGGAAGAACTCTGTGTCAAATACTTTTATTCAAAACTTACCAGCAGCTATGCCAGTCTATTTTTGCCAAAGCTTTTCAAGCATATGGAAAGCTTTTGTGTTGCCTTAATTTATTTTTTTTTTGTTCCGTTTTGATTGCTGTTTACTTTAAAAAGAACTTGTTTTACAAATTTTCTTGTTTTGAACTTAAGTAACGTTGAGGAAACAGGTTTCCCCATACTCAGTTATTAAATAGAAACAAACACTTTTAGATGTGAAAAAATGTAAATTAACGAAAGGAAATTTTCATGCTTTTCTGAGTTACTGTTTTCTCCCAAGTGTTCCTTTCCACTGGGAAAAAACAAAACCAACCAACCAACCAACCAAAACCCCCAAAAGAATCAATCAAACAAACAAACAAAAAAGGCTAGGAGAGCTACTATCCATTACTTTCCTCAGAAATATTTTTTTGCGAAGCTAATTTTAAAAAACATTAATCAGAAGCAGAAACACAGCAGAACAACATACATTCAACTCAGCCACCTTTTTTTAGAAAAAAAAAAAAGACTTTAAAAAATGAAAACTCCACCAGCTGTGGGCTGGGAGCTTACCAGCAGCTCTCTGCATCTGACAACATTTGTCTGCAACACTATTTTGGGAATTTGTATAACATCTGCCAGCATGAGGGATGGTCGTGTTGGCTGCTGAAGGCTGCAGGGGCAACCTGGAGAACATGACCCATAGATTTCATAGGCACTGCAACTACACAGAGCTGTACTAAAGTCTTTTGTGCATGGGTGGGAGCGAGTGACCTTTGTGGGAGACTTTTCACTGGTTCCATTTCCCAGCCGTGCTGGGACACACTTTTCACTGCTCTGCGCAGCTTTGCACCATGCATTTTTGACATATGCATGTGGGGAGAAAGCTTAGTTTGTGCAAGTGTGCAGAGAGGTGTTCCCAGTTTCAGCATGGTGCAGAAAGGGTTGCAATGTCCCCCTGGACACAGGAGCACTGTCCCCTGCCAGAGGAGCTGGGATGGCCACAAGCCCTTGATGTGACTTGCTGAGGTTGACCTTCCTCCATGCCCATTCCCAATCTGTCCCAACAGTGTTGACACTGGGAGCAACTCAAAACCCTAAAATGTGCAAACACCATTCTATAGATGGTCCATCAAGCCTCTCATATGATCAACTTGGTGACGTGACTGCTGGTCGAAGCATATCGCTGCTTTGTGCTGTACCTTACATCCTGTAACTGCCAAAAAGGCGGCAATTGCCACACCTGTATCTCCCATTTGAGAGCAGAGTATACCAAAGACCCCGAGATGCTCCAGTGAGATAGTAACAAGGACTGTAGATAGATGTCCAACATGTAGGTGGGCTTTGTGCCTTTCACGACTGGTAATGAGTGGTATCTAAAACCTGTCCATCTTCCAGCCTTGCCTTAAACCTTGACTTAAAACGATATCTTGCATTTCCCTGGGTGAAAAGAGAACTCCAGCTACTTTCACCTACTATCCTGGCAAATAACACCATTCAGAATCAGAAATCCTGGCACAAAGTTATCTTCCACTAATTTGCAAGTGGAAGAGCGTGAAAAGCTCACTTAATAAATCATGTGCCACTGCATGACAACCAGATCTCCTAAGCAAAGCAAACCCTGGTTACAACCTAGAAGGGAGGCTGCCAAATTAAAAACAACTTGCTGCAGGAAATGCTGTGGCTGATTTAGTGGGTGAAACTTCCCCTCCAACTGTGTTGTCAGTGCCTAGAGTGGTGCTGAGACCTGGTGACAGATGGATGGGCCATCTGTAAACTCAGGTCAAAGAAAAGCTCAGAGAAGTTTGGATGCTGAAAAACTTTTAATTGGAGAGAAAAATATGTAATGAGCTATACTGAAAGATTTCACCAATTCCTTCCATTTTGCTCACTTTATCAATGAAAATAAAAATGAGGCAGAAGGGAAAAGATATTTCAGAAAAATAACACCTTAAAATATTGGGATGGCTCTGTTAGAAACCTCATTTCAGAGTCCCAGTTTCTGAAATATTAGATAAGTGCCAGAAAGAAAAAAAATTGTTTTACCGGAATATTTTTTCCCACAAGTCTGGTTTGCTGAAAGCTTTTACGAACACATCTGTTGGAGTCTTGACTATCACGACACAGTGCCAGACTGACATTTGGGGGAACTGACTAACTACGTTGGTCCCTGGAACTCCAGTTCCCAATACTCCATGTTCATTGCAGACCTTGAGGTATTTTGTCAAGGTTAGGAGCCAGTGTGTCTTTGCTTAGCTATGACTATTTGAGGTTTGGGTTGTTTGGTGGTGGTGGGTTTTTTTGGTTTGGTTTGGGTATTTTTGTTTTTTGTTTTTGACATGTAGTCCACACCTTTCAATGCCTTTGGTTCAAAGCAGGGGCTAGGACAGACTTTGGTGCTGGACAGTGTAGATACTCATGCCAGCGGCTCTTCAGCAATGTTGGCTTCAACTACTCCCTGCTTTTTCAGGGGGTTGAGGAGGCTGAGTTTGTCATGGTTTGGCTATCTTGGCTACCCAGATCCAATATTATGCTAGAATTATTGACCAGAGCTGAGATTACATTTCTGGGCTGCAAGTTAAGTGAGCCCTCAAGCACAAGTGTGGAAACCCTGGTGTGGACCAGAGGATAGTCTATGGAAAGGGTTTGATTCATTTGTCTCTAGTGATCTTTGAGGTGTCCAGGAGGTCTGACACACACATGTGCGGTTGGGAAACATAAACTATGACATATGGGAAATTCATAACTTCTGAGAATCCAGAGCACATCAAAAGGTACCAGAGCATTGCACATGGGCAACTGAGTCAAGCACTAGGCTCACACTTTACAGGCAGGGTGGGTGCAAGCCACATCGTATTTGACTCCCTAACCTTCTTGCAGTCCTCTGAAGTGTCTCATGAAGTCCCATGACTTTATGGACAAGCTGAGTGTGTGCCCATTCTGCTTAAGCATGAGGAACAGTGGAACTGGTACCATGCAGATAGCTACCACATCTGCGTGCTGCTTTTGCTGCAGGGGAGGGACATGACCTACAGAAAGCACTGAGCAGCATGAGTACATCCACTGAGCAGCATGACTACAGCTCATTCTTGACCTGGGCACTATGTGACCCTCTTGAAGCCCTGGGATGCCTGAGCACAGGGTTATTCCCCAGGATCTCCCAACCCTCCAGCAGTACATGCATGTGGCATCACCCACTGGACTAAGTCTGCTCAGTGCCAGCTGGGGATTTCTGCATTGGAGTGGGGACATATCCAAAACAGTCATTTCTGTCCATTTTTTTTTTTTCTGGTGACTTACAGTGTCTGTCTGAGCCTCATCTGCAGTGTGAAAAACCGGAGTTGTGGGGGAACTGAAACAGTGAGGTTCACAAGGTCCAGTGTAGTAGGAGGACTATAGATGGGATGATTTTAGACTCTCTCTCCATTGTCCCATTGTCCTGAATTCTCATCTTCTCCAACTTTCTTCATGAATAAGAAGATTGTTTTTTCCCTCAGTACCTGCCCCTTTCCCCAAGAGTGGTCTCATTAAAAAGTAATTTCTGGTCTTCCTTCCAGGATGGGATTGCTCGGGAGCAAAAATCAGCTGACCTCCCATGAGAAACACGCTTCTGGAAGCAACCCAAAAACCAAGAGTAAAACCCCGCCGGCCCCACCCAAAGTAAGCTTGCAGTTTTGTGTCCTTTCATGGGATCCTCAGTGAGTGCCTGGAGTGATGCAGGCCATGCTTGTGTGTGCCAGAAGGAACTTGAGTACTTCTGTTTCCTAAAATGTGGTCACCAATTGGGACGTGTTGCTCAAAGGGCAGAAAAGAAATATTTATGCCTGGCTCCACCTCAAAAGCTTCTTAATACGGGGTGAACCATTCAATTCAACCCTTTCTTTCTCTGGGTTTTTATTCTGTCAAAAAGGGGGACATTTTCTCCTTGGGGATATGTTATGGCCATAAATTGTCTGAGTGGGCTAGGGATGGTGGTGCTCAGAAAGGCTATGCCTTGTTGAGCCTGGCACAATTATTTGCATGGGCTGGACTGGAGAGCAGGGCAGGAGACAGGGAGAAAAGAATGGATGCACGTCCTCCAAGCTGGTAGCCATATCTTTTAGACAGGGCTGCTGCCTTCAGTGCTCTGCAACCCAGGCTGGTGTTGCTGACTTGCAAACGGCACAAAGATGTGCTAGATTCCGGCTGAGATTCAAAGCTGCAAACCGCAGTGGAAACTTTACCATTAAGGAGGACAAGAGGTTCACTAAAGAGGGTCTATAACTAATCTGTGTTGGGGTAGGTCTGAGAATCAGGAATCCTGAGCATCTGCTTCTTCCTTTGAATCCATATGGCCTCTGCTTGCATGGACACAGATCAGTAAGACACTGTGTCAGCATTTAGGAGACCTCAAATAACAAACTCCTTGTTTAAACTGTGGAAATCACTTTGCCTGTCTGTCTGATGCTGTACAGGGGACTTGAAGTTGTTTTTTCTTGCCCTTGTCAGCACTGCAGCCAGCAGCCAGCACAAGAGAAACTCTAGGTACAACTTTTATGTGAAAACCATCTCAGGTCTTGAGCTCTGAGAGTGGGGGAGGAATTGCCTGTCATTGTTTTTGATGACAGGTGAAGGTGTATTTTTTACTCCTTCAGTTTCATTTCTGAGTTTTCCTGTGGTTATAAAGTCCAGTTTTCATGACAGCAGATGTCAGATTGACCAAGAAGATGTCCTTTTCCTAAATTTCCTTCTCCCCGGCTCACTGGAGAGGAGCTGCTCTCAGTGTAAACATAGTATCATCAATCACCTTCTGACACTTTTTTTTTTTTTTTTTTTGTGCCACAGGCACTAAGCTCTCCCATGCCAGAAGTCCATATTTCCTTCAATTAAATTAGACAGGGCAGTGGGAGAGCAGCTTCCCCCACCCACCCACTGCTGTTAAGCAGGAGTCAAATGGTGGTGCAGACAGAAAACACTAGATGTTTTTAATATGGAGACTGTAGTTTTTTATATACCTTTTTTTATACCTTTTGCATGGGTATAAAAATACCTGGTACTGGTCAAAGACCCACCACAGTCATTAGGTACTGTACCTTGGACTGATCACAGGGTTGCTGTTTGTAGTTGGGTAGAGGCCAACAGAGCCCACAGGACCGTTTCCATGATATTAAGCTCTTAGCCCACAAAACAAGGGGGTCGCATCCCAGCTGCTGATTAGAGGTGGCCTATGGCCAGTTGGCCACCCTCAGGTTCTGGACCAAACCAAACTAGGGACCACATCCATGTTTTAAAAGTGTGCCTAGATGAGTTATAGTACCTTGCTTCTGTTTAATTTGTTGATATAGTCACTGCCTCCAGTCTTCTGAACATATCCCTGAGCAAAGGATATTTGATGAGCCTTGGGACTTGGTTTTCTGCTTCAAATGATATTGCAATTGTCATTTCTCAATGGGGTCATTCATGTCTCATCCCCCATTGATCCAAAATCTGTTATCAGTGAACAAGAGTTATATAGACCAGGGTCTCAGTGGGTGGGTAGCAGATTAATGCTTTTATTCAGAGGGGAGCCAAGGATTATTCAAGCTTATAGTTAAGACAGCTATGAACACATCATGGCAAAATGTGCTAAAGCCATCACGACACATACAGAGCCAGATGTAGGGGCTGTTATCTGACTACACTGGGCTCCGGATCAGACTGCCACTCCTCTGTGAAGCTGAGAGCAGGTCTCCCTGCAAACACAGCGAAGTAATAAATGTCTTCTTTGTTCTTTCTGTTTCTACCAAAGGGCAGACAATTTATCAACATCTCTCATCTAAACCAAGCCTCTGTACAAGGTAAGATTCTTAGCTCAATTGCTGTTTTTTTCACCTTCCCGTGGGGTTTTGTAAGGTGGTGGTCCCCCAGCAGCAGGTCTTAAGAATGAGCCCTCCTGCTGCAGGCATGCGGTTTCTGTATCTTTAGCATTGCCAGGCGGGGAGGTTTATCAGTGTGTTTTGGAAGATGCAGTTTACATCACTAACTCTTGGTAGCTGCCAGTTTCCCCTGCTCATCAAAGAAATTAAGAGGGAAAAGCACTCCTTCATTGATGAGGAAAGTGAGATCTGAAACATCAACTGCATGAGATTTCTCTGTCTGCTGGCCTGTTTGCAGCATGGTAAATTGTGGATGCTATATCCAGCCAGTTGAAAATTTCAGAGGAAATAGTAGTCATCAAAGAGCCCAGAAAGGCTGTAAAGAGAATGAGAAAAAAGGAAAGAGTATAAAATAAGGTTGCACAGAGCCCCTGCTTGGAGACTGTTTGTTGGCTTCATCCACCTCTGCAATTATCTGCCAGTCGCAGATGACGTTTGGTAGATGATTGCCATTTAGCAGGAAGCCTTTTGTTACCTCTGCCCAACCTCTGACAGAAAATTGCATGTATTTCTGTCCAAGAAGTTTTGAAGTTTAAGGATAGGGAAAGAGACAGAGAGAATTAGAAGAGCGCAAAGAATAGAGGAAGCTTGGAACAAAGCAGCTAGCAACACGTAAAATTTCCTTACATAGGCAAAAATGTAGGATGAGGGGAGACAGGGCCTGAGGAAAGGAAAAAGCAGAGTGGCAAAGAAATAGGATGATGGAGCAACAGAGCTGGGTCTCCTTAGGTGCAATGGATGATGACAGAGGGTCTCTGCCACAGGGCAGACAGAGGGACTCCTGCAACATTAAAATATTCTTCAAAATTGACAGTTCTTGTGGAGATCAAATTCATGGGAGGAGTAGCTCTTCAATCACATGTATAAGGGTGCATTTACATGCAAGTACCATTCTCCCAGAAGCCATACTTTCTTTTGTGAAATTGTTTTCATGGCACGTTTCCAAGTGGCCGTGCTCTCCTACCTCCACAACTGAACAGCCATCACTGTTTTTTTATCAACCTTCTCACTCTGGTGAGAAGCACAACAGAAGCTCTCTTCAGGGAGGCTGCTTTTACTTCTGCTTTGTGCCAGAAGGCAGAAGTGGAAAGATGCTAAAAAATGCATTAAGTACTGTGTTAGACATTTCCAGGTCTCAAAAATATTTTGGTTTGTTATGTTCAGTTCTAGTTTTGGAGGAATATTCATACTGACAGTCTGGAGAACTTATCTTTCTCTACTGGTGCCTGAGTTTCCAGAAATGATGCTATGTCTGACTTTGCCCTGTGTGGCAAAAAGGGCTGAGAGGAACCGTGCAAGATATTTGAGACAGCTGAGATACTCTCATGAAAGAAGGTAATTCAAGTGAATTGATAGAGAAGGCACCAAATCCAGGCAATTCAATCATATAAAAAAATCAAAGAGCTTAATTATATCCTCTGGGAACACTTCAAGTTCAGTCAGGCAAAATTATTGACTATGGAAGCGTGGCATGTAATATAAAATCAAAGCCTGTTTCTTCCTTGGTTTTTTTATATTCCTTGCATATTTTTTTTCTGATCTCAGTGTTGTGCAACTTGTTTCAGTTTCAAGCTTTCACACCACTGCCTCAGAAATCATTTATTTATTTATCGTTAACAAAAGACTAATTCCTCCTGACATTATTTATCTTAATGGAAGTAACACAAAGGCAGGAAGAGTGCATAACTCTGGATTCAGCTGCAATTTTGACAGCATCACTGATCCACTTTTCACTTGGAGTGGGTTCTTTCATCATGTTAGTCTCTCATTCCTTTTAACGTGGTTCTCTAAGCCCTCACCACGATATACCTTGAATTCTGCACCTCTAAAGCCCCCAGTACAGCAAAGTCCTGGCCCATGTTGGTGCCACCAAACACAATAGCTCTATTTGCTTGCAGTCATAGTGTCATAGAATTGTTTAGGTTGAAAAAGACCTTTAAGATCATCAAGTCCAACCATTAACCCAGGACTGCCAAGGCCACCACTAAACCACATCCTATAGCAACACATCTTAAATCCCTCCAGGCATGATGACTCCAGCACCTCCCTGGGCAGCCTGTTCCAGTGCTTGACAACACTTTCAGTGAAGAAATTTTTCCTAATATCCAATTTAAACCTCCCCGACACAACTTGAGGCCATTTTCTCTTGCCCTCTTGTCTCATTGGATAGATAACACATAGCAGATAGATAAAATAACTCCTACCCTTGCTCTGCCAGCTGCTCAGCTGGATTTATGTACCACTGATGGAGAGAGCTGGTCATTTTGCATGCTTGCCCTCAGGTATTTTAATAACCTGCAACTGCACAAAGAATCGGTCTCTCTGCTATATCATTTCTTCTGATTAAGGAACTGCAACTTCTTCCACCTTGTTGCTTGCTTTTGGCTAATCATCATATGAATAGGACTGATTTTCAGGGAGTGGGACCTTAGTGTGCTCTGGAAATTGAAGGTCTTTTGAGGCATCTCAAAATTAACATCAAAGCTCTTAGGTAAATTTTTTTTATAGTTGTTTCTTGAATATGGGTTTGAGTTTGAAAAGAATGCTGTCAGAAATGTGGTTTTCAGCCTAACTGGGGAAAGGAGGGGTTGTTTCTACTGAAAAAGCTGACTTTTCAATAAGAAATTACTTCTCAACAAAAATGGGCATTCCCAATCAAAAGCAAGAGAGAGAAGGAAGATGAGAGTGAATTACCCAAAATGTTCTGATTTTCTAATAAAAATATTAAGAATTTAGGTCTGATATGATTTTATAAGGAAAGCAGACATTATCTGCAAAAACATTCACTGTGCCAAAACACAAGGCAGAAAGGTATTTGGCAGAAAACACTCACACAATGCAAGCCTGGATGACCGAGGAGGCATCTCCCATGCTGTCACATGTGGCTTGCTGACCAGCTGGAGATGCCACAGTCCCAGCCCATAGTCTTCTGCATCTCCACCAATGGGATCTAATGATGTTCCTCTTGGTGACAGCAGCAATGAGGCCCGTGTGCCACCAGCAGCCAGGTGTTTTGAAGTCATCCTTTTCTAGCACACATTTATCTTGGTGAGCCAATCCATGCCATGCTGAAACAGAAAGCTGGACCCATTTGCAGCTGCAGTAACTCATAGCTCAGAGCACCCAGCCGGCCAGCACATGTGCTGGGAGTTGTCATTTACCCCAGGACCATCCTAGCATGGCTCTGAACCAAATGCTGATTGTCTGGGGGACCCTGGCATGGTCTCAGCCTGACTCCATAGCCATGAGACAGTTGCAAAGACCTTCCATTCATGACGGGGTGGTGGTGGGAAGACTGGTTGAATCATTTCTATTAAGCCATCAAACTGGCACTCAGCCTATGCAAACCGAGCTGGTATCTAACTTTCCTGACAGCAGCTCTGAGCCAAGATGTATTTGGCTCGCAATCAAAGTCTCCAGGCTGCTAGCATTATCTGCAAAGCAGTCACTCCTAGAAGCCCCGACAGCTTCTCTGCTGTAGAGTCACTCATGACCTAACTTGATCAAATAGCCCAAGAAAGTATTATCAATGCTGTTTCTCGGTGGGATGACAGATTCAGAGACGGGAAGAGTCACTTTCATCATGAGACGACAAGTCTTGCTGGCATGAGCAGAGAGAGCTTTTCTTCTGGCTCACTTAAGTGTGCAGTGTTTCTCAACACGTATTTTGAGAAGGGGATAAGAGGTGATCATAGTATTTTTTCAGCATATTTTTGTCCCTGCTATCTTTTGCCATTTCTTTCTCCCTCTCCACCCCCACCCCCCCTTTTTTTGTTTGTTTGTTTGTTTGTTTCATTTATTCGTGCTTACATCAGCTGCTTCAAGATCAAAACTACATTTTTAATTTTCTTTTCTGGAATACCCAGACACTCTGTGCTTGAAGATGTTTACACATTCGCTTCTATTTTTCAAAGCAAAAGTGTGACCGCTACATTGTTTTACTTTTAAGAGGAGCAGGATGGTGCACATGGATGAATGAGCATGTTTGTTGCGGACACCTCGCAGTAGGCACATGCCCAGAAACCTTTCATGTCAGAGAAGTTGTGCGATAACAACTTTTTCAAGGAGGCAACAAGAGTCTGGGTACATCACTAATGCCAAACACTTTGAGATCCCCCAAGGGGAAGCCCCCCACCATGCAAGCTATTTTTAGACTTCAAAGCATTCCCCCTTGTGACTGATCATCCTTTTCCCCCTACGTAGGAGTGAGTGAGGCCCTGCTGAAACCTCTCACAGATCTCCAAGTTCCTCCTTGCAAGCCTGAAGGGAACTGCTCAGGGCTCTGGTTTACAAAGCTACATTTCCTCCCCTGCTGACCCTTTCTCCTCCCTCCTCTCCAATAAATTGCCAGCAGAGCAGCAGCCAGGCCTTGCACGGACACAAAACCCAAGTTGCCCCAGAGACATGTTATCTTGTGATGACAAAGAGCCAGTCTGGCTGTCTTGCTGTTGGCATTATTTGAAAAGGTCACACAGAGACTGTGGCTTGACGGTCTGTTTTGAAAAATGCTAATAATAGACTGTCCATCGATCTCGGTGCATTAATTAGGCTGTGTACAAGCTAAAACCTTTCTGCAGCAAATGGTCTCCCCTTTTTTCCCCTTCTTTTTCTTTTTTCTTTTTCTTTTTCTTTTTCTTTTTCTTTTTCTTTTTCTTTTTCTTTTTCTTTTTCTTCTCTTTCTAGTTTTCATTCTTTTTTTTTTTTTTCCTTTTTTCTTTTTTTTTTTTTATGTTTCACCATCGTGTTCTGTTTAGAGTTTTGTGGTCTTGTGCGTGAGATGATCCTCTTTATAAAGTTTTATCTGCCTCAAAATAGCTGCTCATTTCTGCTTCAGTAGCTGCGAGCATACCGAGCACATATGAACAGTTGCACAACCTCTCCGAAAGCAGCACCAGCACAACCTGGGCATATGCAAACATAGCAATTCAGCTCCAGCCCACAGAGATCTGCCCCAAGGTTGGTTAACAACCTCACAGCACACGTACCAGGCAGCAGCTTTGCCATGCACAGCATGGCTCGCATGCATCAGGGGGTGCAAGTTCATTTTGCCTTGTCAAAATTTAGACTCAGCCAACAGGGCTGGAATAAAAGCAGTTTGGTAGGGTAGGGGATGGGGATGCAGACTTGCTCACAGCCTTGGTCCAGGTGGGTTGCAAGTGAAATGGGAGACACAAAGCACTGGTTTTGTGATCTGCAGCATGTAAAGTGCATCAAGGCCAGGGAGAGGGAAGGACTGTCCTGGAGCATCCGCAAGCCCTGTGGGAATTTCAGCTGAGCAGAGCAGCCAGGCACTATAGAGGTGCTCAAAAGCAGCAGTGTTACTTAAATGTGGTGCCACATCTGCAAGGAATAGTGTGTAAAAGGGATGGCAAGATGCAAGCTAAGTCAAGAGCATCTGGAGGGAGTGTTAAATCCTAGCAATGGGCTCGAATAACAAAAACTGAGATGACTTTATACCTTTTTCATTCAAGAAAACCTGATCTTTTTGACTCAAATTCCAGAGCCACTCTGGGAAATATTGCTCCATCAGTTTTCATTTACCACCATGTAAAGCTCAGGCCAAACACTGACAGGTTATTTATGACCCTTCTTATTTCACACAAACCCTTTTTTCTTGTTGACATGCTGGGTTTTGTGGGTAGGGGGGTCTGGAGTACCTTAAAAACACACACATAGAGGAAACACTTGGGTGAATCAGCATTAGCCCCTGAGCAGAGGCTGTGGTTGACAGGAAAGCAGTGTCGGTGGAAAGCCTGGCTTTTGGGGGATGAGGGTGTGACAGCCCCTGTGTGCAGGGGGGTGAAATGCCCTGCCATACACCCAGGTGTGCATCACCAGGGAACAGGCTGGATTCAATGGTGCTACTTCTTCTTTCAGATAACTTGATTGTGGTTGCACTGTACGATTTTCCTGCCTCAAGTAACCGTGACCTGCAGCTGGTCAAGGGGGAAAAACTCCAAGTCCTCTCCAAGTAAGTGGGGGACAGCTGGGCCTGTTTAACCTGGAGAAGAGAAGGCTGAGAGGGGATCTTATTAATGTCTAAAAAAACCTTAAGGGCGAGTGTCAAGAGGATGGGGCCATGCTGGTGTCCAGCAACAGGACAAGGGGCAACAGGCACAAACTGAAACACAAGAAGTTCCTTCTGAATATGAGGAAAGACTTCTTTCCCTTGAGGGTGACAGAGCACTGAGACAGGCTGCCCAGAGAGGCTGTGCAGTCTCCTTCTCTGGAGGCATTCAAAAGCTCCCTGGACATGATCCTGTGCAACCTGCTGTAGGAGAACCTGCTTTAACAGGGGGTTGGACTGGATGATCTCCAGAGGTCCCTTCCAACCCTGCCCATTCTGTGACTCTGTGAAATGACCTGCTGCCAGAGGGAGATTCAAAGATGAGCATAGTAAGGCTGGGAAAAGGGGGGGGCTTGGGGTCAGACACCAATTTACAGCTCACCAGAGCTGAGCCTGTGCCTTAGTTTTGCTCTAGTGTAACTATGGGTACCTTCTTCTCTCTGCAGGCTGGGGAAGGTGACAGTTCCATGGGTTATAGATACTTTGGGGTTGGGTAGCATCCAGCCTAGATACTACTGGGACCTTCTTCACTGCTGGTGGGCACAGAAGTAGCACATAAATAACAATAACCTAGCTCCTGTTCCATATTTTGTGCTGATCATGCTTTGGCAAAGGATGTGGGTTGGGCGTAGTCAGAGGAAAGGACAGAATTGAGCCAGAGAAGTGGGTGGTTTCATTTCAACTTCTCAAACTCACAAAAGAAAAGACTGACAGTCCATCTGCCCAGTCCATAACAGGGCAGAGGTGGGCTTGGGTATCCCAGTCAACAGACCTTGTAGGGCTGCTCCATTCTTGAACTGCTCTGTGAGGTGGCCTCCAGAGGTGACATTTCTCACCCAGATGCCATGGGCTGGGACCTGTGGGTCAGGGAGATGGAGAGCCTGCTGGGTGCAGATGGCTGCTGGCTGAGTCAGAAGTGCAGGAGCAAAGCAGTGGAGTGTCTGGCAAACAAAGGAAGGAGCAAAAAGAAGGACCCACAATGTCCCTATGCAAAAGGCAAAATAAACCCATGGTGACCCAGATTTCCCTTATCTCACTTGGGGTGCGTAGCAGAGGTTTGGGTCTTTCGTCACTCTGTGCTTCCTCTGCACTCAACCAGACACCAACAGCCTTCAACCTGGTGGTGGCCCTAGGAAATTGAGAGGTACCCGTAGAGTGGATTAAGGAGCCCTACTTTATTCTCAGTGCTCGAAACCCCAGGAACCATGCTGTCCTCGCAGCCTTGGCTTGTCATGAAACCTTCTCCAGGCACTCATGCTTTCTCTTCTGCTTGCTTTGCAGTGAGGGGGACTGGTGGCTGGCAAAATCCCTCAGCAGTGGGAGGAAAGGCTATATCCCCAGTAACTTCGTTGCACAAGTGGACACTTTGGAAGAGGAAAAGTAAGTGTGAAAGCTTAGGAATGGTGAACACTGCTGCAGTGTGCCATCTCTCAGAAAGCTATGGGAACAGCTTTACTTGCCAGCAGGAAGGTGTCACTGCTGGGCTGGAAAGCAAGAGGTCTTTCATCTTGTCCAACAATACTCCAAAAAGTTCAGGAGAAGTTTTAAGCACCATATGGGTGCGGAGCAGGAAGGATGAGGTTGCTGTGGGGAAAGCGGGCAAAGACTCCTGTCCCATTGATTGCACCCACCAAGGAAAACAAGGATTTGGGCGAGAGAACATAAACGTCCTATCTGCACTGGTAAATTAGCAGTGCCAAGGAGCATCCTCTGGCCCCACTGGGCCAGTCCACCCACACGCATAGTGTTAAACTTCCTAAGCCTCCAAGAAGGTATCCATATGTAAACTGGGAGTCACTCAGGAGTGTGCATTGATCCAGGTCTCAAATGTGCCAGGGACCACGCCAACAATTTAACGGGGCAGACAACCAAGTGCCAGTGCCCACTCACAGCACGGTGCTGTTTGTTTCATTAGCCCAGATGCAGACTTCATGTTTGGCTCCCTGCAAAGAAGATAGTAAGAAAGACTTGAGCCAAAAGGGTTTATTTTGCCTATAATATAAACAGAAGAAGAAGAAATTGTTTCCATGACTTACTCGCCTTTATGGCATTCAGCTATAAATTATCAGACCTGCTTGCAATCTCCTCTTGGAGGGAATCAACCAACATGGAATTCAGCAAATATTTAGCTGCACACAGAAATGTGGTTAAGATATAAATGCTCTTTGTATCCAAAGGGTGCACTTAAATGGCTGTGGGCACCCTATACTCAGCCTCCAGCTAACGTATCTGCTGTATACACAGCCTGCCTGGGCACTGCTCAGGGCTCACCCACTTGCCAGGTGACCGATGGGTCCCTGAGTGCCTCAGAGTCTGTGTTCTGGCTGAGCTTGCACTTCTCTCGTGTACAGGCTATTGCACATATCATCTACTCTCTACCCTGGCTGAATTGCTAGGCTGTGAAACAAGCCCAAAGTGACTGAAATCTGGTGTTAATCTACTAAAAACAGTCTATTACTGCCATTTTCCAGCAGATAAAAAACCTATTTGCTGATAAAAATAAACCTCGGTTTCAGAATGTAATGGTAAAAAAGATTAACTACCTGGGAAAAATTTGATTTTTTTAAAAGCTTTTCTTTTTCAAGCAACAAATGTGCCTTTTCTGTTTCCCAGGTGGTATTTTAAAACTCTGAGCAGAAAAGATGCTGAAAGGCTGCTGTTGTCTTCTGGTAACAAAGTTGGCTCTTTCCTTGTTCGTGAGAGTGAAACCAGCAAAGGTGAGATCCACGGAGCAAGGGCAACTCCTCATTATTGCCATGGCTTGGAAAACCTTTCAGATCTGACTGCAAAGTTTAGTTGTGTCAGCTTTTCTTGGATCTGGATGGGAAAATTAATGCTTGCTGGGATCAGCAGTAGAAGTGAGCTGGAGGCTTTGGAGATCAAAGATTTGCTTATGATGCTACTCATATGTGTAGTTTAGGCTGTGGTAAGAGTGAGTCTTGTCACCACAGTTCATGGCAGAGATGCAGGAACACAGCTAATCAGGAAAGGCTTTCCAAAACAATGTGTAGGGGTTTTCTTTTCCTTTTCCTCCTAAGGAAATGTTACTTTTTTTGGCAAATGGAGATTATTCTTCACACTCTTGAAGAAGCTTTTCTCCAGTTTGCAGCAGAAACTTGCAGAATATTGAAAAAAGTCTTTTGGTGGAACATTTTCCCATAGGAAACATGTTTTTCCTGATAGTCTGCAGCAGGGGGAATTCATGTAAACCAGAACTTTTGGAAGGAGGTTGGACTTCATCCACTTTCCTTCCATATGAACATGTCTGGCTTTTGAAGACATGACCCGATGAGGATGGAAAGGGCAGAACATTGTGGTCACTTCCCTTGGGCAATGGATATGGCGATTAACAGTAATACTTTACTGTGTAATTGCAATTGCTTTGTTCTGTGCTGTTAATTTGTAGACAGCCTGGAAGCTAGTTTAGGTTGTCCCATGGGAATTTCATATTGTTTCTTTCCTACTTTTCTCTCCTTGCATCCTCTGGGCCAGAAGGTGTGTTTACAGCATGGATGAAACAGTGCTCACAGTTCTGCTCTGAACCAGCTCCACAGCATAGTTTGGGAAAGTACTTCAGTCTTGCTGTGTTTTGGTTTCTTTCCTGTGAAATGGACAGAGTCGTCTTTCTTTGCCACATTGGAAAAGGTGGTTTCTGTCTTCCTGATAGATCAGTATAGACTTGGAGCATCCCTCTGAAGTAGTATTGGACCTTCTTTCCCTTGGCTTGTTTCCCAAATGCTTCTGCAGGGCTCAGGCCAAACAGTAAGAGTGGAAACATAGGCAATCCTCCATTTTACGAGTTCTTGCCTACAGTAGCATCTCCCTCTTCCTTTCTTGTCTCCGTTTTCCCTCATTCACATGGGAGGTCTCTAAGGCAGTATCTGTTCCTACTTCAATGGCTACATCATTACCAGTAAATCAAATAGTGCCAGAGCCTGGATGTGACAGCTGGATCATCCACACAGTCTCTGTTCAGGTTTTGTCCTGGCATCAACTGGGAGCCATTCCCCATAGCTAATTTGAGTGCATTCACCCTATTTTGAGGCTGAGAGAGTTTTGTGGTGACCCCAGGACTAGAAAGCATGCTCTAGCATGGTGTAGCTTGCTCACAGATGTAGTCTGAGCCCTGGATGTGTTGCAGACCTGGATGTTTCAACCACCTCCAGCAGCAGGATTTGACAGAGGCAGTCAAACTGGAGTGCTGGTCTTGAACTGGTGTGGTATTTAGTGTGTTAAGTGGGGCAACAAGATGCTCATCTTCCTATAGCTCTCTCCCTCAGCCATCAGGCAAGGGTGCTGTGCTAGCATTATAACAGCCTTTTTTCCCCTGCCCCATCACTGGGCTCACCTCCACATGTCCCTACTGAGCTGATGCCAAGTAGGAGAGCCGCATTCCATGAGGATTTGCAGTTTTCAGAATTTTTAGGGAATATTCAGGTCAGGAAACATTGAAGAGACTTGTTTCTAAGCACTCTGCTTGTCACTTGCTTTGCTTGTATATTGGTTTCTCTGCTACCTTTGTGATGCCTTTGCAATGATCAGCCTTGGACTAGTCATCACATGTTGTTCTTGGTTCTCCCTTTCTGACTCTCCCTTTATTTTGCTGGGATATTTGGGTAGGTGGCATGACTATACATTGCACCCAGGAAGGGTAAGGAGCAACACATGTTCTATACACAAGCCCAGCAGACACTCATGCATTGTGTCTGAAGGTCTGGGAAGGAGCGATGTCCACACATGATCCTAGTCTTTGTGGCATCTCTAGGTGCCACACATGGATGGGATCAGAACTTTCCCTGCACTTGCTTGGGCAATTGCCTCCTACTACTGCTAGCCACGAGCTGCAAACTCAGGATGAAATAATTCCCTGCAGTCCTCTGGAGTGTGGGTGGGTCTAGGTCACACAGGGCTTGGATAGAGGTGTCGGAGTCCTGAGATTCAAGGAGAAATAACCAGGCTGGACCCAATTTTAATGCCCCGTCTCTGCTGTCTAGAAGCAGACTTAGCTGGAGATGTGTGATATTCTGCATTAGCAGATGGGGAGTGTTCCAGTCTGTGAAAGTCCCATATGAGTGCCAAATGGTCAGAGATCAGCTTCTGCTCTGAAATATTTCACCTGTGCCTTTTCTGATATTATGTCTTAAAATATGGCTGCTATTCTTTCAAACACCTCATCCTCTGAATCATCCTATGCCATCAGCTTCTACCTGAACACCCTGTGTTTCAGACTGCCTGAACAGCCGTGGTGACACCATTTGATCCATGTTAACCATAGCTTCCTCCTCTCTAAAGAGAAAGGGAAAAGAGAAAGCCCCGCATGTCCAAATATGCTGTGAAGCTGAGTTCATTAATGTAAAGCACCCTGTGACCCACCACAAGATGTCCAGAGCAATGCCATGGAATTAACCCTGCCCTTCGAACCCCACAGATTCTTCCTGTTCTCTGCCTACACTGTGTGTATTTTCGTTCACTTTGCACATCATCAGCAACATTTGACCTTCAGGGCAAAGTGCTGAGCTGAGCTAAGGGCAGTACCACCATGCACTGGAGGGTGGTTGTCTCATACTGGGTTGTCTCAGCCCCAGCGGGATGCATTCTGCACCCTGCCTAAGAGCTGCAACTACTCATAGCCCATCCTAAGCACTGTCTCATTTTGCTCATGGTTAAAGACACAGAAACTGTAAACCTGAGGGCTTCTCTTTCAGCTAACAGTTGGCAGAGTCTGTGAAAGGCATGTTTAACATCCCGGGAAGATGGGTCCTTGTCAAGGCAGTGTGGGAAGCAGACCAGCAGTGAAATCATCAGTGGAGAGCTAGCCTTGCTGAAGCTGCTGGAAATAAACAAATCTTCCGCCGAAGTAATAATCATTCTGAAACCTGCAGGAGCACAGCCACACAGCTGTGCCAAGTCACGAAATCCTGGCTCGCAGCAAGACTGGTGCGCCTGTGCTCCTGGCAGAAGGGACTTCACAGAGCTCAGCCACTGCATCCAGCTGAGCTCCTGGGCTTCCCATTGGGAAGGAGTTAAGAGCCTGATGAGACCTATAGGAACAGGAGATGCCACATGTGGTGGGACTCAGACTGAGATGCAGACACCAAAATGTAGATACCACACATGGCAGTTGCCTCAGCTCCCACTGTAGTCACTGGGGCTTGATTTGGTTGCCAAACTGAACAACTTGGAGCTATCTCCAGGTGCTCCACGAGGAGTTGTGGTTTTGCACCATACCTTCTAAGCCCATGCAGATGCCCCAGAGCATCTCAAGCAGTACCAGACACCTGCTCAGGTGACTGAATCAACCCTCGATATGTTATGAAGTTGAATCCCACCCTTACATCTTCTGTTACTCTGTCCCATACAGAACTTGCCAACCTTTGAACAGAAAGGACCTGAGACCCCTTGTAGGAGGGTCTGGGGATCCCAGACTCAGAACAGGAGGGTCTGACACCCAGAGCTGCCCAGGGCAAGATTTGGTTGTGCTCAAACTGCTCTGAGCTGGTGTTGAGTGCAGGTGTGGACCTCTGTGTGTCAGCCCAGGTCTGTGCTGGGATGTGATGTGGCACCATAGGACAGGCAAATGTCCCTTGTGGTTGAAGAACAAGAACTCCTTTTGGCCATCCTGGCTATCACCAGGGGAGACTGGGAGTCCTTCCTTCTGTATGGCTCCACGTAACTTTTTTCATTTGCTGCTGTTACTGGGAGAAGAGAGAATTTAAGCTTTTCAGCCCTAGTACTTTGCCTTTACGCTGCAGCTCCCCAGGGAACAGTAACCAGCCATGGGGGATGGTGGTGAAGGCTCTACCACACTCACTTAAGCAAACCAAACTCTGACATAACTTGAAATACAGTCGTTATCTCTAATGACAGAGTAAGTATTAACACTGGTAGTAGGCAGCTGATGAATTGGCTTGCAGGGTGCCCCAGAGCCACCTTCATTGCTGCATGCTGCACATCACTGGTTTGAAAGATGCAAGAGGGTTTAAAGGGGTCTGGAAATGAGGTCCTGCAGGAGAACAGGTGTTTTGGGTGCAACCACGCTAACACACAGATCAGGTCTCCTCTTTTCTGCTGACTGTCAGCCCCCCAGGCATCCACTCGCACACATGTTAGTCGTTAATTCCTGCGCTCCCTTCTGCAATGCTGTCTGTCATCAGTGAGGCTGGGTTCACCCCATGTTTGGTTCCTTCCTCTAGCAAGCCTTATGTCGTACAAATCCCACACATGCCTAAGTCCAGGCATGCAAAGCATCCTCCTGGACTTGTGCTGTAGAAGCCCAGCTCTGATGGGCTGCAGCCTGGCCTGCATGTGATTTCAATCACTTTCAAATTCAAATAACATCATCATCCTTAAAAACAACAATAGAAGTTAATAATGACGATGACGATGATGATGATGGTGGTAACGATAATAATAATAATAATAATAATAACAATAATATTATTATTATTTGTAACTTAGGGCCACATAGGTACCACAAAGGAGCCAGAGTAGGTCTGGGGCCAAGTGCTAGGGATGTGGTCAATCAACTCTAGCACGATGTGCTAAGCACTGTGGACACAACCCCTAGCAACAGCTCTCTGCACCCACCAGGGACCAAAGATCACTCCCTGGGAAAGACATTTTCAGCTGTGTAGTGACCTTTGGCCACTGGGACATGGAGTGCAAAAAGGAGCCATTCCTTTGCCCTTTCCTTGAGTTTTTTGGTGCCCCATTGAAGATGCTTCAGGAATATTTCTCAGATGTCCAGCTGCAGGACTGATAGAGCCAAAAGTGCTTTTCAGTCTGTCTTCTGCCTGACACTCATGGTGAAGGAGTTTCAGAAGAACATCCTCTGTTGAGAAGGACCCCACCACACCAAGGCTATGTGCTTCCAGTCTTGAGGTTCCCTGGCTCTGCATTTAAACCAGCAAGTCTTCCTGAACATGATGCCACAATATCTCATAGTCTCTGCAGAAAGGGAGTACCCCCAGAACAACCACTAGTAGTCGGAAAAGTTTTAGACTCTCCAAATTCTGCTTGTAAAGATTTATAATCACTGCAACAGAGAAAATACCCATAGAGGTGGCTTTCTGTTGCTTTTTAAAAATTGCAAATGTTTTTCAGCCATGGTGTAGGGAACTGCTGGTGCTGTGGTGAAAAAACATCAGACAGTGAGAATTATATGTTAGTAATCTTTTCCCTGACTTGTAGGATTAGGGTTTCAGAGTCACTGTGGAAGGTTCCACTTCTGCTTATGATCCTACATGACAGATACATACTTTTTAACATATATAGCCTTGCCTTTTCAAACATTAAAAAAGGCAGCCCATCAACCCCGTGTGACGTGTTAGACTTTTAACAGCCCAGCAGGCTTGTAACAACTTTCTCTGGAAATACGATCCAGACAAAAGGAAAAAAAAAAAAAAAACCCACTGCTAAGCTGTATTGAAATTTATACGGACATAGGCTGGAAGCTGCTGCTCTGTAGCAACATCTAGTGATGGGTTTGTGTGCAAAAAACCCAGCCCCATGGTTTAAATTATAAATCTGCTCTAGGGAGAGGATAACAGGTTGGAGTGGTAGATCACTGAGTAGCTCCCTCAAGGTCAAAGGCACATGAATCTGGACGTGAATGTCTAGAAGTGGTTTAGCCACTGTCACAAGTTTATGGCTGAACAAGCCAATTCTCCTGAATCCCCCTTCTGTACCTCCTTCTGTACCTCCTGGCTGAACCACTGACCTTGGCACAAGGGTTATAGGGGATAAGAGAGACATGGGGACCTTGGATAATGCTGAGAAGGGACACATATCTCTTGACCTTATCTCTCCCACTAACCAAAATTCTGGTTGTGCTGGTGGGGTGGTTCAGCTCCTTGCCAGTCCTGTGTTTCTACAGACCGGTGAGCCTGCAGTCAATTGTTTCATGAGATGAGATGACAGGGTTGGCAGAGCTCAGATGGGAGATAGAGAGCTATGACAAGACCATCATGACCTAAGGAGTACCTGATTGTTCTGGCTGGAGATGTGCTATTGATTACCTATGAATATTGAAAATTGCTAATATATTGATGTGCTATTGCTTCTTTGGGGCTGTTGGCCACAGCACATGCACGTCTTAGCAAAGCCTTGGCAGGCTCAGTTAAGCTCTGATGAACCTTTATCCTCTCCACTTGCCTTGGAGAGAGGGAAGTTTGTAGCTTTGCAGCCTGGTGGGGCTTGACCTGAGAAAGCATCAGCAAGAGCTGGCATATCTGCAGGTGTCTGCAGCTGTAGGCAGCCAAGGAAAGAGGAGGTGGCTAGTCCCTGAGTAGGGTGCTGCTTGTCCTCACAGCTCCTTCTTCTACTCATTCTCCAGGTGCCTATTCCTTGTCTGTGAGAGACAGCGACTCTGCTCATGGGGACATCATCAAGCACTACAGGATTCGCTCCTTAGATGGTGGGGGGTATTACATCTCCCCCAGGATGACTTTTGCCAACCTGCCAGAGCTAATCCAGCATTACAGCCGTAAGTTGTTTGCCTTTCCTAATGAGTATGTCTCCTAGCATGTGAACAGAGGGAGAACAGGTTTACCAGCCACCACCACCACTTCATCCACTCTCATGGGCCAGGTGTGCTCCCCCAAGCAGGCCTTGGGCACCTTGTTCTGCTTTTTCATCGTAGGGCATTGTGAGGGTGAGCTCTGCCCACAGCCCTGTAACCAGGGAGTGTGTCCTATCAGGAAAGGAAAGAGGGAATGCTGAAGGGATGTGCAGGAGGGATGTTTCAGAAGCAGCATTTGGACTAGCTGGGCAGGAGAATTTGCTCCTCTGTGGCTCCCTTTGAGCTTTTTTCTTTCTTTTTTTCCATTCTGGTGCCTTGATCCCTGCAGCTGAAACATTTGTGTGGTTGTGGATGTTTCCCATGGGTTGACTTTTTCCTGGCATGTGTAGATGGAGGAGGAGGTTAGCTCTGGCATCTCATTGAACTGTCCTGTGCTTCGTCCTCATGCAGAGAAAGGGGACGGCCTGTGCCAGCGACTCACAGCTCCCTGCATATCCCTGATTCCCCAGAGACCCTGGGCACAGGATGAATGGGAGATCCCACGGGAGTCTCTGAAGCTTGTGAAGAAACTTGGCAGTGGGCAGTTTGGGGAAGTGTGGATGGGTAAGTATAATTCCCTCCACCCCCCCACCCCCCCTGCAACCCTTCTGCCCCCCATCCCCCCCTCTCCCCATTCCAGGAAAGAAATATATAAACAAAGGAGACACAAAGCCCTTTTTCCCTAAGGCACAACTAGTCTGAGCATGGGCATTCTAACGTATAAACACATATTTATGCGTACACACAGAGCAGTAGATGCCGTACTGCTTGGAAGGAGCAGACAGGTTGTGTTTGCACAGATGAGTAGTTGAGCATGGGTTTCACGGGCTGGATACATGCAATGGGTGCTGAAATAACTATATATTAATCTCCTGAGACACGCTTTCATTCTTCCTGGGAATCCTGGGCACGAGTGTAGGATCCTAAATGACACACAGCAGGGTACCTGGGTGACACTATCCTACTTTTTCTGCTTCCCTGTTCCATTTTATAACCCAGATACAAAACCCTTATGCCTTCTTGCCCACTGCTAATCCGTGGGAAAGGAAGTGGGTGATCTCAGCCTCCTTCGCTGTCCTCATTGTGGTTGCCCGTTCCCTTGGCAATCGAGATTGTGGACAGGACCAGACTGAGTTGATGTCCTGACTGCAGAGTCCTGGCTTGTTTAATGGCATTTGGAGTATTTGAGAATCCAGCTGGCAGGAGGCCCTAGGCCTTTCACCCAGAAAGAGTCTTGCAGGACTGTGAGGACTGCGTGAGGATGGGCTCATTGCATGGGCGTCCACCATCCAGAGCAGGGATGATCCTTGATGAAGCCACAAGGACTGACAGTTGTATCGTGTCTCTCCCTTCTCCTCTCATGCCTGGCTGGTTGCTCAGAGCCCACTGGCACTGAGGTTTACCATGAATTTCTTTCTGAGAGATTGAAAGCTGTTGCTGTGGCTTTCTGCTCCCTGATCCACAAGCTCTTCTGTTCTTTATTGCACAGCTTGATAGAGCCCATAGAGAGGCTGAAATTCCTCAGTGCATCATTATCTCTCTGCAGGCTATTACAAGAACAACATCAAGGTAGCTGTGAAGACCATGAAGGAGGGCAGCATGGACCCTGATGCCTTCTTGGCAGAGGCAAACTTGATGAAGAGGCTCCAGCATAACAAATTGGTCCGGTTGTATGCGGTAGTGACAAAGCAGCCGATCTACATTGTGACAGAGTACATGGCCAACGGTAAAGAGCCCCACTGAGTTTTTTGTTGGGTTTCTGCAAAATCAGATCAATGAGCCAGCTGGTACACCCTGTGCATAACACTGGTGGGGATGAGGGCATTGTACTAGATCTGTAAGCAGAAGGACTAAGTGATCCAGAAGTTTGTTTGTAGGACTGGAAGGGACTTCCTGGGTGTTGAAATCCTGCCTCTTGTGGTCTCCTATTTCATAGACTACTTCACAAAATAGTGATGCTCCATTTGAAAAGTATTTAAAGTTCTCATCTCCACTGTCCCTACTGGAAGTTTGTTTCAGATTCTTACTTACTTCTCTCATGGTGAAATTTTCCTCTCTTTTGCCCCTCATATATAAAGGCTTTAAGTGATGAATGCTCAGCTGTTTGCAAAATTCTGTGCAAAATACAAGGGAGAAATGGGCTGCATTTGGGAACTTTCCTAATGGAAGATGCTCCAGCAGACACCCATTGTGGTTCCTCATATTTTCTCTAGGATGCCGGCAGATTTGTTGCATATATATTCCAAGCAGCACCGGGGAAAGCAGGTGTATAGACTTACTCAGAAGAGTTACAGCAGTCTCTTCTCTTTTGCAGGGTGTTTACTAGATTACTTGAAGTCAGAAGAAGGAAGCCAACTGAATCTCTCAAAACTCATTGATATGTCTGCTCAGGTTAGTGAACAGTCTCTAGGAAGCAGACAATATCATGATGTGTTATCGCCTCGGTGAAATCCTTGAAGTCTGTCAGAGCTTTGATTTCCTGGAGAAAAACAGCACCTCCTGGTGTGCTCTCTTAGGGTTTCTCCCTCAGCCCTCCGTGTTGATGTGCATGTCAGCTCAGCAATGCCCTACCGTCCTTAGGACAGCCTCTGGGGAACTTAGTACAGTGCTAGAGAACTGGGGTTTAGGTTTGGGGTTTGGTTTGGTTTGTTCTTCTGGCTTGTTGAGAAGGAAAATTTTTTTCTCTTTTTTCAAAAGGAAGAAAAAGCTCAACAAAGAGACTTTCAAAGTAAAGACATGCTGGCTTTCAGCAGTCTTCCTTTCTGATGATTAGGCATAAAGGCTGTCCTGACCCTCAAATCTGGGAATATTGCCTCTTCTGAGAACAAACTTTTACATTTGTAGGGTTGTTTCCTGCTAAGCATCCCCAGGCTGTAAATGTTAATAGTTGCATTTCAGTCCGGAAGTGCATCTAAACTCAAACAGGTCAAAGTTAGGGAAACTGCAAGCAGAGTCGCACCACCAGAGAAGCTGTGGATGCCCCACCCCTGGCAGTGTTCAAGGCCAGGCTGGATGGGGCTTGGAGCAACCTGGTCTAGTGGAAGGTGTCCCTGCCCATGGCAGCGGGGTTGGAATTAGATAACTTTACAGTGCTTTCTAACCCAAACCACTCTATAATTCTGTGGTTCAATGATCTTGGCCACAAGTTGTACATGAAGGATGAGATTGGCAAAGTCACTCCACTTTGGTCCTAGCCAGTCTGGCTCACCCAAAGCAAAGTTAGGTTAATTTTTGAAATACTGGGGAAAAAAATGTAAAGCATCAGCATCGTGGCTGAATACAGCTGTTTTGATGTTCAGGTCTAGAATTTACACAAAAGATCACTCAGCCTTTCTGAGTCAAAGTGATCCTGAGCAAACAACATGTAAAAGATGACCACCTGGTTCCAGCCATCATACAGAGTTATTTTGTAATGTATTAACAACAGGAGAATCTTAATATTTGAGTAAATGTTATATGAAAGCAGATTTTCCTTCTTGCTTTAACCAGGATGAAAATATTTAAATACTTTAAAGCAGTATCCCCATCTGTCATTTTTATTTTCCTCTGCAGCCCTATGAAGGGTGCAGAGGAACATGTTTCAGTGTCTTCCCTCTTCACTACTGGTATATCTTCCCTATCTGCAACTTTATCTTTGTTGTCTGTGAGAGGTTATGGAGCCAAGTGTAACCTCCCTGTTTAATATCTTTCCCTTCCTTCCTTCCTTCCTTCCTTCCTTCCTTCCCTCCCTCCCTCCCTCCCTCCCTCCCTCCCTCCCTCTATCCTTCTTTCTTAATCTTCCCACTTCCCACCTTCCCTTTTTCATTCTTTCATCCTTTCTCTTGAAAGTTATAGCCTGTGGTTTGTTTTAAATTCCCATTGATAAGCAGAATGGTCCAAATCCATCCATATTACAAAGCCCTTGGGTTTGGTGGGAGCAGTACCCCAGAAATTGGCTTGATGTGTTTCTATGTAAGAGGCAAGTGCTTGTAGCCAGAGTAATCTGCACTCAGGTATAATGACAGGGGTGACTCAAAGCAAAGCTGCTGGCCAACACTGTGCCCAGCTTTGAGGCAGGGACAGCAGATGTTAAGAGTACTCATACATTTATTTAACACATTATAACTTGCATTGAGCACGTGGAGTAATGAAGCATTTCCAGGCAGGTGGGTGGAAGCATCTGGGGAGAGCTCAGTGATCTTCTCTGTCCCAGGCACGAGTGTGTATAGGTCTGACAACACACTGGCCACAGGAACCCCTGGGAGAAACCTATCCCAGGGCAAGTTCATGTACCCAAGCCTCCTCTCTGAGTTCAGGGATGAAGCCTTGGATGTGATTGCATGGCATGGCCTCAGGTGGCCAGAAACCCATCCACTACAATGGTCAAACAGTCCCCACAGTGGACATCATCACCAGGGTTGAGCAATTGCCTGTGGACATCACCTCTTTATAGGCACCTGGAAACACTCACCCACCCCTCACACCCCTCTCACATCCCTCCACCCTCTTTGCAGGATCCTGCACCATGCACCACTTCCAGGACCAGGATAGTTGAACACAGACCAAACCAATACACCCCAACAATATAATAACCCACAGAAGCCACCTGCAGCACATGGGGTAGGAAGGATTTTGCCCATCCCTCAAGGCATGGGCTTCAATTGGAAGGACAGCTTTCATCACTACCCCTCCCACACCAGCACCACCTCCCCAGTGCAGGGATTCAAGCACTCACTGGGTAGCTCTGGAAGGAGGAGGAGGAAAAGAGCAGTCCCTCGAGCTATTTTGCAGTCTGTTCATCTGAGGTGTCAGGATGACATAACAGCCCAACAGGCACCCAGTCCTCTTGAGTCCAATAGCATCCGTTGGAGTTAAAATGACAACTGTCTGGGCCGATGCACTTGACCCTGTGGTCAGTCTTGAGGGTACATGCTCAACAGCACAGCTGGAACGGGCCCATCACTGGGTACTATCTCATTAACATCAGGACAGGAAATTACATCAATTCTTCCATTTTCCACCACAGCAAACAGCACTTGCGCTGAAGGGGTGTTGACACAGGTTAGAAATGCAGCTTTGGAAAGTATGTGTTAGTATCCTGTTTAAAACCACATGTAAGTTGAGATGCTGATGTGAATCTGTATGGAATGGAAAATTGCTCTGCCCTCACCCACAGACGCATAAAAGCTTTAATAGGTACTAACCATTGTTAGCAGGGGTTGCATGCATCCACTCACTCTCCTGTCAAATGCCTAACCCAAATCTGAGGCTCAACTGATAGAGCAACTTTGCAATCTCTGTTTTCTACATCCCCCTGCACCCCACAATAAAACATTGCAGCCTACGTTTATAGAGGTTCATCACACACCAGGCACCTGCCCAGTGCTGCTCCCTGCTCTGAGGACCTAAACATTGCAAGATGATCTTGGGAGCAAGAACCTCCCAAAGTGAAGTTTGGAGGTGGTTGAAGAAGGCAGCACGTGCCCAGGACAGGGCATTTCTCCAGGGACATACTCTCTATCCCAGTCATGTTTCTATGGGTATCTGGGTTTTCTACTCTAATGCATCCTGTAGGTATCAGAGGGGAGAACTGTCTTGTGTCCTGGGTCCTAGTCTGGTCTCTGTTTTATTGTGGAGGGATCTCCAGGGGTCTCCTCCCCCCCAAAAAAACAGATCAGTGAGGGATAACAGAGGAGGATGCTGAAAAACATCTAGTTCTCCTCCTAGATCTAGACTTTTCCACTGTGACTGAGGGACAGACTAGTTCCTTGTGGTTGTTTTTTTTTTTATTTTTTTTAATTCACGTATTTAACCTGGAGCGTTTGCGATTAAAATCCCAACTAGAGAGGAAAGTCATGTGGCAGAAACTGGGATTCCAGTGATGTGGTTTCAGGTTTGCTTCAGCTTTCTGCATCTCGCTGAAGCCACAACTCACAGCTGTAACTTCTGAACAAAACAGAGGGTGATGCTTCTGTTCTGCTTGACTTGTCTGCTTAAAGCTTTGGGTGGCCGGATGTACGCTGGTAGAGCTGAACATGTGCACACATACACGGGCAGTATCTATTTATTTATGTATGTATGTATGTCTACCTGTTTGGCTGTCTGTTGATCTATCCATCCATCCATCCATCCATCCATCCATCCATCCATCCATCCATCCATCCATCCATGAGGCATGTATGCATGTCCATGCACATGGAGGCATGTGAGCAACCCTGTATGCATGCTGTGCTTTTGCAAAGGTGGGTAAGATGAAATCAAGTGAACTTGTTGTCATGAGGAGGTAACTGATGTAGGTGGACTCTTCCTCCTCTCCTAGGTGGCAGAGGGAATGGCATACATCGAGCGCATGAACTCCATTCACCGTGACTTGAGAGCCGCCAACATCCTTGTCTCAGAGACGCTCTGCTGCAAAATTGCTGATTTTGGCCTGGCCAGGATCATCGAGAACGAATACTTGGCACAAGAAGGTGGGTATCGTTCCCAGCATTGCCTCACCAACACATTACCCTTATCTCTAATTCTTTTGCCACACAGACATGCCAAGATATTGGGCATCCAAGGGCTGGACTGGGACCAGGCACAGGGCAGCACTGCCAGTGGCATGAGACCAGAGCCTCCACTGCTGCTGTTGTCAGCGCTCAGGCAGCAGGCACAGGGCAAAAGAGCCAGGTATTGGGTCCTAGGAGAAGCAGCAGCACCTGAGGACAATAAAGAGCAAGTGAGGTTTGCAGAGGGAAATGAGAAAAAAAGTCTTTTGGCACTGTTTGGGGGAGTCCTGCTGAATCTCAGGTTGTCTTACTGGAGAAATTCGACCTCCGCTAAATGAAACCTGCTGCCTGTCCCTACGTGTCCACAGTGAGTCAGTCTGAAGGGAAGGAAATAGCATTGTAACTTGGCCATCGCATTGCAGAGGGGAGCGGGAGCCACGAATCTGGACCCCAGTGCAGTTTCCAGATGTCGCAGGCAAACAGCCCAGATCAGATCAGGTCCCTTCCATAACAGAGGGACAACTTACAAAACGTGGGAGAAAGTTTGCAGCTTGGTAGGTGTTTCTCAGGGGAACAGAGTACCTTGAGCATCTGAAAAAAAACCCGAATAAAAAAGGCATTAAAAAAATATATTTCCCTTTTAAATGTGAAATTTCTTCATTAATCCACCTGCAAAGCCAAGCTTCTTGCTGGGACTGAGTATCTGAACTCATGGTGAACAGGAGAGCATGACCATGAGAGGTGCCAACTGGTTTGGCTGGTGCAGAGGTCTGTCTACAGACTTTTGACAACAGGGTTAAGGCGATTAAGTCAAATTCCTCTGGTGGCAGCTTTGTCTTTGTACTTTCTCTGTACTGACTTCTGATTCTGAGGTCAATTCTGAGATCGTGTCACTCAGATTGCAAAGAGACTTCATAGAGCATCAGGGAAACAAACAGAAATGAGTGAAATAAAACAATTAAGTCTAGCTTAAATGGCACTTACCAGAAGATTTTAAAATTTTGGAAATCTGTCATCCTCTAGAGTTGGGATGAAGCTAAAATTCCCTATAAAAATATGCTGGGGAAAGCAAATTGAATAGATTTATTTTTTTCTTATAAGATAGGAAACTTTTCTTTCACTTTCATAGAACCATAGGATGGTTTAGGTTAGAAGGGACCTTAAAGACCATCTCGTTCCACTCCCCCTGCCATGGGCAGGGACACCTTCCACTAGACCAGGTTGCTCAAAGGCCCTTCCAGCCTGGCCTTGAGCACTGCCAGGGATGGGGCACCCACAGCTTCTTCTGGCAACCTGTGCCAATGCCTTACCAGCCTCACAGTAAAGAATTTCTTCCTAATATCTAATTTATATGTACCCTATATCATTATAAAGCCATTCCCCCTTGTCCTACCACCACATGTCTCCCTGGAGCCTTCTCTTCTCCAGGGGCTGAACAACCCCAACTCTCTCAGCCTGTTTTCATAGGAGAAGTGTTCCCAATTTGCTGTCCCAAAATACTTTATGATACAAATTATACCCATTCCAAGATATAAAACTATTTCAAAGTATTAAAAGCTGGCAAATGTAATTTGTAAAATTTCATGAAAGGTTACTGTGAGATTGCTGCATTTTTTAAGGCACTTTTTAAAGGCATTTTTTATCCATAAGAGAAGTTTTAGTGAAATCAGTATAATTCTGTTAACATACCCAAAGGAGCTACACTTCCAGTGGAAAACAGTTCCTATCAGCATTTTTCCAGCTAGTTTTAATCTGAAATAACAACTTCCCCTCTATCTACTTTGAACAATTTTCACTTCATAGATTGCATTTCCAAGCCTCGGCAGCCTACTTGTCAGAGTATGATGTGCAAGAACAAAGGCAGTTATTTCACACACTACATTTTGGCTTTCAGTCCTGAAGGGATATCTACAAATAAAAATGTGGTTTCCTCTGCAGTCCTTAACACATTCAGTTCCTGCTTAAAGTGGTTTGGGGTGAGGTTTTTTTGGCCTTAGCTAAACAGAAATTGCAATCTTATGGTCATTGTTGTCTACAGTGTGCAAAACAAGAATTTGGGAGACAAAGTAAAATGAGATTTCTTTTGGTTTTAATATACATAGGCAGCTTTAAGAACTGGAAAAATAGTATTTGCTGTATTGATTATACACTTTTGCTGAAAACAGCCCCCTTCCAATGAGTGATTTTATACAGAATATGATCCTACTGTTGTTGCCTGCTAATAAAGCCACTGGAGGCATTGACTTTGAATAGCACAGACACAGAGTTTGGGCTACAGAAACCCACTGATCCCACACATCAGGTTGCTACCTGAAGAGAGAAGGGTCTCTGACGAGAGCTGCTTGGTGCCCAAGGGCTGCGGTAGGCATTGCTGATCCCAGCATCACGACCTGGGCACGCATGGCAGTGGTCAGCCGTCCATGCTACCATTCCTGGCTCCATTCCTGAGATCCCATTGCTGAACATGTAAGAGACTCAAAGGTGCTCTAATACTGTGGATTCGTCTAACTTCATCAGTAAAAATGTTTACCTAGAGTTTTTTAATATGCATATTATCAGTTACCTAAGGCATTATGCTTTTTTCATTATTTGGCCTCCTCGTATCAGTACCTATGGTTGTTTATAAGTATATACATGTGAATAATTTTTTTAAGATGAAATAGCCTTGAATGCAATGGAGAAAGAATGAAGAAAGGCAAAGACATGCCAGGTAGAAATGACCTTTTATTAAAAGCAGGAGATAGGCAGCAATTGCCTTATCTCCCTAACTCCATGGTTTGTTCAGTAAGTCCCATCACAGCCCCCTAATACAGCCAACAGCCCTCAGGACCCCAAGCTAGGTTTGGGGAGCTGCTCACCCATGTCTGTGGGAGCAGAGGGAGATGCTGTACCTCCATGTGCTATTTCCCTTTCTTTCTTCCAAACAGGTGCCAAATTCCCAATCAAATGGACGGCGCCAGAGGCCATTAACTTTGGAGTTTTCACCATCAAATCTGACGTGTGGTCTTTTGGCATCCTCCTGACAGAAATCGTAACCTATGGCAGGATCCCTTACCCAGGTACAGCGCACTGTGAATACAGGATGAGTGTGCATCGACTTCAAAACATCTAAAAAGTTTTGAAGGCACATACCCAAGTGTGCACATGCCAGACACACACGCTTGTCTATTCATGGGAGCCTTTCCTAGGCTCCCACGAGCCTCCAGTATAACCGTGCAAGGCAAAACTTATAGAGGGGAGTCAGGGAGGGGACAGAGGGGTGGAGGGGGGAGTGCAACCCTGAGGAAGGGGTGGTTCCCAGGTATGGCTCAGCATTGCAGTCCCTCATACCCTCCAGCTCTGCCTGGATGTGAGCTACTGGGGAGCACTGAGCTTCCCCCCCAGGGTGCTGAATAACTCCTGATGGTCTGTGTTTCCTCCCAGGGATGACCAACCCTGAGGTGATTCGCAACCTGGAGCGGGGCTACCGCATGCCCTGTCCGGACATGTGCCCTGGCGAACTCTACAGTATCATCCTGAAATGTTGGCGAAACAAACCTGAGGAGCGACCAACCTTTGAGTACCTGCAGTCAGTCCTTGAGGACTTTTACACTGCCACAGAGAAGCAGTACGAGCCGGAGCCTCTGCAGTAAGCCACCGTCCCACCAGCACCTGGGGACAGATCTGGAGGAAAGCCACCATCCAGTGATGGCTCATTTCAGGCTTTTCCCTTTCTCCTATGTGCCACCAAAATGCATTTGGAGATGGGGAATGAGGAGGGACATGAGGGAGGTGGATGCTGCCAGCTCTGTGGTTATCATGGAGACTAAAGTGGTGGCTGAGAGCTGGCACAGCTCCTTCCTCATCCGCCTGGGAGGTCTGTACCCACTTTGCAGACATCATCTCTGCCATGAAGGACAGCAAAATCCCTTGTGACCCACCTGGACCAGAAAAGCCCCTCAGCCCTGCAACTGCAGCCCCTGGAAGAGGGGACCATAGTCAGGGTGAGGGTATGGGGGTGCACAATCTCTCCCCGGCCTTCTGATGTCACTGCCTGCAATACTACAACCCCCGTCAATCCACGGACAGGGGTGGGAACACGTTCTGTCTGCGCCTCCTTGGGTCACACACCAGGCCCCCAAGCTCTGGAGCGATCTCTTCAGGTGGTGCCATCCCTCTGCCCCAAGTCAATAATAAAGAACTGGATACAAGCATTTCCTGTTTCTTTATTTGGGTGTCAGGGTGAGAACGGGTGCCTGTGCTTCCCATGCCCACCCCAGCCCATGGAGGAGAAGGGGTGAGGCCATGGGGCTCTCCGGGCAGTGCGGGGTGATGCTGGGGTGGTACCCCGGGCGGGAAGGGGGGATGCCTGGGGGGGCACGTCACCGACCGGCACAGCCAGCTCTGGAGAGATGTTCGCGATGTGGCCACGAGATGTCCCTCCTTCCCTGCTTCTGGGTGGGAGTTAAAGTATCTATATTACAAGATCTCTAAAAAAATACACACACCTCGCCCCTTGCTTTGCTTGAGCTCTTCACTGCACAAGCCCCTGATGCAGCATCAGCTCATCATGCCAGTCCCACTGTGGGTCCTGCTCCGCACCCATCACTAAGAGGGTTCAAATTCCCTGGTTTCTGGTGCATCTCTGACCCACAGCTCCGGTGGGAATGCCCACATCAGGCTGCAGGGTGCTTTCTACTTTTGCACATTGCACTGGGTTGGGGAGTGGAGGATGAAGGAATGAGGCACAGATGGCGCACTGAAGGGGTGTTAGGAGTGAATGCCAGGCTGGGACCCAGGTGGACTCTCTTTCAGGTTACAGGCTGAACAGCATCTCCCCAGGGTACTTGATTTGTTGTTTTCTACCCCTTGCACCAGATTTTGAGTCCTTCTGCAGAGGGTGCTTTTCACTGTGTGACAAGGATGCTACGAGACAACAGAGATGACCCATGTGCCAGTAAAAAATACCTGACCACCACCAACACTGACAGAGAGTTACCTGCTGCAAGAGAGTCTAGAAGGAAAAAGGAGGGGGAAGAATCATACCAAATCTGTAGGGACAACCAGGCTAACAGCAGCTACATTCAGTCCAAGGTCTTGATTTGCAGTGCTATAACGCCCGTCTGTCACCTGTGACCAGAGAAAAGCCCCGACCCTGATGCCAGCATCACTTCCCACGTACTCCTGATGGGACAACATGTTTGTGTCGGCGTGAACAGCACTTTGCCTGGCTTCAAATGCTGTTCATGCCTCCTTTGCAGACCCTCAACTGAGAGAAACAGCCTACAGGGGCTGATTTAGCATTCACCAGAAGCCAAAGTCTCTGGATATGGTTGGTTTGCACAGCTTGGAAATGTCATTCCCTGCATCTTGAGGAGGGAAGGAGGCTTTAACAGCAGTAAATAAATGTCCCAGACACAGGAGGAAGGGGACTGGGTGAGATGATCCAGCCTTAGAAATCCTAGGTGTGGTGGAGACAGCCCAGGGTGTCCAGGATATTTTCACAGGGCTGACAAATAGAAGTCTATGGGAGACCTGCACACCTCTAGGACCGTACCTGGAGCCGGGTGGGAAACCTCAGGGTTTGGAACAGAGCATCAGACACGTGTGTTCAGGAGGTGGGATTTCACCCAAAGTGTCCAACCCTGAAGATGACACAGTCCCTGGTGTCTCACAGCTCTTTTCTTATCTCACCCTTAACACATCTGATCTGCAACTGCTTTCAACAGCAGACCCATGAGCAGCTTTGCTCCTCATGGAAGAAGATGAGGTTTCCACCCAAGCATTTCTGTGAGCCATAAGAAGTCATCCTACGTGTCCTGATTTTGCCTATATTTTGTGTGACCAGGGCCTGGACACAGCCCTCTTCATCAAATCAACAAACCTTGTCCACCCATCTCCATCTTCACAACCTGGTTCCTGGGCCCCGTGAACCCAGTGCTAGTAGGTCCTAATGCTGATTTAAGATAAATCAGGCTAGATGCTATGCTATAACTATCTAAAACTATCGTGCTAGAACTATACGAAGCCTCTTTCAAACAAAAAGTCATTTATTCAATAATTTCACTGGAGTCGAAGAAGCAGTCTTTCCCCCTGCTTGAACTTCAGCTTGGTCATTCACATGTACCAGGAACTCCATGCACAACCAGCAGATTTCTATTAATGAGATAACACATTGCAAATAAATACAGATGAAAGACATTTGACTCCTTGGATGTAAATATTTTACTGAACTGAAAACTGTGGATTGTTTGCACTGGAACAAACCAGGAAGAAGAGTTACAGGGTGTCTGCTAAGCACTTGTGAATTGCATTATTGCCCAAGGCCAAAAAGTCAAGTATTGTAGCTCAAATTAGAAAGGAAATGGATATTTTTATAGCAAATAACAACACGTGGCTGAGCCCAGAGTGAGCATAACAAAGAGACTGCAAGCTGTGCTTCCTCTGCACTGGACACCACAGCTCTTTTTTGTTCATGCTGCACAAACATTTGTTGAATTTTGTTCCCTGCCACACTTGTGATAAATGGATGGGGAGACATTCACCTGGCTTCATAGTCACTTGTGCTTCCACCATGAAACCATTGCAGAAGCCACTGGCAACTCTGTCTTTGCTTAGGGAAGTGGGGCTGGGGGTTGCGCCACCAGCTGGAGTCGCTACAGGTGGTGCAGGGAGACCCTGAGCTCTGTGTGCAGCCATGGGTTTATGCAACAGCCACCAAAACCACTGGAAAATGGACCCCACAGCTCCACCACAGCTGAGGTCATTCAGTTAAGGACAAAAGGACCTGCACTCTAGTCTGCACCCTGGACATGTACCCCACGGACTTCAGTCAAAAACCTAGGTGAGAAGTGGGATGCTGCCTCCTGTGAACTGTATTCCAGGGGACCAGGATGTCTCCAATGGGCCCAGCAAGCTCTGCAAGAGCCTCTTCATCTCCATATCTCCTGGCAGCCTAAGAGGTGTCTTTTCACCATGGGTGAGCTCCAGCCAGAGGCTCACAAGTGAGTCTTAGAGCAGAAGGAAGGTGGTAAAAGTGATCCAGGTTCTCAAATTCCGTTTGTGATTCTTGAATGACCTGCAGCAGGGACCCTATCGTTCACACAGACAGCTCAGTTACAAGGACCCTGTGAAGCTACCCAAGAGCCTGTTGTTTATTTTTGTGCAGGCATCAGCCTTTGCAAGGTGTTTTCCAACATAAGAGGCAATCCCTGCCACATACAGAGCATGAACTCTCTGAATGGCCCAGACACGGATTAAAAGGGGTACTTAATGATAGGTATCTTACATAACAACCAAAATAGTCCTCTCATTTCTTCCCCAGGTGCCAAGTGGTCTTTCCAAAGATCACTGGAATGGTCTTCCTAATTCTTGTAGGGAAAGAACCAGACCTCCATTATTGGTCTTTGCTACTGCTTTCCCATGCAGCCTTGGTCCTGTTACTTCACCCCCATTCTCTGTCTGAAATTTTGCCTGTGCAGTTAGTATCTAGTCTTCCCTTGGTCTTGAGTTCATCTGTATTAACACTGTTTGCAAGTGGTTTGAAGCTCAGGAGGGAAGGTTCTTCTCATTTCTGGTATTTCTCAGTTCTCCACCCCGCAGAGGTAGAAATATCCCTGTGGCTGCAGTGCAAAACCTTCTCCAAGCTATAGCTGTGCACTGTGACATCTTAGCAAGGCAGACAGTGTGTCTGAAAACTTGGAGCCAGGGCCAGGGGGTGAGACAGGATGAAAAAAATGAGCAGGTGATCAGAGTAGAGAGGTGAGAGTGACACCGAGAGCAGAGGAAAACCAGTGAGAGGGCAGGGCTGTGGGAAGCAGCAACACTGAGGAAATCAAGTGGCTTCTCTGATGTCTAGTAAGATGTGAACTTCAGCTGAGGTTTTTCTCGTAACCCAGGCATTCATAGCAATGTGGATTTTCTCATGTGCGATAATAGATTAAGCGTAGCATAGACTGTAGGTTTTCCTGAATGTCTTTAGGAAGCTGGGTTAAAATCGGAGCAGGACAAGATTTGCTGAGATGGAAGAACAGAGCAGGGGGAGGAGGGAGCACATAGCCCTACCCATGCGATAAAGACTAAGGGCTTCTCACATAAGGCTTCTCTACCTTCTTTTTCCTCCCTGTGCTATATTAACACCCTGATCTGCCTGACTCTGGCCCACACTGCAACACTGTGTGTGCAGGACTCAGCCATGAGAGGGTTAAAGGGGGAAAGTCCATTATGTTTCCAGACCTCTGGCTAACAGGGGAGCTGGTACCCTTCTTGGGAATGAGGTTGCCCAGCAGAGAGAGGTCTGCATCTACTTTAACAGGCTGCAGCTGGCCCCTGGAGCTGTGAGGTGGGCTTGGCTGGCTGGTGTAAAACAAAAGCAAAGCCGCGATGTATCGAAGTCATGTCCTGGGAAATGAGCTTTTTGCAATGCCATCCCACGCTAGGCTCATTAGTTCCTGAGAAGAACAGCATTGGCAGGCACAGCCTCACCAACAGTGCACGCTGGCATGTGCCAGGAGCTCAGGACCTCTCCCAGAGGCATAAAGTGATGATCCAAGTGTCACCGCCTACTCCATGCAGGACAGGGTGCCTGAAGCTTGCCACGCTGCCACCAAAAAGTGAGTCGTTGGCCCCAGAGAAGGAAGGTGGTGAGGAGCCCTCACCTTGCTCTGTTTTACCTCCACCTACACATGACAGAGTAAATATCCCCTGGCAAATACTGCAGAGCTAACAAGGGCATCAATGGCCTGCCTGGCTGAGCTCTGATCTCCAAGCTGTGCCACCAAAGGGAACAATGACCATTTTTTTTGCCAGGAGGGCCTCCTCCCTGGCCAGGGAGCTAGCCTAGTGCTTACAGCCAAGGGAGACTTCATCTGGCTTGCTTCTCCAAGAAGAAGTCTTGGTTCAGATCATCCCCATCAACCACTCAGTGCAACATCGCATCTCTGCCAGCAGCCAGAAAAACCCTCCATGGATAATACGGATCAAGGGGAGCATTTTCTTTATACACCCAGGGTCCACGGCTGCTCCAGAGAGGTTTGTGGGATATGTCAAAGACTCTCTCCAGTCCTGTGGGGTTGCAGGCAGGAGGGCTGGAACTGTTTCTGGATGATTGCCCATCCTTCAGTGATTTACGTCAGCTGTTATGGCACTGTCCCTGGCTTGGAAAAGTTTATAAATCACTGGTTTACTCTTTCTGCTCTCCCAGGGCTCTTGCTGTACCCTTCCCCTGTCCTGCCCATGGGATCTGCAGTTACCCACCATTGGACCACAGGCTGTGACTTGCCATGGGTCCCCCTTTTCTAGGCTGCTTTCAGACCTCCTTTCTCCAGAGTTTCCTTCCCCATCAATCTGTTCAAGGTCACTCCCAGTTAAAATTAGCAGCTTATTCAACATTGGAGAGAAGGGACAGCCAACTTCTCTGGCCTGCTCGCAATCCTGGGAGCTGTTGTCAGGGGATCCAGTTCCGACTCCCCTGAGATGAGGGAGCCGGCGCCTGCCATCCTCACAGTCATAAGCAAAGGACTTGCAGCCAGCTCACCCTCTCTGCCTTAAATCTGAGCTCCAGATCTGTGCCAGCAAGGAAGGAGGAAGGAGCATCTCCCCGGAGCCTCCAGTTCCCACCACCCTCCTCTGAATGCCAGATATCACCCTCATTGTACCCAAGCCAGACGTTTTACTGGTCATAATTGTCTCTGTGATAGCAAAAGAGTTCCCCCAGCCTCTCAAACCTATATTTAACTCGTCCTCACCTGATCCCTCTTCCTGGCCTTCTCATATTTCTTTCCTTTTTTTTTCCAGGCAGGCTGAAGCCACAGGGTGGAGGTAGCAGAAAGGCAGCCATGGCAGGGTGATGCAACTTTTGCTGTAGTTAGTTCCCTGCCCTGCGTTGAGGATGCTCTGGGGTGTGATGTCTGGTCCACCAGGAAAGAGTGCAGATGGTAAAGGGAATCAGGGCCTCAGTCCCAGCTTGATGTGTAGCCCAGGAAAGCATCCCCTTGCCCTACACAGCAGTAACACTCATGTAACTTGTCCCTTTGTAACACATGCACTGAAATTCGGTCCCAAGGAGAAAGAGCATCCTTGTTTCCCTGATGTATCAGTCAGGCCATCTCCTCTAGGCTGAACTCAACACTGAATTCAAATATTGGTGTATGAACCACCAGTAGCTGATGTGGGCAGCCGTGATTGCAGAAAAAAAGGAAATTACGTGCACCTCACTAGGAGGAGAATGAGTGAGCATGGCAACCCTACCTTTGCACCAGGCATCTGCGAGTGAAAATCCCTGTGGTGGCACTCCTTGAAAGAGTCTTCAAAAACAAAGGTGTTTCCAACATCAGGAAGAAGCCAAGAGAAACTAACACCTAAACTTTTCCTTATCACTAAATGCCACCTGAAATATGAACAAATCCAAGATTTTCACAGAGAAAATATGCTCACTTGAAGCTGTCGAGCAGACTCTTGGGATCAACAAACGGCCACAAGAGAGGGGTAGGAGAGGTTTTGCCACAGAAGCTAGGGTTTTGGTGGAGTTCCTGGGACAAAACCTGGATATTCGGAACGCTAAATTCCCAGCCTAGTGGTTAGTGCCCTGGAGAACAGCTACCAGGGTGAAACTCCCATGCTACAAATCTCCTACGCAAAATGGAAGAGCTGGAAAGGATGAGATTAAGAGAAGCTCTCCTGGACTAGCAGAGAATCATCCGCTGAGCCCTTGTCCTTCTGGCAGCACTGCTGAACCTGGTTTCACCTGGCTTCTGGCCACCCAGTGAGGGAGGAAGGTGTCTCTTGCTGTAGCCCTGATTTCCTGGCCAGAAGGGTGAAGATGGGAGAGGTATTATGTTCTTGTGAGCCTCAAGGAAATGGTCAACTGAGGAGAAGAGAGAGCCCATGGATGTCCTTCCTGAGGGGAAGTCTGTAGCATGAATGCAGTCCTTATTACAAGAGCTGAAAGAGATATTATGAATGCCCCAGGTGCAGAAAAAGCTTCAGATTGGAGGAAGCATTTTATCAAACAACAAGTAGTCCACCTGCAAGGACCACCACCACCACCTGAGAACACAGTTCATTCAGCCACATTTCCCAAACCACCTCATTTGGATGAAAAACTTACTGGGCCTCCAGCAGGTCATGAAAGCGTTTTCAAAGTCTTAAAAATACTGATAGTGGGAAAAAACACCACTTCTCCAAATCTTTTCTCTATATCTTGAACAACCATGTGCCCCTGTGGCCTACCTACAGCAAAATCCCTCACAAAGCTTTGGAGAGCAACTGTTCTATTTCAGTCTCTGGTCCTGTCTTGCAGCTTTCCTTCTGGCTTTCCTTCCCAAAGATGCCACTCTTCTGAGCAAGAAGTGCAAAGCAGAGGTCCTTGGAAGCAAGTCAAGGTGCTGAGTCCTTTTGCTAGCCAAGCCTGGACAACACAGGCCTGAGGATGGGGTACCTTGCTTAGCTCTCCTGTTGATACCCAACTCAGGCATGAACAATATGCCTTTCTTTTGGCGTCATGTGGGCCTGAAAGATTACTGCTTCTGGATTTAGACATGGTGGTGGTCACCACTTCTCCATCAAGGGTCAGCAGGCAGTAACATGAAGGTGGGTTGCAATTACCAGCTCGTAGTGAAGTCTTTGAAGGATAAAAACAATAAATGTAATAAGGAGGGTCACACGCTAAGGAAGGTTCAATGTACAGGTGTGGAGCTGTTCACGTGGACCCGCTTGACCAGAAGTGGGAACTATAGCCATATTGGTGTTGGGGAATGAGGACACCTAATTTGGACCTACCTGCTTCCACTGGCATTTAATGCTCACCTCTCTGCATCCCTCCATCTATGACATTAACAGGGACTGCAGTCAGTTTTCTGAGTTTTCCTGAAATTTGAATGCCTGCTGGGGAGCAATGAGAAAATAGCAGAGGAACAAGCCCAGGAGCAGGAATTTCCAAGTAGAAAGCGGCATGTAGGAACCCAGCCCAGATCTGAGTTCATGTGTTTTTATTTGGGAAGAAACCCTTCCAAGAAAGATCTGGCTTGGTTGTCCAGGTTCTTCTCTGCTAAGCACCAGCAAAGTGATGTGGGCAACAACAGACCTTCTTCCCAGTGAGCCTTATGTGTGTGGTGTGCTGCTCTCCCTTGCCCCACATGCTAGGGGTCTCACCCAGGCCCCTAGCTTACCCATAGGGATTCATTGGGAAGGGTAAAGACTGGAGCTACAGAGGGCAGTGCTGGTTGCTAAGAGGGTATCCCCCTTGCAAAGAAGAAAGGCAGAACACAGAGAACCTCCAAGCCATAGGATAAGCCTTGACAGGGATGTGCTCTTGCAAGCAGAGGGATGTTCAGCTGCTTTGACCAGGTACATGAGAGTGCCTTTGCCCCATGTTTTGTTATCTGGATCAACCTTCCAGAACAACTGGCCTGTACCATCCAGGAGGTCAGAAATTATTATCATAACAAGCCCTTCTGCACCTGAAATTGGACTCTGCCCTACAGCTGGGACATGCTCTGACCTTTCTTTACCAGCCCTTTGCCCTTGCCATCTTCAACCAAAGACCTCAAGAGCCTTCCTGCTGCAGGACAAACACTGCTAGAGCCTTCCTGCTGCAGGAAAAACACTGCTAGGGCTGTTCTGGCTGGTGTGGACTCTCCAGTACCTTAAACTTTTGAGCCTACTCATTACAGCTGTGCTGGTAAACAAAGTACCTGGCCTGTCCTCTGATCCTGAGGCTAGTCAGCCTGCTCTGGCCGTGTCCACACTATTAAATTCTTTCAGTCTCCAGAGCAGGGTGGACATATTCAAAATATGTTTTGGGAATGGTGTGTGCTGTCTCCAGTCTGATGTCCAGGGGTTGCTTGGGATGTTAGTTGAGCTGGGCCAAGCTGATGCTGGGAGCATGTTAACAATTTAGCAATGCAGGTGATCAAATACCTGGCTGTGTTGAATTTACTAGTACAGATATATCCCCTAAGCCCGATTTTGCCTGAAATCACCAGCACTGGTGAACAGAGCCACCTTGCTCCATAGGCCAACACCACAGAGGTTGTTAATCAGCCGAACAGGATAGACTGGGAAACAGCACCTCTGCCGTCTGTGGACTGGCAATTATTTATCCCGGGTGTTTAGATGCTTGTATTGGTTCCCAGTCCTGGACCTACATGGGCCAGGAGCCCCCTGCGTAGACTGTATCTCTAGATCTCCTCTCCTTGAGCTGTGCAAAATCACCACACAGCTCATGTCGCACCGTAGGTGGTCCTCCAGCCCCACCGCATGGTCGCTTCCCTCTGATAACTCCGAGGTCTTAAAGGTCAACCCAAGGGCAGTGGGTGGACATGTATCAACCAGCTTTGACACACTGCACTCCAGGAGTAGCTGTGTTTAGACCCAGCGACTCTCTGATCTTCAATAACCTGGCAGCAGCTTGTAAACAGTGGGCTTGATGTGATAGCATCCTCAGTGAGCAATTTACACCCTTCCCCCTGATCCTCCTACCCTCTTCTCACTCCCACAGCATTGGGAGCCTGAAGGAGAGGCATGTTTGGAGCCAAAATTGCAAAGAGAGGCTCATCTTGTGGTGGAGTGTCAGCTATGGTGGGTTGGGGAGTTGGGAGAGGCTGAAGGGGTAGGAGCAGTAGTGTGTGTGTGTGTGCACGCTCTACATGCACAACTTTGTGTGTGCGGTGCTAGCAAAGCATTTATAGATGCTTCTAACTCATTGCCTTGGTTTGTGTCTTATGTATTTGGTCTGAAAAGAGTGGGATAGTGGAAGACTGTAAAGCCCTCGGCATGTACCTATAACATCCTAGCCCCAAGGTATGACCTGCAAATCTGAAGCTATTTGTTGGAGTAAAAGCAAAACCCACCATGCTGGGGTTCTGAACATGCCTCCTGTTTCCCAATCTCAGCCTCCTGTACACAGGTAAGGAAGAGTTGTAGTTTACTCAGAGGTTGTATTTACATCCCCACGGGGACGAGTTGTATTTTACTCAGAAGGTTTCTCACAGGCTTGTCCCCCTTGGATGCAAAAGGATGGGATGTTGGGATGGTTCACCGCAGCGGAAATGCCCAGCCAATGTCCCCTCTGAAGCAGGAAGAACTCACAAAGATGAACAGAGGGAAAGAGGACCACCACATTGCTCTGTCTCACACGGAAACATGGAAAAATCCCTCTGAACTTCCATCTCCAAATTGTCCATCCTGCTTAGTCTGGCACAGGTCTGGCTTGGCCTGGCTAGCACTGATCCAGGTGAGACCCAGGCATGCTTTGGGGGTTATCATGAGCCAGGGACCATTCCTGATAGTCATTTTGAATGTGGTCATCCTTTTCTGAGGGAGAAGGGAGCTTAACAGGATGGATCCAATCCATGTTGGTCTGCTTGCCTGCAGGACCAGAGAGTCCTTCCACCTGGGAAGAAACCAAAGTAATGAAGGCAGGAAAAATCAAAGGGCTCCCCAGCCAAGTCCCCCTTTCCTTTTCCCCTAGCAAAGAAGCAAGGTGAAGGCCACAGGACAGAGCCCAGCTGTGCTGGCCATTTACAAAGCAGTCTCCCATGCAATCCCTGCTGACAGCCTCGCTCCTGCCCCTCCTCCTCCTCCTCCTCCTCTTGCTTGGAGCAGGACTGCAAAACAAGCCAACTGTATCCCTGCTCCCTCCTGATGCTCAAGGTAACAGGCAGTGCACATCTGTGCCCTGCCCCCCCTGCCCACCCCTCGCCTCCCCATGGGAATGTTCTGTACCCGGGTGCAGGAGTTTCACAAGGGGAGCTGCCTGCATCAAGCTCTCCTGCTGTGGTGACCTTGACTTTTGTCTGGGAAGGGGAAGGACAGGCAAGGGCTACGCTTGCAGACAAGTGTGTAATAACAGGGCCTGGGTGCAGGATGCTCTGCTCCAGATTCCCTTCTCTGAGCTGTGGCTCCAGGATGATGCTTCACTGGGGAGTGGAGCAATTGCATCAAAGGAAGGTGCCAGATACCCTCAGCAGAAGGATCAGCAGTTCCCATGGGATATTTCTAGACCCCATTTACCTTCCCTCTCAGACACAAGGGTCTGTATCCCTTACAAAGCCCTGGTGTATTATTTACAGCCTTGCTATTATAAAATTGGATTTTCTTTCTATCCATATAAACATCCTCTCTGTTTTCACATGGATTGCAAACACACTGTGACCTAGGCTCCTGTGACATGCTGTGGAAAGGATTTCCCCTGGTCCACAGGCTCAGTCACCTGTTAGTGCTAATGGCCTGGACCTGCATGAGAACAAGGAAACATCAAAGCTCTGCAATGCCTGGAGATCAGATGGAGAAGTGCACTTGAACCTGCACACACTGCACAGGACAATGTCTCAGCCTTTGCTGCAGTCCACCCAGCCCACCCTTCACCAGTATTGATGGGGCTGGGGAGAAGAGGCTTTTCCATCCTAAGCGAAGGCTTGTTCTTAGCCAGAGAAGGACCTCTCCTTCCCTGGTCATCCACTGACCACAGCTAGCCCAGAGGAAGTTGGGTCACCTCCTCATGCCCCTTCTTCTCCTTCAGCCTTTTCTGTGGGATGCAACAACTGCAAGGTCCTGAGTACTCGGCAAGGCAGAGTCATCTCCTTCCTCTTCCCTACGTGACCAGGAACCTCAGAGCTGCTGGGAGCTAAGCCATGGACAAGCAGGGCAGTCAGTTTGACCCATGTCTTTGAGAAGAAAACTCGAGGCACCAGGAAGCACCTCAACGTGCTTCAGAGATAAGGTGGGACCTTAGTGGTCACCAAGACACATCTGAGCCCCTAAAACCACCTCACCACCCTGTGGCTTTCCAGACAGCATTGTTCCCACCTAAGCCCTATGCCCTGTGCTCCTCACCACCAGACTTCAGGTAGCTTCCACCTTACCAAGTTCCCCTCAGCCTTTCCTCAGAGCACCACAGGGAAGGCTAGGTCTGAGAGTCCCCTTTATCCATCTACAATAGTCCCAGCACAGTGAAGCTCCAAACTCACCTACAGCCCCCCAGGTACGCTGCAACTAAGCCGTTAGCCCTCTAAGGCTCTTAACACAACACTTGGTCCACACTCAGCAAGGAAACAGCAACATTTTGGTGAAATGTAATGTCAGATCTTCCCAGCAATGCTTCTTTCTGTTCGCTCACACCCCCTCCCGTTGTTTCAGGGGATGTCTCCATATCTGTCTGGCTTGCATGCTGCCTTTTCTCAGCACAAGAGCAAGAGAGTCTGGCCGCCGCACTGCTGAACGGATATGGGTAGGCAAGAAATTGTTTGGCAGGGAGAGTTGACATTAACTGCTTGGGCTATTTAAAAAGGGTGATTTAATCAGCCGAGGTATTTCTGCCCAGCTCCGTGCATGGTACATTTGGCACTTTGCTGGAATTGAACCAGGGTCTTTTATCAAGAGGAGTGAGGAAGGGAAGGAAAGGGCAAAGCAGATGCGGGTGCAGATGAAACAAAAAGATCATTTCCAAGGCTCTTCCATAATGAAAAGCAAGGAAGAGAAAACAGGGTTAAAAATAACATCATGGCATGTTCTGGGCAGAGATACCAGTGTCCTAGGAAAAATATACGTGTTTATTTTTTGCCAAGAGGGAAATAAAAGGGAGGATGAGGGAGGATGCTGTGGCTGTTCTTTGATTTGAAAATGAAGCAAGGCCAAAGAGTAGAGCTGGTCACTGGGAGTTTTCAACAGAATCTTCATTTTATAGCTAAAGCAAGCTGGGCTTGGAACCTGCCAAATGCACAAATCTCCTCCTAGGGAGAAGGGCCAGATCCGTTAACAGTGGGTGGTGTGCTGTGCTACCAAGTGCTGCTCAAATACTACTGTAAAGGAATCTGTGCAGACCCTTGGATGGGGGTGAATGGCGCTAGTCTGACTCTGTTTTTTGCTTTCGGTGGTCATTGGTTCAGTCCCTTCTGCTGTTGAAAACAGTCGTCACCACACAGGCATGAAGGTCCAATGTCATCCAAGAATTAAGTACTAACTCTCTGTCATTTGAGAGGGAGTTAGGTACATGCATTCCTTTAAGAAGCTAACCATAAAGGCTTGTCTGGGAAGACTTTTGCACCATTTTAACTTTATCTCTTCAAAGCAGCTCTGGGTTTTGTCTCAGCTGGCTGAAATTTTTCATGACAATCAATTCACTGAAAAATGCAGGTTTTGGCAGATCAAGTCTCTTTGCAAGTTCAGGCTAAATTTGGCAAGCTGTTTAAGCCAAAAAAAAAAAAAAAATGGGGAAAACGTGGAAGCATTTTGCCCTGAGTTTCAAAATTAAATATCTTGCCTTTTCCTTCTTATACAGTGGTTTTGCTTTGAAACAAAGCTATGATGCCCTTATTTAACTTCTTGTGAGATAAGTAATAAAACAAGAGAAAGTGAAATATTTGGTATAATCTCATTCACCTGGTAAGAATGATCTGAATTCTTCCTGGGAGGAGGAAGAGATTTGTCCCCCGGTCCAGAAGCCCATTCCCTCCCTACCATTATGCCATCCAGTTTATCTGGAAGGAGACAACAGGACACAACACAACACTGGGGAACAGGCATTGCAAAACAGCAAATACCATCTAAGCTGCAGCTGAAGCCTCTGAACAAAACAGGCTGAGTGAGAGAGTCCAGTTGTGCCAGTATCAATTGCAGCCAGTCTGGGACTCCTTTTTCTAGGCAGGGACCACAGCCCTTCAACGCCAGGTTCAGGAGATGCTGCATGGACACAGCCACAGCAAACTCCACCAGGACTTATCATTATATGGATGTGAAGGAGCTCATACTGCCATAGCTTGTTTCTTTGCATGCTGCTGTTATCCTCTTCTTCGGTCTCCTGCCTGCCTGATACTCTGACGCCAGGTCCCCCCTGCCTCTGGGAGCTGCCTGGGTAATATACAACATCCCTGAAGCCTGGCTTTCTGGTCCTTTTGACCCAAAGCAGAGCTGGTTTTGTGAAAATGTTGGCCCTGAGGTGCAGGAGTATGGTGTAATAACATAGCATGTGGTCCACCAGGTCCCTGAGGGCACCAGGGATACTTTGGGGTCAATATCCAAGGGATACTTGGATGACATTTGCTTCACAGTGATGATATGGCCATGAACAGAGGAAGTAACTGGTCACAGCCCTCAGGGTAACTTGGTCTTTGTCAGCCAGAAAGACCTCACATCATTTTTGCTTCCAGCTGGGGACATGAGCCCTATATCATGCAAAAGGGCACTGCTGGCAGGTGGGACCACAGAGACACCAAGTTCAGCAGGCTCCACAACCCAGTGCTTTGAGAAACTCACCCATGCCATCCTAATCTGGCTCCATCTCTTGTCCCCACTGCCTCCATGGGGAGCTCATTTCCATCCCTGACTATGAAAAAACTTATTCCCATTTGTTTCTTACTATAAACCTGACAAGAATCGATGAAATCAGGACAGGTAAAGCTACAGCCCCACATCCCACTGCTATATAGACAATAGCAAACTCTTCTGCATTCCTCTCTCCGGTGGTTGTGTTGACTCCTTTTTCACAGGTAGGTCTTTTGAAGAGGGGCCCACTTCCTGGTAACTTTCCTAGAAAGAATTTGTGCATCATGGCTTTGTCTGACTGAATCAGACTGAATAACACAGCTTACAGAAGCTGAAGGTCTCCAAACGTTTGTGAGAAATAAGTAGAACAGGCCTGCAAAGTCATTTCTGGTTTGGCCCAAAATAGGAAGAATGCGGTTGCACCACAATTAAAGACAACCTTCTAACCTCCCTTGTGTGGAAGCAGTAACTAGTATTTCTTTCCCTTATGAATCTGATTATTCAGTTCACTTCACTGGTAAAACACCAACTTCCACTGTAAAATCTCAAGGTGGAAAGTGCTGAGCCACTGGTGCCTGCAGAAACTACTGGTTGTCTTTTAAGAAAACCTGCACGCCCCGAGGTCCTAAATCGCTCCAGAGATCAGCAAAAGGGCAGTAAAGGGGCTCCCACAGGGAATTCTGGTTTGTTTTCAGCCTACAATAGCTGTACTGGAAATCCTCGCACCAGCTCTTTGGTACATAAAATGATTCAGGTCTGTTCTCAAGCGTCCCTTGAGGCTGAGACACAGAAGCTGCCATGCCAACTCACGGTGCTACAGGCATTTTCAGAGTGAACCTCCAAAAGATGGTCAGACAGGCTGGGTGACATGCATGGGACCACACTTGATCAAATGTCACTGTACATCTTCTCCCCTTCCCAGACAAATGACACCACCAAGATGCAATTCTCAGCATTAGATACAAAGGATCCTGCAAAATGCTAAACACCTGCGCCTGAGCATCTGAATTCATCATAGTCGATACAGACAGTGGAGCCTGGAGAGCAATTCAGCAATGCAGGTGTCTGCTTTAGCATGAGCTGAATCTCTCAAGGCTCCACCGACCGTCTGGACCACATCTCCAGTGACCATCATGGGACACATTAAACAGCCATCAAGAGCAAAGGGGAGCTGAAAAACTGCTTTTCTGTGGGTTTTTTTTCAATGCAAAGGCAATAAATTATTAAATCTTATCCTTAGTCTGAAGTCTGATCCAGAGGAGGTGTTGAAATATGTAGGAGGAGGGCCAGTGTCTTAATATTTGGGAGGCCCCCTGTAGTGCTGGGTTTTGCTTGGAGGAAGTGGAAAATCCCCATGGCTGATGGAATCTCCCATGTTCATTGCACCAGTGTGGCACAGAGTAGTTGAGCCACTCGTGACAGTGCAGGGGTGAAAAGCCATGCTTCCCATGGTGGACATTAATTCCTGAATCATAGACCACTCCATTCCCTTTTCTCCTTGTGTTCAGAGCAAACACCACATCTCTCCCAGCTCATCCCCCCAGGCACCGCCACAAGCTGTTCCTCACAACACCTGACTTGCTTCAGCAGCTCCTAAAGCCATGGTTTGAGGAGAAACCAAAATTATCTCATCACTTCCCCCTCTTACAGTTTCAGCTAAGTCATAATGATCATATTTTTTTGTAAGCAAAACGCACAGCTTCTGGGGCATCTTAAGGAAGCCAGCAGCTCCTCAGGCACACAGAAAGGACCATTTCTCCAACACGGTCCCCAGCACAGCCTGCCAGGTCCTGCTGCCTTCACCATGCATGTGTCTATCAGGAGAGGAGTTTTCCTGTAACTCAGGATGAGGTTCAGTGACATTTTCTCTGATGAGAAAGCTGGTTTAGGAGAGTCAGGGAACAAGTATAAAGAAAACATATTTTTTTCTTTTTCTTTTTGCTCTTCTTTCTCTTCCTCTTTCTTATTTTCTTTCTTTTCTTTCTTTTCTTTCTTTTCTTTTTATTTTTTCTTCCTCTTTTTCTTTTCCTTTTTCTTTTTTCTTTCTTATTTTTCTTTCTTTTTCTTTTTTCTTTTTCTTTTTTTCTTTTTCTTTTTCTTTTTCTTCTTATTTTTATTTTTATTTTTTCTCCTTCTTGTTCTTGTTCTTTTTCACTTTCTGTTTCTTCCTTTTCCTCTTCCTCTTTTTCATTAGTCTTAATCATTCCAACGATGTGGCACAGCACCAGAAATTTTGTCAGGTTTAGCAGCCTGTGGCACAGACCTGGGGGACATCACTAGGGCCAGACATCCTTAAACTGGTTTCATATCCACAGAGAGTAAACCTTGCATCTAGACCCTTAGTGTCTGGATGGGTTTGTTCATGAGCATCTGTAAAATGCTGCTGATGCTGACAGAAGAACACCCTGAAGAGCACCTCCACTTCCATTTCTTTCTCTTCTCCAAATGTGGTTGCTCAGGTGAGTCCACCCCTTTGGTCTAGCAGCTCCATGCAGTGATGGAGTAGCTTTTGTTCCAGCTGCCCATGCGATGCAAGCAGCACACCTGCAGTTCCTTCACCAATGAAATGCAAAGTCAGTTTGTCTCAGACATCCTGAGATATCCTGAGCTGGAGCAGAGGCAACACGGGGGCACAGAGGCAAAGACAGGCTGTGTGGCACCTTCCCATCTGCCATACTTCAAGTCCCTGAAGAAGCTATCAGATTAGCATGAAAACTATGAGGTTTTACAAGCATTGCTGAGTTTTAAGCATCTTTTCCCCTCCTAGAAGATGTCACTTTTTCTCCACGAAGGTGAGGGTTGAATGACTTCTGAAGCTGAAAGTGTAGGCTCATCAGCTTGTGCTGCAATCAGTGGGCTTCCCAGAAAGACGGAACCAACAGTGGATTTGCAGCAAATCTGTGATGGGCAACATCACATCAAGGCAGCTCCTCAGGTTGCTGGGGAGAAAAAGCCCAAGCAATTATGTCTTTGACCACGTTTCTAGCAGGAGCCAGATCCTGATCCCTTTTGTGGTGTCCCTGTCTCTTGTTCCTTCCACCCAGTGAGCTGCATATCTCGTTATAACAGGTGCTTTTGGAATATTTCTTGGTTTGGATGGGTTTGCTTCCAGGAGGGTTAAAGGGATAAGCAGTTCCTGTTTTGTTCTTTGGGAATAATGTTCATTGCAATCAACCCTCGGTCATAAGACACAGGAAGAGCAGTGAACGCTGGGGTAAATGAACAAAATCATGATATTAAAAATGCAGAGGGATTGCCAGGAAACACTCGGAGGATATCTGAAATGCAGCAGGGGAAATGAGATGGAAGCAAGGCCTAATTTAGGGATGAACTATGCAATTTGCATTTATTATCCCTCCACCTCCTGCCCCTTGCCTTCCCTTTGGCCATTTTTAGATCCAGAACCTTTTTTTAGGTTCTCAGACATTCAGGATTGGTTTAATACTTACTCCAGCAACCTACAGGAAAATGAGCCTACGTGATTTACTGCCTGGCCAGAAACAAGAGGTGGATGAAATCTGCACAATGGCAACATACACCCCCACCATCTGGCTTGCTCAAAAAAGTGGTATGAGCCCCATTGCTTCCAAATACATGTCTAGGGTCTTCCTCCAGCTGGGGGAAAGCTGACTTTCTCCTGGCACTTCATATCTTCTCCATGTACCAAATTTCCAAAGGCAGGAGAGCTGCAAAACACACAGCTGAGCACCAAAAATATTTTCCAAGATGTTCTTGCAGGTTAGGTTTTGCTAGTCCGTATTTGTCACCTTGCACAAGAAGGTGTGTAAATCCCAGAAGACCGTAGGGAGAGGAAGCCTGTGTTTATAAATCAATGACTGCAGCCTCCATCCCCATCATCCTTCTGCATTGACACAAATGAACAGACAGCAGAAGACTCCAGCTGTGCAGAGGAGCACCCTAAAGGTGAAATGCACAGCCAGCCTTCACTGCATTCGGTTAGCTTCATGGTCTATGAGTCATTTTCTGTTGCAGGGTTGGCCAACTTCAGAAGGCTGGAGAGGAGGTCATGGCTCCTTACTGGGAAACAGATGATTTCAGCCTCAATTTTCTGAGCCTGAGAGGGGCTGTGAACTGAAATATCTTCTCCTCTTCCAAACAGCCCAGCCGTGGGGCTCTCCTGTACCTTTGTTGCAGTGTCACAGAGAGGGTATCCACTCTGGGACAGTATATGGGAACATGGTGGGGATGGGGACCCAACCCCCTCTCACTAAGAAATCCCTCAGTAGCCTTTCAAGAGGAAATTGCCTATTTGCAGCCAAAACATGAAAGCTTTACAGTTTTCAGCCTTTCCTTCTGGTGAAAACAAAACTATTTCTACCGTAAAGGAAGGAAAAGAAGACCCCCAAAAAGCATTAAGAAAACTGAATTCTCGGCCTTTCTGTATCCCCATTTCCCTTCCAAAAGCATTTCAAGTGAATAATTTCTTACTGCTGCCACTGCAGTGCCATGGTCAGAGTGAATGGAAGCAGCTGAGACCAGCCAGCTCAGTGCATGCAGGGCCAGGACTTGCAGCTGGGAAGAAGCACTGGGCACCGGTTCCCCTTCATGTTGCTCTCAGATCCCTGATCACTCATCAGCAGGCCCTGAAAAGACATGCAAGTCACTGCAAAGAGTCTCACTGATTTGGGGGCAGGGGATGGGGTGAAATCAGTGTTTTCTCATAAATCTGGACAACGTGTATATCACTTTAATTGATGTCGAACTTTCAGCCTGACATGCTTTATAAACCCTGGGCAGCTTTGATCTTCCTGTCTTTGCCTATAAATGCAAGGATTACAAAAACATTCCAAAAAACGTCACCAAAAAATGTCTTTCACCGAGGTACTTTGCTCCAGCAGATAAGGCTTATAAGCAAAGAAACCCCAGGTATTAGGAAACAAGGCTTTTCAGGAACATACTCCAGGGTGGAGAGAGGGGGGCCAAAGCAGCTGAAGGATATTGATGCTTATGCTCCCCTTGTCATTATTCCACGATATTGTTTATATCCCCGGGATGTGGATAAAGGTAGCTGTCACTTCTGGCACAGCTCTCCCCGCTGGGAGATTACAGCGAACTGTGGCTGACACTGCCCAACGTTGCGTTGACTGACAGCCCCTGTGGCATGGTTACTGTCAGAGCCCTCGGAGGGCTGGGGGTGCCCAGGTCTTTGAGGCATGTGGAAGAGGAGGGGGGTTTCCAGAGAGGGGTGGGCTCTGTTCGGTCTCCAGCACAACCATCTGCAGGAGGAGGCAGCTCCTTACCAGGCAGGGCTCAATGGTGCTCACAGAGTTGAGGGAAGTATTTTAACATCCTTTTCATCTGTATCAGACTCAAGTCTCAAATGCTGGGGTGCGTCGCAGGTGTTTCAGTGCCCTGTTCCCAGGGGATGATTGGGGATGCAGATGGGCTGGGGTCCTGCTATGCCTCCTCAGAGCAGGGCAAGAGGAGTCTCTTTGCATGGGAAGAAGAGATGGAAATGGAGAACGTAGATGTGAAAACAGAGCAAGGGAAGCTGTAAGACTTAGCACTCCAAGTCAGGACTCAGTTGCTTATTAAGACTAAAAGATTTCTCCAGGCCAGTGTCTCCCTCTGAGCTGGTTGTCTAAATTCCCTTTATATTCCCATTATTCCCCATGGTAACTTTAGACGTGATTCACTTGGCCAGACAGAGGCACTGGGAATGTCTGAAAGGACCTGAGATGTCAACACAGGGTCAGAAGATACGGCACAAGACTCACACCCATCTGAATGGTAGCAGGATCTCCAGTTAAAATGCCCTTAGACACCCATGTGGCAACCAAATCCCACCCCACTGTTGATGGGGGCCACCACAGCTACTAGCTCCACGAAGCAGCAAAGACCTAGGCTTGGAAAGCTGGATGACTGACCTGTGGACACTGAAACATGGGTGTCATATCTGCAGACCAAGAGCCTTCCCCAGTCTCCTTTTGTAATGAGAACCACTCTTTGCAATCCCTGGGAAGCTGGGAAGTGTCTGAGCCTTTGGGGAGCTCTGTGGAGTTATGGCATTATCTTTGAAGTTAGCTGTGAAGTTATCTCCCTGGTGCTGGGAAGGTCTCAGCTGGAGCACTGGGCCCCCTCCTGGGCCCTGGGCTTCAAGGAAAAAAGGGGTCAGGCTGGGGACAGCCCCAGAAAAAGACAAAGAGAATGACTAAAGGAGTAGAAACGACAGATTAAGGAGGAAGCACTGAAATTGGTTAGTCTGCAGAGGCACTTGAGGAGTGACATTCCCTCATGAGAGGTAAAAGAAGAGAGGGAGGAAGGGAGGGAAGGGATTTCTAATGGCAAGGACAGGGAAGTCTAGGAAGGAGAAACTGCCTGGGAAACTCAATATCCCTCAGAACAGCCTCTGACAAGGGTAAGTAGGTAGATACAGCTGTGCCTGCCTGCATTCAGGCAGGAGGATGGGTGAGGTGCCCTCAAGGATCCCCTTTCAGTCCCACAGCGCTTTGACCCTTTTCGACTCAGGCTGTGGCAGCTGCCATGTGGTGTGACTTGCCCCAGGTGTCTCAGGACTTTTTGGGGTGGAGCAGGGAACAAGACCCATCTCTGTGGGTGCCCACACCAGCTTCTGGCTGCAAGGCCACCCTCTGTCTGCCTGCATCTGTCAAACAAAACAGGCTGATTAAGACATCTGAGAAAAGCAAAACCCAGAGGCTGGGACTGTCTTTTGATGGCATTACTTGGATCACACTGTTTGAACTCTAACAGGCTTTTTCAATGAAAACAGGGGGCAGGGATTTCCAATATTTGCCATATTTCACCAGGACATTTTCCCCTTTCTGACTTTATAGGCTTTTATTTACCCAAACAAAACCCCTGCAAAAACTGGATTTTGCACTCTCCTTTCCATAAGACAGAGGAATGCAACTACGCTGCCTACATGATGGGTCTTGATAAGAACACAGGTTTCAAAAAAAAAAAAAGGAATTAGACATTTATATGAATTAAATGACATCGTTAATTAACATGATTTAAGATGGCAGACCATCTACAAGGGATATTAACTCTCCTGCTTTGGGGCTGAAAGCAAGCTCCAATTTTTACAAGTCCAGATAAGTCTTCCTTAAGAAATGGGGATTTGGCTCCTAAATCAATTAGGCCTGCCAAGTCTACAAAGGGAAATTTATAACTGAGCACAGAATTAACCCTAGACCTTGCAAACTGTATGTCAAGCTGCTGAGCAGTGCCTCTCACCTCTTTGCCTACTAGAGTTGCACGGCCCAGAGAGAAATCACTTTGCAGTAATGCTGTCAGAGACTAAAGCAAATCTGATGCTCCCAGACATGTGGAGGGCACAGGCCTTGACCTGTGGCTGTAACCATCTGCAAAGAAAGGATCCACTTATCCGAGCATGAGAGGATCCAAAGCATGCAGCATCACTGGTTTTTCTGCTAACTGCCTCTTTGCTGGACCTGAGCTGGCTGCGTGAGGAGCCCTGGCAAAGTCCAGGGTTGTTCTAAGACCCACCAGCATGGTCCTGAACTCAACTCTATACACATCAGCATGTCCTCATGAAAGACAGAGTTGGGACCCTTCAAGGAAGCACGTTGGACCACTTTGTCTGCCGGACATCATAAGCACAAAGACTGGTGAAGGGCACACATGTTGCAGCTCATGCCTACATGATCTTGTAGATATGGCTTTGAGTTTGTTTTAAAGCATTTGGTGATCTCTCTTCTAGAACAAATGGGTCACTCAACTGTCACTTGCAGCATGGAAACACAAATCATGGATTGTCAGCTAGTCTGGCCTCAAGCCCGATTTTGGAGCCACTTCTTCCCAGCCAGGCACACAAAACTTGGTCAGCTAGGGCCAGGCATCCAGAGCCTGAGTCATCTGCTTTGACTTTGGCAGCTTGATTCCATTGCCCGTGAGTAGGCAACAAGTAACATTTTAGATGCCCTCAGCCTCCAGCTGCTCTTCAAGACCTGCACAGATCATATCTGTGTGACAGCAGATATGTGTAAATGTCTCAGAAAAAAAATGTCCTGGGGTTGGAACTAGGTGAACTAAGGTCCCTTCCAACCCAAACCATTCTATGATTCTATGATAAAGCCTAGAGCATCTCAGAGGACACTAGGTACCTACATCTGTGAAGCTAAATGGATGCTTCTATTCAAGCTAATGACCTCTAGGCTCCCTTTCCAGTCTCTGCAGACCCTTGCAGACAAGCAACCATGAATCATTTGACCTCTTTGAGATGACTGCCTTAGGCTGAGACAAACTGTGCCTTAAAGTGCCTGTCTCCCTTCGCTGACTACAAAGCAAGCTCAGGGTGATTAGCTCAGCTCTGGATGTTTACAGTGCATACAGTAAAATTTGACCAGAAGACTCTCACCCTTGGGCCTTTGCTATTCTGCATGTCCTTGTGTCCCTTCCAAAGCTGGGTTTCCAATAGAAAAAGGGGAAAAAAGAATGACAAAGAGGCCCTCCCACTCTGTCTGTGCTTACATCGTCCTTACATTAAATGGAGAGGATCTTAATAGGATATTTAGAAGAGGTTAACTCTTCAGAAGCCTCCGTCTCTGCCCTACATCCTGGATGCCTGCCAGAGCAAAGCCAAGGATAACAAACCAGCTTTCGTTCAAGTATTCTGAGCCAATTAAAAAAGACAAATTAGTTTGGCCTTATCTCTCCCTCCTCCTCCCCCTTCCCACCCGAGAGACAAGAGAGGATTCACGGAGGAATGTTTCTCTTCTGTGATGGCTCTGCCTCGCTGAACTCTTCAAGGTCTATGATGGATGAAAGCTTTCTCCTCCATTATGCTTCCGACAGCCCTCTGGGTCCTAATGGGACGGGGGGCAGGGGCAGAGGTAGGGGCGCTGGAGTGGCAAAGCAGGGAGAAAGCTTTACGTGGGTAATGAAGGCAACGGAGCTAATGGACATCTCTTCCCCATCCAAGCTCAGCCTGAGGATCTCTGCAACCTTGAAAACCCCAGTGCAAGCTAAACAAGAACTACCCTGTGTTATCTGTCCTTTTCTTTTGTTGTTCTTCCTTCCCCTGTGTTTTTTGACATGCCGATGCTGCATTTTCCACGTGCTGCAGGCAGAAACTCTGGCATGGCCTAGGTATGCCAAGAGAGAGGAAAAAAATTGCCAGGAAAGGCTTTTGGAAAGAACTATCTGGTTCAGTTCTGACCTCTGCCATGGTCTGAGCTCATCTGCATGAAAAGCAGGGCAAAAATGTCTGAGCAGCCGCAATGAGTCAGAGCAGAGCTCTATCTGCTTATGCGCTCTTTCCCAACCCGGGCCACTGAAAATGTTTATGTAAAGGGTTTGAGAAGCAAGGCAAGAGGAGTGATACATCAGCAGGCTCAGCTGTGCTGTGGCCACATGCTCACTGCATCCAGAGGGGGTTCAGATGGGGCATGCCAAAAGACTGGGTACTCCACCTGAACCTTATCTGGGTGAAGCAGCATCCCTGTGCTCGGACCACAAAGACATTGCCCTGTGCAGATTTAGGATGGCTTATGTTGGCACTAGCCATTTGGTGCCAAAACTGAGCCAAGCATCATGCTAACAATATAGATAATCAAGTTCCAGGATCTGTGCTTGGCACTGTTTGATTTATTAGTAGAGCTGTATGTCCTGTGATGGACAAGATCATCTCATTCCCAAGATTAGAAACCCACTTGTTCTTGTTATTCATGATAATGCTGAGCTCTTTTCATCCCACTCTTGCACTGTCTTTATTTCACAGCTAGGGAGACACATGATGAGACACTGCAAGGAGGGGAATTTAAATCCCATCTTACCTCCCAAACCAACACTCTACCCAGTGAGTAACTAAATTTGCTTTGCTTGGCTAACTGGTTACTGGGTAAGGCAGGGACAAGACCCAACACATGCTGCAGATAAACCTAAGGTACTCTGTCCCCACTCCATGGGATTTGGGCTGAAGAAAGCCAAAACATCTAAACAGTTAAGAGAATGAGACTCCTTGGTTTCCATCCATCTCAGTCTCCTGGACCTTTCAGGGATTTTGCAATATCCTGCTTCTGCAAATCTAAAAGAAACACTCCATAATGTCTTCACAATAAGACTGTGTCTTTACAGAAGGAGTAAAAAAGACTTCATAGAAAGATCCTGGGGAAGTTTTCAGTCCCCTTTGTGAAATGTCTGTTGGGAAGGAGTTGCATGCACTTGACTTGTTGCTAATGCTGTCCAGTAGTTGGAAATGTGGAGAAACAGCAGTAGACCAGGAGGTATGGGAACAGCAAGAGGATGGGCCCTCAGAGTGAAAGAATGAAAATACAAAACAAGTCAGAGGTCTATGGAGAGCAGAAGATGCTCGTTTGCACTTTGTTAAATCCACATGATTTGGGCTGAGAGTTGGGTTGGAAAGGGAGGGAGTGCAGCATTCTCCCTTCTTCCTATTTAATCAGCCTGACCTGCCACTGCTGCTGACTACCAGGATGCCAGAGAGGCCCAGATTTCTCACAGCACAAGCACATCTCAGAAAACAGCAGCACAAGACTCCTCATACCTCACCCTGCTACTTGCCTCTTCCCCACCGCCACCACTGCTCTGGAAGGACATCATCACAGGAAGGTTACCTCCTGATCTGCATCCTTACATCTGCCCTGCAGGAACCCTGCATGCAAGAGTGGTTGGGATGGGTAAAACCTAGACTGAGGAAAAGGGCTCATGAATTACCTAGGAAGTTGTAGCCATATAGAGCTCCTGGAGATGGCAGAAGTGCACAGCTGGGGGTGTGTGTGTGTCACACTATATGCTCTGTAAGTCAATTTTTTAAGAACCTTGTCTCTGCATAGCATCTGCAGCAGCAGGGACTTTGCAGAGATGATGGCCAGCACTGAGCCTTCCCAGGGCATAGCTGCCACTATACCCAATGGGCAAGGTGCCAGGAGGGTTTTCTAGGAACCACTCAAAGGATCTGTGGGGCTTGAGGTCAGCGCTGCACACTTTCACGTGAGTCCTGGGCACAGAGAGTGTAAAAGACTATCAGAGTCACAGGAGCGGTCCCTCGGAGGGGTTCTGGCCTGGCTATACATGGAGCTGGTCTGTGCTAAATTCCACAGGGTGGGAACAGGCTGTAATTATGCTGGTGCTGTCTTAATCAACAGCAGCACAAACCAGTACCTTCCAGTTCTGCGGTGGAGAACAACAGCCGAAAAAATACCTTGTGCCCTTGAAACAGGGAGTGTGCAAATTAAAGTTTAGTCTGAAGCTCCACTCCTCTGCAAGCTCAGCCCTGGCCTTGGAAAGGGGGTGTGCACGTGAGCTGCTGGGAGAGAGAAACAGTGGAAGAAAAAGCAGGAAAGGGAGAGGTGGAGGGGGAGATGTGAAAAGAGGGAAAGAAAGATTTAGGATAAACATATCCCAGCTGATAAGTAATCAGGGTCAAGACAGGAGGGGTTGGAAAACCTGCTCAGAAGGAATGAATGGAGAGGCTTGCTTTTCTTCAGCCATGCAATGAAAGGCATCGGGGCCTCTCTATATGCAAGACCTTACAGCACCTCCCTGCCATGCAGAAGGCTGCGTGCACAGACCACAAAATACTTGAGATCCCCCAGGGTTGGGATCCCACCTCCAGCTCACGTGGAGGTGACCAGTCTGAATTCCAAAGGGTCTAGGCCAGCACTGGTTCTGTGGGTGTCAGAGAAACTTAGCAAGTATTTCCCTAGCACAGTATTTCCATTGTCATTTCGGTATAAAAGTCCCGTGCTGGAAGCTGAGTATTTGTGAGAATACAGGGTAATCTCCATGGATCAAAGGGTCATGGGAGAAAGAAGGATTTAGTAAAGAGATCCTGCACATAGCAAGATAGGATAGGATTGATGGAGGCCAACCACAAGGCAACAGATCAACAGGAGCAGAAGAGGATCTGCGTTGCAGACCAGAAGCTGAGCAGACCAGTCAGCTGATGCAAAGGAGGTTAACTCCGTGTTGAGATGTATAAACTGGTGCATAACCTGGGATACAGGAGGTCCAGACTGCTCAGTGCTGGAGCACAGGGTCCAGCCTGGGGCATCACAGGAGGCTACAGGAGCAAGCTGAGGGAATGCAGAAGACAGTAACGAGGATGCGCAGGGGAGTGGAAGACAGACGATGAGGGGCAGTTGAAGGACATGGAGTGTTCAGTTCAAAGATAAGACATAGGGTAAATGTGATATGTAGCTCATTTGCCTGTCTAGGGAGAGAGTAGAGAGGAAAACCAGTGGTTTACAAGAACAGGCTGCACAAGGAGGAAAGGTTATGGAGGTCTAATCCAGCCAAGGGAGGATTGTTTGGACTGGCTGTGTTTTTCAAGGGCCCCCACCTGTTACAATATTCTTCAGTCCTGTTCTCTTTTTATTCCTCTGATGCTGAAGATTTCCTCAAGATTTGGTCAAGTCATCCTCCTGATGGTCACACCTGGCATCCAATAGTCTAAATGATGTTTTTAGACCCTATTTAACTGCTGGCAGCTCTTCCCAGTGAAGATCCATCAAAGAGCTTTGCTCAGAAAGGTAGGCAGAGCTTGAGAAAAGCATTTTCCAAAGAACACATTTGGTGAAAGTCTGTCCCACAATTCTTGACCCGTGAGAAAACGGAACATTGTTAAGGAAACAGATGGGAATGAAACATAACTTTAAAGAAAAAAAGAAAAAAATGTAAATAATTAAGAAGAAACATAATGAGTAATAAAGAAATGACAAGTCCATTTTGAAGAGGTGAATTACTAAATCACACAGCCTTCCTGTCTGCTTATGACCTGCCAACCCAGCAGGATCAGGAGTGTAATAACACCAGTATAAAAGCACAAGAAAACATTTCCTGAATTACTCCAAGTTTTCCTGGTGAATATTAGCACTCTGCTTTCTCCATCACCTTGATTGCTGAGTCACTAACCTTACCCCGAGCAGAAGCTCTGTGACTATGAATAAGGGCTGTGCCCTCAAACTGGGAGGAAATCTTACAGCTCTCATAAACATGTATTGAACTGGCCAGTGAGTAGGTGCCAAGTCTCCCTCAGCAGCCTTTCCAGGTTTGCCGAAGCAAATACAGCTGGAATATCCATCTAGCTTCTGGGTAACAAAAAACAAAACAAAAAACCAAAACGAAACAAAAAAAAGTGCCCACATCCTTTTCCTAAATCCTCCTCCACTTTTAATGAACCACAGCATTCATGGTCCCCATGATCTCACCTCCCATATAGCTCAACCCATTACATTTCAGCACTGTAACTATGATATTCAGGTGAAACTCCCTCCCATAACTCAGCAGCTTGCCTTTGGCTAAAACATTGCTTCCAGAAAGGCATCTGCTTTTAATTTAAAGGTATCTGGGGATGAAGAACCTGGGTAGCCTGGTGACTAATTACCCTCATCAGTAACTGCAAGCCTGGGTGGTTTGGCTCTGCTTTGCAGCCATGGGAAGGCCATTTTTTGCTAGATTAGAGACCTTTTGCATCAGGCATTTTTCTCCTCAAATAATTCTTCTCCAGTCACCTCTCCATCTCCTTTTCTGATAAGCCAACCAGAACAAGCTTTCTGAGCCTGTCATGCTAAGGCTTTCTCTTCACTCTTCAGATAGTTTCTGTAGCCTTTTTTTCCATGCCCTTTCTCATTTTCAGTATCTTCTTTAAAGCAGCAGTATGGCTTTCCCAGTGTTCAACAGCAGCCTGTCTCTGCATTAACAGAGAGAAGACCTCTCTGGTTTAAGCTGTGTGGCCTGCTTAGAAATGACAGGAAAAAAAGTCAGGAGGTTTTATCAAGGTAAAGAAATTAGGCCGTTTTCATCTTTCCTTTTCGATATTTTAATTTATTCCTTCCTCTTTACAGTCAAAAACCATAAAAAAGATTTGATTACAGAATCTATATTTGGGGAAACTCATCTATCTGGGGAGGAAGGTGTTGATTTTCACCTTCATTTTCTGAAAAAAGGTGGGGAAGTTTCAGAAATGGGAATATTTCCTGAAGACTTTTTTTTTTTCTTTTTACCTAGCTATACCAGCCAAGGAAATAAAGCCAGGCACACCCGTTGGCACTGGCCCATAGCCACCCACACCACTGTCAGCAAAGCCTTTGCCATGCCTTTGCCCTTGACCAACCAGCAGTTGAGCTTCTCAACAAGTATTTGAGCTTCCCAAGACCTAACTGGAAGGCATGACCTGCGTGAGCAGGGATGGCCTGCCCACAGCAGCATTAACCCTGGGCTGCGGGGATCTCCAGCCCTTCCCCTGCCCTGGCCCCCAGGAAAAGCTCGCTCATTAACAGAGGAGCCAAAGTGCAGTATTGTTGGGTAGTCGAGAGAGGTGAAGGAGTGGGAAATGTTGCTCAGATTGAGACTGGTGTGGATGTGTTAGGTGAGCCATAATGCCTCAGAAGCGTGGCTTTCTTTTCAGGCCCTTGGTATAGCTACCCTGACCAGGTCCAGGGCAGACCAGGACCTCTTTGAGGCAACACACATCCCACAGAATATTGGAAGTGGGACCCCACATTGTTTTGGGACACATGAAAGGTCACCACAGGCCAAGGAGTGCTGGGTTTCATGGGCAGAGCTTTGCACCATCCTATTCTGCAGCCAAAACAAAACCCATAGAGTGAGTAGAAGTGAGTGTTCCACCTCCTCTCCAGCAAAGCCAATGAAAGCACACAAAAACAGAGCAGGGACAGAGCAATACTTCCCCAACACCCTCTTCCAGCCTCTAGCAAGTTGCTGTCACGTGACATCCTGAGCTGGATGAGCTGATCTCATGTTTAATGGCCCTCAATAGGCTGTTTTTCCTCCACCCAACTGTTGCTTTTCTGAACCCACATGAACCTCTAGCTGGGCTGGAGTTCATCTTGCTGGGTTTGATCCCGCGCCCTGGTGTCATGAGGCCAAGCTTCTTGCAGGCGTTACGTTTGAGGACGCAGTGGGGGCCAGAGGAGCCCTATCAGCCTTACCCACCGCTGAACTCCTGCTGACACCAAAAGGAGCCAGCCAGACTCCCCGGGATGCTGAGCACAGGGGAACTGCGCAGGCCACATCCCAAACAAACAGGAGGGAAAAGGCAGAAATTGGTCCGTGTAAAAAATGAGAGGGGGAAGTAAGGGGCAAAGCGAGAAGGGAAATGTCTGATTCATTATGCGCTTGTTTTGCTTTTGTCTTCTCCAAGGAGGAAGAGGATGGAGCGCCGTCGAAGACAGAGACAGAAGGATGTTTCCTGGCCCAGCCTGGGAGAGGATCAGATAATGGGCAGATAACAATAGAAATGATGACTGAGACAAAACTGCAGCCACTCTCTGGGCAGAGAGAGCAGCCGGTCCGCTGCTGGCAGCCAGAGGCTGAAAAGGAAGAGGCGAGAGCACAAACAGCTTCAGTGCATGAGCTAGCTCATCCAGGTAGGACCTCTGATAGCCAAGACCCTCCAGGACTGCTGCACCCTGTTGCATGAGCACTCCCACAATTTTATTTGGGATCTGAAGGCACAACAGCAAATTCAAACCATGGATGTGGCTGGGGATGGGCAGCCACCATTTACCATGACTCTTTCTGCCCACCATGGTTCATGTTTCTACTCTTACTTTCCCTTCATCAGCACTTCAGAACTGCCAACTAAGCACTCGGTTTTGAACTGAGGTCTGTCAAGTCTCCGTCGCAGTGGGATTCCCACTAGCCTGATGGGTACTGTCTTGTATAAAGAGGACATAAAACAAACTAACTCCAAAGGTCTTCTCAAAAAGACCTGTTTTGCTTTCTCCATTGCAAGTAAAATGTACTGTGGTCTTCACACATCTCCGGGGGTCAACATGCAAACGTAGTCATCCGGGGTATGCAAACACGGATGCAAAAGTACTGGCAGGCAAATGCTGAAGCCTGTTGGGTATGGATGAAAAGTGCTGTTGTTCATGTCTGAATTAGTGGCAGACAGGACACACTACTACACCTGAGGTAATTCCCAACACCAGACCTTAATGGAAACTGCTGCAAGATGCATTTGTACGTGCCCCTCATCTTCTCCTCTGGGGAAAGCATGTTGTGTGTGAGTTCTCCTGCAGCTGGAGAGCCATGTCCAGCTCACCCTAGACAATGGCCCAGAGGATGATGCTCCCATGTGTGCAGAGAGTTTGCCTGGGGTTAGTATTTGCAATTCATTGTAAATTCCTCTTGTCTCAAGGATAAACTGAAGGGATGCAAATGAGTCCTGAGTAGCTTTTTGGAGCTCCACAGACACTTCCTATGTATAACACAGAAGCCTTGAGTCTGACTCCAGCTATTAAATGAGAGTTTAGGGATCTGTAGCAAGACATGTGATTGCTTATCCTTCCACATCAAACAAGCCTGCTGAGCTGACACCAGAGCTGCCTAGCCGCCGGAGTGATGGATGTGCAGCAGACACCTACCTAGAGCCACACAACACAGCCTGGTGTGAGTCACTCAGTAGTTGAACCCAAAGTCCAAAATCAATGTCATCCTCTGCTCAGTCACACTGTGAACCAGGCACTAGTGAGACAGCTGAAGTATGAGTCATACTAGGTCCTTATTAATAACACATTAAATATTGTGTGGCTTTTACAAGTGGCTATACATACCTTATGAGGACGTATCGCAGCTACAGCTTCTCTGCCGCCCTGCTGGGCTTGGGTGAAGCAGAATAGGAAATGAGCAAGTTCATTATAAGCAGTGGAAACTCAGGTTAGCACATGTGCCTGCAAACACCTTCTGATCCTGCCTCCATGCACAGAGCCAGGTGAAAAGAATAAGCATGAAATCTCATCAAGGAAGGAGCAGAGAGCACTTGATGCAGTCCAGGCCCCTCACATGAGGGAATGCTTCAAGAGGTAGCTACAGTGGACTTAAAAATACTGATGCTGCTGACTTTGGCCAATGGATGGTTGTGCAGTAGGGCTGCCATATGGGCTGGGGTAGCCAAGTGAAACCAGGACATAGTACTCAAGGATGATGCTCAGGTATGGCTCCAGATGGCCTGTGCCCTGGGCTGATAACCTCATTGCTGCTCTTACTACTGCTGAATAGGCTAAATCTAACACACTTATTCCTACCTGTATGTATACTTCATGTTGCTGTATCAACATAAATTCAATGTGCTTCTCTCTTCCCGTGTAGCAGCTGAAGTGACTCTGTCCCTGTTGCTGTAATGGAGGTGGGTCCTGAGGTTTTAAAACCTCAGGAAGCAAAGCCTACAGGGCCACACAGTCATGTTATTACTTTGTGCAGGTAGCTTCATTAGTCCTTCCCATTCAACCCCAGAAATTTTTTTAAGCTATTGGTCACCTAAGGATGCTAAGTTGCTGGCTGTTTTTTTTGAAAATAGATGTCTAGAGATGTGAAAGAAACTGGGGGAAAAAACTACAGTGGGAGCTCAAGCAGTATATCAGCCAGGAAAAAGCTGCCCAGGAAAGTGCTGTTTGGGATGACCCACACTGCAGGACAAGTCTGGGCTCACCCTGCCACCAGCAGCCGGGCCAGTCCAGTTGCAGAGAGTCCAGTCCCCACTTTCTGGGGCTTGCAGAAGGAACCAGAGGGGACATCTATCCTAATGAGCAAGCCCTTCTGTTAAAAATATTGCCAGGAGGGGAGGAGCAGAAATTATGTTCATTAAATTGCTGGCTGCAAATAGTGTGCTCATAGTATGCTTGGCTTGGGCTGGTAGCTACCCTCCACCACCCAGCCAGCCCTCCCTCCCCACTCTATGCAGGAGAAGGGCTCCTATCTCCTGAGAATCCCGATAAACCCTCCTCTCGTGCCCTCCCCTCCCCCCCGCCGCCCCCCCCCCCAAATAAAAGTGAGCTGTCTTAGTGCTAGGATGCAGAAACCACTTCCAAGCCAGCATTACATCAACATTGCAGCTGATAAAGGGATGCACAATGGAGTGTTAGACTAATAGAAAAACACAGCTCAGATAAGGCAGGCTCCTGATAGCCTGGGCTGATGTAAAATGCCATTGTCTCCCTTTCTGTCAGCTGAGTCACAGAGTGATAGGGAATTCCAGTGGCAACGGGCAAGTCAGGGGTCAGAAACTACAAAGTCTGGGCAATGCAAATCCCCCGGTGTGGGCGCTGGTGGGCAGATGAAGCTGGGGTGGGAGGGTATGGCTGGGGTGGGGTGGGGGGGGCAGGTGGTGGCAAATGCCCCATGGCTGCAGGGGTGGGGAGCAAGGACAAAGGATGGAAAGTGTCTGAGCTGCAGGACTGCTCCAAGCTGTGTGTAAGGGTGTACCCAGTGCAGTTCGCTCAGCACCACCAGTCCTGGCATGGGACACCTCAGTTTTAGTGGCTTTTCCTAGTTGTTTCACCTGCCTCCACCACCTCATCCATCTCCTGTATTTTCCCCAGGTACTCTGAAGTCAGAGTGGCTGGGAAATCAGCTGGAGAATGCAGGGGAGAGGATGCGGATGGCACTGCTCTGTGGTCTCCCTAGTTCTTCTGGGTCACGATAGTCTTTTCCATGGGGCTTGAGTAGCACCAGGCACAAGATGGACCAAGTCTTGTCTCAAGCCACCATCTCACACCAGTCTGAATGATAAGGTGGGAGAGGCATTGAGAAGGACACCACGCCCACACCCACCCGGGTGCCCGGAGCCAGAGGAGGATGTCTGTCTCCATCCCTCCTGTGAACGGGAACTCCCAAAGCTTGCCGAGGTTTGTGATTAGTCCCCGGCTGGCGGGTGAGGGTGTTTTTCCCTCTACGGGATCTGCTCTCATTTTCCTGTGCTGCCCTTTGATCTCCTCTCACACGGCCCTGGCCCGCTAGGCTGCCCCAAAGGAGGAACTCCAGATTGATTACGTGACAGGGTTATGTCATTTTTCCAGTGGACGTGCTGGCCTGGCTTTCAGTTTAGAGGGCTTTTTTTAGTGCCAGCACTGCACTCGTTAGCCAGACAGGTCCTAGAGAAACCCTGTGGTGGGAATGCTGCAAAGACCTTGTGCCCCAGTGAAAAACTGGACCATCCAAATGGGACAGAGGACAGGCTTGGGAACCGGCCCAGTCCTTCTCTCCGTGTTTGCTCACACCACTGTGGGAATGTGAGGGGCTCAGAGCCTGCCACAAGGCAGCTGGTGCAAGATCAGCCCTGGCCAAATCCCTGGTGTAAAGGGAGAGCATGGGTTTTAAGCTGGGGAATGGATGCTGCCTCCTACCCAAGTCCTTGGAGGTAGAGCAGAGCTACAATTGCACATTACAGGGGTAGAAAATATGAAACTCCATTGAAGGAGATTCAAACTGGGCTAAAAATCTTCCTAGATTGCCCTTCTGTTTCATGAGAAGTGGAGACTTTCACTGAAAAGTAACCAAATAACCAAACAACCTAGGTATGTTTTCAACAAAGCTGTATTACATATTTTTCTTCTGAAAAAATTCTAATTAAAACTTTTCTCTTCTCCCCAAAACTAGTGGGCTTTCTTACCAGTTTGGACACTTGGGGAACCAATTCCTCATTACCAAAGGTAGAAACAAAACCCAAAAGGCTGAAGAGTGCAAAAAAAGGAGGATGGAAGGCCATCATCTACATGGTTGTAGATTGAAGACAAGATGGCCAGGCAAAGCTGTTGGAAGTGGAAGATTGTGGAGGAGACCCTATGACATAAGAGACTCTTGCATCTTGATCCTACCTCTTTTGTTTCAATACACTGATGTTGAACAACTGAAGGAGCTCCCCATGTCAGTCCCATTGCAAACTCTTGTGAGTGTGGGAAGTCCCAGCCTGAACTTTGCTTCTGATATCAGCTAGGTGGATGGAGGGTACTTTCTTGGCATAGCACCTGACTTTAGTACTTAGATGTACAAGGAAGAACAGAAGGTCCTCTTCATTTGGAAGAAGAGAGGGGTGGAGGCTCAAGCCCCCCTTGCTCATCAGGACTGCTGGGGGTACGGTTTGTGCCCCAGTTGCATTGGTTTGTAGAGGTGTGCTTGTGAAGGACCAAGACAATTTTCCATAAAGTGTTCCCAAAGTGCTAAAGGCTTCTTCTGAGTCAATCAAGATGAAGTGGAATTTCAGCTCCCTTAAAACTCAATATCCTTCTTGATGTTCCCATCCCCTGGAGGTTCCTACCTCTTGTCTATCATTGACTGAGGCAAATATGGGCCACAGTCTGTATGTGTTGGCATGGATCAGGGCTTGTGGTCTGCCAGCACTGATCACCTCCAGGACAAAGCAGTAGAAGATGTCTGGCATTGTATGGAAACTCCAGGGAGATGTTCAGAGGAGAAATTAATTATCTGCTCTGAAACAGTACCAAGGCAATGAACTAACACCATTGTTCCCATGGGGAACTCTTTAATGACAAAGATTTTGCAGGAAATTTTCCAAGAATAAAAGACCTTTCCACACTGTTAAAAGCGTCACCCCTTCTGGAAAGAAAGGGTCTCTGGGACAGCCACTTTCTCCTTTGACTCAAGATCACTTGAAGAAGAGGGGCTCTGTGGTGCTAGACTGCAGCCCAGAAGATGAAGGTGTTTCCCTGTGACACGTGTCCTTGTTGAAATGACCAAAGCTGCCTGAGGACTCAAACTACAGCAGATATGATCTCAGTGCTATGCTGTTTCCCTCCCCTAACCTCAGTGGTTTTTAGATCTGGCTTTGAGAGGTAGAAGCTATGTCGTGTTAGCTGCAGACATGGTTGAGGACTCGGGAGCAGGCTTCAGGGACCCAAGGAAAAGTGGGGTAGGTTCAGGATTTCAGGAAACAGAAACAGCCTGGGTCTGGTCTCAAATTCTTATAGATGCCCACTGCTGTGTTTTGGAGATGCTTCAGTAGGAACAGTTAGGAAACGCTGTTAGGAAACAAGTCTCCAGACCAAGGCCTCAAAGATCTTTTGAAGCTGATGGGATTTCCTTATTGATATGACTGTGGGGGTACAGTTCTCTAGTGAAAACCCCTTTACCTCCCACAGTACAAAACCCATGGGGAGATCTTTATCTGCAGAGAAATGCATAGTGTTTATCCTCCTGCAAAGACCTTGGATGGGATTCAGCTGAAAGATTCAAGAAACTAAATTTAGGGCCTAAGATGGTTGTCCTCACTGAAGATGCACTAGAGCAGCCAAGACACCGACATGGGGCTGAAAGGCAAAGGAAATACAGGTGACTCATGCCTTTTTGTCCGGCAGCTGGGGGTCAAGTGTGGGGGTCAAGTGGGAATATCTCAAGGCTGACCTAAGCCTGGTGCTTTAAATTAATCTCCTCTGCCTTCATGGACTGGGTCTCCAGTGACTATTGTGTGAGCTCAGGCACCCAGAGACTATGGAGACCCCTCCAACGTATGAAATCAGTGCAGGTGTCTCATCCTGCAAGCTGAATCCCTCCCTCCATCCCCTTCTGTCAGCACATGGAGGCCTCAAACCAAGCAGAAAGTTGTTCCTATTCATTTTAAGCACAGTGTTGCTACTGTGGACCTTCACTCAGTGAAGGCTCAGCTTTTCCCTTGTCTCTTTTCCCTCCAGGTATACTTATGTGTAGCTGCAGAGTGTGCCTGTACATCAGCATAAGGCTTACAGGCCATGAAAGAGCTCAGACCATCACCTGCAGTGGTGACTTACTGGTCACCTACTCCCACTGTAGGTCTGTTTACATGGAAAAAACCCCACCATTGGGTCTGATTTTGAAGACAGCTCCAAAACCATTTAAATCATGCATGTGTTGCGAGAGGAGCTATGAGGATAAGCTCCAGAGAGTGTAGCTGGGCTGTTGCAGATGGTTTAGATCCTGAAAGCCAGGATCCCACCCATTGACTCACCTTTTCTTGAGAGAGACAGAGACTGCTGAGTTTCTGTAAGGGAACTAAAATACAGTCTGGCACTCAACCCTTGAAAGGTTTCCAGACCCTGGATTAGATGACCTCAGTATGCCTTTTTCATATCTGCTACCACAGATATAGGCCTAACTTGAGCCCACTGGGAATTTTTGGACAAAACTACTCTTTTTTTTTTTTTTAAATGGAGTAAGCTAGTTTGTTTAGCTACTATTACTATTACTATTATTATTGTAGTTGTTGTTATTGTTATTATTACACTTTTCTATGGAAATGTGCTTATTACAGTGAATCCTGCAAAAATTCTCAGTGCTGGATGGAATTTCTGCTCAAAACTACCACTTTTCTCACCCTATAGGTATGAAGACCTTTACAGTCCAAATCAGGCATTTAATTCTGAGTTTCTCAGTACAGAGATCAGTTTTTACTCTTTGGACATCTCATTTTAATGTTTCTCCATGACAATCCAGGGCTAGGCACAAGGATCTACTGCTTTGTGAATAAATGGCCAGAGAACGGCTTCCTCACCTGAAAATAATCTCTGGATTTCAGAGTCCTGCACAAATATTTATTTTTTTTTTCCTGGCCTGAAATAAAATGAAAAGGAAATGCACACTGTCAAAAAGCAGCAGCTCACATTAGGACTCCTACCCCAACACTCTTGATGATAGTGTTGGTTTCTCATCTTTCTTGCTTTTTTCCATGTTAGCTATCAGGCAGAGGAACTGACCGACTCCAGTCCGCCCCTTGCCTGCATGACAGGTTGTGGTTTACTGCTTGACCAAAGGTTAAAGCACCTTGGCTCCCTCTCCCAGACCTCTCGTAGCTTAGTGGTCCTGGCATCCTGTGCAGCACCACATCCTCTGAAGCAGCCACAGGAAGGGAGGACAGCTGTGGCTTGGAGCAAACTGGGGTGCAATCCCAGCTTCTTTCCTCAAGGATTAAAACCGGTTCAGACATAAACATTTAAGACGTCTTTCAGTTTTGCAGCACTATCCTCATCTTGGTATAAGTCAGCTTCTTTTCACCCACATCCCTTTCAGTATTTTCAGACAGCTGGTCCAGTCTCTATAAAAGTCAATGGAAAGCCTTCTACAGAGCAAAGGTATTGATGCATGCAGGTGGTGCCTTTCCCTCACCTCTGCCTGCATATGTGTGGATACAGCATCCGTTACGATGCTCTGTAATGGCAGAAGATTTCCATATTGTTCATTAAGAAATCCAGAGTTGCCTTCTTTATGGAAAACAGGCTGACATAAAAAGCTGACTTCCTTTTTGGAAGTGATCGTCTTGGCATGCCTTAAAAACTTGTTCTCAAACAGCACCAAATACATTCTCCTGCCCTGAGATGAAATTGTAAAGTGGCTGGAGTCAAATCTTCCCAAAGCCATTATTGAATGTCTTAGCCCACCTCAAGAAACTGATTTGCCTGAAGGAGACACTCCCAGTCAGAGCATCACCACCACCAGGCTCCTGAGAGCAGCTGTGGGGTTAGGAGAGATGCAGAAATCCACTTTTTGCCCTGGAACACCAAATTTGGACTAAGAGAAATCCTCCATGCAACAGTCCTTGCCACTAAAAACACACACTTGTGAACCGCTTTTTGCCCTGGAACACCAAATTTGGGCTAGCAGAAATCCTCCATGCAACAGTCCTTGCCACTAAAAATATACATTTGTGAAAGCTGCTTTGCAAATATGATGATGTCCTATCCAAAGGCAAGCAAGTTGGAAAGTCCAGGTTGTTTTGGTTTGTTTTGCTTTTCAGGGAGGGAAAGGAGTTTCACTTTCAATCAATATCTTTATGTCAAAGTCTGGAGTAAAAGAAGACAACTTGTGCCTTGAATTGATTTGAAACTGCAAAGGAAAAAGAAATTTTGCAGCCAAAGAAATTCCAAATCGGGTGTGTTCATTTTATAAATGTATTTTGCAAAAAAGCAATGACTCTCAGAGTGCGTCCTTTCATTGGTGGAGAAGGGTATATGTGGTCTTTGGAAATATTGCTGCTGAATTCCCCTTTTTTGGTCAGACATGTTTCCTCCCCACTGTGCCGAGACCCATGGGGGACACAACAGCTTGGGTGCTGGGGGTTGTTTCCATCACCTCAATGGGAATTTCATCCTCTCCTTCCCACGCTGCCAATGGGAAAGGGTCTCAGAGCTGGAGGTCCTGGCACAGGAGACTGGGTTGACCATGAAAAAGAGGGGGATGAGGATGGAAAGAGCAAGGGGAGAGGCGAGCTGTATTGATTGGTGTGTGAAAGGCTTCCTGGGAGCTCCGTTGCTGAGAGACAGCCCTTGGAGATGCAAGGCTGGAATTAATAACTGCTCCATTGGGGCCCTGTTTGCTCTCCTTGCCCAGAGCCAGAGGACTTTGGACACAGCTTATCACCCAGCAGAAAGCCCCAGGAATGTAGTCACAGGCAAATGTGCATGTTCACACAACATCTATTAATCAAACGGCTCCCCCACCCTTTAACTCTTTGCAGGTCAAGGAGGGGGAGGAGGTGAGCATAGCTGTGCTTTGTCTAAAATCAGGGTCCCATGAGTCTCTTTAGAGCAACTGGAGATAGGGGTAAGTCTCCTGTGAACATGAGTTAAGATGCCATCCCCTTGCTCTGCATCCAGGGCTTTACTAAAAGGATATCCCCCACCCTCTTCAAAATCCTTCATTTTGGTACCTGCATCTGAAGACATCCTTTTTCAGTGGGAGCTAAGCATCTAACCACCTTAAAATGCCTAGGAAGTCCCAATAATTGGCTCTGAAAAATTATCACAGACTTTGCTTCCTCTTGATTCTGTTTCACATTTCAGGTGTTGCTTGCACTCACACCATGGTGGTTGTGCTACAGCTTCCCTGAGCTGCCCGTGGCTACAGTTCCTCTTCTGCTGTACATGTCTGTAATGGGAAGATCTCCACTCTGAACAGCACAGAGCTAATCAGACATGCTCTTTCTCCCCAGCTTTCACCTGGGGACACAAAATATCACAGGTAAAGGGCTCTGCTGCAGCAGGCAGGGTTTACCCCCAACTTCATGTCTCCATGGCAAGACCCTCTTGCCTTGCTATTGGGTGCTTTAGTCTCAGCAGTGTGCAGCAGAGTGTGTTCCTGCCTGGACACATGAGGTTGAGGAAGGTGTTTGGGCTTTTGACTTGTCAGCAATTGTTTAGGCAGCTAAATTAGCCAGAGATTCTCTGTAGGCCCTCAATGGTAAAGGGAGAGACAGTGGTACATCCCGAGGGCAATTTAGCACATCAAAGTTAGGCTCCTGCTCTGTATCATCCCCTGGAAGACCCTGATGACAGAGGTCCCAGGAAAATATCACCTGCTGAATTAAATATTGCAAGCTGGCCAGGATGGACACGACTTCATTGGTTACCTTGAGATGTCACCTCAACCTTGCCAACACCCTGAAACCCACAGATTGGACCAACCAGTCAATCAAAGATGGACAGACACCAAAGAGACCCTTCAGGAAGGCACCAGGGATGCTCCACTGTTGCAAAGTACATGTAAGCCCTGAAAATGTAATCTGGGCATTAGAAGATGACCCCTACAGAGGAGTGAGGCTCTGGGATGCCCTCCTAGGAGAAGCAGATGAGACAAGAAGCCCACCCAACCTACACATGGACTCTGAGCAACTTCTGGTCTGGTAACTCAGAGTGGAGGCTGATGCTGCTCCTCCCTGCCCTCTCTCCCCTGTTCCTGGATAAACAATGCCTAGTGATAAGGTGCCCATTTGTAAATGGGGTGGGGACTGAGCAGTCTCAAGAAGTGTGGTCACTTTCCCATCACCTGAAGTTTTCCACCCAGACTGGCATCTCCTCCCACAATGCCACCTGCAGCAGCCATGTTGGGTGACAGGAGGAGGCCGTGGCTTTTGCCACAGGCTGGATCGGACTGGATGACAGAGTGGATGGCTTCTAGCCTTTCCGCACTGGGAATGAAGGAGAGATTTTTGTGCATCATGTCTTGAGAAGTCTTTAGCCCTGGGTCCTGTCCTCTTTACTTCATGTCAAGAGGAGGAGCAAGAGCTGAAGAAGGGGCTTGGATGAAGACAGAAGGCATCACCCCATAGGTGGGGTGTGGCATGTTTTTAATCTGCAATTGGGTTCCTAGCCTAATGAATGAAATCTCCCAGGTTTTGCCCCCAGGGTCTCCCAAGCAAAAGGTGCCAGGACAACAGCCCCCTTCTCATCAGGGCAGGTTTCATTAGCTGATATTTTTAGGAGTGCAATATTTTGGGTTCTTCTAGCTGTCAAAGAACCAAGCACATCCTTTGCGATTGACTCAGTTAATCTCTGAAGCATCACCACACTCCAGTCTCTGTTTTGAGCCTTGAAAAATTCCTCCTCAGATCCACCTGTGCCTAAAAACCTAAAATCCAACCAATGCACTACAGCTGCTAATGAGTCTTTTTGTCTATGGGACCCTTGAAGGGCTGGCCCAGAGGAAACCCCTGCTGAAATGTGTGTGGTGTGGACATCATGAACTGAAGACCAACAGATTGGCTCCGTGGACCTACTCCTATGTAGCCATCCCACTGGCTGATGTAGTTTTTCTTCTTGCTCTTCCACAGCCTGTTGCATAGAACTTGCCACGTGTCTGTGCAGCACCCAAAGCAAAGGGGCCCCAGCAGGAAAGACAAGCACTAATGCGGACTAACTCTCAAAGGATCCCATTCCTCATTTCTGATGAATCAATGCACAGAGAGGAAGAGATAGGAACAGGAAAAAAATGCATTGCAAATTCTGAAGTCCAAACAACCCTGGCAAACCAGGTATTAAGAAAGGGAAAGGGGGTGGTGGTGAAAAAAAACAACAGAAAAACACTAAGAATTTGATACTTCTACCTGTAAATAATTATTCATCCAAACTCTATCGATAAGCGCATGATGCTGCCTATGCAGGTTAGGACCCCACCAGAGAAGAAAACCCTTCTTGCTTTCCTGCCTCCTTTCAAAGGCTGTATCGTTCCCAAAGAGTTAACAGCAAAGCAGGTCTGCAATTACCCGGGAATAATGGGGTGTGATTGGGGCACTAAAGAGCTGGAATTGATTTTTTTTCAGGCTTTCAGCCACAGAAGCCCCTCCCTGACTTCCTGGTAACTCATGACCAGCAGGGTCAATAGAGCAGAAATCCTTCTAAAGGGCCAATCTGTATTTGAATTATTTAAACAATGTAGTACAGCCAAGTTAAATGGGGCTTATCAAATATTACACCTCTTAAAGCACAATTGGAGACAGAGGGATATTAACTGCTGAATGCTCCACTGATGGCCCCAGAGAGGGGACCTGAGAAAAAAGAGGGGAGAAAGAAGAAAAAGAAGGGAGGTCCAAGGCAGGCTGATTTGTACAAGGGGAGGAGCAGGTGTCTGCTGCAGGGTCCAGCCAGAGATGATCTCTTCTTCCTTTTGGAGACCCCCCAGCTTACCTAAACTCAGGTTGGCTTTACCATCCTTAACCAAAGTAATTAAAACCCCAGTCCTGGGGTATTTGAGTTCTTAATCTGCAACACCTCCCCACAGCTGGGGATGTGGCACTAGAGGATATGGGTCTTTTCTTCGTTTTTCCCAAAGGAAATACAAGCAGAGGTTGTTTCCATGTCATACAGGCTGTGGGTTATTATCCCTGTGCACAGCTCGGGATGTGCACTTTGCCCAGGAAGGCTGAGACACGGAGCCATCCATAGGGTGCAGTGGGAAAAGTAACAGGAAGCTAAAAACCATAATAACAGAAGAATTTTCCTCCAAATTTCGGAGCCAAACAAAAAACTTTCATCTGCTGAGAGGGGTTAAGGACAACTAGGGAAAGTCCAGCTTTCCAAGCAGCCCCAAAAGATGTCTGCGAGTATTTTTCCCATAAAAGCATTGAGTTTGCTTAGGTTTGGGAGCCAAGAATTTGTCCAGGACGACAGCCCTCGATTCTCTTACAAAGGTGAAAGCAAACAAGAATCCACCTGGACATTTTTCTGGCCATTTATCATGCTTTACCCCAAGTCTTTCATGGTGTTTCAGGTGACCAGCCATGCATCAGGAAGCTCAGAGGGTCCCTTTTGGGATTCAGGGGGTAAATAGTTCACAGGTAATTCACACACTGACATTTTCACATGGCTTACTTGACCCAGAGAAAAATATGTTTGCAAGTAAGAAAACGTGATCTGCCAACAGGCTGCAGGCAGACCCCAAAAGCTCCTGAATTCAGTAGATGATGTATAGACAAGTGAGAAATAATTCACCCACTGACAGCCATGCAATAAGGATATAGGGGAAAGGATTTATAAATTATTCATGGCCTAAAATGTAGAAATATTGGTTAACTGACCCACAAAGGTTTTACCAGAAAGCCTTGAGTTTAAATCAAAGGAGAGCAGACGGGGAAAAAAGCAGATTAACAACACCGTCTTAAGGACCCATGTCCTTCATTAATACAGCTACTGTGCTGCCTCTGAGATAATTAACAGAGTTAATTAATGGGAATTCAAGCTGTTTTCTCTATGCTTTGTGCATAGAGGTACCAGCTCCCCTAGAGATGATTTCTAGGGGGGGGGAGGTTTTTGCCCCCCCCCCTCGAGCTGAGCTGCTGTGCCTAAGCTGAACCTTCAGCCTGATGGCAGCGGGTTGAGGATGTGCAGTCGGCCAGAGCTGGCCAGGAAAACCCTGAGGGAAACATTTCCTGCTGCAAAAGGCTCTCCCATCCACAGTGGAACATTTCAGGAGATGTTGCTGATTCCACTGAGGTTGTGGGTTGCTTTTTTTGTTAAAAAAAAAAAAAAGAGGGGAAGGAGAGGATAGTTTTCCTGACTCTGTTCCATCCGTTTTATCAGAGGTTAGGAATATAAGAAGGTGCCTCGCGGCTCAAATCCAGCCCAGTGCTATCTCAGTATTTGACATTATTTGTCATTTGGGGAAGAATTTCAAAATGTTTAGATTTCGTTATGGTTCAAAATTAATCCCCAAACTCAACCCTTCCTCCCCCTCCCTGCCAAGCAGCGCTTGCCATCCTTCCCCAACCACACTTTCAGGACCATTGTGTGCTGCAAACCTAAATATGTTTTTGGGACAACATCTGTAACCTCCAACTCAAACAAAACCAGGTGCTGGGTTTGCTCACTTGGCCGTGACAGATCCAGGCCCAGGCACAATCTGCCTCCACATGCATGGGCAGGGGTATCCTGTCCCCACTGGCTCTGGACGTCACATCTCCGACGAGTTCTTCCACCTTGAATGCTGAACGTCTTGGCGAAGGTCATCATTGCCAGGAGCCCCTGCTTTTGCACGCTGCTTTCCCACCCCACAGCACTGGGTGACATTGGAAGGGGACAGGATGATCACAATATTGAGAAAGCTCAACCCAAGCAAACGGAGGATTTATAAACTCCTGGCCTAGCCCCCAGGCTGCAAGGTCACCCCTTATCTGAGTTTGCAGAGGGTTTGCAAAGTGCTGGCAGCCCTCCAAATATGTTTGGGAGTTTTTACTCTAACCTAAGGCTGCCGGACTCCCACATTTGACATTTTCCAAGTGCTGTTAAAAGACAAGGCAGCGACCGGGAACAATGTGTGATTCTAACAGCTGGCTGGGATAGGGAAAGCCGCTAGCTGAGGTTTTCCAAGAGCCGTAGCAAGTGTGAAGGCTCAGCAGCCTGGCTGCCTGCCCTGCAGGAGCTGTCTTCACCAGGGATGCAGCAGGGTGGAGAGGGGTGCCAACAAAGCCAGCGCTTGCCTCTTGAAAGTCTTTTAATTCCAGCCCAAAGGTGGAATAATGAAATTTTGCAAAGGGAGAAAAGTTGAGGTACCTTTTTCAGAGCTACTCCAGGAGCATCCCTGCCTGGTTGCTTCTGCTTTGCCTGCAGATACCCCATAGGCTGCATTGTTGCAGTGCAAGACCCTGCAACGGACCCTATGTATTGCTCTTAGACCATGGAGTCTGGGCTGCCACCCCCATTTCACAAAGAAATTAGACAAAAAGTAACCATATGGATGATTCAGAGTCAATAAAAGAGCTTGTGGACTTGAACCCGGGTTTCTCAAGGTCTTCATTAACCCCTGCATAGACTGTTCTTCTCCTTTGTGCCTTAATTAATCCGTCAGTAGCAAGGGGTAACCACAGCTAAGCAGCTGCATTCATTGATGGATGTGCTCAATATTGCACAATAATTTAAATAAGCTGAGGTGCCTTAATTCTCAGCTGCAAATATTGCTGTTATTTGGTGGAGAAAAGAGGAAGAGAGGAAAGCCATACTGAAGCCAGATAAAAATATAAACAACTCACTCATTGTTTTTATTTCCCCTTTTTCATCCTTTTATCTGGCTGGAAAACTGACTATGCAGGACAGGGAGTAAAACAAAACAAAAGAAAGAGGAAGCAAAACCAAAAAACAAAGGTGTTGATTTTCCTTCTATCTTTCTCAAGAAAAAAAGTGTAGAAAATTTCTTTGAAAATATTTTTTTCCTCTCAACAGCCACCCCCACTTAAAAATACATATTTTTGAGAAGGGAAAAGAAAGGAGAGAAATGGCTGAGAAGTGAGATGTGCTTGAATACCAACTGCACTCGAAGTGCAAAGGGGTTTATTAGTCAGAGAAGGAGGATATTTTTTACATCTCGACCATCTATACAACCATGCATACGACCACTTAAAAGAAATGTTGGCTTAATAATCCTGGTCAAAGTCCTCTGGTTACAAGGGAGGCTTGTTGTACTGTGGATTAAGGGGGGGTGGGGGTGGGGGGGGGTGGGTAGAGGGCAGTATAAGAGATTCTGTATACACAGGTTTTCTGGTTTTGGTTAGAAACCCCAGGGTCAGAGCAAAGCTCTGATTTCAAACTGTATTTCGAGTGAACCTGTTTATTCCAAGTGTCTGCTGAGGCTTTGACTCCAAGCTATTAATACAAAGTAAGTAATTTTCACATGAGCTGTTTTTATCTCTGTTGCCAGAAAAATAAAGAAAGGTGGCCACAGAAGTAACATGTGTGAACAGAGAGAAAGGGAGTGAGAGGGGCCCATGGGCTGCTGTGATTTTTTCAGCTCCTAAATGACAGACAGAGCACTGCTGGCAAAGGATGCTGAACGAGACCACCTTGGCCAATACAATGAAGGATGCTTTGCAACACACAGGGTGGTGGGAGACTCCCAGGGTGTGTTAGACCATGGGTTTTATGGCATCTAAATCCACCGCTGTTTGAGAGGGTGTGTGACCTGCAATAAAGGCAGCTTAGCCTCTGTGAGCAGTAGCCTCAAAAGCTGCCCATTGCAGATCCTGCCAGGCAGATGTGAGCCCAGACGATGCAGATGTGCTGGCACAAGACCTTGCAGTGTGTGAAAATGCATCCAGAGACCTGTATTTCTGTGGAGCTGGGTGCAAGTACGTTTTTGGGGAAGCAGCATCCCACCACAGTGCTCCCAAGTAGGTTTCCAAGGGTTCCCTCTCTAGGAGTGTCATTCCCCTGGTGTGGGACCCATCCAGGCTGGCTGGGATGCATTTGGACCCACAGCATTTGGATCCTCAGGGCAGGGGGGCAAGAGGTCAAGAGATAAAGGCAGCGGGTTCCTGCTCAGCTGTGTTCTCAGCAGATGCCAGGGATGAGCTGTATTTGCACACCTGCAGCCAAAGCCATGCTCATACACTCACAGCCCACTCACCTTCTCCACCAGCTGCTTTTCTGGTCCCCTTTTTGCAGGTCAGTGTCTCGAGTTCACTGGGTCTCTGCATCTCGGCACCGAATTTCAGATCTGGTGATGGAGTGAAATGGGAGGGAAACTCAGATGGTAGCATGCACTCCAATGATGGCCTCAGAGATGGGAAATAATTCTGCAAAGCCTCTGCAGAGGCCACTTGGCCGCCTTTTGTGCTGTACTTGAAGGACAACCCTGCTATTTGTCTCCAAGAACCACTCTAAAGTCTCCAGCACTTGCTTGTGAACCCTGTAATAAAGGGGCTTCGCTAAGGTTTGGAAGTTCAGAAATGATGGCAGCCTTGTAGGCCATCAGCAAGGAAGAGGCAGCTAGTGAAAGTGCGGAGTGATTGCCTCTCAAAGTCACAGCCCTTAACCTATATACAGGTCAGGCACTCAAGTCTGCTTGGGCAAATGGAGACCTCTGCTAACACCATGGCCCCTCCATGGAAATAAGCACTAGCTGGACCAGGGAAGGCTCTCCTACCTCTGCTGGATACAAATCATGGAAGGATTGCAGCCTGACTCCCAGGTGTTTTGCATGCTCAGACTCACACAGCCACCAGGAAGGATCTTCCAAGTTCCTGGACAAAGGACCTGGAGGTGGAGGCTCCCTCCAGAGCAGACAGGGGATACTGATTGCTGCAGAGATGTGGGAGGTGTTTGCTGGAGCCTGAGAGTCTGCAGGGAGAGCATCATCTGGAAAACTATCTACCATTCACACCTGGGTCCCATAGTTTTGTTACTGGGTTTTAAGGATCTATTAAACTATGTATTGATCAATCTAGCTGGCTAGCTCAACCTTTATTAGGCTATAAAAAGAGATACATTCATTTAAGCTGTAAGATCTCAAAGACGGAACTGTGTCCTACACAAGGCGAGTGCTGCAGTATTTAAACTACTGGGATGCAGAAGAAGCAGACAAGGCTTTAGATATTCAGGCATTTCTTAAGGAAAAAAAATGAAGATAAATATTTAAACACATTTATATCAGTTCCGATTCTGGATATTCATCACCTGAAATTTTCTAAAGGCACGGGGAGTATTCCAGGGGGAAATCACTACAAGTTCACTTTGGCCTCATCTCTTCCCACAGATACCTCCTAACATCCACTATTTCCAGTTTGGGCAGAGGAGGTGTAAACACAGTCCATCACTGTCACAAATCATACATTTCAGTTTTCCATGTTTGGCAAAATCAGGGCTCAGCGTACCCCTAGCACAAAGCTCTGGCTTGATTTTACTGTCACCCCTGGAGACCCCAGGCATCACATTAATAAGGTCTTGATCTCAAACAGAGCACCTGTACACCCCGTAATATGGCTAAATGTCAATAAAATTGTACATGTCCTGCCCATCGTCCCTGGCAGGGCTCGATATCTGCAATGTCCCAAAGGAAATCTAGGACTAACCCGAATCTGAGGTCCCCCCAGGACCAAGGCAGGAGAGCAGAGCCAGCTGCCTTTCCTGAGCTGTAGGCATCTATTAACAATTAGCTTTTTGGCTCCACTAAGTGCACTCAGCCTGACTTGGTTTTATTGGCATCACCCATCTCCCAGTAAATGTGATAAGAGAGTCTGATTAGCCGCGGTGTTCAGAGCAGGCTCTGAGCTAGTCTCCGGCACGGCTGTCTCAAGGCTACTTACCACATGCGCTTTCCACGCCACGCTTCCAGACCCGGGAAGTGAATGAAGATTGTTCCTGGACCTCATTGTTTACTTTTAGGCAAGCATCAGAATTAAGACCAATTTAGCTGCCCATTCTTTTCCTTTTCTGTTTTTTTCAGGAGGCTCAGTCTAAACATGCATCTCAAGAAAGAGACCTTTTTTATTGCCAAGACAACACGTGATAAGGAAAGATCATCTGCTGTCTGCAAGAAAATCACTTTGGTGGGGTTCAGAAAGTGGTCCCAAGGGTCTGATTCCAGCACAGCAAAAGCCCCTGGAGAATATTAAAGAATTATAACCCCCACAATAAGGCACTTTCTTTCATAGTTTTTTATTTCATAGCAATAGTCACAGCTTAAAGATAAGAACAACATACATTTTGTTTAACTAGGCTCTTGTTCCTTGGTGTGGGGCTCACCATGAACTGACATCCATCAAACTCTTTTGTGATTTACATGAATACCTGATTCTTCTGATAAGGGGGAGTGTAAGTCAACACAGTTCTGTTGTAATTGGGTGTTACCTGTTTAGATACTGAACTGCTATCTCAGCATCAGTTCACAGGCAAGCTCCGACTTTACCTTTCCTTGCTAGGTGCAGAGAGAATGTCTTTTGGCTTTGCATTGGCCCCCAGGAGCTGCAACAAGCTGCCTGGAAGCATGTTTTCTCTCCAGTCTAGTGGAGGTGGCCACAGGACATTGCAGATGCAAAGCCAATATGCATTCAAGCAGGGATGGGAAAAAATTGCAGAAGAAAAATCCCCAGTTAAACCCAGAGTCCTCGCTTCAGGTTCAGCATAATCCTCGGCCACAGGCTGGTGGAGACTGTGTGGTCTAGCAAAGATGTATTGCCATATCCTTATTTTACTGATATACTTATTTATCTTAGTAAGCAGCATTTCATGCCTATAATATAAAAAAAAACAACTGATGTGTGTATGATTGCAGCAATCTCTCACTCCCAGCACACCAAGACTTTTTTTGCACTAGATGATAGAGATACTGAGACATCTCAAAGCCTGGTAAGTTTGCAACCTAAAAACAAACCAGAAAAGGAGCCATGAAGCAGGACTTCTCAGAAGACAGACCATAGCTCCTGCCTTGGACCATACCACCTTTAATTAGGTGCTGGTGTCCCAGGAGACAGATGCTTACTTCTGACAAAAATGAGAGTGCCTGATCTTCCATAACAAGCATAACCGGAAAGAAAAAAAAAAAAAAAGGCAAGACCATGAACAGACTGTATCTCTCCACCTGAAGCCTCTGATGGCCAGAGGATTGAAGTAATGAAATGCAAACCACTAACCAAAACTGCTCACTTTGGACAAGGCATACCCCAGAGGCCACCCCATATTTGCTCTCTCTCTTGCCTGACATCTTTATGAGAGCTGAGCTCAGGAGCCTGAAGTGGAGAAGCAGGATGGCAGTGGGCCATTAGACCTTCCCCATGGATGTGGGCCAAGCCTCTTCTGCTTCCATCTCAAGTTTTAACATCAGCCTACCACACTTAGGATTTCCCTGGCCTAAGTCCCTGGAGCTGCAGAGGTGTAGACAGTAGCACAGGACTGCAGGGAACTCTCAGGAGAGGCTGGTAGAGGAGTCATAAGACCACCCACCAGCAAGTTGCAGATTGGGAAGATCCCATGCAAAGGCTGTGAAGGGATGTTTGGATCTATCTCTCAAAACAGAAAGTGAATCTGGGTGATTTTGCCAGCTCCTAGCTGCCATGATCCAGGAATGCCCAATGCTCTTTTATTATGCCAAATTGTCCTCTTGGTGTGAACCCACCTGATCACATGAAGGTGCAGCAATGCTTTGCCATGGAAGGGCTGTTCATGGCAGATCTCCCTGAACCACAGTGCTAACCCACGCGCTAACCCTACACCACTACCCAGATGGAAGGAACATTGCTTCCTGCCAGCAAACGCTCAGGGATGGATATGTATGAGGAACAGCAGAGTGGATACGGCTTTCTTTCCAGAAGCGGGATCCATGTCTTCAAAAAGAGTAAAACTCAAACCTCAAGCCCTACTCAGCCTTACCAAAAGCTTCTGCTGAATGCAAAGCCTTGGTCAGGCCCCCCTTACGCAAGTGTGAGGCTCCAGGGCACAGTAGGTCACACACCACCTAAAACATCATCTTGGCCACACTTTGCCAAGGCCCCTCTCTGTGCAGCTAGCTACAGGTTGGGTGGGCACCTCTTGGCAAGCAAAGACTGTGGCTCTGTTGGCCTCAGGTGTCCTCAGAGGGTGCGAATGTTTGATATAAAATGCTCCAGCCTCTGTAGTTGAAAAGGCAGCTTGTTGTATTGGCTTATTTTTATGAGTTTAAAAGAATTTCTTGGCCACCAAACTGCTAGAAGGCAGGGGATTTATGGTGGCATAGTGAAAGACAGATATATAGATGTGCATATATATAAAATGCTAAATATACTTTTAGCACTGGAGAGCTGAGATTTAAAAGGCTATTTCCTGGCTTAGTCTAATTATCTCACTAGACACTTTCCTTCACACTAAGTGAAATTCTACTGAATTAAAGACCCGCTTTTCCTCTTATCTGCTGTTCCTGTTATCTAACTCCAAGGCAAAGGCTGGGAGCTGAAAGACATACCATTTTACAGCTCACCTACCCACCATTCCCCCAGGCTTGAATCAAATACCAGGATGATTTGTTAAAAAACAGTCTGTCATTTTCAACCCAACCATATAGGGGGAACCCCAATGGGAAAGCCACAAAATAGGTCACTTTGCTGGATATCTTGATTTTTTTTAAGAGCAGTCTCCCAAGATCTCCTACAAACCCCAGTGAAATGGTTGCACTATGACCTCTGTGGACCCGGGAACATCCTTTCCATTCACATGTGCAAGCATCCAAGGGTATCATGAAAAGGGAAGGAATAAAATGCACCAACTCCATTCATTATCTACTGTCACTACTCGTTCCTGACTCCTGAAACAGATTGGTGCAGCTAGCAGGAGCCAAGAGACCACAGTGCCCTCCTTGACTTCACCACATCCTGCTTAGCCCTGGGCAAGTCCCTCCACTTATTTTCACCTCTTTTTTTCCCCTTCAACAAAGTTTCTCTCTTGGTTATAAAGATTGTCAGTTTTGGGGGAGCAGGATATATTTGTCCAACACCAAACACAACTGAGGCTCCTACTTCCAACTGATCGTCTTCATTCCATGGTGAGAACAATACTCATGTTTAATCAGGGCAGCCCTTAATGAAAAAACCTCTTTTATCCTTGGATTTCTCGCTGTGTCTTGTCCCAGAGTTATGCACATACCTTTCTCCAGGTTTCCTCCAAGTGTCCCCTTGTCTCAAGGTATCATAAACCGCTTCCACACTTCTTGTTTGTGTGTCCCAGGCTTTGCAACTGAGTTAGCTTTGCCAAGAGATGCACCCCTCACTCAGTCCAGGTTTATTAGGTTTGCATGGACATTGTGTGACATGTCCATTCCCTAAATTAAGAATACACTGCTAGTCACAGAGGTGTTTAGAGCCCTTGAAACCAATTAGCTACTGTCCATTTTGCTCACATACAGGCTCCTTAGATATATCCTTAATGCAGGGTTCTTGCAGCCCACCTCCTGGCAGCATCCTGCTGTCTCTGGTAACATCAAGCAAAAAACCACCAGCAAAATAAGTCCTTTCTTTTTATACATCCTTCCAAGAAGGACCCTCTTCCATGGTCAGCTGGGAATTGCAGCAGCCTCAATGTCAAAGTATGGAATGCCAACACTGGGTCTCAGGAGAAGCTGTTGTTTCCAAGTTTTTCCAGAAACAGACAAAGCAGCACAAATTTAGGTCTCTGGCAGACTGCACAAGCTGCAGTTGTGCCACTGCAAAGTTCTGCCTGTAAAGAAGTGTCAGAATGGGTATTGCTACAGGTGAAACATGGCTGTGGTTGGACATCCACTGGGGAACACTATGGGGGGCTGAGATGGTGCTGAATGCCCAGGTGTTGTTACTATTCCTTCCTCCCTTTTTCACCATCCTCTTGCACAGCCAGTGTTTCCATCTAGACCAGGAGGCCAATAAATGTCAGGAACTGGGAACTGGCAGATCCATTTCTGAGACACAGCCAAGAGGTCTGGGTCTGAAGCATGATCTCATGCCCAGACCAACGAACAGGCACAGAGTTCTGCCTGTCCTCCCAGCCCTCTCCCTCACCCTCTGAGGAACTTCAGGAAAGTCTTCTGCTCTGATTTTCCCTCCTGTAAAGCAAGAGGGAAATCTGCTTCCCCTGAGACTGGCTAGTGAAACGGGATGTGCAGCATCATAAAATGATGATGATTAGAATGATATGCCTCTTCCTATTTGAAATAGATACAGATCTGGCCCAATAATTCCACACAAAAAATCTTGACCTCAATATCTTGAATACACTGATCTGATTTAAGAAGAAACAGAAACCTGGAGTTAAAAAGCAGGTGGGTTTTATCACCTCTTTTATTATTTAATTTGGCTGGAATGTCTTTTGTTTTAAGCTGAATGAGCTTTCTGCTGACAGCAACTCCCTTATTTTTGCTTTCAAACCAAAATTGACAGGATTTTAGGGGATTTTCTGTTTAAAAAAACCAGCACCTTCCTAACAGTAGGAAGTGTGTTCAGCTGCTGTCATGAAAAACTCTGGCTAAAACCACAGTATCCTTCTGGGGAAGTTACGCTACGTAGAGTAGTTGCAGCCCAGAACATTTTCGGTCTTTCCTGCTCCAACAGGTTTAGATGTCCACATAAATTCAGGCTGTGGTAAGGACAACTTTAGGGCTCCTGAAACCAGGTCAGCATCCCTGCACCTACCTTCCACAATGCATTAATCAGGGCTTGGACCTCTTTATGGTTATGGTGAATCAGATGGTGCGCACCTTGGCCAACACAACCAAAGTGTGGCTCACCACGCAAACTCCAGGGAACTCAGCCTCTAAGACACACAAAACTTGGTACAAGAAACCTTGCCATGGTATATGTCTTCCTAAAACCAAGCACTTGCTCGCACACTGCCAGAAGATGAGTATATACAGCACCACCCAGTTATACCTCCCAAACAATGGGCTCGGCCCCATCAATCTTCACTCACTCAAGTCCTCCCCTGTGAATCTATGGAGCTACTCAGTTAGATAAGACAAGGTAGCTGCAAATTCAGCTCCATGCCAAGCCTTACAGAGGTTTAGGTGGTATGGCCTTCACAGACAAGTGGCACAGAAAGGTTGGCTCACAGTATTGTTGTCCAGCTCCCCAAGAAGTAACATCACCAGCAAAACATCCTGGCTTACTTCATTTAGGTGAAGATGTAAACAAATGATCATCAGCATTACCTCAGCGACAGCTAAGCAGGGCCAAACCTGTGGATGCCCAGTGTTTGCTAGTAAAACTCTTTTTAAGCAGGAAACATGTGGCTTTCCCTCTAGACAAACGTTCTTCTGAGCAGCAGCATGAGAGCTGAAAACCCCTCATCTAGCACAGCATAAGCTGGAGACCTCTGAAACTTTTCTGAGAAACCTTTGATTTTTTGATAAAAAATAATAGTCACTTCTTTGCATTTCTTCTAGCACACCACATGGGCCTGTCCAACCAGCCATCATCAGCACCTTTACCTCCCTCCTCTTACCCTCGAGGAATGCCACCACTTAGCCCAGCAGTGAAGGACCCCAGCTGTCCCAGGAGACTCGTAAAGCAGAGCAGCAGCCTTACAACCTGAATAGAAAATACAGCAGGCAGCTACGTATTTTCTGTAGACAAGGCACACTGGGGACAGTTGGAGCCTGGATTTTGTTTCTTCACATTGTGTGGCTTATGAAGGTTTTTTCTTGCTGCAGCAATAGCCTGTGCTCACTAGCAGTAACCTCTGCATCTTTAAGTGCATAACTTGTGGGCTCTGGCAAGCGGACAGGAAATTCATGAAGTTTAAATGAAGAGGAGCTCCCTCTTCTAGCCATCTGATTAGTTATTTTGATTTAGTGTAATCCTGGCAGAGCACTCCTGATCTAATCACAGGAGATTGCACTTCATGATCCAATTACTGCAAGGTTTCTGGATGTTCCTATTGCTTTGATGGGAACATTTAGATGTGTGAGCTTCACAGGGACCGGCCGACAGCTCTCAGCTCTGGGATCTCATTTTCATTACAGACCCAGTAGGAAGGGGTGCATATTGGTTGTCTCAAAATATCACCTCCTAAGAGCAGGTTTCTCTTTATGGGAAAGCTAGAAACCCTTCATTTGGGGGGGTGGAGAATAAAACTCTGTGATTTTCCTTAGAACAGAACACCTGCTTCACCTTTAGCCAGTCTTGCAGCCTGCCCATAGCTCAGACACACAGAGTTCCTGGCTCAGCATTGCTTCTAGCCAGGGTCTATGAATCCTGATACCTGGTACCTATTCCTGCTTTTACCTGCAGGCCTCCACACCTTTCCCAAATCTGGTTTGAAGTAATCAGTAAAAGTAAACACTATCTGGACGAACGTGCAGCCAGCACAGTCACATAGTTTTGTTTCTTAAAAGGAAGCTACAGACACAGAGATAACATAGAGACTGTTTTCCAACAGCCTTCTCCAGCACAAAGTTGGGCTGAGAACTGATGATTTCAGTACACTTGGTGAGGGGGGCCAAGACATCTGCTTTGCACACTGATTTTCCAGTGCTTTCACCCAAACGCCACCACGCTGTACCCTCAGCCATCATTCATGACCTAAGGTTGCCACAGTCACCCTTAGGACACACAGACCCCCCTCCCAACACCACCGGGCAGAGAAGGCAGCTCCCAGCATCTGCCTTGCAAGACAGCATTACCCCACGGACTACCAAAGCCTTTCTTGCAATGACACTGCCCAATGTTTGCTTATGTCCTCGCATTGTCCCCAACCCCGATAACTTCTCTTGTCAGCATTATCGTCTTATCACCACAGTGGCACTGCCGAGCCATCAGCCCTCCAGATTTCTCAGGGAGGGCACCAAGCTCTAGCCACTGATAGACCTATCCATAAACCCATTCAGGATTGTTTTGATCAATGCCTAATCTCTGTTTGCATGGTCAAATCCCTCCCTCCCTTGTCTGCAAGCTGGATGTTGGGATGAATGTCCCCTCGGCCATCTCAGAGTCTGGCTATGTGGAGAGCATGTCGCAGTCAAAGATTCACCATTTGCACCCCATGGGGCTTTACTACCTTTATTTTAGCAGATGAGAAACTGAGGTCCCAAGGGAGGTGCAGTGGCCTTTCCGAAGCCTCAGGACAATTGAGAGTTGAGCTAGGGTTTCCCAGGCCTTAAGGACATCCTTCTCCTCCAACAATGCTGTAAAGGACCAGTCAAGTCAGGGCATTATTGTGCTGACAGCCAAACACAGCAGCCTTGGCCAGAGATACCTTTCCACCTAAAGTCCTGGTATCTTTTGAAGACGTGACCATTCCCTTGGCTTTATTTACTGAGCAACCCTCTTCCAGTTAATGGAGCAGAGATAAGCACCTGTAGAGATCTTGATGAGATCAGAACTCATCTGACAGAACAAGAACAGGGTGGAGAAGAAGAAAGAAAAAAGTAAAAGTAAAAGCTCTGTGATAATCCAGGCTCCAAATCAGGCCAAATCTGAAGGGTAGATTTCTCCCTCAAATACTTCTATTGTTTTGTGGGGGTTTTCCCCAAAAATGGCAATATGTAAGGCATTTGGGCTCCAGTATTGAACCAGCAGCAGAGAGGAAAAAATGAGAGTAGGGGAGAGAGAAACCAGGAAAAACTGATAAAAATGTGGAAACGCTCGTATGAAAAACCTGAAATTGTCTAAGAATTCTGGAAAAAAAATTAATCACCAACAGAAGATGTCCTCATCTTCCACCATGTTTTTAACACTGGTGGCCAACTGTATACAAGGGAAGGAAAAAAGCCCCATTTCTTAAAAGGATGACCTGGCCTGGAGGCCAGCTGGACCCACTTCAGATGCTTCCCAGTGTGTCTAAATTATTGTCGGTAACCAACAGAGAGGGACAGTTCCTTCACCTGAGAAGCACCCTCTGGAGTGACTGCAGAGTGACATTAAGCCTACATGACTTGACCAGAAGCTCCTGGACAGCTCACAGCAGAGCTAAGGGAATTGGCCACAGCATCTTTAGGAACATCAAGTAAATTATAACAGAGCCAGGCTTGAATTTTGGCCAGGTGGCCACACCCATCCTATTGAACTCCAGCTCCCAACTCAGAGTGGCAACAGCCAAGCCACCTCATGGGAATGGTTTGGAATATGTGTTTGCTTGCCCCTGTAGCTGATGTCCAGAACCCTTGCTCCACTGTGGCTAAACTTACTAGGAGACATCCTGCCTCAAAATCTGCCAGGAGACCCTTAGCAGAGAATTGCAGAACAAAGCAGACCCACAGCTGTCCACTGCCATCATCTCCTGATCTCTGCATTTAATGGGACTTTACCAGCTTCAGTCTATGGGCCCCTGGAAAAAGGGAAGGGGGCTAACCCTGGAAGATTAAGGGGTGTGACTGTGGCCTTGCTTTCACCAGCTAAAACTCAGCCATGGTCCTGCCTGCAGTGGATGTGGTATATGTATAACTTGGGTTGATCCTGTTCAGATGAGGATGAAAGTGGGACATTCATTTTGCAATTCACAGGAGGAACATCTGGACAGCAGAGGAAAGCGGTGGATCAGAAAAATTTCCATGCTTACAAACAACCCCTGAATTTTGCCCCCAGCCTTGAAATTCAGAAGAAAGTAGAGATGGTGAGAGCCATTCTCCAAGAATCTCCCCTGTAGCCACAGCGCCTAGGCTCCGTCAGATGTAAAGAGCTCTGCATGGCACACTAGCTCACAAATCTCTGATTTGGGGCTGAAATCCCAAGGATTTGAGCTAAGGCTCAAAGATGCTCTTCACAAAACTGGTCACTGGAAAATGGAAGATTTTAGGGTGCCCTCGAAAAAAACCTGTGATTTATTGTGAACGGGATATGAAGACGTGCAGAACAAACTGCAAAACCTCTGTTCCTATGTGAATCTCACCTACAGCCTCGAGGCCAGGGATGATGTGACCCAACTACAATGCTGAGATTTGTTTAAAGAACAGGTGAGTGCAAGAAACATCTGCAAGGGGTGATGACAGAAATGTTCATCCAATGCAAGCAAGTGAGAAAAAAAACATCAGAGACTTCTCTGTTATCCTGGTATTTGTGCTGCAGAGCTGCAGCTCTTATATTTTTAATAACATTTTCCATGGAAGATGAAAAGCCAAGAAATAAACAGTTAAACAACAAAGGTCCCATTGGGTGTTTGGGGTTTTTTTGTTTGTGAGTTTGGGTTTTGTCTGCAACAATGTAAAACATAACATCTTTTGCCCATTCTGTGTTTTTCCGACTGCATGCTGTTAACAGCCAAGGCTTTTCAGGTGTGCAGGCGTGCAATAAGAAGACAGAGTTTTGAAAATGTTCTTTCTTCTCTATATGAACAACAACAAAAAAAAACCCAAAAAACCCAAAAAACAACCACGACTCTGGAAAGAAGGAATACATTTTTACTGCAAGCTAAGGAAAATATTTCAAAAAAATTTCAGTTATAATTAGTAAAGCCCATCTGAATTCATGATCCCATTATATTGCCCTTTCAAGAACAAAACTTCAACCCTAGATGTACCTGAAGACAATTAAAAATGATTAAAGTTCTTGTTTATAGCAGCTCAAGCCCAGTTTTTCTTTTTATTGAGTTTAAATAGCAATTCATCCAGAAATGTCTTCAAATCTTCTTAAAACAAGCAAACCAACCAAAACCAAACCAAAAACCCCAAAGTGAAATTAAATTCAATTAAAAAAAAAAAAAAAATTGAACAAAGCTATTACACTTCAGAGTTTCGTCCAGCCAGAAATACAAAAAGATTGAACCTCCCAGTTTGGTAATTTTGTATTTCTTCCTCTTCCAGATGAAACACAAATGATATTTTTCTTGATTTTGGGAAGATTTTCCACTGAACCAAAAAATGCATTTCCTAATCAGTTCTACTTCTGACATGTGTTTTTTCCTTGAGTGAACATTAGACGTACAGCTCTACCACAGTCTGTATGGAAAGGTGCTAAATATTGCCCTTTTGGCATGTCAGAAGACAGTAAATCAAAAGTATGCATTTTGCAGAGGAGCCCTCCGTGGGTGCATGCAACCACTTCTCCATGATGGTTTACGTATCTTTGGGTCTTAACAACTGGAATATGCTCCAATGTCCCACTAGCATTACAGTGAGACTTCACAGCTGTTCTGCCAAAAATACATAATCCTGTGTTAAGTAAGGCACGGGACTAAGTGCTCTGTGAGAGGCGGGTCCCATCCTGGATCTGCTGTCCCCCACAAGACCTTTAATCATCCTTTCCCTTGTATTCCCAGATATGAAGATCTACCTACCCTGCAGTGCTGTTGTGTGGCTTAACTTGGTAATCTTTATAAAGGGCCCAGGGATCCTTTGTAAGAGAGAAAAGAAACAGAAAAGAAAAAAGAAATTATCCAGCCTGATTCTGGTCTCATATGGCCGAGGAGTGATTCCCAGGGAGCTACAGCTGATCGACACAAGCAAGCCCAAGGTCAGATATCCCTCTTGGAGGTACCATGGCAGAACACAGGGGCCATCCCTCATTTAGCCCCTTGGGTACCAGTAAGGGTACGTGACACACGTTTTTCCAGCACATGTAAAGACCTGTGCTTTAGTGAAATCTTTGCTGTTATGTACTAAATCAAATTCTGCTTTGTCCCCCTTACTTGAAATGCTGTTGGTATATCTTTTCACCAGTGCAATATTACCCTTAGCATCAACCATGAAGATGGTGACCACCCAGATGGGAGGGCAAAGGAAGACCTCTGCCTTTGCCTAGCCCCTCTGAAATGTCAGGGAACCCTGCTCACCCTAAAAAATGTGAGATCTGTCAGGCAAAAGCATACTCTCTCTTTTTTTTTTTTTTTTTTTCCTAAAGATGTCAACTGGTCTAATAAAAGCTACGCCCTCTCCCTGCACTCCTGCTCCTCCTTTATTACTGGTTTTGCGCTACTGGCAAGAATGTTAAGCCAAAGAAATCTCAGACTGGTTACAGGGCAAGATCCCACCAGCAGGTGCAAGATGCAGCTCACACTGTCCAGCTCAAGCAGAAGTTTCACTTTCCTTAATGACAACATCTCCCAGTACCTTCCTTAGGGCATCCATCTAGTCCCTGGTACCTGGCCAGGGTAGGACAGCATGGGGCTGAGCCTGTGCTGTGCTCTCCTGCAAGCCAAGAGGTATATACACCTACCCAAAGCACCGTCTGTTCAGCCAGGTAGACTCCAAATTCAAATAGCTGCATGTATAAGCATATCATGTATCTAATTTATTTTATCTAATACCTGCATGTATAAGCATATCATGTATCTAATTTTTTTTGCCACCTGGAACAATAGATAAATTGATGTATTGATTGGCAGATGATAGCTAGAATTACAGACATTCAAGTCCAGGCTCCTCCTGCCTCTGACTGTTTGGTTGGGTTTTTTTCCCAGTAAAAATCTTCAAAACTCAAGTAATGCCCAGGAGTCCGCCTCTCCCCCTCCCACACTGCCAGCCCCAGGACTCACAGCATCCCTCCCAGTTTGTGTGATGGACAAGAAATCAGAGCTGCATCTGTCTCCAAGTGCATTGCCTAACATGTATTACTGTTTATTAACAATATCAACACTATTGATCTAAGAATGCATTAATGATCTAAGAATGAGGGCTAACTAGATATAAATTTGCCAACATACCTGAGCATTCGTTCCATGGTGTGCTGCACTGCTGTTTTGCCTAACAGTAACAATATAATTTCACGATAAATTGAACTTTCACATTACAGGGCCTTTGACGATTATAGCACGTTGTGTATTTCCTCTCTTTTCCCCACAGGTGACAAGATGCCACCTTCACTCGAGACTTTCCACCCTGGAAAGCAGTCCTAGGTTGGTGTGAAGCTTCATGCTGAGTCTGAAAGCCAAAGCCAAGCTGGGTTTCAGCAGATTTAAGGGAGCATCAGCTCCGTGGTTGTCCAGTCACGCCAATGCATCAGCAATATCAACACTGGTGATATTTTTCTTTACAGTACAAACCCAGAAGTGGAGAAGCAAAAGAGCGAGCAGACTCCTCCTGATGGTAAAGGGAAACTGGAAGCTTTATTTGCACGGCCATAGGAATCTCAGTGGCATAGCCTGAATTCCTGCTGCTGGGAGTGAAGCCAGGGAAGGTTGCAGTGATCAACTTCGCTGAAGATCAGCAGCACAGGGGGTGCTCTGAGCAGCTTTTTTGTGGGACATTTCTGGAGTGTTGGGTGGACATTAATTAGGAAATAAAAAAATGTCCGTGGTGTTGCCTCTACTCCAGAAATTGTTGTGTAGATCACACGGAAATTAGATATAATCCAAAGGACTGGCAACACCTGGAGATTAACAACTATTTAATAGCAACAGATCCGTTTATCCAGCCTCTGATCCCAAACATCCCCAGCTCTGATGGAGCTGAGTGCTTCCCACATGCAGCTACCCTAACACTTAAGGGTGCCTGAGGCTTTTAAGTCCCCAGTTCCCACAGGAGTTTGGGTCCCCTTTCCTTTGCAAAGCTGAGGCCAGGGGATTTGGGGGAGGCTGTGTGAGCATCTGCATGTGAGCACTGTTCCAGGCTCAAGGAATTTGTCTGTGACAGATCCAGGTGAAGAGAGGAAGGTTCATAGAGAGTTCCCAGACGACTCCAGTGTCCCTTGCTGGAGGACACTGTCAGCCTTAGATCACATGCTCACCCTGCGCCAAAGGGTTTTTTTTGCCTTGTTGAAGAAAATGAGGGAGTTTTATGCCTTTTTTTCAAGTTTTCCATTTTTAAAATTATCAGTGTTTTGTGGGGTTTGCCTGTTAATCTAATCCAAGGTCAAACCAACCTACGGTGTTACTGCTCAGTGCTGCCAGCACCTGAAACTGTTTGTCCTTTGCTCGTGTGAGACAATTTCACATGGATTTGGCCCTTGGAGGTTCAGTGCTTGGAGTCCTGAGCATCGATATGGAAAACTGCTGTTTAGCTCTGTCGTTTCAATTCTGTTTTTCTTTTTGTTTGTTTTTTCCCCTTTTCAGAATAGTTTTTTTCCAGTCCAGAAGAAAATCGGAGATGAAGCCTCCATCCTGACACAGCATCTGCCACTCAGGGGCAGAGGATATGGGTCAAGACTGGCCCTTTCTCATCATATCCAACCCCACCGCTGCAGTTGTCACAGCCCAGCACCTGGTGTGTGATGCTAGAAGGGGGAGCAGGGGCATCCCCTCCAGGTCCAGCCCTTCCCTTCCCGGCGGCGACGGGGCTGGCCAGGGGGCTGACCCCAGCGCCGGGGAGTCTGGAGTGAAGCCGGCGGACGGCCGTCGCTCCCTGCCATCAGCCCACACCTCATCAATAGGGGCTGACAACCACGGCCTCGCTGCCCCGACGGCACTGCTGACTGCACGGCACGGCTCGGCTCGGCTCGGCTCAGCTCGGCACGGCTCGGCACGGCTGAGAGTCAGGGCTGCAAGCAGGCAGCCCCCTAAGCTGGGCTTGCAGGCTCGAGGGTCTGAGGTGTGGGCAGCGCCATCAGTCTGAGCTGTAGGGAGAGCAGTGGGTTCGGGGTACAGCTATGGCAGAGTGCAGGCAGGGCTGTGGGTCCTGATGGAGGCAGTCCCAGGGGTCTTTGGGGTACAGGCAGCCTACAAGTTGGAGTGCAGAGAGCCTCGTGGGTTGGGTTGCAGGCAGCCCTGTTGATCTGGGGTAAGCAGCCCCATGGGTCAGGACATGGGCAGCCCCATAAGACCAGGGGTTGCAGGCATTCCCATGGCTGCCCCACAGGTCTGGGGTAGCAGCAGCATCACTTGTCAAGGGGTACAAACTGCCCTGTGGGTCTGTGAGACAGGCAGACCAGAGAATCAAGGCAGCCATGGATCTGGGAGGTCACAGGCAGCACCATTTGTCATGGGTTGTAGGGAGTCCTACAGGCCTGGGGGCACGGGCAGCCCCATAGCTGGGGTGGTACTGACTGCCGCGTGGGTCGGGGCTTAACGCACGGACCCATAATAGACATCCAGTGAGGGACACACCAGTGCAGCCACACACAGAGATACAGTGACAGATAAGGATATACAGTGAATAGGTGTAGGCGGATAGACATATAAGTGAAAGAGACATAGACACATGGATACCTAGGTATAGAAAAATATATAGGTATTTTGGCAAGTAGGTAGGCACAAATAGGCAAATAGACATAGGAATGACTGGAAAATTACATAGACATGTGGCTAGATGGCTAGCTAGATGGATAGATGGGTAGTGATACTGACTGGCGTTCTGCACTGCCAGGGCTCCAGCCCATGCATTCACAAGCAGCTCATCCTTCTGCCTGCTGCAGGAGGCTTTTCCAGCCTCTCCAACATGGGAAGGGGCTTTCCATCACTACTGCTGTGACTGCTGGACAGGAGCGGATGGGGACACTGTTACTGCCTGGGCCTGAGTGGTACCCAACAGCCATAAAAGTGATTTTATAAGCAGGTGTGCTCCACACATATGGTTTTATTGGTGCTTTGACATAATGACACTAAAACCACATGTGTGGATGGTGGTGTGAGCGGGCAACGGGGACTCCAGGGCTGACACACCTCCATCCACCCCTGTGGTATCACCCCACCCCTGGAGGTGATGCTCACCTATTCATCCCTGTGCCAGCAGCCCCGGGGGATGCCCCCACCCACCAGTGACATGTGCCCACGGCACAGCCCCTTGCGCCTGGGGGAAGCCCTCTCTGCACTGACCTTTCACAGATCCCTGCCAGTTGAGAGGGTCCCAGACTGGGAGATGCAGAGCCCTGATATTTGAGGCTCAATTCACTTGATTTTGGCAGTAAAGCTGAACAGGAACATAGCACATTGATCCACACGGTATTTTCAGTATACCCTGGGACATCTCTGTCACCTGCAGCAGGGATCCTCCACTCACACGCAGTGGTGCAGACATGCGTGGCATCACACAAAGGTATACATGTTCACATCATGTAGCCCCATTTCCCTAAAGAGTCTGGTTCCACGTGGGCTTTGAATCCTGACTCTCCCCCAAAAAACCCAGCACTGACCCTCACTGCTCAGCCTCTCTCCACTCCTGCTGCATCGGAGCACAAAGCACACTGCTCCACGCACCCTGCATCCCACAGCTTTGTCCTTAAGGAAGTCATTTGTATTTATTTCCATTTGGGGGGGTGGGGGGGTGGGGGTGGGGGTACGTGGGGAAGAGAAAACCAAAAAGCAATAACAATATTTGGGGGCAGTCAAAAACAATTTAGAAATGCCTCTGGAGCATCACATGATGCTCTTTGGACACCCTTCTTCCAAGTGGTAGTACCTGGTCTTTGGGAGGGGGGATGGGTATAAGTGGAGGTGTGGGGGGGTGCATTTTAGGACCACTGTCATCCTGTGAACAGATGTGATGTTTATTTAGGAAAGTGTCTCTGAAGGTGTGGCAAGGGCCTCTGATAAACCGGGCACCGGTGGTAGCCAGAGCCGGGACCCCTGCAGCTCTGGGGGTTTCCTTGGGCCGGGATGTCCCGATAGGGGCAGGGGGGTGCAAGGGGGTGCAAGGTGGTGCCAGAGCAAGGACTGCAAGGCTAACCGGGGGATGGGGAGAGCCAGGATCAGCCCCCCGGGAGGAAGGACTGTTTCATACTCACACACGGCACAGTATTCCACTGGGGTTTAATGCTCGGGAGTCACCCCCTTGCTCCGTCTCGGCCAGACGGGGGGCGGGCAGGGGCGGTGGGCGGTTAGCGGCATCCCTCCCCCCCCCCTCCCTCCATCCCCAGAGCCCCAGAGGCTGGAGGGGAGGCAAGGGGAGGTTGGTGCGCTCCGCCGCGGTGCCGCCCCGAGACATCGCCGGGCTCGCAGGGCGCCTGGACACCCCCCTCCCTCCGTCGTCAGCCCCCCCACCCCGGCCTGATCCTGCCCTCAAAGCCGGGGGTGCATCCGTGCACCCCCCGCCTTCCACCTCCCCAACGGCACCGGCTGCTCTAATACAAGACAGCGCCGTGCAAACACCGCGGGCTGCATCTCCGTAGCCCCTGTACCTATCGATGGATCCCTATAGATGTATCCCGGAAGGTCTATCCCTACATACGTATTAAGTCTGTCCCTACGGATCTATACCGCCCGTAGATGCCGCGCAGCCGAGGGCACCGGTGTTTTGAAGCCCGGTTGCGCGCCCTGCGCTACCCCGGGATGGCGCGTCCCCTCCCGCAGCCCGTAACGCCCAGACCCTCCTTACACAGGACATGAAATAAATAAAATAATATATTAAAAGAAAAAACAAGTTCACACCCCCCATCCCCGTGCAGGTTTGGCACAGCAGCCGCCGGCTGCATTTAGTCCTTTCACTCTGCCAAAACCATACTGTTTGGCTTGGGGTTTTTGTTGGGTTTTGTTTGTTTGGGGTTTTTTACCCACTGTTTAAAGAATTTTTTCGTGATTTTTAAAAAATTCAATTTCCGGCAAAGTCCTGAGGAGAAAATTTTAAATAAATCTTTCTCCCCCTCTCCCCTCAGCCCCAATACCTAATGTTTGGCGGCGTGGTGGTGGTGGTGTTATTTTTAAGTTCCCTGCTACTCGCGGGTGCATCTATCAACACCCGGAGTTTTAACTCTAGAACCGCCGAGGAATTCGATGCGGGGTGGGAAACCAAAACAACTGGCATCGTATCGATTTATTTCCTCCCTGGGGGAGAAGTGGGGCCTGGAAAGGAGAGTGGAAAGGCTGAGATTTGTTCCGTTGGGTTATTTTCACCCAGATTTCGTTAACGGCTTCGCTTTGCGGGCGAGCGCGCTCCGGAATCGCAGGGGGAAAAAATAAAAATGCCGGAGTGCAGAGCAGGGTTTTGTTTCCTGTCGCTGCGCTCCGCTGTGCCCCATCCTCTGCTGTTTTGGGAGATAAAAAGTGTCCCAAATCCATCCTCTCCCGCCCGGCTGGGGGTCGGCTCGACTCCTCAAGGCACTGCTTTTTCGGGGTGCGCTCCCCGGGATGCCGTGCTCGGTACCAAGGGCCGATATTTCCCACTGAACGCAGCTGAATTCGGCCACTCACACGCAAAACCGACCTCGGAATACTTTTTTCTTTTCCTGTTTTTTCCTGGATGAGGCAAAGCCAAAGCAGGTCCTTGCAATCGGCTCTGCTCCTGGGGGAGATGCTCCGGCGGTTTTAATCGGGTTTAACTGGATTTTTTATTTCTTTTTTAAGGAAAGGGCTGTTATTCAGTAGGAATTCAACGGAGGTTCAGCAAAGAGAGAATCACCAGGGATTTTGCAAGGCGTGGAGAGGGAGATGCGTGTCTGAAATGCCGGATACTCTGCTGCTTTGGAGAAGAAAAAAAATAATAGAAGACATCGATATATTGAATTATCCTTTCTTTCTGTGCATGCCAATGGCCCTATGTTCAACAACGTATTTCTATATATACACGTGCCCGCAGCGTGACATAAATTACACTGGATATTCAGATATGGGAGTATATACATATTGATAGTAACACACGTTCCCGTGTCCAACATGCATTAAGTCCCATCTATACGCAGTGTTTGTATCGGTATGTATATAACTATACACTCATTATTACATACCTATTTCCTCCGTATGCTTTAAGTACAAAGATCTGCAAGGCACACAGCGGCACGGTTGCCGATATTTCCCTGTGCTGTACTTCTGCCCCTGTAATTTTATTTCTATACGTGCCTATAATCATCTTCGTGCCTATATTTGTGTATCTGCCCGGATTTACCTCTAGCTGCGTTTTATTCTATTGTAGCATCCCCACCGGTCCCGCTTCCCCGGAGCTCTCCCTTTGCCTTCTGCCCCTGCTTCAATAAATCGCTTTCCCCCCCACCCCCCCGGCCTTTCCCCCCCCCCCCTTCCCCCCTCCTCCCTCCACCTTTTCCATACAGAGATTTTTAATTTCCTCAGGGATTATTTTTCTTTCCAAGTCCCAAAAGCCACTGCCAGACTCCCCCCACACCGCTTCCCTGCCAGGACCCCCCAGTTTCCAAGGGAAACCCTGGAGCTGGAGTGTAGGAAATATTCAGGGTGCGAGCATTATTCCCGGGGAGCAGGGCTCTGGGACGCCTCGGCAGCTCTCAAATGAGCCCCTGGGAGAAGGGGGCCGGTAGGGGCTGACCCCCCAGTGGCCTTTGGCCCCTCGGGACCCCACGTTGGTGGAGGGGTGCAGTTGCCCTGGGCTGTCCCTGCGCTGCACCACTGACTTTAAGACCCAGCGGCCTCTGCAGTGCACAGGGAGGAGGCAGGAGGCAAAAGATGGGTGTCCAGGTTTTCTTTTTTTGGGGGGGCACCCCTAAACAGGCTGGAGTGGAGGGGAGAGCAGCTGTAACCTCATCTCTTTGCTCGAACCATGGAGAATTTGGGGCAGGAGCTTGGAGATACCCCCCCCTCCCTGCAATATCTCCAAGGCAGGGGGTTGCCTCCAAAGCGATTGGGGAGCTAGTGGGGGGTGGGAGGGTGTCCATGCCCCCCCAGTAAATGCCTTTTGTTACTTCTGTGAGCTGGGCATGGGTGTCCTTCCAGGTGCACAGGGAGGTGTGGAGTAGGGCTGCCCGGCTGGACTTTGCCTGCAGCACGGGGCCAGCCGTGTGGCCATGCCCATGGTGGTGGTTTGATTGTATTATTTTATTCCTTTTTTTTTTTTTCTTTTTTTTTTTTTTTCGTAACGCAATGAAACCTGGCGCCCAGCTGATGGTGCAACAGATATTAGCAAACCTCCACCCCCTTTGCCCCCCCACACCCCCCCACTTTTACCTCCCATCGCCGCCCACTTCCACGTGATGTGGGCAAACCAGTCAGCGAGTGGGACTGGGGAGTCTGGCCACACTGGGAAGCCAAAGGGGGGCCGGGGGATGGTGGTGGGGAGCAACACAGAGTCCCGCTGCCCCTAACGCCCCCCCTTCCCACGAAGCAGGAGCAGGCAGGAGCCAGGCATCTCCTAGCCCTCTGCCTTTCCCGCAGAGAGGGGGTGTCCTGCCCCACGGCCTCGCTCCTTCCCACCCCTCGCCCCCCCAGCACCGAAGGTGGGTAGCGCTTCTCTGTCCCCTCGCTCCTCTCCCTCGTTGTCACACTGGGACCCGGCGAGCCCCTTCCCATGGGCCTCCCCTGAAAGCTTCCTCCTGTTGTCTCCTCAGGCTTGAAAACGGACTCGATTTTCCTTTTTGGGGTCGATTATTTTTTTATTATTATTATAATCATTACTATTTTTAAGGCAGGAGGGGAACTCACTCCGTTTTGGCTTCATTTTGAGAGTCCCGTGGAAACGCTCCATCCCAGGCCGGTGACACGCACAGAACCAGCCGCTCCTCCGTCCCCTGGGTGGCGGAGGGAAGCAGAGGTTCCCTTAAACCCCCTTTTTCCCAGCTTGCTTCCATCCTTACCCCTTCCCAAAGCTGCCTCCGGCTTCTCCCCCTTTCCTCGGCCGCCTGCCCGTCTCCCGCTGTCCTCGGGGGTATCAGTCCTTATCTGCCGGTTATCTCTTCTGCTGCTAAATTCAGCCCAGCGGAGGGGTTCCGCCGGGGGAATCTGCTAGTTCAATCTAAATCAGTCCCAAGAGTTATTTCTCCGGCCATAATACACCCCACCCACCCCACCCCCACTCCAGCCCTTCGCCGGCTGTGATACGGTTTTCTAGGATCCCGCCATGATCTGCAGGGAAAACAGCACCTCGGGTGGTTTCACCCCCCTCCCAGATCCTCCTTGGGAAGGGTATTTCACCCTGAACCTCCGCCACAAGTGGGTTTTGGGGTCTCACCATTGCAAGACACATGCACACACCCCACCTCCACCCCGACCCCCCTCCCGTCACAGGAGCCCGAATCAGAAACCAAACCACGATGGGCAAGAAAAAGCACCCACCGCACCCACCCTGCCCCCCGGCTCTGGGAAGTGCCTCCCCCCCTCCCAGACCCACGGCATCCCCGTCCCCACAGCATCCCCGTCCCCAGTGGGTCACCCCGCTGCGCTTCCAGCCTCTCCCCACGCGGGAAAAGCCGGGGTGGTGGTGGGAAGAGAGGAATTATAAACACCCGGGGGGGGAAGTTTTGTGGGTGCTGCTAGGGGTCTGCTCCCCACATGCCATCACTTGCAAGTGGGTCCAGGCAGCATTGATGGGGGGGTGATGCCCCCCCCCCCCCTCCTTGTAGGCACCCGTCCCCACGCGTGGCCGGCCTTTGGGGGGTGCGGACACACGTGGGGAGGGCGCGGGGTGGGAGGGTCGAGTCACCCTTCCTCCTCCTCCTCCTTTTCCCCCCCTTTCCCCACTGTCTGCCTAATTTAATACTCTATCCCGCCCCCCCCAGCCCACATCAGCCCGGGCCATTAACAGCTTAAAGCACCGGTCGTACCTGCGGGACAAAGCTTTTTGCTCCAGGCCTTAGGAGAGAGCATCGCTGTCTCTCACCTTCCCGGCTGTGTGCCCCTCTCCCCTTCACACCCTCCCCACCCCCCACACACCCCCCACCCAAGACTGCTCTAACCTCCTTATCTCCTCCGCCCCGAGTGGGGCTCCGGGCCGCTGCCTCCCGCATCCCGGCCGCATCATCCCCTGCCTCCCCCGGAGGTGGTGTTGGACGGGGCGGGGGGGGGAAAGGCGGGGAGGAGACTGACCGAGGGTTTTAAGCAGCCCAGCCCCATCGTGGAGCCGGGGGGGAAAGCGGGGGGGGGGGGAAAGCAGGAGGTGATGGATGGAGCCCAGTGGGAGAAGCTAAAGCCAGGCGGGAGCTAAATCTCTCCTCCGGAGGGACCTGGGCTTCTGGCTTGGGGTCTCGAAGAGGCGGCCAGACCTGCTGAAGGTGGGGAAGGTGGGTGGTGGGGAAGGGGGGTGGGTGGACGGAAATCGCATCTCTGGCGGTATTTCGGTTTTGGCTGGAAGGCTGTAGCACTGCGAAACCTCTCTGGCCACTGCTGACCACAGGGGAAAGCGAAGCCTGGGGGTTTCTCACTCGCTCCCCATCGCTCTGGATTGTGGCTGGGGACCCGGCTGGGGTTTGGGAAGGCCCATCGCGAGATGTACCAGAGTTTAGCCATGGCAGCTAACCCCGGCCCTCCAGCGTACGAGGGGGCAGGTGGCTTCATGCACAGCGCGGCCGCAGCGTCCCCCGTCTATGTGCCCACCACGAGGGTCACCTCCATGCTCCCCAGCCTGCCATACCTCCAGAGCAGCGGCTCTTCCCAGCAAGGCAGCCCCGTCTCCAGCCACTCCATCTGGACTCAACCCGGAGCCGAAGGTGCCGCTTACAACCCTGGATCTTCTCATCGTCCCATGTCACCTCGGTTCTCCTTCTCCACCAGCACCCCCATCCCTGCCACCTCTTCCCGGGAAGCTGCGGCGGCTTACAGCAGCTCCTTGAACCTTTCTGCTAACGGGAGGGAGCAGTACAGCAGGGGTTTCAGCAGCTCCTATTCCAGCCCCTACCCAGCTTATATGAGCCCTGAAATGGCCACGACCTGGACTTCTTCGCCCTTCGACAGCCCCATGCTGCACAACCTACAGAGCCGAGGGACGCCCGCAGCCGCCCGGCATGCCAACATAGGTGAGCGCAGACAGGGTTGGGATAGGGGAGGGAGGGTTGCGCCCCACTGCCCCCCCTAATTTTTTGTGCACGCACCCTGTTTTGGGTCAGGCGAGGAGGCAAGAAGGGCAGGAGGGAGAAATTCGGCATATTCAGGATGTCGCTGCTGGAGCCTCCTCTCTGATTGCAAAACTGCCATTTCAAATTATCCTCAAGGACCACAGTTTTAAAAAAAATAAATGTAGTTTAGGGTAGGTCTGGACTGGCAAGAAATGATGTGCTGAGCTACTGCACAAGGGCCTGCTGGGTCTACAAATAGCTCTGAGGGGATTTAGGGGATGTCCACAGTGTATGGGACCACAGTGCTCCATGGGCATGCAGGCAGTCCCTTCCTGGTCTTGCTTCAGGTGTAAAATAGGGAAAATTTATTTGGAAAATAGGGAAATGAAATTTGGCCTGTGAATCCCAGATCTTTCCTTGGGGCTGTTGCATGTGACATCTTTTTTTAAAATTTTTTGAAAGGTCGGTTTTGGCTAGAGAAAGGGAAAGTGAAGGGAAATCTGGTGCTGAGAAGATATTGATTATCGTGTTTCCTGGGGGGCTCACAGGCACATCTGACTGACCCAGCCCTGTATTTCAGTGTCTGCTTGCCCCATAAAATCTCAGCCCTGATCTCTTGTGCCGATCCTGATCTCAGAACCTTTCGGTTCAATATGCGCCCCAGGTCCCACAGCCAGAAATCATCCCGAATGGCTTAAAAAATTGCTTTTGTATTTGGTATGGTGGAAGAAGGAGAAAAGGGGAGAGAAATGCGGGGCACATATTTGTATCGCGGTTTCATAAACCCTTTTTTCCTCCCTGCCTTCTCTCTATGAAGGTATTTCTGTCAGCTTCGGGGTCGGGGTTAACAAAGAAAACGACTCATATTTGTCTGCAAATAAATTTTAAGATTGAGTTCTTTAACCTGAATTTTGGAGGGTAATTTTTCCATCGTATCTAGCAAGATTTGCTTTATCTTTAGTATTATTTTAAAGCACTACAGAAAAGCAAGTTGGGCGCTGGTGAAGGCTTGGCCTTGCCAAAGCCTTCTGCTTTTCTTTGGGCATTATGAAATTGCTAAAAATCAGAGGCAGATTACCTTTAAGGGTAAAGTTTTGGCCAACTAGGCAAGTTTTTTGGGAAGCCATGAGAAGGTAGAAAGCATAGGAAAAAAAGCAGCACAAATCAAATAATCAAATAATAATTGGATATTTTCAACAAGGACATATGTGCATTTGTATCTGGCTACAGTGCCATCTCTCCCTTGGGGAAAAATATATTACGTTTTTGCAGTGGTCTCAGAAGGGTTCTTAGTAATAAAAATAACTTAAAGACAAAATAATGCAAATGAAGAATTGCAGTTGCAAAAACACCTGGCAGATTTTAAGGTGCCAGAGATTAAGCGTAGTGATTTTGGGGTTTCAAGCTCTGTGTTACGCAGCTGTTTGCGTTGCAGGTCTTGCAGCCTGCATTTTGGTGGCAAGAAGTGGTTTTTATCTGGGCCCTTAAATAACACCAGGAAGATGGGATGAATTGAACCAGTCCAGAAAACATTAGCAGTCGCTAACGAAGGAGGAAGGAGCTGGGATCCTTTTCATCGCCAGGTCCTGATTCGGGTGCTGCACTCACAGTATCATCTCCAGCATCGCCAAGGGCAGCACGGCAGAAACTGGGGGATTTATTAGCGTGGGTCTAATCATGTCTCTGCCTCGAAGGTGGAAAAAGCACTTGGCTTTTAAATAAAAAGTGCTTGGGTTTTGGTAAAAAAAACACCAAAACACAACCAAAAAAACCAAAAAACCAACACAAACCTGCTCGAGAGCTGGTGAGTTTTAAATTCAGGATTAATTTAAATTCAGGATTTTTTTGGAAGGCAGCTCCCCTGGCAACTATTTTAAGGTCTAGACCTTCCCCTTCCCCTCTTCTCCCTGAGTTGGGACGTGGCCGCTGCCTTCCCCTCTAGATGCTGGGGCAATGCTGTAGGCTGCAGGTACAGAGGGGGTTGTATGAAGCGTGGAAAGGCTGGCTGGTGGTTTCTGAGTGGGGAGAAGCGGGGATTTTTTTATGAGCAAAGGTGAAAAGCCCCGATGGGCTGAAAAACTGAAGGCACTGAAAGATGTAGCAGGGGGGTGACACACACCGTCGTGGACAGACCCACTTTAATAACACATCCAAGCCTGGCTCGGCATCTGAGCAGTCCCTGGCACAGCAGTGCTTACTCCTTCCTTTGCCATTCCTTAGGACTAAAAATATTTTTATTCCCTGCACAATGAGGAATCTCAAGGTGGAAACGCAATCCTTAGTGCAAGGCTGGGTTAAATCCAGTGATTTTTGCAGCACTCTCATTTTCTTCCAGTGATTTTGCTTCCTGGAGAACCACCACCTCTGGATAGCGCTAATTGCAGAGCACCCCTGGGATCTTTAGAATTTTAATTATTATCAATTTTTAATGATGAAGATCAAGTCTATGCAGGTGTAGGTGAATATGCAGACACAGATATGCAGTCTATGCAAGTGGGCATGACATTTTTTTCCTTGCTGTAGAGCAATGCACCAGGAAAAGAAGTTTAGTGAGAATGTATTCAAAGAAAATGATCCTTAAAGAAATAAACATCTTGTTTTTCCCTAATAAGAGGAATTTTGGCCAGGGTTAAAACGTGCCAATGCAGCTGTGCCGTGTGAAGCACTGGGAAGGATGGGTGGGTAAATCACATGGGCCGATTTGAAAAACATTCCCTGGTGTGAGTTCAAAATGCCAAATCTGGGCTTTTCAGGGTAAATTTGGTGAATTATTTCATTACCCTGAAGGGCAGGATCAGACCCTGTGGTTGAGGCCGTGAACTTGCTCCAGGCATTGCCTGGGGTGGGGTTACAGTGAATTCCCGACTTAATGAGGCATAAAAAGGACCCGCTGCCATGTCCCCATACGGGAGACTTGCCTGCCAGCACCAAAAAGCTCCTGAAATCTGTCCCAAAATTCGCAGGGTCAGGCAGCCTGCCCCTTCCCCCTTTCCCAGGCTGAGGGCAGCAGGGATCGAGGCCGGCACGGGAGCCCAGGCGTGTAGAGTCGCTGCCGCTTGCTGCCTCCTGGATGTCTCCAGGCTGGGGATGGAGGGCCACATCCTGGTTTGCGACCCCCCTACCCCCTGCAGTTTTGCTATTTGTAAAAAAGCAGCAGGTTTTTGGGTTGGTTTTTTGTTTTTTGTATTTTTTTTTTGGGGGGGGTGTGTGTTTTGTTTTCTGTGGCACTGAGAAGGTTGATGTGGTTGGGAGTAAGTGGGGGTGAGGGGCTATGGGTATTTCTGATGGGTGCTTTGCATTTTGTTTCGACTAAGTCCAAGTCAGGGTTCCTCAAGCAGGCACTGTTTGAACACAGCAGCAGCATCTGGGAAGATCAAAGCCTGGAGCAGACGCTGGGTTGGAAAATGTCTTCTCTACTGCTGGTGGGGGAGAGATTGTGAACCAGATCTTAAGTTTTCCCATAGGGATGCTAAGAGATTTGCCCTGTAGCATCCCAGAGCCGGCATTCCCAGTGACTCATTGGCATTTGTTACAACCCTCTGCCCTACAAGTGTCCCCTGACCTTCCCCATGCACCTAAGGACAAGGTGCCTGCTCCCTGTGGGGTAGTGGGTGATGAGGGGAGCCCAGAACCTCTGCTGTCCCTGCCCACGGAGGGATGGGGCCGTAGGACAGAGGGACAGGGTCATAGGACAGAGGGATGGGAGCATAGGATGGAGGGACGGGGCCAAAGGATAGAGGGATGGGGACACAGGATGCAGGGATGGGGCTGTAGATTGGAGGGTTGGGTCGTAGGACATGTCTTGCATTTTGCATGGGACCTTACATCCCCTGTTTTGCAAGTGGTTGCGTTTCTCGCCTCGGCTCCACTGGCTGGGAAAGCTGGCCCAGGGCTTTGTTCCCCCCTGTGGGTTTCAAGCCACCTTCTGCTCTCCTGCCTAATTTAATTGTCACTGGTTAGTCTGGGATTTGGGATGAAACCCACAGAATTAGGGTTTCTGATCTTTAAGCAAGATCAAGCTCAGACACACAACTGATTATTACCCCCCCAGTCCCCAAATAGTATATTTTAAATTGTAAATAAAGCAACAAGAAGAATAAAACAACAACCAAAAATCATGGGCACTATATTACCTTTATTAATAATACAATTATTTAATCAAAAATTGCACTTTATTACTGAATACAAATGCATTTTGCATAGAACAGCCATGGTGTAGTATATAATATATTATAAATGCTCATGGACTTTTGTAAAGCAGTAAAACTTCAGGCAGTGGATATTGGCACTGAATCTAAGACTTTATTAAGCCAGGATTAATTATTTTTCTCCTCTGCACTCGCACTCATGTGCGTGTCTTTATCCCTGCAAGAATAACAGCAATAGTTTTTTTATGAGACAGCCTATATTTTGCTCTCTCCATATTGATTTCCACCAGTTTTGGGGGAAAGAGGCAAAAACCTTGGAAACACATGTTTATCAGGCAGTGTTTCCCAAAGGAAATTGGGCCCGATCCTGCTGCCTCGTGCCTTTCTGATGTCGGAGAAACCTTTGCTCAGCAGGCACAGAGGGGCTTCTCAAAACTGGTTATCCCAAAAGCAGCTGTGTATTTTGAATGGGCAAAACATCTCACTCGGAAAAATTAAGGATAATTTAAAAAAACCCAAACATCAGCAAAGCACCAACCAGCAAATAAAACCCCAAACTGGGTGAAAAAGCAGCAATGCAGTGAGATGAGCAAGTTTTTGTGCCTGAAGGTCGGCAGCCTGTTGCTGCAAGGGGAGGATGTGTTCAGGGGCTCTTAAAATAAAGGTGGAAAAATGCAGTTTTAAGGAAAAATTATTTTTAAAAAAATTGATACTGTAGTCCCCAAACCTGCAGAAACCTTTTTGTCTCATTGGCATAGGGCTCTGGGCTGAAATTTTTGCTCCTCAAGCCCCACAGAGCTTTGCACGCACAGGAAAAAAGGGTGCAAATATATAATTTTTCAGAGGTTTTGTTCCCAAATTCACATGTCAGCCCAGTGTGTCCTTCCCACCCTACAATTTCCTTACTGCAAAGGAAATGCAAAAATGGGATATTCAGGGGGATCTTCCTCTGCTCAGTGATGTTCCTGGGGGGCACGAGGCAGAGGAAGGTGGGGAGATGCAGCTGAACATCGTGGGTCCTTTGAGGCTTTTGCAACCCTTACATAAAAAGATGTAGTGAAGTGTCTGCCTCCCATTTGGGGCTCACCACTGCCTGCGAAATCGGGTGGGGATCGGTGTCAAGAGCTCAGACTGTGGGCTTAAAGTGGCTGGTTTTGCTCATGCTGGGGAGGGCAGAAACAGAAATGTATTTTTTGCTGGGATGGCTGTGCCGGCCCCGTGTTACGGGGACGGGACGTGTGATTGCCCAGTAACGTAATTATGTCGCCAAAGCCCCTCGGCTGTAATGGCAAGGTTAGGTAGTTACAGGTATGGCATGCTTTGGCAGGGGGGATGTGTGTAATTATGCCTGTAGGACTGCAAAAAGGGAGATTGGAAATGCCAAATATTCGCCATGTAGATGGATCCTGAATTCATGTTTCTGTCTGGCAGGAAGGTGTAAATACGCCTTTGGTGTGTGACTGTGAAGTGCTGCTTAAATAACCAGGGAAAGAGGTGAGAACGTGCTCTTGCCTCCAAAATTAACCCAAATTATAAAAGCAAATTTCATTATAAGGGTGGATCGAGTTTTTTTGGTGGGTTTGTTTTTTTAGGGGTGAAGAAAAAGACCTTGCAGGTCCCCTTTGTGAGACAAAAACCTTGCAGCTCTCTACGATAACGTCCAGCATTACGGCAAAATATTAAAATCTCTCTGGCCTTTACAAGTCTTCCCCAAATCATCGGTCATGGTGACCGGTCCAAGCTGTAAATACATCTGTAATGACAAATTAAACCCAATTATTTGCCACGCCTGAGCAGTGAGGTCTTTATACATGGGTGCTTACACGAGCGTGACAGCACTTGAAAATAATTTGATCATCATTGGCTTTGCAGGGGCTCATACAAGTGGCATTAAAGGCTCTTTTGAAAACCCCCATGTTTCTGCTGTGCTAAGCGATGCCGTTGGAAGGTCTCATATGGCAGAAATGTTTTTTTTTTGTCTCTTGCAGTTTTTCAGAAGGTCGCTTGCTGCAGGGTATGCTTGATTTTGCAGCATTCCCCATGCGGTTGCACCCTTTTAAACACTCGGAGCACTCAGTGGGGATTTCTTTTTCAAAATGATAAGCTGGAGCTGGATTTTCTCATCTCAAAAAAGCGCAGGCGGGTGGGCAGGCACTGGATCTGCTAGGAAAGAAGAGCTGGGCAGAGATTTTCAAAGCTGAACATAGATCTGAGCCTTCCATCTACACTGAAATGTTTCAGCTTTCAGGTTTTGTCAAGGTCTAGATTTTAAAGCCAAGTTTGGGGCAGCGTCAGCTGGAAGTGAAAATAATTTTTTATTTCCATGGTATGCCCAGTGCTTATGTTTTTCTCAATTATTTGCTGGCACAGAGGGGTTTTTAGCTTAATTATATGGACATCTAAATGTAGGACACATCCATTGCCTGAGCAGGGGCAAAGTTGGGTCCTTCCTCCGTCTTTCTGCTGTTTTTTCTGTCTTCCTGAGGCAGATGCTGCTATATCACCCAGGCAAGGTTTGCAGGATCAGCCCTTCCAACCACTCCCCCCCGCAACCAGATTCAGTATGTACTGTGAAAAAAAACAACAAAACCCAACCTCCAAAAACCCCCCAGTTTTCTTGCTCAGAGCTGAAACCATTTCTGTTTTAAAGCAAAATGGTGTTTGCCGGGAGCTGGTGCAGGATCAGGCCCATACAAGAAGCTTCCATAGGGAAGAAATGCAGTTCCTTGCAAATTATATGGGGCCGTTACAGGTTTTTTCGGGGGGGGTGAAGCCCCAAAGGCCAGTGGGACCTTTCTTTTTCCTTTCTGGAAAGTGGCCACTTGGCTTTTATGTTGCAGCATGTAGAGATTTGTGCTTTTTTTTCAAAATTATTTTTAGTGACCAGTAGAGCTGGTGAGCCCCTTATCGGAGCCAGCTGGGCTCAAACAGCTCATGCTGGCCTTGGGAGAGACTCTGAAATTCATTTTGTTTGTGAAAGAAGGAAAAAAAATATTCATGGAAAGTCAAGTAAAAGTAAGTTTTCCACCAGAGGTGGGGTGAGGGCAGCCGGCTAAGAGATGCGGTGGGGCTGATCTCCTGTCTCCACCAGGGACTGGTACTGGACGCTTCTGAATCTGGGATAACAAAATTGCTGCCTGGAAATGTTTCCTCCTAATCCCTGGGAATTAAGTCGGTGTCTGCTGGGGGAGCATTTCAGGAGAGGTCCCGCAGTGGGACGTCAATGCCTGCTCTTGCTCTTCTTCCCAAAGCTCGGCTGTTTTCCTCGGGTCGATGCTTCTAGCCGCAGCACAGTGTGTTTACGGGGTGCTGGGGTAGGGCTGCTGCCTGTTGCCATCAGACTCCTAAAAGGTTAAAACTCAAGCCTAGTGGAAGCGGTTGGGTGCAGAGATGGAGTAGCAGGGTCAGAAGGAGACCAGGCCGCTCCCTTGGCGTAAGATTTTGCCAATTCTTGCCTTTTTTTTTTTTTTTTTTTTTCACAGCTCTGTCTTGCACGGTGCTCTCTGGCTGTGTCTATAACAATATTTAAGTAAGTCCAGGTTGTCCTCTGGCCTCAACGGCCGGGAGAGTGGCTGTCTCCCTGGGTTCTGCAAACATCTCCAAACAGTTTGGGAGACACCTCCCACTTGTCTGCTTCTCAGCTGCCTGCCTCTGGCTGCTGCCAGTCCTCCTGCTTCAGTGCACCTCGGTTTTCCTTCAGGCTCCAGCTTCCCGAGTCATGTTATTATATTTGCAGGAAGGGAAGAAGCAGTTTTTCTGGACAAGAGAAAAGCTGGGAAACTCTGATTCCTTCATGCTGAAACTCTAGAAGACACAAAAACCCAACCTGATATTTATGATTTAAACTCCTGTGAGTTTCCAAGCCAGGCTCTTTGGTTTGCAACCCAGGGAGCCATCGTTATTTAATATTCACGGCTTGCAGCACTGGAGCTGTAAAAAGTCGGTGAAGCGATGAGCCCCAGACATCAGGACTCCTCCAAATGACATGTTTGGCCCCAGATTCCTGAGATTATTTTGGGAAGGGAGTGCTGGCCCCAGGGGCTGGCTGCTCGAGGGACTAGCTGCTGGGATGGATGCTGAGTTGGGACATGCCTTGGTGATGTGGAGCACAAGAGGGGCAGCTGTCTTGCGGTGATGTCTCCTCCTCATGCTCCCCTGGGCTGGGAGGATGCCCTGGATCCTGTGCACAAATATTAGGTTAATTTCTCTAGGGGCTTCCCATGTTTGGTCCTTCGTTGCTTCAGTGGGGCAGATCATTGATGCTGTGATTTACCCAGACCCTCTGGATGTGGAGGTCTGGCCTCAAGGGTTTTCTCAGTTCCCAGCACAAGCAGGGCCACAAGCAGGAGGGTGAAATCCCCCTCATGCCCCCTTCCCTTTGCCCCCAGCCAGGGAAGGGTCTTGCTCTGGCAGAGCTAGCTGCCTGCCCTGCTGCCTGCCCTCCCCAAGCATTTCTATTCCTACACCAACATCCCAGTCAGACTCTGTCACCTCCCTTCATGCGAAATCAATAACAACGGGTGAGCAGGTTAATTATAATCACAGAATAAACGCCGCGGTCTCAAAGTTCACTCAACTTCAGCAGCATTTCAAAATGAGCAGATGATGCCAAGAAATTTTCATTGATTCCTCTGGGGCAGGTGTGGGAGTTTGAACCTGTCCCCAAGTTGATCTTGATTCAAGACCTACTCAATTTTCTTCCTTATCTCAACTTTCGCCTATCTTATAATACCTGTTATTTTAGATAAAAAGTCCAATCAATTGAGTTAGAAAAACTGCAAGTTATACGTTGCCCTGATAAGTTCGGTACCTGCAGTTTCATTGGCCTGGGCTGCAGTCTCTGTGCGAACTGACCTTTGAAGATCTTTATCGGCAGCCGGAGGAATTGCTCCATCCTCCCACCCTACTCAGGGGCTGAGTTGACTTAACGTTCAGAATAACTAATAAAAGAGGAAAAGAGAAGGGCCAGGGGTTAGACAAACTGACTGCCCCCTGTAACGTGATGAACTGTAGTAAACACCTTTTTGTTTGTCCCTGGCTGGTGTCCCGTAGGGAGGCCAGGATCTGGCCTAACTTACTGTGGTGTAACTCTTCTGAGTGGGATTTGTCAGTGCAACACCTCCAAATTTGAGTCAGAGCCTGTGTCTAAATTGGTGAACTAAAGAAAACTGAGGCAGGGGTTTGGATATGCACATGATCCTCAGTATTGGTTACTGCTGTCATGCTCAGAGAGGGCTCAGACATGTGGAACCATATATACCTTACCTATTTCTTACATTCCTACACATGGTATATATATGTTTTTTATATACAAAGAGAGTCTTAAAATATATATGTGTGTGTGTTATATTTGTGCACGTATATATAAATGTATATATACACACACAATTCTATATAGGTATGTTCTATATAGCCATAGAATAGTAGTTCTAACAGCAAAACCAGAAATAACTGATTAGAGATGACTCCTAGCTTGCTACAATGGCATTCTTCAGGACATGGTATATGTGTAAATATACAAATATATACATTCATATGTATGTACATATACACTTACACATGTATAATACACATGCACACATATGATAACAATAATACAATTAATTGTATTCCTACAAGGAGGATTTTGCCCATTTGATTCAGATAAATGTCTTTCTGTCTGATCTGTGCTAGTCTGGGGCAAAAAAAACCCAAACCCAAGAATCTTTCTGTTTCTGGAGTTGCAGGGTCATAGACATGCAGATTGGAAGACCTCTAGTCCAGCCTCCTGCTTGAAGCAGGACAACTACTAGCAGTGGCTGAGGTCAGCTGTGGCTTTACCTTTTACCTTTACCTGGATGAGGCTTGGAAATGCCCAGGGATGGAAATTCCCCCACCCCCTCATGAAAACGCTTTTCCTAACGCCCAGCCTGTGGTTTGTGCTGCACCCCCTTGTGCCTTCTCCCACTATGGGGAAGAGTTTGGCTCTGTGGTCTGGCATACGTCTGGCTATCTGATGCCCTTGTAATGATCCCAAACAGCACCAATTTCCCTGGGCCCAGAGCTGGCTCTGGCTTTGGTCCACCTGGGTGCTGGTAGTTACTCCTACAGGCAGACCAGATGGTCACCGTCAGACAGACAGATGCTGCACTAGGATGTATGACCACAGTCCATTTTGTTCCCATTGTTTAAGGAGTTTCAGCTCATCATCTGCTCTGTAGGACCCCAAGTGGACCAAGAGCACGTGATGGCTGTGCCACCGTTGATGATGAACTAGTGCCAGATGCCAGCCGTGGCAGCCCAACAGACCACGCTCTTCAATCAGTAGCACAGCTCCTGGCATGGTCCAAGCACAGACCATCTGAGCCTGACCCAAGCATCTCCTGGTGCAGGTCCTCGGAAGCAGTTTGTATGTCACCCCTGTAGATTGGGGTTCGAGAGCATCTGAACATGGCTAGACTCTGTTAACTGGGCTTAGGGTCAGGGTTCACCAGTTACCCAGTAACTGGCCCCAATTCACCAGTCTCCCAGTAGCCATATGTCCAGTTCCCATGGCTCAGCCAGGGAGCAGCAGCTTGGCATGCCTCCACAGCACACCTGCTTGCGGTCTCCTGTGGGCACACCACACACAGCTGCACATGATGGAGATGATCCATTGCCTATGTTCAACCCAGAAATAGCTGCCTAGGTGAGATCATGGCATTGAAAATCCTAAACTTTTCTGACCCTCTACATTTTTTTCCCCATTGTCCCTTTCCCTGCAAGAAGAGCCTCTGGTAGACATGTCCATTTGGAGATGGGCCATATTTCAAGGAGGATAATGCTGTAGCTGGTTTTCCTTTGTCAAAAGAGAGAAAAACCATTTCCAGGTGCCTCCTGCCAAGCAGACCCCAGGCTGTGGATAGCCTCATTTTGGCCATTCCCTGGGCTCTCCATGCTAATCTAAGATTTGTTAAAAAATATTTGGACAGTCGATAAGCAGAGGAATCTCCTGTTTATCAGAAGAGCCTCAGATATTTACAAGTGTGAGAATTGTAAGTAAAAGTAAGAAAGGCGAGGTCATCTTGGTGGGTGGGATTAGGCATGCATCCCAGCAAAAGAAAGCAGACCTTAGAGTTCACTCACACACAAGTTGACAGCCAGCAGAAGTTGCTGTTGGACACCAGGTTGCTATCAAAGCGGTGGCCAGCAAGTGCTCCAACCCAAAGCAGCCTACATTCTTGGGGATGTGTGCATGCCTGTCTCCTGTATAGCAGACTGTGTACCTTTTGGATGTGGGACATAGTACTTTAGTGTGTGGGTTGACAGGCTTTCCACACAGCTCTGGTACAGCCATTGGGCTTGATGGTTTGGAGTCTGGTAGTGTTGGTGTGCCAGACAGCTGTCAATGTTTTTCTGAGCAATGAGGTTGGCCAGTCCCCCAGGACTTTCTCCTGCTCCTTCCCAAACCAGGCAGTTTGTTTGAATCTGCTTTAGAGGAATCCAATCCGTCTCCACCCACCTTTCCTCCAACCACTGTCTCCACATCTGTGACTGTGGCCTTTGAAAGCGGTCCTGTTGCCCCCTCCAGTGAGGCAGGGAAGAGCCTTTGCTCCTTCTCTGGGGGAAGAGGAGTGTTGCAAGATGAAAAGCCTTGCTCAAGGGAAGCCTATTGCAGAGCCAAGCCTGAACTCAAAGCCAGGCCCAGCATGTGACCAACCTTCCTGTTGTGCCCCTCTTGCATACAGTCTCAGCTGGTCCCTTGGCTGCTTCTAACTCCACCGTCCTTCAAACCAGGGAAAACATATCCATGAAGGAAAGGAGTATTCTTGGCTGTTGGCAATGGTGTGTGCCATAGACCTTGGCTTGCCGCAGGCAGAGGAGGGAGCTTTGCAGGGGAGGGACACAATGTTCCCTTTGCCTTGACATGAAACATTTGGTCTGGGAAGGGCCGCACAGGAACAGTCTTGCTGTGGTATTTCATGAAGCAAGGGAAAAAAACCCCCAGATTTCTTTGCCTTTTTAAAAGCAGTGTGTGGCTCAGCCAGATTGTAGGGTGAATGTTTCCTAAGCACTAAGCAGGGTCTTTAGGTTTGCAGGGGGAAAGCTGATCTAGGCAGCCAACTGAGCAACCAACCATTTTCTCCACTGCAGATGTGTCAGATAAACCCCAAAACATTCTTGGAACAGCATGAAGCCATTTCTGTGAAGCTGCACAATGATGTGTTTTGCTTGAAACTGTGTTTCTGGCTAAGCATAGGGAATTTACCTGCTTCTCCATTTCCTGCAGTTCAGCAGTCACACAGGTGATGCCTTCTGTTAATCCAAATCAGAGGAGTGCAGGGAGCCACACTCCCACCAGCAACCAACTCAGTGACGGGCACTACTCAAACAGGCACTCTCCTGTTCTCCCCATGTCTAGGTCCCATATGGGGAGGTCCTAGTGGGGTCCTGGATGAATTTTCCCCAAATTCTGTTCAGAGGGGAAACAGACAGAGAAGAGGGTGGGGGTGGGGTGGGGGGGAATGCCAACAGGCAGAACCTGTATTTACAGAAACATCCTTGGCTCCATTAGCTGAAGGGTAAGATAATGCACATCAGCTTTCTGATTCCAGTCTATGTGTCAAACTGATGATGTTGAAAAAAGAAAGGCTCACTGACAGCTTTTTTTTTGGCTACAGATCTCTCCCATGCATAAATTTGGGCTCTTTTGTTTAGAGTCCCTCCCTGCCCTTTCTACTTCCATCTCTCCTTGTTTCTTGGTGCTGTCTTCCTTTCCAGTTCAGCCCTGCTCTGCCACAGTATTGAACCAACCAACACTTGTAACTTCTGTGATCTGACCAGAAAGCTTTTGCTAGGCTTTTCCACTTGAAACTTCAGCTTCTGGAGTCATGCAATTCATAGGAGCATCTCAACCTTTTCAAAAGAAATAGATGTGACTTTTCAGCCCCACTAGCTGCAGCAAAAGGCTTATTGAAAGGACCCCTAAAGGTTTGAGCTGTCGGAAGGATTTCCACACTGTCACTTTTTAATGGAAACCATCTTGGGATTTGGGACAAACCATCCTGAGCAACTGGGAGTGGCAAAACCTGTTTCCCCCTGCTGTGCAGTCATGTCTCTGCCTTGAAGAAGAAAGTGATGGTGTCTTGGGTGGAATCCTAGGATGTCCATAAGTCCAAGGGGCCAACGTCCTTTGCCTTCAGCTGTGAGTGCCCCTGAGAGTCCATTTGGGATTCACATATACACAGGATCGTGGCTTTCACCTCTTATCATAACAAATTGTTTTAGGAATCTGCTTCACTGCAGGGAAAACTGCTCTCAGGGTCTGTTTAAAGCCTGTAAGTGCTTGGCTGTGTTTGAAGAACAGCTTCTCCTTTATTGAGTTGCTTCTCTGGGTTGAGAAGACACTTCTGCAGGGGGAAATGTTGATATCAAGTGTCCCTCCAGCTGTAAACAAAACTCCAGTGCTGTATTAATGGAAGTCTCTTTCCATTCTTCTTTACCCAGAGGGAGTGAAGGCAGGAGGGGGCTTGGAGGGCAGAAGAAGGTGGACAACCTCGTTGTTGTCTGACCAAAACCAGTGAAGGGAGGGCTTTTTGTCCCCTTCTAGAAGTTGATTTGGGAACATAAACTTGGAAGCTGGTTGCTGGCTCTGAACTGAAGGATTCAAAATCTCTCTATTGCAGGTGCTTTTATTGTTATTATTCTTTTGGGTCCTGATCCATCAGGTTCGCGTATTCAAGATGATCTCTCCAAGGCTAAGAGATTTAGGATTGTCAAAGAAAAGCCCGAACAAACCCAGAAGGTCTGGACCTAGGAATGGACATACTGTCAGACTGGCAGAGCTGGGGTTTGCAGAGTTGCTGGGAAGACCCAAGGAAGGCAGTTCAAGCCACTCTTCAGACTCAAGCCCTGGGCAACCTCCCTATGAGCTGACTTGGTTGCAAGAGGGTATCTGATTCTCCTGCTTGGGAAGGCAAAAGTACTCAGACTTTGGGTGGGCCGTGTCCTTGGTCAGAGATGCTGTCATGTCCTATCCATGCTGGATAAAGTGCCTGTAGGTGTGGGCTGGCTGGCGGTGCTCAGATCTGCTTTCTTGTTGAGCCCTGCATTGTCCATACCAGTTGATTTTTGTAGACCCGGTGGCGAATGTGAAGGACCACTCCCAATGACTAAAAGCCATGAAGGGCCATACCCAAGAATGCTTTTTCTCTACCAGACCCCAGCACCTCACTTAAGAGTTACTCCTGGCTCCCTGGGGACTGAATGTCCCATTGTGGAAAGTATTTCCGACATTAGCATGCTCAAGGCCTCACCCAAGATTAGGAGGCTGTTGTGCAACACACAAGTGACATTTCCTGCTCTGGCAACCTTGCAGTCCTCATAAATTCTAGGTGTGAGAGGGAAAAAGATCTCCTTTTACACAGCAAACTGATGACCAGGATAGGGACAGGACCCAATCCATCCTCTCCACCAGCTGGGTTGTTCAGCAAAATTTCATGATATGCTCTCACATGAGAAGCTCCTTCATGGACCAGAGGTAGGATCTTATGAAGAACTAAGTAGAAGGCCATTAGCTTTAGTCAACACCAGGGACCCAGCCCATAAGAAGTACTGAATGATCCCAAGATTGATATTATCCAAGATAAGGGCTCGGCAAAGGCATTTGGTGGTGCTATACGTTCAAAGAGGAAGATGAGGCCATTCACCACACTGGAGGCTACTCCAACCATGGGCCAGTGTCCTTCTCAGCCTATCCATCAGACGTTATCCTCTCCTCAACCCTGTCCCACACTGGCCATACCTGGCTTTGGAAGAGGGAGTAAATCTTTCTAGCAGAGAGGCTATTACAGAGGTCACCAGACGGACCCATAAATCTCCATTATCAGGCAGCGGCTCCTGTGCCACAAAACGGAAATTATTGCCCTGAGTGCGACTGGGGGAGCCTTTCCTTTCCCCAGCATTGTTCAAGGCCCTCCGGGAGTCGCTCAGGCAATTTGCTGCCTGAATAAACGTTTCCTTTCCCGGCTGCTAAGTACAAGGAATAAGTGTCAGGGGATCTCATAATGCCGGGATTTAGAGCACCAGCCCCGAGACAGAAGCCAAGAAAACACTTCGCTGCTTTTTCCCGGGGAGCCTCTTTAATCCCCATTATTAATAACAATGGCAAATTAAACGATTAGTGCACTTGAAGCCCAGTGACCTCCATGCCTAATATAGCTCAGCCTGCCAGTGGATCACCGTTCCTGCGGGCTCTGAGCCCTGGGAACATTTGAGTTTCCTAGGTCTTGGACACCCATCCACATCAAGCTGCATGGGCTGCAGCTCTTCGGGTGACACTTTCTCATTATTTTGTAGACCTTCAGGTTTTCAAGAGCAGCTGGGCTGTCTCAGCTGTGTGGCCAGAAGGTCAGCTCAGAAAGCTCCTCTTGGCAGCTTCAAACTTGGGTTTAGTGATGCTGTGAAATTATAGTACCTCTTTTAGAAATAAATCCAGTCTCTTGCCTTCCACTTCTCCGCTGGGGCCCAAATGCCCTTTGTTCACTAAAGGGCATGCACTAAGCCTACATCATCTTCTCTAAGCCGGTGTCCAGTGGTGTCCAAGACACATCCTTTGCTGTCATTAAGCATACTTTGAAGATGGAGAGGATAATTGTCCTCCAGGTGAGATCTCTTGAGGTCAAGGAGATCCCTCTGCTCTGATGGGGCTCCAGGAATGGTTTTAATGAGGTTGCACTCTACAGATGTCATCTTCTGACTCAGCACTGGGTGGTGCATGCAGGGGACGCACCCATCTGATATCACCCCATGAGGGCTGTGATTAGGGAGAGCCACCCATTGCGTGGAGCCTCAGTGTGCCCTGGGAACAAAGTCTGTTCCTTCCCCGTCTCCAGCACCAGTGATTCCTGTTTGTTAACGTTCACAAGGATCACCTTTGCCTGCAGCTGAGAGGAGAAAACCACACAAATGCTATTACTATGGAAGCAGAAGAGGACTTTTGGACACTTAAACCAGTAAAAGTCCCTCAAGAGAGAAGCTCCAGTCCAAATCCCGTGGAAACTGAAAACACCCCACCAATCAAACCACCAAACACATAGTGGAGAATGTAGCTTGAACAAATACAGATGAAAAAGGAGAGCAGGTCTCAAAACTGCTTTGTACTGGTGCTTTAGATGTCTGATGATAAACCAACAATGAAAATACTGTGGACACTGAAGCTGGGTATCACACAAACTCTTAGGAAATAACGCTTAATATTCAGCAGCAAATTTGATTATTGTCAGAAAATAAGAGACTTATACTTTGCCTTGGTTCAACTCTACATCCTCTGTTTTCTTCTAAAAATAGAAGTGTACCCATGCTCGATATTTCTTCATATTACACCCATTTTGAGGGAGCTCTTCTTATTCAAGAGCTAGTTCAACTCTTAATTTATGAGGGACTGTTAAGAAATTTCTCCTTTTTCTCTGGCTGAAAACGTTTGATTTTGGTTTTCTGGTGGAAAAATCTGCAGGAGAGATGATATTTTGTAATTAGTCACACTCAGAACTCAAATTGGTCAGGAGTTTTAGCTGTTACCTTTGGACTACCTCTGCTCTGCTAAATTCTTACTGGATTATGTCAACAACTTTGTAATGAATTATTTTCAAAGAAGAAGGGGTTTTCTTCTAGCACAAAAATTACTGTGAAAATAATTTGGCTTTTTCTTTGGAAAATGATAATCAAAAGCTTCAACAACTTTGAGATTAAAAAAGTAGTGAAATGTTTTCCTTTCTTGAGATTTTTCAAGGAAATGAGTTCTTTCCTGACCAGCTGTTCCAATCCTTTCTCTTTTCAAAGGAAGTTTATTTGATCTAGATTTTGGCTGTGACTCAATTATGGTTTTAAAGGGGAAAGTGAGGCATTATGGTTATGGTATCACTGAATCCATGTGTACAAAAATAACCTTGAGGGATTGCCATCTTTCCTAAACCACCAGAATTGCTCAAAGGTAATGAGATTTTCCTAAGGTGCTGAGAAGATGCTGGATTCCTTATTTTCTGTCTCCAGAGTCCCTTGGGTACGCTCATTTACTGTTTTCTATCATTTCCCCATGGGCACATGGTGTAATCCCTTGCCTTTTTTAGCCTGGTTTTCTAGAGAGAATTAGGCTCATGTGAATTATCTTCTCTGAGTCTTTGTTTACTGGTGCCACTTTCGTAATTTTTTAATCTTTTGCCTGTTTCATGGTTACTTAATTTCCTGCAGATTTTCCAAAAATAGTCAGGAGAAAAGAGAAAATAAGACTGATGTTTGAGCATAACCCTTATTAGATATCAGAGAATCCACATGGGGTCAAGGCACAGATTGGCAAGAAGCCAGATTCTGTGGGTTTGCTCTTTGGGGAACTATTGCCTTCCAGCAGAAAGCTGAGATACTCGTATAAGAAGCAGGCGGACAAGCACAAAAAGTAGCAAGATACATAATAAGATTTTAAGAGTTAATGGGGCACTGGCCTATAATGGCTGAAGGTCCCGATGCAAAGGTCTCTTACTGTCTCCAAACATCGCCTGTGCGCTGCAGTTTGTTGGGAATTTTTTCAGCAGCCTGGCTTATTCCCAGCCTATGCTAAGTAATGGAACCCTTTGCTGTCTTGTCATCTTCTTCTCCCCAGTTATTTTACCATATAGTGTTCCCTTTCTGGTGCCTATAACAGAACATGTCCATGTGCAGCAAGGAATGGTTTTGTAACAGAAGAAATCCATCCTCAAGCTGAACTCAATAGCCTATATTCTCCAGGTGGGATGACTGTCATCAACATGCATATTCAAGGGCCATGCCATCTGGATGCAGCTATATTTACATCTCAGCAAGGCCTATAGATGATGTTTATATTTTATTAGGCAAAGGTCTTGGCCTCTTGAGGGCATTATAGCCAAGGGTGAACTGACCTGTGTCTTTCCAAATGACTATGCAGTTGAGGCGTGTTGTGTTGACCTCTGCACCGCCTTGCAGATGATATGGACCTGCCATAGTCAGAGGGATTGGACTGGCTCGGCCCAGGGCAATTGTCCTCACACTCACATCACAGCTGCAGCCGGGCCCCGGTGGAGGATGAACCAGGAACATGGTGGGTGAACGCACCAAGCTCTAGAGAATGACATCAAGCACGATGGAAATCTGCATCAAAAGCTCAGCCTCTGACACACATCAATGCTCAATGATGTCTGTTAGCTGACAGTCTGAGCTGGGGTCATACATGCAGATTCTTGTAGTTCAGGAGGTGTTCATCGCAGAGAGTAGGTCTTAGATGAACATCTCTCCCTCTTGGCTCTCTGCAGCCGCTACCGTCTGCAGAGAGGCTGGGTGGGAGCTGGCATGGGCTGGGTGAGGAGAAGTCCTGTAGGGGAGCAGAGCACATGGCACAGCTTTCCCTGCCCACACCCCCTTGAGCCCCGCTGAGAGATGCTCAGGCATCTGATCTCTGGGCAGTTCTGCTTTGTGGGTCCAGGCTTGTGGTTGTCCATAGTAACAGGCAATTTGTCTTGACTGTAAACATGGCTGTTCACCTGCCCCAATCTGTTTGCCCTGGATATGTCCATTCTTGAAAACTGGATAACATCAGAGCAGAAGGGAAGTTTTCTGTTTCTGTCTCCTTGTATCTATGTTCCCGCATATCCCTGCTGCCACAGAAGTCCTGCAGCCAACAGTGTATGGCAGGGAAAGGGGATCCTTTTCCCAATAATCCCAGGAAGAGCTATTTCTTGCAACCTATAAAATCTGAATGTTTGTGTTTTCTTGAAATGCCACTTCTGGGCTAAACTGAGAACCAGACCAGAAATTAAATGTACAGCTGCCTAAGTAACCAACTCTTTTCCCTTCTCTCTCATCATGGCAGCAGAATTTTTCGATGATTATTCAGAGGGGCGAGAGTGTGTCAACTGTGGGGCCATGTCCACCCCACTCTGGAGGAGAGATGGCACGGGGCACTACCTCTGCAATGCCTGCGGGCTCTACCACAAGATGAATGGCATCAACCGGCCCTTGTTCAAACCTCAGAGGAGGCTGGTAAGTCATGATCACACAACGCATGTGGGGCAAGGCTGTGTGCAAGGAAGAAGCAAAAAGACCTCAGCTAGGTGGAGATGCCAGGAGTGTTTCAACTCCTTGGGTTCCCAGCTGCCTAACCTAGGTGGGTTTGGTCCAGATTTCCAAAATAAGCCAGACTGTCTTGTGCTTGGTACACTCCAAGACCTTGTACTGTCCTGACCAGTTATGCAGACAGCCAGGCTGGCCAGTGGAAGGGGTTGTAGGACAAAGGGGCAGTACTGTGGTGTCAGTTTAGCAAAAGCCAGTCTTTGGTTTAGTATCCCTGAAGGCATATTAAGACAAGTGGAAACTCTTCTCAGCTCCACCGCACTACTAGTCCATCTCCTCTTACCCTCAGGGTCCTTATTCCCCAGTCACTGCTGCATGACCCCTCGCACTCCATGGTGAATGGCCACCTTTTCTGGATACCCCGCTCATGGCTCCACTGGGTGAGCTGAAGCAGAGCTTATGGGGCAGGTTAGGGCACCCCAAAGCCTGCAGGGTCAGGGCATCCCAATGCCTGTGGGGTTAGGATGGGGTATGCATAAGGGATGGGAACATCTCAGTGTTGATATCCTCCTGCCTGTACCTGCTGGTTTTGTTGAGGGGTTGTGGGAAGGTCTCTGTAGTCTCTGCTGCAGGGACGTGGACCCTGCAATCAATGATCCCAGGCAGAAAGGAGCCAAGAAGCCATCCCTGAGGGTCACGTTTCCCCACTCCTTGTCTTCCATGAGGCTCCATCCCCAACCTGCCCTGTCCTTCACATTGCCTGCGCTCAAACACAGACTTCCCCTCCAAGTGTCAAAAATGGCACTGGTGGCTTGAGCACTGCCACCAGACACAGCCACCCAGCGCCCTCTTGTGAGAACCCCTTCCTAGATCCTGCACCGACTGAGCCAGGCAGTGTCTGCACCCTGGCACCCAGGCCCTCGCTCCCTTTCATTTACTGGTTGCTACATGTTATCCTTGGGTACATCTGTGTAGTCAGGAATGGCCCGTTGGGTACCAGGGCTGGTCCCTCAGGGCAAGCAGCAATGCACGTTGTTAACTCTGCACAGCCTTGGGGTAAGGCTTGGAAAACCCCATGAGAAATATAAATGCATGAACTGTACGTATCTGTACCTGCACTTTTGTCACATGGCTGGGCATCTGGCAAACTGGAAATCTGGCAAAAATGGCCAAATTCCTGCTTTTTCTTCTAGAAGAGACTTTCCATGAAGAAAAGGACAAGTCTAGGCATGCAATATTTCGTTAAAATAATGCCAACTGGTCTACATAAATAAATATATTCAGTACAAGTGATTGGGTTTAACCTGTCACTGTGTAACCCCTTTTTTCAGAGACTGAGATATGCCAGAAGGCCCTGCAAGGGGAGATCTTTGCCTTTACTGCAAGCTCTCCTTTAAGCTCTTGGTCCACTTACAAAGTCTGATGATTGAAGCTAATACATGGTGAGGTTACAACTAAAGGAGTGTTAGTTTTCTCTGCACCACAAGGTTTTTCCAGCTGTCGAAGTCTTAAGAAGCACTCGAATTTCAATTTTTATTGTTCTGCAGCTGCAGATTAACTGATCCTGTTTTATAATGAGGGAGAAGACACAGAGAGAAAGCTGTAGCAAAGATCACAGAGGAAATCCCTGGCAGCTGCCAGGTCCTCATCTTTCAGGCTCTCACCCCATCAAATAGCTGCCAGCTATGCAATTCAGGCCTGCAGAGCTGGTTAGATGTCCAAGACCACCAGATTTCCTCCCTATAGGCTCCTCTTCAGGGACCTCAAGAACAGGCATCTTCACACAGCTCTGGTACTTCTGTTCAGTCCCCAGTTTATCAGCAAGCAAAGAGGGAATTTGACCCCTGCCAATCCAGACTTTGTCCTCAACCTCATAAGACCTGAGCTTTGAAGGATGCTGAGAAGAGTCAGGGAGGCGTGGAGGATGTGGCTTTTTCTTCCTCTACCTCCCACTCTGCTTCCAAGTTCAAAACTTGTATTTTATATGGTTTCAAGACCATTGTCTTTCTCCTGTGGCATTTTGAGCCTGGCTAAACTAGCTCACCCAAAAAGGGAACTTCAGAAGGCCTGTTCCCCACACCGATTCATTAGTGGGGTTTCCTATCAATTATCCCTCTTTATCTTTAGGAAGATGCTGCTGCTGGAAGCACTCTTTTTCTTATCTCCCCCTCAAGCCACATGAGCAACATCACACAAAGCCAACAAGGAGTATGTAACATTCATGGCATTGGTAACTTCTTCTTGGGATACGCCATAATGCTTGGAAGGTGAAGGGCTTGGGAGCCTGAAAGGGCAGGAGGGTCTGAGATCCAGACATCTTAGTGTAGGTGTGTGCACATGCAGTGGGTCTCTAAGCAGCTACTAGTTCTGCTGGAGATCTGGGGGTCTGTTTAAGCGATGTCTCTGGCACCATCTGAGATACTCCAGGACAGCTGAACTGTCTGTGCAGCACTGGCAGGCAGGAGGCAGTGGGAAGTCAGTGGAGCAGAAGCTGAAAGGCAAGAAGGGAGTAAAAAGACACTAGTGTTATCCACTGCAGCAGAGAAGTAAGAGAGGCAAGAGGAGAGGAGAACCTGAGGCATGCTGGAGTGAGCTTGTTGGGATCTGAGATGATGCTGGTGGTCGTGGTGGAGGGCTGATATGTTTTCTTCCTCTGCATTTTCTTGCAGTCGGCTTCCCGCCGCGTTGGCCTCTCTTGTGCCAACTGCCACACGACAACAACTACGCTCTGGCGCAGAAATGCTGAGGGAGAGCCCGTCTGTAATGCCTGCGGACTCTACATGAAGCTCCATGGGGTAACACCTTTATTGCTCTCTGCTCTCTATGGGGAGGGTATCGACAGCACCAAGCTGGGGATTTGGTTTCTTGTGCAACTCTGTGCTCTCCTGGAACTGTTTTTCCTGCCATCCCTCTGGGCTTTAGTCCCTCTCAACATTACACCAAGTTTGTACTGGCAAGGGATGATGCACGCAGGGCATTTTTCACATACTAATTAACTACTCATTGCATCAAAGTCTTAAAACCCAATAAAACGAAGCTCAGATTCTTCCCACCTAAACTCAGGCAATTTAGTGAAAAATCTGAGTCAGAAGCACAAAGAAGGGCTGAGCTTCTCCACACAGGGTGTCAGATCCCAGCTCAGACTTGGTTTTAGACTTGTCATGGGACTGATAGAAGACTTCTCTTGCACGGGTGTCCAGATATTTTCCTGTCAGTGGGGGGCTTCATGTATCTATGTCATGTCTGACACATCTAGAAGAGTTCTGTTAGAGTCCAAGGCGTAGCACGACTTCAAGATAAACATCTCCAGTCCTTCTCCCATCAGTCAGTGGCAATAGGGCCACCCCTATGATAGAGACAGAGGCCTTCAACACCCTGGTGATTGCTTAGTAGCAAACCCCATTCTGCTTCTCGTTGCTTCTCCTAGGGTTTTTATACACATCCATGCTCTCAGTGGTGTCCAGTGTTTCAGAGTGGAGAGACAGGTTAAAGCTGGAAGACAAGGATGAGGGGAAACCGTACCTAACCCAACAAGACTTCCCTGAGTGTTTCTGACTATGAGGGTGGCTACCTCAGTGGGATCAGTTCCCAAGGGACATCACCCCACACTAGCTTGGTAACTTTCCAGAAACCAAGCATTAGCAAGAAAGACATCTTCTGCTCTGAATTAAACAGGAAATTAAATAAGATGAGCCTTTGTTCCCTTCTGGCCTTAAAACACGCAATGCCTACGGTGTGAAAAGCCTATCTATTCCCATTTGGCTGCCTGTCTTTTAGCTTTGACATATATCTTCACACAGCAGTGCTGAACAGTGAACTTGGGCTCCATCCTGTTGCTTTCAATTAAATCAGCTGGTTTTCACAGAGCCTACAAGGTAGAGCTGGAATCATGTTCTCCTAGATGATCTTATGGACATAGAGAAACCAGTGTGCTTTTATATTTGGGTCCATAGGTTCCAAGGCCTTTAGCAATGAGAAAAGAGGGCATTCAGACAAGGAAACGCAAGCCGAAGAACCTTAACAAGACAAAGACGCCAGCAGGTAAGCGTTGAATGGAGGAGTTTATTGCATGTGTATACGTGTGTGTGCGTGTGTTTCTGACTATCATGTAATGTGAGTTAGACACTCAAGCACAAAATGGGCTGATTCTTCAAGAACAGGGGATGCCTGAATGCCTTTCAGCAGTAACAAAGCCCTTCCCACTGCTTATTTTCTTAATTTTACCCACACTAATTTCTTGATGGGTGGTGACAGCTCTGTACTGAAAGGTCTTTGGAAAGAGCCTTGTTTATCATCTGCTTCCTCACAGGTCCATCCAGCAGTGAGAGTCTTACCCCAACAACCAGCTCCACTAGCAGCAGCAGCAGCACCATGCCCACTGAGGAAATGCGCCCCATAAAAACAGAACCTGGGCTCTCATCTCATTATGGGCACCCCAGCCCAATTTCTCAGGTACAGAGGGGAGATGGTGGCAGTGGGACAAAGATGGGAACTAGGGTGGTAGACATGGTGAGAAGAACATCCTCAAAAGCTCTGTAGAAAAAGGCTGCCTCTTTTCAACCCAGGGGTCGAGGGGTTCACAGTAAGAGATCTATTCTCTGGGATGGGCAAAACCCCACATTCTTGTCACTATGTCTGCAGCACAATATAGCTTTTTAATGATGTGTGGTAGTTTTGAATGGACCACAAGAAGTAGTAGCTTTGTTGAAAACATGAAATTCCTTGTAGCTGGGCAGCTATATAGGTCCCATAGCAAGAAAATGCTCATTCCCTTTTTATGATTTGATTTGTCGTGAGCAAGGCAAAACTTGGGAATATTACCCTACTTTCTCTGCACTGTCTGTCTGTGTGTGGAACTATTTGAGAAACGCAGTGTGAGGGGAATAAACTCACACAGCACAAACTTAACTGAGCCCCTGCGAAGGTAGAGCAAGCCAGGATGATGGCAGAAGGCCGCAGGGTGGTGTGCTCTGTACTGTATCCACCACTAGGTATCTTGAGATTAGCACTGCATCCACACAACAGCAACACCCAGCTCTGGCAGCTGATCTGTGTGTGGGTTTTCTAACTATGCCCTGATTAATCATCACACAGCACGACTATGAGACAGCAGTATATGATAGCTGGTCTCCTTTTGGGTTCATGCAGAGAACTCCAGTTTTCTCCCTGGAGAGAAAAATACATGGTGGAGTGTTGTGCTGGACCGATCTTGCACCTGCAGCACTTTGCAGCACTGTGAGTGGGTCCTGCAATCCACAGGAGGCCATCTGAAAGCTAGGAGAGCCACAGGCCAATGAAATTTCAAGCCTTGAGAGGTAAAATGATCATTTCTGACATTTAGAAGACAACAAGATGCTCTGTATGCAGCAGTAGGAAAGAGCAGGGTCTAGAACAAGAAGGAAAGAGCCTGTCCAAAGTATCATGCCTAAGCTCAATCTGCAGCTCTACAGCAAATCTACATTACATTACTTGTGTTATTACAATAGCACCAGACCCCCCTAAAGGGATTCATATGGTCCTCTGTGGTCTGAAGCTTTGTTCACAGCTGTTTTCTTTTTCCATAGGCATTCTCAGTCTCTTCCATGTCTGGCCATGGATCATCTATTCACCCTGCCATTTCAGCTCTGAAGCTTTCCCCGCAGGCTTACCAGTCAGCCATCAGCCAGTCTCCACAAACCAGCTCCAAACAGGACTCCTGGAACAGCCTCGTGTTAGCTGAAAATCATGGGGACATCATAACTACATAACCTGGTCTTCCACCCATGAACTTCAGGCGGATCTGCTTGAGGGATGAAGAAGATGCCATGTAATCATCAAGTCAATGTTGTTTCCCACCTCCCCTGCTCTCCTGCATTCTCTCTCCTTGTGAGATGTTCCAGCAAAGAGGTAAAGAGGACTGACTTATCTGAGGTGTAGGAGAGCTCTTATGAAACGAACAGAGAAGACTCAAATCTCAAAGTAACTAATAGATTCGGTGCCTTTTTTTCCCACTTTAAATGAGCCTCTCTATTTGATTGTCATCACCTTCTATGAAATAGCCAGAAACACAAAGATGGACACAGTTCTAAAGTTGTTTTTTTTTTTTTATTTAAAAATAACTGGCATTTAAGACTCAGACAATGGTGCAGCAGAGACTTTTTTTTTTCTTCTGTCACCATCCGTTCTTTTCCTGACCAGAAGAAAATGCCATCATCTTCTCATTACTCAAATAGTGATACTCCACCAAATGGAGCCAGTTCCAGAACAGTTTGTTGAACAAACTTCATGAGACATGGTGTGGTGGCTTTAGTGGATTTGATATGATCTAAGGCAGAGAGGAGAAGAGATCCTCCCACATACATCTTCAGCTCACACATCTAGAGCATTGTCTTCATTTTCCTAGATGGTCTGAAAAGCTAATGAATGTCTATTTAATAGTAACTCCTTTCCTATTTATCATTACAAACCCATGGGACTTGTTTCCAAAAGGTTGTTGGCCAAGCATGGAGAAGGTCTGTCCAAAGTCAAAGGGGGATTTTGGAAGAAGGAACCTTCTGGAAGCACGTAGAGGAGACCCACATTGGTTATCAAATCCTGGAGAAAATCGCTGGGCTCTTCCCTTATGGATAGCTACAAGACAGGCCTAGAGATTATTTAAGAGCACAGTAAGTGAAAGACGCTCTCTCAACGCTGCTGTGCCATCGCTTTTGAGACAGTTAATTTAATTATTCTGCATAGTTTTGCATTGGTTTTGATGTCATTGATGAAATCTGATTGTCCTTTCTTTTCGGCTGTACTATGAGTGCCCACTTTCCACCTAAAGGCTGGGTCATGACCACTTCACAAATCTAACCCTTTAGGATTTCACCTTTTGCAACAAGCAAAGGCTTCAGCCTGTGATGGAGGTAGGCAGGGGCCATTTTCTGTACCAAGCATGTGCATAGACTTGCTTGCCTGCAAGAGAAGTATAACTCCATTCATGCATGAATATTAAGACTGGTGGTTTTTCTTGCCCATAAGGCTCTCAGCAACCAGGGAATCCTAGCAAATGGAGTTGGAAGAGATGCTGAGAGCTCACTGACTCATTCCCTTTTCCCAAAGGGATCAATTCTAGCTAACCTAGCCCAGACTGCTCTTTCTCTAGCATGTGCTTAACAAACTCCAGCATTGCAGATGCCACAGCTCTCCTGTGTAGTCTAAGTGCTTCACCAGATGCTTGCCATGACATTTTCATCAACATTTCTGAGGAGGGACAGCTTTGCCTGCCCAGGCAGAGAACTCCTGGGAGACCTCATCCTACAAGATTATCCACTCTTGTTTCTGTCCACTCCCAAGCTCTGTTACTACTCTTGCCTTCCCTGCTCCTCTTTTCCTCCCTCCATCCAGGACTCCAGAATGCAACTGCCAAGTGAAAATCTAGAAGAGGGATTGTGCATCCCTCTCAAATGTGCCATTCTCTGTCTCCAAGTGTTTAACATTCCCACAAAGAATGTTTCCACTCAAACACCAAGATGCATGGCCTGGTGAAGAGGAAAGCCACGTACATGTTTGAAGCAAAAGAATGGCATTGTATTGTCTTTGAACTCTCCATTTTCCTCCTGATGGTAGAAAATCTTCTATAAGGAGAAGGATTCAACTGGACTGGTCAAGATAAAGACTAGAACTGGAGTCACAGTAGAGACCTGGACCCTTCCACATTCCCTGTGCTCTGTGTAACTCAGATTTGCAGGGTTTTGGAGGGCTGACAGACCCTCTGCACTCCCCAGAGTGAAACACCATGGCAGCGATGCCATGTTAAAGGCTGGAAGGTGTTTGCACCAGAGTTTCCACTCTGTCTTGCTGAGTTAAAGCAGGGTCTAGCCTCATTAGTGTTAATTACAGACAAGGAAGAGGCATTCATGAAACATGAATAAAATTTAACAAAATCCTGTGATTCTGCTCAGGCCTGGTAGGCTGCAGAGAAGAGGCCAGAAACAGTATATAAAAATACCAGTTTGGGGTGAAAACATAAATGCATTTCTCCCCAGGCATTCAGGTCTTTAGCCAACCTCCTCTTTGAACTATATTCCTTTGTAAATGGCAATTGAGCTCTCTGGGATCTGGCTGCGAATTCCTGTCTGTAACAGAGAAGCATGCACCACAAAGATGCCACTTGGCTGATGCACACTAATGAGATACCTAGAACTACCCTGGACACCTGAGAGGGTGGGGAATAGGTGCCCTCCTGGAGAGGAGTTAAAGTCCAGACCGACCACAGGTCCCATTTCTTGTTCCATATGGATGCTCCCAGAAGCTCTGTCTACCTTGCCTTATTACTGTGCTCCTCCTCCTACCCTCAAAGCCAAACTCCCTGGCTGAATTTTTCTCCTGCCCCTAAAACACAATCTGAGATGCCATAAAGGAGCCTGCTTGCAATGCAAGAGGGGAAAAGCCCTGCAGGATATAGGCCTGCCCTATGCTTCCTCAGGTTATCTAGAAGGCCATGGTAAGGTTCTCAGCCTTCCTCAAAACCTTAAAAATAGTTCTTGAAACACAATGAGGAGCATTTACAAGAACCCCTGGAGGCTGTGAGGAAACTTGGCTCTCTTCAGTGAAATTGGCTCTTTTATCTCCCCTTCTGCACCACAAGCAGTAAAAGTCCACATACGTCTGGTTTTGTTGTTCTTTTCAATCACCCAAAACTGTTGTAGAGCTGTGGTCGGTCTAGGAGCATTTGCCACATTCTGGCTAACACTGATACCGAGATGGTGGGAGGCTGACCTCTGATGGAGCACCACCCTGCTAGGTGCTGTACAAACACACCGTAATAGGTGGGTCCTGTTCTACAGAGCTTGTAACAAGGGAATTACAGAGTAATTTAAATCAGAAGGGGCTAGATCAGGTTTCTCAAGGTCCAGTTCAGTCAAGTTTTGAACAACCCCAAGGGTGGAAATTCTACAGTCTGTTCTGGTGTTTAACCACCTTCATGGTGGAAATGTTTTTCCAAATAAACATTAGATTCTAATGAGTAAGAGGGAAGGGCCCAGTCCTGCAAAACACTTAAACACGTATATAAATGCCTTTGCAGGACTTGCTCCCTTAGAGGTCATCACTAATCACACACGCAAATTTTGGTGTTGAAAGGTTTGCAGCACAAGGTTTGGTTGTGCCAAACCAAACCTTCACAATGGCTCAGCGGTCAGCAGAGTGAGATGGGCGGATGAGAACCGGGGCAGGGTGCCAGAGGGGTAGAAAGGTCAGTTAACCATTTTTAAGTGTCTTTCCCCTTTGTGGAAGTGCAATATATTGAATCACTTCAGTTATTGTTTTGTAAATTGATCAGAAGAGATCCATATTTCCCTTGCAATCTTATGGGCTGGCTGGAGAGGGTGCAATCAGGAGGAGCTCATGAATATTGTAAGGGAGCTTTAAAACCAATCCACAACTGTTAAAGTAACATTGAAACTGTGACTATGTCAGGGTGGTGGTTTGTTTTGCTTCTGTTCTCCCCACCTATAAAGTTTGAAGCTTCCCAGGTTAGCTGGGAAGGTCACATGGACACAGACACTTACTTGTAAGGGGGAGAGGGAAACCAACTAACTGAACAAGCTGTAATTATTTAAAGATGTAAAAAAATATATATTATGAAGTAGTATGGCTACCAATCCACATAACTTTACACCTTTAGAAATAATGGAAATAAAACAATGATAATAAAACCAGAAGGCTGCTGCTTGACTCTTAACTACGCTCGTGGGCTTCTTGGCAGGAGCTGGGATGATCACATATGAAGTGCACCTGGAGAAGCAATGCTGCAATGGGTCCTGTCCTAGGGAGCTCATGACAACAGAATTACAGAGTAATTTAAGTCAAATGGGACTATATCAGGTTTCTTAGGGTGCTGTTCAGTCAAGTTTTGAATATCTCCAAGGATGGAAAACCTACAGCCTCTCTGGGTTCTAGTTCCAGTGTCTGACCACCTTTACAGTAGAAATGTTTTTCCAAATAAACATTAGATTTTGATGAGACAAAATCATTGGCAAATTGACTCAAAAACTGAGTCATTGCAAGAGACTGAACATTCTCAGCTCTGGAGTCACACAGAGCCCCCTCGTAGGTAGGAACTGGATGACCAACACAGGATGACAAACACCAGAAGTGACAGACCCAGCAACAGAGCAGCAATTCAAGGCCAGGCTGGATGGGGCTTGAAGCAAACTGATCTGGTGGAAGGTGTCCCTGCCCATGGCAGAGAGGGTGAAACTAAATGATGTTTAAGGTCCCTTCTAACCCAAATTGTTCTATGATTTTAATACAAAGGGGTGAAAGCACCCAATATTTTTTCTATATAGCAGGTAATCCCCCTAGTACAGAGGGGCAAGGGAAAAACTCTTTAGGACACTTAAATACCATCATGACTTACCTTTTTAGTCTGCTCACTAACATGGTTGTGTGTAATAGGCTATTGCTCAGCCTAAATTCTTTCAGCTGAACTCAGAGGCACCACCCTCAAGCCCAAATCATGTTACCAGCAAGTGCTGTACTTCTGCAGAGGGTGGAGGTGGCTGAGCACAGCTCTCCTACAAGCAGGCACCCAATCTTCCTCCTAGGGTGCTCCATTTCCCTCCCAAACCAACCAGGCCCTGGACACCAGTGCAACTGGTAGGACAAGTACAAACAAAACCCACCCCACCATCATCATCAGCTGAGGCGCTCCCCTGCTATTTGAGGGGGAGGGATGGGCGTGGGATAGGTCCTCCTCCCCTATAAAAGTGGGTGGGTGGTTTTGGGTGTATAAGGTTATGTTGAGGTCAGGTAGGTATGTTAGGGGGTAGGTTAAGATGCTGTGGGAGGTGGTTGGGGGCAGAGGAATGCATATGGGGGAACAGAAGGGGGGGGCAACAAAGTAGGGGAGAAAGGCTGTGTGGTCTGCTCCCCTGATGCATGTACAGGGTGGGCCTGAGAAGGGCAGTGGTTTGGGGGCTGGATGCAGGAATGTGGGGCTTGGGGGGGAGTGCAGTGGGTACCCCCACTGCCCTGGGGAGACATGGGTGAGAACAGAATGAGAGCTCTGGGCTCAGTTGTCTTGGAGAGCTGCAAATTGATGCTTGGCTGAATGTGAGAAGATGGGGAGTTCTGCCCCCCACCTAATTACACATGGAGGGTCTGGGCTTTGCCTTGAAATCCCTGCAGGAGCCTTGGACAGGTGTGTGAAGCTGTGGTGGGACATCCTCCACAGCAGATGTGTGGCTGCCATCCCTGTGTGCAGGTGAGCTGGCAGCACGGGTGTGTAGGTAAAGTTGTGCTGAGGTACATGAACCTGGCAGCTTCATCCTTGTTATGCTCCAGTGTGGGTGTTTGGCTTCTGTCTGAGCACAAGGACTGGAAATGAGCCCATATGTGGGGATGACTTCTCCTGCAGTGGTACCAGCTCAGGTGGTTTGCTGGGACAGGCTCTGGGGTGCAGTGGTCGTGCTCTTTGAGAGATGGGTGTTGTGCTCTGCAAGAGAGGGCTGGGGCTTGTTCTCCTCCTTGCAGGGGGACCATTTTGGAAGAGACTGTAGTAGGTCCAGAGTAAAAAGGTGAAGTAGGGAGAACCAGAGACAGCAGATGCTGGTTCTTCTGATGCCCTGGGGTAAAGGTTAGGCTCTCCTCTAGAACAGGAGCATTACTCTGCTGTCCGGAGTGGTTACAGCAGGGGGAGTATGTGCGTTAAAACCTTACAAAGTACTCGGCACTTGTAGTCTCTCTTGACAAGCTTGTTGTGACCTGAATGAGCAGCAATCAGAGCTGTGCAGCTCTGCAGGTGACGAGCTTCCTTGGGGCCTGGGCTCTGAGCTGTGTGAGAGGTCCTGGGGCTCATTCCATGCTGCTTGACATGAAGCCAGTGCCTGGATAGTCAGGAGGAAGACCCAAAGGGCATGGACAGACCCCTTGGGTGACCTGTGTCCAGCAGCCAATGCTGCTCCCAGGGATCCAGATTGCTGCTGGTGCCTTTGGCAGCAGGAGCATCTTTAGCTGATGACCTGCAACAGGCTTTTCTGTAAAGTCTGTACAAACTGTAGATTTTTTTGGGTGAAACTGGAGCAGGTCTGTGACTAATTATCCTGTGTCCTAGGTGATGCAGGAATGAAGCTCAGACTTTTGCTCCTGGTAAAGCTAGTTTGTACGACCAATTGATATCTTTGGTTTCATGTCTTGGATCCAGGTAATGTTCCCTGATGTGTTTTCCTCCTGAGTCCTTCCAAAAAGGATTTGATTTGTGCTGGAGCACATGAGGGCTTTACAGCCATGCTGCCTTGTCTGCTCCTGTTGAGGGCATGTCCATACATCAATGCTGTTCACAGCCCTGTGGAGGTAGCTGCTGGCTTAGATGCCTCTTCTGGGCTAAGATCTTCAGTGCACAAGGATTTCTCCTGGATGTGGCAGGAGCATGTGGCACTGAAGGCTTTGGTTTCACAGTCTCTCTGAGCTGATGCAAGTGTGGGCTGCTGTATCTGAGCTAGGTCAGACAGTGGAGAAGCTGAGATGCTAGCATGAGGTGGGAATGCCTCTTCTGATGGGGTGTCCATGCACAAGATTGCTGTTGATTTTCACATCAAGCACTCTGAACCTTGTACTGTGTGCTGTGGAGTTTGAAGCCGAGCCTCTGGTCAGTGCTGGTCTCTGGGATTAGTCTGCAGGGAGAATTGGCACTGTGGGATGAAAGCCAAACTGTGCTTTCCTTGTCCCAGAGCCTGTTTTCTTGTACACCCAGTCCTCAGAACTGCAAGTGACATGCGACTGGGATTTCATGCTAGAAACAACTCCTTATGTACTGGTGTGACTTCCTGGAGGGAGCTACAGGGTGCTGTAGGGATGGCGCTGCTTCATCTCCCCTTCATCCAGAGTCTTCTGATGCTAGGAGACTTCAAGGTGCTGCTAGTAGAGTGTATGAATGCTCCCGAACTGGCCCCATGCTGTTGCAGTCAGTGGGGCAAGCAGCTGGTAAAGCAAGGGGAGGGGATGAACTAACTCCAGTGCTGATCAGGGAGCAGCGCTTGTCATGGTAGCTGTATTGGGAAAAGGATGGCTCGCTGGCCTGTTTTGGTTCATTAATGTCTATGTAAGGTTGCATTTCTCCTTTGTACTGGGACGTCAAGGCTGTAACTGAGGGAATGGTTGGAGTCAGCTAAGCTTTTGTTGTCGGTGGGGACAGAGATGCTAAACAGTCTGATTTTAGGTCCTCTATGACTCCTAGTGAACCTGCAGTAAGAAAGGATTTCAGGAGATCCCCAGGCCAAATTCCTGCTTGTGGGGCAAAAACTACCATTAGAGCAGGTTGCTCAGGGCCTTCTTTGATTGTCCTTGGGGATACCCTTAATTCAGAAATCCCCTCACCTCCCTGGGCCTGAAAGGAATCTGTATCTCTTTGTGGACTTTGCCACAGGGACTGGAGTGAGGACAGGGGTGAGGAGATTGTGGTGAGCTCAGCCTCTGATTTTGTGTATTTCTGAGTTGCAACTTTCCTTCAAGTTCAAGGCACCAAGTGTGAGAAGGACCTGCTATTCCCTCAACAGTTGCAGGAGATGCCAGAGGGCCCATCAGTGAGGAAGTTCCAGCTGCTGACCTCCCCTTTTGTGGGACAAGTGGTGGCCAAGGTGGGGGGAAGCAGCCAGAAGATCAGTGTGAATGACCTGAATGCTCTGAGGCTCCAGGACTCTCAGGTGAGCTGTACTTGACAGGAAATTATTGGTCCATGACAAGTCTGAGGCAAACCACCGTTGTCCTGGGTCTGGGTCACGGAAGGTGCACAACCTGCAAATGACACCAAGTTTGTGTTTGAGATGGACCATTGGCTTTGTTTATAGCTGCTAAATGGGTGCAGTGCCTGTTTTGGAGTACCATTCTGTGTTATGAAGTCTGGGATCAAGGTTACTGCAAGGAGAGGCTGTTGCAGTGATGTGGCTAGATATGGAGATACCCAAAATTATTTGCAGTTTTGAGTCAGTCATGCTAATTCTGTGCCTCTCAAGGGATGAGGAGTTGGTATTGGTGAGGGCTGTTTGTAGATGAGAGTTGATTTCTTCAGTATGCAGATGTCAGAAGCAGCAGCCTTGTTTCCCTCAGCTGTGAACTTGCATGATTACTTCCCTTATACCAGAGCAGGGTTTCACCTGGCTAGGTTGACATGTCTGTGCTGTGGGCACTTGTGAGATAGTCACACTGGGTCAGTCCTGCTGGGGGCTTCACTTGCTTGACTCCCCTCAGGTAATGACTTAAACTTGACTGACCAAGTGCTGGTGCAGCCTCAGCTCTGATTACATGATAGTCTCAGCTGGGGGCATAGATGTGAGCTGCTCAGCAGTCATTTCTGGCCAGGCTGTGCCTTCAGAGCCACCCTTGAGTTAGGTCACCCTAGCCTGAGACACTTGAGGCCAGCACAAAGTGGGGAGGCAAACAGAAAGCAGTGATGACAGACTTCAGAACCCTGTGTGTCTCTCCTGGTGTGTCTCTGGCCTGACAGGAGCCTCTGGTAGAGCTTCACATTGGAGTGGCATTTGAACGCTTTGTGCTTCATGTAGACAAGGAAGGGATGCTGCAGCTCTGATGGGAATGGCTCAGATGCTAATAAATCCTGTGTTTGGGGTGGGGTGATTTGCCTTCTATCAAAAGGATGTTGTAGAAAAGTCACTTGTATGGAAACAACCAGAGGTTATATGGATCCTCAGTACATCCCACCTTTTTTCTCAGGTTCATGGGAAGAACTTGTACTTGGCATTTGTGGCAGCTGAAGGTCCCTTAGGACCAACTGCAGAAGAGACAGTGCTGCAAAGAGAGGCTGCTAGTGGGGCAAGTTGTCCTGCTCAGGAAGGGCAAGAACAGGTTTGTGCTCCGCAGACACATCCCCAGGATGAGGAGCTGCAGGAACTCCAGCCCTCAAGACCTGAAGTGCCAGATGCAGCAGAGGGTCCAGGCAACTGGCTGCGCTTCCACTTTGGCTTGTTTGGCAGCGTTCGGGCAAATGAGTTCTCAAGAGCAAAGAAAGCCAATAAGAGGGGAGACTGGAAGGACCCTGTACCCAGGTATTTAGTGGATTCCTCACAAACTATGCTTTCTCCTTGCCTCTCATTAAGGAGAGACACTCTTCTGTCTCTAAATTTTTGTAGGGATGCTTTTAGCCTTGTCTTTTCTCTCTTAATTAAGATAAGTAGGTGTGAGAGATGGCATGAGTGGGTGTGTTCAGCCAGGGAATCCACAGTGCACTTGCAGGATGCATGTTGCCTGCCAGCCTGGGGATCATAGAGATAAACTTTTAGGATGCCAGACTGAATCATGCCCACAAAATGCCAGTTTATCCCAATTACATGCCTTTTAAAAAAAGCCTTGGATAAATAGCATGCATCTAAGGCAGCTGAAGTGATGCTGTTAAAGGCAGCAGTGCATTGAAAACATGGACTACAGTCTGTATCCTAAGTCCCACTGGAAGTGTACTGAACAAGGTATAAATATTGGAAGATTGTATGGACTCTGCTTTTGTAAGCCATTTAGTCTGAGTGGTTAATAATGCACAAGGTGGGTCTGGCCCCTGTGTATGTGCTGTACTCCTTGGGGACAAACTCCATGCCCCCCCATCCTGCAATCTTTTGAAGAATTGCTTTATTTCTATACAAGTAATTTGAGATAGTTTTGTGTGCTACTTTCAGCATCTGTTTCCCTGACATATGGACCCTACCACTTGCTGGAGCCCTTGGTCATCTGGCTTGCCTGCTGAGGAGAGCCAAGGTGTTGATACCTGTCCCTGCCTCTGCTTTCTCTCTGCTAGGGACCACAGGGCAGCAGCATGAACAATTGTCCACAAGCTGTGTGGGTTCACACCAAATTTTTTGGCTGAGATAATTACAGATGTTACTTTGAATTAAGGTGGTGGCCTGGTGTGTTGGAGTGCCTGCTGTCACCCTGTGCACACAAGTAAGTGCAGTGATAAGCTGCAGGGAAGCAGCAGCTGGACTAGGGTATGACCTTTGATTCCCACTTGAACTGTGGCAGTCCTCCTGCCTGAGGAGGCCTGGGGGACTAGTACGTCAAGATGTCTCCCTGGGTCTCATGAGAATGAGTAGCCATGTGTGAGGGCTGATGCCTCGCTGCATTCTTCTCAAGTTTGTCCTGTACAGGCTTTTTTCTCACCTCCCAGTAGCTTTTCACTCCATTGCTATGCTGCACTCTTTCTGTGCAAGTTTCTTCAGCCAAAGCAAGATTCAAATGGTTCAGGGATGTTTCTGATGAGACTTCAACTTCTCTGTTTCTCCCAGGCTGGTTCTGCACTTTGAGAGTGGAGGCTTCCTTGTTTTCTACAATTGCCGAATGCACTGGTGCTCCTCTCCGAGGGCGAATCCTGCTTCTGACATCCTGTCTGTGGAGTTCCACCGTGGCCAGGCACTGGATGCCCTCCGTGCACCCAATCCCATCTGCTACACCCTCTTAGACCAAAGATATTTTTCAGGGCTGGGTGAGTTCCAGGGCATAATGGAAGAGCAAGAAATAGAGGAAGGCGGGTGGGATGCCTCCAGACGCAGACCTGCATGTCTGAGCCTTTTTCTCCTTAGCCTTGTGGCTTCTGGTTGATCCAGCTGAGGGTATGTGGTAATCTCGCTGAGTTCCAAGACTTGCAGTCTGTAGCCACTTCAGATACTTGGGTGCACCCTGTAAGCCCAATGGTGCAGTGCCCACTGAACTGTCTTAGTGTGGGTGGATTGGCTTGTACTTGTGGAAGAAAGGAAGGTCTGCTTAAGGGTAGTGGGAAGAGAACATCATCCAGTCCAGTCGCAGCTGTAAGTCTACTCTTGTATGCCACCTCTGACAGGGGCAGTGGCATTGCTAGCTGTGGTCCTTGAGGCAGAAGTCACAGACTGGAGCCATAGGTCTACATCATCTTGATAACAAATATCCTTATTGTCTCCTTATTTCTGACCGTTTCCAGGGAACATCATTAAGAATGAGATCTTGTACCTGGCCAAGATCCATCCGTTAACACAAGGCTCTCTCTTGGCGCACTCAGATCTGGAGCATCTGCTTGACTATGCCATTCAGTTTAGCTTTGACTGGCTGCACAGCAAGCTGCATGACAAAAGGCTGCATCTTCAGATCTACCAGAAGGAGCAGTGTCCCCTCGGGCATACAGTGATGAAAGGAACCCTTGGACCCTCAAATAGCTTTAAGAGACTCACATGGTGGTGTTCTCGGTGCCAGCCTGCAGTGCTGTCAGGGGACAGGGATCTTTCCCCAGTCACTGAGTGACCTGGCTTAGTGTTCCTCCTTTCCTGGAGAGTGTCTAGGTGGTCTCTGAACTATGCTCTTAGTTGTCCTGAGAAGGTTTTCATGGTTTCTTTTGAGGCTGTTGAGTTTGCTCCTTAGGGACAGTGAGTTGGCAGAGTTAAGTGCTTAGTGGAAGTCACAAGAATCACTGCAGTACTGTGTGCCCCTGGGTGCAAAAAGGGAAGCAGTGGTACATGTCTACTCTTTTTGTCACAATGATGCAACAGTGCAAATGGTTTGACCAGTTCTGAGGAGTCCTGGTCAGCCTGTTCAGACTACAGTAAATGGAAAGCATAGGGTGTTGAGGAGACAATTACTGTGGTCTGAAGTGAGCTTATCCCTTGACCCTGGTGTGGTAGAGTTTGTAGAAAGGAGTATATCCCTCTGCCTAAATAACTTGGTATTAGATAACCCTGCCTCTGCTTGTAGCTGAATACCTGTGTGCTGGGCTGCAATTAGGTGTGGTTAAAAGTAAGAGCTGTTCCTTCTGTCAGCTCTTACAGGAACAGCTGCTTCCTCTTGAGGGGAGAAAATAAACCTCAGTAGTGCTTGATGGAGCTCATCTCTGCCCCCACAGGTTTCAGTTCTGTGACAAACTTCCAATTCCAGATTTTGCTGTTGAACACAGTATTTTTACTTTTTTTTATGATGGAGATTGCATAAAACTCATGATCTCCAAGGTAACTTGAAAGCAGAAAGCCTTGGAAACAGATGATGTGGTCCCTCCTTTGTTGAGCTGTGTGTGTCTATGCAGTAGGCAGGATCTGTTGTTGTCCTCTCTCCCAGGATCTGGATTTATTTGAACAGACTGTTGACTTCTGTGAAAAATAAAAGCTGGAGTTAGAACTGCTGGTGATGTTTGTCTTTAGTTCAGTGTGTCTTTTCTGGATTTAAAAAGTGAGGTGTACAGGGGAAACTAGTGTTTGGCGCCGCCCTGTAGCGGATGGTACCTGCAGCTTTCCAAGGCCATGTAAGGGTGGCTCAGCAGGAAAACTCTGTGCAAGAGAACTGGATCTAAAGGTGATTGTAAATCAACTGGGGATGCTGGAGTTAAACACCTCGGCGGTAGGCTGCCTCCCAGGCAAGATTTGGACAGACTCTCCCCTGTGAACTGTGAGGCCCTTGAGTAGTCCCAGGTTATGAAACTGCAGAATAATCCAATTAACGGGGTTATGGTGCCAAGGAAGATGGTTAATGTCACTTCTGAGCATGTCCTGCAGAGTGTTAGCAAAGGCCTGGGAATGAAGCATGGTCTTTCCAGTGCCTTTCAAAAACAACCCACAGAGCAGCCCAAAAGCTAAACCTCACAGCTTGAGGGAATGAGATGGCAGCTGGGTGTCTGAAGGGGGGTGTGGGTGCAGGGAGCTGCTTGGAGGCCTCAGGTCCTGGCTCGAAGCAGTGGAGGGTGACCCCAGAGAAGTACCACGGGGGAGAACGATGAGACGTGACGTAAATCAAAGGAATAAATAAAAGCCCTGCCTCAGGTGGGGGGTGGCAGTGCGGGGCCGCCTCAGCGGGGCGGGGCAGGTGTTGTGTCTCCCCGCGCCGGGCCTCAGTGAGAGAGTGGGCCGGGCTCCGTGGCGGCCGGGCCGCGCGTGGGCCGCCCGGATCCTCCCGCCGCCGCCGCGTGTGGAGCCGCTGCCCAATCACCGCCGGCCGGCCGGCGTCACACCAGCTCCGCCGCCTTTCTATTGGCTGGCGCTTCCCTGGTGCGAGCGCGTCTCGGCCAATGGATGCCCCGCCGGCCCACCGAGCGATGGGACGAGCGGGTTGATTGGCGGAGGGGCGGGGCGGAGGCGGCACCACCCGGCTCTCGTTAAGCACCGGGCGGGTGGAGTGGGGGGGGCGGCGGGCGCAGGGCGGCGGCGGCGGGGGGGGGATGAACGCGGCCCCCATGGAGCTGCTGAGGAAATGGCTGGGCCACCCGGAGGACATCTACAACCTCCTGCGGTTCAAGATGGGCGGCTACCGTGCCATCATGCCGCGGATCGACCCGGTGAGCAGGATGGGATACCGGGCCGGGGGGGGATGCGCTTCGCTATCTCCGCCGATGCCTAGAGCGGGGGAGGAGGGGGTTGGCATCTCGCTGCGCGGCTGCGGCGTTGCCATAGGTGAGCGTTGCAGGGCCGCGCACCGGCTGGGCTGTGTGCGCCTTGCACGGGCTCGGTGCATCCCATGCGTTGCACCGACCCGGCGGGCATTGCACCGGCTTCGAGTTTCCCGGGTGTTGCGCGGGGCCGGTACCCTGCGTGCATTGCACGGGCTTGGTGCTTTGCACTGGCCCCAGGTTTCCCACGCGTTGCACAGGACCAGTGCTTTACGCTGATGCAGTTCGCAGCGTGCATTGCACCGGCTCCGGGCGTTGCAGGATCCCGCTGTCACCGGCTCCGAGCGGTGCATCATCGTGATGCTTCCCGTGCATGGCACTGACGCAGGGTATTGCACGGCCCGGGCGTTTTGCACCGGTGTCGCGCATCCCACGTATTGCACGGCCCGGGCGCTTCGCCTGCATTGCACCCGGTTGCACGGCCTGGGTGCTTCGCACCGGCTTTATGCTTACGTCTTCATTGCACGGCCTCAAGTATCACACCAACCCGGTGCCTCGCACCGGCTTCAGGTTGTCGGTGCATCGCTTGGGGCCGGTACCCTGCGTGCATCGCACCAGCCTCGAGTGATGCAGCGGTCCGGTGCTTTGCATGCATTGCACGGCCCGGGTGCTTTGGACCGGCTTCAGGCTTTCCATGCATCGCTCAGAGCCGGTACCCTACGTGCATCGCACCGGCCCCGAGTAACTCGGGGGCCCGGTGCTTTGCTTGCATCGCAGCGGTCCCGTGCATTGCACGGCCGGGGTGCTTCGCAGCGGCTTGATGCTTCCAGTGCCTTGCACGACTCCGGACACCGCACCAGCTTCATTCAGTGCTTTGCTCTTTCCATGCATTGCTCGGGGCTGGTACCATGTGTGCATGGCAGCGGCCCCGAGCCCTGCAGGGGCGCGGTGTTTTGCATGCATCGCACCGGCTCCGTGCATTGCACGGCCCGGGTGCTTTGCACCGGCTTCAGACTGTCGGTGCATTGTTCGGAGCCGGTGCCCTGCGTGCATCGCACCGGCTCCGTGCCCGGCAGGGCCGCGGCGCTCGGCCGGGACGGGCGCCGAGTGGGTTAAGGGGGCGGGCAGGCTGGGGGGGGGGGGGGGCGGAGCGGCCGCAGCCCCCCGCCGCCGCGCCCCCATGGCGGCTAGCTCCAAAGCCGTGGCCCTCCTCAAGCGGACTCTGGCCCTGTCACCGCCGCGGGGTCCCCCCCGGGCGCTGGGGCGGCTGCGGGGCGGCGGCCGGCGGGCGCAGCAGCAGCGCGGTGCCCCCGCGCCCCCCCCGGCCCCGCCGCTGCCCGCCGCCCGCCTCCAGCCGCCCCCCGGCGCCCCGCTCTGCCCGCAGGACTCGCTGGGATGTGGCCTCCGCACCTGCTACCGCTACCTCAACCAGACCAGCCGCAGCTTCGCCGCCGTCATCCAGGCCCTGGACGGAGAGTTGCGGTGAGCGGAAGGTGGGGGGTGGCTGGGAGGGGGCGGGTGCAGTGTCCCCCCCCCCGCTGGGGTTCCCCGGGAGGTGGTGGCTGCAAGGCCCCCCCTGACACCATGGCTCCCCGGGAGGTGGTGGGTGCAAACCCCCCCCCGGCGCTGGGGCTCCCCGGGAAGTGGTGGGTGCAAGGCCCCCCTTGCACAGGGTCTCCCCGGCAGAGCCAGCCGGGCGGTGGTCTGTGCAGTTTCCCCCTATGCCATGTTCCTTCAGCTGAGCTGCTGGAAACGCTTCCCCTTCCACCCCTGTGCAAGCAGATCATGGGGGTCCAGGGCTGGGCTGGCCGGGAGAGCCGCCATCCAGCCCCACCCCCTGCAGCTGGACGTGGGGTTTCCCACGTCCCAGCTGGCTGTCACGCATGATTCCCCCCCCCCACCCCCCAGCTGGGTTCCTGGGCCCAGCAGGCCTGGGGACGGGCACCAGCAGACGGTTTAAACTCGTTGCTTGGCCGTGTGCTGTTTATGACACCCTGGGAATGTGTCCCAGCGGTGCCAAGGCTGGCGCCGGCCTTCAGGCTGGCTGGAGGGACGTGGCTGTGCCAGTGGGAGGAGGTGAGCAAAAACCCTGGGGCTAACCGAGGGTCTGCATGCTGCCTGGAAGCAGCTGCCTCAAAATCTATGTGGGCACGGGGAGGGGGGGGGTGACGGACTTGCTGCACAACTCATTTTTTTGCCATACAAATTTTGCTGACCCATGCAGGAAAGTTTCAGCTGGTCATAATTATTGCTGTTGTACCAGAGGACGCAAAGCTCAGCTGGCCTGTGGCCTCATGCATACGTGTGTATATATATATATATATAAAATGTGCTTTATATAAATGCCTTATATTCACACAGTAGTAACTGATTTCAGTGTGTAGATCTCTCAAGTTAATCCCAGAATGGGTTAATCATCAAAATTATGGGTTTGTATAAATTGTACTGAATGTGTCTAATGCTGCGGTTGCAACTCCGCTGAGCAGTTGCGGGCGCCAGCCTGAACACTGGGTTATTTTTTGGGTTTCTGAGCCCTAATTTGGCATTTCGGATGGTGCCCCAGAGTTGTCCATTGATTATGAAATGGTGTCTGCAGCCTGTTTTGACAGGAAAGGCAAAGGAATTCAGGATTTTGGCTGGGGCTGAGTGGAAAGGTACAAGTGGGGCCAAGAATTAAACTTTTTTTTCCCCATGCTCGGTGTATATTACATAATGTAGAAATTAAGAAAAAAAAAAAAGAGCCAACCAATAAAACACCTTGAAACCTGTTAGCAGTGTCGGTATGTGGTGTGCTTGCCTTGATCATCCTGCAGTTATCTTTCTCGTCTGTCTTTTCTGTTCTTTAATTCTTGAATTGCGGCTTGCTGGGATCAGGAAGGCTCCCTCCCCTCAGGGCACAGAAGCTTCTGCGTGGCATCCTGAAAAAGCTGTTGCCAGATCTTTGCAACGTATGGCTGTGTGAGGGCTGCTGCTGAACTGCAGCTGGCTCTGTAGTGGAGCAGAAGGAACTAATTTTCAAAGTGTAGTAGCTCTGCTGAAGAGTTCAGGGACAAAAGAGGGAAATGCAAAACAGGCAGAATATAGAAACAGGCAGAGCAGCAAGCTTAACGAAGGAATTGATTTTGCTGGATTGTGTCAAAGAACTGCTTTTGTTGATGTTATCTCCTTTAGGGGGTTAAACTGAACCTCTCTGGTTATGGACTACTTAATATTTGCCTCTGTGCTTGCTGGTTGAAGGAGCTGGTGGTAGGATTCAACACTGAAACAACCGTGTCATGCTGAGAAATGCAGCACTGCCTGGGGTCTGCTTCCAAGCACGCTGTCCTTTGCCACAGCCCAGTCCCCTGCCCTGCTGCAGCTTTGTTTGCAACTTCTGTAGAGTGAAATCTCCTTGTTTGAAGGCTGGGGAAGTGTGAAGCTCTTGCTCCGTGGTTCACATCCCTACCCTGGGGAGAGTTTCCATGCATCCCCCAAGGACTGTAGGAAAACGGAGAACTTCTGGATGAGCGCTTGGAGTGGTGCTTCCTGCACCAGGATATTTATTGGTAGTTGAGCTAAAATGTTTCATTCCTTCTTGCTTATGTTTTTTGGCCCCATAAACCGTGTGTTTTGCTGGCGAGGGCCCTGCCCAGCCCATTGCTCCATGATTAGGGTGTTTTCTTAGACGGTGGGAGGCTCAAAACTGCAGCTTCATCAGCAGCTGAGCCAACATCCTAGCTGGTGGTGGTGGAGAGGAGTGGTGAGCCAACATCCTAGCTCAGGGTGGTGGAGTGATGAGCCAACATCGTTGCTCGTGGTGGTGGAGAGGAGGAAGGGGATGCTCCTGCCTTCCCCTGCTGCCAGCCCCAGGGTCCTGCCTGTCCCTGGGACCCTTTGGGATCCATTCCTGTAGGTTCCGCTGCTTTGTGGGGCTGGCAGAGGGTGAATGGTGGCAAGGAGAAGGGAGACCTCCTCCCCTGGGAAGGGGGAGCTGTGCCTGGGACAGGGCTGGAGCTTGAGCCCTGAGATGAAACCAGGCTCGCCCTTCGGAAGTGAGTGCTTCCGTTGTATAAAGTGGAGGTACTGCCAGAGTGTCCTCTTGCCAGCTTTGCTGCATGGGTTTTCTGGTGAAGACTGGCTTTGGTTGGCCCCTGCCATCCCCATGGATCTCAAGTTGGAGCCCCGCTGGGAGCATGGTGCCTGGGAACCCTGCAGAGAAATGGGGAGCTGCAGGCAGACCACGTTCACTATGTAATTGTTTTTATTTTATGTTTCATAGAATCATAGAATGGTTTGGGTTGCAAGGGACCCTTAAAGGCCAGGCCCCCTGCAATAAGCAGGGACATCTTCAACTAGATCAGGTTTCTCAGAGCCCTGTCTAGCCTGACCATGAATGTTTCTGGGGATGGGGCATCTACCACCTCTTCGGGCAACCTGTGCCACCGTCTCGCCACCCTCACTGTAAAAAATTTCTTCCTTTGATTTGCCCGAAGCACCACAGAGCTAAGCTCAGTGTATGATGCAAACTAGGGATGCAGTTAAGGTTTGGATGCAGAAGTGGGGTTAAATAAGTATTTTAATTATGCTGGGCTCTGGACTTGTTGCTAGCTCTTCCCTTGGGACAGTGTCAATGTGAGACATGCTTCTGAGATGGCATTTCAGGTTCTGCTCCACCTTTCTTGGTTGCTGCGGGTGGAAGTTGCTGCTGAGAAGGGAGCAGGGAGTCCTGGGCACTTGCATCGTGTCAGATAAACCTTTGCAACCCAGTTGAAATGGAAAAAACTCAGTCTTGTGAAGGAACAGGAGGGCATGAAGAGAGCTGCTCATGAGCACTCAGATGTGTGGTTTGGTGGATGTGTTAAATACCCTTCAGTTAAGCTAAAAATGCAAAATTTAACAGTATTGGCCCTAAGAACCAGTCAGTTTTCCCTGGCAACTTAATCAGCGCTTGCACATTGTCATCTTGGGAGAGCAACACTTTTGCCTAGTGATTAGCATTTAAGCAGTCCAAGCTGTTCTTCATTTGTTAAACAATTAATAAATGCATCATCCTGTTGACGCATCACTGCTTATCATTGCATTATAACTGCATTATCAATGCTAATCATTTAGCACTTGGGGATTGTTTTATGTAAATCCTGGAGCTGGAGCCAGTATTTCTTGCCATCAGGGCTGTTATTGCTCCACATGCAGAAATACGGAGCCTGGGTGGCGAAGGCAGGGGCGGTAGGGCCAGGGAGTGGCTCTCCAGCAGCTTCCCACTGGGGTGCTGGGACACCTGGGCTGGCTCCAGTGTCTTGTGCACGGAGATAGAAAATACGGGGTGGTTTTGGCTCTAAGCTGTGAGTCTTAATGTTCCTGTTGCACAGTGAGGCACCCCCTTACACCCCCCTCCCACCAAATAGGATGAAAGTGTGCTGGGTGCAGAGTATGGGAAACGCTAGGAAAAGTACACCTGCGTTTTTTCCCCTTCCCTGTTTTGTATTTGCTTTTTCCGATGAACTGACCTCAGGCTCTGTCCTCTGGGTCCTGGCGAGCGCTGGCTTTGCTTGCATGGTTGAATCTTGCTTGCGGGGTTGGACCTGGCAGGGACCTGTCCTACCCGGGGAGACCTTACAGGCCTGTCCCTTCCCCAGTACGCATCTTAGCCAAAAGCCATGCCATAGTTCTCCACATGAAGGAAAAAACCTGGGTTTTCTAACCCAGCTCAGGCATGCCACAGCTTTTGCAGCAGTCAGCCCGTAGGGACTGTGTGCCAAGGCACCTCTGTTGCTCAGAGTGGAGGTTCAAGGAGATGATGAGCAATGTAGGTAGGTGGGAAGTGCTGCTCTTGGTGCTTTCCATCCCTAACCTGCTCCTGTGACCCTGGGATTCTGAGCAGCATGTTTCTAATTCATTTATGTTCCTGCACTGTGGGGGACAGCCACAGTCCCCAGGTGAGGGCTGGGGAAGCTGGCACCCTGAATCTAGTTGAAGATGTCCCAGCTCATTGCAGGGGACTTGGACAAGATGACCTTTAATGATCCCTTCCCATGCAAACCATTCTGTGATTTGATGGAGGAGGGATTATTGCATGTGGGCATCCCTTGACCAAAGCTGGTTTCCAAACTAGGAGATGCTAGGGTACAACAGTGGGAGCCGGGAAGGTGTCCACATCACTGCGTTCTTCTGCTCAATGACTGAAGTATTTTATTACTTGAAATGGGAAAGTGAGTTGTGCTGGAAGTGCTCACATCCTCCAAAGGCACCAATGACCTGGCAGTGCCAGTGTGTGCCATGTTGAGCATGCAGTGCGTCTGCCAAAGGCTGTGCGGTTCATCTTGGCTGTTTGTCCTGCCTAATAGGCAATCCTGAGTAAGGGATTTTTGTTTTTTCTTCCTCCCCACTCCCAGACATGCCGTCTGTATATTCTACCTAGTTCTCCGTGCCCTGGACACTATAGAGGATGATATGAGCATCAGCTTAGATATAAAGGTCCCGATGCTGCATGAGTTTCACTCCTATCTTTATCAACCAGAGTGGAAATACATGGAGAGCAAGGAGAAGGACCGGCAGGTGCTGGAAGACTTCCCAACGGTAAGGCATCCATCTTCTTGCTTCAGCTGCCTTGTGTCACCTTTGTGTGCATGGTTGTCTTTCCATGTACACCTGCCTGTGCCTGCTGAGCTCGCTGAGTCCCTGGTGTGCCCATAGCTCTTTCAAAGAGCTCCATCACCTGCACGTGGGGCTGATGCAGAGCTGGGGGGAGAAACCCAGACATTGTGCAACTCTCTGTATGAGCCAGAGATGATCTGTCTGTGGAAAAGTTCCAGCTCTAAAAAGTGGCTTTTTGCCTCCGCTGTTGGAAGAGTAGGTGACAGTTGCCTTGCAGACAGCGGTTTTGGATTTGTTGTCGAACACTGTGCATTGCCTGGCTTGAGTGTCCTGTGATCCCTAACAGGGTAGGGAGAGGAGGAAAGCTTGTCTGGCCATCCGGCTTGTGGATAGGCTAGCATTTGCAGTGGTCCTGCAGGATGTGCCCTAGAGCTACAGGAGTCTCTGTGCAGATCTTTAACATGCTTATGAGATATAAAGCTCCCCTGGGTGTTGGTAACAATATTGCCCAAAGTCTTATTGCTCTAAGGATCCATCTAAAAGGAAGCCACAGAGAGTCTGCATCTCCACTAGCAAGCTGAAGCAGTATCAGAGCCTGTTCTTTGACCTGGAGGCAGATTGAGAAAGTCTGGCCATGTCCAAGCCATTACACTCTCTCAGCGTGCTGAACAGCATGGTTGCATCGCAGACTGTCCTTGGGAAGTGTTTTCTGACCCACGCGACTTCCCAAGCACTGCCTGGGGATTGCTTGGGGTCAGAAGCACGTCAGGGACCATGCTGCTTGGAGGTAGCTGCAGGGGACTGAGTCCGTACTTGATATTTAAGCTACTGGTGCAGATGTAGCTGTAGGGCCTTGACTTTGTGCTGAAGGTGCTCAGGATGGCAGGCAGCAGAGCTGAAACGATGATGCTCATCCTCAGCTCCTGCCAGGTTTCAGCCCCAGCAGAAGCGGTGGGGTGGTGGAGCTTTGCTGCGCCGAGATGCAGCATCTCCCAGTGCCATGTGAACCCACAGAGTAGAAAGAGGAATCTGTCTGGCCAGTCACCCTAGAGGGGATGGACCATTAAGCCTCCAGCCCATGGAGATGCTGTGGCTGGAAGGCAAGGCTGGGCTCTGCTGGGTGGGATACAGATGTCTGGTTTCGGTGAGGGCCAAGGAGCGGCCCTCGGTGAATGCTGGAGTTTTGCTGATGCTTGTGTTGATCAGTAATAACTGGGTTTATTATAAGTTCTGTTTAAGAGAAAGTATAATAATTAGTGAGGAGCATTTCATTTCTGAGGAAGTTCTATTTTGTTCAGCTTCTTAACATTTTAAATTTTTTGTACCCTTACCAGGCTTTCCCCAGCAGCAGGAATAGGGTGATTGTTTGGAAAACTGAGATGTATTGTAAATTTTGATGCTCAGCATTGGGATAACAGTGGCTGTGCCCTACCTAGGAGGGAGATGCACTATAGGGCGTGACTGTGTCAGAGGATTTTTGATGTATAATGATAGAGAGATAGCAGGTGTGTGAATGACTTGGTACTTTAGAAGAGCTTTTGAGAAGGTGTTTATGGCACTTAGTTGTTCTCTCTTGGTTATTCACTGGCGCAATCTGAGCTCATGTTCAGGTATGGTTTTAATAATATTTGGCAGAGGTGTACTTGCAAGTCGTGCTTCTCTGGGTAGTGGATTGAAGCCATTGAGACAGAAGCAGAGTCGATATGCTTATGTTATAGACAGAGTGAGGCACAGGGCAAGGACGTGCCACCAGCTGTGGATAGAGTCAGGAGGAGAGCCTGGGTCTGCAGTGGTGCCTGAGCAGCAGTTGTTCAGACCGCTGTCCTTATCAGACGCACACCCTGGGCTGGCTGCAGTTACCCACTGGTGGAGAATAAAGCTTAGTGCAATAAAATGTGGTGCTCCACAGTTCTGGGAAGGGGAGGGATGCACTTTTAAATTTCTTTTCACTGTGACAAGGGATTGAGTCACTGCATCATGTTATTGGACATGCAGAAGAAAGATTTCACACTTTCTCTGTTGCTTGATGCCTTTCCAGTTGTGCAAAGAGTGTCCTGCAAAGCCAGAGCTGGAGAGGGCTCAGGGGATCAGGACACCAGAAGCCTCCTTGGTCTTTTCCCATGGTTGAAATAATGGAGTGCTCTCACAAATTACAAAAAAACCCAACCCAGCTCTGTGTACCAAGCATAGCTAGTTTTGTTCTGTAGCTCCCAAATGATACTAGCCCAAGGCCACAGAGCCTTCCCAAAGATACTGCTGTGTCTGATCTCTTGCCAGAGACCATACATAGTGTTAGACTGAGAACACACTGAGCCTCTCCTGTAAGGGCCTTGAAACAACTCTGGTTGTTGGAGTTGTCCTAGGTCTCCAGCCAAGGCAGCATAAGAGCCTGGTAAACAGTCTTTTTCTGATTTCTTAATAAATGTGGAGCTCTGCTGGTTTTTCCTGACTTTGTTTCCTCCCCCACCCGCTCCATGTTCATTTGTGCTGCAGATCTCCATGGAGTTCAGGAACCTGTCAAAGGTCTACCAGGATGTGATTTCAGATATTTGCCACAAGATGGGCATTGGGATGGCAGAGTTCTTGGAGAAGAAGGTGGATTCTCAGCATGAGTGGGATAAGGTAAGTCAGCCCAGACTGAACGTGAGTAGAGTCCACCTTGTCTCTGGGGAAAGAGGAGATGGAGCATCCCTGTGGGCAGAGGGTTCAGTTGGGTGAGGGAGGCTGTGTGGGATTGGGAAGGCTTTAAGAGACTGCTGGCCCTGTGGTTAACAGGAGGACAGTGCAGATTGTGGTTGTTGCCTACCAGCACGTGTTTTGGGTCACCCATCATGTCCACTGTTCCCCCGTGGGCAGTTCATTCAGCTGCTGGAGGCAGAGTGGCAGCTTGGTGGGACATCCTTGGTAAGGTGTTTGCTGGCCATGGGAAAGCTGAGACATTCTAGGGAGGGCAATGAGAACTTGCAGAAAATGCACTGTCAATTACTTCTGAGCATCATTTTTTCAGAACTTGCTGTGGGAAATAGGCAGCATTTTGTAACAACTGTTCCTTTTATCTTGGTTTTTTCTGTCCCTTCCTTTCTCGGTGCCTCACAGTATTGTCACTACGTTGCTGGGCTGGTGGGGATTGGCCTTTCCCGTCTCTTCTCTGCATCAGAGCTAGAAGATCCTATCGTTGGGCAGGACACAGAGCTGGCAAACTCCATGGGCCTTTTCCTGCAGAAAACCAACATAATCCGTGACTATCTGGAGGACCAGCTGGAGGGAAGGGAGTTCTGGCCCAGAGAGGTGAGGGAAAGCACTGCCTTGGGGTGAGTGTTTCTGCTGTCCTTCTTTGGGAAATGCGCTAGGACTGAAGGTGCTGCTGTCGCTGCTCCAATACAGTGAGTTGCATCCTCTGATTAGAAGGGTTCCTGCTGGAATTCCCTTTGAAATCCTCAAAGCCAGGTTTTTTCCCACTGTTTGTTGGTGTCCCTTGACAGTCTTTCATATTCTGTCCAAGACCTATAATGGATGGAGCCAACCATCCATGCTTCCCAGGACACCTGCCTTGGGAATGCATTAAAGGGTGCACAGCAGAAAGGGCACAGCTAAAATTGCATTATCTCTCATGTCCCTGTAGATCAAAGTTAATAGGAGAGACATGGTCGTCTGCTTTAATTTTACTGAAACCCTACAGTAAAGCTGTGCTGTGTGAGATCACTACTGTTGGCTGTACATCTTCTTGATAGTAACATTTCTTGTAGTGACAGCCGGCTGACAAGTTCCACATCTATCTACAGCTGTCTGGGTACAGATGTGGGGACAAGGTGATGTCTCCCCACACCACCAAGAATTTATTGAGCAGCTTTTCCTTTCCCCCTCTCTGTTAGGTTGTTAGGAATGAGGGAGAATAAGCCTGTGTGAGATGAGGGTACCTAGTTGGTTCCCAAAGGCAGGATTCAGCTCTGCCTGTGCCTGACAGATGTTTGTCTGCTCTTCTTCAGGCTCTCCAAGAATTTTTCTCTCCCTTTTCCACGTGGCTCACCTGTCTCAAGAGTATTTCTTGACGTGAGCCCGATGTGTGACTCACCTTTTCCTTGCTGTAGCTAGAGAAGATGGGAGATGAGTTGCATCTTTCTTCTTTACAATCCCTTTGTATATACAAAGGCCACTGTCATATCTCTGCAGCCTGCCCGCCCTTCTTTTCTTTAGCCTAGTAAGCCTCAATCCTTCAAGGCTTTTGTGGGTCTCTGGCGGTTCTTGTTGCTCTCCCAGACCTCAGACTGTTAGTGATGTCTCTCTTAAGGCATGCATGTGCCCTCCAACTTGTGAGTCGTTATCTTGATGTTTAGGTTTGGAGCAGATACGCAAAGAAGCTCTCAGATCTTGCCAAACCAGAGAACATTGATATGGCTGTCCAGTGTCTGAATGAGCTCATCACCAATGCCCTCCACCATGTCCCTGATGTCCTCACATACTTATCCCGCCTGAGAAACCAGAGTGTCTTTAACTTCTGTGCTATCCCCCAGGTGAGTTATGTTTTTAAGTGGTTCTTCATCATCTGCAGCCCAGCTGATGAGACATTGGAAGTGAAGGAGGTTATTTATCATGTTGGTATTAGCTGGTTTTACTCTTCATCTCTTCTATCTCTTCTTTCTGTCCTTGTACCTACGATTTCTGCTGCTGGTGAGATTGTGGCTCCACTCCAGAATGTCTTGCCATTGATTTCACTAGGGCCAAGGTTACTCCTTTGACAAGCTCCCCACAGTGCGGTAAGGGCTCTTCATGTTTCTCCTTAGGTGATGGCTATTGCCACGTTGGCTGCTTGCTATAACAACAAGCAGGTTTTCAGGGGTGTAGTGAAGATCCGGAAGGGACAAGCCGTCACTCTCATGATGGATGCCACAAACATACAAGCTGTCAAAGCCATCATGTACCAGTATGTGGAAGAGGTAAGTTGAACAGTTTGCTTTGAGTACTCTCTGGCTGGTCCCATCGTCGCTCCTGGCGTGGGATTGAGAAGACATGTAAATCTGTTAATCCTTTCCTAGGAATCCTAGGATTCAAGGAATGTTAGGATTCCCAGAATCCTAGTTGGTTCAGTGCTGGCACTGGTTTTGGCCTGGACCAGGCTGGGTGCTTGATGGGTTCCCTTGAACGTACCCTTGGTCTGTGCCTGTGTTGAGGGGTAGAGACTGAAGTCCTGCCATCCTTCTGGTGGAAGGACTTCAGTGGAAGGACTTCAGAAGGGAATCAGGGCTTCACCTGGGCTGGGCAGGCACAGGGGACCTTCCCCACAGCACACTTCTGAACAGGCGCCATCGTCTCCCCATGGGCAGCGCCGGCAAGCAGTCTTGTTTTCTCTGTGTCTGTAGTTGCAGCTGGCAGCATGATGTGGTGGTGGTTTCCTTGTGCTGTGTGGCCAACAGTAGTAAGAGCAGCTCTTCACAGGTGGTTAAAGCAGTGGGACTCCCAGCTTCAGGGTACAGTGGAGGTTAAGACTTCATGTGGTGGAACAACTGGTGGATGGTTTCACGGGGGGTAAAAAAACCCAACCCCAAACTCAAATCCAGTGAGGGCTGTTAAATAAAAAGACATTACTTCTGCACCAGGGAGACCCTTTAGTTATTAGAGCTCCCTTTGCGGGCTGGCCAACCCCATGGCAAGGGACAGTGACACACCTCAGCACCTTAGTCCAGAAGAGGCTCTCTGTGCACACTTCCTGAAGAACCGTGCAGACAAGTATCCCAAAAGCCATGGGGTTTGCAGACCACGAAGAGAAAAACCCAAAGACCATGGTGTTATGTGATGGAGGGTGGCAGTCACACCAGCTGCTGGTCACCACTGGGGTATCCTCACTGGTTTGAAGTGGGATGTAGCGCAGCGGCAGTGGGTGAGGGCTGGGGGCAAGAACCGCTGGTCCCAGCAGCACCACCTGTGGTTGAGGGATTGTGTCTGCGGTTGCGTGGTCCATCTGCCATCGCGGGGTGCCCTCAAGAGGCTGCTTGGCTTAGTGCAGTGCTCAAGGGAAGCAGGCCCTGGCCCCATCCAGGCATCCCTTGCAGCTGGTTCTTGCTCCATGGCAGTCCACCACTGAGGTTGCTCTTGAGGATGTGGTGGCCCTTAAGGCTTCCTCTTGCACCTGTTTGTCCCCTTAACCTTGAGCAGGAACCATAACTACTCCTTCTTCCCTCCCCAGATCTACCAGAAGATCCCAAGCACTGACCCGTCATCCAACAAGACACAGCAGGTCATCGCCTCCATCCGTGCCATGAGCTTGCCCGGCAGCCCCATGGCATCACGCCACCACTACTCCCCCATCTACCTGTCATGCGCCATGCTTCTGGCCGCCCTGAGCTGGCAGTACCTGAGCACCATCTCCAAGGCCACCGAGGAGTACGTCCAGGCGGGCGAGAACTGATGGCCAGCGGGCGGGCGGGGGGAGAGATGGTTGGCAGATGGGCAGTGGAGGCAGGAGACTCCTCGCCCCCTGCCGCTGTGGATGGCCAGGCACCCGAGGTGCCGCAGGGCCTGGGCCAGTGATGAGGATGGGATGCTGGCGATGAGGATGGGATGCTGGTGAGCTGCAGCCCCAGGGCAATGGTGTGGCATTGCCAGACTCCGCTCCTCACCACCCTTGCCATCTGCTTGGATCGTTACAAACACTAATTGGAGTCTTACTGTTTGGAGTTGATTTTTTTTTTTTCCCTGTCCTGTTGGACAGTTTATGTGAATTATTTTTTTTTTTGTTAGGATGGTTTTAAATAGAAACTCCAGTTGCCTCTTTTCTTGCTTGAGATTTGAGACACATTTCCAGCTCAGAGCTGAGCAAAACCTTCTGGGTTTTGCCTCCCTTTCTTAGGCAGCCTCTTCTTCATTGCCTCTGGTGCCTGCTCCACACTGGAAGGATTGCTGCTTCAGCCAGGAGAGGAACATGCTTCCTTATTCAGGGAAAAAGCTCTGGCCACCTTCTGGTCCTCAGCCCAGGCTGGCTGAGACATCCTGCAGCCTGGAAACAGGCAGAGGCAATCACATTTCTGTTGTGCTGAAGGAGGCTGCTAGGCTTGACACAAGCCCTTTTAATGTTCAGTTCATAGGAGGTGGGATGCTCTCTCGACTTTAATGCACCCCCTGCTGAAAGCAGCCTGTTGCAGATCCCTGCCCTCCAGCACATGGCACCCTGTACTTGCAGAGCTTCATGCTTTCAGGGCTGGGAGGTGATTAAAATGAGAAGGGCTGCCGCATGGCCCTGAGCTAATCACCCCGTACCCGACCCAGGGTCTGGGCTCTGCACCACTTCTTCAGCCCAAGGGGGTGGGTGGCCATGGCAGGGCAGCACCACTGCAGCAGCGCCAGGTGCCTCTGCAAGGCCAGGAGAGCAAGGGTTTGCACCGTGCTGTCCCTCACGTGGTGCTTCTTGGGGGGCCTTGGCGAGTTGGTCACCCTGAAAAGGCAGCAGGGTGGGCTGGGAAGGCTTGAGCCACCGAGGGGGTGGCCAGGGCAGGTTTCCCTGGCCTACTTAGCTCCAGCTTGGGATGACACTTCGGGTTAGACTGACGTGCAAGCTGGAAGAGGTTTCTACTGTGCTAGACTTAACTTCAAGAGGAAACAACGCAGTAAAGGGAAGTCCTGTTTTGTTGGGGTGGGTATTTGTTTTCAGGGTCCCCACCCGCCCCTCCTCCAATGGTGCTTTTGCCTTTGCGAAGGGAAGGTCAGCCCATCTCCTGGTACGGGACAGAGCTGTCTGCCAGGTGCAGTTTGGTGGCCTTTGCAAGGCAAAGCCCCTGCAGCCAGGCTGTTACTGGAAGAAGGACCCCTACTCCACAAGTACCAATGTAGATAGTTTTAAGCTGTTGTTCAAAAGAAACTTGCGGTAGCTCTCTTTGTGCAGCTTCCTGTCTTGTTGAAATTAAAAGTTTTCTTTGGGGGGAAAAAAGAAAAAAGTGTTTGGTATGTTTATTTTTTTGTTAGCTGTCATTTCTTTTACACCAGTAATTCCTCACTATGCCCCAAGATATGAGCCCTCAGCTCAGATGAAATGCAGATGCGTCCTTGCCGCCACTCAGGGCATCACAGTAAAGCGCTGCGTGCCAGGCCTAAAAGAATTGTAACCAGGGTGAGAAAGAGCTAAAGGTTGGTAAATAAATTTTTAATGGCCCTTGCACTGCAGGCAGCAGGAGTGGTGGCACAGCCGGGGGCTGCAGGTGCCTTGGTACATCCGTCTCACCACGCACCCTCCATGCCAGCGTGCAGAGGTGCTGGGGGCAGCCCTGGCTGCACCCTCGCCCATGTTGAAGCACGTTCCCCTGACCAGTGGGCAATGCCCAGGGGCTGCTCAGGAGGCAGCACAAGCTGCAGGCAGTGGCTGCATCCATGCTGGCACCAGTACAGCCAGAGGGCAGGGCTGGGACTGACCACGCTGGCATGACAGAAGGGTCTCGCCTGGTTTCCACAATGCAGGGAACAGGAGAATGGTTTGAGGGGGTCTAAAGTCAACCAAGGGCCAGGAGACAAAGACATCGGAGAAATCATTTATTGGCACAGTTGTTCCAATCACATACACCACAGCTCTGTCTCACTGGTGTCTGAGTAAGCAGAGGTAAGGGGCTATTTTAAAGTGCAAGGGAGAGCCTGCTTCGCACATTTCAGGCATGTAGCCTCAGCTCAGCAATATACTTTGTGCTTTAAAATAATAATAAAAAAAAGCTCTTTTGCTATATTAGTGTTGACAAATCACGATTCCTCCTACATGGCTATTACATCTGCCCCCAGTAACAAAAATAAGGGGTTTTGTTCTTAATGCCTGTGGCTGAAGAAAAAAAAAAGGTTCAATTGTGTGCAATTTAGTGAGATACCTCCAAGCATCTGCATGAGCTCCCTGCAGCAAACATGGGGAACATCCCTCATCTCTGGTCAGTGTTCAGCACCCGCAGTCCCAAAGCATCACACCAATTTTGGGTGCAGCACCCCCACTGAGGTGTGACCTGCTGCACACCAACCTGCCCAGCCATGGCTGAAGGGTGGTTTGCTCTTTTCAGTGTGCTCCTAGATGCTTGCAAGACATTGGATCCAAGGCTCATGGACCTCCAGCCAGGCCCTTCCCTAGGATCGATAACCTCAAACTACAGCAGGAAAAAAAAAAACCCTAAACAAACAGCTGACGAACAAGTGGTTTAAAAAGCAGCCAAATGGATGGAGCAGAGCAAACTACGCACAAAGGGCTTGTTGCGGGCAGGAAGGGGCCTTAACACAGCTCCAGGCAGAGCCAGCCCCTCATCAAGTTTGTCAGTATTTTGTCATTAATAGGTCTAAATTTAGCCAATTCAAGGCACACGCTAACATATCGGGCACTAACAGACCAACCCAGCCAGGGGTACGCAAATCACCCCCACTATGGTTTCCCAGCAGGGTCCATCTCCACTGCCCCACCACATCCCTAGTACCAGCAAAACTACTGCTTCCTACCCTCCCGGTAACAGACCGGTCTGGAAAGGGTGCAGGCTAACCAACTGCCATGGTGCAAGAGGCCAGCAAGCCCTCCAGCAGTCCTTTGAGCATGGAATGCCCCACAGCTGTGACTCACCAGGAGCAGAGGGCTTGCAGGGAGCAGTTTCACTTCCAGCTCCGCCATACCATTAAAAAAAATAAAACATAAAAAGCTTTAATAAAGTAACCTCAACTACAGTCTCTTAGGAGAAAGGGGCTCTGCACCCAATCTGCTACCAGTTAAAAGCATTGGGGGCTCAGGATTATTTGTGGTTTGATCAAGGTTACATCTTCTTCCAGTATTGCTCCGTGCTGGGGATGCCAGCCACAATCTCAGACTCGATGCCACAGTGGTCCTCTCCTCGAAGGATTTTGAAGAAGCCTGGAAGCACAGCAAGAACAAAAATCAACCTCCCCATCGCACCAAGGAGAATGGGGAGGGGGTTCCCTCTGGCAGCCCCCAGGGGTACCTCACCATTGTCTCCCCAGTCGGTGTTCCAGGAGTTGGCAGCCAGCCAGTATGGAGTACCATTGTCCACCCCCCAGCCCAGGATCCGGATTGCATGGCCTCCAACCTGCTCGCCAGACACGTGCTGGTAGACACCTGCAAGGCAACAAGTCAACACATCAACAGGCGCTGTGTCTCCACACTTCAGAGCGCTGACAGCTCATGAGACGTTTGATATCAAAACTCAGAGACCAGCCGAGAAGGTGGCTTTGGTTAAATGCGGACCTGAAGCTTAGTGTAGAGTCTGGAGGAAGGACTGATGCCAAGCATCAGCTCAACATGAAGGACACCTAGAGACGCTCAGCAAGGGGCCCAAATACAGCACATACCAAGCAGTTCCAAACAGGGAATTAGGGTCCACACCAGGAGAGCCATCTGCCAGGAGTTTACCTACAATACCAGCTGCTGTTCTCAGCTGCAGTTCTGGGGGTTCCCCATTGGGGCTTCCTCCCTGAGCCAGTCCGGAGCAGAAACCAATGGATACAGGAGATGGTATCTCCCCACGTTCTTGCAACACCAGATACTCAAGCGTGAACTTGAAGTCTCCTTTCAGACTTGAGTAGCAGGACAAGGGCCACAAAAGACAGACCTATGGATGAAGCAGGGAACGGGGCTCCCTACAGCCTCAGTGCTGATGCTCACCAGACTTGTACATCAGGAAGTCCTCGTAGACAATAAAGGCTCCTTCCACTGGGCCATTCTTGTAGATCTCAGCCATGATTTCCTTCTCACTGTGAGGGACACCATAAGATGTGATGCCTGGGGAGGAAAAAAGTCCCACCATTAATACAGCATTGTCAGGCCACATGGGTCTTGGGACTTGCAGAGACTGCTCAGCATGTCCGTGCAAGAGGCCTTCTCCACTTAAAGGTTAAATTCAAACTCTAAGGTTCCAGAGGCACCGACACAGACAGGCAGGAAAAGTGGGCTCCAACCATCCTCTTCCAGAGGAAATGATTTAACCTGAGTCCTATTCCGTACCCGCAGACCTACTTCAGACAGCTTCACTGGGTATTTTTCTCCTTACACACCCTCACTTCCAAAAAACCCCAAACTACTCAAGGCTAAGACAAATCTCCAAGAAGCAGCCAGGTTATCCTACATGTATAGGGCTGGCTACCACTAAGGAATAAGGAGGTGACTTTGACAGCGTAATCCCACAGGGCTCAGCACCATGCCCTTCAACCCAGGCACGTGCACCACGAGGACTCAAGTCAGTTCCCGTCCCTGCCCCGCCCCAACTCAGCTGGGTCTCAGCAAATACAAACTGTGCATCTGCCAGGCTTATCTTTCCTCCAGGACCACCCATCCCGAGGGCACGAAAATAACCACCATAAACCAGTTTAGGATGAGGTCCAACCCTGCCAAGCCCACCAAGCTACCACTAGGAGCAGCTCTGGAGCTGCTGTGCACTGAGCGGTGTTGGAGGCCACCTCCCTTACCGTAGTGCTTGTCCTCCTTGTATGAGGGCGAGTAGCCTGGTTCGCAGTGCCGGCTGCACCTGGGGGTTTCTCCCCCCTCCCCAGTGCACGGTGGCCGGGAGCCGTTGACATGGTGCTCACAGGGTGGGATGGAGTAGGGACGGCAGCCTGTTGAGGACAGAGGCAGCATGAACCGGCTGTCCCCAAGCACCCCTGTCTATCAGCCATGCTGGAGGAAGTACCATATGCTCCAAGAATGGGCACAACCTTTCTGACCCCAAAACCCCACATATCATGGGGTGCAAGCAAGAGCAGGTCCGTCACAGCCAGATGGCCAATCCTTGCATTGGCAATGAGTTTCCTTCTGGACCTGCTTCCCGCCATCTCCCCTCTTGACAAGGTGATGGAAAAGATGAAAACATGAACCAACTTATGGCCACACTAGGAGGAAGCAGACGTTTCCAGTCTAGAAGTTGCTTTTTGACGGGGAAACACGCCAGGAAGACTCCTGCCCTCATCCAAAGTGTATTGAACTGGTCCAAAACCACCACCACCAAAATATTCACAGCCTGATTCATTCCTGCTACGGAAGCAGGTGCCTTGTGGGGTTGTTAAGTCAGGCTACTGTGCTCCCTTCCTGGATGGGTCTCCTGACTCTAGGTGGTCTTCAGGGGCCCTTGTCCTAAAGGGGTGACCAAAAGGAGCCATGGGGACAGGAGCAGCCAGCTGGGATAGCAGAAGTGTTTGAGCAGAGATCTGAAGGAAGGAGCAGCCACAAGGATGCAGACCAGAAGAGAAGCACCCTGAAGGACATGAAGCTGTAACAGAGATGCTCCTCTTTGCTTTCATAAGGGTACTGACCAGGACTTACCCACATGGGAATCATAGAGACCCCCAGACACGAGGCCCCTCTCTGTCCAGTACCTCCATGCGCCAGAGGGGTAACCACCATTGCACCTGAAGAAAGAAGCAGCAGTTCCAGCTCCAGCCTTCCCCCCTTTTGGGAGAAGAGGGGAAACGGAGCCATCATGGGATGGCTGAAGGGAAGCGTTCAGCATGTTGAACCTTTTTAAGCCTGTCCCTGCCTTCCCCAGGATTTCTAGGCCTCGAGACATCAAAGCCTCAGGGCAAGAAGGAGCTAAGAGCATCCATGCCTCCAAATCCCAAAGCAGTGGTGCTTCACCAGGTCCCTGGTCAGCCTCTGCCACCAGAGGCAGCAAAAGCCACACAACTTGGAGACACACACACCCCTACGCCCCCACCCCCCACCCCCATCCCCCACACCCATCCGCTCTCAACAACTGCAAAAGCCACAGGCAAAATTTGGCTTGTGCCTGAAAACCAAGGCATTGGGGCTATTAAAAGATCCTTCCTTTGGCTTAGGCTGCCGGCGACTCTGCATGGGAAAGCATCGTTATCTGCTTGCCCTCCATCCACCAGCCATCATCATCCACTGCTGCTGGGGCAAGACGTGGCCCTCAGGGACTTTCAGTCCACGCAGACAACTTTCTGTTCCCACCTAACCCCAGCAACTACAGCATAAACCACTGGTGGGGCTTCCTGTTCATTAGGGAGACTAGGAAAATGGGGCTGAAATGGTCAGCATCTTCAGGTTGTGGCCCCACTCCTCCCACCCACCTTTTAAGCGCACGAGAACCCAGAGCAGCTCACCCCATGCCGCACTCGAAGCCGCAGCATGACAGCAAGTCCTCCGCTGAGACCTCCACGCTCACCTTGGCGTTTGTGTGAACGCAGATTCTGTCTGAAATTGCTTCGACGGCACCAAAAGCCTGCAGGCAGCCCCAAAAACCCAAGGGAAGACCATTAGAGCCAGCCACGGGAGAGAAACCAGGCAAACTTCTGGCAATGAGTGCAGCAAGCACAAGCCTGGCTGGGAGAAGCCCACCCAGAAGAAGCTCAGACACTGCAGGACTTCCCGTGCCCCACCACCCCATTTATGTAATTCAGTCGCAAACTCAACAGCATGTTTTTGGTCCAGCAAACTCTGCATTGGCAGGACCTTAAGCCACCCATGCTCTTACCCAGCAAGAACCACAAGAGCCTTGGTCTCTTATCTCGTTGATGGTAGGACAGTTAGGCCACTGCGTCCGGGAGTCAAAGTTATCAGGCAGCTCCATATCTGCAGCAAAATCTACCCTGCAAGCGAGAACATAGAAGTCCTGTTATAGGAACACCAGAGTAACAGGACTGGGTGCACAAGACTCTCCAACCTCCTCTGAAGGTGATCTGGAGGATAAGGGCTCTTGTTTGCTTACTGAAGTAGAATAAATACTTCAAGTCCTCAAACCAGGTAGGCAGCTCTACCAACGTTTTAAGTTTCAAGGAGTACAAATTACGTTATTGGTCAAGTATCTGGCATGACAGAGGATGGATGTTCCCCCCACACATGCATCTGTGCTTAATTCCATGCAAGATGTCCAACAAGCTGCACCCAGGGGAACCCTGCTCACATCTCCTCTGCCAGGTGAGATCCTCACCCACTCCAGACACACCAGGAGCATCCACACAAACTTTTACAGGGCCTTCATCTCCTTCTCCTGGCACTCACCTCTCAGGGAGCTTGGGCCCGCCCAGGAAGGTGCCGCAGAGCTTCTTCACGTAGCTCATGTCAGTGTTGCGGAAGTTGTGCCCTGCCTGGGAAGAGACACAGAGAAATAGGACATGACTCTTCACAGCCACCAAGTGCACTGCTGGGACCAGCTCCAGATCTCCCTCAAACCCAACCAGTGCCTGACCCTTGCTATAAAACCCAGGGGCCAAAGACCAAGCTACCTACAGACACAGAACACCTCCCTTTCCAGGATCAGTGCATCATGACCCATAATCTATGGTCCAGCTCTAGGCTTTGGTCACAGCAGCCTGGCCAAGGAGGGTTTGGCCAGTCACCAATACAGCTTGACACGTGCTGCTTGTTTCCAGCCTTCCACAGAGTCTTCTCCTCTTAGCATTGCTCCTACTCTTCAAATTCATCAGTGCTCTGCTCCAAAGAGGAGAAGCTCCACAGGTACTGCCACCACAAGAATCCCTGACAGCACCAACTCACCTAGGACAAGGCTGGTTTGAATGCAACCACCGTGGTGAGACTCCCAAATCTTGGCTCTTGAGTCCCACAGAGAGACTGTTGAGCGATGCATCCCAGAAAAAAAAAAACCAAAAACCACCACAAAAAAACCCGGGACTTACCTTCCAAGTGGTATTGAGCTTGTTTATGTGGTTGACCAGGTCGTTGGAGAGAGGAGGGTAGTAAGGAATGCTGCGAGCATTGGCGAAGGCCACCAGGGCACACAGGATGGACACGGATGGCCACATTTTGGCTACAGAACAGGACACTCCACCTGCAGCCAGATATGGGCATCATTGGAAACCTTCCCAAGGCAGGCTCAGACTGCGAGCAAGGGCTTGGCAGAAGGACCGTCACAGTAACACGTGGGATGACAAACCACGTGGCTGCACGCAGTCTCTCCCAATCCCGATTTACTCCAAAGGTCAGGAGAGACACAGTACAGGACTCATAAACCCCCTCCTCCAGCTCAGAAGAAATCAGACAAGGCAACCCTGTTTCTTTACCACTGCAGGATTAGTAGCTGCAGGAAAATACCTTTTGAAGCAGATCCAAGGGATTTGGAGGGTATTAAAAGCTATGTTTACTTCCACAAAAACGGAGAATAAGGACTAGGACAAAGAATAAGTGACACCCCGCCTCCATGGCAAATGGCCGGCAGGACTGCAGGCCCGGGGACCAGCTAGCCCCTGCCCTAGTGCAGTCCTCTTCCCTTTGAAGGGATCATTCTAAACCACATTTTTGGACTTTATGGCCTCATTTTGGCTAGCCCGTTGCCCTGGGGACCTGACTGGGGTCACAGCCCTGGGGCAGGGACCCCCCCTGCCCATGCTGAGTGGGGTCTGCATGCACCGGGAGCTGCCCACAGCTGCTGCCTGCGCTCCCCTCCCACGGGGGCTTTTCATGGCAGAGGCTCTGAAGCCACATCCCTTCGCACAGGGCACCAGGAAAGTCCCATTCTGTGGAACAGAAACACAGGGGAAATCCAGGAGCACCTCAAGGGTGGGCCACAGCCTCTGGAATGCATCATCCAGCCCAGAGATCCTTGAATTTAACCCCCAATGCCAGCAGCCGCTGCTTCCTCCTCGCTGCTTCCTCCTCATCCCCACGCCTGACTCAGATGCACAGCAAGGCCACCAGCTGCTTGATCTCTGCAAACACACCAGGGCACCCTTCTCCTCCTGAAAAGCCCCCCAGCTCCCCTTCCACCACTGCCACGTCCATCCTGATGAGCTCCAAGCCTGGTGAGCGACCCAAGACCTCAGATACTCCACTACAGCCTGGACAGCAGAGATATTCAGGCTTTAATTCCTACTCATCTGAGCGAGCTGAATGTGTCATCGCCTTTGCAAGCCTGGGCTTAAACCCTTCTGGGCAAATACGCCCCAGCAGCCGGGCAGGCAGCTCTTGCCAGCAGCTCCTCATCCCTGTGGCACCAGAGCTTACCGAGCTGCCGCAGGGGATGGGGAGACACACACGCATCTCCATGCAGCCTGCCTCCACCCACTCGCAGCCAAGTTTAGCCTTTACAGAGAAGAAAACCCAGCAGGAGTGTCCTACTTTCTGCCAGCGACAAGCCCAGGCAGCTGCAGCTAACTGTATAAAGGGGCTTGGGTTTTTTCCTTTCCCCCTCCTCCTTCCACCATTTATTTATTTCTCCCCCCACTCTGCGCTTTCAGCAGGATGCTCAGCCCAAAAGCCAGTTGAGTTTCAGCAGCACATGGGTCCTCCTACCCCTAAATCTCACCTCTTCAAAAGGGTTTCATATGTATTTGCATACTTGGAAGCTTCTCGTGGATAAGGGACTCGCTAGCATTGCTGGTGTCCCCACCATGCTCCACTGCTTATGCAGCAGGAAGCAGGTTACACTCAGAAAAACAAATATATATTTCTAAGGCTACTGTGATTTTTTACCTTGTGCCCCTTCAACATGGCCACAGAAGCCTGCAGGTGGCCAGCCTGTGCTGAAGCACCTTGTCTAATGAAAAAATCTTAGAAAAACCCGAAACACCAACAAAACAAAAATCACAAACAAACAAACAAAAAACCTGAAAAACTTCTGTACTCCCTGCAGGCAATTTCCTACTTTCTGTAGCACAGAAGGGAGGCATTTCTGAGGCCTGAAGCCACCTGATACACTTTTGTTTTCAGCAGGATGCTTGTCAATTCGCTGACATGCTGAACCCCATGCTGCAAAGCCTCCTGCATCACACTGCTGCTTGTGCCAAGCTCTTGATGGACAGACACAGGAGATCTCACAGCTTCAGGTTACCAGGACCACACCAGCTGCAGACTGCAAGCTCTGGGCAACCCGAGACCAACATGAAAAAAGATATGAGGAGGTTTCCCCTCAAACGGGTGCTCGCCTTTTAAGCTCTGCACGCCATGGCTGGCTGCCAGCAGACCCAGCAGAAACAGAGAGACCTCACCCAGCACAACTCAAAACACCCGGGGAGCCAGTCGGGTTTTCCAGCTAACGAGCCTCTTGCCAAGTCTCCTACAGGCACGAAGCCTCCCCACGGGCCACGGGAGAGCTGGGGTGGTTCAGCCTGGAGAACAGAAGGCTCTGGGGTGACCTTACTGCAGCCTTTCGTTACCTAAAGGGGGCTTGTAAAAAAAATGGGGATGGATTTTTTAGTAGGGCCTGTAGTGATTGGACAAGGCGGAATGGTTTTCAACTGGAAGAGGGGCGATACAGACTAGATATAAGGAAGAAATTCCTGATGATGAGGGTGGTGAGACACTGGCAGAGGTTGCCCAGAGAGGCGGTAGATGCCCCTTCCCTGGGACCACTCAAGGCCAAGTTGGACGGGGCTGAGCAATCTCATCTACTTGAAGATGTCCCTGCAGGGGGGTTGGACTAGACTGGCCTTTAACCTCCCATCCCAAACCTTTCTGTGATTCTATGAAGTCTCCTGTGGCCACAGCGTCTCAGCGGGGAGCTGATGCTCTCAGCTGGATGGCACAGAGCTTCCCAAGATCTGGGTGGAGAAGGAAGGGGAAATCCTTCATCTCATATGATTTCTTCCTCCCTACCCACCCACACCCCCAGCTTGAGCAAGCCCCCAGTGTACTGTAAATCTATCTGTAGAGAACGTAGGCATGGGACTCACAGGCCAACGTCCACCGACAGCAAGTCACATGCAGCCAGAGACAAAGCAGCCCCAGAGGCAATGCAGCAAGTTAAGAAAAAGCTGCTGGTTTCCACCATCACCCCCTTTTCCCCACAGATACTAGCAGCAAGACACTTCCTATGTCAGTGTTATCACGTGTGTTTCCCCCACCACCGCTATCTCCTCCACACACACCTTCCCCTCCCCACACCCACAGCTGTTTTAAATGTCACCAAAAGAGCAGCACCAAAACCAAACTTGTGTAACACCTGCTGCATCCAACAGAGATCTGCTCTTCTTTCCGCACAGTGAACAGGCCAGGGGAGTTTCTCCAGCACCCCCAGGAGAACCCTTCCCTTTGCACCCCCCATGCCTCTGGAGGTCCCTTGCAGCTTCAGCATGACCCTGGCAAAGGCTGTTGTCATGGGTCACATCCCACTACAGCTTAGTAGCTTGGAAACAGAAGCAAAGCATGGCTGTCGGACTTAAAGACACTGCAGCTTTGCCCCAGTGAATTCTCCAGATGGCAGGAGGATGCTTGAGGCTTGCAAAGAGCCCGCCCAAGCTGCTGCACCTCCTACAGGGCTGCAGACCTGGGAGCTGAAAACAAGTTCCCTGCCCCCTGCTTTGGGATGCAAAGTAGCTGGGGTAATGCAATTTCTTGAAGGATGAGCAAGAAGGAACTGCAGAAAGCTGCTATCTATCCATCAGTACAGCTGACCCTGGGCAAGACTGGCAATTCAGCCGGCTTGGTTGCTTAAAAAGAGGGCATTTGGGCCACTTGAGTGCAGCCCTTGAGCCCCCCCCCCCCTCCAGCCAGTGAAGAGGAAGCACTGAGACTGCAGACCCTCCAACACGAGCTGCTCAGAGCAGCTGCAGCGTGCAAGAGAGAGGAGCACCTGAAGCGAGATGGCCATGGCTGGTGCTGCACCACCCACCCGCACTCCCTCTTCACTGCAGCTCTGCCTGCAGGGACACAGGGAGGAGGGAAGGTGACATCACCCAGATGCCTTCTCCATCCCTCCCGACGAAGAGATCTTGGACTCAGCTGCAGTTCCCTGCCTGCTTTCCCAGGGATGGAGCTCCAACTATTTGGACCACATTATGCCGGGGATCAGCAGGGTCCCACAGCCTCCTCCCAGCCAGCACCCAAGGGAGATGCAGAGTGCCGGCAACACCAAAGCCCTCTGTGGTTCACCGCTGCGGAGTCCCACCACGAAGACTTTCTTCACATCACCCAGAAATCAAAGCTCACAACACCCATTTAGCTGGGCATTTCTTTGCACAGTCAAAACCAGCCAACCCAAACCCCAAACAGGCTAGTCAAAGCCCAGCTCAAATGACTCAGTTCAGGCAGGTCAGGCCATGAGATAAGTCACAGCCCTGAAGCACCTCAGCTCCTCCAGTGTCTGGGCCAAACCCCTCCAGGCACAGAGGCACCCCCACACCCTTTTCCAAGGCTTTAAGGATGATCACGGCTGTCCCCACCCCCACAGCTACAACACCCCCACCCCTGCAGGGTCAGAGGTACTCAGCAAAGCTCAAGTCATGTGTCCTCCTTCAGCAAGCAGCCCTTTACCGAAACCCAGCTTTGTCCTTTGTTCTGGCTGCCAGTATTTGTGTGTGACTCTAAGCCACAATAAAGCAAGCCTACAAACAACACCATCCAGCTCAGCTGGCTGCGCTGCCAGGTTAGCTTGGGCACACCAAACTCATGGCCTGGTGACTTCATTACAGCTATTGCTGCATTATCAAAGCTTGATTTTTTTGTCTTAAAAGAAGAAAAAGCATGAGTCACTCTGCCCCATACCCATTCCTTTCCAGGAAAGCCGAATCGCTAGCAGATTAGGTATCTGACAAAATAAATACATCCTGAGGCAAGTTGTGGTGCTCGCATCTACAGCTTATGTTCACAGAAAGCGCAAGATTCCTCCCAAATGGAGCTGCACTTAAATTTTTTTTCTTCCTCTCTCTCTCTCTCCTCCTTACAGGCCCATCCATAAACCTGAGTCTTGCACAAGCCCTCAGCTGCTGTAGCAGACACCCCGCAACCCCAACTTTGCAGCCTGGGGGTAAACACAAGAAGGAGGCGATCTTTGCTGCATCCTGCCTGCAGCGCAGCCTGGGCCGATCCACGGTGTGCCAGATGGGTGCAAGGCAGCACCCACCTAGAGCCGTCTCCAAGCTGTGGTCCTGGTGCCAGACCCAAGCTCGGCCGCACATCACGGGATGTTCCCAGAAGCACTTCAGTGGGTGCCAAACCGGCCTCCTTTGCGTCAGGGCTGGGACTGAGGTTTGGTTGGGGGTTTTTTCCCTATCTTCATTACAAAAACAAGAGTCCCTCCCTCCTCCCGACATTTTTACAAGGTTTGCTGGTTTTGAGGCGCACTGAGGGTTAATGGCATTTTCCCTGCAACAAACCTCACCCCTGAGCTGCAGAGCATCCCTCCTGGATCCGCCACGGCCAAAAATACCCTGAAACGCCGCTGGGAAACTGGGGAGACGCTGCTGCCCCCCCAAGGGCCGCTCCGCAACATCCCCCGGGCGCGGGGCTCGCCCCGCTCCGCTGCTCCCCGCCCCACGGAGGCAGTGGATGGGGATACCCCATCCCTGCCCCCCCCCGCCTGTCCCCCGCGCGGCGCGGCATCCCTACCCCTTACCTGCCCCCGCCGCAGCGCCCGCACCCCCGCCCCGCCGCGCGCCTTATGCCCGGCCCGGCTCGGCCCCCGCCGGGTCCCCCCGCCCCCCCCGGGCCCCCCCCCCGCCGGGTCCCCCCGCGCCCCCGCCGGGTCTCACCGCCCCGCACGGCGCCGCGCTCCCTCGGCGGCCGCGGAAGGGGCAGCTCCCGGCGGCTGAGTCACCCCGGCCCGCCCCCAGCGTGACTGCATCCTGCCCGCAGCCTGCCCGCCCCCCGCCGCCCGCTCCCCGCCCCCAGCCTGCCCCCAGCCTGCCTCCAGCACGGCCGGTTCTCCTCCTCCGACCAGCCAGCCCGCCGCCTTGCCCGACACCGCGTGCATCCCATCCGCCTCCCCCTGCCATCCCACCTCCATCCCGCCTGCATCCCCTCCTCAAGCCCACCTGCGTGCCTCCGCAATCATGGACTCACAGAATGGGTTGGGTGGGAAGGGACCTTAAAGACCATCCAGTTCCCACCCCCCTGCCACGGGCAGGGCCCCCTCCCCCCACCCAGGCTGCCCCCAGCCCCGTCCAGCCTGGCCTTGAGCACTGCCAGGGATGGGGCACCCACAGCTGCTCTGGGCAGCCTGGGCCAGCGCCTCGCCGCCCTCACAGGGAAGAATTTCTGCCTCATCTCTCATCTCCATCTCCCCTCTCTCTTGTAAAGCCATTCCCCCATGTCCTGTCACTATAAGTCCTGCTAAAAAGTCTGTCCTTATCTTTTTTATAAGCCCCCTTTAACTACTGGAAGGTGCAACAACATCTCCCCGGAGCCTTCTCTTTTCCAGGCTGAACCACCCCAACTCTCTCAGCCTGACCCCGCAGGAGAGATGCTCCATCCTGTGCACACCCTGCCTGCTTCTCTCCAGCAACCTGTCTCCTCTGTCCCCTGCCCACCCCGCCAGCCTCCTTTGAAGTTTTTCTCTGGAAGTTCAGCAATTTTTTGCTGTGTTACTGCATTAACTAACTTTTTTTCCCCCTCATTTTGGCTGATTTTCACAGGCAGTATGTACAGCACATAAAGGTCATCTTAAGAGCCAGTTTCAATCCCTGCTCTAAACCACAACTATGCTAAAGCTTCCCTTTAATGAGAAAGACCATCTGTTTTTGTTTGGGTTTTTTTTAGCCCCTTCCCCTTCCTCAGCCCTCTCTGGGAGAAGGTGGGGATAAAATATATTCCTCATCACTCTCAGGAATGGACAGACCGTTTGGCCTGGAGTAGAAAATAATTAAGCAGTGATCAAAAGTCTACTGACATCCGGCAACCAGGGGAAAATCAAAGCTTGGCAAAGGGAGTCACCTGGGATTGAAATGACATTTCAATTTGAAAAGGGAATGCTGAGGCCTCCTCTGCAGTAGCTGAAGGCAGTAGGGATGGTCTGTGGCGCTCGGTGCTGCACAGAGGGAGCAGAAGGGCTTGGTCTGCAGGGGCTGAAGGGATGCAGTGCTGCTGACCGGCTTCTCTAGACTTTCAGAAGTTTTAGATGCCTTACAGGAGCGCAGGCTTTGTGGCAGGACACAAGCAGATGCCGAACAGGATGCAGTAAAAGCAGATGATTAATCCATGTTTCTTCCCAGCTTTCCAGCTTTGCTTGTGGTGCCTGGGCAAGGCTGCCTCAGACTCTCCAGCCACCTGAGAGCATTTCTGCAAGGTAACAAATGCCTCCCTTGGCAGCTGGTGACATCCCTCTCTCTTGGTTTTTTTATGAGCATTATGCTTCATACTTATTTTTACATAAGAATTTGCATTCTACTTTTTGGAAGGTTTGTTACATATTTTTTCTAGAAGATCAGTGAGTATACTTTTTCCTCCCCTGCTGCCGTTTATATCCAATCATTTTTTGGTCACATTCACATTTTAAAGATTGATTTTGTGTTGGAAGGCTTCCTAGTGAGGTGCTGAAAAAAAATCAAAGGAATATTATTTAATACACTTGAATGTGTGTCCCAGTATTTATGCAGTAAAACTGGAGATGATCTTGCTGTGGTTAAGTGTATTTATGCTTCGATATGCTGTATGCAAAGGCCCTTAGACCATTGCCTGCCTTTACATATAATTTTTAACCAGCAAAGAGTAAAGTCCCTCACTATGCTTTATTTATGCTTTGGCAATTAAAATAACAATAAAAAAGTAAATTAATTACTTGTAACTTGCCTAACCTCCCTCTGACTCACACAGGATTTCCTCACTACACTCACTGCCGTTTGATTTTGCAGTTTTCCCTTGCCTATGAGGTTTTGTTGACATTAAACACAGGCAACAGAACCCGATTTTTGCCCTGCTCTCTGTGTGACCCGGCTCTGACGTCCTCAGTCTGCCAGTCATGTGGGCACAGCATGCGATGCTGGGGGGCTGGAGTCAGGACATGGCTAATGTTTATTTTTCTCAGTAACTTGCTGTGGTTGCTTCCTCATTCCCAATACCTCCTTATTTCCAACTAGGTTTTTGCCTAGAAGTTGGATATTAGCAATTTTAAGCCTGTGCAGGCCTATAAGATGTGTTTTAGTCTGCCTTGTTACGCGGCATTCCGGAGCCCATCCTTTGGGCTATGCCAATGTCCTCCACTGTTTGCCCGGGGCAGGGAGCAGCAAACTGTTTTTCTACATATATTTTTCAAGAGCCAAAAGCCTGAAACTTCGCACAGACCGCTGGCCTTTCTTCCCACTTTGTGTTGAAGTTGCCATCCCTTTGTCAGTCGGTTTGGGCTGAAAATGCGCTAATTTTTGAGATACATTGTGTTTATATATGAAGCTGAATGCAACCAGGAAAGTTTCCCCATTGGAGATGCTCTCCAAGGAACCTGTAAATCCTTTGTGTGCCCAAACCAGGTATGAAACAACCCCCTTTTTTGCTTTTGAGGGATTTTTTTTTTTTTGTAAGTGTATCAGAGAAGTAAATGGCATTTGCTCAGGCCATAGCAAACTTCAGACTTTGAAGCAAAATCCGCCACTATGAGAATGAGATAAGAAAAATAGCCAGGAGACTTTGGGCGACATCCTCTTATTGCTTGTTAAATCGCTGCTGAGTGACTCATGGTGTCCCTGCTTCAACATCAAGCAGCAAACAGTTCCTAAAGAAGCTGCTGCAGGACCCATACTTCTAAGTTTAAGACAGAAAGTTTCTACGCGTATTGATCTTCCACCAAAAATATAAATAAAGAAGCCCTAAATAATGCAAGTATGTTTTTATCATCTCCAGGGTTTAAAATCTCTATTGCTTACGACAAAGGTGTGAAATGCAGATTTATTTAATAAGCACATAGTTTGGCTTAGGATAGGCGTGAAGCTCTTCTCAATGCCAGTTTTCCTCTTGGCATCCCTCTTGTCATGGGGCATTGAATCACCTAATCCACAAAATATTGCAGGTGACCTATCATGGGACATTTGTGCAATAAATGAAATAAATGGAATGAAAAGATTGAATGAAATGGGAATGCATTTCTGGCCCAAGAGACATTACTTCAAGGGTGCACCTCAGCATTTATTATGTTAAATTGAGAAGTAACCAGCCTAGATTGGTCTCCCTTGTCATTTTAGCTAACATAGCTAGGTTTTTCATCTATGAAACAGAAAAGCAACCTCTCAGTGATTTTAAAAGGTGCATCAGATATACACCTTGTACCCCGATTTGCAAACTAATTTATTTGAGTGTGAGTTATATCTGCATCTCTAACAGCAAGCTATTGTTTCTGTGGATTTTGCAGCTGACTTGCACACCCTCACAGCAGCAGAACATCTCCTGTGACTCATCAGTTAGGTTTTGATGGGGATAATAATGGTTATTACAGCTGGATCAGCTGCCCAAGAAAATAACTTGCCCAAGGCAACAGGTAAGCAGGATTTTTAGAAAGCCATAACCCTGTCTGATAAATCCTTGCTGGCAGGGTTAGACACCGACATAATTCTCACCTCTCCATGGGAGCTGGGACAGCTGGAGTTCAAATCCTTGCTCTCCAAGCTTTCAACAGATGCCAGAGCTATTGCTGGAGCATGTGGCTTTAGAAAACTCACTGAAACATGCCTTGGACCTCCTGTTGGCTAATTCTAGTGGATTTAGGCTTGTCCAGTGGCATATGGGGGTTTGTTGACCAGATTTTTCAGCCCAGACAGAAAATGAGCTTTGCTGCCTGCGTTGAGCAAGAGGCTGGCTGGGCTTCCCTGTTGCTGGCTGGGTCAGGAGCTGTGTGCTCCTGTCGTGGATGCCAGTAAGTAAAGCTCTCCAATGCCACAGGGGATGGCTCCTCAGCCATGGGGGAGACATGGGAAGGGTTTCTCTGAGGGCTGAGCCTGGTTTTGCAGCTCTGCTTCTTCCCCTTTTGCAGGTTTGGTCCGTATCTAACCCAAAAACAGCTGAGCAAGAGGCAGCAGCGCTTGGCTGAGCCATAAAGGCATCAGCAGAACTAAACCCCACACCAAGCCTGGATTTCCATCCATTCAGCAAGGCAGGTGGAAAGTGTGTGTGTGGGTGGTGGTGTCTTGGTGTGCTCCATCCCCTGTGCACCCCTTTTGCCTTATGTTGCTGATGCTCTGGGGGATCCTGTGGCACTCTTGCCCCCCGTTCCTGCAAATCCTTGCAAATGTTGTGGTCTGGTTATGCAAGCTGCAGCACCTGGTGACTCAGCCAAACTCATGAGGAAGCAGGTGACTTTGCTGGGAGCTGACTCAGGAATGGGTGACATAAGCAAAAAGCTTCTTCCCACCATTACTGGGACAAGTTGAATCCAGGTCTGGGTGAGCAGAGAGATGGCAAGGGCAGAGCCTGCTGGCCCCAGCTTGGTGTGGAAAGGCAATGTCAGGGCCACCATTTGCTTCTGCAAAGCTTAGGTCTCTTTGCACAGCAAAAAAATTGTTCCTTGGCTCTAACACAAGGCAAAATCCTTGCCTAATTTAAACACTAATAGCATTTTCCGTATTTTCTGTTGAAAAGCTCTCCTTGCTTCCCTTGCTTCATCCATCTTGTCTTCCTGGGGTGTCTCCTTGACTTCAAGCAAATGATCACCTGTACTAAGTCTATGCTGTACCCAAGGAGGTGGCAAATGGCTCTCATCCAAAGGCAGAAATGTCTGTCTACATGCCTGGCACATAAGAGAGGCTGAGAGCAAAGCTCATCCTATGTTTGGTTTGAGACAGACCTTTGCAGCATCCTGGTGTGAACATTGCTGTTCTGCTGTTTGGTGTGGCCAGACCTCTGTTGCCAGCTCTCCCAGCAATTTTTGGCTGTGGTACTCTTGGGGTCACAGGTAGACTTGTGTGACAATCTTTCCTCCATGACTCTGGCAGATTTTTGAAGATATGGGAAATTTTTCCATCTACTCTGTCCCTCACCAAGAGGTCTTCTTCCTTAGCTCTTTGGGCTGAGCCAACTCCCCAGTGCTGTCTCCCCATCAGTGTGGAGCTGGCTGGGGCAGCTGCTACGGTCCCAGGTAGACCAAGATGTTCCTCTTGGGGAAAGACCTTACCTCTAGGGCACCTTTCCCACCTGCTTTCCATATGACATGTCAGGCAGCTTCAGACACTTTGGGCCAGATGCTGTGGCTTCACTTGTGGTACGTGCCTGACTTTGGCCTTGCTTCTATCATACCCCAGCCTCCAGGAAATTCAAGAGCAGCAGCAAGAGCTCCGATCTCAGCGGCTCTCCCCAGGCACCTGACCTGCTCTTTCCACCACTTGCTGAGCTTGTGCTTTCGAGCTGCCTGGCTGCAATATCCATCTGCCCGTCCTGGATTGTGACAGAAAGCAGGAACTGACTTTGCCTCCGTGGCCCTCTGCGGTCACCCCCTGCTCAGATGACAGATTTGTGTAAGAAAAGCCAAGGATGGGAACAGCTCTTGTGCTTCAAAAAGAAACCTCCAGCTGACCTCAGAGGAGGAAGCCTACTGGAAAGAAGAAGTGAGAGAAGCCTGGGCACTGACAAACATCACAAAAATTTACATCCAGAGAATTTTTTTCTGTGAGTGCTGGGCAGAGGGACAGATAAAGCAAACATACACCCCCACACCCCCCCTTTTTGTGTCCTTTGCTCTTCTGCAGGAGCAGTGTGCCTTCTGTGGAGAGCAACTTTGACATCATGACCTTACAGGGAGAGCTCTGGGCACAGCCTGTTCTGGGGGGGTGTTCAACAGTTTTGCCTTTCTCTGCAGGCTCTGAGGTTGGCCGTGGCCCAGGCAAGAGCCCGAGCAAAGTGCGCATCTGGGCTTTTGGCTGATGGGGCTTGTTCCTACACTCACGTGAGTCTTGCCTCCTGATTCAGGGTTGGGGAAGATGCTTTCCCAGAGTGGCTGGCCAAGGAATGGGGCTGTACTTGCCCTTGTCTATTCGAAGAGACAGCCAAGCTCTTATCTGTGTCACTGGATTTATCTCCATCTCTTGATCTCTCCTGCTCATAGCATGAAACACACATTGAGGGTGGTGGGGTAGGGTAGGTCAAGATATTCTGTATTGTGTTGGGGGTTGAAAGGTGATATAGGGATGGAGGCTGTCTTGTACATGCAGAATTCAGCTTCAGGGGGATAAAGTTTCTCTGTAGAGCCATTATTAGTGTCTGCTTTGCAGAAGGGAAACTGAGGCATAAAGGCTCCATTCCATAGTGAGCCCAGATGGAGAAAGCAGAAGTCCTGGCCCATGGGGAGCCCTGCTGCAACCACTTGGCCATGCTGCCTGCACTCTTTGCTTGCCTGCAAGACTAGAAGCGTTGCTGGCTCCTGGCAGGAAGAGAAACCTCCCAAGATCCTCCAGAAATGAGTGGATTTTGGTGCTCCAATGAAAGGTTATCTCATCAGGCACCATGCCAGGCACTCAGTGACGTGTGAGGGTCCATTGCACGCCAGCCACCCGGGACCCATTTTCTCCTGGTAACCCTGTTTTTCCCTGTTCTTTGCTTTGTTTATACATGAGCCTCAGGGGGGAAATGGAAATAGGAGGAGGACTGGTGGGACTGGAAATCAGGGTCATTTGTAAGGAGCTGGGGCAGGAAGGGCAAAGTGCTGGGAGGGTTTTCTGAGGGTCAGCGGCAAGGGACTACGGGCTGGGTGAGACTGGTACCTAAAAGCTAGCTTGGACCTATTTTGGATATGGGGAAAACTGGAAGAACTTTTAACTTCATTGTAATTTATTTAGAAAAAATATGCAGGACAAGGAAGCCAATGGGGAGTTTCCCACAGGCAGAAAGGAGGTGCCTGCAAGGAGGGACGCACTGTGCCATCCATCCCAGCAGGCTCCCACCGGGGACCTCTGGGTTTGCTGGATGAGGCCAGACCAGAGGGGAAACCAGTCTGATTCAGGTTGCACTGGTTTTTGATGCCATCTCGTGGTCCGGGAAGTCTTTACAAAGGGATGTGTGGAGCATATTTTCTTGGCTAGGCAGACAACTGCAGAGTAAAGTAGCTCCTGCTGCCGTTTCCCAGGGCATTGTGAAATCTGGCCCTAGCCCCACTGCTTTTGAGCAGGACTCATCCCTGGAGGGTGATTTCCACCACCTCTTCCCCCATCTGTTTGGGAATTGCTGTCCTGAATACCTCTAGGGAGCGGGGCTATCTCATCCCATCTCATTTCAAGCTCTGATGGGGGAATGTCCCTCCCCCCAGTATCCCCCCCGAGGGAGTGGGGAGAGGTGAGCAGGGAGGGTTCACCTCACCTTCGGCCCTAACCCTCTCCAGATGTGGTCATTGCCCTCTGTCCTTGCAGAATGGGCTCAGTGGGTCCCCTCCTCTTTATGCCCCTTCCTAAATGAAACAAAGGCAGATCCACTTCAGAAGCGAGGAGAGTCGGGAGGTGATGAGGTACTGGAGCTGCAGCATCCTTATCTGTGTCTACAGGAGAGATTGAATCAAGTCCCAGCCCAATGACACCGCTGGCAGCTGCTCAAGCTGGGAACAGCCTCGTTGCACAGTATTTAGCAAGTATTGACCCTCACAGAAACTGATGGGAGCATTCAAAGTGCCTGCTGGCAGCTCAACAAAGTGACTGCAGAGCCCTGCTTCATCGCAGCACAGAAAGAAAAAAACACATCAGAAACCGAAACGCAAGGGGTGTGTGCATCAGGAGTGAACAGGAAGCTGAACACCATAAAATCTCTACTGAAAAGAGGATTGAAACTCTGTTGCTGCAAACCCAGTTGCCCAACAAGAGCCCATGTGCTTGTGGCGCGTGGCAGAAGTCACATGCGAAGCTTGCTCAACATCTGCAGCTGCAGAGATTTGAGTGAGTACCTCCTGACTGGCACGGGCAGGGCTTCCAGCTAGGAAGATCTTAAAAAGGGTTGCAAAAAAGTGAGGATTAAAAGGCAACTGCATATTGTCCTTTCTCACCGTGGCGGTTTTGGAAAGGTTTTGTGTGTTATTTTCCTCTGGTGTCTCTGCCACAGGATAGCGTGGAGGTGTCCAAACTTTTTTAGGTACTTACAATGCACCAATCTCACTTTCGTCAGTAAGAATTCCCATTTTAGGTTGACTATCCCTGTAGATTCAGACGGACAGGACTGATGGACAAGGGGAGGACAAATTGCTTCGCATGATCTCCTGGGCAGAAGAAAAGTGGCACCGGCTCATCCTGGAAATCTCCAGCTGGAGATGAGGATTAAGAAGGTTTGGGAGGCAAGCAGGTCTCCAGCACAAGGACAACGAGCCCAGCTGGCCATGCACAAGGGCACTAAAGACATTAAAATTATCTGCGGAGCATGAGCAGTTCAACAAATGGTGAGCAGCCTCCCAGCTTTACACTGGAATTACCCCGAGGGAGAGGTGAGAGCATCTTGCAACAGCCACATCAGGACAGAGGCGGCTGCAGGTTTTCTCCCATGGCTGATTTCCAAGGTCGCTCCACCCCTGCTCTGCCTCCCCAAGCACTTTCCAACCAGCTAAATCATTCAGATAAATATAGCAGGAGGAAGGCAGCAGGTTTGGCTTGGGAAGAACGGATGGAGCTGGCTCTGAGACAGCGAGCGTGCTTTGTACTCATTGCGACAGAGTCACATGCATGTATTGAAACTGAGACCTAAGTGTAAAATTATGCTGTTCTGGGACTTTGGACAAGTCTTGAGTTTTTGGAGGGGAAGCTGGCAGCTGGCTTTCTTCCCCAGCTGATGAGGTAGCGAGTCAGCTAGATTGAATTGGGTCATCTTTAGCTATGAGGTGGTCTTCTTCACCTCGGGTAAGGGAAGCCGATGTCCCAACACACAGCCCTTTGCACAGTCCCATTGGTGTCTCCAGCTGCACCTGTGCAGCAGGGGCCTGGATATCTCCCAAGTCTTTGTTGCTGTTCCCCACCCCAGAGCACCACTTGGCTGCAGGAGGTTTCTGGGACAAAGAGCCTCTGGGATGGGGAAATAGGTGGTGGTGACTTCTGGCTGCAGCCTCCACTGTGCTGAGGCACCTGGTCACCTGCTGAGGGATGGACCTCAGCATCTGAGGGCTGACAAAACACCATGGGGTCTTCCCAGAGGGGCCTGGCTGCCTGCTCTGAGCTCAGGGAGCATCTGCAGCCTCTCTGACGACTGGTAGCCATCAAATACTGTGTGCTGGCATTTGCAAGAGCCATGGGCTCTTGAGACTGGCCCACTAAGGTTTATGGTGGACACCACCTATGGTACTCCTCGCAAGGCAGGCAGCTGTCCCACAGGTTGGGCTATGTCACTTGTGGCCCCATGTGTGCCCCAAGTGCCTGTAGGTCCCACCTGAGGGGCAAGGGACAGCCCTGAATCTTTCCAGCATCTGGCACAGTGAGGTCCTAACCTTGAATTGGCACCCACCCAAGGCAACAAACACCAAAAAAAGAAGGCAACTTCTCCTGGGAACTGCTGTGTCAGGGCTTGGCCCTCCTAACATTGTCTCCCCATGGCTTTGAGCATCTTCCTTGCTGACGCAGTGCTGAGCTGCACGTCCCAAGGTGAGAAGAGGCTGAATAAACAATTGCCCCCACCCCAAAAAGGATGCTGGCGCCTGCTGGGAAAGCCCAGACTGGTGTTTATGCCAGAAGACACACAAACATCTCAGGCAAACAGCCCTGACCTCCTCCTCCTCCCCCCCCAAAATGAGGCTTTTTCTGCTTATCTCTGCATCCCTGGGGTAACCCTTTGTGGAGATATTCTGGGATCCCAGTGCCGTTGCCGTTTCCTTCCAGCACCATTTCCTTCCAGCACCGTTTCCTTTGGCATGGGGTCAGCACCACCATCCTCTCCCGATGGGGCCCTGCGGGATGCCCGTGGTCCCCCAGGATGCCTGGGGCTATCACTGGGAGCACATTAGCTAGAGAAGTAGGAAGCACTTCAACAGGAGCCAATGGTCCAGGAGCCAGGGAGGCTGGAGGGTGCTAGGCAAGGAAGCAAAACAGGAAGGTGATGGCAGATAAGCAAAAGACCCTGGAAGAGGAATATAGAGGAATAATGGAGGGTAGGAGGGAAGTGAAGATCATGGCTTCTCCTACAGCAGACATAGTACTGTGAGAGGAAGCTGCTGAAAGAAAAGCAGCCCAGAAAAATCCTTTTCATCATGTTAGGTCTCACCTCACAGCAAGGCGGGAGCTGGGGATGCTCTAGCAGGTCTGTGTGTGAGGGAGCTGTCACACACCCATGAGGGCTTATACCTGGCTGAGAAACTCCAAACACAGCCCTGTAGGAAACTTAATTAGCATGTGGTGAAGCCCTGCTAATTAACCTGTTAGTGGCACGCTTCCCATCGAGAGGAGACCATCACTGCCTTGTGCATAGACAGCCCTAGAGCGGGAGTGTCCTGGGGACAGGACTTGATGTGAACCCAACACCTTGCTGTCCTGCTGGGATGAAACATATCAGAGACAGGGGCTTGTGTCCATGTCCCAGGTCTGCCCTGCCTCAGGGTTTCCTTTGCACGTGTCCTGGTGTTTAATTTTACTGTGCCAGAACATAACAACCCGTGTTTTCCGACTGATTTCTGCAGACACCACTACTGTCCTGCTGATCTCTCAGGCTTATGCTCTTGGTATGACCCTTGAGCAAATCTTGCTCACGGCACATGCAAATCTTGTCCTTTTGCATAGTTTCTCCAACACACAGCCTGTCTTCAACACCTGCATGGATAAAACCCCAATCCAGGTGCTTACCATCTTCCATCCTGATCATGGCTGTAACCATGATCTTTGGTGTAACCCTCCGCAAAGCACAGATGGGTGCAATGGAAGGATGCTTAACCAGGTGGCCCTTCAGAAACACTTCTCTACCCACAGGGTCCTGGCAGTATCCCAGGTCTGAGACCTCTTCACTGCAGGAGAGCTTGTTGGGAATGTACTGATGGCCAAACTGTGCCCAGGGTTTGTTGAGCTCAGTGCTCCCCGGTCAGTGTTAAAAGCAAGGACCTAGTAATTTAAAAGTGTAGACAAAGGCACTTATTTAATTCCCTCCTTGATAGGGGGGATTATCTGTGTCCTGCCAAGGTAACCTGGCAACAGTGGGGGTCTGGTAGATGATAACCCCAGAAAGGAAGAGGTCAATCCTTAATCCTTCAGATACACCAGAGGTTGAAGAGACCTACAGAGTGATTGTGTTCCCCGTGATGATACGGGAGCCAGCACACCAGCCTCCACTGCTGGACAAGGGATGTGGGCAGATGAGCCCAAGCAGAATCATCTGAGTAACCTGATCCAGGAGCCACCACTGATGGTACTGGGAATGGAAACTAAAATCCCAGCCTAGAGTGACAACCACAAGCGCATAGGGAACTGGTGGACTTGGCCAGGACATGGCTGGTGTCCACCAAAGGCAGAACCAGTTCCTCTAACACCTGGGAAGTGGGACATGGGCCAAAAGGTAAGAGGTGCAGTATCTGTGGCCTGAGTCCCTTCATCTGTGCCACAAGGTCATCTTCTATTCCTCTCTTCATGTTTCCCCTGGGCTCCCCATCTCTATGGTTAAGGGTGGGACATCATGTTAGATGATGAAGAGCTGGGTAATGGTAGCCAAACTACCCTGACACTTCCAGGCATGGCTTGGGCAGCCTTGAGAAGAGGGGACAAAGGAAGAGCTTGGCCATAAGCTTTCTCTAGACACAGTCCATCTCAATCCACCACTAACATTAGTGATATGCTGAAGCAGAGCCTGTGCTTATGGTACCCTGACAGTCTCCAGCTGGCATCAGTGGGCAAGGCTGGACCACAGACAATTGGTGAAGCCCAGCCAGGTCACATGGAGAAAATAATGAGGGAAGCCCAGGGGCTGTGTGATCCGTCCCTCAGCATCCTACTGCTGACCTAGGTGTCTCCAAGTATGCACTAGAGATGGGTACCATGCATCCTTGTCAGATGGGTCTAAGGTAGACATGTGATCACATCGTGGCCATGATGTGGAGTGTGGGATGTGAGAAGGTGGTGCCTGAGATGGGCCATGACAAGAGAAGACCATGATACTAGATTGCATCTAGTTAGTGAAAGAAAGGTGGGCTGAGTTGTTCATGTGTGGGCTGCGTGAAGGAGGAGCCCTTCTTTTCTTTCCAACATAAAAAGGAGAGAGCGAGTGACATACAACGCCCTGTCACACTAGCATTGTGGTCTTTGGCCAAGGAGACCAGACCAGTTTCTGTGGGCCTGATGAGAAAGCCTTTGGAGGGAAGGACAAGCTCCCTCATGGCTTGTTAGGTGGTAAGATGCCAACAATACAAAAGTCTGGGTAAGTCTGCACATGAAAGTGCAATGTCCAAAGCTGGGTCAGCTCCAGGACTGCTGTCCAGGAATTGCTGAGCCCAGGACTATGCTTGTCTCCTTTGCTGAGCCACCCAAAGGGCAGCATCACTGGAAGAGTTAAGGAAACAAGTGAGAGCAGAAGCCAGCCCCCAAAGCATGGTCTACTTGCAGCGGCTTCACTTCCTCCATACATATGCAAAACATAACCAGACTCCATCGACAGCACTATTATGAACAGCACTGGGTTTGGGAGAGCACTTGGTAACCCACCAGCCTCCAGCTCTGCCACCAGCAGGCTGTGCGACCTTGGTCACATCACGACATGCCCTCTCCCTGGCCTGCAAGTCTGGAGATGAAGAGGGTCACACTAGGTATTGGTGGCTGGGTGGTCCTCCCCAAAGGGGTGGGGAGGACGTTTTTCTGAATGGAAATTCGTTGCTGGATCCCTGGCTGGGTTGCTTATCTCTGATGCTATTTCAGTCAGCAAGAAACCGCCAAGCATGTGCCAGACGTGGTGGTGGTAGTGTCAGGAGGAGAGCGGGGGGATGGGAGAGGGGAGACGGGGCAGCTCCTGTGCTGTCAGACAGCCATGAGCCCCCATCAAGGTCTCAGCCAGTGCCAGAGATAGTGGGGGTCCCCTGGTGTTGGGGCCGACCCCATGGTGGGCGCATGGTGGCTGAGCGAAGTGGGATCAGTGGCAGGGTGCACATGAATGCCTATAAGAACCGGGAAGCGGTAGCCCAACTCCCACAGTCTCTTCAGGCATGGCTGGGTACCCTGGGACTGGCAGAGGGGGAGGCAGCCTGGGGGCTCCCCAGGAAGACCCTGTGAACAGCTTAGAGCTGCCCTGCTCATGGGGTCTGCATGACCACCAGTCAACCCATCTTCTCCAGGTGGTGAGGGAAACAGAGGGAGATGGGTTCACCCCCTCCACCACTCCCAAGAAGGGAAGTGTTGGAAGAAGGGTTCGCCGGAGTCAAGAAGACGCTCAATATGAGTTATGCATCTTGCTCAACTTTATTAGTTTCTAACACTACTTATATAGAACCCATACACATGCATATTCGTAAAGCAGAAATATAATTGGTTAGTAGTCTCTAAACGCGTGCGGTTCTCACACCCCTAATTATCATGACTAAAATAAGCGTTCTATCCATGTCGCTAATTGTGTTGCTGTGCTTCAGCCTTGTAGTTTGTTACTCCCTATTTTCCAGTACCGGTCCCTATCTTTCTTGGCCCTGCACCTGCTTTCCCAGCAGCTGTAGCTTGTTACAGCCACGGCCTGTTGGCACAACATAATTACTTGGTCTCAGGATTCAAGAATAGCTCAAGGCTACCTTTCTTGTTAACTTCAGCACAGCAACTTCAGTACAATTCTGATTACAGGCCTACTCTAATACCAGGCCTGGATTGTGCAGATCTTCAGAGATTCTAAAGCCATGCTTCTGCAGGGAAATTTCATTGTAAGAAGTAAAAATCGCTTTTTAAGACTTTTTTTTTTGGTTGTGGGTTGTTTTTTGGTTGTTTTTGGGTTTGGGGTTTTTTTTTGACAGTCTATGGAGGAATTTTCTTGCTGAATGCTTTTGCTTTTCAATTTGTGCAAGTTATAAAAAACCACACAGGGTCACAGGATGTTTCTGTGGGAGGTTTAATTCTGCCAGAAATCACTTTCTTCAGCATAGCTGTCTCTGACAGCTTGTCCCAAGATAGCCTTTACTATTTTAAGTTATTATAAAGATAATATTCTAAGATATTTCTTAAAAATCTAATAAATGCTTTTTGACACCTTGGGACCACTCCTTCAGCTTTCTCCAAAAGCAGCTGATCTAGGCTGCCCTGGCTGGAGCAGGGCGTGGATCAGAGATCTCCTGAGGTCCCCCTCAGTCTCAGTTACTCCGTGTTTTCATAAGCTGTTCTGCAGCAATTCCCTTTGGGAGGGGAGAGAGAGAGTTACCTTTGCCCCCACCCTACAGATGGGTAAACTGAGGCAGTAAACCTTGCAAAGCTGTTCAGAGGCAGGAGTGGAGACCAGCACTCCACGTGCCCAGTCACATACTGTAGGAAAAACTCTATCCTGAAGCTGAGTGAGAGCCAAGCCTTAAATAGGGTTGTTTCCCACAGCAAGGCTTTGCTGACCTCCCGTTTGCTGGGATGCTGGCTCAAGCAGGCTCAGCCCAGAAAAAACCCACTGATTTTTGGGGGTTTCAGCATTTCTGTCAGTGTCTGGGAGGAGCATCTGGAACAAGAGACATTTCTGGACCACTGCACGCACTCATCCAGACAGGCAACACCTCCTTCAAAGTACACGTTGTTGTAGCTGTTTTGCTCTGTGTGTCTATTGGCAGTGGGGCTAAATGAGTCAGAGATCTGGTTTAGTCCTGGGATTTTTCAAGGAGGACAAATCACCAGGGAAGCTTCTTCTCTGTTCCCCCTGTGGCTCGTGCAAATGATTTCACTAGCTAATCAGTACACGGTTGAATGTTAATTTGGGAGCTGTAACATGTCGCTGGGGTCAGCCAGTGATGCCCTATGTGATTTTGGCAAATGGATGACACAGGCACTCCCAACTTTCTGTATCACCACTGCTTATGGAGGGAAGAGGGAACCCTGGTTGTGCTCGTGCTCATTTTGCACACTGGGGAGTTGGGTCTGCAGCCTCATAAGCTCTTGCTGGCTGGTTGCCCGATCCAAGCCAGGACGGGCCCACAAGGATGGGTTCCCAAAAGGCTTTGTGGTACATGGGTGCCTTGGCTTTACCATCTGTTACATGGGGTTTTGCCAGCTAATGGAGGACCTTCCCACATCCCTCAAAACAAGCATATCTGTGTACTCACTGCCCTGTGGGGAAAAGGAAAGAAAAATGTAAAATGTCTGCTAAGCACCCAGTCCATCACTTTTGGTGCCCTACAGACATCCACTGATACCTCTTGAGTTCAAAGAACAGTCCCAGACACAGGGAGCAGAGCTGCCAGCTCAGGTAATGTGACCCTTGGGGACAGTTCACATAGACATGTGAGTGTGGCAGGTTGAAATATAGAATCTTTGCAAGGGAATGGGGTTGCTCTTTTGCTATACATGAGAGCCGGCTTCTTCCTGTTCCTGATGGCATGTGGTGACTTGTCCTCTGGCACTTGGCCAATATATTCCTGTCTGGTTCCTACCTACTTGGGCTGTTGTGTCTTGGTCCATGCAAGTTGGCTCATGCCTCACCTGTGTTATCTGGCCTATGACCCCAGCAGTGGGTCCTTCACCTCCATTACCATTAGCTCACCTTCCTTCCCTGTTGCAGATACCACTTCTTCAGAGCAGGTTCTCCTCACTGTGGTGACCTACAAGCTGTGAAGACAGAACAGCAAAGAGGTGGACAAGGAACACCTGGGCAAGGAAACAACTGGAGTTCTCTCTGTTGTCTGCCAGGCCGCCAGCCCTGTGGTCCAGGCTGGACTACTGATCTGCTGAATGGCCAGGTTTGGAAGACCTTCTGGGTGTCAAGGGAAATTCTTCACCCCTTCAGTTGCCTGGATGGTGAAAGGGCAATCTGACAATTCTGTTCTCAAGAGCAGCACAGCATTGACATGGATGCATTGTGCTCATGTACAGATAAGAGAGAATTAAAAAAAATCCCAGTCCAAGGCACCTTCTCCTTTCCCACCCTACTAGGAGATATTTGTTTGCCTTATAACACTTTCCTTCACAAACCTCATTTATTGGTCTAAGGATGACCACTGACCTCATGAAAGTGTAACTGCTGCAGCCATCCATGAGAAACCCACTGGTCTCTGTCCTATGCTCAAGTCACAGAAGGTCTCCACATGTATTTTGGCATTCAGTTTCATCTCAGGATGATCCAGCTGGTGGCTTGGGGGCTGGCAATGGCTGGTGGGATGATTCTGCCTGTCTCTGAAGAGAGAGCTTTTTCAGAGCTTTCACCATGTGACGCTGGTGAGTGACAGAGCTGTTGTGGGGGCTGATAACTGGGTTAGCTCCAGTGGAAAATGCTTCTGCCTATGCTCAGCAGGACCTTGGGTCATCCCCCACTGTGTCAGCTCACAAAACACTAAAGACCCTCTTCCAGCCTGTGCTTCACCTACCACAGTCAGCCACCCTCCCGGGGGATTCTGCTAACGAACTGTGCTTGAAGACTATCATCTCCCAGCAGATAGCAGCTCCCCAAGGAACAGGCAGCCTGGCAGTAACGATGCTGAAGGTGAAACCTCCCATTAATCACAGAAGCACAGCTGCCACCTCCCCACACAAGCAACCAGAAGTAACCACATCACTGAACAGACAAAACATGCACATTTTTCCCCTGTCATGTGCTCCAGGGTGTTTTCTCTCCCCTGTGCTCAGTGTCAGGAGATGTCTGGTGCTCAGATAGGGCTGCCCCCTGACTGTGGACCATACATTAAAAGATTGTGTTGTCAGCCAGTCCCATCCTTGGAAACACAAGCCTGGGAGACTCCATAATGTGCTTAACAGTCAAATCCACAACTGCCCTCCTTGGGAAGATAAATCTATTCACATGCCAGCAAGGGGGACCTCAGCTTCACCTCTGCCTTCAGAGGTGGCTCCTTTGGGCATTTACCTCCCTGTGGTGCTGAGATAGCATTACCAAACTTCTCCCCATGAAGCAAAACCAGGACAGTGTTGGCTTGGGCTTTGCTTCCAAGCAACAGCTTGGCAGGAGGGGTTATTTAATTTTTTTTTTCTCATCCCAGGAACCATGTTTTATTTGAGGTGGCTACTTTAAAGAGCTGCTGGGGCCAAGCAGAAATCCAACACTTGGGAGGAAAGAGGCTAATGGCAAACTTGGGGTATGCTTGACTTCCCCACCTTGGAATAAATCTAGTGACTTCCAGAGGAAATGTACAGACCCCTTGAAATTACACCTGTATCCTCAATTCCTTGTCCTGCAGACCTCACTGAGATATGTTGCCATTGCAAGTGCTGCCAACTCCAGACCTGTATCAGAAGGCTCACCAAGTCTTGTAAATCTCTAAAGCCTTCCTGTCGTCCAGCTGCAGGTTTGGTTTTGTCCCCACAGCTCCTGTAGCTCCACAAACCTTGCTGTTCCTGGTGCCCCAGGACCGTGGCATCAGGTCCTCCAGGCTGGGGATGGATTGCCAGGCTTGAAGAACCATGCCCTACTTCTTCTCCCTCTGTCTTCTCCAGATGAAGACTGAGAAAGCCAGGTTTCAGGTTCTGCTCAACAAAACAGGGCTGTGGGCCAAGACCCTGCCTTCTCAGGGCTTTGTAAAAGTGACCGCTGCAAAAACCCAGTGAGATGCAATGCGTAGTTCACAACTGCAGCCACAGAGATGGGGCCCCAGTTGCCCTGTCCGTGTCTGATACAGCTGAGCTTTTTGCTGTATTAATACATTTCCTGCTGGCTGGAGCTTCCACCAGTCCTGGGAAGGATCAGTCTGACACCAGGAAGGGGTCATACGCCTTGGGGTCTGGCTAGCCCAGCCAACGTCCTTGCAGAAGGTCTCTCCATATGTACACCCATATGAATTGAGATGTGTTTTCAGGAAGAGTGTTTTCGGATCTTACCCAAGGAATTTAATTAGGAGTGTCTCTACTGGGCCAGGAGGCTGTAGGTCTGACACAACTGCTTTGCCAACATGTTCCTCCAAAACCCCATTTTTCTTTTCCTTTCATAGATGTGGGGAGCATGGGGTGGGTGAAAGATGGTGTATGTGGGTGTTCATGCCCGTGCACCTCCCCTCCTTCCCCTGTCCTCTTCATCACCCTCCCCAGCCCCTTCCCCTCTTCTCAGCAATGATAAGCTCGAGGATGGAAAAAATGTTGTCACACATATCTCATTTCCAGTGTGTGGGAGTGACTGACAGCGGCATGAAGATCTGGACAATAAAACCTCCTGACAGCTTTTGTGTCCATCCCAGGCATGGGGACATGGTCCTGGAGGAAGGGCCGAGTGCTTGTGGGGCTTGGGGAAGGGTGCTGCAAGTGGTGGCCCTGGGGAGGAGGATGGAGAGGGGAAAGGGCTTGTTCAGCCCTCCTCATCTGGGGTGCAAAGTCCTTCCCCAAATTCAGCATTGTCTCTCATCCCAAACGAAGAGCCACAAGCTTTTGGCTGCAGGTGGCTTTGCAGGCGTGATGGGGGCAGCCTGACAGCTGCTAGCCACAGTGTTTGTTTTGGAGCATCCCCACCGGCCAGCGCTCCCTCCCTGGGGCTGGGGGGGCTGCACTGCTCCAGCACTGCTGTTCTTCCCTGTAGGGCTGCCAAAAAAGCCCAGAGCACCTCGCCAGAAGGGTGAAGTCATTTATTTATGCCTGGAAAAAAAAAAAAAAGAAAGTACTTTATTACACAGCCTCTGAGATGCTAGGGCTGACCTACTGCCAGGCTTTCACTCTAATGTGGACAGCTGAGGTCAGCACAGGGCAGTCCCAGTGGCTGAGTCTTTTCTTAGTCCCCTTGTAGGGGCATACAAACAGGACATCAATTTACTTATGGTAAAAAAAAATAAAAGAAAAAGTGCCAAGATTTTGCTGCCAGAGGTTCGTTTGACTGACAGAAGTGTGTCCGTGGTGGCAGCTCACCCTGGGCTCCCTTTGCCATCCGCAGAGATAAGAAAACCCTTGTAAGACATAATTTCTTGCCTTTCCTCTGGCTCTCAAGGGAGATGTGGAGGCCAAGGAGACAGAAGCCTTTGCTTCGTAGATGTTCAGATTGCTTACCCGATGCAAGGGCTTGGCTCTGCCTGAGATGAGAGGGGCTCTTCTGAAACAGGGCTTGGGTCTGAGAGTCCCTGACAGTGACTCTGATTTTATAGCACTCCGAGTTTTTCAGCATCTATTTTCTCACCGTAATTACAAGTGAGAAGGATTTTTACAGAAAATCTGGTTTATTCTAAGCAAAAAAACCACAACCCAAAACATTTTATAAATTTTCCAACTGGAAAGAGAACCATTCATTGTTTACATTTCTGCCCCATGCCTTGGGGGCTGTCATTCCTCTCCCTAAAGTCTCCATATTCCTCTAGAGCACTGCTCTCCTAAGTGGGGTATGAGCAAGATGATCCATTGAAGTGGTGGAAAAAATATTCTTTGTAACATTAATAAATAATATAAAATAAAATATATTAAAAGACCACTGCTGTAGGGAACCATCTCTCTCCTTGGGCTGCAGCATCCATGTCCCACAAGGCTTTTCCCTCCCAAGGGCTGTGTTGTAGCAGATAGGAAGCACAGTTTGTTTTGGGTTTAGCCAAAAATATTTCATACTTTTCTGGTCAAACCACACTTCTGGGGGAGAGAAGAAAAGAGGGGGTTATTGCTGTTTTATGGAGAATTAAGGTTTTCCATTCCAAATTAGGAAAAAATTGCCAAAAACATTTAGAAGAGGACCTGATGCTCCATCTCCAAACTATTTCCATGGTAAATTTGTACCCAGCCCTGCCAGAGATCACTGTTGACTGCAAGCTTTGGGTATGGGGCAGCTGGATCACCTCCCTCTCTTTGCCCTGGCCTCCTCCTTTGCTGGCAAGGGGCAGCTTTTAAACACTTTCCAGACAGTCACGCAGGATTTTCCAGGTTGGCTGCCTGGGATATGAGAGGTTAAACTCTCCCAGGCCTTAGTAGGAGCTGAGCTGGGTGAAGGCATCGCCCTTGGCTTGGCTGGGCTTTGGCACAGAGGCATTTTCTTGTCTGTGGCAGCTGATAGCTGGCTCCATCCTGCTGGGAGCAATTTCCCTCTGCAGCTCCTGCCAGTGAGCACACACACACACACACACACACACACACACACACAATCCCTGCGCACACCCAGGCAGGCGTGCTTCTTACGAGGCTTGCATACAGGGGCTCCCCACCTCCTTTCCCTTGTAACCCCGGCAGCCTGTCCCCGAGATGTCATCCTGCCCCTGATAAGGTGCAGAGGCGGCTGTGAAAGGAAGGTTCCCAGTTGCTCCTGGCGCCAGGCGGGGTAGAAGCAGACATGTCTAACCCTGCCTTCCCCAGCAGCGCCTGCTTCTCTGCAGGGCCAAAAACAGATGACATCAGCCCCTCGTGGTGCCCCCTCCCAGAATCTCGATCAGCCCCACCGAGAGGCGTGTGCATGGAGGAGTGAGGAGGAAGAGGGAAGGTGGCAGGGAGGAGGTCCCGGAAAAGGAGGGAAGATGAAGGCTAGAGCTGGAAGTTGGTTACTTTGGCAAAAAGACAAAGTTCTGCGAAACTTCACCGGCTAGACTTCAAAAAGGTGGAAAAACTGGAGGCTCATTTCTGGCAGGTCTTGTTATCAAGGAGAGCCTTATCTGCTCGATGGGACTGATGGCTCATGCGAGCCAGAGTGGCTGCTGACCTCTGGCTGAGCTTTCCAAGGCCTCCAAGGAGCCGAACTGTCACTCAGTGGAGAGGAGAAACATCCAGGAGAGGGGACTGTGTGAAGGCTTGCCACTGTGTTTGCAGCCTGCAGAGCGAGAGGAGCAAGGACAGGGGTGTTTGCAGCCCTGGAGCACACGGAGCCCAGTCCCTTGCTGGTTTAATCCATGGTGGTAGGAGCAGCAGGGGAATCACTCCATGCTCAGAACCCAGACAGACATGGGACGGATGATGTCCACTAGGTGTCAACCGGCATAGTTGAGTCACTGGTTTTACTGGTTTCCCTCTGTTTTCTCCAGGACAAGACTGGTCCCTCTGGGATAGATAGCGGAGTGGGTTTAGGTTAAAGCCAGGTGTGTAGCTGATGGTTTCAAAATTCAAGGAAGCTTTTGGGTGGGAATTTTGGCCACCTCGTTGCTTGCATGTCCCAGATATCACACTATGTGTTTCCAGAGATGAACCTTCCAGCTTTTCTCACAAGAAGACTTTCATATACCTTCATGCCCCCTCTCTCCTTGCACCTCCAAGACATCTCTGTTTTTGCTCACCCTACACCACCTCCTCTCCTAGGTGAGGACCTGCTCCTGGGATCCTACTCCAGAGTACATCATGGTGAGCAGTTCCTCTTCCTGCTTAGTACTGCAGCCAACATCTACTCGCTGGCGAAAAGCTGCTGTAAATGAACTTGGCCTTGGCCCATTCCCACTTGTAATGCCACTCAACAGATCAGCATATGGAGGAAAAGAGGCAGTGGTGCCCCTCACATAATATTGTGATATGGTTTGAAATACGAGAGTTTATTTTCTTTCACTTCCTGAAACACTGCATGGATGAGGCATGGGTGAAAGTGCCCCAAAGGTTTTGGTCTGTGCCGGCTAGTCCAGATGACCATGGCATGGCTCAGGGAACAGCAGAGGCCAGATGGTCTTCCTACCATGCAGGCATCGACTAATAGGGGTGGAAAGCTGAGCTTTCCTTTAATTTCCTTGCCTTGCCTTCTCTTGCTTCCCTTGCCTCACCTTCCCTTCCTTTGACGTGTGTCCCAAGCCTTTCTTTTGGTTGGGTGCCCAGGGTAGCAGGGTTTGCAGAGATGCTCCCCAGCCAGGGTGGTGGTTTGCTGGATCTGGTATCTCGTCCTTCTTCACACCCGTGTTCGTCATTTCTTCTCTGGTGAAAATTTTCTTCCTTTTTTCCCCACTAAGCAAACCGCATTTTTTTCAGCTATTTTACACACACCCCAAAAGCACGTGCTTTGTATGTGTCACTGTTCAGGGCCTGTCCAAAGTCAGGTTGGATGCTTCAGTCCTTTACTGTCCCCAGACCCACAACGACCCTCAGCCTGGGTTATCCCTCACCAGCAAATAGCAGTGAGGCTAGAAAAGCTCATTTTGCCTTTATCATCAGCCTTATGAGCAGTTTCTCTTTTCATTTAAACCTTGCACTATGCAAGTAAGATTTCACATGAGAATCACTCCATGCAGAAGCAGGGCAGATACAGAACCCACCATACTCGTGGTGCAACTGCCAGGTGAATTGTTTTGCCCCTGGGAGTGGGATTTCTCCATCTCACCCATCTTTACCTTGTGTTAGAGGTGAATAACCTGAGCCATCCGCCCAGGTTTGCCTTGTTATGGGGGAGGAAGAGGTACTTCTGGAGGCTAAATCATACCTCTGTCTTGGATCCATCTCCCTGAAGAGGATGGATCCTGCTGTGGTCTCTTCTGTAGACAGAGCAAGAGGTAAATGTTGATAAAGGGTGTAACAGAGACAGAGATAGAGGTATGGGTGAAGAGAGGTTTCAAAACTGCTAGGACAAGCCCAGAAGATCCCTCTCTTACTGTCACACTGGAAGGGCACAGGTGTCCCCTTGGTCAAGTGCCATATCTGCCAGCCTTGCGCAAATGTTCCTGATACCCCAGCGCATCTCAAGCAGCATCAGACCCCAAGCATTAGGCAGGATGGTCCATCTCAGAGGGAAACACAGCTGCACTTTGGACCCAGAAGGACATACAAACCCAACAGGTTTATTGGTGATGCACAAACCAAGGTACTGGTGTAGGCGCGCAGGTGTCTGAGAGCAGATCTATGTACAGTTGTGGTTGCAGGGTCACTGGGCTGGTCCCCCTGGGGTGCCAGGGTCCATCGCAGCGCAGCCACTCTCATCGGCAGCAGCGCAGACGGCCATTGCTGCAGGTCCCTTCCCAGCGCTCCATGTGGAAGCAAAGCCTCCGGCAGTGGCCATGGTTACTTCTGCATTGCTGGCTATCTGAAAGGCCTCTTGCTGCAGGGGGAAAGGGGACAGAAGACCTGCTTAGGGGACCTGCAAACCCACTTGGAGCCCTGCTGGTGTTGGTGGCTGAGCAATGAGATGCTTGCAGTTGGCAACAGGGAAATTCAGCTGGCTTCATGGTGAAGGTTGGATGTGCTTGGGAGGAGCACCTCCCTCCAGCAAGCATTGGGAGTCTCTTAATGACTAGCCTAGGTGAGATGGCTAGCTCTGGGTTGGCTAAGCTGGGTTAGATGAGTTAGGTGAAGCAGATCCCTCAGGTAATATCAAAAGTCAGAGAAGTGTCTTTTTGATAGAGGTGTTTTACCTATTGGTTTGTTTGGAGATTCTTGTGATTGTTGGTTTCTTGGTGTTTTGCGTTGGTTTGGTTGTTTCAAATCTGCCTGTTTTGATAAAAAGGGTATGTGCTGCTTCTCTTTACACACAGCAGGAACACCAAGTTTGGGGTTTCTGGAGGCAGTGGTGGACATCCACCATCAGTGGAGTGGGCAAACCCTTCTCTCTCCCTTCTTTATCCCTAGGACTTCAGTTAGCTAAACAAGAACATAAACAGGCTGAGCAAGTAAATATCTTCTTGGTTATCAGGTTTGTTTTCTGTGAAAGTTATACCACCATAGTCCTAGTAACATCATCGTGACCTCACAGCTGAATGAAACCTGAATTCCTAACATATATATACAAGCAACCAGTGAAAAAGCCAAGCCAAGGAAGATTTTTCTATTAAAACAGAATCGCAGAAGAAAACATGAACAAAAAAATAAACCAGCAGTCTTTCCCCCTGCTTCTTTTCCCCTGAAAGATGCTTTTGATTTCATGGTGTTCTCTTTGCTTTGTGGAGGATGAGGCTTGTATCCTGGTCAGGAGCAGAGCTCAAGCTCCTGGCTTAGGCTTAGCATTTCTGGGTGGGTTTGAGGGGTGGAAAGGAGGGGATGTACAGTCTATGAACCTGGAACACCTGCATCCAGGAACTTCATGGAGACCATTTCAGAAGAAAATTGGAAGCAAGAGTCAGGTCAGCCTTGGTTTGACTTGAGGGCCCCGTCTTGTCCTTTTCTACCTCAGGGTAGGAACCTGTCTGTTCTCTCTCCACAGTCCTGCAGAATCCCCTGGGAGTATTTTGTCCTTACCGGGAATGTCCTGGAGGAGGAGAATGACAATGACTGCAAAGAACAGCTGGAGGATCTTCATGGCTGAATGTGGGTGGAGGTTCCACCACGAGGAGGAGTGAAGGGCTGTGAAGAGATGGAGAAGAGGGAAGTCCTGGATTTATATTGCCCGAGGGGTTGTGTAATGCTCCTGGAGCAGAGGGAACTTTGTCAATCTCAGATGCATTTCAACATGACAGCAAACAGTTGCACTGGGATGTGCCCATTCTTGAACACACCATGTTACAGGAAAAAAAAAAGAAAAAAAAAAAAAAGAAAAAAAAAAAAGAAAGAGGTTTTTTTCAACAAATTGCACCGAGCACTGGGGAGTCTGCTACTGCTTGCTCCTGGAGACAGGATGTTGGGGCTGACCCAGTCTTGTGTTTGTGGGCTCGAGCATTTGATGTTAAAATCCCATCCAAGTGTTTGCAGTATCAAAGTGGTTGGTTTTTTTTCTTCCATTTCCAGCTCCCAGTCTCTGTGTTTAGCACTGACACAGTCAAGCATGAAAAAATCCAGTTTCCTCTTCAGCACTCCCTGACACACAAAGTTAGCTTGAAAATCATGTGATCCTTAAAAAATCAAAGGTCTGTTTGCGTTTCCCAATTTCTAGGCTGCAGAGACTGTTTGCCAAGGTTTTGTTTACAACTGTCAAGAAAAAAGGCAATTTAGCATCTTATTGATTTATATATTTATTAAATGAGAAAGCTGGGATACCTCTCCATAATTATCAGGAGAAGGAGCGTTAGGAAAGGTTGTGTATTGCACCTCTCCCAAGAAAGCTGGCAGGCTTTCTGGTCTGTACTAGTTCTCCAGGTCAGTTCCAGGAAATCAGTAGAGGTGGGACCTGACTTTCAGCTTTGGAAAATAACACACAGCAAATAACAAGCAGAAATCTCCCCTAACAATAACAAATAGAGGAAGAGGAAATAAAAACTTTATAAAGGTTTCTTTTTACAGCAATGACACAGCAGAGGGCATCACTAAGTCTTCCATTTTTCCTTAATAAGTCACCTTGATGGCTTTTTATTTGGAGGCTGGATGCCAGGTAAACCCAACGGCCTTCAGGCTGCTTGAACAGAACAAGGATCACCTTCATCAAACAGTGCAGATAAGGGGCCCTTCACCAGCTGGACTTTGGATCACGGGACACTGTTTGAACAGGGTGTCGTGCAAACTAGCCACACCGAATGCAGGGAATGAAAATGAGTCTGTAACCCCATCTGTAGCGGGGTTGTTAGCACGGGCATGTGCAGAGCCTCTTTACAAGTGTTGGGTGCTTTGCAGATTTGGTGGCACTGCTTGGTGTGGTGGTGGAAGACCATAACCCCACCATGTCTCTCCAACGAGAGAGATGGTGCAATGGGGCTGGGGCAGAGTTTCTCTAGTAGAGATGAGATTGCAGCTCTTGAGCTACAGCCCAAGCAGGGAGGAGCGTGTGGATGCTCATATCAGTGTCCTGCTCTGAGTATGTGACCTGACGTGTCTGAACATGTGTATGCAGGAAGTTTAGCACAGAGCCAAAGTACCACATGGCCATGGTGTTCCTGATGACTGATGGCAAAACGCCATGTTTTATCTCTAGCTCAGCTGCTCTCCCTTGGTGGGAGCAGCACCATCTCAGAGGATGAGCTGTGTCTGGAGCTGTTTGAATGCTGCAGGCTCCACAGGGGCAGGCAAAAAAGTGGCCAGGATGCAACCTCCACACCACCACAAGCCCCTGCTCTGCAGCTGTGGTGCATGGGCCAAGCTGCAGAATGTGTCTTGGGAAAGAAAGCCAAAACCAGCCAGTGCCAACATAAAGCAGATTTCCCCAGAAATCAGGGGATGGAAGTCTCTGTCCCCTGGGTAATTGCTCAAACAACAGCTGGGCTTCCTCCTTCTGGCATGGTCCCTATGCCGTGTTGGCCTCAGCCTCTGGTGAGCCTACTGGGGCTGGCCCGGCAGCCTCCCACCCTTCCCCACTCCCCAACATGCCACCAGATTTTTTTTCAGAGCCCACCATGCACAAAGGCTGATCTGTGCTCAGCGGCACTTGGCACAGAAATTAGCTCCTGGGTGCCTTAGAGGTTTTGAGGTGGAGGAGGAGTCAAGTCAATCTGCATCTACCCCGTGGCCCCATATGGGAAGGATGTCTCCACTGACTTCATCTGCCTTTGGGTCGGGACCTGAGCAGTCTGAATTTTAAATGCAGCCTGGGATAAATTGTGCCAGCGGGAGCAAATGCTTTGGTGATTGAACCCTTGCCAGCTCGCAATGCCACCTCTGCCTCCCCATCCCCCTGGTGGCTTTTTACCAAATCTAGAGCCCAGCAAGCACTCATGCAGCCCTGAAGTTCAGCCCATAAAGAACTGACCGTGGGCTCATCTGTGGGCTCAGCCCTGGCCCAGACACCCCTCCCATGACCTTAGGCAGGCTTTCGTTATAGACTGCAACACAATCAGCTTCACCCAGTCCATGGGACCATCCACCTCCTGCCCATAACAGTGGCCACATGGGTAGGTCTGAATTAGAGTAAGCACAGTATGTCTGTGATATTTATCTCAACCTTTTTTCTGCTCTCAGGCTATTTTCTGGTCTGAAGAGTGAAGTCTTCCACACTAATATTCTTTGACGGCGAGTTTCATAGGACTGCAACCAGTTACATAAAGGAATAATTTTGTTTCTTTTTTTTAAATGTGTCTCTCACCAGTTTCCCAGTAGTTCTTGTGCATGATGAGACTATGAACGCTCAGACCCCATTTATCCTCCAGACGTTTCAGCACTTTTCTGATCCTTTAGACTTCTGCCATATCCCACCAAAACCACCCAACACCAGTCCTGCTTTGCAAGAGATGCTTCTGGACTCAGCCTCTGTCCAGAAGGCTCTGTTGTGCCTCCTGCCTGCTCCCCAGGTCCCCTGTCAGCCCAGGGGAGATGTTTGGAGATAAGCACAAAACCCTACGCATGTTCAGGACTGCAGGTGTCTGGTGGGTCATACATATCCCTGAAAACACATAGGTCTTCAGGCCCTTAAGACATCTAAGTGCTTGCTAAAATTCATGGAGATCCAGCACTCATGTCAGACACCTAAACCGGCATCTGTTAGCATTTGGATGCCCTGGGGTAACCAAGACACCCACACTGGACTGGAAGGTGTGACACTAGATCTATGTGCCCTTCTGCTGTGGCAGCTGGAGGTCAGGGCTGATACCCTGGACATCTCAAACACATCTGGTACCTGCTGTGTGAGCCACATCACACTGATTACCTTGGCTTCCACACTTCATACTGGCCTCAGCCTGTATCATGCTCTACTCCACCTGTGAAATCTCCTATGCTCCTGGTCTCACAACATATTGCAGATTATTTGCTGTCTGAGTGGAATAATATTTCACTTTATGTGGTCTGAATCTGCAAATCCCTCCTTTCTCCCTATTTTTTTTTTTCAAAATGCTGTTCTTTGCCCCACAGCAAATAGGCACAGTATACCTTGTGTCTGCACAGCTAAGCTTTCCCTGCCAGCTGCATGGCCTCATCCACATGTCTATAATGGGTGGTCCCTGGCATGTGCCTGTCTCCAAATTCTGCCAAGAAACAGTTTGGCAAAGTGCTAGTTTGCTGACAGCATGTGTGGGTACCTGGTAATTCCTGAGACTGAACCTCATGCAATTCGATTTACTTGTGTAATTCAGAAGCATGGATTCAGCCTCTGAATCCAGATCCATTTTATCTTCCTAGCATGCCCCTGGAGCTGGGCTGTGGTAGGGTGATGATATCTTCACATGGGGGTGAAGGAAGGGCCAGGCATGCAGGTGACTGCAGGTTTGCATGGGATTGCTGCAGCTATAAGAGACAACCTGGATCTAGGTGGCTTGCCCAAGGCTGTGAGATCTCACATTCCCCAAGCAGGAGCCCATCCCACCAGTGTCCTGCTCCTGATTACCAACTCTGTTTACAATGGCATTTTTAGGGCAGAAGCGGAAGGTTTCATCTCCACCTGTCTCTCTGCCAGACAAACACTGTCCTGTTGCCTGGGAACAGCAAACAAACTCCAGCGAGGGGGATGTTCACGCCACACTTTGGGGAACTAATGTCTCCAGTTATTCATGAAGCTTGTGCTGGTTGACAGATGGGAATGAGGGTAGGGCTGTGCCGTGGCTGTCCGTATAGCTGCTAAGATGCCAAATATACCTCCCAAGATGTCTGGATGGTTTGTGTCTCTCTTAGGAGCTGGTATAGGTCTGCTAGGGTAGTACTGAAGAACCCCTGTTTTGTAGCCTTCTGAGCTCTGTCATGTACAGGTAGCTGGAGTTAAAGGCTTAACCAAGCCTTTCCCACAAAAATCCTCTTCCTCATTTGTCTTTCTCCTATAAAGGCATGGGAGACTTCAGAGTGAACCACTAGCCTGATTTAAATTCTCACCAGCCTGTATCTTTTAAGGGATGGTAGACTTCACCTTCTCCTTAATTCTGCCATTCTGGCTTCCCCCTTAGCTTGCCTGACTGTCCTTTCTACTCCTGCATGCAATCCTGCAGGTAAAAGGTTGGATTCAGATGAACTCCACTTGTGGGTCTTTGCTCTGGGAAACAGTCCCAGTTTGGCAGGACTGTTGGTCATGGGTGGAAGTTCTCTGGCAAAGGGTCACACTGGGGAGGTGACTTTTACTGAGTGCCTCAAACAATGAATATTTGGGGGATATTTGGATATAAAGGGTTGGAAAATGGTGTTTGAGGGCTGTAGGGGTGTGGTTTCATGGTGAATGAAAACATGCAGCTGAACAGCTCTGTGCTGAGTGGGTGAACATGGTCCCTCAGCCAGAGGAGTTTAGTGCGTCCTCCTCCCTGGGGTTACAGTGTACACCAACCTGGGCATAATTAATTTGAGCAGCATTCCTTATCAAAGCATCTTGTACTGTTTATGCTGTTTAAGCAGCTCCTCATGAGCTGTGCTGGTGGCTGGGTTCTCTGCCCCAGGTGAGTTAATGGGTCAAGAAACCACATCAAGGAGCAGCTGTGTAGCGTTGATGGACTGGAGGGTGCTGTTCTCCACCCTCCACCACGTCCTTAGTGCTTTCTCTCTCCTCCCCTCTGTGTTAGGCCAGGTAGCTGAAAGGAAAGTCAGTTCATCTTATTCATCAGACAGAAATGATGATGGGGTTTTGTTGCTCTTTTTTTTTGTTGTTGTTGGGGTTTATTTATTTATTTATTTATTTATTTATTTATTTCCAGCCAGATCAGCAAGCGGGAGAACAGACACTGGGGGGAGAGTGGGACCGTGCCTTGTAGCAGCAGCTTGCATTTACATTACTTCCAGAGAGGCAATGTTGCCTACAAACTGTCAGAGCATTCCCACCTTCCCTGATTGAAATCTGGCTGGCCAACAGGTCCAAAATGTAGAGGGGCAGAAGGTCCAGCCACAGGTGGGGAGAGTTACAAGGTGAGATACTTGAGCCCATAAATTTAACTTTCTGAGGAAACCAGGCTATAAATTTGGTGGCTAAGCATCCCTCAAAAGGCAGGAATCATGAGCTTTGTGGATGAATGTGAGAAATAAACTGTTTTTTTTGGAGAGGTGCCTTGATATGAAAGCCTGCCTGTGCTCTACTTGTACATCAGCATGTGTTGGAGAGATGGGCTGGATCTGGGGAGGAATTTGGCTCTGGGCTCAGCCCTCGTCTCTGTTTTCAGTATCGGTTCCCAAGCCAACAGCCAGCTCTGGGTAACCCAGTTCATCCAACTGCAGCAGACCTCCAGGGGAGCGCTGGCCTCTCCCTATGTGTGTTGGTGTCCTGGGTTGTGTTATGATGACCTGAGGAGAATAGCTGGGCTGCTCACAGGAGAATGGAGTCGCTTGGATGAATTAATTGTTGGACCTCTGGCAACAGGTCCTGACCCGGGTAAGGTCAATGGGAATTTTCCCGTTTGATTCATCAGAGGAAGAATTTTGTCTCCCAGGGAGGACTTTTCCCTGGCTCTGACCAACGCCTCTGCTAATTGGCATAGCTCTCTCATTACATCATTGTTTTCTGGCTTTCACAGAAATGATTGACCCAGAGAGAAATATTTTACCTGGAAAGGGAGACCAAGAGCTAACTGACAAAGGCAGGGGAGTGTCAAAACTTCATGCTGAAAAAACACAGAAGGGCTGAGGCTGGATCTGGAGAGCTAATGGATTTAGGCTGATGCAACTCTTAGGCAGAAAGCTGCTAGGTGCAAACAGGCTAATTGCTTTGGGATTATTGCTGGGTGATTACAGAGGAGCACCAGAAATGCAGTCCATGGATGAGGAGAGCCTGTCAAAGGCAATGGCACACAACTTTCAGATCCCTTTCCCACCATGTTTAAAACAAGCCAGCTTGGGCTTTCCCTTGGTCTTGCTGTGTTGTGGAAGAGAGACGTACCTGAGACAGCCCTGCTCATTTTGTATTTTCTGGTCTAGGTGTTGGCTGGTGGACAGCACATTCCTGCTGTGAATCCCATGGGCAAAGGGGTCTATATGCACGAGGGGGATCCCTGCTCCTTTTCTGTGTCTTATTTCTCTGGCCAGCCCCTTCCATTGCCTGTAAGAATCTGGCCCAGCCTGGAAAGGAAGAGTAGATATGGGAGGGGGCTTGCCTGAGAAACACAGACCACAGTTGACTTTATGTCAAACCAGGTAGCTTTTGCATCGAAAGTGATGGGGAAACAGTCTGTCCCCATTGCAACTGTGTTCACTGGGAAGTGAAACAAAGGAAACAGCATCACCCTGCTCTGCTGGGAAGGTGTGGGCTGCGGTGTTCACTCCTGGTTGGTGGGAGAGAGTGCATCCCACCGCCAGCAGCTTTGCTGAGTGTCAGCAGGAGTCACAGACGGCCACTTGCTGTTGTGTTAAACTTTTAGGTTTATTGCTTTCAGGTAAGGAGAAAGGCAATTTCTCATCTGTGCGTGACAGGTAACAACCAGATGCCAAATAGTTTGGGTGGCCCCAATTTCTTGTCACAGTGTTTCCGACAAAGTCACAGCAATAGCAAAAAGCAATGTGTTTGGAAGTTAACAAGTGAATCCACAGCCATGTTCTTCCAGGAGAGCAACAGTCACAGAAAGGCACAACATTTCCTTTGCAACAGCAGGTCATTCCTTGTCAGTGGAGCCTGCAGCTCTCCACATATTGCGGTTTGCTCCTTTGGAAATCTTCAGCTTTTTGCAGTAGTGGGTGACAAACTTTTGCAACAGAGAATGATGGGTTCAAAGCAGTAACTGGCCAGATATTCACCAGAAACACAGTTTCCGACTCGGCACAAGCCCCCTTCATGGTTACAGTTGTCTGGTCCATGCGCATCTCCTGTACAAAGAAGGAGCAAATTAGTTAGTAAAATGCAGGAGGCTTCCTCGGGCACCACGTCCCTGGCCAGCCAAGCCAACGGTGCAAGTGTGCGTGGAGCCCGGGCATGCGTGGCTGCATGGAGCACACCCAGGATCCCCGTGCCAAAGGACAGCTTTGGACACCTGTATTAAAAATCCCAAGATGCAGAGCCAACCTCACTCAAGGAACATTTTATCATGCAGTTGTTTTTTCAGGATGTTGGCAAAGGCTGCGCATAGGAGGTTGGAGCAGTTCTTCTTGCCTCACCAAGGAGGCAACTACAGCCTGGGAAAAGGCAGAAACATTTTCCCAGAGCACAGGATGTCTCGTCTAGCGCTTCTCCAACCAGTTTGCTCCTACAAAGGCAGCCAAGTCCCCCATTTTCACAGCTGCTTCCCTGCTTATTTTTGCATTACCCTGAGGAATTAAAACATGCATTTTGCCAAAGTACCTCACCCTCTATCTCATCCAGAAACCTCAGGACACCTTTCCTCAGTACCTACAATGTTTTGATTTGATTACACAGTGAGGAAATATTTTTCCTGTTCCCAGATACCTCTGTTTACCACCCTCGGCCTTCCTGGTCTTACCGTGACCGGTCAAGGAGATGAAGATTAAAATGAAACAAAGGATTTCCATTGCTTTGGTTCTGCTGGAAAATTGCAAGGCTGAGTGTGAGATTTTGCAGAAGCTTCTGTGTGCTGCTGGCATGCTGGATGGCATCCGGGAAGAGGGAGGGAGTAGGCAGGAGTTAATTATATTCCAGTCTCGGGAGTAACACTTGCTGCTGAGAAACCTTCCGTGTCGTTCTGACCCAGTGCTGCGGCTCCAAACAATGTTGACTTGCTTCACGTTTGCTGGTTATCGACTTCCCCGGTTCCTCTCCCCGGCAGCTAGCATTTTGGACTGGTAGATTGCCAGCTGCAGGCAGCTTGGTGGAAAAAAGAGGCTCAGGGGGATCCTCTGCCCTTCACCTGCAGGAGCAAAGTCCCCAGGGAGCCGATGGGTGGGAGGGTGGCGTCCAGCAAAGAGAGACTCCTGAGGAGCTGCAAGGAAGAGAACGGTGCAGGCTAGGAGTGATTAATTTTTTTAAATCTGAGCTCATGTGAATATTTTCTCTAGCTGAAACCTGGGTGTGATTTTTTTCCTGCCAAAAAAGCCATTCCAGCTTTGGCTTCTGTGGAATTTAGGAGGCTTCATTCCTAAGGGTGATTGAGCACACAGCACTGGTGGAGGAGGGAGCTGGCTAGCTCAGCAATGCACCACTTGGTGGTAATTATGTGACAGATACACAGCTCTTGCTGTAAAATCAGCCTGTGATAGTCCAGCTATCTTTGCCCAGCTGCTGTCCCTGCCTGGTCCTGCTGTCCCTTCAGCTGTGTTAATATAACTGTTTGTGTGAATGCATGCTAACCTGAGTAGTTGAAAGATCAAGGTTCTTTCAAATTAAAAAATTCCCTTCTCTCTAAAAAACCTGCAGTTCAGATGTACTTGACTGATAGAGTCGAAGTTTGCTGTCCTGGATCAGTAGGCATGAGGAGCTTGATTTATGTCACTTGCGATGCCTAGATAGTGTGGATTTCTGCATGAGTGTTAGTTGCAGACAAGACGTTCTGGAAAACCAGATACCTGGAGTCATCTCCAGTGGCACCAATATCCAGCTGTGGGCAACTGAGCAGGGCCCTGAGGCCAAGAAGGACAAAAGACAGATTTCATCTTTCTCTAGGCTCAATTGCGTTAAAGCATCTTGCTCAAAGGTTGACCAGTCAGCCTGATCTAGGGCAGCCAAGTGCTGGCAAACCCTCCGTTTTCATTGTCCACTTAATATTCTGATTACCTCTTCACTCCATGGTCACCTGCTGGACCAGAAATAGGTCCAACCACCCTCTTGGAGTGAGAACTAGCCCCTTGGGAGTGGGACTGTTCCCTTGGGTTTAAAGCAAGGAACTGGTTGGGACCTTTGCACAACTGTTTGAGCACTGTGGTGTTTGGATTTGCCCCTCTGGGCTGTGTGGTGGGCAAACCTGCAAGGCAGGTCTGGCAAAAGAGCTGGAAGCTGTGGACCATTTCATGCCAGATAGATTCTGATCTTGAAGGAACAGCCAAGTCAGCAGACTGCCTGCTGCACTGTGATAACAGTTGCCAGTTGGCCTGCTCAGGTTTTGCAAAGGACAGAGTTTTTCTACCTCCTCTCCCCAGGCCATTTTTTTGATGTGTTGCTTTTTCAGTGCGTTTCCACTCCAACAGAGGGGTGTAGGCTGGATTTTATCCCCTGAGGCCCCCTCCCAAGCAACATTGCTCCCCTCTCCTCATCCTCTTCATGCCTTATAACTGATGACAAAGCGTGGCTGGTCCCATGCCTCACTGTGTGCTGTATCTTTGTCTCCCTTGTGTGAGGGTGAGATGTACCTTCTCTTGAAGGGGCTGTAGGACTGCTTGCTGCTCCTTACTGTCTCTGAGACTGGAAGGTGCATGGTAGGGCAGGACCCTTTGCTTGCTGCCCTGTGTGCTGGTCCACTCAGTAAGGATGCAGGGAAATGTAACAGCTCTGCATATAGAGCAGGAAAGAAAGATCTTTCCTGCCAGTGGCCCATGACAGTGTGGATCAGGTCAGCCTCGCAAAGAGTCTCTGGAGGGTCTTTTGTGGGTGCACATCTGGACATCTTTTGTGTCTGGATGTGGGACAAGAGCTTGCATGGAAGGGGCAAGACATGTTGCAGTCTTGTAAAACATGAACACCTCACCTCTTTGCTTTTTGCCTGTGTGAAATAATTCTTTGCTTTTTGAGACAGCTGTTCCCAAAAGGGACTTGTCCCACTGATAGCACACCATTCATGCAGCTTGCTAGAATCAGTTAAAAATCAGGTCTGAGGGGACTTCTGCAGTCCATCCCAAGCCTAAAGCATGGCCATCTTAAAATCTCCCTCGGACATGTACGCTATCAATCTACCATATCGAGTGCACTGTATATACACTATACACCTGTGGATATCTAAGTACTATCACTGTTAATAGCATCTTCTCTGTGTTCCCTGGGCCAAGTGTTGTGGACAGGCCCATCCTCACCATGTGTGATTCTGCGTGTGGCTTTCCATACTCAGGTACATAGTTGGTTCTCTCCAGAGTGGAAATGGGGTGGAAATGGTTAAGAATACAGTATAGACAATCCAGTGCCCAATATCTCCATGCCAAAGGGGTGGGTGAATGTCCAAATATACTGTTGTGTTAATTCCAGGGGCTACTAATGCTAAATTTTGCAGCTGGACTGGGGAGAAACATTTCTTAATGAAATCAGGGGTAACAAAGGCAAAATACTCAGTGCCGGGGTTTTGAGGGCAGTAAGCCTTTACTTACATGGATAAGCAAGAACCTTTACACCTCTTTGGCAGAGTTGGGGTATATACCTCAACGAGCCCCTCCTCCTTCCCCCAGATAGCCCTGGTCCATGGATAGTGGCTGTGTGTGTCTTAGGAAGGCTGGAGGAACATGGTGCTAGCTTTAAAATCACCTCATGACATAGCAGTCAGTTGGATGCACACCATCTGCAAATCTGAGTGCTGTCCTTTCCATTTGGCATTGACCCAGCATCTTCTGAGAAACGATGAACACTTGACTGGGCAGCTGCAGCTGCTGGGGTCTTGTCCTCCACCAGTCTCCGTGGCTGCTGAGCCATGCGTCTCTTTCACACCCCCAGATCCTTCCGTGTTTTGGGTTTGCAACATGCCTTTGCGAGTGGGTGAATGGCTTTCATGGCAAGGTTTTCATCCGTGGTTGTGGTGACTTTGGTGAGTCCCTCGATGAGTTTTCTTGGGAGCTGTGCAGACCATACTCTTTTCTGTGTGCTCTATGTGCACACAGGCCCCAATCTGGGGCGAATAGCAGGTTCTTTAGTCTTTTGACTCATATCTGATAGCAGCTCAGTGAAACTTTCTAGCAAGCCATTAACTTGCTAGTTACAGTGCCTCTTCCCCACCCCACCCCCCCATGCTAAAGTTGAGCATTGCCCTCCTTCATGATTCAAGGAAGCTGAGTTCTTGAATAAATGAGCAAAGCAGCTACAAACTACAAACTGTTACCACCCAACCGAAATCAGCTAAAACTAATGGAAAGAAAGTGAGAAGAAAGAAAATGAAAGTAAGGCTTAATGGTGAGAGCCCATATGTAAGACATCGGAAGTCTTAGGTCCTACATCTGATCTAAACTTTCTGGATGCCTCTGTACTGTCCTCTGGAATTAGCATCCTGGTTCATCAGTGTCCTGGTTCACCAGTGTCCTGGACCAGTGTGAGGACAGTGTCTTCACATTAGCTCTGAAAGTACCTTCATGCTCAGCTTTAAGCAATATCAATTCACCTCCAGGTCTCAGATGAAAAAATGTCCCTTAGAAATGAATGAGAAGCAAGGAAGACATGCCAAAGTAAGAAAACAATTTCACTTTCACTGTCATTATGTTGATTATGGACAAGGGAGCATTTATTGAGGAAGATCTGAGGCTCCCACAGCTGCCATATGTGCTGGAATGGGACCTTTCAGGACGCCACATTTTCTAAGTTCCTCATATATACCAGCAGCAGAGCATGGTGTAACATTGACCAGTCCTTACCTGTTGTTGCACAGGACCACAACCAGTGTTGACATCTCCCACCTCTCACCAGGCACCCAAGAGCAGACTGAGTCCTGCATGGGCACACCACTACTCAGACTCAGGGAGGTGGCAAACAGGCTACAGAGGCACCAGCCATGTGTCTGGGGACCAGGTAGGAGAGGCTGACTCTGGTGTGGTACTGGGGGTGTATTTACATGTGGGAAGACTCAGTGAGAACAGAAACTGAAGCCAATTTATTGACTTCACTTGATTTCAGTAGTTCATGGGGATTTCATTTAAAAAAAAATCCCATTAGAAAAAGGATGTATTAATCTCCTCTCCTACATTTTCACTTTATCAAAGCTTGAACTCCTTCAATACATCCTTACTAGTAAATAAAACAGGGCAGGATACAAGCACTGGGATTTGGTCAACCAAACTGTGAAATGCTTAGCATATTCCTGGAAAGGTTTTTGTCCAGGCTAAGTATTTCTCTCTCAAACAATTTCTAAGTGTGTCTGGGATCAGGGATTGCTTCCATCAAGCAGTCTGGATGCAGCCATCTGTTTCTAGAGGAGAGGATGGACGTGGCTGGATTATGATATTTGGCTTCAGGGCTAGACAAGAGCCCCTGAGATTGCTCAGTTTACTAGAACATTTTTAGCAATTCAAATAATGAATTGGCATGAAAATGTACTGAGTTTTCTAAGAGTGAGTTGCCAGTTTAGAAGATATAAGGGCTGGGGAAGACCTGGGTTCTGTCCCCAGCTTGCACAGATTGGCAGTATGTTCTTGGGCTTTGGAGTCATTAGGGAAAGGGGACACCTGTCCTCTGGCTGTTCCTGCATCTGGGTTTGATTTGCAAATCATTCCATTGCTACCTTCCCTCCCATCTTTTGTCCGATCTAAACATGATGATCAATCCCCATCCCTCTGAAACACCTTTCCCCACTCCCAAAAAAGGAAGAAGACAGCCAAAACCATGTCAAAGACCACACTGACAACGTACTGCCATAGACCATCCAGCTGCAGCACCATAGCCTGGGCTTGTGTATTTTACAAGCACAGCACAGCTCCAGAGACAGCCCAACATTTGATTTTGTCCACACTTCAGTAAAGCGCCTGGGTGGTGCAATTCACATCAGGACTTCAACCTTGACATATCTCAAAGGCTTGTCTGATGCTTTGCATGTCTAGATTTTGAGTTAGATTTGTGCTGGGTAAAGGCCACCATGGATGTAGATATGGGGGGTCCCAAGGGGGAGTCAGTGTTGCTGGTACTCCTAGGCACACTGAGAGTCTTTCTGTCTGAAAGACAGTGATATGTGCAGATGCTGAGCAGTGGGTGGCCAGACAGAAGCAACTAGGCTATTAAGATTTTAAAATAAATTCTTCCTGGAAAATAACTTGCAATGGCACTAGGGAGAGGTGGATGGGAGGGGATCAGAGAAGCAAAGCAGAAGGAGCTTTGTACCCTAAAATCCTTCTAGCAGGAATTTATTTTAATGAAAGCAGAACTACCATGTGTTTCAAGGCCAAACTGAAGTCTTGGGATGACTCTCCAATGGGTGACTCCTTTGCCAACTCTGAATATCTCTCTGTCTGCAGCATGGTAATGCCTGTTGATAACCAGTGGCGAGCTCATCTTCCCTGTAATAGCAACTGCTCCTGAGGCTGCTAAAGCAGCTGTCCTGGTTGGGGGCACGACCTGTAAACAGCTCAGCAGGGCACTCAGAGCCACCACTACTGATGATGAATTAAGTATCACCTAAATCCTCCTGCCCCGCAAAACCCGCATAGCTCATGGGGAGGAGCAGGCAGTGTTGGTGCTTGGCATGGTGTTTGATAAGGGACACCTGGGTATCTGAATGCCTGAGTCAGTGAAGAGGTGGTCCTTGGCTCATTAAACATTCTGCTTTCCACACACCGTCAAGGATAGATCAACAAAGCATTTTCGTCAACATACATTGAGCTTTGGAAGAGCCACTTTTGTTTCAGGTTTGTGCTCAAACCTGTCCAGCTTTTCCAGCTGTGGCAGCTGGCTTTCTCTGTGTATAGATCTTGGTCTGCTCATGTCATTCAACCCTCAGAGCCATAATGGAATGGGGAGTAACCTGAGAGCAGCCTCTCACCTGCAAATTCTTTCTGTGCTTCACTTCGTTAGCTGTTTCCTTCAATAAAAAATGCTTAATTGTCCTCAGTCCTGTAAAGCAACCAAGTATAACAACAGCATGATGCTGGTAGGTAAGATAAGGCTAATCAAGAAGACTGTAACAGAGAGATAGCTCTGCAAGTAGATGTTTCCTTTTGATGACTCCCCCCAGTGCACGATGTTTAGTATTGGGGTGAAGCAGAGTGCCAGGGGCAGCGGCTTCCTACAAACATAGTCACTGTCACAGTTTTCTCAGGAAAACTCAGTTTCTTAAGAAATGAGAGAAAATTGGCTGCCTTTACTGGCTTCTGAAGCAGACAAGCCATTTACAGCATTGCTTCTCTTTCCATGTCTTTCTGTTCTTGCTCATCCTGCCAAGACTCCTCCAGGAAGAGCTGCTGACATTTAAAACTCCTAAAATAACACAGATTAACTGGTGTAGGCAGACCATAGGCCTGAGCTGGCATCTGCTACATAATGCTTATATATTTGTAGGTTTTTTTCCTTTCTTGAGGCTTTTTTCCCCTGCATGTAGTTGTATAAATTGCCTTCCCTCTTTAGCCAAAAATACAAAGGGCAGACAGCAGTCAAAGCCAAAATGCTTAAAAAAATTCTCAGATAATTTCTAAACCTTTATTCCCCTTTAGTACTCCATCTTAGGTAAAGAAAAAAAAAAAAAAAAAAAAAGGCTTCAGAAAGGTGCTGCTGTTAACAGCTCCAAGCCACACATACCTGCCTGATTTGTGATACAAACTCAGGGAACACCTACCTAGAATCCTAAAATAGTCCCTGAACTATCAGCAATAGACATGGCAGAAAACACCCTCAGGGATTTTAAGAGAGTGCAAAGAATTTCTTGCAGCATGAATACTTCTAGGAGAAAATTAACTAAATTAGTTTGAACAACTGATTGGAAATCTCATCTGAAGAGGGTTCAGGTCCAGTTACTAAGAAGCCCTGTTAGGCTCTTGCTTGGTTACCTAGACTTTCCTATGGAGAGATGATGCTGTTACTGAAACAGTTTTCACATTGGCAGAGGTCAGTAGCATTTTATACATCTTAAGAATGGAGGAAAAAAGTGTTTCACAAAGGTCATCTCAGCTGTCTAAATATTGGCTGACAAAAAGTGGGGTCACTCTTTGGTCAGTGAGGGATGAGTGTGATGATGTTGCCAGTGGATCTGTTCCTCTTTGTAAACCAGAAGAGCAGCCTAGGATGACTAGGGTGATGTTTAAAATGCTGATCTAGAGAATGACTTTTCTGAAGTGTGTGGTGGGGACGTGAACAAGCCATTTGCATTAGTTCAGGCCAGAGGAAAGGATGTCTCAGCTGTTGAGATACAGAATAATGGACGTTTGCTGCCTCCCATCCAAGGTAGGTGCCACAGCTTGTGAGATGAATGCCACCCCTCCTTGTGTTCCTTTGCAAAGATGTCCGGCTACTCCGCCTTCAACTAGAGAAATTAGAAAGCCAGCAGTCATGATTGGGAGCTGCTGAGCACATGAAGATGATGCTCAGAAGCAAACACTTCTTTGTCTGCATTCTGAATGAAACTTCTACAGTTAATAAATTCAAACTTACCACAGAGGGAAGCACAAACCACATAAAATGAATTTAGATAGGTTTGCCCAGTCACACATGAAGACTTCCCATAGGTGGTACCTGGGCTCAAATGGGTGCAGTTTATTGGTGGAAAGAGGGAGGTGGGGAAGGGCAGTTGACTGACATCCTGCTTGGGAGAATGGGAGTTGAGTAGTGTACATATGGCCTGGCCATGCCAGTTGGACACTCCTTGTTTCTATCACTTTAATAGGAGAAGACATTGCCCTCTATAGGAAAGGGAAAGGGAAAGGGAAAGGGAAAGGAAAGGAAAGGAAAGGAAAGGAAAGGAAAGGAAAGGAAAGGAAAGGAAAGGAAAGGAAAGGAAAGGAAAGGAAAGGAAAGGAAAGGAAAGGAAAGGAAAGGAAAGGAAAGGAAAGGAAAGGAAAGGAGACAGAAGAGGGGGAGAGAATTTTGGATTACAAGGGAATGTATTTTCCAAGGATGTTACAGCAAAATTTCTGTGGATTTCTGTGTGTGAGTGTAATAGAGAGACATTCTGCCTCTTTCCTTATGTATTTGACTGTTATACCTGTTCATTTAGTATTTATTACCTTTGTTATGTAAAGAAACATGTCAAGTCTGGTTAACTATACACTTTGCATGATAAGAACACCACACCTCTTCTCTACAACACTAGGAAGAGAGATTGTCCATGCATTTCTGTGGTTTTCTGCAGTTCCGTGAGGTCTTTATCACACTTCTGTGCAGCACTTCCAATCTCTGTGAGGGCAAAGTCCCACCTGTTCTTGCAGACATTTGATTTGTGGAGGTACACAATGACCCCCCTCATCTTGACAAGTGTGGAAGTTTGATGTCGTGTCTGCAATGAAAAAGGTTTAAGTCAAACCAGAAAACATTACACCGCCATCTGAAAGAACTCGTGCATGGGAAGTGTCATGAAGTTCTGGTTACTGTGTCTCCAAAAGCAAAGACAAAGGCTTATCAGAGGATATGGGGCTTGTCAGAGCACTTCTGTAAATAGGAATTTGTGACCCACCAACCTGAAAAAGAAATGGCTGGAGGAAAGCTATTGTAAAGGTATGAAGAAGATGGATGCAGAATGACTACACTACATTTGCAGTACATAAGTAGGTGGCACTAAATAAAATTATGAGGGAAGAGGTTATAAAATGAACAGAAGGATTTCCTAATTTAAAGGTGGAAAATCCAGTAAGGACTTTTAAACACAAAGATGCCTAAATCTAAAAATCTTGAGCTGCAAATTCATGAAATCCAGGAGAATATATAAAGAAGTGTAACTATATGGTTGTGGTGTTCGTTAATAGTCACTTTACATACACAGAGTAACTGTACAGAAACTTCCACTTCTGGCCACGGACAGATACAGGATGCTGAATCAGATGAACCTTAGCCTGATAAGTAAAGTTGGCTATAAAGCATGTGTTGATTAATTATATACATTGACTATTGAGGGGCTCCAAAGATAAGGAAATCTGACAAGGATTAGATACATTTATAGGGAAGAGGTCAGCCGGCACCTATTAAACATAGCCATGAGGATGCAGTCAGCAGCCCTCTAACATGATTATAGGAATATATATCAAGGAAGGAGGACTTGTGGGTGCCATAATTTTTATTGTATTTCCATGGTCATCTGTTCTGTTGGAGATGGGACACTGGGCTACATGGTATTTGGCCCAAAATGGCCATTCTGTTCCTGTACTCCATGCTGACATTAGTGGAGGAACAGACAGGTCCGTCTTTGTAGGTGGGGGGAGATGGCTTGGGCCATTTGGAGACAAGGACAGTAAGAGTGTGCTTTGCTAACTTCTGTCATCTCCTCTCCAGACATTGCCTGCCTGGCAGGGTTTCCACACATACCTATGCAGCAGGTTTTCTGACGCCGAGAGCAAGTTCCAAATGCAGCAAATGGCTCTGGGCAGGATTTTGAATGGAAGCAGAAACCATGGTATCCAACACAACGTAAGGTGTCTTTGGGCAAGCTGAGACCTACGGGAAGAATGGGATTCCCAGACCATTTCTCATGGTCTTCCTCCTGCTGAAACCTCATGGACCCCGGTTTGGGGTCTGATACAAATACGCGCAAAGGCCAAGGCGGCTTTTCCGAAAGATTTGACAAGCCTCGTGGGACCTAACAGCCTCCAAGAAAGGCTTTTGTACAACTAGAGAAAAACGTAGCTGTTGATGGCAAATTTCTGAACATATCCTGGGCAGGCATGCTGTAGTGAATAGGGACATCCCAGCCTTTGGATGCTTCCAAGTTCTGGGCCTGCAATGCTGCAGGCTGCTCGTGCAAGGGGCAGCATGGTGCTCGTACGCCCTGGGATGTACCTATGACTTACAAAAATAAAAATCAAAAGCTGGGATATGTCCCAGTTAATAGGGACAAGTCGTTTGCCCAGTTCTTTCCTTCTCTGAAAGCCTTACTCCAGGATGGGGAGTTTCATTAAGCATGAAGAAAAGCTAGGCTAAAAGCAGAGTCAGTAAAGGAGTCAGTGCAGCAGAAGGGCTGAGGAAGGGGAAACAGCATATTCAGAGATCTTAAATAAACTTCACTGGTGAAGTTCAACTTGAGTAATACAAGAGAATGCCTCTGCCACTCTTTTACTGTACAGAAAGGAGACAAGTTATGACCCTGGGGTAAGAAGAGGCAGTGATTTCCATGGTACCAACTTCCAATAGTGCCACAAAATGGCATAAAGAGACTTCAAAAAGTCGTAAGGAGCCAACACCTGGTAGTGGCTTCTGTGGGGACGTTCTGGTTTGACATCGGGCCACCAATACGTTAATTTTTCACTTCTGCTTCTAGACTAAGAAATAGGGAATAGGTCTAATGAAAGGAGCTGAAGAACATGGAGGAGTACATTCTGCACCAATGCACAAGCTACTTGTATCTCCTACACAGGCAAACCCCAGCACGGGTCTTGCCTCTTACCTGGAACAGACTGGAGGAGGAAAAGGAGAAGAGCCATGAGGCAGGAGAACTTCATGGTGGAAGGTCTCAGCTGCAGCGCGGAGCCAGGGCCACAACACCAGGGCCTTTGAGCAGGGGAGGAGGGAGCACTCTTGCATTTATAGGGCTGTGGGAGCAGATCTGGCTGTCCAGGGGACCTTGGCAGTGGTGGGTACAGAAGGCAATGAGTTCAGCTTGACCGCTGCACATGGCTAAACCTGAACAATGGCAGAAGATCACAAAAGCAAGCAGAGAAGTAACTACACCTCCCTGCTTGGCCGCTGGGAAGGCTGCTTCTTAATACTGACTCACATGGAGAGCATCTTTGTTACTTGTTAACTTCAAAGATCAACATGCTTGGTAATGGACCACCCAGAGAAAATTAGGCATTGTTTTGGTGGGAGGGAAGGCACCTGGAATATCAGAAGACTGTTGATGATTCTGAGAATAGCAGAGGGTGCAAGGAGCTGCTGCAATGTTTGCAGTCTCCATTCATCGATGCAAAGAACCTACTTTTTGCATAATTTTTCTAACTGAATAATGAAATTTGAACCAACTAAACAACTAGTTTTCTTTCTGAAAACATTAGTCGGTTGACATTATGGACTCGATTCAGTTGCCCACACATACAGGCCTAACTCCTGCGGGGTGCCCAAAGAGTTAGGGGCCTTAACTCATGGGGCTACCTGGTCAGACACAGGATCTCTGAGACAATCTGCATACGAATACAGGGGCAAATGGATGGCCATGTGTGTGGTCTCATTTATTTACAATGGCACTGGACACTCATGTGTGGTCAACTGACCACTCAACGGCAGTGATCAGTGCTACACTCACACACTGAGATGTAGGCATCTAAAATGGATGTGGCTGTGTGGGAATGAGGTGTTTAATTAGTGGCTCTAGGTCTCAAATCACCTGTTTAGCTATAGTGGGACCTTAGGAGCCCACACAAGTGCACTGAACATAATTGTACTTAGCTGGCCAAGTCCAGAGCTAAGGGCATCTATTGTCATTAAAGATGCTTCAGGGATCCCATCTGGCCTCCAGCTGCTGCTCCATGAGGGTGCAGATCCCCCATAGCTCCTGCATGATATCTACCAGCCCCAGGCAGACAGTGACATTTCTAAAGTCATGGGGCCTCTCAGATGTCTCTAGTTTCTATGTGTGGGCAAGTGGGCAACTGGGTCAGTTCCTAAATGTTCTTCTCAGTGGTGAACTTCTGTTTGTGACCATTGTGTAGAAGGAAAAAAAAAAAAAGAAAAAAAAGAGATTATAGAATCATTTGTGATGCAATGAACAAAAGCTTTAATACAAAATAAAGCACCTCTAGTAGCAAGGGATCCTGGCACAAAATAGCACAGTGTCAGCTAGCCTTGTGTAAAGCAGGAGACCCAGGGTACTGTTCCTCTCCACTAGATGTATGGTTGTTTTTTTTTTTTTATACCACATACAACAGGGTAAAGAAGGTAAATTGAACACTTTTCTTCAGTACTTGATAGTCTGAAAAGGAGCAATAAAGGATTTAAGTTTTAAAATGTTTTAAAAGGTTTAACACAAAATTTTAAGTAGCCCAGGGAAAAACAACTGGAGCTAGCTATGAAGCTGTCAGACAAAAAAAGTAGTGATGTCCTCTTATCCAGCAGTGTTGTATGGAATAGCCCTGGAAAGCCTTTCTTCCATATGAATTGTTGCAGTGAATGCAAGCTGCATCTACGACTTGCCTTGGTGTAACAAAATCCAAATTTATTTTGAAGAGCAAGCCTTCCACTAATTTTCATGCTTGGATATCTAGTCTTGTGCATCTGAATATGTATGGACTGAGATATCCAGCTGGCATAGTTATTTTCCCTCTTGAGAGATTTACCTGAAAAACTCCATTGAAACTTCTGATAAAGTGAAGTATAGAAGATTTTTTTTCCAAACTCTTCATCTTACACATTAATCAAAATTGTTAAACCATCCACATAATTGTCTTCAGAGAAACTGGGAATATATCATTAATTATATGTATGTACTTTTGTCTCAGTCATTACAACAAATGTGTTACAGCAGAAGCTTAGTAAAATATTAGTTAACATATAAAATATAGTCTTAATAAAATACAAAACTTCCTCCTTTGTGTGAGGTACAGAAATCTGGTGCATTGTCAGAATGACATGTCTAATTTGTTATATCTATAGTGCATAAAATAGGAATTTGTCCCCTTAAACCAATTTGTTGCATCTAGCAGTGTGAGAAGTTAACTCCATAAGAAAAACAGGAAAAACATACACTCAACATCAAAAACAGAAGAAAAATCCTTTTATCAAAGGATCACGAATAAGTGTAAGTTAAAGAGCAGAAATATTTTTGAAGCTAAGAACACGCCTCCTTTTTCTTTATGCTTTGGGAATATTCCTGGGTATTTCATACAGCATCTTTATTTGTTATAGAAGCAGCTTGCAATCAGATATTCATTTATGTGGCAGTAAACTCTGCAGCTCCCTCTTAAACCACATCAGAAGTTGTCCAAGACATCCCAGGTCCTGACGCCTGTACACAGAAAACATTTTGTACTCTGATGAAAAAGGATAGGCACAAAATACAAGATCAATGGGCTTCTGGTTGCATTGCCTGCGAGTAATCTACATGTTGTATGCATAGGTAAACTTCTGAGTGATGCATCAAGCTGGAAAACAGAAAGGGGTTTGATTTGGACTGAAGTGAGCTGAGACTTCGCCAGGTTACTGCTATGAAATTACCATTAGAAAATAAAATACATTATTTCACTTAATGTGAACATTTCCATTCGTAGTGAAATGAAACTTTTTGTGCTGTGCAGGTGTGAGACACAAAGGAAGTAAGAGTTGGGTCTTTACAACCCCGCCCATGAAGTGGTGCTGCTTTAGTTTTATTCAGACTTTTAATCAGCAGAAGGAACCAAACCCCAGCCTGTCTTTCATCTGTAGAAAATAGCTGAGGAACAGCCAGCATCTCCAACTGAAACTCATGCTGTTTTCTCTCCAGAATGATTTAATAAACGTAACCAATACCTGCAATCCATTTGCAGATCCCCTCAAAGCTTCAAGTCCAAACTGCTGCAAATGATACAAACATCAAGTTATTATTTTTTTTACTAAGAAAGGATCCTTGCTCTACTCTGGGGTGGTTAATCACGTGAGGTGATTAATCCTCAGGGGACAAGACAGACAGGTCCAAAACTCTCTCCTGTTGGTTTTTGGCATTGCCTTAGCCAACAGGCTCTTCTGGAGCAAGTCTTATGATGTCTCCTGCTGTTTCTTCTGCATTAAAGTGCAGGGCATGACTTAGAAAACTGAAGTGGGTTTCAACCACGTAGTCATGCTGTCTCCATGTGAGCTAGGCATCTGAGTGACTAAGCTACCATCCATCATATCTGAGATATGAATTCCCCCTGGCTGGAAAAGGGGAAATGTAACCCCCATTTTTGAAGAGGGAAAAAAGGAAGACCCAGGGAACTACAGGCCAGTCAGTCCCAACTCTGCCCAGCAAGATCATGGAGAAGATCCTCCTCAAAACTATACTAAGGCACATGAAAAATAAGGAGGCGATTTGTGACAGCCAACATGGCTTCACTAAGGGTGAATGGTGCCTGAGAAATTTGGTGGCCTTCTATGATGGCGTTACCACACTGGTGGATAAGAGCAACTGCTGTCATCTACCTGGACTTGTGCAAAGCATTTGACACTGTCTTGCATGACATCTTTGTCTCTAAACTGGAGAGACATGTATTTCACGGATAGACCCCAGGCTGGATGGTCACACTCAAATTATTGCATTATTGCATTATTGCGAAGACTTTATGTCCAAGTGGAGACCAGTGATGACTGGTGTTCCTCAGGGGCTGGTCCTGGGACTGGTGCTGTTTAACATCTTTGTTGGCAACATGGACAGTGGGATCAGGTGCACCTCAGCAAGTTTGCTGATGACACCAAGCTGTGTGGTGTGGTCAACATGCTGGACAGGAGGGATGCCATCCACAGGGACCTTGACAGGCTTGAAAGCTGGGCTCATGCGAACTTCATGAGGATCAACAAGGCCAAGTACAAAGACCTGCACACTTGGGCAATCCCAAGCACATATACAGGCTGGGTAGAGACTGGATTGAGAGCAGTCCTGTGGAGAAAGACTTGGGGGTGTTGGTTGGTGAGAAGCTCAGCAAGCCCCTGCAATGCATGCTCACAGCCCAGAAAGCCAATCATATCCTGGGCTGCATCACCAGTAGCATGGCCAGCAGGTCGAGGGAGGTGATTCTGCCCCTCTACTCTGCTCTTGTGGAATCCCTCCTGCAGTGCTTGTGTACAGCTCTGGGGTCTCCAACATAAGAAGGACATGGACCTATTGGATTGAGACCAGAGGAGGGCCAAGAAGATGATCAGGGAGCTGGAGCACCTCCCCTATGGGACAGCGTGAGAGACTTGGGGTTATTCAGCCTGGAGAAGAGAAAGGAGACCTTATAGCACCTTCCAGTACCTAAAGGAGCCGGCAAGAAAGCTGAGGAGGAGTTTCTTACAAGGTGGAAGGTGTCCTTGCCCATGGCAAGGGGGTTGGAACTAGATGACCTTTGAAGGTGTCTTCCAACCCAAACCATTCTGTGATTTTATGATAGGGGTGTCACAAAAGCATGATCTTGTGGAGATGTAGGGGGATATTGAAAGCAACTGCATGCACACCCTGGGATGTATGGGAGCAAGGAAAAATGGTTTTCACCTCCCTACTCTTCTTCTGGGGATTTGGCTTTGCTTTCCGTCAGCTCTTCCTTTTTTTAGTTCACCCTTGACCTCCTGAACCCAAATCTACCATCCTTTTAACTCATTCCCTACACCATCAGAAAGACAGGCAAAATCCTGTGCCCCATACCTCCTCTACCCCCATTTCTCCCCACTTACTATGCCACATGCTTCCTACCTTGAAAGCCAAATCTGCCTTGGACCCTGGTCTCCAGGCTGCACTGGAAAGTACAGATCTTCTCAGTGGCTAGGAACCATGTCTCCAGGATGCTGCACTTGCTCATTTTGCTTTCAAACACTTTGGCAAATATTCAGATGGCTAGTTAACCCATCCTGGTCAAGCCAGCACAGACCATGAGTCATCTCCCATCTCCACTCTTACATCATGCAGAGCAAACATCTGAATATTAAAGAAGTAAGAACTTACACCTTAGAGGTAAAGCAGCAAGTTATTAAGAAAGCTGTGCAGATTAATTAAGGTTCTTCTCACATGGTTTCAGTTTGAGTGGGTGTTCTGGAAAATGTGTCAGTAAGAATGCATGACTGCACTTCTGCAGAGATTGCATTTGGTTTCATAATGCATTTAAATAAAAGTATGTGGAAATCACCAGAAAGTCTCCCCAGGGTTGTGTACATTCCACTGCTCTGCCACACTTCAGTTCCTCAAATGCTAGTGCCATACTCCAAGAACAAGGCATTACAGCAGTCTGGAATTAACCATCTTGGTTTGTGCTCGGGCTGCCAGGACTTCATTTCCACAGAAATTCTGTTGTATTATTAGAAATGCCATTTTTCTACTTAAAAAGTAATTTCTTACCATCTTAAAAGTGGTCAGTGCTGCAGGATCCTGTACCTGTTGCCTAAAGCCATTGTTTTACTCCCAGGTGCTCATGCAGTTCTCTTAAACAGGATCAAATGCTTTAGGGAGGTCCATAAACTAGAAATGAGTGCTTGTGCTCTCTCTTCTCCAGGGAGCCCTGAGAGAATGCTTTTTCACTTTTCTGGCTTTTCAAGGATAGTTTGACAAACAAAAAGGATTTTTGTTTTTTCCTCAAGGAACAGAATAAAATTATTTGGTATGTTTATGGATGGGATGCCCATTACTCCTTATTGCTTTCTCTTGGGAACCATTGTTGTATCACAGGACATACAGCAGGGTCATACCTGAGGTGCAGATTATCAGTTTGCAGGTGCCACGAGCATCACCCTCAGTTTTGCAGGTGTGCAAAGAGCACAGAACAAGTGAGATTAATGATACAGTTTCCATAAGGATCTGCCTGTACAGTGAACTGCACTGCCAACAGTCATAGTGAAACAAACGGTAGCTGACAGCACAGGTTCTCCGTCAGAGCAGAAGAAACCAGTGTCACTTCCTTGAGCCTGATTCTATACATGATATTTATTGATGTTGTTCTGACCCAGTGGCCTTGATACCAACAATACAAACCTTCCCCTTAGCCAATGTGCATTGTTCTCTGCCTTCCTGGTTTCTTTGCTAGCTTTTAATTTCAAATCTACAGGTGTGGTTGAGTGTCACGGGCAGCCATGTGGCAGGAGAACTATTTATACCCATTTTCAGGCACTCCAGGGAAATAGATGAAACAAAGACCTTGACAAGAAACCTTCAGCTGGCTCAAGTTCCCACTGAAGCCAAGGAAGTATCTCAGCTCTCAGATAGGATCCAGCACTGTGTTATTTTTAAAATTTCAAAAAACGGTCCTGTTCTGTGCAATGATGGGCTCGAAATGTTTGTACCTTTTTTTTTTTTTCCATGGGAAATGAAGGACAAATGCAAAATCTCGAGTGTGTTAATAACCTGGTAGAAGAGGAGTGCTTGTTGAGTTATCTTACATTCAAAATCCTTCCCTATAATTTCTAGCCATTAGGGATTAATGTCCTCAGTATTAGACTATACATGATTATACAGTCACAGTCCCCTTCAAATTATGATCAGAAATTTTATCCCAGGAAAAGTCTTCCAATTTGGAGTGCCATCTCATTCTACCTTGATGCCTCAGCACTTCACTTGCTCTTTTTTGTTCTCCTCCTCCTCTCCCAGGTTATTCCAGGCGTAAGACATAGTTTACACAGATCACAGAAGAAATACTTACACATGGGGAAAGCTCTGCACCTTGCCTAATGAGCTGCATCTGGGGCTGGAGAAAGTCACCAACCCTCCATAAAGTCACTGCTTCCTCATGCTCAGTGTTGCAATGGTCACAGGAAAGGCCTGTTTCCAGTTCATCCAGTTTACCAGCAGACAGGACTGCTGGAGATTTTTTCATGCATTTCCATGCAGGGTGTGAAAATGCCAACAACTGCCAAAGTCTGAGCTAGGTCATTTTTATCACTATTTTAGTCATTAGCATTATTAAGATGAATCACCCATGATTTGGGATCTTCAATTTTGTGGCTTTTGGTGGAGTATGTCTTACATTAGATAAATCCAAATTACAAGTGGGGGTCCCTTCATCCTGCTTAAGATGTTTACAATTTAGAGCCTGCATTGGAGCCACTCAGGTAGCCAAGTGTCCTTTCTACAGTGTGATATTCTGGCAGGCTCATCCAGTGCTTGCTTCTCTCCATTGACTATAAAAGGAATGCAGAAGACTAGTTCAGATGGAGGGATCTCTACTGTCAGCCTCCAAAAGAGATGGGATGAAATCCATTCCAGCTGTCTAATCTATCCCCATCTTCTAGTTTTCCCTCAGGGTCAATGGAGATACAGGAAGACTTCAACCCTATCTAAGGTATGGGTTGGAAGAGACCTTAAAGACCATCTAGTTCCAATGCCCCTGCCATGGGCAGGGACACCTTCCACTAGACCAGGTTGCCCAAAGCTCCATCCAATCTGGCCTTGAATCAACAACCTTGAAACAGATGGCTGTTTCTGTTTCATCTAGGGCACAGAGATAAATCTGCTTCCCCCAAGCACTTGCACAGATTTGCAGTGGCAATATAAATCAGCAGAATTTGATTGCAGTTGGGGTTTAGTGCTCCTTGAGCTAGCTGAAAACCTGACCTTATTTATAACAATATAAGGGGGGCGGGGGAAATGGAGTGTTCTGCTGAGAAATTTGAAAATTTCAGTATTCTATCAACTGATACCATATAGACTTCAATATATTCTGTTTACAAATAGACACAGCAAAGCCAAGTGTCCAGAAGTATCTCCTGAATCTCTTCAAGATACTTTATGGCCCTAATATTGTATCAACTATCTAACACACGACTACACGCCCCTGTGTGGAGACACCTACTTTAAATGTTCGAATCTTTGAGCTCACTCCCACCCTCAGGCAGGATTCAGCTGCCTGGACACAGTATCACTACAGATGTCCTGAAGCATCCAAGATATTAGCATGGGACAGAAATGTGTGGGATACTCAGTGTTTCCAAAGGGGCAAATAGAGACCAGGCAGCATATCCCATAACACAACACTAGATATCTGAATTTAGGCAGCTGAGTGTCTCCAGTGTGGGATAAATTGGGAGAGGTGCCACTGTGAGGTGGTCAGCAGGGAGCAGGCATCAGGTGAAGCCTGTGGCCACATCTGAGGCTTCACTTCTAGAAAACCCTGGGCTGATGGGGGGAAAGTTTAACAGAGACCAGTGGGACTGAAAAACCAAAATCTAATATGGGCTGTGGAGAAAGAACCGTCTTTCCAGGAAGGAAACCAGCTGAATTTCCAGCGCAGCCTAGGGACGGAGCATCCTCCACCGAGCAGAACGCCCCTCCGGTCCGGCTTTGCAGCTTGCGGAGCCCGTGAGCCGGTCCATGGCTCCCTCTTGCGGGACGACTTGCTGCGGAGGAAGGGACAGCAAGGCCCTTCTGGTGGGGCAGGGTTTGCTCAGGGGGAAAAGGTAGGTGCCTGCTTCTTCGCTCATCTTCAGCATCGACCATTCACGTAGTAAATGCTTGTTGTTTGTTAATACATTTGGAGCGCAGGGACGGGTTTTGGTGTCTGAGATTGGATTGTAGGGACCGGAGCGAGCTGCTCACGTTCAGGATGGGTGTATAACTAACAAAGCTAACTTATGATGTTACATCATTTATATAACTTTAAAAAAACTTTGTAACTATAGTAATAACGGGAGCTCTGCTGCCTAGTGCACAGGTAAGCATCTTCTCTCGAGACACATTCAAGTTTCTAAAGCAGCATCCCACCGCAGGAGACCTTCCCCCAGTGCTTCATGCCTTGCTAATCAATGCTGCCTCATACAGTCAGAAAGCAGTAACCACACGATGTCATTTATTTATTTATTTTTAAATAAAACTAATTTTCAAAAGCTTGAAAATGCAGGATTTCAGAGAGTCTTGTGCTTTCTTTTTGCACACGAGAAGAACCTTTCCATGTAAAACTGTACCCTACTGCTAGCCCAGGTGAGAGTGTTGTTGCTTGCTCCCAAACAGTTATCCACAAGTAGAAATCTAATAAAGATCATCACAGTCTTTCCTTCCAAATGAATACTGTATATCTTCTCATGTACTTGTACACAGTACATACAGATGGTGGACAAGTAGCTCATTAGCTGGGCAATTCAAGCAAAATGCCTTAAGCATAGATAGTTAACTACATCCACTGCAGAAAATAAATGCATCCATTAAACTATCAATTATGCCATTCCTTATTTGGGTGCTCTAATTTTTATTTACATTTATAAACCATTTTCTTGATTTTTGTCCTAATTTCTAAAGAATTTTTCTGAAATGGATCATTGTTAATGGCAACAATAAATTCAGCATTGCATCACAAATTGGTGCACTTACATTAAATAGTTTCTTTAAAAGGAAAGAGACATATTAGTAACGGTGTCAGAGCTCTAGCTATAAGGTTTTTAATATGAGCTCTGAGGCAAACAGGAACGGAGTTTAAAGGTGTCAGAATCTGTGACACAAGGCCAAAGGCAGGGGCAGTGGAGAACAATGTGGGATGAATTGGAGGTGGAGCAAAGCAGAGATGGGTTGAGCAGAAGAAAACATGCTCAGAAAGAGAAAGGGAATGGGGCAAACGGAGGCACAGCCACTCTGCCTCTATCCAGTCTGCAGGAGTGCCAGATGAAATGAGACATTCACGAATGAGGTGTAACAACAACTGTTTTTGGGAAAAATGCCTGATGGATTTCTGATAGAAAAATGTGTTATTGCTGGCAGAATACATGTCAGAGAAAGGTGATAAGCCAGAGCCAGGGCAAAACCCATGGTGCATTATCCACCACTTCCAGAAGGACACCAGGACAGCCTGATCCCCATCCCTCCACCACGGCCAGCCTGTGGGCAAGAGTAGGTTGAGCCAGACAGGAGTCTCCTGGTGGTTTGTCCATTGCCCTGCTAGCCCCAGCCCCCTGCTCTTATTGTGCCCACACCATTTTCCTGCCTCAGTCTTCCTCCAGCATGCTGGCTGGGGTGGGCATGGAGTTGAAGAGGAAGAAGGAAGGTTTCACCTCCTCTCTGACACCCTTGTCCATGACAACCTTGTGCTAACTACCAGTGAGGAAAGGACTGGGCACCCAGAGCTGGTGGTGGACCTTGCCTGCACTGAAGGGATGTCGTGCCTTCCTTGCAGAAGGTCTAGCTGCCATTATCAGCCAATACAGGCTTGTGGCTGGGGAAGGACTTCAGGAGCTGTAGTGCCAGCTGTGACTGAACTGAGCCCATGGGCTGCCTGCTCTTGACACTGTCCACCACCATTTCTGGGTACATACCCAAACCCCATCTCTGGCTGTGCTGCAGGAGGGGACCTGGTCCCTTCCCTGTGTTCTGCCGTGGGCTGCCATTCTCCCTCACAGCATCCCTGAGCCTGGCTCCCGCTCACACTGACGCTGCGGCTCACCCCACCCCACCCTGCATATTCATCCTGCAGCCTGGACTCCTCTCTGCAGCCAGGCCTTGGCCACCCTCTCCTCAGGTTGCCCCTTTCTCTCCATAGCTACAGCCTTGCTGAGGGGGTTGCTCAGACACCCCTGGGGTGGTCCCCATGGAGAAGACTTCCCCACCACCCAGGCTGGTGTTCCCGGTGGGGAGCTGCATCCTTCCACCCTGACCTCGTGGCGCAAGGGCAGCGCGTCTGACTCCAGATCAGAAGGTTGTGTGTTCAAATCACACCGGGGTCAGCCCTGGGGCACCACTGGCCGCCCTCTGTATTGCCCCTACTTTTCTGGGGGGCTGCCCTGCCTGTATCTGCAAGACATCGGCCAGCCCAGCTATAAGGGTGCACCTCAGGGGTGGCTGAGGGGAGGGGGAAATGTGATGCCCAGAGTTTTCCTTTCAGCTCCAGTTCAGGGGCTTGTCGTGGTGGGTATCCGCAGCAGGTGACCTCATCAACAAGCAGAAAGAAGAGAAGTCTTCCTCTCTGAAGTGCTCCTGGAGAACCTGGACTTGTCCTCAGGCAACACTTGCCCAGGAGGCTAACATGAGGTGGTACAGTCAGTCCAGGGGATTTCTGGAGGGGGTCAGGGGCAATTACTCAATGAAAGACCATGGCAACAGGGAGACTTTCTGAAGAATAACATGAGAGGTTTTTTCAAGAAGATTAAGAAGGAGTGTCTAGGGACCTCTAATCTGGTCAGCATCAGTTCAGAGCCCACATGAAGGCGGTGGAAGAAATATTCCTGAAAGCCATGCCCAAATGGAGGAGGGACATGAAAATGACTGGAAACAGGGATCATGGATTTACCAACACCAGACCACTTTTTGCCAGCACGATAGGTTTCTTTGAAGAGATCATTTCCTCAGTGGTCAAGAGGAGACCAAGGAACACCATCTATCTTGAGTACGATTTGATCTCTGACAGGGCCTCCCAGACCTATCACTGTAGCAGGTCACAAAGAGCCTAAGCTGAATCGCAGGGCGGCTGGATTGTCCAGCTGATGTTCGTCACTGCTTGATGTTGCTTCGGATGTTCTTTGGTGTCCTTGTGATGGGTTCAGGGGAAGTTCTCCAGAATGAAGGACACAGGAAGCCTGCCAGGACCACAGGGGTGGTGAGGGGCCAGGGCCAGTGGCGCAATGGACAACGCGCCTGACTACGGATCAGGAGATTGCAGGTTCGACTCCTGCCTGGCTCGACACTTTTAGCCTGGGGAGGTTCCTTCTCTCTCTCCACGAAGGTTGCCTTCTTGCTGGCCATCATCCATCCTTGGGGCCTTCTGCTAGGCAAAACTGCTGAGGTGTCCTCTTGCCCTGCAGGAAGGAAAGAGTTCCTCCAGACCTTATGGTGGAGCTGGGCACCTTGTCTCATCACTCTCCTGCTTTCCTTACTGACACCCTTCTATTTCTGCTGCTTACTCTTGTTCTGTACTAGAATACTGCATGCAGCTTTGGGCCTCCCAGTATAAGGACAGTGATCAACTGGAACAAGGCCAGTTGAGAGCGATCAAAATGGTATGGTGTGGGAGCACTTGCTATATGAGGAGAAGCCATGGGAACTGGGTTTATTTGTCCTGGGGAAGAAGAGGTTTCAATGAGGACCTGGTAGCAACTCTCCTGTATCTATGAGGAGGTCCTCAAGCCAGGTGCCTCACAGTGTTTTATGATGAGAGGATGAAAGGCAATAGGTATAAATGGGAGGTTCTGGCCAAATATGAGGGAAGGGTGTTTTCCCAAATTTTGTGTCATTGATGAAGTTGGGAAAGAGAGAGGGATAAAAGGAGGGAGTGAGGAAGGGAGAGGGCTGCAACCAAGGCATGAGGAGAGGGGGTAAGCAGGTAAGTTTTCAGCTGGTTCAAAAGGGGCCTGGTGGGTGCCAGGGACAGTGACTGAGGTAGGGGAGACATCTCACCTGCCTAGCAAAAGACTCAGCAGCAATGCCTGGCTTATAAGGGTCGGGGTCAGGCCTGGATCTCCTGGGAGCTGTAGTGGCCAGCTTTGGGGTAGTCCCCATGAGGAGCACATCCCCACCACCCAGGTTGGGTCCATGCCTGGGGGCTGCATCCCTCCATGTCCATCTTGTAGCAAAAGGGCAGCACATCTTACTCCAGATCAGGCGGTTGTGTGGTTGAATCACGCCAGGGTAAAGATTCCCTATTTCTGCAGGGTACTGCTGGGGTGCTTCCTCCCCACGTGGCGGAACTTTGCTTTTGTCCTCTCTGATCACAGAATCATAGAATCACAGAATGGTTTGTGTTGGAAGGGACTTTTAAAGGATGTCTAGTCTAACCCCTCCTGCAATGAGCAGGAACATCTTTAACTGAATCAGGTTGCTCAGACCCCTGTCCAACCTGACCTTGAATGTTTCTAGGGGCATCTACCACCTCCCTGGGCAACCTGGTCCAGTGTTTCACCACCCTAATAAGGAATTTCTTCCTTATATCTAGTCTGAATCTACCCTCTTTTAGTTTAAAACCATTAACCCTTGTCCTATTGCTACAGGCCCTACTAAAAAGTCTGCCCCCATCATTCTTATAAGCCTCATTTCAGTATTAAAAGGCCCATCCTATCATGCAGGTTGTTAATGAAGGTGTTTAAGCGTCTTGGTATCAGTATCAACACCTGCAAACACTATAATTAACAAGACGCTTGATACATTTCCAACTGGTGATCCCAACACTTCAGGTCTTGTAGTCCAGCTGGCTTTTCACCCACCTTCTTAACCTCTCCTTCAGACCATATATTCTCAATCTGGCTACAAGGAGACTCTTGGAGATTTTATTTAAAGCCTCACTTAAGTCAAGATAAAGAAGTGTTTCCTTCCCAGGTTCCATCAAGGCAGGCAGTTGGGTAGATCAGGTAGGACCATAGTAAATCTATGCTGGAAGTTTGCAACTACTCTTGTGTCCTTCATGTGTCCATTTTGCTCAAGTGATTCCTGATTTGGTCATCCTCTGCCATGAATAATCCACTGCCATAAGCTCTGTCAGAAGGGAAAGGGACATAAAATTGAGAGCAGACTTCATCTGTAAAGACAAGAAGAGAAGGCATTCGGTACCTCAAGCCTGCTCCACATCTGTTGCTATTTCCCTCCTTCCCTCACTCAGAAGGGGTCCCATATTTTCCTTAATTTTTCATTTGCTGCTAATGTGATTCTAAAAGCCATGTAGTTGACCTTCCACATCCCTACCAATCTCAGCTCCAGATGAGCTTTGGTTTTCCTGTGTCAGCACCGAAGTCTAACCATCAGATTGGGGGAATGGTTATCACCCTGTTTGATGCTTGTGGGACCACATCTGGAGTCTTCATACCGTTTTGGGATCTCCAGGACATTTACAGACTGCAGTAAGTCTGGGAGATGGTCATCCAGATTAGAAGGTTGTGGAGTCCCTGATAAGGAGTGGCCTAGGTTTCTATAATACAGAGAAGAAGAGGTCAAGGATTATAATCTTGTTTCATACTATGTGTACCTACAGAGAAAGTGGAGCCAAGCTTTTCTTGTGGGTATCGAGGAACTCAACAAAAACAGATTACATCAAGAAAAGTGTCTGTTAGGAGATAGGAAAAAAAATGTCATACATCAGAGGTCATACATTAGGACAGGGTCCCAGAAAGCTTTTGGAGTTCCCGTCCTTGGAGACATTCAAAGCTCGACTAACAAAATGACCGAATGTCAAAGACTTCTGTGCTCTGTGCAGGGGATAAGATCACCTCCTTTCCAGGGATCTTGTAAAAGTCTAATTTTTTCTACATTTAACTAAAACCTCTTGCACAACCCCCTGCTCCTTTCACAAAGCCCATCCAGCGATGGGAAGCCCCCAGAGCTCCAGGAGGGCCAGGGCCAGTAGTGCAATGGACAATGTGTCTGACTACGGATCAGGAGATTGTAGGTTTGACTCCTGCCTGGCTCACCATTTTCCTGGCCTTAATACTGATGGTGACAGGGGACCTCTTTCTCCATGGTGGCCTGCCTTTGTCTGGTGTTTCTCCCTTCTTGCTGGGCCTACTGCACAGCAAAACCCTCCCTTGCCATCAGGGGAGGCTCTGACTGGATATACTGGCAAAAAAATTTCACCATCAGGATGGTAAATCACTGAGAGAGGGGCCCAGAGAGGCTGTGGACTCTACATCCTTGGAGCTCTTCAGGGTTCAAGCAGTCAAGGCACTGATATGAATGCCTTAAGTCAAGCAGAAATTTGGACTAGAGACCTCCACATGTCATTTCCAACCTGAATCACTCTATTATTCAATATGAAGTTCCTGTTCCCATACTCTTTTGCTCCCCACCAGGGACACCAGCCTGGGTGGTGGGAAGTCCTCTCCATAGGAACCACCCCAGGGGTGTCTGGGCAACCCCCCCAGCAAGGCTGTAGCTATGGAGAGAAAGATGCCCATGGACAGATTATCCCAGACCAATTGGACATCAAGCAAGATCTCACTACCCACAGCTCACCCACTCGGCCCTCTGTCAGCAGGCAAGAGTAAGTGGAGGACAAAACAGGTGGTCTTCAGCTGAACTCACCCCTCAGGTGGGCACAACAGCTCCAGAGAGTCATGAGCTGCTCCAGAGAGTCATGAGCTGCTCCAAGCCCTGCATTAGCTGGGAACTGTAGCCACACTTCTCATGGGGCAGGCAAGACGTCTCCTCCAACCCATCAGAGCAGCTGAGGGCTGTAGACCACCATCTGCCTTTTCTGCCTGGCCTCCTTGTGGGGGAACTCAGCACAGGAACCACTTCTCCTGGGTGCTGGGACCAGTAGGAGCAATACTGACCTCTCCCCCGTAGAGAGAAGGCAAGGCTGACATAGATGGGGGCTGTCATGGATGGGGCAGGAGGAAGCTAGGTGTGGTCTTGCTACTTCCCTTTGACCAGCAACACATCCAGGTGATACATAAACCATGGGGGGCGGGCACCAAGTGGGACCAGGGGCTTGGGCCAGTGGTGCAATAGACAATGTGCTTGACGATGGATCAGGAGACTGCAGGTTTGACTCCTGCCTGACTCTTGCGGAGGTGACGAGGGACAGCTGCCCTCATGAGGTCCCTCCAGGATTTTTGTCCATGTCTCTGGCATCAGCATCACAGGATCATCACAGCTGCAAGCATGCCACCTGCTTCAAAGGCTATGATGCCTTAAGTCCTTTCTCAGCCCAGCCTAGTGACTTGCTAGACTGCTGGGCAGCAAGATTGCTCCTGAGGTCTCCAAGTATGTTTTCTTCATAAGCCCTGTGCAGAACTCCTCTCTGTCTTCCTTAGCATCACTGAGTGAAAGCTACCTGAAGCCTCACCATTAACTGTGGGTAAGGAGTGGGTGGAAAATGGTCTGGGACATTGGGCTTGAAGGGTTGTGGTCAGAGGCTGGAAGTGCTAATGGTGGTTAATTGCTCCCAGAGCTCCTCAGGGGTCAATGCGGACACTGATACTATTGGACACCTTCACTGACAGACTCAGTAATGGGGTAGGATTAATCCTACGTGAGTTCGTGGATGACACCAGTGTGGAGGGGAGCAGGTGACACTAGCAGGGATGACTAATTCAGAGTGACCTGGACAGGGTGAAGGAAGTTCAGCAAAGGCAAACAGAACATCCTGCATCTGGGATGGGATAACCCCATGCAGCACTACAGACTGGGGGTGACGGTCAAGAAAACAGCAGTGCAGAAAAAGGCACAGAGGGTCCTGGAGAATAACAACTTGAACAAGAGTCAGCTGTGTGCCCTTGCACCCATGAAGGCCAAGTGCATGCTGGGCTGCCTTCGTGAAGTCACCAGCTCAAAAGGAGGGATTATTGCCCAGCATCCAGCGCTTCTGAGACCATGATTGGGGGACTGTGTCTAAGACTGAGCTCCTCAGTACAAACAAGACACTGACAACATGCAGCAACTCCAGCTATGTCCTTTTCTATACTTTTCCACACCTCTTTGAGCTTTTCCCGTACTTAGTGTTTTTTAAAGCCTGCTGGCAGGCGTGCTTTTGCCTCATTCTGTCTGACATACCATGTATTCTCCTGAGCGACTGGTTTCAGCTGGGATAGAGTTAATTTTCTTCTTATTAGCTGGTGCAATGCTATGTTTTGGCTCTGATATTAGAACAATGTTGATAACGCACTGATGTTTTTAGTTGTTGCTGGGTGATGTTTATACTAAGTCAAGGACTTTTTGGTTTCTTGGGCCCTGCCAGCAAGAAGGCTGGAGGAGCACAAGAAATTGGGAGGAGACACAGCCAGGACATCTGACCCCAACTGGCCAAAGAGGTATTCCATACCATGGGATGTCATACTCGGTATATAAACTGGCAGGGGTTGGCCAGGGCCTGGGGATGGTTGCTCAGGGACTGGCTGGGCATTGGTCAGCAGCTGGCAAGCAGTTGCGTTGTGCATCACCTATTTTCTTTCCTCCCTTCCCTTTGGATTTCATTCCCCTCCCCCTCTGTCTCCTTTTCATTATAACCCTTCTTGTTCTTACTGTTCTTTTATTTCAACTATTAATTTGTTTTATCTCAGCCCTGAGTTTTGCATTCTTTTACGATTCTCCTCCCCATCCCTCTGGGTGAGAGGAAGCAAGCAAGCGGCTGTGTGGCGCTTTATTACTATCTGGGATTTAACTGCAACAGCAATCCTTATTTCTAAAAGAAGGCTGCCAAGTCGTAGCAGTGAGGGGTCTGAGATGCCTGGCTGCTGCATCCCTCCACCCTGACCCACGGGCAGCGTGTCTGCACCCGGATCACAAGGCTGGGTGTCTGAATCACACAGAGGCCAGGCTTGGATCAGCCCTGCAGGCAGGTGGCCTCTCTGTGCTTTCCATGGGGCTCACTGATGGTGCACACAGAACTTTGTGAGACACTGACAGTCAGCAGCAAGACCAATGTGAGCCTCAGAGTACATAACATGCCAGGACAGCCTGAGAGTGCTGGGTCTGTCCAGGCTACAGGGCAGCAGTTCAGGAGGCATCTTCACTCTGCCGTGGGATCAGCAGAAGGCACCGAGATGGGACAATAGCCAGGAGGAGGAAGGCCCTTGAGGTGGGAGAGCAGGAGGAACCTCCCCAAGCTAAAAGTGTCGAGCCAGGCAGGAGTCGAACCTGCAATCTCCTGATCCGTAGTCAGGCGCGTTGTCCATTGCGCCACTGGCCCTGGCCCCTCACCACCCCTGTGGTCCTGGCAGGCTTCCTGTGTCCTTCATTCTGGAGAACTTCCCCTGAACCCATCACAAGGACACCAAAGAACATCCGAAGCAACATCAAGCAGTGACGAACATCAGCTGGACAATCCAGCCGCCCTGCGATTCAGCTTAGGCTCTTTGTGACCTGCTACAGTGATAGGTCTGGGAGGCCCTGTCAGAGATCAAATCGTACTCAAGATAGATGGTGTTCCTTGGTCTCCTCTTGACCACTGAGGAAATGATCTCTTCAAAGAAACCTATCGTGCTGGCAAAAAGTGGTCTGGTGTTGGTAAATCCATGATCCCTGTTTCCAGTCATTTTCATGTCCCTCCTCCATTTGGGCATGGCTTTCAGGAATATTTCTTCCACCGCCTTCATGTGGGCTCTGAACTGATGCTGACCAGATTAGAGGTCCCTAGACACTCCTTCTTAATCTTCTTGAAAAAACCTCTCATGTTATTCTTCAGAAAGTCTCCCTGTTGCCATGGTCTTTCATTGAGTAATTGCCCCTGACCCCCTCCAGAAATCCCCTGGACTGACTGTACCACCTCATGTTAGCCTCCTGGGCAAGTGTTGCCTGAGGACAAGTCCAAGACCCCCAGGAATGACTAAGCATGCAGTTATGAAGCTTCTTGCAGTTTCCTAGGGAACTCTTCTTTCTGCTTCTTGATGTGGCGCCCTCAGTAAGTTTGCAGACCACACCAAACTTGGCAGGAGTCTTGATCTGCTCAAGGGTAGCAAGGTTTCTACAGAGGGATCTGGACAGGCTGGACCGATGGGCCAAGGCCAATTGTATGAGGTTCAACCAGGCTCGGTGTCGGGTCCTGCACTTGGGTCACACCAGCTCCACGCAGTGCTGCAGGCTGGGGAAGGGCAGCTGGAAAGCTGCCTGACGGGAAAGGACATGGGGGTGCTGGTTAACAGCCAGCTGAATATGAGCTGGCAGTATGCCTAGGTGGCCCAGAAGGCCTGTATCAGAAATAGCATGGCCAGCAGGACCAGGGCAGCGACCATCTCCCTGCACTCGGCACTGGTGAGGCTGCATCTCAAATCCTGGGTTTAGTTTTGGGCCCCTCACTGCAAGAAAGACCTTGAGGTGCTGGAGCGTGTCCAGAGACAGGCAATGGAGCTGGGGAAGGATCTGGAGCACCAGTGTGTTGAGGAACAACTGAGGGAACTGGGGTTGTTTAGCTTGGAGAAAAGGAGGCTCGGGGGGACCTTCTTGCTCTCTACAACTGCCTAAAAGGAGACTGCAGCGGGGTGGGGGGGTGTCAGTCTCTTCTCCCAGATAACAAGCGACAGGACAAGAGGAAGCAACCTCAAGTTGCACCAGGGGAGGTTTAGATTGGGTATTAGGACAAATGTCTTCACTGAAAGGGTTGTCAAGCATTGGATCAGGCTGCCCAGGGAGGTGGTGGAATCACCATCCCCAGAAGTGCTTAAAAAACACATAGATGCAGTTCTTAGGGCCATGGTTTAGCGGTCAACTTTGCAGTGCTGGGTTAACAGTTGCACTTGATCTTGAAGGCCTTTCCCAACCCAAATGATTCTATGAAAGTGTGGCAGATATTTACCACAACATGCCCCTGCACTGGTCTCCACTCTGGTCAACATGCCCTTGCACTGGTCTCCACTCTGGTCATGACCCATAATCACTCAACTGGACCCACTCCAACTGGCTGAAAGGAAGGCTCTGGGTGTCATGTTTCCCCCACAGTCCATTCCCAAGGTGCCCCCTATAGTAGGCCAATACCTTGCTCAGGCAGGGCAGCCCCCCAGAAAAGTAGGGGCAATACAGAGGGCGGCCAGTGGTGCCCCAGGGCTGACCCCGGTGTGATTTGAACACACAACCTTCTGATCTGGAGTCAGACGCGCTGCCCTTGCGCCACGAGGTCAGGGTGGAAGGATGCAGCTCCCCACCGGGAACACCAGCCTGGGTGGTGGGGAAGTCTTCTCCATGGGGACCACCCCAGGTGTGTCTGAGCAACCCCAAGAGAAGGACTATGGGAGGCAGAGAAGACAGGATCACCCACTGAGGAGAGGCCAGCCAAGTTGTGCCGGTAGTGCAGTGACCTGGCTGGAGGGTGAAAGTCCAGGGATGGGTGGAACAGAGGTGCAGAGATAACAGCATGGGTCCGGGATATGTGGGGCAGTTGAACTCAAAGCACACTCCATCCTCCTGTTGGGGGGGAGGTGGCCTTGCCCAGGCTGTGCAAAAGGCATAAGGATCCCTCCTGCCACAGGACTTGAGGTGGGTGCCGTGCATCTCCCAGGTGAACCAGGCCTCTCTCCCCAGGGGAGGTAGCGGGACACCATCCCTCCTGCCCCTCCGGAGACACCACGCTCAAAAACCTGTTTCTCCTAGGAGAGGCCCTGCAGGGCTGCTCTGGGCATTGGTCATGTTTTGGCCTCCCTCCTCTGAAGTACCTCATTTAGAGCCCTCCTTTCAGGCTTACAAGGCAACTGACAGAGGTGTTCCCCCTCCTTTGTCAGACAAATCAAAAATTCCCTTCTCTCAAAGAACAGCCCATGGCCTTAAAATCCAGGATGACATGTGGGAAAGACACTTCCTAGCCCTGACCTTGTGGCGCAATGGTAGCGCATCTGACTCCAGATCAGAAGGCTGTGTGTTCAAGTCACACCGGGGTCAGGATGTCCTATGTCCGTTGGGTAGCACTGTGAGGTGGCCTGTCTCACAGGCACTTGTTTTTGCCCTCCCACTCTGTACCCCATAGCACTGAAGAAGGGCAGTAAAGGAACCATGGCAGAGTGGTCTTTCGTTGCTGGAGCAGTCTTGAGAAGTATCTGGATAGCTTCAGACTTCCCTCATCCTATGTCTGTAATGATGACAGGATTAGTGGACATTCCAGCTGTGGCTCCACATCTGGGTACCACTTTTGGTCCCAGTTCCTCTCCAGAAAGGCAAAGACAGCTGACTACAGCTAAGGACTTCCACAAAAAGCCCAGCCTGTAGCCTCCTGATCCATAGCAGGGAACATTATCCGTTGCAGCGGTGACCCTTGCAAGCCTGTGGCAACATATTCTCTTGCTGCTATTTGTGGGTTTTTTGCCTTCCATCTTATCTCTGTGCACTCTGAGAAAAGTCCAGGTCCATCTGCTCTATGCCCTGCTGTTAGGTGGTTGAAGGTTGGGGTAAAATCCCTTTGCATGTTCTTCCTCAGGTTGAATAAACACAATTCTTTCCAACTCCCCTCACATCTCAAGAACCCACATCTCCCACCACCTTGGTGGCTCTCAGTGGACTTGCTTCACTATGTCAGTGTTTTTTGTTGAGTCTGTTGAAACACTTAGCTGTGGGGAACCAGAACCAAGCTGTCAGGACTAGCCGTCAGGATCTTTAACTCTCTACTTATTCTTTTCCTGGTTCCCTATGCATCTTCTGAAGAGATGGACAGAGGGTATAGAGGGCTGGGGAAAAAGGAAAAAGAAACTGTGGGAAAGACCTTATATGAGTTGTACTTCTTTAAAACTAGTTGAACTCTTTTAAGAGCTCTTTAAAGGTGAATTTTAAAAGACGTAAACAGTGGGCATAATGAAAAGAGGCAATGAAACAATGAGAAAGGCAAGAAAAGAGCCGAGGGAAAGAAAGTAATTTCTCCAGCTGTACCCACATCAGGGGTGCACCCTCCCGCAGCAGGTCCAGGCTGCTATGCCTGTGCCAGGATCAGGGATTTAGGAGGAAGCAAAGTCCCACAGTTCTGCATCCTACACACAGAGGAGGGCATTGACCCAGAAATCCAGGGACTCTTCTAACAAGGCAGCCTTGAGCTCACACCTCAAATGAATTCAAGCATTCCTGATATTTTGGACAACACCTGAATGGTGACATCTGAACACAGTACTGGACTGACATCTTCGGAAGCTCATGTAGCAGTTTAGCCAGTGAGGAAGATCAGCTAAGGGTATCTGGTAGATGGAGTATAATTTCCATGGATTCGTGGGTGGTGGGATTGCATGTGGGCTTTGGCAATACTGCTGGCTTGAGAGGGCCGAGAGCTTATTCTGCCTGGAGACAGGCTGTCCTGTCCAACTGCCCAGCCCTGGAAGACCCCCTTTCTGCCCATAGCTTGCCTGACACCATCCACAGGTGTCTTGGGTGATGGAAACAGAGGGAAAAACATACAACCTCTAGGCTCAGACCAACCCACAGCTGGGCATCATAGCTCTAGGGAGCCCTGGGGATGGCCTAATCCTGACATTGCCTGGGAATCACAGCTACAGACAGAAGGCCGAAGAATCTGACAAACCAAGGAGGGCAAGGTCCTCAGGGTGCTTCCACTGTTCCCAACCCTGTGCCAAAAAACTAAATGTGGCTCCTTCTGTGATTCCCGTTCTCACTTATCTGATGAACATAGACCTGAGGGCCCCTGTCCCATGTCGCAAAACCCCTGGTATGTCACCGGTAGGTTGAATGAGCAGATTTAATCGGTGGCTGCCCTCCAGATGTCGCTACCTCACCGTTGTTTGATGTTCTTGGCTCTTCTAAAAACAAATAAGGAGAGCACCCGAAGGCAGAGGGGAGATGTCTCTTGACCGTGAACCACATGCACAGAGCTGTAAGATGGGAAAAACATGCCAGCCCCTGTATGTGCTGAGTGCATCCACTCAGCTGCGACCACTGCTGAACCAGGGGCAAGATTTATACCACCTCTTTGTCTCTGTAATGTGATTTTCTGCCCCTTTGACTTCTCTGAATGGAAAGCAACTCACCTATTTCCTTTTGCAGATCTTCCACAGCTAAAAAAACCAACCCCAAACAGTATAGTACAGGTTGCCAGATGCTTTTGCTGGGAGTGCTAGCACACTGTCGAAAGAATGCTAACTGGTAAGAAGTATCATTCTGGTATACTCCTGGTTAGAAGTATTATTTTCACTGCAGCCAATGAGAACAGGTTTTACATTTCATAAAAAATGCTAAAATGATTCTCACTCTTCAATGGGCTGAACTTTTAAGACTTTTTAAAGTGTTTTTTTTAAAAAAAAAAAAAAGCGTGACTTGAGTCGCAATATAAGCAAAAGCTGGTTGGGGATGAGGTTTAATCAAAGGGACAGTTTACCAGGCAGTACAACTTGAAGTTTCCCATGCAAGGGAAATTGTCGTAGGCTATTTAATAAACAAATTATTTCTCAATCTTGAGTGTCTCTGAGTTTTTCTAGTTAAAACACTCTATCCTACACAAACAAAGAAATCTTTGAGGCCATATCAGACTGGCAAGTATCAGGGAGAAAGGTTTTAAAATGTTCCATAAGATTGTAAATCCTTGTAAAAAATGCTGTCTCATATATAACTGTTTTCCAATGAAAATTCAGTTCTTGGAAAATTGCGATCACTCTATTGAGATCCGTTTTACAAAGCAGTTTACTCTAAATATTGACATACACCTAGCTAGGCCAGAAGAGGACATGAAGGTTGTGAGCACCAGCCCAACCCTCCTGAATTGGGACTCCTGCTCACAGCACCAGGTAGGGTCCCACTCTGGATTTTCTGTCTCTGGTGAAAATGATTACAGAAACTTGAAATGTATTTAATCAGGCAATGAGGATGTTCTTCTGGCTGTATAAGTGTCTGTGCCACTCTTGTGTCCCTGGGCCATGCTCACTTCTAGCACAATCCCACGACTGCCCTAGAAGCTGAAGTTTTGTTTTCATTTCTCTCCACACTGTTGACTCAGGGCTTAGTGTCTAAGTTGAGGGCAAAGTCACATCTCCCTGTTAGTGATCAAGGTGTGGTCATTTTTGTTCTGCTGGACCTTTTTAAGGATAAAGATCCTCCTGTTTGTGGAGAGAGGCTAACTCCTAGGCACTGGTGTCAATAGCAAGGTCTTCAGCCTCTTTTCCCCTCAGTATCTGAATCACTGATGAAGTGGCTGCTGGAGAAGTGATGGAGGAGTCTATTAAAATCTGAACTGCAAGGTTTGTGTCTATCATTTTCTCTGATCAAGCCTGTCTCTGGTGGCTCTCATCCCTACCCCTATTTTGATTTAAGGCTCACCCCTGCCTTAGTGCAGAAATGAGATGGGTTTGTGTGTTTACCACCTTTTCAGGGTGTATTCCTGGGAATTTGCCAGATCATTTTCAAATATGCAAACTGCCAGAAAAAGGATTGTGAGCAAATTTTCCGCATTGATCGGGAAACAAAAAGACACACAGATGCTGGTGCCAGAGTAGCTCAGCTACCACTTCTATTGCTTTCCCAAATAATTTAAATTTGCTCTAAGTATCAATTAGTTGCACAATTACCCAGCAAGGCAAATTCAGCTGCCGCTGGGTCACATGCAATACCCTAAGATTCAGCAGATTCTTGGCTGCTGTCCCCTCCTCTGCTTGCTTCTTTCTGTGCCTCTATTTCCCTGTCCCATTGGTGACTTCCCACTAGAGAAGGGCTTTCCTGGGTACGAGGTGGGGTACAACAGGGACTACCAAATTCTAGCGCAAGGGAAAGCATGATTAACAGGGCATGGAGAGCTGTCTATAAAATTTCGCTGTTGCAGTCTCAGTCCATTTATTTACATGTTTACATTGGGAAAAAGGGGAAAATCCACTGTTTATCCATTTCCCCAGCAGGGTGATGTCCCTACATTATACAGCTGAAGAAAGGCAGGGGGAAAGCCATGCAGTTGCAGTGTATCTGTGTAACATGAATTCCCCCATCTGAAAGAGCTGGGAGACCTGGCAGACCTTCTCACCTTGCTATTATCAATACACTTGTCATGGGTGTCTGATGTCACGACCATGCTGTTCTCTCAGCACAGCCTTTTCACAAGGTTCATGCCAGTGGAACATGAACAACTGCTTCTTAGTCTTTTGTGTATGGAAAATCAACGAAATTTTCTTTCCTTCCTATGAACTTTTCCCTGAGATTTTGTCACTTACGTAAGAACAGGAGCTGTCTGCCAAATGGGATTTGGTCCCACTGCTTGCTTGCTTCCTTCCTTCCTTTCTGTTTCTGAGATTTTAAATCATATTCCTGTGCTCAAAACTGTTCTTACGACTAAATCACTACATAAGATGTGTGTTCTTTATACTAGTGAAATGGCTGATCAAATAAAGAACTGTTGTAATCAAAAGGGCCAATCAATTTGTAGGGGAAAAGCCAGAGATTTTATTTATTTGTGGTGTGATTGCAACAGCTTTGGTCCAAATAGGATACCAGCACACCTGATGAGTGTTTTGGGGCAGGAGTTGAGTGCAGGGAAAGGAGAGAGAAAGGCTCTATCTACTCGCTCCTGTGAGAACATCTATAACAAAATTCCCTCAAGCAGCATCATGTAAACTAGTAAACTAGTAAAAAGCAAGTAAACTAGCCTAGGGGCAGAGGTACAGGATCATGGCTGTGTAATACCAGCTAATCTGGGCACAGTTTGGGCCCAGGCCATTGAGCACTGACCCAAATTATCCCTGGGCACAGATGGGGATTGGCATGGGCCAGGAACCATTCCCAATAGGTACTTTTAATTCAGCCACCTTGTTCTGGAGGGTGAAAGGATTTAACAGCATAGATGCGACCAGTCATCTTAGTTGCCTTAGGAATGGTCCCCATCCTGTTTAGTTGCATCGTTGACACAACTCGCCTTCCCATCCTTCCTCTGGCAACCTCCTTCCACCCACTGTTGGACTGGCCCCACTGTCATCCATAACCAGACTCCATCAGTGCACAGGAAGGTATGCCAAAATAACTTCTGGCATATCATAATTTTCCTGTTCATCATCTATCCTTCTGGGCCAACCAAATGGAAGGAGTTAAACAGAAACACACGCCCCCCCCCCCCAAAAAAAATAATAAATTAGCCTTACAATATGTACCTCTTCCAAATTAGCTTCAGATGACATGACTAGGCAGCCCAGAGGTTCTGCCTTGCAGGTCCTGCCTGAAGAGCTGTGATCCATGGGGCTTGCTGTGAAGAGGTGATACATTTTTACATTGAAAAGGAGTTAGGCTTTTTGCTGTATTTTTATAATTCCTTACCAAGACAAAACCTTTACACATGGTCTCTGCACCAACACCCACAAAACCATACATGGTGCCCCTCTGAAGGGCTGGCGATGAGGATGAAGGGTGAGCAAAACCATCTTTTACACTTTACACCCCCAGCAAACACGTGGCCATGAAAAGTGTGCAGAGGACTCTTGAAAAACACAGCTCTTAATGCTGCTAGCCAGTCTTGGCCTTTCCAAAGGTCATTTTCTTGGCAGTGTCTGGCTCATTACCCTGGAGGAATCCCATCTTTGGAGGCGGGGTTGAGGTACTGCTATGAAAGGCATGGTTTCCTAGCAAAGTCATGCACCAGGGAGCAGGAGCTATTAGCTGTGGGTGGCTCTGTGGAGACCTTTATGCTGGAAGTGACCCTCTTAGCTGCTGTGGGGTTGGGTCCCTGCAAATGGCCTTGAAGGTTTTGTCAACTTCAGCAGGTGAAAATCAGATTGGTTTACACCCTATTGGTGTGTCTGTGAACAAGGGAGTTCAAAAATTAACAGTTCAGTGGCTTCCCTTTCCTTCTGAGGGACTCTTTCAGGCTGGCCTGTGCAGGTGCTGCAGTATCAGTCCTGCTCCCAGCTAAGACTGGGCCAAGCCTCATCCCCCAGCATGGGGACCAGAGTGGTGGGGAAACACCATCTGTGGATGGGGAGATGAAAGTAGGAGAGACAGCAGATTTTCATGGTGCTCCCAGAGGCTCACTGATAGATGTTTATCTTAAGGAAATATTTAAGGGACAGAAATAGCAGACATCAAGGAGACCCTTAAACTCCTGTCTTTAACCACTAGGAAATGGTATAGTCATATACTGAGGTGTTTTCAACCCACAAAGGGTGCAGCTCCAGCAAGAAAATTAATTGAAACTTGTCTTGAAAAAAATAAAAAAATTAAAAATTGGCAAGCAAACATTTTTGGAATGAAGGTACAAGGAAAGAGCTCTTAGGGCCCAGCCAGGCACTGGCCCTTCTCTTCCCATCCCCAGCAGACATAGGTCATCGGGTGGTAGGAAGCAAATCCTGCATACAGCTCCGGCCCCTACGTGCATTACACAATGCACTGACCAGTTCATTGGAAACTGATCACGTACATGATGATGTCATGGTTTATGTAACTGGGGTTTGCCTGTGATACTGACTTCAGAAGATGTGAGCTGTGTTCCAGAGGGCTAGAAATGAAGTAACTAAGTAAATTGAATTAACTAGGTATTTATTATAATTCTTGTGGCTGCAGCATTAGCAGCTTCCTACCTGACAAAAGCCAACGGAGCTTCAGTGGTTTTATTTTTTGTTGATAATAGTGCCAAAGTCAACAGAAATCTACCTGATACATCACAGAATCACAGAATGGTTTGGGTTGGAAGGGACCTTAAAGACCACCCAGTTCCACCCCCTGCCACGGGCAGGGACCCCTCCCCCCAGCCCAGGCTGCTCCCAGCCCCGTCCAGCCTGGCCTTGAGCCCTGCCAGGGATGGGGCACCCACAGCTGCTCTGGGCAGCCTGGGCCAGCGCCTTGCCGCCCTCACAGGGAAGAATTTCTTCCTAATATCTAGACTAAATCTACCCTTTTTTAGTTTGAAAGCATTAGCCCTTTTCCTATCGCTATATGCCTTTGTAAAAAGTCCCTCTCTGTCTTGTCATAGGAGTTGACATTTTGGTGCTGCACAGAAAAAAGCATTTAGACACTGTCCACTGTCTAATGAAAACACTTCTGGTGTTTTAGTTTTTCATGAATGGCACAATAATTCCCTAAAAAGTAAAGCTTCTGTGCTATTTCATATACCAGCCACATAAAAGCCTCAGCCCCTTCCAGGAAAAGCATCACTGCAGCAGCATTAGTGCTGTGTGGCAGATCAGGAAATTCATCATGAAGGATGTTGTGGTTTAACCCCAGCCAGCAACTGAGCAGCACACAGCCACTTGCTCATTCCCCCATACCCCCCCAGGTGGGGTGGGGAGGAGAACTGGAAAAAAGTATAACTCATGGGTTGATATAATAACTACTTAATAATTGAAATACAGTAAAATACAGCAACAACAGCAGAGCACTGCCAGAGCAGGGAGAACTGAAAGTCCTTGATCTAGAGTAAGCACTACCTAGCAAGAACTAAAGCATTGGTGTATTATCAATATTATTCTCACACTAAATCCAAAACACAGCATTGTACCAGCTACTAAGAAGAAAAGTAACTCTATCCCAGCCGAAACCAGGACACAGGACCAGAGAAGTACTTCTCTCCATAACATACAGGAGATTCTGCCTCCCAGCCTTCCTCTCAAACTCTGATTAGTATTCCCTTTTGCCCTCATCTCTACAGAGGAATCTTCCTTTTGAATGGGCTTTAGAGGCACAGAGGACACTACATTCTCAATGCTGATTTTCAGCATTGTCATGTAAAGGTCTGTTTAATGTTGACTCGCTGTATGGATTGCAACATGAGGACGCATGCAATTGGGATCAAAGCAACCAAAGGCAGGTAATAATTGACCAGGTTCCCAGACCTCAGCATTGCAGCATCCCTGAACATCATGTACACAGGGGCTCTCCAGCCTCCTCTTGTGCCTTCCCAGTGATACTAGGAAGTCTCTCACACATCAGGATTGATTAACTGCTCTGCTGGACTTCTCTTCCTCTAAGAAGTTTAAGAAGTTTCTCTAATAGAGGACCATTGTAGCTATCACAAGCACAGTGAGGACTGATGGAAGATGTCAAATGTGCCTGGTGGTCTTTGCTTGGAGCTTTGTGCACCCAGTTAGCTCATGTGAAATAGCATAAACCACCCTACTGACAAAGTTATATGTGGGAATATTTTGCACAAGAGCAATTATAGGATTTCCACTAAGTGAAAATTTCCATGGTTGAAGCAACATCAGCTCTCATGTTCCCATTCTCATTGTGCCCTTCGTGAGACGATGCCAAAGGCTATCCCATGGGATGACAAGTTACTGAATGGACATGGCAGTGGTCGAGAAAACACATGGATTTGCAGACTGACAGCAGGTCTGAGCTGCTCCTTCCCTGAACTATGAAAGTTATGCCTAGGTCTCAAGAGATGTAAGGTGCAATAGAGAAGCAGGTTGCATGCCACCTTCACCTGTGGCTATCCAGGCAGAGGTGCAAAGAGTACACAACTCTTATCACCATGTATCTGCAGTCAGCTGTGGAAGAGAAACAAGCCAGCACTTACATTGCAAAGGAAAGGGCTGTAAATTTAATTGTCATTGATTTCCCACACAGAAAACCGTACAAGAAGACTAGCCGTCTCCAAAAGTGGGAAAACCCAAAAGTGTTAGTTGAAATTGCCCTGTGTGTACATGGTGATAATGATAAAATGAATGTGGAATTTCAGTCTTTGTTCTTTTATCTTGTTTGATAAGTCTTGGAAGCATTGGACAAAGGGCACAATTGAAGAACATACTATTAACATAATTAATTAACTTACCGGTGACTAATGGAAAATGAAGCACTGCAAACAGAAGTCACTCTGCACGTATTATAAGGATTTCTGGCATAATTATGAAAGCCAGGAGAATACTGAGGTATATGCTAACATGAGCTTGGTTTTAATGGGATGTAAGCATATGCTTTCCTAAAAAAACATGCATTGTGGTTTTAAAGGTATAATTAAAATGGCAAAATCAAGCCCTACCAGTGTCCAAATACATGTACCCCATTATAAATAACCATTCTCAAAAGTATAATAGTTCTTAGACTCTAAAAAATATTTTATTAGCCATTAGCTGTTAAGTTGTGCTTAAGACAACACCTTTGAGAAAGTGTTGAGGCAAAAAGCAATTGTTAAGCTGTATGGTGCTCGTTGTGAACTATTATGGGAGGTGGTTTGTCAACCAAGAAGGGAAGAAGAGAAGAAAAACACCTGCCTTGAAGAAGACAGAGAAATCTACTCAGTCATTGCACGCTTCTTTAGCAACATGAAGTGATGTTTGCCAGGGCTGGTCCCACTCAACATTTCAGATTTTGCTTGCAATATCACCTTTGGGAAGGTGTGCTGCTAGGGCGAAATTCAGCAAAATAGGATTGCAAACATAAAAGCATAAATACCTATTCATACCTTACAGGTTTACGAAATTTCCTGTTAGTAAATGGGAAGAAATAAAGCGGACACCATTCTGAGATATTGCATCCTTCATGACCATCCACAGATTTGCTGTTGTACCAAGTCCTGTTGTACCAAGTCCAGCACTCAGATGCTGGAGCACAGGTAAGGGAGCTTTGACTATTATAGGCTGCACATACCTTCCTGATCGCAAAGGCAAAATTAAAGGTCTGCTGAGTGTCACGTGTGTCTTCCCTTTCTCTCTTTTGCTACCAATATCCTCATGGAATCTTTTATGTCTTACTTGCATTGCAATATTCTTGTATAAGGTTTTATTAAGTGAAGTCCCTCCACCACCTGTCTGCTTAGAGAGCTTGATTTCTCTGGGGTAGGTACCTACAACTCCTTCAGTCCCCAGCTCATGTCTGGAAGTTAATATTCAACAGAGATCTCCAGGACTCCTGCCTGGCCCTGACTGCCGTGGGACACAGCTCCATGCACACACTGTCATGTTCCAGCCCCAGGCCACTGCTGCGCTGCACAAATTGTTCTGCTCTTGAGGTGTTTTAGACAAGTTTGGCCTGGTTTTAAGCAACCAGCTTGGACTTGTCTGGTTTTACTAGGCACCAAAGTCATGGAATTTTCCTATTGCTCTGAATGACATTTTTAGGCTGCCTGTCCTAGCAGGGCTTAATATGTTGCTCACTTTCCTAGAAGGCTGTTTTCCTTCTGCAAGAAATAAGATTGTTCAGCAAAATCTATAATCGCTACAGCCATTTGCATCACTGAAACTTAAACAATTTGACTCTGATAATAGATTTATTCTGTTCCACAGGTGGGAACAGTACAGCCCTGAAAGCGAGCGGGGCTTGTTCACATACCGTGTGTGACAGCAAAGAGTCATCACCACCTTCCCCAATGCTACATTCTGATGTTATTTGGGGAAAACAATGCTCCTCCTGACCATGAATTTCCTTAGGGAGCAATGAGTGCTCAAAAAGCACTCTTCCTTTTGCAAAATAGCACAACACTGTCATCCTGCCTATGTAAAAGATAGGCGGGGGAAATTCACATTTCAATGGGTTTTCATAAAATTGAAAGGGGTTTGTTTCCTGTTTTTTTCACATTCATGTTGCAGGTCAGGTCTCTTTCTCGAGGTGCCCCACTGACAGCTTGTTGAAAGAGAAAAGAGAGGAGTGACAAATCAGCTCTCCTCTCCTTTAGAAATGGAGAGTTCCTGGCAAAAAAAGAGATAATTTCTAAGGCAAGGGTACAAAAAAGGACATTCTGGAGCACTTGGCATTTGCTGGTTAATTAGATTTTATGGGTGGAAGACGAAAACCAGTGTTCATCTTACTGTTATTGACTGCATAAACAAGTAACTCACCTTGTTGCTACTTTCTCAGCTGCTTAAGCTTAAGTATGTAGCTTAAACATAAACATCAGTAACGTTTTCATCCTATGAATAATTCTTAGAACAAAAATACCATTAACTCTGAGTTAAATATAATAAACGAGGTAATAAGGAAACAAACCACTGAACCAGAATGTCAGAGCTAGGAACTGCAGAAATGCCTGGGCTTTGACAGAGATTAACCTGTTCATGACGTGTGATGGTACTTGGGCAAAGGCAGGATTCCCATGGGGGCAAAGCTGTTGCAGTCATTTGACATCTACAAGCCCAAGATTTTATGAGGAAGACCCTTCAGTGCTTTGATCCCCTAACCAATGCTTCTCAGAAAATTTACAGCCATGGGGATCGTGCTCTGAAGTGAAGCTCAGAAAATGTTGCACCTCAAGGCTTTATGCCTGCCAAGACTCTTAGTGGAACCAGCCCATTCTCCTCACCCCTTGGGGCACTGTGAGGGGAAACAAAAGGGGATGTCAAAAGTTGGTAAAAATGCAAAGCACTCAGAGTGGCACATAAGTGAGAATTAAATGAGGGAGACAGCTTTGTGTCAGCCCTTTGCAGTGGGTGAGGATGTTCTGAAACCTGTTTAAAAAGTGACAAAGCAAAGTTGCAGTGTCGCAAATCTTTCCCAATGCTTTCCTCTGCCTTTGACATCATCTGCCTGGTGACAGGGATGGGGAGATGGAGGCAAAATATCATGTGTCAGTAAGTGATGGATCCAGGGTCAACACTGGGACCAGACTGTGACAGTGGCTGACTCCCAAGCCCTCTGCCTGCTCCATCCCCATGCCCATGTTGGAAGCAGGTCTGCAAAAGCCATGCAAATCAGTGCAGCTCAGTGGGGCTTGGCTGATGGTCACATTATACAATGGACACGGTCAGTGGAAATTCACCCTTGGGGATTGCAACATCTTCGCTGCACGTTTCATTGCAACCTGCGATAAGGGGGATAACTAGTCTGCTTTCCAGAAGGTTCGTTGCAGTTACTTATTGACAAAGCACTCAGCCGTCAAACTTGCACAATCCCACAGGCCCTATAAATACCAGGTGGCTTTCCTAGTCCCTTCCTCAAACTAACCTCATCCTCCATCAGTCTGTCAGGCTTTTTGCAGGAGCACACAGCTCACAAACTACTGGCAGCCATGAGGATCCTCTATGTGCTGTTTGCTGTTCTCTTCCTCCTCCTCCAGGCTGTTTCAGGTGAGAAGCAAAGTGAATCCTACAAAGAACGAAAGGGCTTGTAAGCAGAAGTGTGTGCATATGAGGAAAAAAGCAACCATCAACTGACAGGCAGAATCTGATGCTGTCGGGATGGGCCTATGCAGTGGATGGGATCAAGAACATCAGTACTCATGATGGCACTCTTCCTAAAAACCCAACACATTATTTATTGCATATATATGTATATATATCTCCTTCATCATTTCAGACTGAAAACGGAGATTCTGACATTTTTCACTTCCCGCAGGTTCTGCAGATCCTATTTTTGCTGACACCGCAGAATGCAGGAGCCAGGGAAATTTCTGCCGTGCTGGGGCATGCCCACCCACCTTCACTGCCTCCGGGTCGTGCCACGGGGGGCTGCTGAAATGTTGTTCAAAGTAAGTACTGCAGGACTGAAGGGCATCAGAGGACCTTTTTGTCCTGCTGGTTTATCAACTACTTCTTTGAATTATATGCACAACTCCATAGGGCTTGCAGGGCAGCCGTTTGTGAGAAAGTACAGATAAAGGATGTACACGTGCAATTCTCTGATGTGTGTTTAAGGAGACAATTCATTTTGATGGAAGTTATGTATGAGAGTAAAAGTTTGGGGCGGGGGTGGGGTGGGGGCAAAATTCAGTATTTTTCGCTTTATTTTAGATTTTGGTGGGGGTGGGGGAGAAGTAGATTTTTCAATAAATTATTAGGAAAATATTTCACAGTATTTTCAACCATCAAGGGAACCAATGTATCCTCCCTCTGTTCTTTTTATTTTCAAAATGACCTAGAAAATTGAATTTTAAAGGGTAAAATATGTTCACAGAACTCTGCTTCTTGTTCTCTTCCCATCTCTCCTTCTTCCCACCACTGTGCAGCTCTTAGGCAGGTGAAGGAGAGTGAATTTGTTAGTGACTGGAGGCAACTGGTTGTGCATTCCACTTTTGACTTTGAAGTCCAATTTTTAATAATGTCTGGACGTTCCCTGACAGCAAGCTTTTTTTCTTTCCTTAAGGTTTCAAATGTGCTTTTGGGGAATGCACTTTAGCTTAGGACAAAGCATATTCTTTGGGCATTTACTTCCTACACTTCTTTTGTTCCACCAATGGCCACATGATGATCACTGCCAGCTGCAGTGACTATCACAGACATTGCATTCGGTGGTAGATTAGGAGACATTCCTTTATCTTTTGGTGAAACTGAGAGGTCTGATTTTACAACTCATCCCAGCAAGAGATGTTCAGGCAGAGCCTCAGCCATTGATGTGACTGGACAGAGCCTGGTTCAAAATAAAAGGAGAGCTCAGATCCTTGTTTTCTGAATTTTCTAGAAGTCCTTATTCTGTTATTTGTAGAATTTCCAGGTTTGAAAGTTTCCAGAAACTGAAGAAAGTATGATGAGATGGCTCTAGGGAAGAGATCTTGTAGCATTTGTCCAGCATAGGGGTATCCTCAGTCAGACAGTGGTTTCAGGAAACCCAAGTCATACCAAAAATAGGACATGTTTATTGTCAGGAGATTAAGATGCTACAAAAGCACCCACTTAGGAACTCAGGAAAGTAAATGGTGCAGAAGCAACCTACAGTTAGCTGATTTTACAAACAAATTATGTGATCCCTCAGTCTCTGTGAACAATCATTCTCTTTAGGAAGCAATTTCTGCTGATAGCAAATAGACTGGTTAGGAGCAGATGACACATCTCCAACATCAAATTTCTGTAAGATACATCTGTTAGGCCTGATCAAAGGAGAATTTGGGCTGGGAAAAGCATGAGAGCTCTTGAGTTTGGTTCCAAGTGTAGTTTTTCTACAGAAATACTCTTTCTTGGAAGAATGTACCTATATGTAATATTGATGGATGCTAATGCTCAGGATGAAAACTCTTCCTAATGGGGTCTTAGATTTTTAGCTGCGTTGATGGATACAGCACTAGAAGTTGAAACCAACAGGGTATTTTGAGGTACAATATCAATTTTTTTTCCAGCTCAGGATTCAACCTACTGAGTTGCTTGAAAAGAAATCTATGAAATTGGACACAAAAAGTTTGATTCAGTAAGCTACACTGAAATGTTTAGTGGTACCTGAGGTGTCTTGGAGTATTTAAACCATATATACCTGTCTGGCTGAGATGGCTAATGACATACAGGAAAACATTGCTTTTCAGAAGAGATGGCCAGAGGCCAAGCAGATACCTCAGAGCCCTTCAAAAGGCACTAGGCTTGTGCAATTAAACCAAATCCCCAATCTTCACTTTGAGGTGAGGTGAATCAAAATTTTATTACTAGTGGTAATATAAATAGTTTGCCAGTGACCATAGTTCTTGCGGGCTGGATGCCTGCAGACCTAGACACCCAGCACACACCGAGACCCCATCTGTGGAGGCATCTAAATGTAGGTTTATAAACCTGCAGGCTGCACCCATGACGTACATTTATTCTGAAAGGTAATTAGCAGTCACTAAGTTTTTTAGAGATTGAGTTGAGATTACACTTCAGCAAAATAACAAGACCCTTTGTATCCTTACAGGATCTTGGCAGAGTAAGAATATAAGGCTTTCCTGGGTCAGTGCCCTTGTACCAGCAACATTTCCACTGCCTTGAGTAGGTGATTTTGATGGATTCCTCCTCTGTCTAAACCCTCCTACAAATAAGCATTACAAGAAGCTTCCAGAGGGCATGTCCCGTTAGCACACTGCTTCTGGAGACCCAGGTTTTTCCTCGCTGAAGTCACTCCCTTTTTCACTTTAAATACACAAGCCACTTTGGCACCTCAGCCACCTATTCCAGCCTACCTCACGGAGATGTTTGGATCTTCAATCAGTTCAGGTTCATACAGCTCTTGGAGGATGTGAAGCAATATATGTATTATTATTTTATTCACATAGAGAAATAAATGTCTTAAACCAGTAATTGTGATCTTTTATTGTTACTAACAGTAATTTTCTCTGTGGTTTTGACTCAAGGCTCATTGAGTCATACAATCTTTTTAAACAAGTAAGTCTGTGCAGTCTCACATATTCCCAAGTGATTTAGAAAACAGAATAACTAAAACAGCAACCAGTGTTGCTGATGGTACTGAAGTAATCAAGACTGAAAACTGAGTGTGAAGAACGGTACAAGCAGCTCTTGATAGCAAGTGATTGGATGACAAAATGGTGATCAATAAACTTTATACACACACATATATATGTATGAACTATCTCTACCTAGAAACAAGATGTGGGGTGATATATAGACTGTTTTTGAAAACATCAGATCTGTGTTCAGTAGCAGCCATAAAAGTAAATTAAATGTCCTGTAGTACAGATGCAGTCATGAGCTCCATAGCGCTAAAAGTTCAAAACCAAGGCTATTTTTATTGTTTCCTCCAACAGTTACAGATGCACAATTAATTTCTTTCCTTCCATCACAACTAGTCATGGAGGCAAAAAGTCCTTTCTTTGGAGCCCATTTTCCACATTATCTTGAAAAGTTGTTAGAGCAATGCAGGGCTGATTTCATCCGAGTGCATTAGAAAAAAACCCAAGGAGTTTCCCCATGGCACTGGAGCCTATTTTTAAGCAATTTAATTGATGCCCATGTATCTGAATTTAAAGCTGTATCAAGCCAAAGAAAGAGATGCTCCTTCTCCACAACTGTAGCTATATATATAGAGAGAGTATAAAAGAACCCAAATCAAAACCATGAAGAAAATGCAGAAATCAAAAAGGTCAAATTAACACAGAGACTCTGCAGCATTTTATTTCCTTCTTCCTATCTCAATTTCCCCATTAAAAGCGTGAAAATGATCCTGTCCAGATCTTCCCTGTTCTTTTGGAAATATCCCCCACAAGGTTCTTATAAGCTTTTTTTGTGCAAGGAAAAAAATTCTGGAGATTTGGATTTGTTAAATGAGGCTAGATCAGTTTTTTTCTGAATCAACATCTACAACAGGACTATACACTGTAAGTGTTAAATGATACAAAAGGGCCACGTTCCACCTACTTCTGTGGCTTCTTAGACAGAAAAGGCCTGAGGATATAGCAGTAACCCATGTCTGAAGCCACCTTTAATAGTCTTACATTTATGTCAGGAACCAGTGAGTCCTGGAACAGTTTTCTGATGAAATAGAAGGCCACTCACCAGATTTCTTGGTCTCCAAAATAAGACTGTTGCGCTCATGATGTGTACCAAGAACTGTTCCTGGTCTATGCTAACCCCTGAACTATGCCCAAGGTTTGTTCAGGAGATGGCTACCTGACCCACCCGGTAGCCTAAGCTACACCAAAGACCCTGATAACATCAAAACAACACGCTAACCATTTAGCAAGCCCATCTCACTGCTCGTAACCTGGTCCTGTTCAACTTACTACTACAGACGTGAATGATCTGTTCTCCACCCCTCAAGTTTCTCCTGAAACAAAGTCTCTGGTATTAAGTTTGGATAAATTCAGAACAGGCTGAGCCTCAGATTTCCCTCTTGTTCCAACAAAGCGCATCTCTAGTGTGTAAGTCATAGAAGTGTTACTCCAAATAGGGTTGTCTCCACTTCTGTCTCTAGATGCTGCACCTCGTGTCCATCAAGGTCTTTTGTTTCACCCCAGCAGCCACCCTCACTGCCATACGTGGGCAGGTAGCTTTGGGCTAAAATGCTACAATGAGCCTAACTTCTATGGAGTCCCTTGAGTCTCTATCTCACCTCTGCACTCCCCACATCCACTGAGTGGAGCCTGGGGTCGGCATCACATGGGATGGCTCACAGAGCTCTGCTGTGTCAATGGCCCTACAGGGACCTGCTCCTCCCATACCAGTTTCCTGGCCTCTCTCATGCACTGACCACTGAGAGTTCTTCCCAAGAAGTTCCTCATCCCATGTCTATTGAGAACTTCCCTCCTAGCACACCACTGGTTTTTCCCTTGGAGGATTGGCATGAAGGCAGCTGGAATGAAACTTTTTGATCACACAGCTCAAGCTATGGGAGAAAAGAGATCTCTTGATTCTTGTACACTTTCCAAGGCTAATGCAGGACATCGGAAAACCTCCTCCTTGACCACCTGAAAAACGGATCAGTTTGGAAAAAGGCGATCAGGATACGGACTTTCCAAAAATTTGCTGATCAGCAACTTCTTCCCGTCACAGCTCTCTTCCATGGCAGGGACCCAGGTTGGAGATGGTCCCATGACTAATTTTGGACAGGCACTTCAGTGACTAGCATGAGCAACCTCTATTAAGTGCTCCACCAAGGGGAATGAACAAACATCATGTACCTTCTGCTCATTGTCATCTTCACTGTGTCTGTAAACATCAGTGCTTCTCTCTTATTTTTTCCTTGCACCTAACTTTGGGTCAGAGGAACTCAACACCACTGCTTGCTACCACTTGTTGATTTACTAGTAGACCAGAGGAGATTTTCACTACATTAATTCTCCACTTCTGTTCTGGCAGATTAATTGCCCATCAGTAGTAATTAAAAGCAGGAACTCTCCTTCAGGTCCAAAGACATTTGCATTCTGCGCCTCACATCCCAAAAAACAGACCTCAAGTGGCAATGTTCTAAAAGGCAAAGAACAAACCAACAAGCCCCCTGAAGGAACAGTGAGCCAAAGAGATGAAGTTACACTTTCTGGGTGATGAAGTGCCATTTCTTCACAAGGACAGGTCCCATACAAAATCCCCAACCCACTCCTTTGCTACCAGGTCAAAAATTAACTCAGACAGACATCCCAAGATAACAGCTTCCCATCAGTAACAGCCTTACTGCTTCCTCTGCACACTGGTGACTGTTTGCCAGTGTCTTCTCCTGGTGCTCATGGAGAAGGAAGAAGTGGGGCAACTTGCCCAGGATCACTTTCCTCAGTGCCAACCAGTCTGCAAGGGGGCTGTTAACACCCCGGGTTGTATTTACCTTTCCATGGGGGAAGCCTGGACCTGGGACAAGCATTTCTGTGGCTGTCTAGCTGGAGCTGGGGGTGGGAGGTGAGGAGGATGGAGCTGTTCCCCCTTTCCTTCCCTCTCTCTGACGTTGTTTGGTTCCAAAGAGCATTGAACAACATGTGACAGTGTGAGCTGACCCCAGCAGGGTTTGCTCAGCAGCCTCACTCCCCAAAACAAACACTCCTGCCCTTCATGCTGCCTGGGAGAGGCAGAATGAGAATTATGCAAGGCGTAGAAAAGCACATTTTCCTTCTCCATTAAATCCTATTATTTTTGCAAACAAACTTCACCTTGATGGTTTACTTCTGGTTGGCCATGTTTTGTGATCATGGCCTGCCTCTTTCTTTCCTTCTTTTTGGCCATGCTCTGTTTTAAGAAATGAAGCCAAGGATGCATGTGGATGGGGTTCCCATCTGAAACCCTGAGCAGGTACACAGCATGGTTTGGATTGTGGGGTTGCCTCTATGTCCTAGCTCACAGATCAGAAATCAGATATCTGCTCCATGTTCCCTATGGCTTGCTTAAAATAATTTTCCAGCACACACACAGACGGCATGTTTTAGTATAAAAGACTGTCTCCTCAAAAATTCTTCTCCCGTGTTCAAGAGGAAAGCAGAAGAGAGAGGAGTTCCAAGAGGACTTCCTCATCTCAAACAATTTCTTCTTCATCCCCTACCTGAAGCAAAAGAAGGAGGCAACACAGTACAGAACACAACAAGGTACAAATGATTTCACATTCTGTATCACTCATCCCCACGGACAGGGTTGGTGAAGGCACCAACTGTAAAGGCAACAGCCCATTTAAGAACCTGTGCCTCCACCTCAACAATGTGTATGAAAATACATAGCCTTTCCCTAGACCACCACTTCCCACCACACTTCTCACAGCTCCCTGGCAGAGGTCTGAAGATCCATTTTCCCATCATGTTCCTCAAGAACCTCATCACAGCAGCCTGCCATGGGTAATCTGGGAGGTGCAGAGAGAGAGGTGTGGGCTTGATACCTCTAAGTGTCTTCTCAGTGTTGTGCCCATCACATGAGACAGACAGATATGAGGCTTCCCCTCCTTCTCTTGGACCTCACGGGTCCTACCCATCCTGCCAGCATCACATAGTTGCCCAACTTGCTGAGCAGGGACAAATGTTCATGAAGCATAGAGGGGAATTTGTCCACTTTGCCACCTGTGTCCTCCTGCCCCACCTCAAACTCCTCATCTGCACTCTACTGTAAAGAAGATTTTTTGCTTGTTTCTGAAATCCTAGTCCCCACATAGCAAGATAATGTGGGGTTTTTTTTCCACAAACTGAAGCACCCGCTTCATGCCCTCCACCCCATCTGTAGCAGCTAGTTTACCAGACACAGAATGCTCTGCTCACAGTGTGCAGACATAGCTCACCTCCTGCCATCACTCTCCATTGCTTCAGTCTGCTGTTCTCATTAAAGGAGTAAAAAATTAAGCACCCTCATGACTTGATTTTATTAATGATTCTTGGCCTGTACCGTTTGTCTGAAACCAAAACCACCACACCTACAGTTCTCATATGTCTCAAGAGTGGTATTTCTTGGAGACAAGCACAAACATTAAGAGTGCTGTACAAATCTCTGGTGACACTTCCTCTTGTCCATCCTATATATGGCTTGTCCTTCACACACATGAAAAAAATTTTCAGATACAGAAAAAGGAGGCATCACACACAGGTAGACTTGGTATGTTGAATCTACGGAATCAGAAAGAGGGACATGAGTCTCTTCATAACCACATCAAGAAGGTGACTACCAGCAAGGGGAAATGTTATTAAACCAGACATTTTGGGCCAAGAATGCATAAGTTTAGACTCTCCACAAAGGCTAGACTTTGGAAAAATGTTCCAGTTGTCAGAGCAGGGTATGGAAATCCAGTGCCTGAAGCAGCAGCGAGCAACACAATCTCATCATTTTCAGGAGAAAACTTAGGTGATAGCTGAAAGGGAATTGGGATGAAGCCTTCTATGATAGTGTCACAGCACTATCCAAACTAGCCAGCTACAACAAGGCTTCAATAAGTAGTTTCCGCACCTTGTCCCAGCACAGCCACCAATCCCCCACAAGATTTCAAAAGTTCATCTATTGTCAATGCTGTTTCTTCATCCTTTACAGGCCAGTCCACCCTGCTTCTTACTTCTGCATCCAGAGTCTTCCTTCTCCAGGCTCTTTGTCCAGCCAGCCTCTTCTCATCTAGGCCCCCTTCTCCCAGGGCCTCTCCTTGTCTCTCCTACATCTGGGGTGCACTCTCTCTCCTCCTTCTGTTTTCTCCAGGTCTCTCTTCATCTAGATCTCTCTCTTCTTTCAGTCCTCCTCTTCACACAGTACTCCTCCTCCATACCCCTTAGAGCTATTTAACTACTTAGCAGGAACAAGCCACAGCTACACATTATCCACATAAGCCAACCCACTGCCCCTGAAGCCAGCCCACAGCTGTATATTATCAATGTTAATTAACCTGCCTTCATTCCTCTATAATTCCTCTACATGCTAGCATGGTGCAATAGGCAGTGGTGTCCCTTCAAGTCCTTTCTGTCTAATGACTACTTCTTCTTCTATGTTTGGTACAAATTATGGCTATAGTCATAAATACAAAATGCAGAGAGTAACTGAGCTCTGAACCATGTTAGAAGAACATCTGGGAGACTGGAGATGCTACTGTGTCTGCTGATTTCATCAACAGGAGGGGGAATATCAACAGCTCTTTCACCCCTACCCTGCCTTCTTCAGCTTCAGCCCTATATCCTGGTGTCAGCTGAGATAGGGTTCATTTTCTTCTTAGTAGCAGGTGCAGTGCTGTGTTTTGGATTTGGTGTGAGAGTAATGTTGATAAAATACTGATGTTTTTAGTTGTTGCTAAGTAATATTCACACTAAGTCAAGGACTTTTCTTAGGCTTTGCCAGCAAGAAGACTGGAGGAGTACAAGGAATTGGGAGGGCACACAGCCAGGACAGCTGACCCCAGCTGGCCAAAGGGATAGTCCGTACCGTAGAGCATCATGCTGAGTATATAAGCTGTGGGAAGAAGGAAGGGCAGGATGTTCGGCGTGATGGTGTTTGCCTTTGCCTTCCCAAGTAACTATTATGCATGATGGAGCCTGGCTTTCCTGGGGATGGCTGAATGCCTGCCTGCCAATGGGAAATAGTGAACAAATGCCTAGTTTTGCTTTGCTTGCGTGCATGGCTTTTGCTTTACCTATTAAACTGTCTTTATCTCAACCCACAAGTTTTCTCACTTTTACTCTTCCAATCCTCTCCCCTATCCCACCAGGAGGGAGTGAGGGAGTGGCTGTGTGGGGCTGAGCTGCTGGCTGGCGTTAAACCATGACACCCTACAACTCTGATCCAAGCAAGGACTGAAGCTCTGATCCTTTCCTGCATTCAAGGAGGAGAGTCTGTTGCCTTCTCATTTCACACAACCTTGCAGGCCAGCTGCCCTGCCTTTGCTGCACTCACTGTGCCTGGTGGCTGGGCGGAGGACAGGCTGTCACAAGACCATGGCCAGGAGCCATGGAGCATCAGCAGATCTGTGTGGTTTACAGTATTGCGGATGACAGGAACCCACCTCTCTCCTCCTCCAATCCTGTGTCCTCCCCAGGTGCAGCCCACCAGCTGGCACAGGGCATGCAAGCACAGAGTGATTTGGGCGCTCGGGTCAGCTAGCTTGATTTGATCATTGCTCAGGTCAGGCATCTTTGAATGTGTTATGTTGCAACATCTTCATACATCACCAGTCTCTACAGTAATAGGGCAATGAACTCGCTGTTCTTCAGACAACCACTCCTCCACCCCCCTAGCTCTCTGCACTGCTACCTCCCAGAGCCTTTATAAGTAGAGGGGCTAACCATCTTCTGCCTAGAACATTAGCTCTGTCCATCTTTGAGTATCTTCATATCAGCAAAGGCAATCCTACTACCAGCCGGCAATCATGAGAATCCTTTTCTTCCTCATTGCTGTTCTCGTCTTCCTCTTCCAGACTGCTCCAGGTAAGACTGAAAATAGATAAGATGGAAGCTAAAAGGGTGTGGAGAACCCATTAGAAACCAGTGATGAGGTTCAGATTACCTCTGTGCTCTTGGATTCCATGACTTCCATATTAGAAGTCCCCTTCTCTAGTCATAGTCTTAACCTTTAAGCTGTTGAGTCAAGGTCCTTGATAGTCTTCCTGATGGTCGCTTTCTAGCATCTTGCATTCCAGTCACATGATGAAATGAAGGAAAAAAAAAGATGCCACTGTGTATTGACCTCAGTGCCAGGGAAGGTTATGGAGCAGATCATCCTGAGTGCCACCATGTGGCACATACAGGACAACCAGGGGATCAGGCCCAGCCAGCATGGGTTTATGAAAGGCAGACCCTGCTTGACAAACCTGATCTCCTTCTATGAAAAAGTGACCTGCTGTGTGGAGGAGGAAAAGGCTGTTAATGTCGTCTACCTAGACTTTAGTAAACCCTTTGACACCCTCTCCCACAGCACTCTCCTGGAGAAACTGGCTACTCATGGCTTGGACAGGTGTGCTATTTACTGGGTAAAAAATTGGGTGGTTGGCTGAGCCCAGTGTGGTGAATGAAGTTATATCCATCTGGCAGCTGATTACAAGCGGTGTTCACCAGGGCTCAGCACTGGGGACAGTTCTGATTAATATCTTCATGAATGATCTGGACGAGGGAATTGAGTGCACGCTCAGTCAGTTTGCAGATGACACCAAGTTGTGGGGGAGTGTTGACCCGCTGTAGGGCAGGCAGGCTCTGCAGAGGGATCTGGGCAGACTGGACCAATGGGCCGAGGCTGATTGCATGAAGTTCAACAAGGCTCAGTGCCAAGTCCTGCACCTGGGTCACACCAACTCCAGGCAGCGCTACAGGCTGGGGCAGAGTCTCTGGAAAGCTGCCTGGTGGGAAAGGGCCTGGGGGTGCTGGTCAACAGCCAGGTGAATATGAGCTGGCAGTATGTCCAGGCGGCCAAGAAAGCCAAGAGCATCCTGGCCTGTATCAGAAATGGCCAGCAGGACCAGGGCAGTGACCGTCCCCCTGTACTTGGCACTGGTGAGGCCGCACCTGGAACCTTGTGTTCAGTGTTGGGCCCCTCACTGCAGGAAAGACACTGAGGTGCTGGAGCGTGTCCAGAGATGGGCAACAGGGCTGGGGAAGGGTCTGGAGCACCAGTCTGATGAGAAACGACTGAGGGAACTGGGGTTGTTTAGCCTGAAGAGAAGGAGGCTCAGGGAGACCTTCTTGTTCTCTACAACTGCCTGACAGGAGGTTGTAGCAAGGTTGAGGTTGGTCTTTTCTCCCAGATAACAAGTGACAGGACAAGAGGGAACATCCTCAAGTTGCACCAGGAGAGGTTTAGATTGGGTATTAGGACAAATGTCTTCACTGAAAGGGTTGTCAAGCATTGGAACAGGCTGCCCAGGGAGGTGGTTGAGTCACATGGAGTTATTTAAGACGTGAAGACTTAGGGACATGGTTTAGCGGTGGACTTGGAAGTGCTGGGTTAATGGTCAGACTCAATGATCTAAAAGGTCTTCTCCAGCCTAAATGTTTCTATGATTTTTTGATGATTCTACTGAGGCAAGTCTTAGGTTGGTACTTAAGACGCAGCTCTTAAGAGGAAGTGGGAACTTCCTCTTCTCACATTCACACCCCCCATTTCTGACTGCATATTCTAGATTAGTAGACCTCCTATAGTTCTGGAAAAAATGTAGTTGTGACTGTGGGTCTTCACCTGAACTCTATACTGTCCATGTGCATCAGGTGGATTTAGAGCACATACACCATTCCAGGTTGTTTGGAGTTCTTTGGATAAGTTTAAGCTATCTCCACCCTTGTTTTGGTTTGCAGTACACTCAATCTGTACCTACGTTCCTAGACCAGCCAATGTCTGTCTACTCAAAGAAGAAATTTAGAACCACTTAGGCCACAAGCAGGCACTTGTAGGAGCTTTAGACAAAGCCTGTACTACATGCCTCTGGATTGCTTTCTTGAACTTCTTTATGCATCACAAAAAGCATTCTCTATTTCAAAACAAACTGTGACCCCTGAGATGGCTGCAGGACTGCTGCAATTCCAGTAGAGCCTCTGGGAAAGGGCATCAAGTTATTTTATATCTCTTCATAAAGATTTACACACAGAAAAGACCCCTAACACTATAGGGTTTTTTAATTTAGGAGACAAGAGAAGCCAAAGTCTAATGATGTCTTAAAAATCAGCTGAGTGGGATTAACAATGCACTATCCTTGAATAATATGTGATTAAGCGAAAAAATTTGAGAACCACTAGGACAAATTGACTGAAGTATGGTAGATATAATTTAGAATAAAGCTTACGTGCCTTTCAAATTAAGGATAGAGTCCAATTTGATGACAGGTGTGTATTGATCTAGGCACAGAAAGTACTAGGTGAGATGATTTGGTTTGTGCTTAGCAAGAATTTGGGACAGCTGTTAAGGGCCTCTTCTGCCTTCTAAATGCACAGATATGCAAGGCTCCAGTTGGTATGAGATCCATTTAAATCATACAAAAATTACAAAATTTGAATCTCAAGCTGAACATCCCAGTGGGAGCAAGCAACGTTTAGCCTGGAAATAGTCTGAACCCAAACTTGGGGCTGGCTTTTCAGCTGAGATAAGCCTGGGCAGATCCCCTAATGATGATGGAGCTGAAGCCTTTGCCACCAACCCAAACACTTAGCCCTTCAGTTCTGAACATACCAGCATGGTAAAACCAGCATAGCATCCAGCTAAACCATATACAGTACCATATAAAGTGACAACAGCTGATGACTTTGTTTTGTGGTATATATTTTAGTGTATAAAACATTTTGGTTGGGCAAATATTAGTCCCATTGGTTTGGCTGTGATTAAAATTCATCTTTTCTGAAGTTTTATGCTATCTGTGTTAATCATACCACATTTTACATGGAAACACTGTGCACAGGTTTCCTGTGAACTTGCCACTGATACTCACAGTGTTCAATGCTTCCTGCAAGGAAGATACTCGAAGTAGCAGGCAAAGATTATGAGTCATAAATATGCTTCATGTTCACTGTAACTTGAACTGAAAGCTTGAAGAAACTCACTTAGGACATTTTTATTTGAATATCATCACTTTCGTTTCTGAGAGTAATGTGAGATTAATGTTAAAAATAAATTCCTGTGTTTCCTATGGCTTTTTCATACAACATAGTATTTCTGTGTGTAACTGGAATGACAAGCAGTTACTCGACAAGCTTAGTCTCCAGGAGAGATGCTAAGGAAGCAGATAGTCATCTTCAGGTCACTATTAATCAGGCAGAGTGCCTCTCCAGGCTGTAATGGAGGGACGCCAGCATTACAGCCTGCTGTCTGGTTAGTTAGCATGTCATATCGATGCAGAGACCTTGAGAAGGTGTGATCAGGTTACCCCAATCACAAACCAGGCACTGTGGTAAGAAACCACACACCACACCAGGTAAATCTGATGCCGCAACTCTCCAATCCTCTGCCTTGGCAAATTAAGATGAATTTTTTTATATTTCAATTTTTATTTTAGCTTACAGCCAAGAAGCTGCTGACACCTTAGCATGCCGGCAAAACCGGGGCTCCTGTTCGTTTGTTGCATGCTCTGCTCCTCTGGTTGACATTGGGACCTGCCGTGCTGGGAAGCTGAAATGCTGCAAATGGTAAGATGAATTCCTCCAGAGAAATGCTGCCGCACCAAAGCCAAATAAACATACTGGGCTTTTCCCTCTTTTGGCATGAAAGAGGCCACCTTCTTCAGCCCCCTACACCCTCCAAAAAACCTCTTGAATTGCTGGGGTTTGTGCCTGGTATCAAAAAGGCAGAGCCTTGTGGTGCCAGAAATGCCAGGCTGCTTTCTCTGAAAAAACACATGGAGGGAGATGGCATTTGCAGATGAAGGAGCCAGGGCTGCCTGTCTTTGCAAGGGAGATGTCTTCTCCATAAGCTTGCTAAGACTGTACCTCAGCTGTGACACTAATGTAGGTTTGAGCTCACACTCTTTGAATCTTTACATCACTAGTAACAACTAATATAGCTAATAACAAGTTACATAGCACCAATAACTTCTTCCAGCATGGGTCTCGTACCAGGGCAGAACCAGCTCATTCTCAGATTCTGCCTTTACTAAGCAGGGTGAACACAACTGACCTGAGACATCTCTGAGGACTCCTTCTCAATCCACACAGGCAGCAGCATGGAGCTTTGCAATACCAACCGCCCCCCCCCCCCCCCCCCCAGATCCAAAACCACCACCACCCAAAAAACAAACAAAAAACCCCCAGCTTATCAGCACAGAATAACCATTAAGCAAGTCAGGACTCATAGCAGGGATGCAGTTCTCCATCTGGGCTATCTGATCTGGTGCAAAGTGCCGGATGTTAAACCAAAGTGCCACAGGACATTTTCACCCTGTAGGTGAACACCCTCTAGCATATTTCATCAGTACTAGCAAGAAAGCATCCGCATTTATAGGAGGTATGCCCTGCAGAGTGATGCTGTAATATACCATGGTCTAGCTCTGCATACATCTCATACTTTAAAAATTATTCTTATTTGCATTTCTATTTAATCTAGTTGGGTTTCTGTGAAACATCATGCTAAAGGATGCAAAAAAAAGGGAGAAGACTTGTCAGCCTTTCTCATAGAAAAAGGACATGGAAAGCATGGAGGAAAGTGAGATGAGCCACTTTCTCCAGTGTAGCTCTTCCTAAACTAGTTTTATGCTTAGACTCTACCCTGGCAGGTATTCCGGGTCATCAGCAGCTGCAGCTGGATAGCTGTGGTGTGTGCGAAGTGGTGCCATCCACATCCTCCACTTTATCTGGGTTATCTCATGGCCAGAAGCACGAGTCAGCAGTCCAGATTGCAAGGATCTCCAGGAGTCTTTAAGCTTATGTGTTACCTTACATCTACAGTAGTCTGAGATGGCAAGGTATAATCTACTTCTTTGGTGGCCTATCTAAGCACCTGACTTTTCCTTGCAGGACACCCAGTTCCTAGAACTGACACCCCACTGACCACAGAGACAAGAGCTCTGGGCATCGGAGACATCTCTCATCTTTTGACATCAATGGATTGCAACCTTTGTGCAAGCCTGGAGAGCCCTTCCCATGGGGATGAAGACACTCAGGGGCACAAGATCTGAGGAGGAGTTCTTGTACCCCAATAAAGAGATTTGCAGCTTCAGTTCTAATAAAAGCAAGTCACTGTGAAACCGCATTACTGATATTTGCTCATGTATGTCAGGATGGGGTTTGCTGTTCTTATTGTCTATAATAATCAATCTGTATATGAATTTTATTTAACTAAATCAAGTTAATATAAGTTCATGTGTCATTAAGTCCTGTTAAATCGTCCTGCAGGGTGTGTTGCAGTGATTTGTGTGGCAAAGTATATATTAATAAATCAAAAAGCAGTAGGGTCCATTCCCTCTGCCATCCCAGTGCAGAGCAACAGGCTGGGGTTCAGGAGGCAGGCTCAGTCCTCTGCACCTCTGCAGGGCTGCATCTGAGGTGCTGGGAATGGTGATGCAGAGAAACCCCAGGGTGGCAGAAGACCAGCTTCTTTAGATCTTGAAACTGCCTCACCACATTCATGTCATTCTGCTCCTGCTGCCTTTATTTAGTCTAGACCAGCATCATGTTAATGGAATTTTCCTTCTTTGGATCCCAAACTAGTCAAACTATTTATCACTGCACTATGCTGTCTGGAGGCAGTGAGTGGTGTCCCCATCAGCCTGGAGTTTCAGCACCTGCTGTTACAAGGTATAGATGCATCCCCTGCTTCCTTTCCCCACACCTAACAGCCCAGAGTGCTAATGAAAGGGCAAAAGGATCCAAGATAAGGGAGGAGTAAAAGTGTCCATGCTCTTCATGCCATGAGCTGCCATAGATGGTTTCAGGACTGCCATGGGTGCGGAACACAACCAGTTTGTGCCAAGCTTTCTAGTAGCCTAATCACAGCGGTCTTGGAGAAGTTGCCCTTGACTGTTACTGCTCAGCTTCATGATGAATAGGACCAGGTGGCATTTCTGACGTAAGTGGGTTTGGTGTCTTTTTCTCTGGGATAAGTTTATCACAGGGCACATCTCATGTTGACCCCAGGTAAGATGAGAGCCAGATCCTCCAGCAAAAACGCACACCTCACAGGTAGAAAAATCAAATGCAAGCCTTCTGGAGCAAGTTTATTAACATTTATTGAGATATGTAGGTTATGAAATATGAACACTCCAGCTGAACATTTGATGTTCCCTGGAGACTTTGTCTGCTAGCATTATTCACATTACTACTAAATCAAAAAAAGGAAAGAAAATAATGAGTATCTGTTCTGAGGGGCAAAGGAAGAACCTGTTTTGCTTCCTCTCATGGCAACAGACTTCTGCATGTTGGTAATCCTCTCTCTGGGACAGATGTTGGTGGCCACAGTTTTAACAGAAAAAAACATTTTAGAAAAACGAGAAATGTTGGTCTTTCCTGGTTGGTTCAAGAATTGCTTTGGAATTTCTTCAGGTCATTAATTTTGTTTGTGGAGGAGTTAGTTTTCTTTCTGTTATTGTTCATGTTTTTGTGTGTGCACGTGTGTGTTAAATGGGTATTTTCAGCTCAAAATTCCAGATTTTCTGATGGGATGATGCATCTCTTAAGCTGCCAAAAGCTCTCCTTAGCCCAACTGAGATACCAACTAATCATACTGCAAAAAAGGAAAGAAACTTTCAGATGTTGTACTTATAACTAGGAAAGTACTTGAATAAAAAGCAGAGAAGGGGTGGAATGAGCACCAGAGCTGATATTCCTGGATAACTCATCAGTTGCTGCTGGAGTTTAATCATGAATTGCCTTTCTGTTTTACTTAATAATGAATTGCCTGGTCTCCACACCTGAAGCTTCCTACTCATCCTGAAATCTCTGTCACAGAGAGGAATTTCTGCTGCTCAGGCTTTGTTTTTAAAATCTCTGCTAGTAATATTGAACAAAGGTTAAATCACAGCCTCCAAAATTAAGACTAGATCCAGCATCTTACAGCAAAAAGAAACAGAAAATGAAGTATTAGAATCAGTGGAGGCAAAGTGTAAATTTGCATGGGTATGTGTTTCTAAGGTCTCATACTGGACTAAAGATACAGGCTGAACTTTAGGATTCCAGTAAGGAATTCAAGAAAAAAAATGTGATTTCATGTTTTGGTTTTGTGTAAAAAGGGAAAATTACAGAACTGGAGTAAACATCTAACAGAACAACGTGACTTTCAGGTTGCTTTTCTGACTGTGAGACCTGCTAGGCTTTGCATTCTGGAGCACACAGGTTTCTGATGAACCTGACCTGAACGTCCTGGGTTTCTTGACAGTGTGCCCTTTGAAGCCAGTATTACTCATCATGACCAGTTTGAACCAGCTAATGGGAACATCAGAAAAAAAGAGTTCATTTCTAGCTAGTTACTTATCTCTGCCAAAGAGATTTGACAGTGATATTTCCCATGAGGCACCTGAGCTACATCATGAACACTACAGAGAGAACTCGTTAGGAAATCCTTGGGAAATCCTATATATGAATATACAAAGTCCCTACTCCCTTGCCAGCTCACATTGGAGGAGTTTCTCATCTAAGAAGCAGAGTGGATGTGTGGAAGTGAATAATAAAGCCACTCTCCCAAGAAACACCTGATCTTCATCAAATCCATCACTCACCACAGTCCGACAGCAAGGGACTCCTTGCTGGCAACGTCCAAAGAATCTCGTATTGGGTAGAGGACAGTGGTCAGCAGAACAGGTACCCCCAGCCTGTTTGCATTGCACATGGTTATTAGGTGCACGCATGAAACCTGCACCAAAAAAATACCAGAGTCTTGATTTTCCTTCCCAAACAAGATGAAGAAGAAGTTAGGGTTATAGCATGACAGCAGTATTCTAGGCTGCATGTAGACCAGCCCCATCCATACCATTAAATTCCCTTATTTTCCAAAGCAGGAGGGTTCGGTGTATCCATTGGACCCAGCTGGTGTGGGTTCACTGCCAAAGTGTGCCCAGCATGCTGGCAGCACTAGTTTGCCTTGGACAAAAGGGACTAAAACTCATTTAATTTCTATTTCTATTTTATGCACTCCCTACTCACAATTTTCCCTGTGCATTTCCTTTGATTTTATGTAACTCTTACCTGAAGAGCCTTGGAGCATTAAGAGAAGAACAGCAAGGAAAAGGGAAAAGATCTTCATGTCCAAATTCAGTGCCACCAAATACAACAGCTACTAAGAAAATAACAGAAAGAGGTCATACATTTAACCTGCATTTGTCATTACTCAGTACAAACACTATTTATGACATATAAGCTGCAATTTGTTGATAAAAATTGTCATTTATGCAGTAGAGTAAATGTTGTAGAATAAATCTATTGAAATAACACTTTTTGAGGAAAGATATTTGAAAGAACATTGCATAAGATCAAGAAAATGTATTTATGCCTATGAAATTTAAAAGAATTTGATTAATACTGTGGTTTTCTTTCCATCATCTGCAAAGGTAACCTACACCAGCTCCAGTGAAGACCCCTGTATTTAAGTCCCATACATCCTGGATGTTATAACTTTTTTTAAAAAGTAAGAAATGTAATTAGTTTCCTCTAAATTTTATCGAAGTCATAATATAAGCCAGCTTTTCTTAGAGATCCCTTTTATAACTTATAGGTCATGCTGCTACATGCACAAACTCAACAGTACTTCCCTTTAGAGTTTTTTCCTTTTTTTTTTTTTTTTTTTTGAACAATCATACTGAGTCTGGCTGGGATGGAGTTAACTTTCTTCATGGCAGCCCATATGGTGCAGTGCTTCATGTTTGTACCAAGTTGCTTAATGACTGAAATGTTCATTTTATTTGACGATCACATATTTTAATTCAGATATGTGTAGATAATGACTTAAGCCTTAAGCCATTCCAATTTCTCTGGATAATTAACACTCAGCAACTTTAATTATTCAAATAGCCATTTTTGTAGCTTACAAACCAGTAGTCCTTGAAACTGCCTTTAAGAAAAAGCCTAGTAACCACCTATCCCTCCTCTCCACAGCACCTCCATAACGTGTGCCAGCTCAAAGCCTGTGTATCTCCACACCATCATTTGTTGCTGCAGATTGCAATTAACTTTTGAAAATAATGCAAACTACTATAATCATTCAGAATTGCTATGATTGACTATAATTATCAGCCAAATGCATTACTGAAATACCAAGCATTGTACGTTTCAGTTGTTTATGAGAATTTAATTAAGCTGCAAAATTATACGTCTCAGAACAATGAATTTCTTTTTAGAGAAGCAAAGAATATCATCAAAAAGATACGTATTTTTCTCCTTATCTGTTGAAAGTGGTGTAGAAACCGCACCTTCAGCTCACCCTAGAGGACTTCAGGAGAGGAGTCACGGTGGCCAGCCTGTCCCAGCTGTTTCCTCTCCAGGGGCACCTTCACAGAGTGCTATCTTGCCCCAACACAACTGTCTTTATACGTTCCTGTTGATGACCGAGCTGCCACAGACCAGCTGGCCAAGGACATGGGCTTTTCACAGCAATTCCCAGCAGCTCAAATGCCACTTCCCAGCAGCTGATGAGAAACGGTGACCGCTTGTGAACTCCCTCCCCTTTCTCTGGCACATGAGCTGGCTCTTTGGAAAAGCCCCTTACACCAACCTGGTTTGTGTACAACACATTGATCCATCGTAGGCTGTGAAAAAAACATCCTGGGACATATACTGAAAGCTGTTGATTTGGATCCAGCAGCACCCTCATTCTACAGGCTTGTCCCATGGCCACAGTGCCTAGTGCTGACTGCAGAAGGGTCCTCTCTGAAGCCTGGAGGTACCTACCCAAGCATCCAAACAGCTACATTAGGGAAGCTTGGTTTTTACGTAAGACTCGCAAAAAAACCCCCAAAAAACTCCTGATAGGTCTTGTGGGCTGTAGACAATATCTTGAGAGCAGAGAGGAGTTGACTTGAGCACCCAGCCCAGTTGGGAGCAATCGTTTTGCAGTAGTGCAATCACACAGAAGAGCACACTTATCTGTGCACCCAGAATATTTTCATTTTCATGCATTTACCATGTTTATATTCCACTCTTCGCAGAGGAAATAACTATTGTTTGAACAATAAAATTTTTGGGGAGGCCTCTACTTCCATACACCCCCTTGCTAAGTGGCCAAAGGAAACAACTTCCACAAAACATGTTTCGGTCAACCATGTCCCCTCAGAGGACTTGGACCAGAGATGCTCATGGCAGCACTGGTATCTCCTGGGCCCTGAAGGCACCTAGGTAAGCCCAGAACAAAGATGCTGTGTTTCGATTGTCATACCACTAAGAGTCTAGAAAAAAATCTCAACATCCTTGTACTGGAACAGCCATCCAAACAGCACCCACCTAGCCAGGTCACCTGCCTCCCAAGAGAAGGCAGTGGAGAGCTAATACTGAAATTTCTCTCCAACATCCTTCTTCAGTCAAGAGTACGTAAAATATGCTGACAGCAGGGTTTTATGGGTTTTCTTCTTCATTATACTGATGCCTTCTGAATCCCAGTGTTGCTATATTAGCGAATTATGTTCTCTGAGAGTCCAGCCTCAAAGCCATCAGTGTTTGCTATCTGCCGTGGACTCCTGCAGTGGACAAGAAGCCAGTCCTTGCTCTGAAAATCATATTGAACCTAACAGGTAACAGAAGGAGGTCCAGGGAAAAGGAATGTGGGATGTTTTTTGCCTTGGCAGCTGAAGCCAGCACCTGGGGGAGCTCGGACACATTTGCTTCCTTTAGGAATCATCAGTCTCTGTGTCACAGGTGCCCAAAATCCTGTTTATTTAGGCCCTAGTGATATGATAGGAAAACTCAAAACAGGTGCTTTGACCACCCAGAAAGAGACAGCTATTTTAAATCCCATTTCTGTATAATTTAATCAATGAAACGTATGTATGTGCTTTACAGTAGGCAGGAGCATTTGTTTCAGTTGTTTGGGGTTTTTTGTTTGTTTTTTTTTCTTTTTTAAAAAATAGTACTTAATCAAATGATGAAATTTAAAGAGGCAGAAATAAATACTGTCAATATTAAATCCATAAATGTGTTCCACAGACCTCTGAACTGAGCTTTTGTGATCTGACAGTCAGTGACCTCCAGAAAACGACTTCAAAATAGGATAAAATGGCTCTTTCCTCCTGTTTCCCGCTTTGTGCCTGTGCCACCTGCCCAAAATGATACAAAACAGAACAAAGCTCAAATATGAATCAAGACTGGGGTAAGGTCTTCAACCAATTAATTATATCTGTTGTTACACTTGGTGGTAAATGTACTTTAAATTTCTTAAATATCATAATTAAACTATGCTGTTTTAACAATAAAATGCTATTATTGACTCTAAACATTGGTTTTGCTATTCAGGCTTACAAAAATAATACATTTCCCTAACGTGTTTCTTGGCAATTAAACATGTCTAATAAAAGAATAATAATTGCTTATCAATTAATACTGAAAGCATTTTAACAGCTAAACGTCTTATTCAATTTCCTTTCTCTGCAGTACTGCAAAGGCTATTGTGTGGAGCCCTAAAAATCATGTCCTTTTATACAGAGAATATATGCAAACACATATGTATGTATGCGTGTATATATGTATGCCTATGTATATGTATGTATATACTTGTAATCTATAAATATTATGAGAGAAATAAAGGCTGAATTTTCAGAATTGCTTTATATTTTATCTTAGCTGGAGAACATACAAATAGAAAAGAATAATCCAGATATTTTGATCTGCAATTTACTCAGGAATAGTCAGGACATTAATTTAGGTGATTGTTTGCTTAAAGTTACACATATTCTATAATGGTGGCATTTCTTACTCTCCCATTTCTCTACAGTCCTAGCAAATCCACACTAACATATATATATGTATATATATATATGTATAAAATGTTGTTAAGATGAACTTTATCATCTTAAAGGTCTTTTCTAACTTAAATGATTCTATGATTCTATTCTATGACTCTTCTAAATCCCAGCTGGCTTTTTATCACTCAGCATGGCACAGGATCCTGCCCTCTGTGAATATCCAGGTCTTGATTCCTTTGTTCACACTTAGGCAAATGCTGCCTGAGATGCCCCTGTGTCCCACCAGGGCTCCCCAGCTGCTCCAGCAAGGCTTGCTTGGTCTCCTCTCTCCTGTCCCTTGTCCACCAGTCCCAGGTGGTGGGAGACCTCAGATAGTCCAGAGCACCACACATTGCTGGTGTGAAGGCAGCTGGGTTAAACCCTGTCTGTCTATAAATGCCTCTATCATGCTGCAGCTTACCTCTAATGATGGGATGTCCTCAGCCAACTTGAAGCCATAGGGATCCTTCATCTTCTCTTTGCCATTCTCTTCCTCTAGTGTCCACTGTGCAAAAGACAGGAAGGGATGACAGACCTTTGGTAAAATTGCCCAACACTTGTCCTTGCAGCACGTCCACAGTTTGCAAAAAACGGCATGAAATCCAGCCAGGGAACATCCCTGCTGTCCCTTCAGTGGCCTTGGCCAGCCTCGTGGAAACCTGCCCAGACCTGACTTGGCCCAAACCTGCCTGGAAATCCCAGCTGCTGCCCAGTGTTTTGTGCAGCTGGGGTAGAGTGAGCTGCCAGCCACAGAGACCCCTGAGCTCAGAGAAGACACAAGCAAACAGAGGGCTTGTCAGCTGCTTCCAAAGACCTGGAAACATGAGCACAAATGTGCTGCTTGGGGAACCAGAGAGCAGAAATCCAGCATTATGTCTACAGAGCAACAGTAATTTTTATCTGTGCTTCACCGACTGTATTGCAAAGCCAGGCTTTATGCCATATGGGGAGTTTACCCAGCTGGGGCCAAAACACAGATTTAGGTAACCTGAGGGTGGGCATCTGAGCTGCCTTTCCATTCAGGGCACTCAAGCAACTCCAAAGCTGATAGCTGGTCTTGAGGAAGATATTCCCAGCACTGAGATTTCTTAAAATCATCCACATAGAGTCCTGCCGAGAGAAACAGCCTATTCCAGTCCCCTTCCTCACCAAAGTGTGGCATCTCTCCTGGGCAGCGAGGTTTCTGGTCCTTCTGGATACATGGTCCAGGAGATCTACAAAGCGCTGCAGCAGTCACCAGGGGAAGTTGGCGACACTGCCAGCAACACATATTATTTTTACTACCGTGGGACATCATGTGATGGACACTGTTGTTCAAAGGGCAAATTCAGGCCTCCAGAACTTCATAGAACTTTTAGGTTCTTTCTGTTCCTTTAGTCCAAGGTGGTTTTAAGCATTTTTGCACATGTGGCCCAATTTAAGAAGAGTAATGACTCATGCAAGTTTTGGGCTACTGCAGTATTGGGTTGCCTGAATCAGGAATAGCCCCAAAATCTTTTAAGGAAAACTGAGGTTTTTCACATAAAGAAGCCATAACCAGGCAGTCCCTGGGCACTCTTGCTCCGGTTCAACATCACCAGTGCAATTAATGTCCATGAAACCTGGTACCACTCAGATCCCATCTACCTCCTTGGGTAGGCACCAGCCCTACCCAGAAAATTACCCTTCTGCGCTGTGTATTTCCCCTGCAAGTCCATTTTGCTTTTTCAAGTGGCATGCTTTCCCAAAGGGAACAGGGTAGACACAGCTGTGCGCCTGTCAATAGGGAAAGCAACTGGAATGAAAAGGAATAAAGGTGCCAGGAGGGAGATGGGAGTTTCTGCTTCAGGTCATGCTGTGAAACTAAGCAGGGACCATCTTTTGAAGGCTGCAGCTTGTTGCTTGAAAAAAAATAGCTATATATCTGGTGTAAAACTAAGCACTGTGGTACAGGGAAGAAAGAAGGAAATAAGCCAGTGTTATTTTCCTACAGCTTTTACTTCTGCCTCTCCATAAATCCCTCTGTAATCTCCTGCCACAGCCCAGGTTTCAGGTCTCAACGACCCCAGCGTTCAGCTCTGCTCCAGCCCAGCCACACAGTGATGCCCAGAATGCTGAGGAACAGAGCAAGGTGGTTTTAAAAGCCATAATAAATTAACCTCTGTGTTAATCCTCCCTTTGCACACTTGAAGATGTGGCATTTACCTAAACACAAGGCACCACACAGCCAGGGTGGCACTGATGACTCATTTCACGTGCTGTCAAACCTCTGGGGACCACTGTGCATCCACAGCTCCCACCCACCTCTCCCCTCTATAGCACCAGGTGCACAAGCATCGCACAGCTCAGCTGCCAGGCAGCAACCTCCAGATGAGGGCACCACAGATCCAGACCTCCTGTCTGGTGGGACACGGCACAGAGAAGTGTCTGATGGCCAAGCTGACAGCAGCTGTGTGCATCTGGGCCTTCTTGCCATCCTCCAACTCCCCATGTCATGGGTTAACAAATCCACTACTGCAGAGCATGGCTTGACTTTAAATTGTTGGCTTATGGACAATTATTTGTTGATATTTGGGTTGGGGGTGTGTGTAAGACTTCTGGAGCAGAGAGTGGGAACAGGTAAAGACACATGCAGAGATAGGGTAGCACGGGAGAGTGGGCAGATCCCAGAGGAAGAGGGACCAGGCATCTTATCAGGATGGGTATAAGGAAAGGTGGAAAGAAAATTTCTTGCTGTTGCAGAATGAGAGTTTATAATAACCAGAAAACCACATAAATCTCCCAGACTCACAGTAAAACTCTAGGAAAGATTTGCTCACTGGTAGACACAGGCAACAGGGAGATCTGCATGCCAAAAATATCACTTGAGTTTGTTCTCCATTAAAATCAACATTGGAGCTTCTAAGACTTTTTTTAATCCGTTCCCTGTGAAAAACAATGCAGCAAATTCCTCCTTCATGCCATGGCTGACTTGGTGGACTGTCGCAGGTTTAAAGCCACATGGGCAGCTACATCAGTCGCTGTTCTGGAAGAGACAGAGCCTCAGCAGTGCTTTATAACCAGGCTCCACGTTCCCTACCCAGGAGTATTTGATGAAGTCACCGGGATTATACAGAATAGAGTAAGATGTCCTGACAGAGGCTGGGGCTCTTCAGGCAGTTTAGACTTAGAGCAGAAGCACTTCAGAAACAGGAATGCTGCTTGTGTCCCAGAAAGGACTTAGGGATAGTAACAGCAAACATGCTTATGGGTCAGAAACTGTAAAATCTTCACAATCTTTGAATTAAATATTTGGTGCTTCAATACAGGTATATACATAATCCATGTATAATATGTGTGTATACAGACACACATATACATGTACTTAGAGACAATGTGTGACTTCTGACTGCGATTCAGCTGGAGCTGAAATGAAATTTCTTCTCTGTCTATCTTTTATAGATAATTTGAGAAATATGTATGAGGTTGGCAGTTGTGCTGGTTATCCTGCCAGAGGCCAGGCAGCCTGAGAAAGATTGAGTAAAAGCTGGTATCAGGAAGAACACTGAACCAACAGGAAAAAAAACCCAAAGTAATCCAGAGAGGGAGTAGTAGAAATGAAAATGTGATCTGCTAGAACATTTTATGTGAAAGGTTGTATTTTAATTTCATACCTTATAATTTCATTATGCACTAAACTGTCGCCTTTGTAATTAATAAGCTGAAAAGCAAAGCAGGCAATGCTTATTCTTTGGCTCACATGGAGAAAAGACAACCGGAAGGTTAAATGTAAAGGACAAAATGTTATGAAGGGAATAAATAACCATGCTACGGCTGCAAATTAGACCATGAAACTGCGTGCTAAAAGCAGAATAAGGATCCTGCAGGATCAAAAGGAGCAGTCATTTTATGTTCCTAGGTATTTTACATAACCCTGTGGCCTAACATATCTTACACAAACTTGGATGGTCTAGGATGGGTTGCACACAGATCAGGGGCTTTGTGGTGAAAGAAGTCTCAAAGCAGACCCTCCTTTCTCAATGGAAGAAACCATAGTACATGACAAATTTGGGTGGAAAAGGCTTTTTTCATTGGCCCATGACTGCACTGTCAGCATCCCAAAATATATAAAGAGGTATGTTTGTGTCTGGTGCATTCACCAGAGAAGAGGCAGACAGCAGTGGTGATCTTCCACCTCCTTTGCTGGTAACACTCTGCCTGGTTCTGGACAGGCACCCTAACATTTCTTTTCCTTTTCTTAATCTCAAGTCTAATGAGTATTCTGCTTTCATTAATGCCTTCCTTCTTGCTTTACCCCAATGAGTGCATCCAGTTTGTATGTGTTCTACAGAACCATGGGTTGGTGGCTTGCAGGGCTTGCAGGAGGAAATTGTGTTTTGTTGACCTCCAAGAGGAGTGATCAGAGACCCAGAAACCTTCACTCAAGGCATCAGAGACAGAGGGCTGGTTGGTTAAGAAGTGTCTAGCTTCCTATGGAAACAGGCACCTAGCCATCACCGCCGTTCAGAGTTGCATTTTGAACTACATATCTTGCCTGAATTCCAGTAACACTTTGCACAAGTGGTCACCTTAATTGATGTTCAAGAGATACAGGTGTCTTTTTTACACTTTCCTAGGGACGATGGTTGACTTGGTCTCTAAACACTTTGTGAACTACAGTAGGTTGAAGGTGAATAATTCATGGGGGTGTACTGGTACAAGAGTAGCTGCCTGGTGTTGAACAGATCTGGAATAACATTTTCAATGCAATAAGACCAATATTAAAAAAACACCAAAACACAACACCAAAACACCATAGGATCCCAGAATAAATTAGGTTGAAGGTAGTCTAGGAGTTTCTAGTCTGAATCCATGCTCAAAGCTAGGCTATTTAGGTCAGGTTGCTTTGAGGTATATTCACTGAAAGTTTTCATATCTCCAAGGATGCAGTTTATGCTTTGTTCTTTGTTTGACTCTGTAGATTTTGTAAAATTTGTCTTTGTTTGGTGAGGGCATGTTTTAAGCAATTCCTTGTTCAGTGTCTTTCAGTCTTGCCTCTGCTAATTGCAGGTAAGGAATTCACATCCCACCTGTGGTCATGAGGATCCTTTACCATCTCCTGTTTGTCTTCTTTGTGGAGGCAGGGGCACTTCAATAGGCCGTGCTGTCCCGGGGCCAGGCTGGGATCCCTGGTGCAAGAGAGACACCCTGGTGTCCCTGGCTGGTGCGAAGCTGTCGTGGTTTAACCCTGGCCGGCAACCAAGCACCACGCAGCCGCTCACTCACTGCCCCTCACTCAGAGGGATGGGCAGGAGAACTGGAAAGGAATGTAAAAGTCAAGGGGTGAGATAAGATCAATTTAATAATTTAAACAGAATAAAGAGGTAAGAAGAACAATAATATATAATAATAATAATAAGAAGAAAATGCAAAGGTGGGGAAAAAGGGTAAAGCAAAAGCTGTGCACGCAAGCACCGCAAAGCAGGGAATTCATTCCCCACTTCCCACGGGCAGGCAGGTGCTCGGCCATCCCCGGGGAAGCAGGGCTCCATCACGCGTAACGGTTACTCGCAAAGACAAACGCCATAATGCCAAATGTCCCGCCCTTCCTTCTTCTTCCCCCAGTTTATATACCCAGCATGATGTCATATGGTATGGAATACCTCTTTGACTAGCTTGGGTCACCTGTCCTGGCTGTGTCCCCTCCTGATTTCCCCTGCCCCTCCAGCCCTCTCACTGGCAGGGCCCAAGGTCCAGCTGGTACCTTCCCCCACAGGCGGATGATGGTCCTTGGAGGAAAAGCGGGGAGAAAGCAGCAGCAGCGAGGAAGGAGCCTCTGCAAGGGAGCTCCCCGAGGAGGCGGGAGGCATGGCTCAAGGCGGGCCTCTCAGTGCTGACACCAGCTCAGAGCACCTCAGGAACTGGCCCTCCATCGGCAACATGCAGGAGCTCGCCAGATCCCTGATGGCGTCCCTGGACATCACCAAAATCTGCCGCAACCTGCTGGAAGAGCTGAAGAAAATGCGGCACAGCAGCACTTCAATCCCACCTCAAGCCTTTCAGGAAGAATATCGCGTCTGCCTGCAGTGCTGTCGATGCCTCATCAGCACCTGCCCGCACCACAGCGAGCCCGCGGCAGGACAGGACTTGCCCACGCTGGTCATCACCCTCCACAACACGGACATCCTGGTGCACGAGGAGGACCTGCAGCTGGACCTGCGGCTGCGCTTTGAGCTGGCCGTCGATGGGGAACCACCCTACGTGTGGGACACCACCCAGCGGCTCCCCGAAATAGCCCCTGAGAGGTGCTGCAAGAACTGCAACGCGCCTCTGCCCAGGAGCCCTGGGGACAGACGGAGCTCGCAGGCATCACACCCTGTCCTCAGGCCCCGGAGAACACAGAAGGGACAGAGGAGACGGGACAGGCAGGACGCAAGGGCTCCTGAGCGGGCAGAACACAGTGACACCAGCAGCACGGACCTGCATCCGGATGGCCAGGAGGACCCTCTCCCCACCGTGGTCCCCACGTCTGCCCCATCCCTGTCCTCTGCAGTCCTGGAGCCGGTCCCCATGAATGCCCTGTTCCTGTCCTCGGCAGACCTGGAGCCAGTCCCCACGTCTGCCCCGTCTGTGTCTTTTGCGGTCCTGGAGCCGGTCCCCACATCTACATCACCTCCATCCCTGTCCTCTGCGGTCCTGGAGGGGACGCAGAGTGTTGAGAAGCAGGCCCTGCCCCACACGGATCAGAGGGACCTGCGGCAGAGGTCTGCTGTGCAGCGCGTCGTGCAGTCCTGGCAAATGCTGAAGGCCAGCATGCAGAGGAACATCGGGGATAAGGTGGATGAGCTGTTGGAGCCAGAGAGCCCGGAACCCAGCAGCACCACGGAAGGCAAGCAGAGGCTGACATTCAGCCTCTTGTCTAAGGTCGACACACTCTTCCACGCTGCGGATTTGGAGGATTGAGGAGCACCGGCAAGAAAAGGTGGGATGGGAGAAGCGTCGGCAGAGCAAGCGCTGCACGGGAGGATGGGGATGGTCTGGGCCGCCTTGTGCAGCTCTCACAGCTGTGTCATTCGGGAGGTGTTTCTGTAGGACAAGATACTGTGGTCTGGGAGCGTTGGGATGGCGGTGAGAGCTGCGATGGCCTTTCACCGATGCTTGGTGTGGGCAAGAGGAGACGGCCCGCTGGGCACCCACCCAGTGCAGGTGGCAGATGATGGAGAGAAGTGCCTGGGGCTTCCCTGCCCAGCAGCTGCTCCTCACATTCCATGCTGTCCCCAGGTCATTGCTGCCTGCCTGCCTGCTGCTGTCCTGCCCAGAGGGGAAGGTAAAGCAGCCATCGGGGGACCAAGGATAAGAGAGGCCCTCAAGCGCCTTGTGCTCTGCTGGGATGGAGCAAAGATCATCCTGTCATCTCTGGAGGCCTCCAGCAGCAGAGAAGCCCAAAGAGCAGCCGTGAGCACTTTCCCCAGGAACGCGACACCTTGGCAGAGAGGTCGGCTGTGAAACTAAGCTTTTATTTGAATAAAGCAGCAGTGTCCTTCAAACGTCCACGAGAGCTCTTCATGTCTTGAATGAATGGGAGGGGGGGGGCAGTGACCTCCAGGGCTACGAGGGTGTCAGCGACAGTGCTGGCAGTAGGAACAGGCATTGAGGCAGCTCTGTGCCTCGTCCCCACCATGGGGGAGGCTGGCATGTCCCCAGCTGCCCCCACCAGCTTCATACCAGGTCCTTGCTTCATCCTCGTTTCAGACTGTCCCTCCAAGGAGCCTTTTGGGAGCACTCCTGTAGCTCCAGCCATGCAGCCCCAGTTGTCCTTCCCCTTCCCCTGGGGCCAGGGGCTGAGCTCCCCACCAGGGCACTGCCCATGGCCCCAGTGGGCACAGGGCTCTCAGACTGCCAGCCTGGGCAGTCCCGCAGTAGCCGGCTGGGCACCTCTGCCGGCCCCGGTGAGGGATGCACAGCCTTGGCATCGACACCATCCTCCAGCCCATTTCTCCGGGACTAAAGCTGCAACGGAGACCCACAGATGAGGCATGCAAAAGAGCAGCAGCAGCAGCAGCAGCAGCAGCGAGGCTTGAGTCTGCCAAGTCCCTTGAGGCTGCCAAAGGGCTGCAAGGAGAAGAAAGGCAGGGCGCACAGGGCACCCCCCTTTCCCCAGTCCAAGTGCTCCCCACCAGCAATGGGGCCCTCCTGGGCTTTGTTGGGGACTGGCACCCAGGGCCTGTGGGGATCCTGGCAGAGTGGAGACGTGCCTGGCACAGTAAGGCTGCTGGGCATGGGGTTCACAGCGGGAGGAACGGCTGAGGAGAGACTCTGCAACTTGCTGACGTCGTCCTGCTGATGGCATGGATGCAGGGCTGTCTTCTGCTGAGAAGTCACTTGTGCTTTGGCCGTGCACCTGCAGCTTTGGAGAACGGGGAAGCTCCACTTGGCATGATCCCTCCTTCCCACCCCCTGGGCAGGCCACCTGGGGTCAGGGTGGGCTACCGAAAAACGTGGGCTTGCTCTTTCCTCCTGGTCTGGGCTGCTGGCTGCAGCAGCCTGTCATCTCCTGATCTTCCCCCCTTGCTTCACTTTGGTTCTGTGTGACTGGGCTCCAGCAGGTCTGGACCTCGGACCTGTGAAGCTGCTGAGCCAGCTCAGGATGGGGTCTCATTCCAGTTGCCCACCCCAGACCTAATCCCGGTCCCGAACCCGCCTTGGCGATCAAATTCCGTGCTGCCTCTGGCTGGGATGAAGTCAGCTTTCCTCCTGGCAGCCCATATAGTGCCGTGCCCTGGAGTTGTAGCTGGAGCGCTGCTGAGAGCGCAACGGTTTGGCTACCACTGAGTACTGGCTGGTACGCCAGTCCCGAGAGACTCTGGCAGGCGGCAGAAATGGGCTGACAGGAACTGCATGAAACCCAACAGGGCCAAGCGCCAAGTCCTGCACTTTGGGAGGAACAAGCCCAACAGGTCACAGGAGGGGAGCCTTCCCTTCTGCTCTGTCCTGGTGAGGTCACACCTGGAGCTCTGGGTCCAGTGCTGGGCTCCCCAGTTCCAGAGAGACATGGACAGACAGGAGAGAGTTCAGGGAAGGGCCATGAAGGTGACAAAGCCTCTGGAGCATCTCTTCTAGGAGGAAAGGCTGCAGGAGCTGGGGCTGTTCAGCCTGGGCAGGAGAAGGCTGAGAGGGGACCTGAGCGATGCACACAGGTACCTTAAGGGCCAGTGTCAGGGGGCCGGGGCCGGGCTCTTGTCAGCGGTGCCCAGCGACAGGACAAGGGGCAACGGGCACAAACTGCAGCACAGGGAGCTCCGTGGGGAGAGCAGGAAAAACTTCTTTCCCTTGAGGGTGCCGGAGCATGGGGACAGGCTGCCCAGAGAGGCTGTGCAGTCTCCTTCTCTGGGGACGTTCAGAGCCCGCCTGGATGTGATCCTGTGCAGCTGCTGTAGGAGAGCCTGCTTGAGCAGGGTGGGCTGGGTGGTCCCAGGGGTCCCTCCAACCCCACCGCCCTGTGGTGCTGTGATTCCGTAAGCTAATGCCGTGTGGAATATTTTCACACGAAAAGTGTTTGGCTGGTGGCAGCCCTTGCAGTGCTGTGGCTCTGTTGGAGTATTGTGGCCTGCCTGTTCCATGGTGGACTATTTTCACAGTTAGTTGGGGGATTTAATCCCTCTGCAGGTCTTGGTGGGGGGGACGATTATGAGAGAGCAGCACTGTGAGCTGTTGCAGGTAGTGGCTGGGTCTGTACATGCTCAGTGGGGCAGGGCTGCATCTCTTCGGGATGTGACTGATCCTTGTGGCTCATCCTGCTCCTGCCTGCTCCTGCCTCTCCCGTGTCCCTGCACCCAGGAAGACCCTCACCACCACCATCCTCCTCATAGGTGAAGCTGCTCAGGTGCATCCCACACCCATCTGTGTGGAAGGTGCTCAGGGTGAATGGGGAGGGCTGGCTGCAGCAAACTGGGAGGTGGCATGGAGAAACCTTTGCGGAGCTCCTTCCCTGGCTCTTGGTGTGGACGGAGCTGGGCTGTACTCTCCCCTAGCCCAGCCTGGGTCTCACCCTCGGCTCCCTGAGATGGCCAGCAGTCCCTCGCAGCCTTGCGGTGCCACTCACCGGGGGCTCTGGGCTGCTAGGGTGTGCACAGGGCTGTGCTCACAGGGGCATGGCTGGGGAAAGGTTTCTTTCACTCTTCCGGTGTTTGGCACTGACCCAGAGTTGAGGTGCAAGGTGAAGGATGGTGAGGAGGAAGGGGTCAGGCCAGGGCAGGGGTCCTGGCTGGGCTGGGGGACCCGTGCTGTGCTTGTGCATCCCCCCTTTACTCATGGAGGTGGCGGATGTGAGCAAGCTGGGGCTGATCTCACCTCCTGGGTATGCCAGGTTCTGCATGCCCACGTGGCGGGATGGGCAGTGGGGCCTTGCCACAGCCCCTTGCCTGGAACCCTGGTGAGCAGCCACTTCTCCTGGGGGACACAGACTGGGTGGCATCAAGTAGGACAATCACCCTGACCCACATCCCCTTGGTGAGTCAGGCAGGGACCATGGGATAGGGTGCTTCACCATGGCAGGTGGCTGAGAGGGTGACTTGGCTGGCAGAAGAAGGTGGGCTAGCCTGGGCACAAGCTGCAGTACCCCTGGCTGACAAAGCCCCATTTGCAGGGAGCCTGAGCTGCCCCAGTGCCCAGCCTTCTGCCCCACATGGACCCCCCACTGCAGGATAGGGTCAAGGCACCACCGGAGCGATGCCCAGAGGCTGAGGTGAGCATGGGCAGGGGCTCAGGGGATGGAGATACCCCACAAATAATGGTGACTGGGAGACCCCTAGGGCTGGAGGCTGGAGCCACGGGTGCAGCCACCAGCATCAGCGCAGGGATGGGACCAAGGGTCCTGTTCAGCCTGGGTAGGGGGTATGTAGGTGGCATGGAGGAGCCAGCTTAACCCTATAGCTTCCATAGGGGCTGGAGGGATGAAGGGACATCCCACTCACCCCTTTCCTCCCAGCACAGGTGTCAGAGGGGGCCTGGTGGGAGCAGCGCCCATTGGGGCAGTGGACAGTGGCAGAGGTGGGTGTGTAGCTGGCTGCACGGAGCAGGGCCAGGGAGCTGGCCAAGCTGGCACACAAGCATGCCATCTCAGGACGGGTCCTGCTGCGGCTGACAGAGGGGACCCTGTGGCACATGGGGGTGGCCCCATGGAGCCGGCGCCGGGAGCTGATGTGGGAGCTGCTGCAGCTGAAACTGCAGCAGGAGCTCAAGGAGCTGCTGAGCATCACTGGGGGTCAGCATTGCCCATGCTGGGGCTGTGATAATGCCATGGGGTGCGTGGGCTGGTCCCGCCAGGTGGGTGGTGGTCACCATCACCTTTCTCTCCAGAGTGAAGATGATGTCCCTGTGGATGCCCTGGGGCCTGTGGGAGGAGAGATGATGCCATGGGAGAACAAAGCAGCAGCTGGAACTGAGCACCCAATGCAGGAGAGGTGCTGGAGTCATGAGGAGATGTCACCATGTCCCCCTCCAGAGAAGCTCAAACCTGGCTGGTGCCAGCAGGTAGAGGTGGCTACCAGGCCCCAGGTGGCACAATTCATCCCACTGCCAGCTTTCATGGGGTTCTGCTGGCCTTCATGCGTTCCCACTAGAAAAGAGTCCCCCATGGAGAGTCGGCCAAGTCACGACAACCACACCAATACGGCTACATGCCATGCTCACTTTATTAAACAAACAGGTCATATTTGTAACTTAAACCAACCGCTCACACGACTTTACACATAGGTGATTGGATAAAGGTTGCTGGTCACTTGGGCGCCCGTGTCGCTGATCGGTGAGCATGCTGCAGGTGCCGCTGAGAGTGTGTTGATTTCGCAGGACTTGCTCTGCACCTGGCTTCTTGTTTGTGCATAGCTTGTCTTCTTTCTCACACTCCTTGTTTCAAGGACAATTTAAAGTTGCTCTGCAGCTTCAACTAATAGGCCTGGGTTGTCCAACCCGGACAATGGTAACATATGTCATCGGTCCTTTAAAAATCCCTCTACATATCCCCTTTTTCTTTTTGGACTACCCATGTCTGTTTCACAATAGATGTTAAACCTTTCTTCACACAAGAAAATAAACAGTTAAAACCTAAAAACATTACAACAATGATTATAACAAAGCATATTCCTTCCATCAACAACATCTTTAAACAACCTGTTATCCCCAATCCTCTCAACCATTCATCGAAGAGATTATCATCAGCAAGAATATGCTTCATGTTTCCCTGCAGTTGTAACAACTTCTTGTGCATCGATATGGAATGATCGGAAAGGTTCATACAACACATCCCTTCAAAATCCTCACAACTGTGTCCATGTGCTAATAACAAAAAATCTATTGCAGCTCTATTTTGTAACATAGCCTGCCTAACATTATCTACATCAAGCAATAACAAACTTAAAATCTGCGATGTAAGATTAAATTGTTTTTCTCCCCAGCATGCTAACCTTCGTATATTCTTAGCATTTAATGCTGCCATTGCCCCCGGCATAAATATGGAGGCTAGGATATTTGCTGTTACAGAATGCAGATCGACTCGGTCATTACATGTTTCATCAAAGGTGCGCAGTGTCCTCTGTGATCTATAATATTATTGAGTCATTTTTAATAAGTCTTTCATATTTGGAGCAAAGTCAAGCGCCCTAAATAACATGGTCCACCGAGAGGATACACAGGAATCCCTGGCCATGCTCTGTCCCCCCATATCAAAAAGACTCCTGGTGGCAACTGATAACCCCCTGATACATCTATATGGAAACCCCCAGTTTTCAATTCACCCCAAATAGGTGAACCGGTTAGATCTTGAAACACTGTATAAAACCCCGTTGACGTGTTAGCCATAACTGCCACGGGTCACCAAACCAAATTACTCCAGTGCCATTCATGGGTTGAAGCGGTGATAACATGTGGGTACAGTCTGCCATATCAGTTGCAGTAACATTAACATATTCAACAGGTACAACGCTAGCCAATAGGTCTAACTCCTGCAAAGGTAAATGATGTGGCTGATTTAAATTCTCAAATACTGTCTTCTGCCATGCTGCATTATGCATAGAAGGCCAAACAAATTGCCCATTCGGACTCATACATGTACCATTCTGATTGGAAGTCAGATCCACTGTTTTAACATTCCAAAAACCATCAAAATTTGTTTCATTCTCTTGCAGGGGAATACCAGTTAAAGAAGTTCTAAAGGGGTTGTCTGCTTGTTGCAGACTTAAACAAAAGTCTGTTACTCCCGTGATATTGGCCCATGTCACCCATATGTTTGTCCTAGGCAAGATGTCAAAAATACTTAGGCCAATGGGTAAAAAATTCATCAAGACCGTAAACCAAGTCCACCACTCAAACATGTGTACTCCTGCAATTTACACTTTTTTTTTTTTTTTTTTTTTTTACATTTCACCCCACAAATCTGTGGTTTCACAGATTCTGATGATGTATATTGTCTCCAATCAGCATGGTATTACACTAGTCGTATGCTTTCTCTGGCTTCATGCCTGGTTACTAATAAAACACATAACTCTTTACACAATTTACATTTAAACTTTGGCTTACAGAACTGTTTTACCCCACATAGGATACATTGGCACAATACCCGTGGGTTACATCTCTTACAACATAGACAGTTTATTCTGTCTGCTCGCTCTGAGTCTTCTCTTCCATCTTCTGATCTTGACATACAGGTCGCACAAACTTGCTAGGGACCTTTATCTGTGGAGATACAAAAATAACCTCTACCAATAAATAACACCGGATTAGGCTCTTCCCATACACCTGAAGCCATATTTTTATACAAAACATTCAAACCAGGAACTGTAGTTGTTTGGTTCCCTCGCGCTGTTTGGTGATGTATAACAGGTGGTCCCTCTCTATCCTCTGTAAGGGAGAGAGAGTTTAAGGTAAACAACACCTTAGTCAACTGTTTAGTTACATCTATGTCCTGTGATACTTTCTGTCTCTGAAGATAATCCTTCAGGGTACAGTTTGCCCTTTCAACAACTGATGCAGGGTTGGGGAAAGGAGGATTCAAGGTGGATTGGATGGATGGACTATTTAGTGGATGAAGAACTGGCTGGATGGTTGCATCTAGAGAGCAGTGGTCAACAGCTCAATGTCTGGACAGAGAACACTGATGAGTGGTGTCTCTCGAGGGTCCGTACTGAAGGAAGGACTGTTTAATATCTTCATCAATGACACAGACAATGGGATTGAGTGCACCCTCAGAAGACTTGCAGATGACACCAAGCTTAGTGGTGTGGCTGACACATCTGAGGGGTGGGATACCATCCAGAGGGACCTGGGCAGGCTTGAGAAGCAGGTCTGGGTGAACCTCGTGAGGTTCAACAAGGCCAAGTGCAATCTCCTGCACCTGGATCAGGGTAACCCCTGGTATCAATGTGGGCTGGGGGATGAGAGGATGGAGAGCAGCCCTGCCAAGATTGACTTGGGGGTGCTGATGGATGAAAAACTGATTGCCCAGAGCAGCTGCGGGTGCCCCATCCCTGGCAGTGCTGAAGGCCAGGCTGGATGGGGCTGGGGGCAGCCTGGGTTGGTGGAAGGGGTCCCTGCCCGTGGCGGGGGGTGTGTGGGGTGGGACTAGATGGTCTTTAAGGTCCCTTCCAATCCAAACCAGTCTATGATTTGATGATTTGGGGCAAGAGGAGCAGGTCGGGGAGGTTTCCAGCTGAGAGCCCCAAGCACTGCCCAGCCCCTGCTGCCTTTCACCCCAGCTGCAGGCCCCAGCTTTGCCATGGCTGGATGGGCACACCCAGCACCCTGTGCAGGGTCCAGGACATGGTTTGGGGGACCTGGTGTGGGTGTCTGGGGCTGCTGCAGCTTTCTGAGCTGCTTGGCTCAGCTCCAGCTGCCACATTACTTTCACATTCTGTTTCTGGGAATGGTTTGATTTACAGGAAAGCAGAACATTTCCTCCTTGCCTCTACACATAAAACAAGCGGAAGCCAGCCTCTGAGGCGGGTCTGTATGAAGAGCTGGGCTGGGCTGACACCAGCTCAGGAGCTGCTGAGGACCAGACTGAGACAGTAGGACTCTGCTGAGGATCTGTGTGGCTGGGAGCTGGGGATCAGCAGAGAGCAGGGGTCTTGTCATCTTCTTATTTCTTGTGTTTTCCCATCAGTTGAGAGATACCAGGGAAGGTAAGAAAGGGGTTTTAAGGCAGTGGGCGAATGGTCTCTGCTCTGAGTGTGGGATGGAGCAAACAGGCTTTGCTCGTCTGTCTGAGGGAGCTCTGAGGACCTGTGTGTGCTTCCAGGGTTAACCCTGCCTGTTCCAGGCATGACCCAGCCCCGGGAGGGTCAGGCTGCGTGCCCTCGACAGCCGTGCCAGGCAGTGGGCTGGGTGACATGGCGGCTGCAGAGCTGTGCAGGCATCTATAGTGACCGTCCCCCTGCGCTGGGCACCGGTGCGGCCGCCCCTCGAGCCCTGGGGTCCGTTCTGGCCCCTCACTCCCAGACAGAGCTTGGGGGTCCGGAGCATGTCCAGAGCCGGGCAGGGGGCTGGGGCAGGGGCTGGGGCACCAGTCTGATGGGGGGGCTGGGGGGTCAGCCTGGAGAGGAGGGGGCTCAGGGGGGACCCGATCGCTCCCTACAGCTGCCTGGGAGGGGGCTGCAGCCAGGGGGGTCGGTCTCTGCTCCCAGGTCACAAGTGACAGGACAAGGGGGAACGGCCTCAGGCTGCACCAGGGCAGGTTTAGGTTGGAGACTGGGAAACATTTCTTCACCGAAAGGGTGTCCAGCACTGGGACAGGCTGCCCAGGGAGGGGGGGGGGCACCGTCCCTGGGGGTGTTTAAAAGATGCGCAGATGTGGTGCTCAGGGCCATAGGTTAGTGGTGGGCTTGGCAGTGCTGGGTTAAAGGTTGGACTTGATGACCTTAAAAGTCTTTTCCAATCTAAATGATGCCATGATTTTATGGTCACTGATAATGACTTTTTCCGTGGTATGCTCTCTGTCAGCATTAAGAGGGTGCAGAAGCAAGTGGGTGCTGGGCACAGTCCTCGGGCTGGCGGTGCCAGCAGCTTGGGTGGCAGTGCCTGCCTCCCGTGACACTCGTTAGAAAGCGTAGCAGCACTGGGGCGATAAGTGGCATTTGTGGGACATCCTGCTCTGTCCCCAAGCCTAGGGGGAGATTTTTTCCTATTCCTCCCTATGGAGTGATGGTTGGACTCACCTGTCCCAGCCTCTCCTACAGTCTATACTTCACCACCCAAAGTGCTGTGGTGCCTGGTGCAGCCCCTCAAAGGCACAAGTGCTTCCAGAGCCTGCTTCTCCTGATGCAGGGCTGGGGAAAACACCCTCAAGGGGGCTGTTCCCATGAAATGGGGTGCACGCAGTCCCATGGCAGGTCATACTGCCAGCCTTGCTGCTTCCCTCATTTGCTTCCAAGGAAGAAAGCAATCCCATGTTATTCCATAAATACGCTTTAGTGGTCCTTCGCATGCACTAACACAATTGCATGTGAGTTTTTTCCTTGTTCTTGAAGAAATATGAAACCATGCTGGGACTTCAAAATGCACAGGGGTGACAGATAGTTCAGGGTCCGGCAGGGCTGGTGTTAATCTCCACCACAGCCGTGCAGTGCTCTTTTGGGCATCTGAGACTGGAACAGCACAGGTAACAGGCCAACGGGTTAGTAGTTGGGAGGGGACAGAGCTGGGACAGGTGGCCGGAGTGGACCATGCTGCACAGCAATCACAGCTAGGGGGAAGAAGGAGTAAGGGGAGATGCTGGTGGCAGGGCATTTGTCTTCCCAAACAGCTGAGGTTTTGCTTTCCAGGGAGCAGCTGGACATCTGCCCGCTGATGCAAATTAGGGAATAAACATCTTGCTTTGCTTTAGAGCATGCACAGCTTTCCTTCAGTTGCTAAACTCCTGTCTTGACCCAGCAGATTTTCTTGCTTTTGCTTTTCTGCTTCCATTTTCCTCCCCATCCTGCTGGCAGGTGGGCATGAGATGCTGGTGGGGGTTTAGTTGCTGGCGGAAGCCGACCCCCACGATGTTTTTCCTCCTCTTTTGGGGGGCTTGAGCTTCACACACAGCAGCAGATGCATGGTCTGGCCAATGGTGGGATAGGGCATGTGCTTCTGCATTGTCACTGCTGTTCCGCTGGGCTCTGCCACATCCAGACTTTGTCATGAGGCTGGCTGAGCCTGACAGGAGAGCACAGATGTTGACGGGACTGCCCGCGTATCCAGAGCTGGGACTTTTCTGCAGGTCTCCAGGCTTAAGGTCCTGTACTGAGGGCGGAACAACCCCACATACCAGCACAGGCTGGGGCTGACCTGCTGGAGGGCAGTCACTGGTGTGAAGCTGGCAGTGCTGGTGGGCAGCAAGTTGCCCATGGGCCAGCAGTGTGCTCTTATAGCTAAGGGGCCAGTGGGATTCTGGGGTGCATTGGGAGGAATGTGGCCAGCAGGTCGAGGGAGGTGGTCCTCCCCCTCTGCTCTGCCCTGGTGGGGCCCATCTGGAGCTCTGGGTCCAGTGCTGGGCTCCCCAGTTCCAGAGAGACATGGACAGTTCAGGGAAGGGCCATGAAGGTGACAAAGCCTCTGGAGCATCTCTCCTAGGAGGAAAGGCTGCGGGAGCTGGGGCTGTTCAGCCTGGGCAGGAGAAGGCTGAGAGGGGACCTGAGCGATGCACACAGGTACCTTAAGGGCCAGTGTCAGGGGGCCGGGGCCGGGCTCTTGTCAGCGGTGCCCAGCGACAGGACAAGGGGCAACGGGCACAAACTGCAGCACAGGGAGCTCCGTGGGGAGAGCAGGAAAAACTTCTTTCCCTTGAGGGTGCCGGAGCACGGGGACAGGCTGCCCAGAGAGGCTGTGCAGTCTCCTTCTCTGGGGACGTCCAGAGCCCACCTGGACACGATCCTGTGCAGCTGCTGTAGGAGAGCCTGCTTGAGCAGGGGGTGGGCTGGGTGGTCCCAGGGGTCCCTGCCCAGCCCCACTGCCCTGTGGTGCTGTGATTCTTTCTTTGCTCTCATGGACCAGCCTATTCTCCATCATTCAGCCTGTGCTCTCCATCGTTCCACATCTTCTCCCCCAAATAAATCTGGTGTGAGCCCCACACCCTCCCTTGCTGGTGCCTTCTGGGTGGTGGCAGGAAGGCAAATATTTGAGAGGTCAGCAGGTAGTTGGGTACTGGGGGAATGATCCCTGTGCTGGGGGATCCTTTTTAAATTATAGTCAGATTGAACTTTGACTGCATGGCCAGGCTTGTTCTTTCAAGCTTGATGTTGTTATGGTGTACAGGCATTACAGTCCTGTCCCCTGAGGCACCTTCTGGCCACCTTTTGTTGTGTGCAGAAGAGACTCTTAAAGCAGGAGATACATACTTTGCAAACTTCACTAGGCTGATGTCCACAATGGTGTAGAATCATTGAATCACAGAATGGTTTGGGTGGGAAGGGACCTTAAAGACCATGCAGCTCCCACACCCCCCGCCATGGGCAAGGACCCCTCCCCCCAGCCCAGGCTGCCCCCAGCCCCGTCCAGCCTGGCCTTGAGCACTGCCAGGGATGGGGCACCCACAGCTGCTCTGGGCAGCCTGGGCCAGCGCCTCGCCGCCCTCACAGGGAAGAGTTTCTTCCTCATCTCTCATCTCCATCTCCCCTCTCTCATGTAAAGCCATTCCCCCGTGTCCCATCGCCACCTGCCCTTGCCCAAAGCCCCTCCCCAGCTTTCTTGCTGGCCCCTTTAGGCACTGGCAGGTGCTCTAAGGTCTCCCTGCAGCCTTCTCCTCCCCAGGCTGAGCCACCCCAGCTCTCCCAGCCTGTCCCCACAGCAGAGCTGCTCCAGCCCCTGAGCATCTCCCTGGCCTCCTCTGGCCCCGCTCCAGCAGCTCCGTGTCTCTCCTGTGCTGGGGACCCCAGAGCCGGACGCAGTGCTGCAGGGGGGGTCTCATGAGCATGGACTAGAGGGGGAGAATCACCTTTCTTGACCTGCTGGCCATGATGCTGGTGATGCAGCCCAAGGTACTGTGAGCACACAATGCTGAGTCACGTTCAGTTTTTCATCTACCAGCACCCCCAAGCCTTTCTCCTCAGGGCTACTCTCAGTCCATTCTCTGCCCAGACTGTATTTGTGCTTGGGATTGCCCCAACCCAGGTGCAGGAGATTGCACTTGGCCTTGTTGAACCTCATGAGGTTTGCATGGGCCCACCTTTCAAGCCTCTCAAGGTCTTTCTTGTATGTGGGTTTAGGTCCCAGGTGAAACCCTAGTTTGGTCACCACCCCAAAAAGGCCCTGATTAACCTTTGTTGGCTGGGCAATCATCACTGGTGGAGAAGGGATGGCCTCCACTTCTCCCTGGAATGAATCCTTCACGTTGATGGGTTGCCATCTCCTGTCTGGTCTTCTCTTTTAGGATTTTGGGCCTTCCTTCCTGGTATTCTTCCTCTTGAATTCTTGAGGTGGTCCATATCTTCATCTTACATCCCAGCCTTGTCTACCAGGCCTGCCATGTGACCGTGTGCTCTCTTGGCTGAGCTGGGGACCTTGGCTGCCTGTGTCCTCTGGAAAATCAAGCATCTGACCAAAAGGATCATCTACCGTGAGGTGAGATGAACCAGACCCCACATTCACTGAGCATATTCCCTAAAGGTTCACTGACTTTAAAGGAAAAGCTGACACTTAAAGGCTCTGAAAAGGTTCCAAAGTCCAGTCACAAGCATCTCAGATCAATGCCTGTGTTGGTAAGAGTCTTGTGCTGTTGGTGGGACGAGAGCTGAAAGCACAGGAAGGTTTTGTGCACTGCATAAATCTCTTCAGTATCTTACTGAATTGAGACACAGACAATAATCAGGTTTATATGACAGTGTAAAAAAAGGTGTAAAAGCATGTGGACAGTGAGAGCACCAGCTCCGTTAAGGTTAGCAGTCAAGGACCTTTCCAGTGCATATGGAATAAGTGAAGGGGTAAACGATAAACAAAACCACACAGGTACACAAACTGGATAGACAGGGGTTCCTGGACACAATGCCAAAGACCCAAAGTCTCCAGTCACTAATGATGGGCCAACAGGATGCTCCAGGCAAAACTCTGGGCAGGGATAACATAGCTTTTTCCTATCCATTGGGGTGGGAATGATGTGTGTCCCGAGAAGCAGCTCCTAGGGGGAATGGGCATGAGTGTGGGGCTCCGTGCTGGCAGCTGGAGCAGGACCACAGGTCACAGCCCGTAGGTGTGGTGCTGAGTATTCAGGGTGAGTGTGGGGTGCCTGTAAGATGAGTGTGTGAGCACATGCCTCTGCTGGTGAGCACCAAGCTGGACCACCCAGTGAGCAGTAAGGCTGGTAAGAGGGTGCACGATGCAGCAGGGGTGTTGGATGGACAGAGGGGCTGTGCTGGTGCTTGAGGGATTCAGGAATGACCACAGCTGTCTGTACTTAGGCATTTATGAATCCTTTTGGCTATACATGGGTGTTGTTGAAGGCAGCACCTTGTCCATGACAAGTTGTGTGGCCAAGTCAGGGTGTGTGAGGGTTCAACCCTCAGCTTCAGGGTTGAACCTGCAAATGGGAAAGTAGCAGGCATAACCACTGTCCCGAGACGGAGACCCCCCAGGCCTTAGGCCACCCAGGCTGGGCTCCAGCAGCTGAGTAGGAGGAATTCCCAGGGCCAGAGCTGCTGGAGACCCCTCTTATAAGAGGCTGGGGCCTCTTACAATATACCTTAAAGAAAGTGTTTTCTTCTTCCATAGCCATGGGTTCACAGGAGGACATACTAGAGGCCGATCAAAAGGCACATTCTGCTAAAATACAGCTGGCAGAAGCATGTGAGAAAGAAGGACTGGATGATGAATACTGGGTCCCCAAACTGTCAGAGCTACTGGGAGTGAAGTCCAAAGAAGCCCTGAAACATATGCAATATGAAGACTACCTTAAGCTGGAGTGTGCAGTACGGTACCCCTGGGAAACAAAGGCTCTCCAAAAACTCCTGGAACTAACAGACAACAAAACAACTTCTGAGGACCTGCAGAAAGAGCGCTTGGAGAAGATAAAGCAGAGACAAGAAGCAGCCAAGCTAGTCCTGCAGGAGCTGAAAGACATGCACAACATTCGCAGCCATAGCAGGGATGCCATAAGAAAGAAAGAGGAAGCTCTGTGGCAAGCCATGGAGATTCCCAAAGAGTACTGGATCCCACCAGAGAAGTCACTGCTGGATGTGCTGGAGAGCGTCCAGAAGCAGCTGGAGCAGCAGGAGTCATCAGTGGGCAGGGGTGAGAACGTCTCTGACACAGAGGTCCTGAGGCGGGCGTCGGGGGGGACTGGCCCTGCAGGGCATTTACAGAACCAGCAGCCTGGCAGATGTGCTGGCAAAGCGAGACCAGATCATCAGCATTCCCGATGGATTCAAGCTCACCGGTCCAGAGCAAGGGATGCTGTTTGAGAGGAAGGAGTTCTCCTCCTCTGCAGAAGAAGCCACTTTCACCAAGTCCATGGAGCAGCTGGGGTTCAGCATCAGCGTTTCTGCCAAAGCCGGCTTCTGGGGGTTTAATGTTGAAGCTAATGTAGATTACAGCAGATCCTCGCAGCTGGAGGATGTTCACCAGTCCCGCTCTGAACAGAGCTACATTTGCACCACCAAGTACCAGTACATCCCTTTGGCCTCCTGCTACTTACAAAAGCATCAGCTTCGCCTCTCAGATGCAGCCCTGTGGGAGCTGCAAGACATTGAGCATCTTTTGAACATCACCCAGGAAGCAGACAGGCCTGACATGCTGAAGAGCAGGTGTGCGAGCTTCTTCAGCAGGTTTGGGTCCCACGTAAACCAGGGTCCCCTGCACTTTGGGGGGATATTCTGGTGGAAGGCATCTACGGAAGGATTCAGAGCTGAACAGCGGGAAGAGATGAAGCGACAAGCATCTGAAGCACTGAACAGCTGCATCGGGGCCAGCTATAGCAACTTTGGTGTCAGCGCAGGGGTGAACGTGGACATTTCAAAATCCAGCTTACAGGCTTCTTCTCAGGGAAGAGATGGAAAAAGTGCCTACACAGCAGTTCAGGTCTACGTGGCCAACACAGGGGGCCCATCAGAGACAAGTTCTCTTCCTCAGTGGAAATTTGGGCTTGTAACTAACAACACAACCTGGTGTGTTATTGACCGAGGCTTTCAGCTGATCCCAGTGTGGGATATAATCCAGTTTAATCACAGCAGTGACTTTAAGTCTGTCTATCAAATAAGCAGCAGCCTCAGGGCAACATACGAAGCCCTAACGAATTGCTGTGTTGGCACCATGTTTGGAGAGGAATTGATCAGTGCAGTGGAAGAGGCCAAAGCTTTTGTGGATTGTGTGAAGACCTGGGCGGTGACAGGTGATGAAAGGAAACTGCTCACACTGATAGATTTCAAACAGAATCTGAATGAAAAAACCAAAAACCATAGTGTCTGGATCAACATATGCCTGTCAGACAAAGCACTGCAGGAGTTCCTGGTGAATACCGTTCTGTTTTGCAAGAAGTCACCTCCAGAAAATACCACCTATATCAAGTCTCTGTTGAAGTGCCTCCTGGATCCTCATGTCTATTCTGTCAAGGACTTCCCCAGGTCTTCCTTCATTATGCAATGGATCTTCCATACTGAGCACATGGTTCCCGAAACTCCCCATGTTGCTGAGCTTGAAGATCTCACCAAGACACTCCTGCAAATGAAGGAGTACATCCAGGAAGTCACCTATGCACCAGAAACCTCTGCATCTGCCATTCATGAAGCAAAAATAAAAGCCACCTTGACTGCAAGCCTAGCTGTTTATTCTTTACTCCAGTTTCTCCAGGAAAGGGCACAGAAAGACATAGAACTCTTGGTGATCTTAATTACAACCAGCACAGGATACCAGGTGGAAAGGGGCACTTTTCAGTACCTCCTTGGATATCCAGAAATTAACTTCATGATAAATGAAATGGAAATGGGACATAAGGAGTATCTGGGTCTGAAGGAGCAAGACATTTACAGAGCTCAGGCATTCCTGCTGCTGATGGGTCTAACTGTAACTTCTGAACATAAAGAGGTGCCCCCTGAGCAGAAGAATAAACGTTTCATTTTCATGGAAGATCAAATGAAAAACCTATGGACAACAGAGATAAAAACTCTTCTTGAAAAGCACAGTGCATTCAAAGACTGGGAGATGCTGGAAAGTGACTTGCTTTCCTTCATCAATGGGCGCTTGGATGACACACATGATGATCTGAAGAAACACAATATAATCAAAGACATGGAAGACACTTTTCAAAGAATACAGCCTTCCAGTGAGTCCAAATCCGAATCAGATGGCAGCAAATCCAAAGCAAATCAAGTCATTGCAAATCAAGAGTTCCTCCACTTACTTAAGCGCCTTGGACTAGAAAGTTACTATCCAAGAAAAATGGGGACGGAAGATTTCCACATCATATACAACACATCTTTACATGACAGCCAGCCTAGCAAGGACAATGAACTACCATTTTACTTCTTGCAAAAACTGTTAACTGTGGATTATCGGGTGAGGTACCTGACTTACAAGGATGAGAGCAACCCAGGACTCACACCTGTGCCAAAGAACACAGAGCAAGAGCATGAACCCTCAGATTCCTTTGATGACTTTTTCACTGATTTGGAGGAAGAAGCCCCTAAATCTCCAACCAAGGAAAATTGTGTGCACCCTATGGACCTCCAGATGGCAATATTTCATTGTGCTGATGATTTCATGAGACAGTACATTTCAACAAAACTGGCTTTCTGCCAGTTTGCACTACCTCTCCTGGTACCCAACCCATGCACTTCACAGATAGAGTTCCCCCTCTGGTCCCTCAGCCAAATAAAAAAAAGCTGGAAAGAGGCTGAGAAGTCAGGAAAGGAGGCCAAAATGAACAGTTACAAAAACAAACTGTTGTATCAGGCAGAAACACCCATTGTGTCCTTCATACGGATTGGCAGCTCTCCCTCCTCTTCCAAGTCTCAGATCCTGAATGCTCTGCTGAGCAAACAGAAGCATGACGTCTTTTTCCACCGACATTGCAAAGGCAGCACCAAAGACTGTTTGCTGATGAAAGGTGTTGTGGAGATCTCCTGGTACTGTCCCCGGGGCAGTGGTGATGACAGCTTTGACTGCTGTGTGGCTTTCTGTAACCTGCATGGAGATGCAAGGGAACACAAAGAACAGCTGCAGTTTTTACAGGAGATATCTGCTGTGAATGTGGTTTTTGTATCTGAGTCTGATCAGAGCGATGAGAGAGGGGTGAAGATTTTACGTGATCTGTGGCAGTCACAAACGCCTTTGGTTTGTCTTTTCACTGAAAAAGAGAACGTTGCAGCTAGCCGATCTAGCCAAAAAATAAAAATAGCTATCAAGAACAGAAATGAAGCAGAATTAATGGATGAGCTGACAAAAAAAATCAGGGATCTCCTGGAAGGGTCTAACATGCTTTCCAGCCTTGATGCCTGCCTGGACAAAGCTCGCAAGTACAGATTCTTAGTCGACCAAGATACAGATGCGTGTGTGACAGCCAAAGAAAAGGCGAAGGAGCTGGTGAAGCTTCTGAAGCAAGAGAAGTTGTCTGAGATCAAATCCCATCTTCTGCCTCTTCAAGGAAAGCTGTGGTACATGTGGTGCAAAAAGGACAAAGAACTCACTCGGTTGCAGGAAAAGAGAAACAAGAGCATAGAGCATCATCGGAGCCAAATTGAAACAGAGAAGTCAGCAATAAGAAGAAAGCAACTAGCAAAAGCTTTCCCCCTCAATCAGCTGATGAAATCAGTCCTTGGCTTTCTCCAGTCACAGCCAGCAGATACCAAGAAATACTTCCTGCAGTGGATGAAGATCTTTATGGATGACCTGTCCTCTGGTCACCTTGATGAACTGAAGGGAAAGTATCACCAATTATGGTCTCAAATCCTGGCAACAAAGAAAAGCAATGAGAAAAACAATCTGAAACCTGTGTTGCTGCGCCAGTTAGATGACCTCTCCAATGAAATCAACGATTCGTCCATTGGCCTTGAGCATATTTTGAGAGAGGTAGGGCAGATTTATGAAGCTCTGGAATCAATGGACTCACAGGATATATGTTTTGCCAAACTACCTGAAATTGCAGCTGATCTGATGGTTTCAGGATATCCTGTAGAGCTGATGGATGGTGATGCTTCTTACGTACCATTACGATGGGTCAGCGCAATCTTTGACAGATTAATTGAGAAGCTAGGGGACAAACGAATATTTGTTCTCTCAGTGCTTGGCATCCAGAGCACAGGGAAGTCAACCCTGTTGAATGCCATGTTTGGTCTTCAGTTTAGTGTCAGTGCAGGGAGATGCACTCGGGGAGCATTTATGCAGCTAATTAAAGTGGACAAGAAGCTGCAACAAGATTTGGACTTTGATTACATGCTAGTTGTTGACACAGAGGGACTTCGTGCCATAGAGATGGCAAATAAACAGTCCCTTAATCATGACAACGAGCTGGCCACCTTTGTCATTGGCATTGGCAACATGACTCTGATCAATATCTTTGGAGAAAATCCTTCAGAAATGCAAGATGTCCTTCAGATTGCTGTGCAGGCTTTTCTGAGGATGAAGCAAGTAAATCTTTCCCCAAGCTGTCTGTTTGTACACCAAAATGTGGGAGAAATAACTGCCAAGGAAAAGAACATGGAAGGACAAAGACGTCTGCAGGAAAAGCTGGATGAAATGACTGTGACAGCTGCCCAGCAGGAATTCTGTGATGCCTCCTGCTTCAGTGATGTCATCCGCTTTGATGTGAACACCCACATTCATTACTTTGCTCATCTGTGGGAAGGAAACCCCCCCATGGCACCACCCAACCCCACCTACAGCCAAAACGTCCAGGAATTAAAGAGCAAAATTCTCCAAGCTGCCAAGAAGGAGTCACAGGGCAGCATTTTGAAGCTTTCGAGCTTGAAAATTCGTATTACTGACCTCTGGAATGCTTTGCTGAATGAAAACTTCATTTTCAGCTTCAAGAATTCAGTGGAGATTGCTGCCTACAAGAAACTGGAAACCGCATTTAGTCAGTGGACCTGGCAGCTGAGGAGTCACATCTTAGACCTGCAAATGAAACTGGACAATAGAGTTCGGAATGGGGACTTGCAGAATATCACCACAGAATACCTTGAAAAACTAGTGCAAGAGACAAACGATGCCATCATGAAAGACATGGAAAAGTATTTCAGTGAAGACAGAGATTCTGAGATACTGGTCCAGTGGAAAAGCAGCACAGAACTGAAGCTGAAAGAACTAAAAGAATCTCTTCTTTCTGAAACTAGGAAGAAGTGTGAGCGTCTTATTGAACTAAAGAAGAACCAGTGTAAACTGGATGAAAAGAAGTCAGAATATGAAGACAAGTTTCTGAAAAGGAGTAGACAGTTGGCTCTGCGTCTAAAAGGCAAGAAACTAACCGAAAGAGAACTGAGAGACAACTTTATGTCTCTCTGGGCAGGCTGTGTTGCTGAAGTCTCCTCTGCTGGTCCCCCTCCAGAACAGGTTGATATCGATGTGGAAATAGAAGATGTCCTTCTAGAACACTTTAAGGAGCCAAACTTACCCACACGAATCAAGACATTTCCCAAACATGGAGTATTTTCTGTTGACTTGGAGAAACATGTTGCTAAGAAAAGAAATTTACTGAATTACATCTGGAGTACAAATTTTGATGATGTTGCTCTGAGCACCATACAACACATTACAGATACCATCATAGCACGTGTGAGGGAAAACATTGACAAGAAGGAAAAGGAGAAAAGGGATTACAGTCGAAGTTTTATTCATGAAATACTAAATGAAGTACAGAAAGGTATGAATTCTGTCCCTAGCAATGCAAAATATAGTTTTAATAAGGATTACAGGATAGATTTATCACTGTATCTGTGTAAAACAGCAGCAGAAAGATTTAAAACCATGCATGCAATGTTCAGAAAAGCAAATGATCCAGCCATCTACCTGGAGAGCAAGAGAGAAGATTTCTTTAAATGTTTCCAGATTTCCTGCCAAGGAGCCACTTCTATCACAATATTTGCTGTTTTCCTGTGTGACAAGATTGCCCCAGCTCTTCACCAGGCAGTCTATGAGAGGACAGCTCTTGCCATAGCTCGGGACATGAAGGGTAAAATCCGAGATTTCAATGGCAATAGATCCTCTCTGGAAGGCTGCATACTGAGGTACCTGGCAGAAGAAGAAAATTTTGAGAAGTTCAAGGATTACCTTAGTTGCCCACAAAGATTTTTAGAGAGTTACATTGAGACACGTGTTAAGGAGTACTGTTTAGATAAGAACAGGAGGCTGGATAAGTTTTTAGATGACTCTCTTGCTCACCTCTATGAAAGCATCCAGTCAGCTGTTTTTGTATCAACCAGCTTTGTCAAAGACAGAAACGACAGAAATGACAAAATCTCTCTTTGGCTGGATGCATTTTGCAGTGAACTTGAAGAGGTGCTAAGCTTGCCCAGAAGGGAACTGAAGAACATTGAACATCAGGAGATAACAGACATAGAGTTCCTGAAAAATGCCATGACAGAAGCACTGGCTCCCCTGAAGGATAGTCTCAAGGAAGAGTTTGCTAGTGCTGATATGAGCACATTTGAAAGGCAGCCTCACAAAATCCTGGCTGAACAGTTTGAAGGGTGCTGGGTGAGGTGTCCCTTTTGTGGGGCTGTTTGCACAAACACCATGCCGAATCATGATGGAGACCATCAGCTTGTCTTCCATCGTCCACAAGTTTTGGTGGGATACAGGTGGCATAAAACAGACAATCTGGTCATTGATATTTGTTCTACTAGTGTTGCAAGTGACTGTTCATTCTTGATTGGTGAAGAGACCTGGATGCCCTACAAAAGATACCGAGATGCTGGACCTCCTTATTCCACTTGGAACATTTCTTCTGATCCATCCATGCAAGCATACTGGAAATGGTTTGTGTGTCATTTCAAGACAAAACTAGAAAAGCATTACAATGGGAAATTTCATGGCAAAGGAGAAATCCCTGATTCGTGGCAGAAAATTACAAAGCAGGAAGCACTTGCTGAACTGGAGAAGTTTTAGGCCAAGTCAATATGAAGGAAGAATGGCAGCTGCTTTGCATTTTATAAGAATGTAGTACAAGTCTATCCACAAAATATTGTTATAATGACTACGAACTCAAGCCACATGAAGGAATTGGTATCTAATTGCTCACAAAGTTGGGTGGAATAAGATGTGCTACTCCTGCCACTGCTCAGTAATTCCCCTGCTTCACGATAAAGTCAGAATCCTCTTGCCTTCTTGCCATAAACATTTACATGTGCTTTGTCTTAGAGCAAAAAAGAAAAATATTCCTGCAGTGAGCAGTCATATGGCCAAGACTGAGACCAAGAGACAAAGTGCCAAGGGCAAAGGCAGCATTAGAAAACACCAATTTTATCAGCTGCCATGAGAATATAAGTGAGACTGACAAAAAAAAAAATACTTTTCATGTAGAAAGTACTTGTCACACTTAAAAAAAGGGCTGCAGGATCTGAAAGCAGCTCAACATTGGCTGCAAGCTGTGCTGTTTTGCTTTTCAGTATTACCATTCCTTTATTGATTCCTTATTGATAAGCTGAGTGCGTCACTCAGACCCATTGCTGTTCTGTCTCTGATGTTATTTAAGCAGTGAACACAACAGCCTCTGTGGGTTTCAGTCAGGGGTCCTCAAACTACAGCCCGCGGGCTGGATACAGCCCCCCAGGGTCCTCAATCCGGCCCCCAGTATTTACAGAACCCCCCCGCCCCCCCCCCCCTTTACAGAACTCCCCCGCCCCCTCCCCCCCCCCCCCCCCCCCCCGACGGGGGGTGGGGGGGAAACCAAGCAGCCGCAGATGACTGCCTGCCACTTCACCCACATCGTGCCGGCCCCCTGTTTAAAAAGTTTGAGGGTCCCTGGTTTAGGTGGTGGTTTAACTCTGTGTCTATGAGGTTTATTCTCATACATTTAGCTAAGCCATTCCTACACAGGTGCCTGGCCTGGCGAACTTTCCTCCAGCTCTTAGCCACAATTACAAATGCTCTTGCCATTTGCTTAGCTGTTAATCCAAAAGCCTTTGTATTAACAATGTTGAGAATTATGTATCTTTGCAGCTCCCTCAGCAGCTATAGGCAGTGTGTGATGTTAAGTGTTCATGCTGTCAAGACAGGCCAGTGGCAATGGGGCCGTGGACTGGAGAATATGTAACCAGCTGGGTCTGCACCAGTGAGAGGGTTCATGGTTTTTGCTGAGCAGTTCCTGATACACCTCTGGACATCCAAGGACAAGGCCCTCCTGGACAGCTGGCTAAAGTGATGATTCAGTCTAATCCCTTGTAGTCTTTGCTAATAAACTGGTCAAGTTGGACTGGTCTCTGTGTCCTTTATTTTCAGGTGAGCCACAGGTGTGTGTGACTTCAGTGTTTGTGCTTGTGAAGGTGGGCAGGTGGCAACTGCGTGATGGTCTGTGGAAGGGTGTGTGGAAGGCCAGCATCTGCTCCTTTCAGGCTGTCTGGTCAAGGACCTTCTTCAGTGTCTCAAGGGATAATAAGAAGGGGAGGAAGCCATAAACAAGAACATCCAGTTAAACAAATCTGACTGACAAATGATAAAGGAGGCGGCGGTAGGATCCAAGCCTGGTCAGTCACACTAACTGATGAGTGAGAGCACAAGAAGGTTTATGCCAGTGAGGTTACCTGATCGGGGAGTTGGTCAGCTGGGAAATTACAGGGAAAAAGGGGAATCAAACCCAAAATATACCAAGACACAGACCTGACAAAACAGACATGGAGATAATGACAGGAACCAAACCTCACTGGTGTGAGCATGCACTGCAATGACTCAGTGCCCATTATTGGTGAGACCTGTTTGTGTGAGTGGATTTGGGGCCAGCTACTGGGGTCAGACTGAGATATAGGTACCTCTGGCCCATGGTGTCAGCTATGGGAGTGAGAGGGGTCCCAGTGCAGCTACTGGAGTGAGAGTGAGGGTCTCAATGCCAGCTACTGGAACAAGTGGGAGTCTTTAACCTACAGCCACTGGGGTGGGAATAGTGTGTATGTCCTGAAAGCAAATGACCTGGGGGGACTGGTGGGTATGAGGTAAGTGAAGGACTGAGCACTGGCAGTTGAGGCAGGTCTGTGGGGCGCAGCCCACAGCTGGCTCCCTGGCTGCTGGGCAGGGAGTGAGTGTCTGTATCCCCCACACTAAATGTGTGTGGGGCGTGCATGCGAATTCACATTTTCTCCCACGTGTGCTGTGCACTGCTTGCAAGCTTTAGGTAATCTTCACCTTTCAGATGAAGATTCATCTTCTCCCAGCTCCTCCTCCAGCCAGTGCAGGGAGCCAGTACTCTATGCAGAGGCTCACACCTTCCAGCGTCTCTGCCAGTCCATCCTGGCCCACATCTCCCTCAGAAGGATCATCTGAGCTGTCCTTCCTCGCAGACATTGCTGTGGGGAGGAATGCAAACATGCCTTCAAAGTGACACAGGGATGCAGGATCTCTCCCTGCATGCAAGGTTTGTAATTAAGGTTCTTGGTGACACCGACTCGCTCAAAAGAAGTCATTAGGGAACGCAAAAGACCTGATGCTGTTGGGATGTGAATGTAAAGCTGGCAAGGAGCTGTCCAGTGGGGGTCTGTCTGATGCATACAGTGGGAAAGATGGGGGCTGGAGAAGGCAGGTGATGGGGCTGGGGTGGCAGGCTGGGAAGAGGCCTGGACAGTGCTGAAAGTGGAGATGGGGAAGCCTGAGTGCACCAACTTTGCTTTCACTTTCTCTTCTCCCCTTCCTTGCTTTATATTCTTCTCCACCTCCTTGCTTTATCCGTCCCAATCCCCCTCCCTGTGTGTGTGCCCCCCCCCCATCCCATGGGATCCCAAATATACACACTGCCCATAGGTTCCCCTCACCCCAGCTCTGCCCTACGTGCTCCTGAGGTTCTCTGGCTGGTCCTGGCCTGGGATGCCTGCCATCCAAACTGCATTGGGAAAGCACCCCTGCTCTGGTTCCCTGGGTCCACCTTTCTCTTTCACTTTCCTTTAAAGGAAAAACGAAAAAAGTGCAGCAAAACGCACAAGCAGAACAAGCAGGGCTGGGACCGAGCAGATGTTCCTGCGAGATGGGAAACTGAAAACGTTAATGCTTTTCTCTCCACTTGGTGGAACCCGTAAACCCCGGAATTCCCCATAGAACTGCGACGCGGGACGAGGCGCACGGGGGAAGATGAACCATAGAATCATTTCGGTTGGAAAAGACCCTTTAAGACCACGGAGGCCCACCGTTAACTCAGCACTGCCACGGCCCGCCGCCCGTCCCCTCGGCAAGGCCCCTGCCCCTTCCCCCCAGGAGGGGTTTCTTTTGAATCAGACACCTCGTCCGGGCCCGTAGCCGTCGGACGGAGAGGCGGGCAGCCCCCGGGCACAGCCAGGCTGCCCGCCGTGCCGGCCGCGGGCCCGGCCTCACCCGGGCGGGGAACAGCCCCCTCGCCTCCCCGAGCAGGGCCGGCCTCCTCACGGCCTCCCGCCGCGCAAAGGCGCCCGAAACAGGCCTGACTCGCCCTTCCCGGCGCTGGCGGCGGGGCCCACCCCTACGGGATCCCCCCAGGTCTTTATACCCCCCGCCAAAAGAAAACAAATCGCTTTTTAGAGCCGGCCCCTTAGCACAGGCCGCCCGCTCCGCTCAGAGCTGGCACCCTCCCGCCCGGCAGGGAGCGCCCGCCCTCAGCCCGCCCCGCGCCCAACGCGCGGTGGGCGGGGCGCCGTGACGTCACGACCACGCCGGGTGGGCCGTTGCGGCGGCGGGAGGCGGGCTACGGCGGCCGGCGGGGGCCTGGGCGGGCGGCGGCACCGGCACCGGGCGGCAGAGCCGGGCAGCGGGGCCGCCATGGAGTACGTGACCGCCGAGCAGCTGGCGGGTTTCGGCAAGTACAAGGTAACGGCGCCTCGAGTGGGGTGCGGGGGTTGGGGCGGCGGCGAGGGGCTCGGAGCGCGCCGCGGGGCCTGGCTCCGGGCCGGGGTTGTCTGAGGGGGCCGCCGGGCCCGGGCGGGGGCTCTCGGGGGTGCCCGGTGGGAGGGGGGTGGGGGGGCTGCGGTGGGGCCCAGTGCTCGGGGGGTGTGTGCCGCGAGACCCTGTGCCGTGGGGGGCGGGAGGTGCTGCGGGACCCCGGGGTTTGGGAGGCGGAAGGGGCGGCGGGATCCTGGGCTGGGGGAGGGGAGCTGCAGTAAGACCCGGGGTTGGGGGGGAGGGGAGCTGCAGTGAGACCCGGGGTTGGGGGGTTGGGGGGGGAGGGGAGCTGCAGTGAGACCCGGGGTTGGGGGGTTGGGGGGGGAGGGGAGCTGCAGTGAGACCCGGGGTTGGGGGGGGGAGGGGAGCTGCAGTGAGACCCGGGGTTGGGGGGGGAGGGGAGCTGCAGTGAGACCCGGGGTTGGGGGGGAGGGGAGCTGCAGTGAGACCCGGGGTTGGGGGGTTGGGGGGGGGAGGGGAGCTGCAGTGAGACCCGGGGTTGGGGGGTTGGGGGGGGAGGGGAGCTGCAGTGAGACCCGGGGTTGGGGGGTTGGGGGGGGAGGGGAGCTGCAGTGAGACCCGGGGTTGGGGGGTTGGGGGGGGAGGGGAGCTGCAGTGAGACCCGGGGTTGGGGGGTTGGGGGGGGAGGGGAGCTGCAGTGAGACCCGGGGTTGGGGGGTTGGGGGGGGAGGGGAGCAGGCAGTGAGACCCGGGGTTGGGGGGTTGGGGGGGGAGGGGAGCTGCAGTGAGACCCGGGGTTGGGGGGTTGGGGGGGGAGGGGAGCTGCAGTGAGACCCGGGGTTGGGGGGGGAGGGGAGCTGCAGTGAGACCCGGGGTTTGGGGGGGGGGAGGGGAGCTGCAGTGAGACCCGGGGTTGGGGGGGGGGGGGGGAGCTGCAGTGAGACCCGGGGTTGGGGGGGGGGGGGGAGCTGCAGTGAGACCCGGGGTTGGGGGGTTGGGGGGGAGGGGAGCTGCAGTGAGACACGGGGTTGGGGGGTTGGGGGGGAGGGGAGCTGCAGTGAGACACGGGTTTGGGGGGGGGGGAAGCTGCAGTGGAGCCCTGTGCCGTGGGTGGGAGGTGGGGGCTGCAGCAGGCCCTGGCCCCGCAGCACAGAGCTCTGTGGGGTGGGGGTGCCATGCATTGGAAGGGTGGTTATATGAAGCGTGTGTGTCCCACCACCACTGTCCCACCATGGGGTGCGGTGAGATGTGGGGCAGCCTGGTGGGTGCTGGGTGCAGGGCCTGCCCCATGCACTGTTCCCCAGGTGGGCCGTGCGGAGAGCTGTGCAGTGGGGGCCAGTGCAGTGTGGTGTAATGAAATGCTTTTCCCCTCTTCCATCCCCCAAAGCTGTTTCACGGAGGCGGGGGGGGGGGGGCAGGCTTGGATGCCATGAGGACCCTTGCGATCACAGTGTGACTGTGTGAAGGTGTGGCACCTTGTTCTCACAGGAGGGGACAGAGGGGCCGTAGTGTACCCTGCAGTGAGTCAAGGGGTGTTTGCCCGCAAATTGGACACTGCGGCCTGTTTCCCAGTGGGGTCAAGGATGCCGTGTGCGATGCTGCGGGGTATGATGTCCAGCAGCAGTGCGAGCCTGTCAGCATGCCAGGTGGGCACCCCCAGGCTGTTTGCCCCCGGGGTGTGTGTGCAGGCTGTGTGCTGTGTAGTGGGGTCCAGCGTGGGGACAGCAGAGCACGGGGCAGGGGCAGTGTCATCGCACACTGACTGTACTCCTCAGGCCACGCTCCTGGCATGGGGACACACCTTTGTGTTGTAAGTACAGCACAGTACGATGTTACCGAGTGCGGTGTGATCACATTCAGTGCATGTGCCCCCAGTCTGTTCCTGCAAGTGAGGGGCATTGCCAGGCACTCTGTGTGGGTGCAGGAAGGAGCTCTGTGTGTGTGTGAGATAGCATTGCGGTGGGAGCAGGGCCAGCACAGGACCACCCCCCATGCTCCCCCAGGGCAGGACCATGTTGCTCCTGCTGGGTGGCTGCTTTCTGCAGTGTCAGACCCACAGAAATGTGTCAGACCTCATCCCTGTCTCCTCGTGTGAGTGTGCCAATCTGCCTCTCATTCAAAGCACTGGAAGCCTTTGAAGGAAGCTGCTGTAAATGCCAACAGGCTCTGCTGTGGCAGCTTAAATCCCTAGGGACTGATTTTGGGCCAAAGTATGTGGCATCCTGAACACAGGGCAACGCTGGATTGCATGTTTATGTGGAAGGGAGGGTGTTTGCCATATTTTTTCTTCTCCCACACCATGAAGCTAAAATGTTTCACTTCGCCTTCTTTGCTTTGCTCTTGTTCTAGGATCCATTGCATTGGGCCATGTTGCAGTCATCCACCCAGGGTATTTTATGGGGTGTCATTTAAGCATGCAGGACAGTTGCAACAAGTCTGACGCATTGAGGGAGCAAAGCTTCTCCTGGAGCAGTCTGTGGGGGCAGGAGTGGTCAGGGCTTGCTCATGCTTTCCTTTTGCACACTCAGAGCTTATGAGGTGGAGTTAAATGGACTTGGTAGAGCAAGTTTGACCAAGTGACCGGTTGTATGGGGTTCCCTGTGGAAGATTGATTATGTGGGGATTCATCAGTAAACTTTTAAGTGTGTTTAGAAAGGCAGTGAAAGATAGCGGTTTTGTGTGGGTATTGGAAGAAGGTAAGCGAAATGCACTCAGCTTTGAGCCAAACCTTCCAAAGTGAATAATTTTACTCGTGCAAAGACAATGATTTTGCTTGAAGAATCACAGAATGGTCAGGTTTGGAAGGGACCCCTGGAGCCCACCCCCTGCTCAAGCAGGCTCTCTTACAGCAGCTGCACAGGATCACATCCAGGTGGGCTCTGAATGTCCCCAGAGAAGGAGACTGGGCAGCCTGTCCCCGTGCTCCGTCACCCTCAAGGGAAAGAAGTTTTTCCTGCTCTCCCCACGGAGCTCCCTGTGCTGCAGTTTGTGCCTGTTGCCCCTTGTCCTGTCGCTGGGCACCGCTGACAAGAGCCTGGCCCCGGCCCCCTGACACTGGCCCTTAAGGTACCTGTGTGCATCGCTCAGGTCCCCTCTCAGCCTTCTCCTGCCCAGGCTGAACAGCCCCAGCTCCCGCAGCCTTTCCTCACCAGGGAGATGCTCCAGTCCCCTAATCACCTTTGTACCCTCTGCTGCAAAGAGGAAGAGACTAAAGAGGGAGACGCTTGTGTCTTCAGCCTGTTTCCAGTAGTGCCTGGAGGGGTTTGTGGTATTGCTGCCTTCCCTTTCAGTACCTGTGCTGTGAGAAGGGGGTCTCCACCCTCTACAGTTGGTGCTGGCAGTTGGAACTTTGAAGGGTCCAGATGACTGCAGCAACCTTCTTGTTTATGTAGCAGGTGCTTCTGATGGAAATGTTGCAGTTAAATCTATGAACAGGATCCTGAATGCAGAGCAGGGTGAAGAGGTAGATCCCATCTAGCCCATAAAGCACAGCGTGAGCAGCATTGGCCACTTACTGTCACCAGTTACACTCTGGTGTTGTGTTTACTGGCCTTGGTTTCAGATGGCATAGGGCTGAATTGTGTAAACAGGTCTCTGATAGAGGTACCACTCCCTGTACCAGCCTGGCACAGTTGAACCAAGAGGCAGAGGCCAATAAAGCTGCATATGCCCCGAGGTCAGGAGTGTGTTCTTACTGGCAGAAGTAGCGTGTCTTGAGAGATTGTGGTTTTACTGCGTCAACATGGACTTTGATAAGAGTGGGCAGGTTCTCACCTGGCACTCAAAGAGCATCATTTCTGCCCTTTGCTGATGCCTCATCGTTGTGTACTCATCGGAGCTGTGCGGTACTAGCAGTGTGAGCACCTGCAGGTGAAAGCGCTTTGCTGGGGATGGCAATAAGGTGTTTTGAGGAAAAACAATTCTGTAGGAGGTAATGAAGTCAGGTCTCCCTGTAGCACTCCTTCCCTACATGTCTTGTTTGCTTGGGGAGCTTTTTTTTCTTTGCTATTTTAGCCTTGAGAAAGTGGCTGATCCAGGCACAAATCTCTGATACTGAGTCACATATTCCAGCCTTGCTTTAGGCATTGAGGCTTGTTGTGCTCTGCCCTTTCCTTGCCTTGAGGGTGCAACTCTAGGTCCCTCACTTCTGTGATGATGAAAAGCCGGTTGTTCTGGGTTCGACTAACTGATTTTGCCCAGAAAACTTCTATAGCAGCATAAACTGTCAATCCCAAATTCAGAGCAAGAAGGAGCATGTGGGATGTGTATGTATGGCAACGCAAAATAACGGGAGAGTAATTTAGCTGTTGCTGACCTGTTTTCTCTGCCTCATCCCCAAAGTGGGCCTGTGTTTTTAACCTTAGTGGAAGAGGTCAGTGTGTGGCAGCAGCACAGCAGGTCATCTGAGAAGGTGGCTTGTGTTATGTAATTTGAATATGTACCTGAAGCCAGGATAGCTGGAAGGCAGCTAGGACCAGCGATTGTTCTTAGGCAGGACCAGCCATAAAGGGGATGTGTGGTCAGAACCAAACCTGCTGCAGGAAGACTCTTCAAGTTCCTACTGCAAACAGCTCTGCAGCCTTTGACTTTGCTTCAGCCTTTAAGCTATGCCTGGCAGAAGCTCTGCAGCCTGTGCATGATAGATTTGGAGAAGAGCAAACAGATGTGGGGTGGGGTGTGTGTGTGTGTGGAGGAGGCAATGTGTGTCCAAGGGAAGGAAGATGTCCTTGGAGAGGAGATGGTGTCCCTGGAGCTGATACAGCAGGAGCGCAAGAGCTTCATGCAAGATGATCCACAGCTTTCTGTAGCCCTGGCTGGTTTGCTCCTCCCGTTGCTGCCAGGAGCACATATGGGAAGTGCGAGTCAGGAGTCCAGATGGTTTTAGCTTTGCGGCGTGCACATTTCTCCTGGCTGGGGGAGAGGTAGGTGTATGCTCCTTCTGTCAGAGCCTGGCTTGGTGCCATGGGTGGTAGGGGTGCAGGGGGAACCATCCTTTAGCTGCTCTTGAAGGGGCACTGAAGAGCTCCGCCACCTGAGGAAGCTGTGCAGTGAAAAGTGCAGTGCTCTCAGAGTTTTTAATTGTACCTCTAACACTTCTTCAATAGGAGACTGTGTGATTTGGGTGTAGCGGGTGTACCTTTGGAGACAGTTTAAGTTAAGTTAACCTAAAATAGGAAGGAAAGGTTTCTCTGCTAGAACGTCGTTTGTATTTAATGTGTTACAGCCTTGCCTGGCAGCAGCGTGCAAGGCTTCTCCCAAGGGGGTGCTCTATGCGGCTGTTGGAGAGCCGGACAAATTCTGTGCCTGCTCCAGCACTTCCTCTGGCTTGTCAGCCTAGTGCAGATGATCGATGCTTCTAGCAGGGCGGAGGTCTTGATATCAAAAATAAAAGGTTGGTTTTGAGGCTGTAGAGCAGGATGCATGTGTCAGTCTTCTGAAGAAAAACAAACCAGACACTCCGCTGTTGTTAGCGTTGAGTGTCCTCTGCCAAAACCAGATGCTCCGTTACTGTTAAGTATAGAATGTCGTCTGCCAAGAAAGATGCAGCCGGGCACTGTTATTTTGGTGTGTAAACCTTGCAGTTGGATGCCAGAGGTCATGATCTGCTTCTTAAAAACCTGTCTGCAAATTGCTTTCTGGCAGGCTTCTGAGCAACCTCCTCCTATAAATTTACAGTGAGGGGGAAAATGAGACCATCTGGAACATTCACAGAGGTGTCTGCTCCTACTCTGCTTTCTCTAGGAGAAAGACCTGGCCCTTTCTTCCCTCCAGACTGCCTCTGAGTCCTGTTTTCACAGAGAAACCCAGACAGCTCTCCCTTGTGCAGGTTGTCTCTGCCTTTCCTGCATGTGAAGCCCAGAGCTGGATGCAGCGTCTGAGTTGCAGCATTGCCAGCGCAGTGGAGACGGGAAGGATGGCTTTATGCTTTGCGTACAGCACTTGTAGTACTTCTGCTTGTGTGTCTTGATGAGCTTCATGTTGCTTTCTGTAGCGTTGTGACTGTTAATGGCTCATTTCAGCGGGTCAGGTGGCTGCATTGGCAGCTGCCACAGTGCTAAAAGCAGCTGTGGAAAGTGAAAGCACTGCAACTTCAGCATTCTGTTAGTTACAGATGGCTTCGATGGTTTGTCGCTGTCTTTCTGTATTCCAGTCACGTGCCCTGCATTTTCTGTAGCCTTTCCTTGCCCAGTGTTGTCTGAGCTGCTTGTGATTCTGTTGTGTTCAGCTCTACCCTGTGGGATCCTGCGTTGTACTGGTGTCTTCTGGTGTGATGGAGTTGCTGATGACTATTCCTGGGGCATGTCTTACTGTCTGATGTGTGGTGGCTGTGCGGCTATTTCATCCAGCTCACACAGGAGCAGGGAAAGTACTCGAGTGAAGAGTGCTCTGTGTGAGGCTCTGGCTGTGTAAGTCATCTCTGCTAGTGTGTTTTCCTCACTACGTGAGCTGAGTGGAAGTGCAGGTGTGAGCCTCTGTTGTGATGCCGTCTGGACCTTGGGCTTTCCTTAAGGGTGCATGTTATCCTCAGGATTAATCGTTTGGGGGAAACACCAGCAAAGGAGGACGTGGAAGTGCTGCTCCTTACACATGGACATGAGAGGGAAAGCAATGACGTGTCGTGTTTGGGTCCAAAGGTGGGACAGACGGGTGCCTCACCCCAGAAGCTTTGAGAGAAAGTGTGAGTTCAGTAAGAGGGAAGTGAATTGGGGCTTGGGAAGTGTCTTTTTGTAGCAAAACTACTGCACCTTAAAATCCTTCCATTTCTGTGCCCTTGCTGCCAAGGAGGAGCTGGTAATGGCAGCCTGTGGGTAACACACAGCTGGCAGTGGCACAGGGGAGGCTGGTGGCAGCCCACTTGCTGGTGGCTCTTGTGAAGAGGTTCTTTGTCCTGTTACCCCTGTGGGCGGTAAAATGAAGTCCTCTTGGTGTCTGCTGCCACATGCTTGCTGGGCTGAGGTTTGGGAGCAGCCAGCAGTGCTCACGTGCTAGAAAAAGTGTCCCGACTAGCTGCTCATCCCAGCTTCTCTTTGCAGCAGCCTGCACCTTGCTGTGGGTTTGGCTGGTGACATACGGTGAGCTGGTTCCATTCTCCCAGCCCAGAGGGCAGTTATCTCAGAAGGTCCCAGCCTTGCACTCTTACTGAGGCACCCAGCATAGAGCTGCCCAGAGCAGGCATTACAGGATGGCTACAGCAGCAACGGGTGACATCTCTTGTCTTGGGAAAGGACGGCTCTTCTCCAGCCACGTGTTCCTGGTGGTGAAGGCATCTGTTACTGAGCATAGCTGTGTGGCTGAGAGCATGGAAACCCTGTGGTGGTTTCATACCTAGCAAAGACTGTACCAGTAGTGCTGGTCTGTTATCCCAGTAAGAAAGTCATTTGAACTCTGTAAGGTGCCATTTAAAATGCTGTTTATTAGAGCTAACACTATAAGGAGAGAGTAATATAGATAATTTTGCATTCCTTTTAGATGGCGGGACCCCCCAGGTGGTGTAGCGTCAATTGGGCCTCCAATCCATGTGCAGTGTGCTGAGCAGACCCTGTCCATGGAAGATATTTCCCATATTTCAATCATTTGAGCTACTACAGAATTTTCTTACAGGAAGACAACTCAATTCCTCATTTCCCGAGTCAGGTGGAATCAGTCAGATTCAGTTTCCAGATGGAGAGTGTTCACAGAGCCTCTTGCTGCACTCCTAGATAAAGGCAAGGACATGCAGGTGGCCCAGTCACTGATGCTGTGCCCGCAGGCTCTTCTGCTGCCACAAAATGGCTGAGTTTATCCTGCCGCTGAGGGGTCTGTGCAGCACAGTGCAGGCCTGGGGACAGTCACGCTGACTGCGATGTGGGTCACTGACTCTTGGGTGTACAGAGGTCTCCTGGTCAGGGTCACTACAACGGGTTGGGTTTGCAGTATGTCACGCACGGTTGTCCTGCAGTATCAGATGAGACCTTGACTTGGGAGACCCCATGCACTGAATGCACCAAAGGGCTGTAGGCATCTAGCATAAAGGATTTCTTTTTATTGTGGAAAGTACTTTCCTCCTGGATGCTCTTCTCTCTTTTCCGCACCCTTCTTCCAGGTGGGAACCTCTGATCTCCTGGGCTGTCACCAGCCTGAGCCAGCACCAGCAGCAGACCTGCCAGGCACTGCAGATCCATGAGTTGTGTGTGTATCACACTTTGGCTGTTTGATTAAACACTTTCTATAGGTCCCTTAAGCAAACAGCAGGAAGCAGGACTGCTGGTCCCATGTGGGGCCCTCTCTAAAGAAGAGGACGCTTTTCCCCTCAACCAGCCTCAAGAAATCCTCTTGTCTTCAGACTTCCAAGTGCCGTGTAAAGCAGGGCTACAGATGCTGCGCTGTAGGAACCAGATGGCTGGAAGCAGTCCCTGGCAGGCTTTTATAGGCTGCTCTGGAAATACAAGCCCTAAAGAGATCTCTGCAGGGTTTCATCTGCTGAGCAGAGGCACCAACGTATGCCAGTGGCAGTTCAGACCAGTGGAACAACAACAAAACTGGTTGTGAGAGCAGCAGAAGGGAAGGCTTTTTGATGCTAGCAATGTGGATGTGAGACTTGAGCCCATGGTGATTAAAAGGCCAGTCTTCATCACCCACAAACAGCTTGCCTTGTCCTTAGCAGGAAGGGTGTGAAGGAGGGGAAGCCTTTGAGCTCTGCTCATGAATCAATTAACTCCTTCCCAAGGGCTCTTTTAATTGCTCTGAGACTCTGTGTTCGTGTGTGTGTCTGTCTTTAAACAGCACGCAGCTTCCCAAGGTGCTGCTCAGCTGTGCTGTGCTGCAGAGGATGCTGTGAGGAAGTCCGGAAGTCCTCCTAGACCCCATGACTTCCAAGATAGGTAGCTGTAAGTCAGAGGTGTTTTCCTTCTTTTTTCTCCTGTTCTGTGGAAAGTTCAGGGTTTTGAACTTCTGCTTGGCTTGATGTGTCCCTTGCAGCTCTTGGGGTCTGAAAACTGCCCAGCTGCCATGGTTGGAGGAGATGGCAGCAGCACTTACAGGTTAACTGGAAATGATCTGGCTCATGAGCCTTGGCTGAGCTTTTGCTCAGCTAAGCAGTGAGATGAGGGTAAGGGATTTTTCTTGCTTTCTAGAGACACTTCTGATGCGTTGTAAGGTTTTGATGAATGATGAGCTAGTTCCGCTCCCGGGACTTAGTCTGTATGTGTTTACATCTCTTCATCTTGAACAATCCTGAAATTGCTGCTGGCAGCTTGGGGTGCTGTTTGCTGCTGCCACAGGTCTGGTTTCTAAGTGGTGCCTTTACAGGTTATTAATGATACTGAATCATGTTTTGGTGAGGGATTCCCAGACTGTTTTTAGCCACACAGTGGCAGTGATGAAGTCCTTTGTGGTCGGGGACCTACTGCTACTTCAGTCCACAGTGGGTCCTGTAGGAGGAACTTTGAACCTCTGTGGGTTGGTTTATGAGAAGATGACTCTCCTGGGGACATGTGGCTTGGCTGTATTGGCTGCCAGACAGCACATGCCTTGGCACAACTGTCACAACTTGTTTTGGTTGATGCTCAGGGGGTGAGGCTTGTGTTGCTGCAAACCGCCTCTCTACCCCTTCCTTCTGGGGAGGGGAGCTGTCTTTGGCTCCGTGCTGCTGATTGTGTAGATTTTTTTACTGCAGTCCATACCCTTAAAAGTGTGAGTTGGGGAGCCTGTGTGTGATGGGTGCAGGTAGTGGGGTCCTTGTCCTGTCCCACAGCAGGAGCCCTCCTGGCTCTTCTCTTGCTGTGCAGGTGAAGGATGGAACTCCTGCTCTGCCCAGCTGACTGCTGCCTGCATCCCTCTGCATGCTTTGCCCCACCTGAAACAGGAGATGGCTGTCCCCAGCTTGTGGTGGGGGACTTCTGCTAAAACCAGGTGCCTTTCTCATGGGTGTGAGTGCAGTGGAGGAGTAGGAAGCAGCGCACAGCAGCCTTTTGCTGCTCAGGTTCCCTTTAAAAACAAAAAGAAAAAAATAACGTTATTTACTCTGCATTTTTGCTTTGGATACCTGATAGATTTTTACACGCACCTTTCTCCTTTGCTGCCCAGCTTGGGCTCTTCTGTGCTGGTTGTGTGCACCTCCTGCAGTCTCTGCACGGAGCAGGCAGCTGGCTGAGTGCTCCAGCTCCGCTGTGCTCCCCCGTCCCTGTTGTCAGTGTCAGCACAGAGCCGTTCCCAAACTGAGTGACCACGGGTATGTGGAAAGGAAGGAGTAGCTGAGGTGGGTGACACTAAGTGTTGCTGGTGTATTTGGCTGTTTGACCCTTTTCCATGTGCTGGAGCAGCCTCCCCAGCTCTGTCAGGGCCAGGCTGGCAGGTAGCATGTGCTGGAGAGCTGGGTTGCAGCTCTTGCTTTGAGTGTTTGCCCAGTGTTGCAAGATGTGTAAAGCATTCACTTAAAAATGGCGTAGGCTGCTTGTCAGTCCATCTTGGGTCTTTTTAATTGCACTGGAAGTTCACTGCAATGTTTATTGGTGCGTGTTGAATCTTGGCTACAATGAACATCACAAAAGTCGCTCTCTGCTAATTAGCAGCAAGTATTTGGCTGTTAGGACTGTTTGGGAGAGAACCGGAGCACATTGTGGAAGTTAAAATATCACTTCCCATAGCTGGCTCAGAAAATGGCCCTGTGTTATTAGGGCATGTATAATTGGCCTCACTTGCTGTGCTTCAAGTCTTGCACAAAGCAGAATGGTTGGGGCTTAGGAAGTAACACATCATTTTTCTGATAATTCTGAATTTTCTCCTGTTGGAGAGGTGGGACAAGGGATATAGAGAGGCAGGGTGTTATCTGCTATAGAGGGTTGCGTGCTTTGGAAAAAAAATACTTAATTTCTGCCTTTCATATACTCTGTCGCAACTCGAAGGTAGTCTTCCTCCTCCTTCCCTGAAGTGCCTTGCTTCATCTGTAAACATCTCCTGATGTGCGTGGGCTTGTGTTTTGCTTTGATAGGTATACTTAAAAGTTCAACTTGGTTTCTTTTTCTAGGGATTGTAACAAATTCTCTTTTCTTGCACTGACTTGTGTATTCTCCTGGTTGGTGGGCTGACATCAAACCCAGCTCTTTCCTGAATTTGGCCCAGGTCTGCCTGGCCTTGTTGTCCTCTGGAAAAGAGACTGGGGCTGCGGTCTTGCAAGTGTCTGAGGCTCCCTGATGGCTCATGGCCTCTGTGAGGGGCAGCCCAGCCTCGAGAGGCCAGTTCATCTCAGTGACCCAGCAGGAAATGGGTTTTGGGATAGTCTGCTGGGACCCAGTGCCCTCAGGAGAGCACAGGGTGGATGTTGAAGTGTGCCTGGGGATTGCAAGTGGCTGCTGCCTTCTCCCCTACCCCCTTGCCCAGGTTGCACTGGTCCCTTCTGTTCTCCTTGGGCACCAGGCTTGCAAAACTAGTTTGACACACACACACACACACACTTAGGTACTTCATGCATGTCCAAAACAGCTATGGCATCAGTAGCAAAGTCTTTTCACTGTCAGTGTTATTGTAATGGGTTTCCTGTTAGTGCATTTTTGCTTCTGCCTTTTCTCCCTTCCCCCTGTTTTTCCTTCCCAGAGTGGCTGCTGTGATCCTTCAATTCCCACTCCAGAGGTTTGTCACTGGCTGATCTTCCTCTAATTGCATCCTTGCCTTAGGTCCCTGAAGGTTCATCTTTCCCACTCCAGTGCTCACCATCTGTGCATCCTTTCTGCAGCTGATCACCTCGAACTGTAGCAGAAATGATGACCCATATTCATGGATATTTAATGCTTCCAAACAGAGAGAGCTCCTGGATGCAGCCGAAATTGGCAGGCTGCTCACTGAAGCCTGCCATCAACATCAGGTCTTGCTTCACATTACGTATCCACAGGGAAATGATTTCCCCCTTCACCAGAACGATGATGGGATGGGGTTGGGACTCTGTGGTAGGGTGGTGGTGGCTGCCTGCTTAGTCCCACTGCAGGGTGACCATGGTGCCAGCACAAGAGCTCCAGCCCTCTGTACGAGTTAGCTGGAGCTCAGGTAGCCGAGGATCGATTTGAGTGTGGATTCCCAGTCAGATGAGTCTTCTTAAGGTGAGCTCCTGGGGTACACCACAGGCAGGTCCTTTTGTGAGCCACGGTGATGGAGAGCAGAGTGAGTCTTCACTATGAGGGTGGCGAGGCGCTGGCCCAGGCTGCCCAGAGCAGCTGTGGGTGCCCCATCCCTGGCAGTGCTCAAGGCCAGGCTGGACGGGGCTGGGGGCACCCTGGGCTGGTGGAAGAGGTCCTTGCCTGTGGTGGGGGTTGGGATTAGATGACCTTTAAGGTCCCTTCCAACCCAAGCCATTCTATGAGTCTGGCCTGTGGAGGGACCTGGGTTAGGCTGGGTGGAAGTGTGCTGTGTGTCAGCTCTGCCTGGGCCACTTGCTGATGCTTTGTATCCAGACATGCTTGTTCTGTCCCTCTGCGGTACCTCTGCTCTGAGGCAGAGCTGTTGCCCCCATGAGCATTGCTATTCCTGTTGCTAGTTCCTCTGGCTGGAGCGGGGCCATTGCTGCGTGCTCCCCAGCCACCATGCTGGTGATTATAAACATCTTTTCTGCCCCCTGGGCTGTGGGGAAGAACAAGTTTCTCCCTGATGCTAGTCACAATCAGCTTTGCTGGAGGTGTTGTCCCATGTCCGTGTTTGCAGAAGTCAGGGACAATCTCCCAGCTGTTGCCGGTGAGAGCTGAGGCTCTGAAGGTGAGAGAGTGTTGGCAGGGTGGAAATCTGGTTTTCCCAATGAATTTGCACACCCTGTAGGGCTTGGAGAGCAGGAAGGAGGCTTCTGCTCAGTGCGGAGCATCTTGAATTGCTGGATGTCTAAAACCTGCACGGTGAAAAACAGGCAGGAGGAGGGAAGCCACGCTGGCACTGAAGCTTGTGCTGCTGGGCAGTGTCTGCTGGCTGCTTGGGCAGTCCCTTCTACCTCAGAGCTGGCGGACGGGAATCCTTCGTGCTGTTTTCTGCCTGCTGGGCTGCTGCTGCTCGTGGTGGGAGCCAAACTTGTCAGCTTACGTGGTCATTGTGGGTTTACCACTGCCAATGTTCTTCATTCTTATGCCAGCTGAGAAATGACCTTAGAAATGATAAATAGGACTCGAGTTAATCAGTACCATTAAAGCACGATGTGACTTCTCATGCATCAGTGGAGTGTGAGCATGGCGCAAATGTGACTTGTTCGTGCTGGCATGGCTCTTCTCAGTTACATTTGCTGGGGTTTGTTGAGTTTGCTGCCTTCTGGCTTATCTCAAGCCTTGTGCCCTCTTTGCGCTTAAGGAGATTTGTAGGTAACAGCCTTATGGACTTGCTGGAGCTGCTCTTCTGAGGCTCCCTCTGCCCTGGTCCTGCCATCAGTGCAAGCAGTGAAACACGGGCTTGTGGCTGGCAGTGCTGGCTGCTGTGGACCTTGCTGAAGCACCTGTGAGCAAAATGGGGTGTACAAATCCAGCTTTGCTTGCTGTTGCTAGCACAGGTGCCCGTGTCACCAGTGCTGTCCTCCCCCTGCCCACCCTGGATCCATTTGAATGCCTGACACTAGTGCACCCAGGGCACCCATGCAACAATGTTTGGTCTGCCGCTGGCTACAGGTAACCAGATTAGTTGAAAGTGGAATTGTTTTTGTGGGCAGGAAGCCTATTAGTAGAATCTGAACTACAAATCTGTGTTTTTTCCCCTTTTTGGACACGTAATTGGATCTTTCAGAAACATCCTGGTTGCGTGATTAATGCTGTTTTTAAGCTGTATGAGCCATTTGTGTCTCTGAATCCCTTAACGATGCCAGTCAGCTCATGGCACTGTGGCAGCCGGGACCATCTGCCAGCTGTTGCGGTGCCTGGATGAAGTGGGAGGCTGAGCGACCCTGTGGTGGTCCTGGCATGGATGGGGCGCAGGAGAGGCTGATGCCACATGGCGTGAGTGATAAGATTATTGCTGTGAAGCTGGTTTTGGTCTTTTCTTAAGGAGTTTTAAAACCAAATCCCGAGGAGAGTGTCTGGGCTGGATTGGCTCCTTCCTGCAATTGTGAGGAGCAGTGCCTGCATACATGGTGCTATTTTAGAGCAGGGCCTGATAGAAATGCCTGTCTGCTTTGAGAAGGAGGCTCTGGGGTGTATGAAATTCCTTCTGTGCACTTGCACTTTTCCTTTGACCTCTCCCTGAAAAAGAGGGAGAAATCAGAGTCCTAGCTGGTGGTAGTCATTGGTCGTGATAGAAAAATGACTTGGAGAAGGGTAATGGTGATATGTGTGAGTCACTAGACCAATATGTAGAGATTCATAATGGAAAAGATGATGCTAATCTGCAGTGAGGATGAGGTGGGTGAATGACAGAGCTGGGTACTGTGCATGGTGGGCTAAAACACTGCTGTGTCTGTAGCCTCAAGAGTGCTTCTTTAGAGCAGCTGCAGCAGCTGCGTGTGAGATGAGCTCTGGGGGAGTACAAGCCCCCTCCCTCAACCTGGTGTGCTCGGGGGCTGTCGGGCCCCTTCCTCAGCTTTGTTCTGAGGCGTGAACATGTATGAACAGGCAGATGGAGACGTATCCTGAGCCCACATTCCCAGAGAGGGAATGTCGGTCTCCAAAAATGTTGGCCACAGAGGGGCAGACGCAGGAATGAGGAGCCTGGATGAGGGCTTCCTTCAAGGACAGACTGCTGCCTCTGTCACTGGGATGGTGTGACCTGTTGTTTTCCCACAGTGTGGGCTGGAAGGTGAGCAGCCAGAGGAGTGAGCTGCGAGTGAAGTGTCTCCACAGCTTGCTTTGCATTCAGCTCTGGCCACACAGAGGCCCCGTGCCCGCGGAGGTGATGAGCATGCCCATGTTGCCTGTCTTTGCCTGTCCCTTCTCCTTTGCCTGCTACCAGCATCCCTGTCAGCACTGCTAGCTTGCTGTCCCCTGCGGAGCATGTGCTGTGCAGGTTGTGACCCTCTTCATGCTAGTGCAGAAAAGTAGTCATGTTTGTAGGAAAGAAGCCAGGTGATGAAAAGCAGTTGCTGAGAGGCTGGGTCTGGCAGTTTTTGAGTTTTGTTGCTGAAGATGCCTGGGCAGATCATTGGTATTCTGGCAGGCAGCTCTTCTCGGCAGGCAGCCTTGTCTTGGCTGGCTGGGAGCGCTGTCCCTTAGGGTGGCAGGCAGCCTGGCGCCAGAGCCAGCCCCAGCTCGGTCCCTTCGGTCTGTTGGTGTCCTCTGAGCTGGCAGAGCCCCTACCTGCCTTGCTCAGCAGGCAGAGAAGCATGCCTTCAGGAGACCAGTTGAAGCTGAGGTGGTTGTACCTGCAAACCTCTCCAGAACACCTGCCCTCTCCCCTGAGAAACAGGTCATTCCAGGTCTTTGAGTTCTGCAACCAAGGTAGGAACATGTGGGACCATGGGGAAAAGCTGCTTATTGACTATTATCCCCAGCTTTTGTGGGGAGAGGGTAAAATTTCCTCGGACGTGGGCCTGGGGAGACTTCCCTGAGGCACCTTACAAACACGAGCATAGAAACTCCAGAGCGCTTCCCCTGCTTTGCTTCCAGCGTTGTCTGTTTTCTTGTTCCAGGCTGATTTGGGGATAATGAGATTTAATTGGTCTCCAGCTCTCCTCCTCCCCTCACCAGTGGTTCAAATCCTATTACCTCGTAAAGCATTTGGAATTCTGTCTCCTGAAATTGCATTAAGCTAGGATGGAAATTCCTTGCGGCTTAAACCTTGCGTCCATACGGCATGGACTTCAGGGCTTTGTTGCTGCTTGCTCTGTGGCTCTTACGGGCTTGCTGCCGTGGGGATGCAAGCGCTGGGGTTAACCCCCAGTGAGATGGACTGATCGATCATGGGGAGGGTGGGGAAGAGCTCGGCGGGGGTACAGAAATGCTTGTCAAGGATGGGATTCACCTAGTTGGGAACAAATGCTGTAAGCTTGTAGCCTGTGCGCTTAGAGCCCAGTGATGCCCCTTCCTCGAGCTGGCACCTGTCTTCTGGGGTGTTGGTTTGCCCTTTCCCACCACTTTATTGCCCAGTTTTGGAACAGACAGCCTGCCTCCAGGGGAGATGGGGTTTCCAGCTGAGGAGAGGAGCACAGAGGGAGGAGGAAGCCATAGGTGCAGAGGTGGTGCTAGTTCAAGGCCGTGGGGTGGGTGGGGACCTGGAGCTGCTCTCTGCTCATGGGTTTCCTTTTACCAGCCAAACTCCCCTTATATCCGTGGCAGCAGAGGCTTTGGTTGCTTCCCATAACACTGCTCATAAACTTGAGGTTACACTCACGTGGGGTGGTGGCAGGCGCCAATGCTGGGGAGCTGCAGGGGTGTTGTCCCAACCGTGGGGACAGCTGTGGGGTGGGTGCCAGGAGCTGCCCTGCTTGGCACTGAGCACGTGAGCCGAGGAGTTCCCTACGCTATTAATTTCTTCTTGGGGCTCTTATCAAAGTGTTACTTGCGGAAGAGGACTTTAGACAGGGTAATCTTTGCTAGGAGGGCGCTGTGACCTGGAGAGCAGATAACAGCTTGTGGTGCTCTTGAGAGCCAAACAATGTCAAATTTTAACTTTCTAGAAACTGTTTCGTGGCTTGTCTAGGTCTTTGACTTTTATTTCTGTTCTTATTGTCCCCCCTACATACACACCCCAGCCACCTCAAATGATCTAAGGGCAGTGGGATGGGGGGTAAGAGCTCTTCCTCCCCATTTCCCAAGAGCTGCAGCTGCCTCTGCAGAAATCTCAGCTCCTTAACAGGGAGGAGCCCTTCTGAGACCTGTCCTGCATGGGGTTACCCACAGGCCTCCTCCTGTTCACCTACGAGTCTTACCCCTCTGGAGATGCAAATTCCAGCTCACTGAGCTGGACGGAGACAGGGAGCAAAGATGCTGATCCTTCACCAGGTCAGTGGGCAACTGCTTCAAACAGCTCTGCCCTGAGTAAGGAAAACCGACATGGGTCTTGCCTCCAAACAGTGAAGTCTGTCACCCGTTCTACTACAATCACTTTGCTCCCTTGCTGGCCCCAGTCTCTGTCCCCACCTCCTGTGGTGGGGCTGTGGTGCCCATGAACCCGCTGAGGTCACCTGCATGGCTGCACTGGGAAGCTGGGGTGCCTCTGCCCCTCTCTTCAGTGTCAAATGACCCTTTATGCCTGAAACTGTGATGGGATGTGCGGGCTCCAGAGATACTTGTGGATGCATGGTGTTGTACAGGGTGTTCTGGTATCTGCAGGACAAGGGAGGAAGGGGTTGAAGACCTTGCTCATAAATACCTGCTCTCTTTTGTGGAGGAGAAAGTCTCTTCCAAGTGACTGGAGATGGGTGAGACAGTGATAGCTGCTATCTCAATGGGCTTAGTCCTTGACTGAAGCACACCAGCTTTTGTGCAGGACCTCTGGGGTCAGTCACTGGTTGTCTCTGGGTCACTCAGAGCTGTCAGCACAGGAACGTGTCCCTTGGAGCTCTCTGTTCGTATCCTGTCAGAGAACAGTCTCCTGTTTTGGGGACCCCACCAGGGGCACTGGCCTTCTGTAGCCTGTGGCAAAAGGGATGCTGGGGTGTGAAAGCTAAGGAGCCTGAAGACCAGCAGGGCTGCAGGAGTGGCCTCAGCTCTCATGGCTAGAGGGGAAGTCTCCCTCTGCCCTTCTGTGTGGCACCTATGGGTGCCGAGTCCAGAAGGTCCCTGGTCCTGCTCACCTTAGGGGACAGGACTTTGCAGGGTTGCTCAAGTAAGAGCATGCCAAGCTGTCCTCAGCAGGTCAGTCCCATGGAGTGGGTTCTTGGGGCCATGGGACTGTCACTTCTTCTTTGACTTGTCAAGAGTGCTGCCAGGACGGTCATGTGGCCGTAAGGGTGCAGGGCTCTGCTGGGAGTGTTGGCTGTGAAGGAGTTTGCACGTCTTTTAAGTCTCTTCCTGCCTTCTGAAAATGGTTGCAGTGAGCATGCTACCCACTCTTCCCATGGAGGCCTTCCCTCCAGAGGGGAGGCATTGGATGCAGGCATGACATGTGCACCTGAGAGCTGCCTCTCTGGGTCCATGGCCAGTGTCACAGGAGCTGGTGGGTGCTTTTCAGGTTGTTCTGTTTAGCGCCATCCCTGGTGAGACTCCATCCTTGACCCAAGTGTTCTTGCAATGCCAAGACTCAGGTAGCAGGTGTCCTCATGGAAAGCTCAATATTCTGGCCTTTTGCAAATGTTGGTGGAGCCCTAACTATTGAATTTTTCTGTTTTTCCCTTGTCGTTCACAGTATAGTGCCGTGGACAGCAACCCCCTGTCTCTGTATGTCATGCATCCCTTCTGGAACACGATAGTGAAGGTGAGACTTCATCCTGCCCTGAGTGGGACAGCAAAGCTCCAGTCACCACAAAGTCTCCTCTGTGAAACTGTCGACTGAAAAGCCCTGCTTCATTTGTGGTGCAACTAATTACGAAAGGTTGCTGCCTTGCAGCCTGCCCCGAGCTCACTGCATTGCTGCCTAAAGCTTCCTGCCGCCCTGTGGTATGCCAGATGAGACTAAACACTACTCTCTGATGCCCAGATGATTGTAACCAGGTCTCTGCCATGGCTCGGAGCAGCATGTGGTCCTTATTACACGTTTTAATGAGTTCATGTGTTCTTTTGCTGCTTTCCCATAGATCTTCCCTACCTGGCTGGCCCCAAATTTGATAACGTTTTCTGGCTTCCTGCTGCTTGTCTTCAACTTCTTCCTCATGGCATACTTCGACCCTGACTTTTATGCTTCTGGTAAGGCTGCATGTTCCTGTCTGGATGCAAAGCATCGGAGTGGTGCACTGATCAGAGTGGTGAAAACTCTCACCACCTCTGCTGTGACTCCTGGTGCTTGTGGATAAGGTCTCTTAGTCTGGGCCTTCCCAGAGGCAAGTGACTGTGCCAGAGGAGGGACAGAGTTGAGAGGCTGAACTCGCTGGCCTTAGTGACAAGGACTTGTCTGAATACAGCACCTTCCCTCTGGCTGCTGGAGAGACGTGCATCTGGCTGGCATCATGCGTGCAGGCGAGGGAAGAGGAAACAGCCAGCATCTCAAGTAGGAATTGGCTCTGCCTACAGAGCAGCCAACACTCTTTATTTTAAGATCTGACGGGATAATAGGGGAAAACTGCTTCCCTGAAGTCAGCTTGTAGAGTACCTTGTTCTTTGCATCCCAGTTAATTGCCTTCTTGCAAAAACATGCCAGCACCACATTCAGACTAACAAAGGCAAAGTCCTCTTTCTCGGTTTCACCGTTCTGTGTAAGGCAAGGGTATGCCCAGCTTTAAACTTTTTGACGGTGCCTATGTTCATCTGTTCGTGAATCCAAAGGTTCAGTTGTGTCCTCTTCCTCATGAGGGTCTCCCAGGGGAAAGATCAATACAGCATGATAGCTCTCAGTTATCAATAGCTTCCTCTCTATTTTTTTCTCCCTTTGCCCTTGCCCGGTTTGGTTTAGGTTGTCCAGAAGGTTTCATCCAGTTCTTCTAAAACTGGACCAATTATCAAAACAGTTAATTAGGAAAAATGCTGGTTTCTTGGGATTGCCTTTATTGGTAGGTAGACAAGCACTGTTCTTGATCTGCCAGGCTTTCAAAAGCTTGGGTGGCATCAGTGCTGTTAGCTAAAATTTGAACTGTGGTTTTGTTCGTGAGCCATGGGAAGAAAAGCTGACAGTAGCTCAAGGAAGGAAGCTCAATGTGAGAATCCCCAGGACAGCAGATGTCCAGAAACTTGGTCTCTGCCAAAAGGATGGTGAAGGTCATGCTTTGGGACCCTTTTACACACGTGTTTTATGTGTCCTGCTTGTAAAGAGAACTTTTCATTGTGCTGGTGAGACCTCCAGAAGCTTGTGCCTTGCCTCCTTGGGGGTGGTTTTGTAGAAGTGATGCTCTCCATTTACTGCTGGAAAGGCACCACCACGCTGCTTTAAGGAAACAGGAGGTGGCATTTCATGGAATCATTGTTTCCCCTAGGAGACCCCCATGGGCCCTCCTCCTTCGAGGCTGCTGCAAAGAAGCTGTGCCTCTTGGGGTTTTTCAGATGCACCTTTGGGCTCCCTGATTTGCAGACAGCTAAGCTGGCTACCTGCTGAAACAGTGCTGGAGATGTGATTAAGAAGGAACTCTTTTTCAACTGGCAGGACACAAGCTGGAGACTGGGTGGGGGGGATGCTGACAGGCTTCTATAGAGGCAGTGTGTCACCACATCTCAAAGAGGCTGTACTTAATGCTTTATGAACAAGTAGTTGAGGAGAGTCCAATCTGCATGCGCTTCTGTGGCATGCAGTTGGGCCACAGTTACTAGCTGCCATCACCAATTCTTAGATCTGGTGACTCTGGGGAGCTGGGGACAGAGGACAAATATGTCCTGGAAAGCAAAGTCCTTGGTGACCTAGTTTCACATGGTGTTGTGGAACAGCTCTGCCATCGTGTCCTGAAAAGCTAATATCTCAGTTTCACTGTTTGAGTTATATAGGTGCTTTGTCTTGGTGAGCTGCTGGTCCTTGTTGCTGTGCCTCTAGTGCCAAAATAAACCCACTGAAAGTATGCCCTGAGCTGTCCTGACTTGGATCCTTCTGATCTCTGCAGCTCCTGATCACCAGCATGTTCCAAATGGAGTGTGGGTCGTTGTGGGTCTCCTCAACTTCATTGCTTATACATTAGGTAAGACTTTTTCTAGTTGATTGTGGGGGGCTGTGTCTGTCATTCTGTTCGCGCTGCGGCTGCATGTTGTCTTATCTCTGAGCTGGATGAGAGATTTTTTGATTCTGTCCTTCCGCCGTGCACTAGTCCAATTGCTACTTGGTCTGCTAGAGCAGTTTCTGGTTGCTGCTTTGCAAAGTGGATAGAAGTTGTCCCAGAGCAGCTGATGTGATGTTCCGATGCTGGAACTGACTTGGAGGTGAATTGTGAAATTCTGTCTTTGGTCCACTTTAAATAAATACAGTCTTGTCAGACTATTGCATTTTGCAGTCTCAAATAGAGCAGCTGGGTGGGCAGCACACTTCCCCTTCGAGCAGGAGGTAGTGAAAGCTGCTGTTTGCTGGCTGCATGTGCTTTGTTAGCTGCAGACCGGCCTGTTGCTTTATGTGGGGGTATTCAGCACAACTCCTTGTTTCCTCGTTTCTCCTTCCTCTTTTCCCAGATGGCGTTGATGGGAAACAAGCTCGCCGGACCAACTCCAGCACGCCCCTGGGAGAGCTCTTTGATCATGGCCTGGACAGCTGGGCTTGCGTGTACTTTGTCGTGACAGTTTACTCCACCTTTGGACGGGGCTCCACTGGTGTCAGTGTCTTTGTTCTCTACCTCCTCTTATGGGTGGTCTTGTTTTCATTCATCCTCTCCCACTGGGAGAAGTATAACACAGGGATTCTCTTCCTGCCCTGGGGATATGACATCAGTCAGGTGGTAAGTACATGCCGTGACCGCTGCTCGGCTTCAGCAGAAGCTCAATAAACTGCTAGCATGCCTACTGAGGGTGCGAGGGATGCATGCAGCTCTGCTGTGTGTCCAAAGCCTTGTAAATTGGTCACTGCAACGCTCTCTGGAGGTGGGTGTCTTTAGCCTGTCTCCAAGTGTTGTGGCAGATGAGAGCTGTCTGAGACTGCTTTTATGACTTCGAGCTATAATTGCTTTAAGAGCTTGGGGTCATGTGGCACTACAGTTTGACTGCTCAAAACTATTAAATCCAAGGAGGTTTGTGTGGTGTCATTTTTATTTTGTTCCTAGTAGCTTTTGTAGATGAACTCTCCACAAAAATACGAGGCTTGAAGAATGGATGTTGCCTTGCGTTTCCTCTACCTAGTTTCTGCTGTCCTAAGATGCATGTTCTGGTCACCTAAATTGTTGCTGTCATTAGTGTCCCACATTATAGTAGCGTGTGTAAATTCAAGTCTAGAAGTTTGAGGTGTCTTTTGGCACTAGCAGAATGTGTGCCAAAATGTGGCGAAGTAGCTAACTGGTGTGTTAATCACTGTGCCTGAAGCAGAGGCTCCTGGGGAGGTGCCCCTCTGTGCCACAATAACTGGCCAGTTGGTGTAGAGACTGACAGTGATGGACCCTTTGGTATGTTGGCATGTTCATCTCTCATTAAGGACTTCTCTGCAGGAAGCTCTTTCTGAAGCGCCCATCGGAACTGGGAGCAAGCTCTGGATGATAGAATTCACCTTCACTGCTGCCAGCGGTGCTAGCCAGGGTGCGGTCCCATGGCACCGTGCAGCACACAGTACTCCTTTATCTCCTGGTTTATCAGATACTGGGTGGGAAATGCAACAAGTTGGAAGAGAGTTCAATTAATGCAGCTCCATTAACTGCAATAATAATTTCTGCTAGTAAAAGGAGACTGTAGCTGGTCCCCTGTGACTATGCTCTGACCCCTTTGTCCAAAAGCATTGCTTAACCCTAATGATTTCAGATCTCTGTCTATTGCATAAAGGCACTGGGTGGAGGGCTAAGCTACCCTGCAGTGTGCTTCACCCAGCTTCAGGGTTACTATTAAAACTGAAATATCTTTCCCTGTAATTGCTTCAGCTGCTGGATAAGAAAAGAGTCCCCACACAAACCCTCCAGGGTCATGGCGGCTTGTAGTATAAGACCTCTCTTTCGTGCTTCAAGCATCCATCTTGTGAGTTCACAGTGTGTGAGGGCATCTTTGCTCCTGCTGCGAGGAGCAGCTCCTAGTTGTATTCTCAGCAGCTCAGCTACTATACTTACTAGACCTGGTCTGGTAACATGGGATGTTTGTGGATATATATTTTTTTTGTAAGTTTCTCTCCTTCCTGCTGGTGGGGAGAACCAAACGATGTTAGCTTTGAGTGTACTTCTCGAGCTGCCTTTCCCTGAAGCTGCCTGGCATGTGCGTTGCGCTGCCAGACTTGCCTAGGCAATTGCTCACACCTGCTTGTCCTGTGTTTTCTTTCAGACCATTTCAATTGTCTACATAGTGACAGCCATTGTGGGCGTTGAGGCCTGGTATGCACCTTTCCTGTTTAATTTCTTATATAGAGACCTATTCACTGCAATGATTATTGGTAAGAAGCTCCATGTTGAAGCTTGTCTTTTAAACACCACCTTTTTAATGAAACCCAGTGTCTGAATTATATGATAATGCTGTTCTGTTTGCTGTAACGAGAGCTCCTGTAGGCTGTTATTGACGTGACTAATTGAGGGTGTTCTTGCAGCCTGCTTTTTCCCAGGATTTCAAAGCAGTGTTGTCTTCTGCATGGTTACCTTCAAGAAGTTAACTCCGGCCTGCCTGGGCCTGTGTTGACCCAAAGAGCAAGGAAGCTGAGCGCTGCGCTCATGCCTCAGATGTATTTTGTGTCAGTCTTGGGGGTACAGGTGCATGATGCTGCTTGGGGGGGGGGGGGGGGGGGGGTGTCAGCCCCGCTGCTGCCTACCTGGGGCTCGGGATTTCTACAGGCACAAGCCAGTTCCTGGCCTGGAGCTGTATAGAGGGCAGATGAGAGCGGCTGAGGGTTGCAGCTGTTGCTCACAACTGGGTGTGCCAGGGTGCTGGGAGGCAGCTGGAGCTGAGCGCCGGCCCCTGGATGCTAAACAGGAGCCTCCCTCGTGCCTGGGACCTGCGAGCGTGTGAAGACATGTCTCCTCTGCATAGCTGTGTTGCCCGAGTGCTGGGGCTGTGTGCTTCACGTTGCCCAGGGGAAGCACGGCTTGTTTTCAGCGAGAGCTGTGGTGTTTTTAGGGGATAAATTGGAGCCTGGTGGGCAGGTGGGTGCTGGGAGCCAGGGGGGAACCCCTTGGCGCTTGGGCTCTTTGCAGAGCGGGCTGGGGGCTCTGTCTCGCCCTGCAGGACTCAGAGCCTAAATGCTGTCTGGGAGCCTGGGGCTGCTGCAGGAGGCAGGTTACAGCCACGGCCATGTGGAAAAGCACTCCGCTGTTTGGGGATCCTGCCCTCCATCCACCCATCTAAAAATTAAATGAAAAAAACCCTACAATGAATAAAAGCCTTTCTCTCCAGTGGTCAGTCAGAACAAGCCACTGCAAAAGGGAGAGTAATGCAGGTGAAGCTTAGCGAGGGAGAGCTGTCTTTGCTTAATGCAGTTTGACATAAAGTCCTTGCTCAGTTTAATTTTTCTTAGTCTGTGCCCCTTTCTTAAGGGAATTTTAAATTGTAACTTTAGGGAGTTGTTAATTGTAACTACTTAATTTCAAATGAATATGTCTTGAATTGTGCTAAATCTAATGCTTGCACTTAATCAGGTGGATATTCTGAGCTTTCCTTTGGCAACTGTAACTTAACATGAATAATAAATGCACTTTTTCTATATGAAAACTAGAGCGCAATGCCTACATTGGCTGGGTTTCAGCACTTGGATAGGAGTTGGGTTATTAAAAGCAGGAATATCTACAGCTTTGTTAAAATGCCTCCTGCTAGATGAACACGGAAGGAGTTGTGATAGACTATCAAGGATTTGTGTGTAGTTGGATGATGTTTCCTATTGAGGTCTAGATTTTTCAAAGTTACTTAGACTCTTTGTGTCATTTGTCAGGTTAAATGACAAGAACTTTTTTGCACAGTGGAAACTGAAAATGCTTGCTCACAGTGGAAGAAAGAGCAAATAGGTTTTATTAGGAAGACTGAAAACTGTTGTGCACAGCCATGTCACTTGTGGAGTCTGAACTCCCCTCGTGTCTCCTTTTAAGACAGTATTATGATTAAACTTTGTAACTGTTTAAAGCATTAATAAGCCCAGTATTATGCAACCTTTTAAAACTGAAATGTCTTTAATTTATAGCAGACTGTAACTTGTAATTACAGCTCTTGGACCAGAATTTGGAGTACCTACTTTTAAACATGCCGAGCTATTCTTGGTGCACCTCTGAGCTATTTTTGTTGCAAGCAACTTAAACCAGAGCACAACCACCTGCCCGTTCATGAGGTGCATGTGATGGTCTCCCTCTGTCATGGGGCAGTAACATGGCTCTTTCTTTTCCAGCCTGTGCACTCACTGTGACGCTGCCGATGAGCCTGTATAACTTCTACAAGTAAGTTTCTCCATCCTCAAGTCTCCCTCCCTACACTAGCACCTTTGCAAGAGCCCCCAAAGCCTTTATAACTTGGTTTCCTTAGTAGTTTTCAGGTGACTGCCTTCAGTGTGGCAGAGTGGCTCTGACACGCCAGACGGTCCGAGTTTGCAGGGCGCACTGGGAGGAGCGAGCTGGCAGCCTGCTTGGCAGGCACTTGCAGGAGGGCTTCCAGTTTTTGTCCTGTTGGCTGTAATCCAGAGAGCCAGACAACCAGGTGCTTCTGTAATTCAGGAGGTTTTTTGGTTAACAATGGAGATGTGCATCTTCCTCGTCTGACTGTGGTTATGACTGGTACCAACAGTTTTGAGTAGCGGGATGGCCAGTGAGATTTTGCAGCCCTCTACCGAAGGCAGGCACCAGGTATTTCTCAGCTGTGGTTCCATGTATTTTCATTTCTTTGTGTTTCAGGGCCTATAAAAATAACACCTTGAAGCACCACTCTGTGTATGAAATCATGCTGCCGCTGGTATCCCCAGTGTTGCTGTTCCTGCTCTGCACCACATGGATCTTTGTGTCCCCGACAGACATCCTGGAGGTCCAGCCAAGACTCTTCTATTTCATGGTTGGAACAGCCTTTGCTAACATTTCTGTAAGCAGCTTTTGCTTTATGCTCTGGTTTATCTCTTGGGGAGCATGAAGCCTGCCAGGACACTTGGGAGGCAGAAAGAAAAAGACCAGCTCAAATGTGAAAAGGCAGATGTAAAGATTAACTTAACAGCTTTTCTGTTTTGCTATGGTTGAAAGAACAAACAGGAAAGTAGACAGGATTTGGGGTCTGTGAATTTTGTGCTGCAGTTTTCACTCTTGAGAAACTAGAGAATGAGTTAAAGTGAGTGTGTTTACACACTCATGCACTCTGTGTTGTGAATAGCAAACTGCCAATATGAAAGGAGTGCCTGCTTCCTTTTTTGGGATACATTTAAAATGGGAGGGACTGAAGCTTTTGTCAAAATCTCATTTAGCTGCTTATTGCATCTGTGCTTGCTTGAGACTTTTAACAAAGGCGCCTGTGGTCATCACCTCAGCTGTGAGCAGCGCTGTGTGTCCATGCCCTGAGTCCAGCAGCTCATGCTGCTGCTTGGCAGGGTTTTCTGCTGATGGTGCAGATAATGCCGGTAAGTCTGTCAGCTCAAGGAAACTCCTTTTTCTTTTAAAGATGCCCTTGATGCTTGTTTCCCTATTACCTTCCTGTCCCATGAGGTTTTGCTCTGTGTCCCACAGGAATTCTAATGCAAAGAAAGATCCCGAGTGAGAAACTTGGGGAAACTGCATGATGGCAGTCCGAAGCGTAGACGATGGGTACATGTGTGACAGTCCTCTCTGCACTGTGGACAGACAGCTCTGAGCTTGCAGAGTCGATACTGGGTGTAAGCTCTCTTCCTGCTTTCTCTTCCTGCAGTGCCAACTGATCGTCTGTCAGATGAGCAGCACGCGCTGCCAGCCTCTGAACTGGATGCTGCTCCCCATAGCAGTGGTGCTGTTCGTGGTGATGTTCGGGTTTGCACCAAACAGCGAAACGCTTCTCCTCTACATGTTAACTGCTTTCCTCACCCTGGCGCACATCCACTACGGAGTGGTCGTGGTAGGTGGACTCAGCACATGGGCTTTGGGCTTGGCTGCTGTGCTGTGCCTGCGGGCTTTGCTTGGGAGCTGCTGCTCTTTGGGGCAGAGAATACTTTGCTTAAAAATGGGAATGTCATTGGGAATGGTGCTGTGTCATGCTGTCTGTGACCATATGAAACCTGAGATGACATTCTTGCAAGAGGCTTGTGCAGGCTGTCACATGGGTTTTAAGCAAGCAACACGCAATGTGACAGGGGCTGTTGTACCAGAGATTAGTTTGAAATGCATACTTGCACCTCTGCTGCCATGTTTAACTCATCCTGGCTGTGGTTGCAGCTTAGTGACCGGCTTGTGGGGTGTAAGCCAGCGTGGGTGACCCACACCCTTGGGGAGTGGGAACAGCGGCTCCAGTAGATACCCTGAGCAGCAGATGCTGTGTCTGCACATCAGGCAGAAATGCTTAATTTGGGAGTCTTTGTATAAGAAGTTAAACTGCTGGTGGTGTTACTTTGGTCGATGAGTTTGATCTGCGACCTTGCTGATGTGCCCTGTGCTGGAGTCTCTTGGAGAGCCAGGATGGAGGGGGGATGTCCCTGCTAGGGGAAGTGGGACACTGCAGCTGCAACATCTTCGGCCCTGCTGCAAGGGCTGTGTAGACATCCAGGGACCAATTTGCTCCCCTTGCTCTGTGCCAGCTCTGCCTGACTCCCTGAGTTTTGGTTAAGAGAGAAAACTGGGAGACTGAGTCTCACTAGAAATGCCCCAAGAAGCTGCTGAGGAAGGAGGGTGAGGGACCTGATGTCCCCCGCAGAGCTGGCCTCTGCCACGTGCATACGCCCTCCTTGGGAAGCCCTGTCCCTTGGGAAACCCATCACTAATGTGGGGCCTCCGGAGTCGAGTTTGAACTGTAATTACAGCAAAGAAGTAATAGCCAGGTTGTCTTGTCTTTCCAATTAGTGTAATGAGGCTTCTATGCAAGAAGGATTTGAATAGCTAAGAAGCTTAAATAAATTTGGTCTTGGAATCATAGCTGGAGAGGGGGACTGGCTGGATGGTGTAACCATCCTTCCCAGGCTTGTCCATCCCCTGCAGTGAGCTTCTGAGTGCTCTGCTCCCCTGAGTTTGTGTTCCCCTCCTTCCCCCCACCAGCTTTCCAAGGGCCCATCTGTGCAGTCTTCTCTGTGAGGATAAAAGAAGCTTTGAGCTGAAGAGCCTTTTAAGGCTCTGTGAGTGGGCTGTAATCCCAAACTGCTCTGAGTTTGGGAGTAATGATGAGGAATAAACCCCTCTGCCCAGCTCAGCCTCTGGTGCTGCTCAGCTCTGCTTGCTCTTGGTTCTGCAGTGGCCGTTACTTTGCAGGCAGCAGGTGCCAGTGCCACACCATCTGTTTTATCCTCCTGCCTGCAGTTCTCCGTACCGTGCCTGAAAGCTCGTGTCCTGGTGCAGCTCTTGGCCCTCTGTAGTTTTCTCATGTCCTCAAAAGAGGTGGTGAAAGCTTCTTCTAAAGGCTGGTGTAAAATGATACAAAATCTGGTGTTGGGTTCCTCTCCTTTTTGTGACCTTCCTGTGTGTGTCTGCACGGTTAATGTGAAGTACCCAGCCCCCAGTTTTACTTGCAGGTGGATTCAGGGAGCAATCTTTCATATAGATAGCTGCGGTGATCAGATTGATTAAGCAAAACAATAAAAATATCGCTGGGAGGGGCAGAGAGGGAGCAGAACCGCAGGGTAAAATGGTGCGTGCCTGGGCTCAGGGCAGGTGTTTCAGGCTCCTGCCCCTGAGGGTGGCAGGAAATGGAGGTGAGTCCGCTCCTGGATAGCCCAGGCTGTTACTTGGGAAGGTATGGGAAGGGAGCAAGACTGCAGCCTGTGGAGCCACGCACCTGGCCAGCCCCAGTGTCGAGCTGACAGGGACAGGGCTTGGCTCCTGAGCAGGACAGCCTGGTTGGCCCCATAGCACAAAAGAGAGGCTGTGGTCCAGATCTGTGCCCATGGGGAGCAGGTAGGGTGGGCAATGGCAGGGAAAGTGAGTGCAGGAAAGTGGCAGGGGCTTTGCTGGCTACAGGGAACGGGTCTGGTGCTCTGCCCACATTCCTCCTTGTCCCTCTGAGCCTTGCTAACCTAGTCCTGTTGTCTGCTTTGTCCCCAGGTGAGCCAGCTGAGCAGGCACTTCAATATACGGCCCTTCTCACTAAAGAAGCCCACAGCAGATTGACTAGGAGTGGAGGAAGAGAAAATCAGCTTGCGGTCTGCAGAAGTACTGTAAATAACCGCTGGAAATACCTGTAAATACTTCAACCATCACCACAGATCTAAACCTATCCTCTGGAAAGACATCAGGGCAAAGTACGCACGGTATCTAGTGCAGCCAGGGCAGGACTGGCATGGGGCAGCCCCTGCTGCTGTTTGATGAATGTAAGCTTTCGGTTTTGGGTGAAACTGGATGAGGAGGGTAACCTTTCAGGTCACTATTACTGTATATTAGACCAGCTGAATGTTCCCAGTGAAACCTCGGACTGAGGCTCTTGGTCAGGTGGAGCTGATTGAGAGTGCAGGTGGTTTTACCTGAGCAAAGCATCTTGGCCTGTCACCAAAACCCACATAATGGCTGATTTCTAAAAGGTCAGGGGAACATCCTGGTGGTTGGGGGAGTTTGTCTGCCCCTATTCCTGCTAGACAGCCCTTGACCTGGGCTGGGACTTAGGGAGCAGATGGTGACAGTTCTCCCACATTCTGTCCTGCCTTCCTGCATTCACCTATTTGCTATATGGGCAAATACTTGCACCTTTTTTTTCTTTTCTTTTTTTTTTCCCCCAAGAGGGGAAAAAAAAAAAAGAAACACCACACAAAACTTCTAGTAATACTCTGCTTGGGGGCCTTAAAACATCAGGGCTCAATTTCTTGTAAAAGCAGGAAGGCAGCTTCTGCCTCCTTGGCTCGAGCTGTGGATATCTGGGACCACATCTCGACTGTGTTCCTGTTTGTGTGTGTTCCCCGCCTGAGTGTGGGGTCTGGGCTCTGGTCAGCAGCAGGAAGAGGCTTACACCAGCCTAACACAGAGCCAGACTCCCCCCCTCTTCCTACCACTATGAACTTGCTGTTTCAGGTTGGCTGTGCTGGGTCATTGCATGCTGCCTGAGCCTCTTCCTTTGTAGCAGCACAGCCAGTCTCGGTTTGCACATCGCCCTTCCCACCAGACCATCAACAGCAGCAAATCCACCACTTAGAGAAGCACGTTAATAAGTGTTGTGTTGGTTGTGCGTGCAGTTTCAGAAAGCTCACAGGTGTATGTGTGGTGGAGTCCTTTCCGAGTATCACTTCATTTTCAAAACAGTTGTCCCCAGCGGCTGCATGTCTCATCCAGAGATATATTTGTTTACTGTCCATTTGTAAAAGACGTTTGCATTGATTGTTTTTTTTTTTAATTTGTTTTTGTAATTGAGTTAAGAGTGGGGTGGTGAAGACTGAATGCTGATTTTCTTTTCTGTTCACTTTATTTAATGAAGACCTGTGCTTGAATGAAGAGTGTAGCTTAAACCCAGGCTCTGGAAAGGCTGCATCCGGAAGCGAACAAGCGCAGCAGGTTGTGCATATGTAATTTACCATGGGAACAAAGTCACTTATACATTGATTATTGTGCAACGTGGTTCATGGAAGCTTGGTCACAGCATTTTCCTTCTGCAGGTGAAGACTCCTCCTGCTTTAGGAAACCTTCAAACTGTAACTAGTATTTAATGCTTTTTCTTTTGTAAATTTGAGTCATTGTCATGCAGAGTATGAGACTTGAAATCCTGAGGCGAGCTCGTGCATTCACAGGGCGTGACATTGGGGTTGCTCAGTCACGGTACACCCTGGGAGGAACACGCTGGTGCGTTCGTCTGGGCTGACATTGCGGGAGGGCTCGGCTGAACGTCTGCGTGCTCCTGTGTCTGTATGGCTATGGCGCGTCTGGGAAGGGTGCCTAATCTGGGAGAGGGGGCAAATGGTTTTCAGAGTTTATTAAATAAAGTAGCTTACTCCTATATATTTTACTGACATTGTACAGAAAAAAAAAACCCCTAAGCATACAAATGAATTGGGCTGTGCTTGAATTTTTTACTTACTATTTAATGAAATACAGTTATGAAGGGAGATGATAAATTTAAGTCACACTCACACAAGAACTACAGGGAATCTTAAAACGGGACACAACACTTATCTATGGGACATGTTCAAGTAGCAGATGGACCAGTACTAATGCTGTGAGAAGTTGTCTGATCTTAAATCTTAGGATGTCACTTTGTCTCCATAATACGCTGTTTGTCTGTCATCTCACCTAGCTGTGAGCTGGTGTGTATTACAGCACGTAATATACCCTGAAAAAACCCTTTGTGAAGTTACAAACATGGAAGCAGGACTTCCTCTCTAAAATCCTGCAAATGCTTGTCATGCTGTAGGAGAAACCTGTCTCAAAAACTGGAACCGCTTCATGTCTGACAGGCTTTATCTTTGGAGAGTCCTGGATTTTTGGTGCCTTAATTTATTGCACCTTAAAACTAGAAAAAATATCTCCTTGAATCAGTGCTGGTAAACAGGCTTGCTTGTCTCTAGTACTACCAGGCTTGTGCTGGAGTGAGGAGAGTGGGTCTGACCTCGGTGCACGTATGGCTCTGTTCCCAGCTCATGCTGCTGCAAAGCTGCAGGAGGTTCTGCTTCGGCTGTTAGAAATTAAGTGATTTCTGCTCCCGCATTTTGGGAGGGGAATGGAAACACACAGAAAGACCAATCCATTGTGCCGTGGTGGGATGCGGCATGCTGAGAAACTACTTATTATTAATAACGGTTTTAAGCCTTGAGAATAAATATATTCCTTGTGAACAGCATCTGAGGGTGGTTGTGTCACGGTGGTGGTTGCTTTCCTTGTTGGCTAGACTCTGCACTTGTGCTGGGATGTGCTCTTTGGGGTGGGACAGGGTCATGTACGGTCTGGGTAGGATGTGCGCTTGCTCCTCAGCTCCTGCCTGCTATTTGAAGGCTGATCCATGTTGCCTCTTCTTCCAGGGATAGTGTTAGTCATATTTTCTTAATTACTGATGGACCTGCTGAGTTGGTAACAGCACTGTCTTAAGCTTTCCTAAATCTCTTTTGCACATTTTATCTCAATACAGAGTGTTACCAGGAAAAAAAAACTGTTCAGGGAGGTGTGTGGTCTTTTGAGACCCACTGGGATGTCTGTCTCCTGGCCTCTGGATCCAGGCAGGACTTTGTGCTGTGGGAAGAGGTGGTGGCACTGCCAGCTCCTCCTGGTCCTTGCCATGCTGTGTCCAGTCAGCCTTTGCTCTGAGGCAGGTTTTTGTGGGAGCCTGGGACACACCAATGTGTTGATGCAGGACTTGCACAGCCAAGGCAGAGGCAGCTTTGCTTGCAGGCCTTTTTCGTTTCGGTCTTGTGGTTCAGGAGCTGGGGCTCCTGCCTCTGCACCGCGCCACGGACCTAGAGCAGGAATTCACAAGCAGAGCCGGGGCTGAGGGTGAAGTGCAGGTTTTGGGATCTCCTGGGGTTTGGCCAAAAGTTGTTTTTAGTGCAACGACCACATTTTACAAGTACAAATGCTGCAGCTGAGCTGTGGGCCTACAAACAAGCACCTACGCGCTGTGGTTTTCAGCTTGTTCCTTCCTCCGGTGTGTCTGTGCCACAGCTAACATGTCTCTTTTGCAGCCGGTCACTGCAGGGGCTCGACAGCAGTCCCTCCACTTGTAAACATCCATCACCTGATAACAGGCAGCTTTACCAGAGCCAGGGGAGCAGCATGTTGTAAGCATGAGCTTCTGAGGCTCTGGAAACATGTATTTAAGCTCCTTAAATAGAGCTGGTCTGATGTTACCTCCTGGGTGTGTCGAGTACCTGCAGCGTGTGGTCTGAGAGTGGCTTTGATCTCAGTTGGGTCAGTTCTAGCAAGGCCTCTAAACAATTCTCCTCTGAGAGCATCTGTGTCTGCTTGCAATAGACCTGGCAAGTCTCTAGAGAAGTAGTGTTTTTTTAGAAAGTGGCTCAGATATTTTTTTTTCATACACGGGTCCAAGGGAACAGTTGATTTGTGTGCAGCCGTGAGTGGAGCTCTGGTCACCTTAGGCCATAGCTGAACTGTCCATGGGGTTTCTGTATCCTGAAACCTGCAGGAGCTTCCCTGAAACAGTCTTGTTTCCAGTTGTCCCTTTTTGCTTAGCATGCGTGGCTTGCTTGAGAAGCAGGAGTCCCTCAGTGCACCAGGGTTCCCTTACAACCCCCCATCCCAAAATCTTCCAGTGCAGTGTGTCAGCCTTGCTGTGGTGCCATGGGCCAGTGGTGGGGATGAAGCTGGGTCGGCTAAAAGCTTATTTACTTTTTTGCTTTTCTAATGCAGATCCACAGCCTGCTGCCTTGGCTCCTCCTGCTTTTGCCCACCTGTTCTACCTCACCATGCTGTGTTGAAGCAGCAGCTGAGGTGACGTGGAGGCGGTTCTTGGTGGGACATAGTGACAATGGGTGCCACGCTGACCTCTTTGCTTTTAGAAGAGGTCACTGCTACTTAGTAGAAGACCCTTTGGCCCACGCAGTGGGGTCAGACTAGGCTTGAGAGGCTGCTAGGCTGGTCTTGAGGAGGCGGTCAGGGCATCACTGCCCTGGAGCGGAGGCTCTCGGTGAAATTTGCTGCTCACCTTGTAAGGTGCTGTTCGTCTTGGCCAGTGGCATTCATGGTGGCCATTTGGTGGGAGCTGGTGCTATGCTTCAGGCTGGAGACCTCATCCACAGAGTAGTTCGGGTTGGAAGGGACCTTAAAGATCAGCTAGATCCAACCCCCCTGCCATGGCCATGAATGCTTTCCACTAGACCGGGTTGCTCAAAGCCATATCCAGCCTGGTCTTGAACACTTCCAGTGGTCTACCCTGCCTTCCCTCCCTCCCAGCAGGGAGACTGACCTGCTTCTGTCCCTCAAGCTCTTAGTTGAAGCGGGTGCTGATCTCAGCAGTGGTCCGTGTTGCGCTGGCACCAGCCCCTCTGGAAGGAGGGTGGTGGGTCCCAGGCTGGTTTCGGCTCTGGTCTTCTAAGAGTGTGCTGCATCGCTCTCTTCTACAGCTGTAACCCTGCACGTAAAGGCAAAGCAAGGCAGCAGCGTCAAACCCAACCTGCAGGAGCGGGGTGGACCCAGGGCATTTCAGACTCAACCCTTACCTCTTGAGTGGTTTTGCAAACAGTCCCTGCTCTCCGGCCCTCTGCTATAAATGCAGGACAGAGACCTTCTCTGCAGCCCTTCAGAGCATCTTCAAAGGCACCTCTCTGTGGCTATTCACTTTTCCTAGGCAGGGTGGGAAAGGAGTTAGTGATGCTGCCTTGTCCTTCTGGAAACAAAGTTGGAGGCACAAAGTGGGCCCTCCTGCTCCGTCTTCTGCCACCGACCCTCTGTGCAGTGGGGCTGGAGAGGCAGTGCTGCTGGCTGCTGTCCCAGTTCCCAGGACTGGGGGGGCTGTGAAATGATGCAGGGAAAGATGCGTTTGGTGCTTGTGATGCTATGGTGGTTTGGTTCTGTCCATTCCCCCCTGAGCCTTTCAGAGGAGCCGCTGTCACACTGACAGCAGCAGCCTGGCTGCCCTGGGACTCCGGGTGCTCTGCCGGGCTCCTCACCGGAGCCAAGCGAGCTCAGTCCCTTGACGCAGGGGTACCCCTAAAGAGACATCAGATCAAGCAGCCTGGCCACATTCCCAGGGAGCCTGATCACATCCCCGGAGTCCTGTCTCTGGGAGTTTAGGTACTGCAGTGATTTGAATTCCAGTCTGTTAAATGCTATTACTGAAATATTTATTGTGTTTAAACCAAACAAAAAACTATTATTCAGTAAAGAATAAAATTTTCCAAGCCTTTTAATGGTGTTTGCCTTTGTTTTTCTTTCTTTCTTCCTTTCTGCTGAGCAGGCAGCCCACCACACAGGGCAGGTTTGGGCACAGCAGTGCCCACGCTGGAGCTGCAGCCCTGCTTTGAGTGGCTGTGCTTGTTGCAGCCGAGGTGGAAAAACTCCGGCTTGGAGTGATGGGTTTTATTCACCTGCTGTGTCAGGCTGCAGCTGTGGTGCTTGGCAAGGTGCTGCAGGGCAGGGAGTGAGCTGGCTGCAGCACCAGGGAAGATGTGGAAGGAGAAGGCAGCATTGCCTTGGGCTGTGCCTGCCCCATGGCACTCTCCTGGGATAATGGGACCTTGGGCCGTGGTACAGGGATATGGGGGTCCATGGAGAGGTGCAGCATCCTCTTTTAGCTGAAACTCTGACATCCCAAAGGCTTCTTCCCTTTGCTCTGCTATTTCATGAGCCAGCAGTGTGTCCTCATGGTCAAAGGGCCAGTGGGATCCTGGGGTGCATTGGGAGGAATGTGGCCAGCAGGTCGAGGGAGGTGGTCCTCCCCCTCTGCTCTGCCCTGGTGGGGCCCATCTGGAGCTCTGGGTCCAGTGCTGGGCTCCCCAGTTCCAGAGAGACATGGACAGACAGGAGAGAGTTCAGGGAAGGGCCATGAAGGCGACAAAGCCTCTGGAGCATCTCTCCTAGGAGGAAAGGCTGCGGGAGCTGGGGCTGTTCAGCCTGGGCAGGAGAAGGCTGAGAGGGGACCTGAGCGATGCACACAGGTACCTTAAGGGCCAGTGTCAGGGGGCCGGGGCCGGGCTCTTGTCAGCGGTGCCCAGCGACAGGACAAGGGGCAACGGGCACAAACTGCAGCACAGGGAGCTCCGTGGGGAGAGCAGGAAAAACTTCTTTCCCTTGAGGGTGCCGGAGCACGGGGACAGGCTGCCCAGAGAGGCTGCGCAGTCTCCTTCTCTGGGGACGTCCAGAGCCCACCTGGCTGTGGCCCTGTGCAGCTGCTTGAGCAGGGGTGGGCTGGGTGGTCCCAGGGGTCCCTGCCCATCCCCACCACCCTGTGGTGCTGCGAAAATGCAGGGCACGAAACATGGACAGAGGTGATGCGTTTCGCCGGACAACCCTTTCCTGCCCCGTTGAAGCCAGGGTCATGGCTTGCTTCAACCACAGCTCGTGGATGTGGTGCTCACCCCAACTGGGCTCAGGAAGGTGCCCCAGCAGAGGGAGGAGGTGAGTGTTGCTGGAAACCACTGTTTTCCTGGCATCAGTGTGGCTGCCCCAACAAGTCAGGACTCAGCTCTGCCCCAGCAAAGCCACCTGTGATCACAGCAAGCTCTTAATGCTGTCGTCTTCGGTGCTAATCAGGGTGATCCCTGCTTTATCCCTGTGTCAGCGTGGCAGGGGTTGCTCACAGGGGAATAAGCTGCTGTCGGTGGCTGCGTGCCCTGGACAGGAGACCACAGATACCCAATAAAGCCAAGGAAGCTGAGGTCAGGAATTAGGAAGAATGTCCTCTCGAGCCCCTGACTGACTTTCTTATGGGGTGAGTGGAGTCATGGCCCTTCTGGGTCACCCAGTGTCAGATCAGGAGGACTGTGCTGGGACGTGGAGGTGGCCAGGGACGTGGTCCTTGCTCCGGTGGGTGGCCAGGGAAGGCTGCGGCAGGGGAAGGGAGAGGAACTGCCTTCTTCCTTCCAAACACACACCTTGGGCTGGGAGGGAGGGCATCTTAGTTTGTGGCCACCAAATCACATCAAAATTCAGCCAGACCTGGAGGTCTGAGTTGCTGCTCTCTGTGTGCAGCTCCAGGCATGCCCAGGAAGGCACACAGGTGGCACAGGGCTAAATGGAGAGGCATGAACTGGTGGGAGCTTCAGTCAGGGCCAATCTGAGGGCAGAAGGTAATGCTTCTACTCCAGAAGCTCCTGGGCGACCCAGCAGACTGGCTGAGAAGTGCTGGATACATATCCCATGCCCAAAGTTCCCTCTCTGTGCCCTTTTGTTGGCAGAAAGGAGGACAGGGTTGGCAGTAGCGGGAGTTTCAGCCCCAGTGCCACCCTCCTGCTGTTTGCACCACACACCCGGTGCCCTTCGGACTGATGCCATCAAACCCAGGACCTCTTTGCAGTTGGGAAATCTCTGCCTTCCCCCACTGGTGCACAGGGGCATGGGTGCTGTGGCAGGGGGGTCCCTACGCTGCTGCTCCTTCTCACAGCATTCCACACCCAGCACTGCAGAGACCTCCCCATGACCATCAGTGCCAGTCCACCCGCCGGCATTTCTACCAAAAATAATAAGAATTGCTCTAAACCAAGGTATGCGATGGGTGCTGCTGCTGGGGCAGGAGCCATGCTCTCCCGACTGTGACACTGTGGGTGTGGAGCAGCCCCAGGAGCCGTTTTGCTACCCAACAGAAGGGGTTTCTCTGCATTCTGCAGCTCCATGAGGCATGGCCAGCCCCCCCCACCAGTGGGACGTTGCAGCAGGCACGGGCTCTGCTCTACCACAAACCTACCCAAGCTGCTGCAAAGGGTCTGATCCCCTCGGGCCGTGGCATCAACCCAGGCTCCCCAAATTTTGAGGGAGTTTGGCTTAGGCCAGGCAATGTGTGACCCACCTTTGCAGGACGTGGGTGAGCAGCCACCTGGGCCTTGCACTTTCCCTCTGGGCTAAAGCCGAGGTGTATTTAAGCGATGCCTTGTCTTTTATCAGCTGTCTCGACGGCTTCCTCTAAGAGGATTGTTGTGGTAGGTGTAATATGCTTAAAGGATTGTTAATAACAATAGCATTTTGGCAGCACACCGTGTGCTGGCTGCGCAGGCTGCTGTTGTGGTCCATTTGGACCTCATAGATTTACAGGACAACTTACTCTGTAAATTATTTTTTTATGAGCTTATTAGGAAAGAAAACAAGCCAACAAGGACATGATCCCCTTTGTATGGATTAGGCTAACATGAGAATTCACTAATTCATCACTTCATTGGGAGGAAGAGGGGGAAGAGTGTACCTGCTGCTGGCACCACGGCTGCCTGCCCACCCATACTCATCCAGCTCTGTGCCCCTGTCAGCCCACAGTGCGCCGATACTGCAGGGATGGGCTCAGCCACGCTCAGCAGCTCCTCACACATCCCTCTGCTCACCCCCATGGGTGCGCATCACTTTCCCAAAATAGGACGAGGGGCCTTGCACCCTCCCCAGAGTCCTCTGGCAAGGAGGCTACCCCTCCTGGGCACCCAAAATCCAGGTGTAGCAAACTGGTTTGGCTGCCCTTGACACAGGAGGCAGCCACGTGGCACAGGAGGTGGCCACGTGGCACGTTTGCCCACCTTTGGACTCGCTGATGTGTGTCCAGGACAGTGGGTCCAAGTGCTGATAAGACCTGGGGCTGCAGGAACACTGTGGGTGGGCACCGAGCAAATCCTGCTATGGGCAAGCGACATATGCATATGGGTGACTTGGAGCTTGGTCCTGCCCCAGGTAGAGATGTTTGCAGCCCTGGGGGAGGCAGAAAGCAAAACCTGTGACCTCCTGTCATGATGGTGAGGGAGGGTGAGTCCAGATGAAGCCACAAAGGTGATGAGAGGCTGGAGCAGCTCTGCTGTGGGGACAGGCTGGGAGAGCTGGGGTGGCTCAGCCTGGGGAGGAGAAGGCTGCAGGGAGACCTTAGAGCACCTGCCAGTGCCTAAAGGGGCCGGCAAGAAAGCTGGGGAGGGGCTTTGGGCAAGGGCAGGTGGCGATGGCACACGGGGGAATGGCTTTACATGAGAGAGGGGAGATGGAGATGAGAGATGAGGCAGAAATTCTTCCCTGTGAGGGCAGCGAGGCGCTGGCCCAGGCTGCCCAGAGCAGCTGTGGGTGCCCCATCCCTGGCAGGGCTCAAGGCCAGGCTGGACGGGGCTGGGGGCAGCCTGGGCTGGGGGGAGGGGGCCCTGCCTGTGGCAGGGTGTGTATGTGGACTAGATGGTCTTTAAGGTCCCTTCCAACCCACCCCATTCTGTGGTTCTATGACAGCCCTGTCTCTGATAACTACTTGATGTTGCGCCAAGAAACAGGGTCAATGCACAGCCCCAGAGCCCCATGCCTCCTGGGCCACACAGCCTGTGGGACGTAGGTGATGTGCAGGTGCCAGAGATGGACCAGTCCACACACACAGGTCCTGAATTTGCCCAATTATGGGAGTCATTTGGTGTGCAGGTGAATCAGGAACAGTATCTCATGGGCTGGATGAGGCTGGGGAATCATTTAGGTTGTAAAAGACCTGTAAAATCACCAGGTCCAACCATTAACCCAGCACTGCCAAGCCCACCACTAATCCATGGCCCCGAGCGACACTTCTACATGTCTTTTAAACACCCCCAGGGACAGTGCCTCCCCCACCTCCCTGGACAGCCTGTGCCAGTGCTGGACACCCTTTAAAGGTGGTGTGAGCAGCCATAAAGGCAACCTGGTTGGAAGGGGAAAACTACTGAACAGAAGAAAAATGTCTGGTGAAATATGGACTGATATGATGCCTGCCAGCCTGGGCTCTGCCAGCCCAGGAGCTCAGCCTGGGAGCCAGGAGCATCCCTGAGAAGGGCACCTGGCATCTCTGAAGCGCAGCTGGCTACAGAGAAACCAGAGACAACCTGAGATACCAGCAGTAAGTGCAAACCCAAGGACCTGTAATGGCAACTTATGGTCTGAAAAGGTGAAAAATAGCCTGGGAAAATGGGGGGAAAACATCCTGAGGAAGTAAGAATCGCGAACTGCCACTGGTTATTCTAATCACAAAAACAGGAAAACAGTCTGAAAAAATAAAAACTGGTCAGAGAACAGAAGACATCACCATCATCTGTCAGCTGTTTGAGATGAAAACCAGAAAGTAACAGCATATACTGGCTGCTCAAAGTGGTGGTGTCCTACGCCCTCTTATGTCTCTATGATAGAAAAATGTTCATATAAACATGACATTAAAAAGTTCTCTGAGAGAGGAAAGTAAGAATGGGATGGTTGGGTCCCCCTCTGGGATCTGTCTAATGTGCTTGCTATTGCAAACATATATAATATATAGATACATGTGCTTATAAGTCTATCAGAAGTATATCTAACATTACATTAATTATAAATTTGCTCCACTAGCGATAAGATTGTAGTAATCCATAATACTATATATATTTGATTGCTGCTATTATTGATTGCTGCTTTTATGAATGTTGCTATTAATTGCTTGTTGCTATAATTAATTACTGCTATATTACCGATTGCTGATAATAGTGTTGTACATTGTAATAGTTTGATACACCACAGGTATACTTGCTAGCAGTGATTTTTGTGGTATTTGAGGCAATGTGTAATGAAGTAGAGAAATTTAGTGCTCAAGCTTCCGTGTCCCTGTGTATTACAGAATCCTACGGACCCATGGCCATGAGGTCTACACCCCCACACGCCTGGGACCCTTTCGATGGTGACATGGGGTCAGGCTGGGTTTGGGGTCCAGCAGCAGGGTGGGCTTGGCGGGGGCATGTGCTGTGTCTCGCTGAGGCTGGCTTTCAGTGACACAGCTCCTGCGGAGCATCTTGAGGTACGGCCTCAGTGCAGGAACCCGTAGCCATGCTGGGGGGCTGCAGAGGGGGCTACATGCCCTCAGCGAGCCCGCGGCAGGACAGGACCTGCCCACGCTGGCCATCACCCTCCACAACACGGACATCCTGGTGCACGAGGAGGACCTGCAGCTGGACCTGCGGCTGCGCTTTGAGCTGGCCGTCGATGGGGAGCCGCCCTACGTGTGGGACACCACCCAGCGGCTCCCCGAAATAGCCCCTGAGAGGTGCTGCAAGAACTGCAACGCGCCTCTGCCCAGGAGCCCTGGGGACAGACGGAGCTCGCAGGCATCACACCCCGTCCTCAGGCCCCGGAGAACACAGAAGGGACAGAGGAGACGGGACAGGCAGGACGCAAGGGCTCCTGGGCGGGCAGAACGCAGTGACACCAGCAGCACGGACCTGCATCCGGATGGCCAGGAGGACCCTCTCCCCACCGCGGTCCCCACGTCTGCCCCATCCCTGTCCTCTGCGGTCAGTGAGCCAGTCCCCACATCTACATCTCCCCCATCCCTGTCCTCTGCAGTCCTGGAACCAGTCCCCATGTCTCCCCCGTCCCTCTCCCCTACAGTCCTGGAGGGGACGCAGAGTGTTGAGAAGCAGGCCCTGCCCCACACAGATCAGAGGGGCCTGCGGCAGAGGTCTGCTGTGCAGCGCGTCGTGCAGTCCTGGCAAATGCTGAAGGCCAGCATGCAGAGGAACATCGGGGATAAGGTGGATGAGCTGTTGGAGCCAGAGAGCCCGGAACCCAGCAGCACCACGGAAGGCAAGCAGAGGCTGACATTCAACCTCTTGTCTAAGGTCGACACACTCTTCCACGCTGCGGATTTGGAGGATTGAGGAGCACCGGCAAGAAAAGGTGGGATGGGAGAAGCGTCGGCAGAGCAAGCGCTGCACGGGAGGATGGGGATGGTCTGGGCTGCCTTGTGCAGCTCTCACAGCTGTGTCGTTCGGGAGGTGTTTCTGTAGGACAAGATACTGTGGTCTGGGAGTGTTGGGATGGCGGTGAGAGCTGCGATGGCCTTTCACCGATGCTTGATGTGGGCAAGAGGAGACGGCCCGCTGGGCACCCACCCAGTGCAGGTGGCAGATGATGGAAAGAAGTACCTGGAGCCCCTCTTGGTCCCCAGGATGTCACTGTCTGCCCGCTGCCACCCTGCCTGGAGGGGAAGGCAGGACTATGCCTGGTTTGCTGCCCATGCAGCCCCCCAGGACAGGGGAACTGGAGGGAGGCAGCGGGAAAAGGGGCTGCAACTGGGAAGCATCAGGGTGGGAGGATGGAAGGAGGAAAGGGCTCATCTTGAAAAGCAGCCAGTGACGAGCTCTGTCCCCACAAATGCGAGACCTCGACAGAGAAACCAGAAGTGAACGCCAGTTTTTATTGACTGATTAAAACAGTAGTTTCCTAAAAACATCCCCGAGATCTCCTCAATTACTCAGTGAGGGTCTTGCACACCTGAAGCTGAGAAAGGTGGCTTTTCAACAGCTGAGTACGGTAGCAAGCTGAGAAAAGAACCCTTCCCCAATATACACGGCAAGAAAGATTCCAGCCGCAACACATACCAACCCAAAGAAAATAAACTGAGAATCTAGAAGGCCAGGGGGAGCTCACACTGTGCCAGGGAACCTGGCTGCCTGTGAGCCCATCGGGATGCTCAGCCACCACCAGTTCTGGGTCGGTAACCTCAGGAAGATGTCTGAGCTGCTGGACACTTCCCTGCCTCTGCCAGAGCCGGGGAGGGGGGGGGGGGGGAAGGGCAGGGCCCCCACCGCTGCAGGGCCTTGGTGGCTGCTGGGGCATGATGCCCAGTGTCCCCCGGGGGGTGGGACAGGCCCCTGCACCGTGGAAGCAGTGTCCTCCAGAGCTATGAGTGGAGCAGGGACAGTGCTAGCAGGGGGGACAGGTACTGGGGCCGCTCTGTGCCATCCTCATGCTGGTGGGGCTGGCATGTCCCCAGCTGTCCCAGGTCCCTGCTCCATCCTCGTTTCAGACTGTCCCTCCAAGGAGCCTTTTGGGAGCACTCCTGTAGCTCCAGCCATGCAGCCCCAGTTGTCCTTCCCCTTCCCCTGGGGCCAGGGGCTGAGCTCCCCACCAGGGCACTGCCCATGGCCCCAGTGGGCACAGGGCTCTCAGACTGCCAGCCTGGGCAGTCCCGCAGTAGCCGGCTGGGCACCTCTGCCGGCCCCGGTGAGGGATGCACAGCCTCGGCATCGACGCCATCCTCCAGCCCCATTTCTCTGGGACCAAAGCCGCAACGAAGACCCACAGATGAATGTAAAAGAGGAGTCCTGGCAGCAGTAGCAGCAGCAGCCGGGAGATGCCCCCCGAAGCTGCTGAGAGGCTGCAGGGAGGAGAATGGCATGGAGCCTGGGAAGGTTGTGCCACGGGACTGGGTACATGGGGGAGGCTCCCATGCTTCATGCTCCCAGCAGCTTCTTGACCATGTAGCCTGGCATGCTGTAGAGGAAGAGGGCGACCATGATGAGGAGCAACAGGGCCAGCAAGATTTTGATGATGAGCCACTTGTAGCGTGTGCAGATGAGGTATCTGATGGACTTGAGTGGGTTCAGGAACCAGAGGAAGGCTGTGTCCGGGCGGCTGCAGGGGAAGCAAATACCCATCATTAATGCCACTGCCACGGAGTAGGGATGCAGGGCAGGCAATGCAACATGGGCACAGTGTGCAAAGGGAGGTATGGGATCCCCTTCCCTGGGTAAACCTGCACAGAGTGAAAGAGCCCAACCAGGATGATCAGGCAGGTGGACATGGGGAGTCAGCACCACACATTCCAGATAAAGTAATGCAGGTTGGTGAGGGAGTGTGAGGATGCCAGTTGACACTGGAATCTGGTAGTGAGGACTGGAGGGGAGAAGAACGTGGTGGGAGGCCAAGGAAGGGGACAGAGCCAAGAAGAGAGGTAGAGGAGGATCAGAGTAAGGAAAAGCAGTGGGACTGTGGATAACAGGCAATGGGGGGAACCAGTAGAGATGGCTCTGCCCCTGACCCTTGTTCCTACATCCCCCAGTGTGACCCCTCCTCGCCTCCCCATGCCTGGCTTGCTCCCCGGGGCCACCCCACAGCATGTCCCAGAAGCCCAGGTGCCTGCTGAGGAGTGGGGTTTCCTACTTACTTGGGTTTCTCCAACGGATCAGGCTCATTGCGAGCCAGCCCAGCCGGGGATTTCTCTGCCTCCTCTTCCGTCAGAAGGTGCAGCTCAGCCTCGACTTTCCCCTGCATGGAGCAGAGACTTGTGCTGAGACCTAGGCAATGGTCCCCACCCCATTCCCCCAAGACATGGTGACAGAGGGGACCTGAGGGAACAGAGGCAAGTGGGGGTGGGGGGTGGGGTGGAGGGTGACTGTAAAGCACGCAGTCCCCAGGATGTAAAATCCCTCCCTTTTTCCCATTCTTACAGTGACCTCCAGCTCATCATTCTCATCTCTGGCCACGAACGGCCACCAGCCCTTCACCCGCTTCTGCTTGAAGATGGAGATCATGGGCATCTCTGCCTCGTTCGTCACCATCTCCAGGCTGCACTGTTTTGCCGTCTTGGCTCCCCGGGGGAAGCGGTTCAGGTCCAGCTCAATGGCCCCTGGCAGAAGAAAGGGGAGCACAGATGCTGGCACTCCCAGAATCTGGAGTCCTTGGCTGGAGGTGGGCTGAGCCAGCATCTCCTGCCCTAGAGAGCAACTTTGAACTAGATCTGGGAACTAGAAAGCTGCTGTCTTTGCTACAGAAGCAGCCTTTGAACAGCAGCAGTGCAGACAAGGGCTCTCATCTTACCAGCAGCATCTAAAGGAGTTTGTAAGATGTTGTGGACCTGAGAAGTAGAGCTGCCCTTCCAGGTTCTGTTCCTATCCAGGCTTTGTCTCAACCCACACTGCTCCCTGCTTGGCCAACCACGGGCTCCTTGCTGGCTGCCCCATTGCCCCAGCACAGCGGACCCCCTGCTTACCAAGGAAATCATCAGCTGAGAAGTGGTCAGCATCCCAGACCTGCAGGGTGAGGCGAGCCGGGATCTTGTACTCTGTCTCATCCCAGGAGAACATGGACTCCTTCTTGGAGATGACTATCTTCTCCTCTGCCATCAGGTAGTCAAAGGGGAAGATGTAGCGCCAGTTGAAGTTGCCTTCACCAGTGAGTGAGTGGTAATGGACATCTGTGTCTTGCTTGTCCTCCTGCTGACCCTTCAGCCACCTGCAAGACCCAGAGGGGTGGCAATGTGTTACAGGAGGAAGGAGAGGGCATAGGACCATCCCACCTGTGTAGCCAGGATGTCTCCAGGACAGACTCAGAAGGACCTAAAAGATGTGAGCAATGGGCTGGGGCTGCTGCATTCACCACAGCAGCACCTCCAAGGGGCAGAATAGGCATGAAGGCAGGAGGACCCTAGAGGGAAGAGGGAAGTTTGAGAGCCAGAAATGCAAGCAGGTTGTCAGAGGTCTTTCTCTGGGTAGGGAGATGTTAAAGAGATGGACAGGAGCAGGGAGCGTTGCTGGGGAGTCTGGAGCGGAGCATGCTGGAGGGATGTCCCCATCCTGCACTGGTGGAGTGGACAAGTCCAGGGGAGATTGTAGAGACCTTCTCACTCTACCTCAGGGTAAGCAGGTGTCCCCTGATGGCAGCTAGGTCTGTGCTGGTCACCGCAGGCTCCCTGTGTCAGGGCATATCTATCTGAGCCCATCAGAGGTACTGAGGGCCTGATGAAGGCTCTGCTTGAGGGTAGGGGCGTCTCTGCTAAGCCAGTCTCCAGCAAAGGGAACTGAAGTGCCCAGCTCAGCTAGGCATCACGGGATGGATGATGGATGGGTGGGATCCACCGTCACTGGAGACAGTGCGGTCCCAGCAATGCCATCCTGGGAGACAGGGTGGCCACACCGACCTTGCCATCAGATATGCTTGTACCCCCAGTTTTCTGGCTCCAGTGAGCAGGATTCCCAGAGAAAAGGGGACACAGAAGACGTTCCATACCTGCGAGTCTTGGCCCTGGGAAAACACAGCTTTAATTTAGATTCTAGGTGCCCCCTGGAGCCTTTCTCTGATGAGCCTAGGTATCTCCATTCCCCAGGGTGCTCTCAGGGTCTTTTTTGCACATCTGTTCCGAGGGGCTGCAGCCAGCACAGACACGACCCCATGCTCAGGCACCCAGTGCAGGGTTGTTTGCTCAGACTCTGAGCGTGCCAATGCCCTGCTCTACTTCACATAACACAAAGGTCAAGCAATCCCCCATCACACAGATGGGGAGGGGCTGGAGCATCTTGGATTCAGGGCTGTTGCAGAAAAGCCACTGGGCTGACAGGACCCAAGATGCCAAAACAAACCCATTTTTTTTCAGATCAGCATGAGGTGCAAGTAGAGGAACCCTGGTGTGAGCTGGTGAGGCTGCAGAGGAAGCACTGAGCAGTTTAACAGACTGGTAGGGCATAGCCAGCCAGCAGCCTGAAGCACCACTGCATTGGCTTGAGGTCCTGTAAAGAACTGGGATGTGCGTCCCCACATCTCTGTACAGGCCCGTTTTGGAAGGGGCTTTCCCTTACTGCTGGGTGAGAGGGAAGTGGAGATGGAAATTAATCTCTCATTTAGCTCCAGATGCTGGAACTGGAGGTTGCAGGGCTGAAATGCCAAGTGGGGAGATCAAGACAAGCTCAACAAGGGGAAGTGGGGCAGACAGGACCAAGCAGCGAGGCCTTGGCCATTACCCCCTGACACAGATGTCAGACATCTCTCCTGCCAGGAAACATCACCTTCCAAAATCACCTCATCAGTGTTCCAGATAACAACCTGCAGCTCAAAGCTGGGCAGCCAGGCCAGGCACAGCAGCGGGTCGTGCAGCCAAGAGAGAGGGAGAGGCAAGAAACACAGCACAGAAGACAACGGCAGCATTGGTGCTATCTGACCTTGCACCACAGTTCACGTTGTACCCCATCCCCATGCCAAAACCAGCTCAGGGACCCCAGCAAGTGCTATCACCCACCCCAGGGAGAAGCAGAGGAAGTGATGCTGGCACGCCACGCTGTACCTACCCCCTGACAAAAATGTCACTAGATTTCTCGCCAGTGAAGTAGTCATCGTCCTCCAGGATGACCTCATCTGTGTTCCACACTATCACTCTAAGCTCATATCTGGCAGGAGAAAGGGAGACAAGGAGGTGAGGTGCAGAGGCAGGGGAAGGGGCAGGAGGGAATGGGGTGATGCTGCCAGAAACCAGGGGCAGGCACTGAGAATCTTATCTGAGGGATCAGGACAGAACAGGAGGGGGATCCGCACAGGGGCTCAGATCAGCCTAGGCAGGGTGAGTAGAGCAGCGCAGAGAGCTTTATCTCCCTCCACTCTGAACCTCTGCAAGGTCCACACCAAAGGCTCAAGGGGACACCCTAGGCTTGTTCTTAGGTAGGTCTGTGCCTAAAAACGGGGTCTGCAAAACAGAGTCCAGCTCTCTGCCTGGTTACACCACCTTACTCAGCAGGGCTGTCGCCCCTTAGAAATGGGCGTCACAGTCCCCCTTAGGTCTCCAGCAGGTTCAGGGGCTCTGAGAGGTGCCCAGCACTGTCTTTTGTGTGAAGCAGCTTGGGTTTTCTCAGTCACATTGGGTTTGGTTGGGAATTCTGGTGGTGGAGGAAAAGCAGAAGCCAGATTCCTTGCAGGGTGCAGCTGCAACATGGAAAGGCTGGAGGATGGTGGAAAGGCAATGCAGCCATGTGGCCACAAGCACAACACATTGCTGAAAGTACCAGGGAGTCCAGCAGGTGAGAGGAACGGGATTTACAGCTTCCTTAACCCACCTCCTCTGCTATCTTCTTCTGGCATTGCCCTGGCTGAGTCAAGCTGTGGGACTACTGCCACCTCTTCCAGCCCCCTCCTGTCTGCACCCATGGGTTGGCACTTGTCCCATGCACTGCCTCTCCAGCACCTAGCACTGCCTGCTGGTGTCAGGTGCTCCCAGCAAAGACAGGGGAGATGGATTAACCCCTAGGACAATAACCAGGCACAATCTTGCTTGAAACAGGCTATCTACCTGCAAACTCTCTTGTCAGCCCATCAAGAGGAACATCTCAGCTCCAGCCCATGGGTCACTGATGAGCACAGCTCTCCTGGGTTGCACTTTAGACAGCTTCTGCCTTTCCAGTCCACACTGCTGTCTGGAACTTGCCCTTGGCCTCAGCTTTCCTGCAGCTGCCTGTCCTGCTGCTCAGACCCCAGCTGCAGCCCACTGGGGTCAAGGCACATTCTCTCCATCCAAGGCATTGTCTGCTGGGCATGGATATGCAAGAGACTCCCGCCAGGATGCTCAGTGCCATCCCTGTATCCCAGCTGTGGAAGTGGGAAAACAGGCCCAAAGGCACAGAGTAGCACAGTAAGGCAGGACTAGGAGGGATGTCGAGGGAAGAAACTTCTTTTTTCTCTCTAAATGAGTTGGGAGAGGGCAGGGTGGGGAGGAAAGAACTCTGTATCACAATGTCTGTTGGCTGCTCTGAACTGCTTGGATTGACCAGCTCTGTCTCAGTGACCTCTTCTGTCCCAGGCTCCAGCCATCACCTCCTGGAAAGGGCCTGGGGATACCTTTGCCCTGGGCCAATCCTTGCCCTGGGCTAACCCTGCCCTTTCCCAGGAGGGGGTCAGGACTGGGTGCACAGGTCTGCCCTGGCTGGGGACTGGGTAACCATTTAATTTCCTAGTCTGTACAGATGAGAAAGATGGGGAGCTGCAGGGAATGGAACAGACAGGATAACACCCTTCAGGAGTGGCGCTGGAGGGGGCAGACGTATCTCGATGCCTCCAGTCTCGGGATCAAATGCCAGCATGGGCAAGGTACCCAGGCAGAGGGCTGGGCTGGGCCATGGAGCATCAGCAGGAGAGGGGAGAAGCAGGGCTTCATCCCCAGCCCTGAGTTTTCCCTGGGGTTGGCTGGCTAGGAGGTTCCTTACTTCTTTGGTTTCCTGGGAGAAATATCAGTGGCAGGGCCGGGCGCTGGCATGTCCATGGGGAACATATCCACCCACATCTCCAGGCGACCCTGCAAGGTTGGAGAGGTGCAGTCAGCTCCCCTTGCCCCTCCTTGCCCCCCATCACCCAGCAGTAGCCCCAACTCCAGCATCTCTTGCCCTTCAACACCAGTCTGGCTATGCCAGATGCGGAGCACGGCAAGGTTCCCCCATGCCTAAGTCCTTTTCCTTGCAGGAACTTCCTTCCCTCCCTGCAGAAGTGTCCCATGGCATGGCATGATGCCAAGATGCATGGGCATGGGGTCAGGGGACCAAGGGACTTGGGGATATGAAATGAATCATAGAATCATTTAAGTTGGAAAAGACCTTTAAGATCATCAAGTCCAACCATTAATCCAGCACTGCCAAGCCCACCACTAACCCATGCCCTTGAGTGCCACTTCTACACATCTTAAAAGCTTCCAGGGGTGGTAATTCCACCAGGTCCCTGGGTGGCCTGTGCCAGTGCTGGACAACCCTTTCAGTGAAGAAATTTTTCCTGATATCCAATCTAAACCTCTCATGGTGCAATGTGAGACCAAAATGGATGCAGGCTGGAGCATGAGTGGCATTGAAGATCTGCTAGTGTCAACAGGTGACTGTTAAGGGCTGTTGATGCCCAAATGCTTCCCCTGCCTCCACTGCCCACAACAAGGTGGGTTATGGGTGGTCTGCCCAGCTGACATCTCTACTCTGCAGCATGGGCTGCCTCCACTTCTGCTCTGGGACTTTGAGGACCTGCTCGATGCCTGGCTTGTCAGGGTTCAGCAGCGGACGTGTCTCCACGTGCTCCGGGACCAGCTTGCAGCCTGCCCATGGGATGTCTTCCCAGTGGCGCAGAACAGTCAGGGCCAGGTGTTCATCTGTCTGCTTCTTCTGACCTGTGTGGGCAAAGGGAGGGCTGAGCTTGGAGAACCAGGCAGAGACACCAGGAACAGCAAACAACCCTGTTCCTTTAACCCTGCTCCAAGGGTGCAGAACTGCCTGCTAGCTACTCCTCTCCATTTCCTTGTGTACAATTTTTCCTCCAGCCAACACTTCCTAACTCCTCTCTTTCTCCCCTCTCTAACCCTAGTCGTTTACAGAAGGCCCAAATCCCCTGCCAGTCTATGTTTTGCCAGGCTGAACAAGCTCCATATCCATTGACCATGTTCTCCTCCTCTTCTGCACTCCTCCTGCACCTTCTGCACCTGTCTTCACCTTTCCTGTGCATATGCAAGTGCGCTGGGACACAACTGTTATTTGGGGATGCAGTTACATGGAGTAACCCTTCCTGGAAAGGCCAGGGTGGGCTGTCTTCATTGCTCTTTGGGCATACACTGCCAGGAGAAAGTTTTCAAAGGTAGCTTTGGTGGTGCTATGCCACGGATGCCCATGAGTGATTCTGAGAGCAACCTGCTGGCCTAGGTGGTCTATAAGACTCTAACTGGTCACACACTTGAAGGTCCATTTAAGGTGGTGGATGAAAAGTGCAGTGCTGCTTTGGGGTAATGGGGCCACTACATCCATCTCCAATCCTGGATGATAAGGGGTACCCCAGGCCCTTGCTCCCCTCCACAGCCTTCATCCCGTGGGGCAGATACCATTTTCATCCTCAATCTCTGTGGGGCCGGTGAAGACCCTGTTGGCAACTTTCACTCTTCCTCCTGGCCCAAAGTGTGGCCCATCCACCTTGCCATCTTTGCACAGCTTGGACAGGATTTGGGAGGGCTTCATGGGGTCACGCCAGGTGTTATAACCATATCTGTGAATAGGAGGGCAGGGTCAGTGAAGTAGTAGCAAGATTTAGAGGAAAAAGCTATTTTGTTCCCCTGTGCCAGCAAAACAAATGTTGCTGCCACAGAGGACCCAGGATTCACAGGGAAAGGACCTGAGGCAGCAAATGTGAAACTTAGAGCAGACTAGGTCCCTCGGTGCTTCGACTCTATACTTTGCTAACACCATTCCACCCCAGCCCCTCTACTCTGTGCTGACTCAAACCTGAAATTCCCAACACACCCCACTTGACTCCTGATGCTCAGCATTGCTGCCTTGGCCCTGCTGCTATTTCAGCTCAGGCCTTACACCTCGACCGAGTCCCACCAGAGCCCCTCATTCCCTTCCTCCCTGCCCTGGGCTTCTTACAACCCACTCCACTGCTGCTCTGCCCTGTGGGTCACAAAACCTGTCTTAAGAGAGAGGGTAGAGCACAGACTCCTCCATTAGCAGGCAATAAAGGAGGAAGGTTCCTACAGGAGATATAGGCTGGGTGTGGAAGATGAGACAGGCATGGGTCCAGGCAGAATGTTGGGCAGAGAAGGCTTTGCTCATACATGGAGTAAGTCTGTGACATCCCACAGGTAGCTCGGTGCTTGCTGTAGTAGCGGTTCTCCAGATCAATCTTGGTCTCCCCAATGAGGTCGTCAGTCCCCACCAAGTCCCAGTCGTACACTGCCACTGTCAGCATGGACTCCATGGGGAAGGTGGCCTCGATGTCAAAGGATCTAAGCCAGGGGAAAGCAGGTGAGGGGAAAGAGAAAAGCTGTTGAAGGTTTTGGTGGCTACTCAAGACAGACACATGGGTGAGGTGGGTCTGTTCCAGTCTTAGGACAGCGTTTAATTTGAACCTACTGATGCAGGACGTTTGAGGTAGGGGCTTTAACTCAGTCTTTGCACAGGCTGTTTCAGATCCAGCAGCCCTAGACACGAGGTGGCACAGGGCAATTGCTTGACCTGGATGTCTCAATAGCCCTGAAACTAAGTTTGTGTGTCACTGGAGAGCCAAGCCACACTCCCACTTGAGTTTAGGCCTAATGGTTCCTGAGGTAAATACTTAACCTTGATCAGATATGAACATCTCTTAAATAGCCTTTACTACATTGATCATACAGCTGGCAAAGAAGGACAGGCAGCTGAAATGAAGATGCCTACACTGCTTGCAAGGAAAGTTCTGTGTGATGAGTCCCATCTTTTGAGCTCAAGCAGCAGCTGTGGGACAGCAGGTCCAAGGGCTGGCAAGCTTGGCTCAGGCTTAGCTCATCACCTCCAGGTGCAGACAGGTAACAGGGCTGGGGCAACTCACTTTCCAAAGACAGGATTCAGCTGCTTGGAGATGTAGTTCTCCTTGTCTTTGATGTCCGTCTTCCCCAGCTTGATGGCAATATAGGGGTCAGCTTTCCCATTGATGTCAGCTGGGTGAAGGTCTGTGGCCTGTGCAGAAGAGATGTGATAGATCAGTGCCATGCACGGTAGTGGAGAATTCAGAGGTGGCCCCCTTCTCCATCCCTGAGAGCATCTGGCCTTGCCTGGCCTCAGGCATGTGGCAAAGCACTTTGGTCCCCCTAAACAGTGTCTTCATTTAAACCGGGGGTAAATCCTGCCTTGTGTTAACCCCTGTCCCGGTTTGGGGAGGGGCTGGGGCTGGCTGTGTCTCCTCAGAGAGACGTAACCACAGTCTCCTTTGTCATTTCTTTCATCTATGGAAAGAAACGAGCTCCTCTAAAGAAATACCCAGAGCAACAACCTGACCAAGATGTTGACTGTCCCCTTCCCCTCTTCCACTCACTATATTCGAGCCAAGGGCTGCTGGCTTCTGCCTGTAAAGGGGGTGATTATCCCCAAACTCTCCAGTCCCAACCTCCATCATGGCACACATGGGCAGATGCCTATGCTAGGACACATCCAACCAGTCCTGGTTGTTGGTGGTGCTGACCAGGCTGGTGTCTACTATTGCAGCCTCAGTCTGTTGGTGATGGATGGGAGACTCGCTACCCCATTGGGCAATGGGATGCAGCACTAGATGGAGAACCATGCTAGCAGGAAATGTAGCTAAAAGGAGGTTGCATTTGTAAAACACTGGGACAAGGTGGTGACAAAGGGCAGCCCACGTGCTTCTAGCAGGCCTGAGATCTCTCTCAAGTCCCCAGCTACAGCACCTTGCTCACATGCTTGGGGACACGAGGATGACCAGTTTAGGGGTCAGGAAAAGACTTTTTCCAGAGCACGCTCCATATACAAAGAAAAGTGCATTAGCTAGATTTGATCAATAATCATGCAGTGCATGTTCAAGGAGGTGCCATGCCCTTTAACTAGATCTCTTAGATCCTGCCAGCTCCCATTCTGCTCCACAGTGAAGCATCACTGAGGTGTGGTGGCTATGTAAGGAAACAGCACCCCCCAGTCTGGGCTGATCAAAATTATTCACTTAAGCACTAGGACAGACACACAATCCATCCTGCATACCAGAAGAGAAGTCTCTGGATCTAGCAGTAGCTTGGATCTCTCTTGCTCCCAATGCTTGGAGCACAAAGCTATGGAGACACTGTTTAAGTCCCATCAACGAGCTGCTTCAGTCCTCATGCTGCATCCTTGGCCCTGATGCACTGAGAACTAAACCCCAACATCCCTACAGCTCTGGGACCACCTCCCCAACACCCTTACAGCTTTGGGACCACCTCCCAAACATCCCTACAGTTCTGGAACCAGCTCCCCAAAATCTCTACAGCTCTAGGACCACCTCCCCAACATCCCTACAGCTCTGGGACCACCTCTCCAACGTCCCTACAGCTCTGGGACCACCTCCTCAACGTCCCTACAGCTCTGGGACCACCTCCTCAACGTCCCTACAGCTCTGGGACCAGCTCCCCAATGTCCCTACAGCTCTGGGACCAGCTCCCCAACGTTCCTACAGCTCTGGGACCAGCTCCCCAATGTTCCTACAGCTCTGGGACCAGCTCCCCAAATCCCTGCAGCTTTGGGACCAGCTGCTGGGCATGTGCCATGGGAGGGAGCGCAGGATCACGCCTTACTACACCACACAGTTATACTCACCCGCACAACATAGACTCGGACCAGGACGTTGATGGGATCATTGCTGGGGATCCCCTGGAACATGCCGAAGTTGGGGTCATATCCTGCCTCCTTGGTGATATCATCAGGGAGCGGCACTTTGTAGACACATATGGAGCCCTAGTGCGAGTTCACAGCCCAATGAGTCTGGCTGCCCAGGGGCTCAGGGTAAGCAGACCCATCCCAAACCACCTTCCTGAGGACTCAGCCAATATTCTTGTTCCTAGCCACGTGCTAGAGCAGACAGGCCAGATCTGGAAAATTCCTCCACCACACAAGAACCTCTTCAGGGATTGCAGCCATGAGCAGAGAAATTGGACAAAGGGAAGGAGGCCTGCAGAGGAATCGGCCTAGCAAGGTGCTCATGGACAGGGATTTCCAAGAGTAAAACTGGCAGGAGGACAAAAACAATGGGAATACAAGGGTTGACAAAGAATGGTCTGGGAAGTCTGTGAACTACCAAATGAAATGCTGCTTGGTTTCTGTGCTCTCAAAGCATCTGATCCTAGCTAAGGGTGGAACTGTCTGCTCATCTCCTCTGCTAAGCAAACAAGGGCAAAACTGGCATCAACAGGCTTCATCTGGCCAGGATCACACCCTCAAAAAAGTTCTTGTTCAAGAATCTTACAACTGATAGATGTGCTCCTGCATTGCCTGGGGACTGGCAATGGTGCAATGTGACTGTCAGCCCTAGGTGACCAGTGTTGGTGAAAAATGGTTTACAGACATAACCCAGGGCACAACTTATTTCCACAGTGGGCAAGAAAGAGAAATTGCTTTTCCCTTGGCCTTCTGTAAGAATCATCAAGGGTCTGTTTGCCTGCAGATCACCACCGCTGTGGATGTGCTCTTTAAAGATACCTGATCTCCGGGGCTATCCTTGGAGGCTTTCCCTCCCTGCAAGGGGCTGCAGCTGGGTCAATGCAAAATGGCTTCTATGGCATCCAACCTCTTCCTGCTAAACCAGCGTTAGCAAGGAGAGAAAACTGCTGGCAAGGGCTTCCCAAGCTCAACAACCAAACTCACTTTGAACCTTCCCACTATCCGCTCCTCTTCTGTTGCATTGTCATCGTTGTCCCCAATCTTCCCACGGAGCAGGTTGAAGGTGTGCAACCAGTCCTCAAAGTTATCAAACTCTGCTTCCAGCTCTTTGTTGAAGACCTGAGATGGCAGAAAGTTAAAGGACAAGAATTAGATGGGGGTGGGAAAGGTGATGAAAAGATGTGGTGACTACCTGAGTTAACTCAGAGGGAACCTGGGCTCCCAGTGCCCAGTTCTCTAAGGAGGGGAAAGGATCTCCAGGGTCATTAGTTTGGACCTTGATGCCACAAGCACCTCCCTGAATGGGTAATGTACAAGAGGGAAGCTCAGCTGAATGAGGCAGCTGTCTGCCCTCTGTGCAAGATCCAGGTTCAATCTCCTTCTGAATCCCAGAATCACAGCCTTTAATCCTAATAAACACCACGGGCCAGCAGATTGAGCCAGAGCCCATACCCACTCTGAGTCCTGGCTGGGCCAGCCATAGCCAGGCTGGAAAACTCTTCCCTCCAGCCAGGGCACATCCAAGCTGCTACAAGGATGATTCTATCCCAGGGCACCCCCTTTTCCATACAACTTGTTACCTCTGACTCCTTCAGTCTATGGAGAGAAGCTAGCAGTCCCAACATCTCACCTAGGGTTTAGCTAACCCTCAGATAGGCAAGGTGCCTCATGCAGGGCTGATCCATCCTCCTCTGATCTCCAGGTGGCTGGCACTGCCATCCTGCCAGACTTCCAGCTTGCCACTGATCAGGCAGTGCCTTCTCATCCCCTGCTGACACACGTACCTTCAGTTCATCAATTTTCTGCTTCTTCTTCTTCTCGGGAAGCTCAGGGGCTGACGGTTGCTTCTTTTTCTTATCATCTTTGGGTGTCTTGGACTTCTCCTTGTTCTTCACTTGACCCTTGAAGCCTTTCATGGGAGAGTCATCAAGTTTGATTTCTGAATCCAAGGGGAAGCGGTGGGGAGGGAGGAGATGGAAATGAGGGTGAGGAGGGGTGGAGGGAACAGGGAGGGGGAACTTGATCAAGGTCCTTCAAACAGGAGAAGCATGAAAGCTGGCAGCTGCTACTGTCTGCAACTTGCATCCCAGCCCTCTCCTGTCTTTTCTTGACTCTGCCCAGTGCTGCCCAGGTCACAGCATCTTCAGGAGCCCAGAGGTCTCTGCACAGGGAACTTCCAGAGCTGACCTGAGCAGGAGGCATTTGGAGGACTACAGAACATGGACAGAGTGGTAGGCTCTGGGTAGCTTCAACAGCAGTCAGAAAACCTGATCCTGCCTACAGCATCTCCTTTTCTTCCATCCACTGGAGGCTTTTCCTGCTGTATGCAGCCTGTAGAAAAAAACCCCAGCCGAGGTATTGCAGAAGGGACAGTTCATGATGCTCAGCACCAGAGTACAAGCTGCTGCACTGAAAGAGGTGTTGCTCATGACCAGCTGCAACGACAGGTTGTTTGGGTCTCTGTTCAGAGCAACTGCCAGGCATGGACTTCAACTACATTGGGAACAGGCTGCCCGGAAAGGCACAGGACCACAGCATCACAGAGTGGTTGGGCTGGGCAGGGACCCCTGGGACCACCCAGCCCACCCCCTGCTCAAGCAGGCTCTCCTACAGCAGCTGCGCAGGATCGTGTCCAGGTGGGCTCTGGATGTCCCCAGAGAAGGAGACTGCACAGCCTCTCTGGGCAGCCTGTCCCCGTGCTCCGGCACCCTCAAGGGAAAGAAGTTTTTCCTGCTCTCCCCACGGAGCTCCCTGTGCTGCAGTTTGTGCCCGTTGCCCCTTGTCCTGTCGCTGGGCACCGCTGACAAGAGCCCGGCCCCGGCCCCCTGACACTGGCCCTTAAGGTACCTGTGTGCATCGCTCAGGTCCCCTCTCAGCCTTCTCCTGCCCAGGCTGAACAGCCCCAGCTCCCGCAGCCTTTCCTCACCAGGGAGATGCTCCAGTCCCTCATCATGGTGGGATGTTCAAAGAAAACTTCTCCCACCCCTCTACAATCCCCCTCCCTCACTGCCTCTGCCAGCTTTCATAACTGCTGGGCAATGCAGATGGGGACAGACAGATGATGAAGACTTATTGCGGAAGAGGAAAAGGAGGAAGGAATAGGAGTGTCAAGGGGAAATGGATCCTTCTGAGAAGACAGAAAGAAAACATTGTGGGGGGACGAAAGACACTCTCAGCAGCCCTGTCATGACAGCAAGGTTAGGGAGAAGCTACTTAGAGCTGTCTCCAAGCTTAGAAAGATCTGGACTCATCTTTCTCATCATACGAAGACTAGTCTTCCAAAAGAAACTAGGTTCTGTATTTTTCTCAGCTGATGGATTTTGCATTGCCCAGGCATGACAGCAATGTGCTGTCATGGGGACATGGAACATATGGAGAACAGAGGTGAAAGTCCTCAGGGAAACCTGTCTAAGCCCCGCTGGTGGGACTGGCAAGGAGCCTCTAGGCTGCATATGGACAAAGTCACCCTTGACCAACATGTCCCAACTCACCGGTATTCTTGGCCCACATCACTTGTGGTACAAAATCCATCTTGCCCAACTTTAGATATCTGCAACACCCCATCTGAGCTACAGACCCCTGACTTCTGTCAGAGAAAAATGCATTTAGGGCACAATTCATCTTATCGTAACAGTGTTGAAAGTAGGTCAGAGAACTTGCCCTAAAAATGCCTATTTTTCTTCAGTGCCTGTGGTAGAACAGCAGGCCAGGAGACCCCTACATGCAGGTAAAAGCAGTCAGATTAGATAAATCCCAGACCTTTTATCTGGTTCAATCCTCCTTTGTAAAACTGGAGCAAAATTAAAAAAATAATAATTTAAAGTCTCTTGCACAATGAGGATGGAAAACCCTATGAAGGTGATCTACAAGTTTCTGTTACTTGTGTGCTCAATGGACTTCAAGCACACAGTCCTGCACGGCCAAAGCGACAGGACTTTTAATGACATACTGACTTGTGATTGCACAAGAATGTCATAGAATCATAGAACATCTCAAGTTGGAAGGGACACATCAGGATCATCGAGTCCAACTCCCTGCTCCTCACAGGACTACCTAAAACCCAACCATGATGTCCTCTGACAATAACACAGATCCTGGTCAGTAGTCTGCATTACTTGCATGTGGTCTTCCTGCCAGCAGAGATGGGTCAGAGGCTGCCAGAATACCATGCTCTGGTTTGAGGTCAGCTGGCATTAGCATGTTAACCCAATGCAGCCCACACCAGGCCTGCATTCACAGGAATTTTTTCTGCATGGGGATATACAACATGCTGCGAGCACCCGGTTTGGCAGGACAGCAGCAGCAGGCTCTGAAAGGGATGCCCAAGCACTGAAAATTGTCCTGGTCCCACCTTTCTCTGCCATGCTCCCCTCCCGTTCGCATCCTGCTTACCCTCTGCAATGTCCACTTCCTCCTTCTCCTCCGCTTCTGCTGCAGCTGCTTCCTGCTGCCGGAGTTGCTGGGGGAGAAACAAAGGGAAGAGGAGGGGGGTGTTGTGCTGAGGTCTCTGCTCACTGGAAATGCCTAACTCAGGGTGACAGCTCTCTCTTCCCATCTCAGCTGCGAGCGAGGTTCTGGCAGTGCTGGAGAAATCAAAGTTGCTCAGCGCAGCCTACAGCACTGATGCTGTTAAATACCTGTATCCCAGTACAAACCAGCCACAAAGTCCACCTGGAGTGTACTCAAGGAAGAGGAATCCTGCTTGGTTCTTCCAGGTAAAGAAAAAAACTTTTGCCAACAGTCAGGCAAGGTTAGCACAGAAAGCAGCACAGCCCCAAGCCTTTGGAAGTAGCTGGAAATAGATGAGACCTCACAGGCAGGAAACATTTTCCTTTTCCCTACTACATCATCCCTCCTCTGCTCTGCACCCACCTCCTTCATCGTCTCAATTGAAGCAAAATACTTGGACCACCAGTCCAGCATACTCTCGTCCACCTCCTCCTCTTCTAGTCCCTCATCTTCTCCTCCTTTCTTCTTCTTTTTCTTTTTCTCCTTCTCTTCCTCAGACTGCTGGGACAAAGGAAGCAAAGACAGAGAAGAAGAGAGAGCAGATGAAAGTCAAATGTCTCTTCAAGCACAAAGGTGGTGGGTGAAGCGTCCAAGAAAGCAGAACCCTCCAGAGTGGGTGGCCTCATTAGCACTGTCCCCCTTTTACAGCCAGACATTGAGGCACAGAGCAGCAAAGCAAGATCACAGAACGGGTTAGGTTGGAAGGGACCTTAAAGACCATGCAGCTCCCACACCCCCTGCCACGGGCAGGGACCCCTTCCACCAGCCCAGGCTGCCCCCAGCCCCGTCCAGCCTGGCCTTGAGCCCTGCCAGGGATGGGGCACCCACAGCTGCTCTGGGCAGCCTGGGCCAGCGCCTCGCTGCCCTCACAGGGAAGAATTTCTTCCTCATCTCTCATCTCCATCTCCCCTCTCTCAGGTAAAGCCATTCCCCCGTGTCCCATCGCCACCTGCCCTTGCCCAAAGCCCCTCCCCAGCTTTCTTGCCGGCCCCTTTAGGCACTGGCAGGTGCTCTAAGGTCTCCCCGCAGCCTTCTCCTCCCCAGACTGAGCCACCCCAGCTCTCCCAGCCTGTCTCCACAGCAGAGCTGCTCCAGCCCCTGAGCATCTCCCTGGCCTCCTCTGGCCCCACTCCAGCAGGTCCATGTTCTTCTTATTTGGGGGCCCCAGAGCCGAACACCCAAGGCTCTAGAGAGATGCAGCATCAGAGTCCTGAGACATCTCCTTTCCATCATCCCTTTCATCCATGCATTTCCCAGGCTACAGCACCTGGATTGTACTTGGTAACAGTCCTCCCTCTTCCCAGTGAAGTACCCTGGGTCTTCTTCTTGGTACAATAAAGTCATTTGCAATTGATATCTGGTTGTGGTGGGAATAATCTGCATCTCGCCCACGGGGTGCTGTCTGTTCTGCTCCTCCTGGGACAGCTGGGCTGAAAAGTGCTGGCCCAGAAGAGCTTCCCAGTCTGCAGGAACCAGGCCATTGCCATATCTGCTGGTGAGACAGCACTGTTCTGTCTCTGCTTCAGGATGATGGGGAGTAGGACCCTGCCTATCTTGGGGTTGGTGAGGATGCACGGTCCATTGAAAACCACACAAAAGGGTGGGATAGGGAGTGGAGGGGTTAGGAGCAGGGATGAAGAGCAGATCCATCACTTACCACATCCACCTTCACCACTGCATCGGAGTTCTGTCACCCGGGGCGGAAGGGAACAGGGAGAGGGAGAGCAGGTTAGCAGCGCAGCCTCGGCCGAGTACAAATGCACACTGGCACATGCATGTGTTAGAAGTCACAGAAAGCTCCCCAGCGATGAAGGAACCAAACACCTTGAATGAAGAGCCCTGGCTGGGAAAGCTCTGACACACCAAACCCATCTCCATGGGGGATATGTCTCTCTGACATATCCCCCATGAACCACAGTCCCAGACAGCGAGGGACTGGGTCTGGAAAGATACTTTGACCTTCAGCATGGATAACATCTCTCTGCTCTCTTGGAGCTCTTCTTGTCTACCTAGGACAGTCTGAAACCTACTGGGGTTGATTTCAAGAAGCATGTGGATGCTGGGGCATTCCAGACGTATGAACACGTATCCTGTAGCTCCCGCAGAATGAAGCTGTGTGAGCAGATGTACATGATACAGCCCATACCAGGAACTCTACGTATAGGTCCATATGTGAAAGCACCTTGTTAGGGTGTGTATGTATCTGTCCACGAGTGCTTGTGAGGCTTTGTATGTGCCGTAGCCTTTCTGTTAATGCGCACATGCGAGGGGCCATGCATATCTGGAGCCTACAACATGCCTGTAGGCACATGTACGCACATGTGCTGCTTGTCTGGGGGTTGTGTGCGCACATTGCTGCAGAGGGCCTCCTGCAAAAAGAAATCTGTTTCTTTTTTGTGGAAGCTCTGGAGCAGAAGGGTATGAGGAGGAGCTGAAATTCCTGTTCTGGGCAAGAAAATGGGCGCAGGCACATTCAGTGTGTGAACAAAGCCCATTGCCTCCGGGACACATTGCCTGCCCAGTGCATACAGTGCCAAGTTTTCAGGGCCAGCACAACCGGTCTAAAGAGCTTTGGCTGCCTCAGACTGACTCTGTGTGCCTGGATCAGCTCCATGCTATGCACATCTGCCATGTCCCGTACAGCTCAGACTTGCTGTACAGCGGCTGTGCAGCGACACAGCACTAACCAGCCATCTGGGCTGCTAGATGGGCATTTCAGAGAGGTGAACAGGCATTTCAAAGAGCTGACGTAGCCATCTGAATATCTCAAATCTATTGTAAAAAGGAAAAAGTACTGGGGAAATGTGTGTGACCCTGGCTGCTTGCAGGGACTGCATAGCGTGCAGTGCTTCCAAAGGGCAGGATCACTGCAGCTATGCAGATGGGGAACTTCTGATGGGTCACTTGTGTCTGCATTGGTCACAGACAGGGATAGGGTTGTGCTAATTCCCATATGACTGTTTTTGAAGGAAAATGTAAAGCTGTCTAATTTGCATAGCCCAGGACAGTCCTTGTCTGGGCAGCAAGCACCAGCTAATTTCAGCCAGGACAGAAAGAGGCCAGTTTGTAGCACTGACAATGACCCAAGGCCCTTCATTTCAGGCATCAGCCCATCTCCATGTTCAGCAGGACAAGGCAGCCTCTGTCTGGGTGGAAGCCCTCAGAGACTGGCAATTCAGCAAGGAAAGAGATGCTAAAGCGATGCAGACATATGGATACTCACAGCATCCAGCTTCACCATCGTCTCCATCTTCTTGATGGGAACTTCAGGTTCCATATTGACAACAATCTCCCCTGTGGGGCGAGAGCGATGGGCCCTGTTGGTCATTGCCAGATAGCCATTGAGGTGCTTAGCTGGACAGAGGACAGAGAAAGAGAAAGAACAAGAGAGAAGGATCGTGTAAAGGAGAAACTGAGAGCTCAGGTGAGATCCTCCAGGGTTCATGCAGGAGCAAGATGTGACCACCTTGTTCAGAGAAAAGCGACAGTGGAAATGAGCACAGACCCTTATGGCATGGTTAAAAACCCCTTCCATAGCAAAGGAAAGCAGATGATGAGAAAAGATTGGGGTTTTTCACCTGCAGAAGAGGCAGAGAAGGTGATTGCCCTGGAAATATCAGCTGGCACAAACACAACCACAGGTCCAGACCTCTGGCTGGAACCAGGGATGGCCCTTGGCAATCCCCCCACAGATCTCCTGTCCCTGCCCAGCCAAGAGTGCCTCCACTTCCACCAAGGACTGGGAGGAGCTGAGTAATTTCAGTGGTTCATCAAGCTCTCAGCTGCTGTGTTGGGTGCAGGACAAGTGGGTTTGTGATGTTGTTTTCTGTGGGTGTGGATAGATGGGGTAGTGGTTGGGACTGAGAGGGTGGCCTCAGTATGTAGCTTTCTAGTCTTTACTCAGATAGTAGCAGCAGCAGGCACCAAGCATGGCAAATTCAATTCCCAGTCTTGAGGAACATTTGGGGAGTCTAGACAGTCATGAAGCCACAGAGATGTCAGAGGTGAAACAGTCTTTCTTGTCTTACAGGTATCTGGGGGAGCATGGGGTTATCACAGTGAGACCCACAGACCATAAAAAAGCCAAAGGGGAATCATGGCCTCACACCTTGTAGCTTCTCACCCCCTTGGCCCAAACCCACAAGCATGGTTTGCTTAACCAACAAGCAGGCAATATCCCATAATCCTTACAACCCTCTCCCCATCTCCTCCTCCATGCGCAATACCCCACCAATGACCCACACCAGCCAGGTCCCCATGGCCCAAGCCTGGTACCTGTCATATTCCATTGCTGGGCTTTCTTATCTGGTGGGCGGTAGATGAACTTTCGGAGGGAGCTGACAGCGTGGGACCCCACCAGGGTGTAACGCCCAAAAGCCCGGCAGTCCACCACCCGGATGTTGAGTGGTGGGTGGAGCAGCTCATTTTCTGGGAGGTCCTGGGAAGCAAAGTGTGCTGGTTATCAAGGGCTGGGTGTGGGCTGTGGAATATCTGCTTGGGTGGTTGGAAAGCCCAGTAGGGACTAAAACAGGGATCATGCTGGAGGAAGAGGTCTAGAGCAGCTCCAGTAAAGCATGGCTTGGGAATCCTCAGGGAAAGACCATCACTAACTGGGATGGTGCACACGTCCTCCATTGCTGTGGGGAAACTGAAACAGGGGGCTAGAGGCCATGGTTTGGGCTCCAGAAAAACGGGTTTCAGCTGAGGGCTCAGAGGGAAGAGGAAACACTCACCACTTCAAACCACTTGACCAAAGTGCTGAAGTTGGGGTTTTTCTTGTAGTTCTGGATAAGGGATGACTGGACCCCCTTCCCAGCACACTCAATGTCCACACGGGGCCGGTCCACCTGGGCCAGGTTCACTCTCTTTAGATCTCTGAGCCCCCAAAACAAGATCTAGGGCAGGAGGAGGAGAAGGAAGAACATAAATATGAGAGGGACTGCTCCTGGCTGGAGCCAGGCTGGAATCAAAGGAGTTGGTTCACTGTATCTTCCAGGAGCAAGGAACCTACTGCAAGTGTCATTGCCTGGGCAGTAGTGGATCCCTGAGGCATCTTCTCTTCCTCCACATGACTCAGGGCTGTAGCACAATCTCTTTCTGCCACCCCACACCTGATCTACAGCAGCTTAAGATCTCCAGCCTGCTGCCTTTGACACTCCCTTTTCTGCCTTTGCAGCCTTTTTCTGCCATGCGACTCCATAGAGCAGGACTAGACCAGCTTGGTCCATCCACAGTGGCTCTTGATTCAGCACCAGCATTGTTTTGTCAAAACGGTATCAGTATCACTGGGGAAACTTCCCTCTCCCTTCCTGAGAGAATAGACTTCCACCTATTATAGGGTGGAAGTCTATAGGGTAAATAGATCGAAATTTACCCTAAACTGAAATTTTTCCACCTCCTGATTTTCTGTGGGTGCGTTAACCTTGCCTGTCAGAGGAATACAATTTGTTTGACTAGATGCAAACGTGTGGAAGATCAGGAGCTAGGACCCCTTTAGAGACCTTGAGATGTGGTCAGCAGCATCTCACCTGAGCAGAGACACCTACAGCCATGGGTGAATTGTGCACTGAACATTGCTGACTGTATTGCCTGGATCACCAGCTTCTACCAAGTCAACCAAGGGAAAGAGACCCGGATGGGATGTATCACCCTTTAGATATCTACAGGTACATGAGAGGCACCCCATCCTTGATGCCTGAGATTGGTGGGATGCAGCCTACCTGATCTATGTGACAGCTTTGGGTGGAAATTACATGGGTCTCTCTAAGGCGCCCTGCACTACATCTCAGCCCAAGTGCCATCCACTTGCTACAGTGCTCACATTTAAGATGGCAAGGAGTGATCCAGTGTCCTGTTCTTTTAGGGCTGCTGCAGCCCTGCTCCCTGTGTAGCCAGTACAGGCAGATCCTTCCAGTGCAGACACCTGGTCTTAGTGCCCAGCTAGCCATCCAAGCCTCAGAGATCCCTCCTGGCCTTCAAACACCCATGGACAGCCTCTCCTGCCCCATGCAACACTGAACATTGACATCTGGTGCTCCAAGGCAGTTACCTCCACTCTGTATTTACTCAGCACTGGCCGAATCCCCAGTGGTACTGGCAGGATGGGGCCCCGGTCCATGTCTGTGGGGCCGTCAATTGGGGGCAGGTCTGACTTTCCCCCAGGACCAATCTGGAAGAGATGCAGTGTGGATTAGGGTCTGTTCCTTTGAGCCGGTGCTCAGCTGCTGGGAAGCAATTTTTTGTCAGTCTCGGCTGTAACTGGCACACCCTGGCCTCATGCACTGTGTCTGTGGTGTCTCAGAGGGTGCAGGAACAACAAGGGCTGCTGAGCACCCAGCTGACTGTACGGTGCAGATACTTTGGGAAAAGGCACACACGTGAGCAGAAGGTGCTGGGCAGAGCTGTGCTGCTGCACAGGAAAGACCCAGCAGCAAAGCAAACTTCTCAGCCCACCAACGTACCCCAGCCCCAGGGCTGTCCCTTTTCTTCCTGCAGGGAGTTGCATCTGCCTGGGCTGAGTGCGCAGAGATGCAGAAATGGCCTGAGAGCTCAGCCCAGGAGCAGGTTTCAGGTCCCATTTCAAACCCAGGGTATGAAGGAGAGCAAATATCCCATGTAAGCTTTTTCCTAGAGAAACCACCCCATTGCAAGGAAAGCTGGAGGAAGAAAGGGTTTGGATGAGCACCTGCCCTGGCAGACAAAGGAGATGGGAAAAGCACCTTGGGGAGTGGGACAGCAGGTTCAGCAGCTGCCTGCAAGGCTGCCCTGATCTCGCCACTACCATAGGGCACCTGAGGACATTGCAGACAGACAGGCATGTAAAGCAAAGTCTCCTTTGAAATAAAGGAGGACTCAGAGGTGGAGGGAGCACATGGTCCCCAAGGGTCCACCTCCCCAGGCACTGCCTGCTCCCGGCAAGCACAGATGCCAGCCTTGGGACCACTGCTCCTGGCTGGTGCCCAGCTACATTAGAGACGTCTGCGGCAGGTTGGCCCTTGCACACCCAAACCCACCAGCACAGTGCTGAGTTTGCTGGGGACTCTCTTTTTTCAGCTGGGACATCTCACACTCCCTGCACACCAGGAGACCACTGAGACACATCCATACAAACACAAATTTCAGTGTATGGGAAAGGAGGCACAAAAGCAGGAGAGTTTCTCTCTGCTACCTCCTCACAGACCAAAAGGCTAAAATTTCACCGTATTCCTGAGATGATGCTATGAATTCACACCCTTTTTTCCTGAGACCTTCAAATTGGCACCTCCAAGAACTCAAGAACTTCCATTGGCATCGCCCATATCCTGGTGATGATAGAGTCTGGGCTAACATAATGATTTAGGCAGGGTGTCCTGTTCAGCAGGGTGCCTGGGACTCATGACACATCCTGACCAGTGTAACTGGGCAGGAGCTTCCTTCTCACTGGGTTAGCAGCTGTGCTAAACCCTTCTAGTCTTTCTAGGATGTATGTGCTACCTGCTATTTGCAGCAGCTAAGATACATAAGCATGGGTTAAGCCTTGCTGCTTTGCAAACCTCCAACCCATCCTTTCCCTCCCTCGGTCTGAGGTGGCTTTGGCCAGCTGGTACCTGGAGCAGCTCGAAGGCAGCCAGCAGGTCACCTGCTGTGGAATTGCCCCGGTAGATCTGGTAGTACTCCAGCTGCGGGGGGAAGCGCGGGGGACAGTAGTGCTCATCTGACATCTTCACCACCGGTTTGGCAAAGGTGCGGCCCATGAAGTCAGCTCTGCCCTGGACAGGCAAAGAGAACATTTGGGTTTGCTTACCCAACGTGAGCCCCACATCGTGATCAGAACAGGACCAGCCCACTGGGCCTGAGACACCAAAGCTCAGTGACAGCTTTCACTCCTGGCTTCTTCAAATAAGGATGCCCCATCCCTGGCAGTGTTCCAGACCAGGTTGGATCAGGCTTGTAGCAACCTGGTCTAGTGAAAGGTGTCCCTGCCCATGCCAGAGGGGTTGGAACTAGATGATCTTCAAGGTCGCTTCCCATCCAAACCATTCTATGAGTCTATGAAATAAGGTGAAGGAGGTGGCCCTGGGCTAGGACAGCAAGGAGGCAAGGGCTGAGCAGCTTTTTTAAAGGGAAAGACTCAAGTAACATCTTCTTGCCTCCAGACTCACAAAAGCTCTTGCTTAACTCTCCAAAAATAAGATATTGAGTCTGAGACCTAATGAGCAGCAGAGGCCACTCATGCCATGGGAGATGTCGGGGGGACCATCTTCCAAGGGTCAGGAGAAAAGCTGCTTCTCACATCCTCTGTACTATCCACCTTGCCTCCAACTCAGGAGTCATCACAGCATCTAAATTATAAACATTTTCCTTTGCTGGCATTCATCTTACCACTGTGTCCTGGTCATAGATCTCAATGACAATTATGGGAGGGTCATCTCGCATCTCATGAACTTCTCCATACAGCTCCACGTTGTCAAAGACCAGCAGCTGGTCCCAGGTCGGGCAAAGGGTCTCATTGAGAACCTGGAAGAATGGGAGAGAGACCTACTGCTCCAGACAGGAGCAAAGGCCCTGTGCAAGGGCAGAAGACCAGGCGCTGGTCTCAGCTGCCTGGCAGCACTAATGGGCTGCTGCACACATTTCTGGACCAGTGAGGCATAGGGTATCTCCCAAGGACTCCTCTGGAAAAAAAAAACCAACCACCAAACCCAACAGCTGGCAATCAGACAGAAATTACTCCCAGCATCCACCAAGCTTGCTAAAACTTGGCAGTCCTCAGCCTAGGAAGGGAAAGACACAAAAAACATTTCAACCTGCTCCAGTTTCCCCTAACCAGGCAGGTGAATCGCAGCCACTGGGATGCGGGGTAGCCATGTGTTGGTGCGGGGGGAACATGTCATGAAGGTGCTCCTAGGGAAGGGGCTCCTGGAGACAGTCAAGCCCCAATGCCACAGCTGTCTTCCCACCACAGGACCCCATGATCAACCTAATCCTTGATTCACTAGCAGTCACAAGACCTGTGGCAGGGGAGCAGGATGGAGAGCTGATGGGACACACAATGCCAGAGCCCAGCCCACCAGGTCAGAGGATGGTCTTTACCTCGGTGCATTGGCTTTGGGAGATGAAGAAGACTCGTGCAAAGGGGTCTGAAAGGCCACTGCTGTCGGCTGCAAATAAACTCCTGGCTTGGTACATGTGGGCTCGCAGCTGGAAAACCTGCTTCTCTGCAAGAGAGAGGGGAAGTGAGATCACCTGATATGCAACCTTGGAGCTCAGCCGTGGGGCTCAGCTTGCAGAGCGAGGTCTCAGGGGCATGCTTTTGCTCAGGGCCAGCACTGATGAAGGGTATAGACTCAAAGCATGAGTCCAAAATGGATAGGGACCTCCTTAGCATCCTGCTCACTGTGTGTGGAATGACAGCCACGAACAGGTTAGGGAAGAGAGTGCACAATTCCTACACCCCTGCTCCCCATGGGACCAGTGGGTAACCTCAAACTGGGACAAATGGAATTATTTTTCCCTTAGCTCCTGAAAGCCCTTGGTGCAAGTAGTGCCCAGCCAGGCTCCCTCCTGCCCTCTCCATGCCTTGTTCCCAGACCTGCTGGAGGCAGGTAGTTCTTACTGGTGTAAAGGAGGCTGATGGGTGGGAAGGATGGCAGGTTTTGGCCTCTGGCAGTCTTCTTCTCCTCAAAGCCACAGGGCAGGCCACTCAAGAAGTCTTTGCGCTGTTTGCTGAGGCCCAGCCACAAGTATATCTCCATCTTGGCCTGAACTGTCCAGCCAGCAGGTCCAAACCCCCTCTTCCCAGGTAGCTGGGTAGAAAGGACAGAAGAGTTTACATGGATATAGGGAAGGCCTCAGAGATTTACAGACCACCTCTGCAGCATTCAGCTCCTTTGGTGCATTGCTCTTACCACTGCCCCTTAAAACCAGGGACCCAGCCCTCATCATTTTGAATTGTGACACTACTCTGGTCATGCATTATCTTCTTCCCACCATGCTGGTTTCCTCTTTCTAAGCCAGCATCGCCTTTTGTGGCCAACTGGATCAAACATCTCTCTCCTTCCCAGACATTTCTCACTTACCAACTGGGTAAAACTAGTGTTTTACATCTCCTAGAAGCAGACTTCCATCCCTACTGGTACAGTATGGGTCTGTTCTGCCTAGTATTCAAGCCCCAGTAAAACTGGATACACAGCACACTCATCTTCATCTCCCATCCTCCCAGTCTGTCCTTCCTCCACCTCTCTCCTTTTGGCTGCTGTTCTCCCAGGAAAGACAGATCAGCACCTTGAGGAAGACTGTTTTCACTTTGGCGCAGTCCTTGCCCATCTCCTCATCCACAATGGAGTAGAGGATATCCTTGGAAGGGATGCGAGCGTAGGCAATGCGCTTGTTGTTGCTCATCATCCAGATGAAGACGTCAGGAATAGTGTGCTGAGGCTGTGAACACCAGCAAAGGGCCCTGTCGGTGTCTCAGCTCTCTCTGACCACTGAGGCATCGGCGGGGCTGGAGACCTTCTGAAGGCAAATTCAACAGATGCCACAGGAGGTGGATGTACCTATTGCTGCACTAGGGCCACTGAAATGGTTTTGAGCATCCCACTGCAGAAGCTTGTCTGCTTAAGAAAAGCTGCTCAGAGCTAAGCTCAGCAAGGTGAAGCCTAGCAGAAAAGAAACTGGGATTTAAATTTGTTCTAGCTAAAAAAATATGTATTTGGATTAGAAGAGTAAAGATTTTCCTTCTCTCTTCATTCAGTGGCCATGGGAACTGTAGGGCAGGGGCCATACCTTCATTCCTTACTATGGAAGAAGTGCCCTGTCTGTACAGGAACCATCACACCTTATAGTCTGGATTATGTTCTGCTGTGGTGAGTTACAGCCAAGGAACGCCTTGTAATGAAGGGTATGTGGTCAAGGCTGGGAGCCTGCCACAGGATGCAACAGCTACAGTTCCCATGAGGGAAAATGACCCCCGATGGCTCACCCAGTCCTAAGCTGCAAAAATATCAGCGGAATGGTGTATTTTTTCTGAAGAAAGGGAAAAAAAATTTTGCAGATAGAGCATCCCTTTGGAAATGCTCTAATATATTGGGCTATTCTCCCTTACCCATAAGCTGGAGTGAAGCAAGAATACACTGCGGCAATAAAATCAGATGGTCTGAATTCTGCAAAAGGACAGGGATTTAGCCTACAGCCATTTGAAGGGCCAGTTTAACAAACCCCTACCTAGCCAGGCTCAGAAATGGCTCCCTGCCGCTGACTTTAATGCTGTGTGGACATGTGCCACCTTCTGGTGACTGACCCCTCAGGGAATGGCATGGCCTTGCCATGGCTGAGGCTGGTAGAAATGCTTTCAACTCAGCTGCAGGAGGACCAAGCTCTGATACTGGATGGGAAGGGCTCTTAAATCTCTTTTAGCACTGACTTGTTCCAACCCAGCTGTGCACGGGCAAGCCTGGGAGGCATGGGACAATGTGTAGGCTTGGAATGACTCCCAGGATCTGTGCTACCAGGGACCTCTCCTACCTACAGCATTCGCAGAGATGTCTCCATCCCAGGCTGCTGTTGCCATGAGATGACCCAGCTAACACTGTCTCTAAGTGCTGAGGAACTCACCTCGTCCACCAAGAACCGGAGTTTCTGCAGGAAATTTTGCACCAGCTTCAGCTTGTCTTTCATGGTGTTCTTCTTCACTTGCGACCGCAGAGTCGTGGCTTGTTGCCCCATGTTCTCCTGCAGATAAAGGGGAGTGCAGGACATCATGTGAGCAAAAGAAGAATGGAGCACACAGAAGGGAGCAGCACCAGGCAGGTCCCCAGTGTTTGGGAAGGGGTGGTGAGGAGGCAGTCGTCTTAATCCCACCACGTGCATCCTGGCAATGGTACTTCTGACACCTGCCCATTAATCTTGAGATGTATGTCCCAGGAGAAAATGCAAGGGCAAAAACGATCTCCATAGGTCCCTTCCAACCCTGACCATTCTGTGATTCTGTGAAAGGTGTCACCTGTGCTTAGGGCATTCTTGGGTGGCTTCAAGCCTAGTGTTAAGGATAGTCTCTCCCTTTCTGCTGACCCTGCTGTAATTCAGCATCTGACCATTCAGAAAAGGGGATATGGAACCTTTCACATGTTAAATTCATCACTCTGTAGGATGTGGTTGGCTACAGAAGCAGGTGTCCTTGGCTGTGCCAGCTGGAGAAGCCACCTGCTCTTTGTACATCTAACTTCGGCACATCTAACTCCCCTGCAAGGAGCTAGGCTACTGCAGGATTCCCCTAAATTATTCCTTCCCAGTTTCCTTGGGTGTCTGACAGCACCATAGCCCCTCTGTACTCCCAGATTTGTTTCCAAAGCAAAGTAGAGTGTGGTGGAGGGGAGGCAGCACCATGGACCCAAGCGTCACCTGGGACCCACGCAAGACCCAGGTGGTCTTGGGCTCCTCTATTCAGAAATGAACCTCAAACCCTCAGTCCACAGAGACGGGAAATCAGCATGCCTATGGACCAAAGCTCCCCCATACAAGATCCAGCCCCTGCTTATGAATCTTCCTCCCTGCCTGGCTTGAATCCCACTTACCAGCTCCCGCATGCAGGACTTGAGTCTCTCCCGGTCCAGCCTTGTATGGGAAGAGTGGTGCTGGTCCTTGTCAGCCAGCGTCACAAAGCGTCTGGTGGAAAAGGTCAGCAGCATGAATCCCATGGGAGCCTGTGGGTTGTCCCCAAGAGGCTGTGGCAGGCTGGATCTCTGCCAGCAGCAGGGCACGTTACTGGAGGGAAACACCCTCGTCCCCCCGCAGTCTGCAAAGCAATCGTGGCCAAGCGGCCCATTTGCACCCTATGTTGAGGGCCATGCATGGGAAGCAGGTGCCAATCAGGTACCAGCCCATGGAGGCCACAGGACTGAGACTTCCACCGCTGGTTTGGGGTCTTTGGGGTGCAGATGTAAGCACCCCTTCACCTATGCTGCAAACCAGAAGGTGGTTGATATGGCATTGTGTCAATGCGGTGAAATGCTTGCCTGTCATCCAGAGGGTAAGGCAGGGTGAGCTCACCCTTGTAACCTTGCCTATAGCCCCACAGTGAGCAAGGATCTGCAGTGTGCCACCTTTGCCCATCTTTTACTCACAAGCACCCACTGCTCAGCTCCTCCAGGACCCCTCGGAGCCGGCGCTCCGGATGCGGCTTCTCCGTCTTGATCATTTCTTGCACGTCATTGAGCCCTTCCTCCTGCAGCATCAATGGGGGAAGCAGTGAGGGGCAGGGGGGCCAGGGCAGAACCCTACTGTGGGGCAAGGTCCCCCTGACGTCCAACCCCCACGCAGAGCTGTCCTTTGGGGGCTGGGTGAGAAACATCTGCCGGCCTCAGGGCTCAAGTCTGGCACACATTTGGCTGCAGGGACCTGGCTCTGGGTGATGGAAATGGCTCCACCACTCTCCAGGAGACTAGTTGGCCAAGGTCCACACTGTGTTGGCTGGACCTGCCAGGCTCTCCCTTCACAGATGCTGCTGTGAGCCAGCCGATGTGGAGCTGTCACAAAGGCTTCTTGGGAGTTAGCTGAGACTATTAAGGAGTCTCTGCCACACAAGTGGTTCACCCCTACAGTCCAGGGGGACAAAGCCTCCCCACCCCAGCTCCCTTTGGTGGGGACACATGCGTCTGACCCACAGAAAATTCAGTGAGCTCCTAGGATTTGGACATTCAAATTGTGGAGCATTTAGCACTGGGAAACTTCCCCCTTTCTGGCACAAGTTTGTTAGTGGGCCCTTGCACTGGTTGTCCCTGCTTTATGAGAAGCTGCAGAGATGCACAGCGAGCCTGGATGTGCCTCAGGCCAGTCCCATGCCCCAAGATGTCTCCCTCCCCAGCACGTCCTGACCAGCTTGTCTGCAATCTTGTCCATGATGTTGGCATTATACAATCGGCGGCGCTGGTCCTGCCACCAGCTCTTGATATAGATGCAGGGCTTCTTCTCAAAGTACGGCAGGTGGAAGTAGTTCCTGCAAGGAGGCAGAAGAGATGCTCCATGGTGGTAATGCTCCCAGACAGGAACAGTCCCTGTCCCACCACCTCTCCAAGGGAGGCAATGCTGTGATGGGGGCGGTGGAGGGGGGGGGCGGTTTACAGGAGGTCAGGCATGGGAGAGAGGGAGCTGAAGGTGAATTTCACCCTGAAAAACAAAGGCTCCCCCTCTCCTAGCATCCTTCCCAACACCAGAGCCAGGGTGGATGGGTGCAGTGCCCAGGGATCGCAAATTTACCATCTCAGACCTGGTGACTCAAAGAGAAACGGCCTCACCCATAGTCCAGCAAAGAGCAAATGTCTCCAGCGTGGCAGCAACGTGGGCAAGGGCACAAAGGAAACCAAACCATTAACACCCTTTTCTGAATGCTGGTGAGCATCTCCCAGTCTCCTGGCCTTTATGGCAGGCAGAGGTCTCTGTCTTTTTTTTTCTAGGTTTCCACTTGCTGGTGGGATGGAGTGGTAATAGAATCACAGAATGGGTTGAGTGGGAAGGGACCTTGAAGATCATCCTGTTCCAACCCCCCTGCCATGGGCAGGGACACTTTCCACTAGACCAGGTTGCTCAAAGCCACATCCAGTCTGGCCTTGAAATAGTTGTGGTACAGTTAAAGGAAGGATGAGGCTGAAGAACAGGTTCATGCTTCTTGGATGCCTGATCACTGGCCATGAGCTGAGATCCACCCAGTGTAAAGCCACTGCAGATCCTGCTACACCTTAATTAAAAAGCAGATTCAGCTCATCCTTTGGAACCATCGGGGTGTTTCCAGCCAGGAGATGTCAGCAGAGCCCCACAGTTGAACATGAGGCTCCCAGCACCCAGGGGCTGGAGACATCTGGGTAAAGAGCAGGAGAGACAGAGCCCAGGGGACAGGCTCAAACACCATCAGTGCTCCTTATCTCCATGTGGCATTCACCTTGACAAGGAGCTGGTAAACAAGTGAGGGAACTCCAGGGGGACATTTTTCTCCAGAGTGCAAATACCCTCGCTTCAGTGTGGTTTGTTTCATTTCCCAATTGAATTAAGTCAGTTAATTCTATTAACATCCATCTATTAGTATAACACAGTTAAGACCCACTTAAAGCATATCTCATCAGGTTAAATCCAATTAGCTTTCCTTAGTACTAGTCCTTTGTATTCAAATCCAGGCTGTGACTGAAGCCCAGCCGCCATCTCAAGACACATGTGCTGATCCTGTTCAGTTTGGGGCTTTCTGATCCAGCTGCTTGGGGTGGAAAGCACCCACCAGATTCATACTTGCAGCTGTCTGAATCTTGCCTGTATTTTAGGGTGACTGCGACCTGCACATCACAAAGCAATTCATAAAGCAGACAAAAAAAAATGCCGGAATTTTATAGCTGGAGAAACAGAGGCAGAGAAAACAGAAGCGATTTGTTCACTGACAGACCCAGGGTAGGACCCAGTTTCCCAAGTTCTGGTTCTGTTAAACACTGGAGTGTGGCTGCCCACGACTGTAAGCAATGGTGACAGACAGACCAGCCAAGAGTGATGCTGCAAACCAGGGAAAGTGAGAGGATGTAACGTCTTTTACCCCAACCTCCTGCCTAACATACTCTCAAGAATTTTTTCCAGCAGTTTTTACATCCTCTCCTGTGTGTCAGTGACCTTACCAAGCTTTTAAGATCCCAAGTGATGAAATAATGCACCTCCTTGTCTCAGCACAAATTACCCCACTTCTGAAATCTAGCCTCATCTCTAGATGGAGCTTTCCCTTCCTCCACATGGTGCTCACGACGTCTTGTCGGTTCCTAATTCTGTTTCCAAAGCCAAATGGATTAAAGTTAGGCAGCTCGTGATGTTTTGTATGTTGGGCAGCTAGAGAGAGAGCAGGAGCAAAGCCCTGACTTCTCCTTCCCGATGTGCAATACTGGGTTGTGCCACCAAGCATGGCAGCAATCCTAAGGATCTCCTTATAGACTTGTCTCCAAAATGTATGAAACTTAAACATACAGAAGTTAATCTGTTTTTTCCAGTGCTCACCAACGATTTTTTTTAATCCACTGGTTAACTTCATCCCTATTTGCCATAGGGCAAGAGCACTAAAGTTATCACATAGCCTTGAGTTTCGGGTGCAAATCTGGCCAGGTGGATTGAAGGATGTCTTTTGCAGGGTAGCTTGAGAGGTGAATCCAACCATTATTGGACATTGGAGAACCCACAAGAATTCTCAGAACTGTAGGGAATGGTGTGTGCGTGAGTCAGACGGCAGACTGGAGTATCTAAGACAACTACCTACATGTGTGTAGTGGAATGAAGCTGGGTTAATTAGCATTGATAATATACAACTGTGGGTTGGCTTCGGGGGTGGTGGGTTGGCCGATGTAGGTAAGGTGCAGGTGTGGCTGGTTAAGTTAAGTGGTTGAGACCCAATGAAGAGAGAGCAGCCAAGGAAGAAGTGAGAGGAGAGAGAACACATGCCCTGGAGGAGGTGGGATGAGGAGAAGGTAGCAGAGGGACTGTAGGAAGAGTATGCTGGTATGAGGTGGTGAAAGACCTTGTTGCAGCTTGATAGTTTTGAGAGTGCTGCGACACACCTGGTATCTAATCTCCCTTTACATGGAGATCTCATCCCTGCTGCTGTTCCCAGATCTGCTGGGCTGAATGAACCCAGGCCCCACGACAGCACTGACTGCAGCTCTGCAGATAGTGGTGGGAGCTCAGACACCCAGAGCCGTATGGCAACACGTACAGACCATGTCTGAATTGAGAGCCACATCTCTGCCCAGAGGCACTTCAGTGGCCAGGCAGTCATGCTTACCTGTCTGTGACCAAGGGCTTCACAGGTTGAGATGAAGAAACAGACACCAGCTCTCCATCCTCATCACCTTCATCCTCACTTGAGTTCTGGAGCAGCTCAGACTCCTCCTCGTCCCCATTCCGTCCCTCTTTCTTCCTCTGTAGGATGGGTTTGGTCATACCATCGATCTGGTTCCCATAGTTACCTCAAGGCAAAAAAGGTGAAATAAATTCACAGGGCTGTAACTCCAACAGGGCTCGATCTCTTGGCTTTAATTCAGGTTGGGGAAAAGTTTTCTCTGCAGGAACCATGGGGGGCAGTGGAGTTCAACTCTCTGAAACCATGCCCAGGAACCATAAATGAGTGATGGGTGCCTGTCTCCTGCTCACATCCCCTCTTGAGCTAGTAGGAAGACACTCCCTCCCTTTGGTGGTCAGCCTTGGGAGGCACGAAGCCAGGGTGAGAGAGGGAGCAGCTCCACAGGCCACAGCACAGCATGAACACAATAGATGATTTGGGGCCCCACATGGCTTGTGCCAGGAGAGTAGCCATCACCTTCTCCCTAAACTGAGCGCCCTTTGTGCTCTAGCATGTGTTGGTATGGAAAAAGGGGAAGAAATCCTGCTCTCAGCCATGGATCCTGCATTCCCCACCAGGCATGCTTCAAAACCACCCTCCCCAAAAAACAACCAACCTATTGTGACCTCGAAGTTGATGGGTTTGTCACCAATCTTCCTGTCGATCATGGTAGCTTCTAGGAAGGCTCCAAAGAGAAAGAACTCCTCCATCTTCCCAGTGCAGTTCTGCAGGAGAAATCATGGGGACCAGGGCTGAGGTCATCTGGAGGGACACCTGGCAGGGCAGGTCCCCTTGGGCAGAAGGGTGCATCACCTAGCACCTCTGAGCACCCTCATGGGCAAAGATGAGGTGCCACTGCTCAGGCTTTCAAGAGGACCATGAGAGTTCCTCTTCCCCAGACTGAGCCATCTCCAGGCTCACTGCAGAGAGAGTTTAATTAAAAGATTTTGCCCTAATTTTTAAATGGGTTGAGATCAGTCATCCCTTGCACATAAGGGACTGTCTAAGGGACATTGAGGAATACTCACAAATTGAATTAATCAAATTACACTGAATCATCTGCCTGGATGCTCTTTCAGAACTGGAATAGCTTTATTTCCAGGTGGTTTTGTTTCCCCTTAAGCTGAATTAAGGCCACTTTACTTCTGCAGGAGAGTTTTCACACGGTCACACTGCCGTCAGACTTCTCCATTTCTACTCTACACCCTTGGCTCATAGAGGTTGACATATGTAGGCACCCCCAGCTACGACAAGCCTGGATGTGTCTTTTCATGCAGAGCACAGGCAGCAGCCTTGCAGGCTCTACATGTCAAGACTAAAGCTGTGGGGCTTCTCTTGTCGGGAAACAGCCCTTCAATTTCTCTGACCAGTTCCATCCTGCCAGAATTGGTTGGGAAATATATTAGTCTTGTCTTCTCTTTGAAACCCATCATCAGGACAAGAGTGAGACATCTGGCATTAGGAGATGTCTCTCTTCTCTCTTTGTCCTGTCTAAATCCCAAATGGAGAAACATCTCAAAATCTAGGATCCTCCTTCACTCAGATACTCCTTCTGCCCAGCATTCCTAAGAGAGGTAAGCATTTGAATGACTGTAAAACCTGAATTCCTTATCAGATTTGCTTTTATTGTGCTGGAGGATCCAAAACTCTTAAGAAAACACTAAACAAAATCCTTGGTTTGTGAGACCAAATATAAAAACTCCAAGAGGCCTGAGACCCAAGACTCACCACCGGCAGCTGTAGGGTTAGGGGCGACTTACATCAGCAACTGATGGGGCCTGCTCAACTTGCACCTCAGTGGAGCTGTTGATCTCTGGGTTGGTGGTGTCCAAGATCTCCACAGCAAGACTCAACAAAAGCCTGGCCCGGAAGGAGACGCCTTCACCCAGACCCTCATTCAGCTCTTGGTGCTCATCCATCAGGGTGTAGTTCCGAGTGGAGCCGTACATGTTCACCCACGCGGGGCCAAAGGTGGGCAGAAAGCCTGCAGCAGACCAAATATGCATGTAGGGAAGGGGACGTCCAAGAAGGAAGGCAACTCTTTGCCTCAGGGTACAAACTCACTTATGGATTAACATCACTTTCCTGGTCTGTACAAGTTGATGCAGGCTTGAATATGCACACGTGTGTGCATGAGAATGCATGCTTGCAACCATACATGGAGACCATTTTGCAGTGAAGGCAGCAATGGGGACTGTGCAGTGCACCAGTGAGTCAGAGGTGCAAAGACAGAGGTTTGTTGCCCACTGGGCAAGTCACCCAATGTGAGTCAAGAAAAAGGAACATCCTATTAATCCCCTTTCTAGAGCCATCCTTGGTTTCACATCGGTCCTGCCTATGTGTGCTGGTGTGTTCATGTGTGCGTGAATGGGGGAGCCTGTCAGACATTCATCCATTCATAGCAATTATTTGAAACAGCAAATTGTTCTTGGGTGTCCTTGCTTTCAGGTATTAGATTGCAGTCTTGTGATTGGGCTTGGTTTCAAAGAGTGTGTGTCCAGTGACCTCAGAAGACCACTGCAAGAGAACCAAGGTCTTTCCAGCCAGGCACCAAGAAGCAGCTGTCTCCAGGGGTGGGGGAAGGAGCCTAGGCCACTGTGCTAACTCTCTGCTAAAGGGATGTCTCTCTACCTTAGTAGAGTAGGTAGCTCAGCCTGCTCCCCACCTTAGCTTTACCTTTGTCTCCTTCATTAGAGATCTTCCGCAGATCAATGAAATGGGTACCAATGGCCACATCATTGACTTTGTCTGAGTCTCGGATCTGGACCTTTATCCGCTTGCACAACGGGGGGAACATTTCTGTGAAGATTATTTGCTCATTCCAGAGAGGCTCATAGCTGCTTTTTTGTACGGATGTCTTCCCCTGCCAAGTGAGAGGAGACAGATGTTAGACAAGGGTTTGAGCTCCCAAGCCATCCCTCACAATGTGAACTGCTTCCTTGCTAATCACCACTGAAACATGCATTCTGCCTGGCCACTCTCCTCTCCCAAGTAACAAGCTCCTTTCCTCAGCTGAAGAGTGCTGCAAACCCATCACAATCTGCACAAGAGAGGGGAAACATAGCAAACAAGGTGGCTTTGCCATGCATCTCAGCACCTACATGCCAGGAAAACTAAGATCAGGCCTCCTGTACAATGGCTGGTCCTGCTCACGTTACCTCCCAGGGTCACCCTGGTACCACGCACAGCTTGCTCACCTTCTGCCCTGCAAAGACCACCTGCACATAGGGGTCTACCAAGTCCTTGTTGTCCCCAATGAAAGCCTTCTTCACATTGGCCATGATGCTGGTGTTCATACGGGGCAGTCCCTCTGCTCGATAGATCTTGACGTAGAAACGAGCCCATTGCCTCTCCGCAGGAACCCCGTCTGGGAGGAGGAGGTTCCTGCAAAGTCAACAGATAGGTGGGAAACAGCTGCTGGGGTCGGCAGGTTTGTCAGGAGAGGCTTACCAAAGAGGGAGAAGCTCCCCACTTTCTGAGCACAGGCTCTGTGGAGGAGGAAAGATGACCATTTCCACAGCCATATGTTTTATTGCTGTTCTGTTTCTGCCCATCTTCCTGTTTTGGGATGTGGAGTGATGGTTTTGTAAGGAAAATCTTAGAGAAGCCCCTTGAGGTGCCTCTGGGCATTCCACAGAAGGAACATAATTATTGTCAGTGGAGTCTAGAAGACAATTAAACTCAGCCTAATTTAGACATCTAAAGCAGGCCAGATGAACGGGATGTTAGAAGAGCCTTTTTTCTTTATCAGGGTACAAGGGGAGCTGAGGTGATTATTTTGGGGGGAGAACTGAACTCCGTTAAATTGTTTTCCTCATTGTATGTGGCTTTCCCTTTCTGGAGGAAGAAATGGGAGCCATGTGGGACGCTGTGAACAAAACAATTTCTAGAGGAACTGCTGGACTTGTCCATGAAAAAGTGGGATAATATCACCAGTACAGCATGGAACGATGGCCCAAAATATTTCAGGTGGTGCCTCAAGCCCCCTGGTCGCCAAAAAGTCAATAGACCTGCACTGGTATTTTGCTACCAGTCTGGGTTTCTGACCATGTGGCAAGAGGCTGAGGGGTAGATTTGAAAGCCCATGGTTGCACTCAGAGATATTTAATTAGCCTGAAATGCTTTGGGGCTGAAACCTTTTAGATGCTCTGGGGAACCAAAGAGTCCTGCCCACGCAAGCAGCCTGACCACCCTGCTCTGCCCTGGCAGTGGGTGATGAGACCCCATCCCATCCCATCTTGCCCACCCAAGCACCAACAGGAGCATTAGGTAAACAGGGGGGACATCAAATTGGTTGACATCAGGCTGGTGTTGGTTGTTGGTATAGAGAGCTCAACAATCAGGAGATAGTCTGACCTAACAGAAATGACTTGTCTCTACTTGATATGACCTGGGTTCACACCAGTAATCTGCCATGTGTTCTCTCTCTGAAAAACAACTTATGGGTCCCCCTGGTTTCATTGCACAAGGTAGGTACGTGTACTAGAGGGGCTGTCAGCCTGATGTATAGGGATGCTGTCCTCATTGTAGATTTCAAGGTAAAGAGACATGAAAAGTCATTCCCAAGAAAGTTTGTCTGAAGCTGGTTCTGCAGATCCTTACCCTTCAATATCCTCCTCCTCCGTCTCATTGGATTTGTGTGGAGTCTTGATGTTGTCTCCTTTCCCTACGACAGCGATGTCACACTTCAGGTAACCTTTCAGCCCGGCAGTGAGATCCTCAGGGTCAGAAAGGATGGCCCATTTGTGGTAGAACTGGTGCTCTGGAAGCCAGGGGACAAGACAGTCATTTATCAGAATGAGACACAGCAATAACCATGAAGACTGGAAACATCCTTCTACTCAAGTGGGAGGACTTACACATACAAGAAACATCTTCAGGCATGAGGAATTCAGACAGAAACCTCTGAAAAATTCATTAGGAAGATGTGTCTCATGTTGAAGACTAGAGAAGCAATGGGATAAATTGTCTGAAAGTGGGTGGAGTCTCCATCACTGGAGGTCACCAACCCTGGAGGTATTTAAAAGTTACGTAGACGTGGCACTTAGGGGCATGGCTTAGTGGTGGGCTTGGCAGTGCTGGGTTAATAGTTGGACTTGATTGTAAAGGTCTTTTCCAACCCAAATAATTCTATGATTCTAAGTCTTTAAGGTCTCAGGTGCCTTTTGGATGGTGTTAGAAAGATTTCATCCTGCTTGGAGCAGGGAACCAGACTAGATGCTCCCTTAAGGTCCCCCTCATCATCTGCTGACCCCCCTCAGGTGCAGACTCTGGAGGCTTCATTCACATCTTAGCTCTCAGGCTTATTTATAGAGGCAGAATGTTGCACTAGGTGTGACGTGGGAGCACAGGAAAAAAGCACCTTGAGGTGATTTTGGGGGTATCTCTTCTGAAGGGGTGTTGTGTGTGCAGCTCTAGCATAGGGTGAGCACCAGGCCCTCAAATGGGCATTGCTATTCTGTTTATCATCAGTGATCAACATGACAGCAGCACTGATCAACCTCTCTCTCTTTTACGTTGCACACCAGACATCTTCCTTTCTTGGTTCAAACGCCAACCACAGAGGACAAGGTCCAGCCCATGAGCTTCAGCTATCTGGAAGGTTGGTATCTTGCCTGAGCAAGTCACCTTGGGCTTCTTTCCTCAGGTGGTCAGTGGACAGACAGCAGCACACCCAGAGAGCATCTCAGCCTCTGGCTGTAGCACCTTATCTCAGGATGGGATGTACAACTTTCCCTGAAGCTGCTGAGTGTGGTCTCTCCTGACTGCAGTGGGAGCCCAGGTGACTTGCTTATGTCCAGGATACTACCATTAAGTTAGATAAGCATCACCCATGGAACCTAGCACCCACCTGGCTACTTGGCAAGGATATTTGTCCAGTGGTGCAGGTCCTATGCACACAGGACTAGTTGCAAACAGCATTTACGTACCAGGTTGGGTATAAACGGTTCCAACATCCATCTTGAAGGAGCCTACCAAAGTCCCACTGCGCAAGAGGTTTTTTGAATGGATCACCTGGAAATGGAGAGGGGAAAACCAGTCAGACTTTTTTCCAAGCCCTGAGAGCCAAAAGGCTCTTTCCAGAGATGTTCAGTGTCAGATGGGAAAAGAGCTGATGCATTTTCCATGGTCTGTGCAGGACCTTGGTCTGTATAAGGACACTAACAGCCACAGTGGAGCTGGCAGTTCTTGCTTAGTAGTACTGCAAGCAAGTGTATACTTGGATTGAATACAAATAACCGCAAAGAAATTGCTTTGAAGAAAGATGCAGTCTTCCAGCCACTATGGCAACAAGCACTGGGATGTTCACCTGAAGGAAGGGTCTTTAGGATGCTGGAAATCTATGGTCTAATTCCCTTTGTGGGAGTAATTGTACAGCTGGTCTGCACATAGGATGGATATGGATACTCCTAATTAGCATGCTTTGGTCAGTGAATTGGCAAATCTTGTTCATCACCCTCCTCCATGGCTACAGGGAGGCCTGCAGCCCCTGCTTTGCTCTCAGCATCTGCAGTCCTCAGTTTCCACAATAGCTTTGCCAGTCTTGTACCCCAGGAAACCCTCTGGCAGGCTCGAGGAGGTCTGTCCTCCTCGCCAAGCCTAAACACATCCCAAGACAGGTTCAGTTCTGCCTGGCTCTGAAATATCAGAGATCATCCATGGAGGGAGAGAGTGAGTGCAGGAGTGGAGCTGTGTCGACCCAGCAATGAAGGTCAGCAACAGCAAGAGGGACTGAGCATCTGCAAAAGAGGTGAGGCTCGTAGGACTGAACACCTTGGCTTCTGTTGGGGTCTCACATCAAGGGCCTTAAATCCATCCCCAGTGCATACATAAAACAGGTTGGTTTCTCCCAAAGCCCCACAAAAAGGACAACGCAACCATGCTCACTTACAGACAGCTTGATGATCTTGTCGAACATGACATCTGGGGGGACGTGGAAATCGAAGACGAAGTACTGAAAGGGAAGGAGCAGTTGTGAAAGCAGGAGAGCTGGGGTGGCCTCCTTTTGGATTGAGAGAGTTTGAATTTGGATTTTTATTTTTTCGATTGAAGAGACAGTGCACAGTCCAGCTGGAGAAGCTGTGACTGCCTGGAGGAACATCCTGCAGCACATGTCACAGCAGGGATGCACCCATGTGAGCCCCAACACTGACAGCCTCTGCAGTCTGGGGAACTAGAAGGAAGCACTGACCTCTTAGAAAAACGAAGACGACCTTAGCACAGATCAAGTAAGTGTACTTTTTACCATTTTTGCAAAATACCAGAGGGCAAAGGCTTCACTTTTCCTTCTGCGTGGTTTGAGATTTCATCTTATTCCAACAAGAGGTGACAGAAGAAAAAAAAAAAGGAAAAAACCCAAAGTGACAAGAAACTACATTTAATTGACTAACAGCAATGAAGACCCTGAGGAGCAGGTAGCTGTGAGCGTCACCAGAGGACAGACCCACCTCATTGTAGTAAGGGCAATTGGTTGATTCTTTCATGGACGTGTATTTCTTTTCCTCTCCAACCTCCACGCAGACCATGGGGTCCATGTTGAGCCCAACAAGCTGCCGGGCCTCGATGATAGTGATGCTGACCTGGGGAGAGGGATTTGCACACCTTCACCTCCTGAGAGCAGCATCAGATGCCACTCATTGCCTTAACCCCTGTCTTCCCAAATCTTGGGGAAAAACAGAAGTTTGTCATTCACAACTCAATCCACTTTGTGACATTAAATTAACATTACGTATTTAGATCATATATAAATTCCCTCCTTGCAATATTAAATTTCTATTAGGAATTCCTGCTCAGATAATACCTAAATTTCTTAACTTAAAGAAAAACGTAGGTGTAATTCTGTGTAGGTAAAAAATCTTTTCAGTTCCCAGTAGCCATTTTTCTAGCGTCATTTCTTTAAAATCTATCCCAAGTTGGTGGTAGGACAGGTAACCTCCAGGTTTCAAAGCACAGTGAATTTGGGGTTCCTTTAAAAAATTTTTAAAATAATGTGAACTCTCAGTCCTGGCTACCTTGAAGCCCAACATATGAGTTAATTTACACATGCTTTCTCTAGCTATCATTAATTACTTTTGTACTTGAAGTCAGGTTTACCTTAGAAATCCATTAAAAATTAAACTATTATATTTATGAGTAAATTCGGGGAAATTTCATTTTGGTAACATATTAAGAGACTTGACTTTCAATCAGATTTCTTTAAAAAAGGTTCAGATTCTAGCAAAAAAAAAACCAACCCAAAAACCAAAAACATCAAACAAACAGAAAAACCCACCAAACCACCAGAAGTTGCTGGGATGCTGTGATAATTTAAGCTGAAATATTCTCTTCTAAAGTACTCCTAAAAGGCAGCTGAGGAAGGGGGCAAGGCTGCCTGGCATTTACTTAGCACAGGGGGGCCGAGGTGCAGACACCGCCGCCAAGCCCATGGCCAGCAGCGCAGCAGCTCACGCAACCTGGCTCGGGCTCGCTCTTCACATACAGCACAGAAAAGTGTGCAGAGACATCCCAAACGTCTTCTGAGGAGTCATCTCTGCACCCAGACCCTCCCTCCACCCCTGCCCCAACCCACGCCAGCTCCTGGAGGTGGCTTGGCTGGGCACCATCCTTCATTAACACTGTGTCCCTCCCTCCATCCCCTCTGCTGCCACAGGCCGAGGTTTCCCAGGGATGTGGTCTGGAAGATAAAGCCCTTTCCTCTTTAATTCTCAGATGTCCCACAGAAGCCAGTTGTCAAAGGAAAACAGATGTAGGGAGGTCAGCCAGGCATGTGCCTTGTTCACGAACCAGCCTAGAACTGCAGATCCCATTATTACTCCAGAAATTAGCCATTCCCCATGAACACCAACCTTGTCATCCTCCTGTTTGCAGTAGCCAAATAACTGGACCTCGTGTTCCTTCTGCCTCTTGGATTTCATTTGTTTTGCACCTTCCCCCTTGTCTTTATGTTCTTTATGTTCCCCTCTCCTGAACCAAGCGCACTCATTCCCTGTAAGCCTCAAAATTTGATCTGCAGTGTATGCTGCAAGTGTTCTGTAATAAATCTCTAACAGAAATCACTATTTGCACTGTTCCAAGATATCCCCAGGAACATGTTGCTGTGCTGAGGAGAGAGGACATAAAAGCTAAATCGCTGCTGAATCAGCACAACCTTGTGAAAAAGAGACAAGAAGCCAATTTATGAACGACGCTGGCACAAACTAGTAAAAGAAAAGGGAGCAGCACGCATCATCTGAGCCTTGGGAAATGAAATGTGTAATTCTTCTAACGCCAGACAAAGTGGCAGGAACATCACTTGAGCAGGACCACAGCAGCCACGTACCAGACTATTCAAGGAAATGTAGTGAGCAACCTACTGCCAGCCAGCACTCACCCATCTTGAATACTAAGCAGCACACTGGAAGCTCTTAGGAAGTAAGAGCAACATATTGGGGACAGCCTGCGTCAATCACAGATTAATTGGGGCTTTCTGGGCTTCACATGATGGACAGCAAAACCAGTTAATTACTTATTCTTGAGTTTATTGCCTCGACCATTTAAATGCCAGCTCTGGGGAAGTCATGCTTGCCGAGTGCAGCGTGTGGAAACTCAGCACAAATTCACTCCCTGTAAAACTGTCCCCCCATCCCTTGGGTTGTGACCCCTGTGAGCTGAGGTTGGGAACACAACACTGTCACCTACCTGGTAATCCATTGGTCTCCCAGCGCTTGGCTCCATTTTGATGTCAGGCTTGGACCTTCGGAGGAGCAGAAGAAACCCTCAGTAAAACCACAGATGGACTCAATCATGGAATCATAGAGGTTGGAAAAGACCTTGTTGATCATCGAGTCCAACCAGCACTGCCAAATCAATCCTTAACCATGTCCCTAAGCACCGCATCTATGTGTTTTTTAAACACCCCCAGGGATGGTGACTCCACCACCTCCCTGGACAGCCTGTTCCAGTGCTGGGCCACCCTTTCAGTGAAGAAATTTTTCCTAATATCCAATCTAAACCTCCCCTGGCAAGTATTGACTTGCTGCAAGCTGTGACACAGCATTGGCAGGGTCACCCCTCGAAGCTCCTGCCATCTTTCAATCTGAGAAATATAAACCCTGAGGGCTATCAAACACCCCTGAACATTGGTGCTCTTTGTAGTCAGTCAGGTATTTCTGAAAAACCCAACAGCCGCATGGGGCGATGTGATTTCCAACATACCCTGTCTCAGGGGACATCTGGTTGTGGGGTGTTTGCCAGCCTGCCCTCATCCCCCAGCTTGCACAAGCTCACATCTGGACCTCACCTCTTATTTGAGACATTGGTGGTGACAGCTGTGACAGAGGCCAAGGAAATGGTGTCCGGTTCCAGTCTGCCTCCCTGCCTGATGGCTTTTTGGTCCAGGTCTTCTGCCTCCAATACAGCAGGTTCATCTGCATAAAGGAGACAAAACAATGTATCTTATTGTTTCCACTCGGTGAATAATTAAAGGCAAAGAGAAAGGTAACCAATACATCCCATCAACCTCACCTGATATACAAAGAACAATGGTCACCGGGTCAGGTCACAGACAACCTGGTCTAGAAAGGGACTAAAAAAAGGTTTGCCTTGCATGACACGTTATTCCGCCTGGGCAGTGTGCCTGTATACGGTTTCATGAAGGCAGAAAGAAAACAAAAAATGACAAATGCCCCAGACTTCAAGGGGTGAAAGAGCGCTTGAGCAAGTGTGGCAGCTCCAGCTACCAGCGGAACAGTTGCAAAGACAACCAGCTGTGTAGCTTTGGGGTAGAGGGGTATGAAAAAACAGGAGAAAAGGGTAATTTTGGGGCCACTCACTCCAAGAAAGACCTTGAGGTGCCGGAGTATGTCCAGAGCCGGGCAGGGGGCTGGGGCAGGGGCTGGGGCACCAGTCTGATGGGGGGGGCTGGGGGGGGTCAGCCTGGAGAGGAGGGGGGTCAGGGGGGACCTGATCGCTCCCTACAGCTGCCTGGGAGGGGGCTGCAGCCAGGGGGGTCGGTCTCTGCTCCCAGGTCACAAGCGACAGGACAAGGGGGAACAGCCTCAGGTTGCACCAGGGCAGGTTTAGGTTGGAGACTGGGAAACATTTCTTCACCGAAAGGGTGTCCAGCACTGGGACAGGCTGCCCAGGGAGGCGGGGGAGGCACCATCCCTGGGGTGTTTAAAAGATGCGCAGATGTGGTGCTCAGGGCCATAGGTTAGTGGTGGGCTTGGCAGTGCTGGGTTAACGGTTGAACCTGATAACCTCAAAGGTCTTTTCCAATGTAAATGATTCTATGATTTTATTTCCCAAGATGAAAAATTGCTGCAGGGAGAGTCAAAACCTCACATCCCACCAGCACTGAGCCACAGCTGCGTTGCCCACCAGTCTACCTTTCTATTGGTAAAAGTTGCTCAGAAACTACTTTCCTTGCACAATCCCTGTGTGTGTCATGCCTGCCCCTCCTGCCTTTGCTCTGGTAAAGAAATGACCACAAAGCAGCAATAATAATTTGTTTTTTCTCTTGGGCCAGAAACACCAGTATAGCTGTTGGATCACTGGCTTGCTTTGCTGGCACAGCAGGGTAGCACCAAATCCACTCACACAGCACAGACACAGCTCCTGGGAAACAGGTTCCCTGTCTCTTTGCTAACCTAAGACATGGAGACTGGCATGTTCCAGGAGACTAGAAATCAGGTCTGGTCTGGTTTTCTGAGATGACATGGGCTAAAGCAAGGGAGATCTAGGATGGGTGTCAGTAAAAGCTTTCCATCAGGATGAAGAGATACACTGCTGCAGGTTGGATGGGAAAAGGGTGTCCTCAACTCAACTGGGAGTTTCTGAGTTTGAGTTAGAACCCCACCAGCTGGGAAGGACCTAAGCAGGTTTGATCCTGCAATGTGCGGGTGGGCAGACAGACTAGCACCCTCCCAGCTTGGTTTTTGGTGATTCAGTGAATCTATTTGATTTTAGCAGGACCAGCAGTCCATACAGAAGGAAAGCAGAGCATGGCACAGAAGGGATGCTGACATGGCCAGCAGGCACGTGGTTCAACACACCCACCCTGTCCCATCACCACCTGGCCAGACTAATGGTAGGAAGCACAGCCAAAACAGCACTGAGGCTGAGGAGGGTGGTGTTAAGAGAGCAGAGCCCTGGTGAGGTGTGTGAAAGCCAGGGGTACCTGGGGAAAGGGGAAGAAGGAGCCCCATGGCCATGGAGCACTGACTACACCATGCAACATAGCAGCTGTGTTGCAACCATTCCCGACCACAGGTAAATCCTGATCTGTAAGGGCACTTCACTACCTGACTGCACACCCTGTTCCTGCCTTTGCATCCCAGCTGCTTTCTCTGTGGTCTTGCATAAAGCTTTAACCATGAGATGAATGCCCAGACACTGGGGAGAGAGAGAGCCCACCCAGGTTTCCATGCCATGCCTTCCCAGTGCCAATGCCTCTACCTACACCGGTGTCCCAGTCCAAATTCCCCTTTTCCTACCCTCAAACCTGGCTGAAGAACAGTGGAGATTTGCCCAGAAACACTATCTAAAGCAACACTTCGCCCTTGCTTGCAAACATGCATTCCTCCATTTCTTTGCTGTTGAAACCCAACCCTTTGGTCTGAATGGAAACAACAACAAATTTCCAACCGCTGCCCCTCTTGTGCATTTCCAGAAAGGCATCTGATTTCAGCGGTGCCGAGCTGGGGGGACAGGCAGCCCTGCAGCAGCTAAGCCCTTCCTCTCATGGTGCTGCTGCATTGTGCACCCAGCAAGGTGCAAGGGCTAAACCCTGCTTTGCACTGTCACATTTGCAAATCAGCCCTTAAATATAAGCCAGGAGCAGCCTGCACAACTCACAGGTGTTGCCACAGGTGGGATATCACAAGGTGGGGGAAGACTGGCCAAGCCTTCAGCAGGAAACTCTTTCTGTCAGTTCCTACTTTCCATTTCCCCATGGAGACCCTCTCTGCAGCTCTCCTCCAAGCATCCAGTGCTCCCTGTCTAATCCCCGAGCTACCAGCTGGCTGTGCCCCATGTGAGTCACTTTGGGGACAGACTTTTTAGCAGGGCCTGTAGCGACAGGACGAGGGGTGATGGCTTTAAACTAAAAGAGGGGAGATGGAGATGAGAGATGAGGAAGAAATTCTTCCCTGTGAGGGCGGCGAGGCACTGGCCCAGGCTGCCCAGAGCAGCTGTGGGTGCCCCATCCCTGGCAGGGCTCAAGGCCAGGCTGGACGGGGCTGGGGGCAGCCTGGGCTGGGGGGAGGGGTCCCTGCCTGTGGCGGAGGGGTGGGACTAGATGGTCTTTAGAGTTCCTCTCCCACCCAAACCATTCTGTGATTCTATGGCATCTCAGGTGCTTTCCTGGGATGTGGAGGACAGCCAAAAAGAAGCCCTGGAGCAGGGAACAACCTCCTCCCAGGAACAACATACCTTGTTTCCGATGGTCATCCTTGGATGGACGCGTCTTGCCAAGCTTCATGGCTGAAAAAACTCCTTTCCCAGCTCTGGAAGAAGAGAGGAAGAAAAAAAAGCCCAAACCCATGTCAATTACTGTATTTTTGTGCTGTTTTCTAGGATGTGGGGGTGGGAACAGGAGGAGCCTTTCACAGCTCAAAAGCAAGAGAGGAAATATCAGCTGAAAGACTGAGCAGGGGCTGCTGCAAAGATGAGACACAGCAGGGTCAAGGTCACAGCTAAATGCACAGCCTTTGAGTCTTGGATCTCTTTTTTTTTTTTTTTTTCCCCCTCAGGGAATGCCTCAATTTGGGATAAAGCACAAGGCTGGAGCACAGCGTTAGCAGCCAAGGAACTCTTGCCCGCAACACGTGCCTCCCATCCCTGCTGCTGCCCGCCACTGCACGACGAATTCTCATCTCTCCCGACTCTTTTTACAATTGCTTCCCAGGGCAGTTACCTAAAGCCATTTACTAAAAATCAAAATGTCCAACCACTTTCCCCATCACCTCACTGTGAAAAATCAATAACCTCTTCGGCTTGACCAGCAGCAAACCTGCGCAGAGCCTAAGGTTTTTCAGCAGCCCATTGCAGCAAGACGGTTTTCACCCTTCCAGCATGGTAAACACCATCACCAGGCTAGTCCCAGCTCTGCACCTGAACTAGACTGGGATCAAATTAACTCAAGGCAGTTTGGGCTGGATTGGCTGATCAAAATAATGGTTTGCAAATTGCTCTAAAAATATTCATTGTTTCAAGGCAAGTTGAAGAAGTTCTAGCTCCAACTGCTTCAGTGGGGCTAGGATCATTACTCCAGCTCCAAAATCAGCCCATGCAACACAAACGCATTGACAGCCTGGACTCCTGTGTTACTTGGCGTTCATTATGGACACCAAATAGACACAAATACAGCATTCTGTAAACGATAGGGTCTCTGCACTGCAGTCTGGATTGCTCTCAAATGCAGGGCTAGCAAATGGGCAGAGACTGTTAATAACAGCCTCGTACATATTTTCAGGAGATGGCTCCACATTATTTGGAGGTAAATCCATGCTGCTGTTGCAAAGAGGTGGGTGGTTCTAAGTTACTCTGGTGTAAGTTATAGAGTCCGGATGTTATGGGGATTTTTAGCCTGAAGATTCAGCTGAAAACCTCAGTAGGAAAAAATCTCCATGGCATCTGTAAAACTGAAACCAGCAAGAAGCACAAGTCAGATTGTGCGATAACCATGTTCTAATATTAAAGAGCAAACAACTGGAGAGAGACTTGAAGGCAAGGGCCTGTGTCTGTCCCAAAAGCAGAAGGTGGTAAAGCTGAAGGGGTATTATTTTTTTACTGGAAAATTCCCATTACCTGAAAGTGTTGCTCTTTGCAGAAACCTTGCAGGTTTGATAGATGTGTTCTTGGTCCAGCTTGGAAGCAAGGGGGAACCTCACCTCCAAACTAGCTGCCAGGGCAGGGGAGCCTGGTCTCAGCTCTGGATGCTACAGGATTGGGATGCGCTGCCCATGAGCCAGGTGACAGCACCAAAACTGCAGGATGACCCAGTCTCAGCTTTGATCACATGTGGCTGGGGCCAAAGGATGAAATTGCATAGGTTTTTTTTTTTCAAGAAGCCTTGGCATTGCAGCCAGCCTGATGCTTTTGTCGTTTTAAATAACTGGAAGTTTGGTTTGCATAGCCAGAGCAAATGAGAAGAAAATTAAAGAGACTAGGAGGATAATGTATTCACCAAGGGAGGGGGAATTCAGTCGGGGCAGAAGGTCAGCATAAGATACAGGAACTACTTATAGCTGAGGTTTAATTGGGACTAAACCAATGCTCGGGCCTCAAGGCAGTCTCTGGTAGCTGTGATTAATCCATGGGATCCTCAGTGAAAGGACAACTTATAGGAGGAGGAAAGATGAGGGCTAGGTTTCCATATCTATAATCACGCCAGAGAACAACTGCCTTGAGGTACTGCAGGGAAAGTAAAACTTCTAAGTTATTTGCAAACTTTTTTTTTTTTTAATTATTTTTTTTTTTTTAATGAGCAAACACTGTAATAACAGCTCAGGCTGTGAAACCCTGCTCTGAGACCACGCTCCACCACTAATTTTCCTCCATAAGGCAACACACCTCCAGGGTCGGTTACATTACATTCTTGTTTACAATTAATTTCTTTAAAATGGAGGGGGAAAACATTAATTCCCACCAGCCCTAGAGCTGGCATCCAGGCAATTTGCTTGCAGATGGTTAGTGATAAAATCGCTGTATCTGTCCTGGGAATTTCTGAGGTTCCTTGGGAAGTAAAAGAAAGCAGAAGAGCAACCGGTGACGAAGCCAGTAGGACTATGCAGGGAAGACACTGGCAGTGCTGGTGCTTTACCAGGACCCAAAATAACAAGGTCCTTGCACAGGCACCGAGGATGCACTGGGATCTGATTAGCACAGCATCTCATACCCCATCAGTGAAATGACAAAGCTGGTTTTGGGCTGTGTGGAACAAGACTGGGATTAAGCACCAGGTCCAAGGAGCATGCACTGGGATCCATCCCAGCAGCACCAGCCCAACCCAGGTCCTTCCAGAGGGATGCACGTGGGAGCCAGTGTCACCCCACTCCGCTCCTGGGGCAACGACCTCATGCTGCCAACTGAGCCTCAGTAAATGTGCTGGGGACACCAGCTGCAAGAGCCTCTCGCGTGTCCCTAAAGGCAGTTTTACTGCAGAAGAGGCCCCAGAAATGGGAAACAGCCTCTAGCACATCCACAAGATGAGCCTCAGCTCTAGCTGGTTCAGAGACCAGAGTCCAGAGGGCACAAGGTCCCTCAGTGGCACAAAACTTCAGGTGCTGTCACCACACCTGCACATCTCCCTGCTGCTCTTCTCAGCCCCAGTTAGGACAACTGGTACTGCCTCCTTCCTTCTCACTACCCTTGCTGGTATTATCACAGTGGACTGGAGCCCTAGGGAGGCAAATATCTAGGAAATAACAGAGTTTGGAAGTCACTAAGAAAAAAAAAGAAAAGAAGAAAAAGGCGGGGGGGGGAAGGAAAAAAAGGGAAAAAATTGATTTTCGTAGCATGCTTGGCACATGCCGAGGAGAAAGGAAGGAGGATGAGGAAGGAGCTGTTGCAAATGCTTTGGAGGCAGATGCCCAGAGGCTCACCCTTGTCCCCCAGCCCCTTCCCAAACCCCATCTGTCACCTTTTCCAAGTCAGGTGAGCACCGACACATCCCACACATACCCCTTGCCCATCCCTGGAGGCACTACCTTCACCTGCTGGCTGTCCAGGACTTGGCTTCCCCCAGGAGGAGATGCTGGAAGAGCTCAGTCGAGACAGGAGAGCTGCCAGCAGCACGTCTAGGGTGGAGCAGCCATCCCGGTGCCGAGCTGTGTCCCACATGCAGGTCGGGACCAGGCAGGGACGGGGACCCCAGCCAAGCTTCTCTGGGCACAGCAGGGTCTTTGCAGCATTAAACAAAGGTCGTACCAACCCCTTCACTTCTCCTGCCAGGCATGCTATAGCGCGGATGGGAAGCCAGTGCTGGTGGAGAGCTGACACCATCCCCACATGAATATTCCATGAGGACCCGTGAACCTGAGATGTCGACACAGGCTGCACGGCAGCACCGAGAGCCCCCCCTTTGCCAAAGCCTGGGTTTAGCCTGGTTTCCTAAAGAACTGAGATGCCGGAGAAGATGCTGCTGCTGCCCGCCTGCCTACTCCCTTCCAAAACAGTGCAAGCTCCTGGCCCTTTGCAACCCAATTTGGCAGCAGGGTCAAGACTGGGTTCCTGCAAGTCCAGGGGTGTGGACCAAACACCCTGACTCTGTCCCCAAGTAGGGACAAGCCCCTGAGCAAAGCTTAAACCTGTATTGGACACCAGAGCCTCCACCCAGCCTCCCACAGCACCGTCCCCTTGGATTTTCTAGTGGTAAAATGGGATTGAGCAGATGAATTATATTCAGTTGATGGCAAAGCATACATCCTCCATTTCACTGCTCCCAAAAGCACTTGGCTTTGTCCTTTAGGATTCCACCCGTGTGGCTTTCCAGGAGGGGAGCACGGAAGGACAGACAGGTTTTGAGACATGGGCAGGGAAGTGGAAGCAGTCTCTCTCCTGGCCAGCTTCTAGTTAAAGACACGGTTGCAGGTTACTGGTTAATTATTCATGGCTAAAAAAAGGACATTTTAATCATTGCTTTTTACTGGGGAGCTGGAAGCAGGGAGCGGGATTTTCATGGCTCATTTCTTTGCAAAAATTATGCCCGTCAGGCAGGTGCTGCCTCCATCACCTCTGTGCTAACAAGACTTCCAGTTCTGCCACCAGTACCAGGGACAGACCCCACTGTCAGCCCCACCTACACACACCACCCTTGAACCCAGGGAAGACCCCAGCCCTCAAACCCAGTTTTCCTCTTCCCCCCTCCCTGCACAGCCGAACTGGGGAAGGGAGCCAGAAAGAACCAGGCTGCTTGGTTCAGGGAGATCTCCTCCTATCTTTTCCTGAGTCTGCCCTCTCCTTGCTCACTGCTTGAAGACATTTTTCCCCTTTCCCCACCTCACCTCTGCCTCCTCACTTTACACCATTAATTAGGAGGGTCCATCAGTAAGATACTGCCATAAACTGGTCCTTAAACTGCAGTGTGATAAACATGAGACAGAAGAGACCTCACAGATGGGAAGTGCTCTGCAGTGGTTGCAGGGATTAGTGCCTGGACAGCAGGAGATTATCTGGAGCTGCAAGAGACTCAAGCTTAAATTTCAGCAGATCTGCTAAGCTGGAGGATGCTGCTGTTAGGAGGGAGCTCAGACACAGCCTGGTCTGGTATCAGTGCAAGCAGCTGGGGATACAAGGCAGGCAGAAGCTGAAGAAACTTGTCTACATGGATGATATGGCAGCCTGACCTGTGGGCAGAGGAGCTGTAAAGCTGGTGCCAAGTTCCCTCTGCCCAACCCTGGGCTGATTACCCACACCCAGACCCTGTCCTGCCCTGAGTCCTGGCTGGACTGTCAGTGCCCAAGCTGGGAAACTCTCCCCTCAGCCAGGACCCATCCAAACCTGGTGGGAGACAGGCTTCCCTCCAGACCTCACAGTTGCCTTCCAGTGCTGCCAAGGACAGGCTTGGCCCTGTCTTTTACATTTAGCTTTTGTTATAGATAAATATACCCTGCAGGCTCTGAAGCCTCAGGCCATACATCCAAGAGACCCGAGATCCTCCAGGGCTGACAGGCTCAGCTTTAGAGAAAGGGAGAGCACACCACAGGCCAGATCAGCCACAACATGAGCTAGGAAAGCTGGAAACAAGGAGGAGGAGGAGCAGGGAGAGGAAACCTACTTGTGTTCCTTTGTCTTCTCTTTGCCTTTGCTGGAGCCAGTGGCCACGCACCAAGGGAACAAAACGCAAACAAGCTTCAGTGCACTTCAAGTGCTTCAATCAGACCATAAAACCAGAAGAGGCTGCTCATCCCTTTGCAGTTTCCCTGCTCCTCATGAGTGCCCCATCCCCAGGCGGCAGTTACAGACAACCTTCCTCAGCAAGGCTGACCCCAAACACCCCTGTCCTGCCCACATCTGTAATTTTAGGTGGACAACACCACTGCATGACCCTCTGCTAGGCTAGAGGAGCTTAGGAGAACCACAGCTCCCTGCACAAGGAACTGAAGGTGGTGAGTATTCACTGGGTGCATGTATGGGGCCAGTAAAGCAGCTACAGCTGTGCATGCACATATGTGAGTAGGTATGTGCACAGACTGGGGTGCTGCCAGGGCAGGAGATAAGGCTTCTGCTACTTTTTGATAGAGGGGAGTGGTCTTCATTATCCTCCCACAGAGGTGTATTCACATCCTCCCTCCAGAGAGGACTCAGCTGAAGGAGATGGGCTGGATCTGGGGGTCCTCATCCCTGCTCAGACTGACAGTGCATCCTCCTGCCATGACACCATGCAGGAAAGCCTGACTCCTCACCTCCCTGTTTCACTTTGCAGATCCCCGCTCTGCTTTGTGGATTTTCAAACCTGTTTTCCTTCCCTCATGGCTCCTACATTTCTCTGCCTGGGTCTTGCCTCCCTGTTTTCCTCCCCAGTCACTCTTTCTTCCCTGGCTAATCTCCCCTATTGCACATCAGCAAAGTGGGGAGGAGAAAGCAATTAACTAGTTCTAGAAAGTAATTAGGAGGGCTGTTTTTTAATTACAGCTTGTTACTCCACCCTATGGCCACATCTGTGCTGGGAACATAGGGCAGGAGAGTAGCTTCAGGGCATGAAGCTCCAGCTCTCTGTGTACTCAGCTGCTGGAAAACGACCCAGATGAAAAATATTTTTTGTTTGATGTGTTGCTGAATAGGTTTTAGAGAGGTTAAGTCTAAAAGACCAGTTCCAGCACAATATCCATCACTGGGTGGGCGTCTGGGAAAAGCAGGGTCCTCCTGTTCAGCCCAGCATGGGCAGGGATTAGCTCAGAGTCTGGGTTGGAAAACAGCCAAGGAAACCCATCCAGAAGCTGCTTCTGAAACAAGCGGTCCTGCTTTCTCCCTGCACCAACACTTGCTCTGGGAGCAAACCAGCAGAAATTATTCCCTTGCCAGCTGAGCTTGTCACAGGAGCAGGCAAACACCAATGCCAGCAGCTCAGCTGGTTCATCTGCATTGTAAAAGCTGCCCTAGTGCCCCTGCCCAGTACCAGGAGGAGATTTAAATCACTCCGTGCTTTGTCCTGAAGTTCATGGATGTGGTCTGAGCTCCCTTCAAAGCCATGGCTCACCACCATCTCACCCCGAGCATGGCTGGTTTGACTGGGTCTGAGCACACAAGCCCTTTGCATCACTGTAGGGACCAGTAGCTGCATCTCCCCAAGCAACTCACTGGTGCAAGACTCTTCCCCGCCCCAGCCAGGCTGGGAAACTCTCCCTGCCCACCAGTGCCCATCCCAGCTGCCCCAGGGCTGCAAGAGTGTCTGGTCCTGGATATGTCAGGATGTGGAGCAACATCCTCAGGTGGATGGGACAGGGTAGCGCCTGAGCCTGCATCCTTTCCCTGCTCATGTCACTGGTGGAAATGTGGTCTGGATGAGGGATGCAAGAACCTAGCTGAGGCTGCTCTCTTGCTCTGTCTCCCTCCTCCTGCATCTCTCTGCTCTCCTGGCTTCCGTGTGCAGCATCATACAGTGCTGCTGGTCCTGGGCACTTGGATCACTGGTGCCTGGGTGAATAAGGTGACCACACTATGTGAGAGGTCCAGAGATCTCTCTCCAAGGGTGTGGTGGAGCAGCTAACATCAGATTACTCTTTATCCTTCCACTCCCTTATCCCTTGCCCACCCCTTCCAACCCTCACTGCAAAAGGTGCCTCTGACTGCAGATAGCCACAGCCTGGGCTCTGGTTGCCTGAAAAGGGCACAGATTTCCTATTAGTGGCACTACCAGAGAACTCTTGCTTTATGCCTTCCAGCAACTTGGTCTTAAGCACTCTCACTAGCACAGATGAACTTGTGGTCCTGCCCTGCAGCTGTTGCAGGGGGATGCAGTAACACTGCTGCGAAGGGTTGGAGGCTGGAGGCTGGAGCTGGAAAGTAAACCTGGGCATGAGCAGGGGCAGGGGGAGTCAGGGTACCTGAATGGTAACACGATGTGTCTTTTCTCTTTCCCCTTAGCCTTAGCTCTGCAATCACAAAGCACAATTCATTCAGACATGATTCATCCTCCTGCAGTGACAGAGACCCTTGCCCAGCTTCTCCTCTCAAACCCCCCATCAGCAACATGCACCAAGCAATCAACCAAACCCAATTCACAAGCATGCCAGAGGGAGATCTCGCTGCAACAGGACTTCCTAACCCACTGTCATCCAGGGAACTGGGTACAGAAATAGTGACAGTACTGGTGGTGCTGGAATGAGAAGGGAGGAGTGAGGGACTGCATGAAGAAGAAAGAGTAACTGTCAGAAAAAGAACATGGATGGATAAATCATAGGGCACTGGGCTCGCTGGTGTTGTGCATAGATGTGTGGACAGATAGTACCACAGTAGGATGGATGGAATGGCATTAGCATGAATAGACAGACTGACCTATTCTGGGATGGACGGATGGATGAATGGATGGATGGATGGGTGGATGGATGGATGGGTGGAGAGAATTACAGTGATGGATGGAAAGAAATGCAATGAAATGTATGGATGCATAGGATTGTACTGAGATTAATCCTTGGTGGATGGTGGTAACTGCACTGGGATGAATGGATGGATGGGTGGATAGCTAGGCAGATGGACAAATATTATCAAGGCTCCTTTGGAAGGCCCCTGAGTAGAAGGAAAAGTGTCCTTGCTGGGCAGAGGGGAGAACAGGATAAGTACAAAGGAGCCTTGCTCTTTGGGGGGTGGTTTGAATACAAGAAAGCCCTGCCCGTCTTGAGAAGGAAGCAATTAGGACATTTCTCTGGGTTCAAATGCCATGCAGGGACTGGTACACCAACACGCATGTCACATACATGCACACACCATGCCCAAAGGGCCTAAGCAAAGCATGGGTACCATGCCCAGTACCTGGGATCTTCAGGGTCTTCGCTGTTTGGAAAAGACACAGTCAGGAGAATGAACATGAGGGAGAAAAAAACCCACCCAAACAGACATACCCTCCCACAGCCCCTGGAAGCTGGCTAGGCCAGGGGAAGGGGCTATGGCTGCCACCACACCCGGAAGGATGCTCCTGGGCTGATGCTGAGAAGGTTCTTTCAGGGCACACCGGAGGGAAAGGTCGTGCTCTGGCCTTAGCCAGAGCTATGTGGCAAAGTACTGAGGAGACATTGTGCCACAGCTCTTTGCAGCCACCCAAGTCCTGCTTGCCAGCAGCAGGACAGCAGTCTTCTGAGGTTTATTCTGCACCTTCTCTACCTACCCCCAAATAGTGAGCAGCAGCAGCAGCAGCAGTGAAGAACAGACTTACAGGGATAGGTTGGGGCTGGGATCATTGTCCTGGGCTCACCCACGACAGATAAATTTACTTATACAGCTGTATTCTTACTGATGGTGCCCTTGGAGTCCACTAGCCCTACAGACAGGGTGATCACCATCATATTATATGGGGTACGGCTGTGGAAGGACCTGCCTCTCCTTTGCACTGTGACATGGAGGAGGTTTGCAGGTGCGGCTGGGTCTCACAGAAAACTGCTGGAGCACAGGGTTCGTATGCGACCATACAGCTCTTCCTCCCTTGCAGGCTTCAGCTCCAGCTTCAGGACATTCATGTGTGCTCCTGCACTTGCAGAGAAGAAACTGTAATGCTGATGCATGAAGCATTGGCTTCACCCAGGTCTGGACCACATACTCTGCTTTCCTGGCTTAAGATTTGGGAATTAATTTGAATCAAGAAAGATTTGGAATTTAAACCAGACTGGCCTGTATCCCAGATCCTGGGTATATTTATGCCTGGACAGTCACATACTTGTGGGAGGTGGGGTGACTGGGATGAGCTGGGATAAGAGCAACCCCCCGCCTCCAGAAGCCAAGATCCCACCAGTCATGACATTTTGGTACCTTGCTACTGACTTGTATCCATCGTTAAAGTGAATCCTGAGTAAGGCACCAAAAAGAAAGAGAGAAAAAAAAATTACCAGTGTCAGCAACCCACAAGCAGCAAGGGCAACATTGACTTGCTGAGTGCAGGGACATCCCTTGCAAGGAGGGGTGGTGCTGTGTCAAGCCACAGGGTCCTCCAAGACAGCTAACGGGTGGTAACCTCAGCTGTGTGCATCCAGCCTAGGGTGCTCCACTCACATTGTCCGCAGGAAAAACATGGCTGGTGACAGGATCTGTGCTTCTGGCACAAGGCACAAGAGCCATCATCACCCTGGCACAGCCAGCATCATCCATTGTTCCTGCTGGATCTGGAAGATCTCCTGCACTGGAACAGTTTGGGGTCAGTCTAGATCAGAGGTGCTAACAGCCTCCAGGAGATCTCTCAAGCTGCTGGAGGCTCCTCTGCCTTGGGACTCACAGCAGCACCCAGTCCAGTGCTTTGAACACCTTTTCCTGGCCCTTTTCCTGATCTTCAGGGCCCTCAGGATGCATTTTTTCCAAGATGAGGACCGGTTTTTAGTAGGGCCTCTAGCAATAGCAGAAGGGACGATGGTTTTAAACTAGAAGAGGGGAGATGGAGATGAGAGATGAGGAAGAAATTCTTCCCTGTGAGGGCGGCGAGGCGCTGGCCCAGGCTGCCCAGAGCAGCTGTGGGTGCCCCATCCCTGGCAGGGCTCAAGGCCAGGCTGGACGGGGCTGGGGGCAGCCTGGGCTGGGGGGAGGGGTCCCTGCTCGTGGTGGGGGGTGGGGGGGTGGGGGGGCTGGAACTAGATGGCCTTTAAAGGTCCCTTCCAACCTAAACCATTCTATGATTCTATGATTGGAGGGTTTGCAAAAAGGATGGGGGAAACTTGACAGGGACTGATAGCCTTTGGGAGATCATTTCATTATTATTTTTTTTTTGCTCAGGATGCAAAGTACCCCAGACTTGTCTGGTTATGCTGATGGCAGCACTGGTCTGGCGCATGGCATCCCTAAGATGTGTGCCCAAGTGCCACACCTGAGTTAGCAGTTTCAGACCCTCCTTATCTACTTGGACACAGATGTTATGAACTGGCCACACTGGTCTTCCATCACAACCAAGGATGGAGACACACACACACCCCCCCAAAGGCTGAATCAGACCCTATGTGGCAGGATTCCTCTTTCCTTTGACTACAGGGGCAACCTAGGAAGGCTGGGATCATAGCAAGGACCTTGCTGAGCTTCCTAGAGCCATGCAGGATGGTGCTGGAATGCACCTCACTGCACTATCTAATTTCTACCTCTCTATCGCCACAGCAGCTCTGGGAAGCCACCATGAGCAGCAGCAGTGTTTGCAATGTGTTTGCACCATTGACCAGCACGGGCTGACTAGCGAGGTGCCCAGACCTGATAGAAGCAGGGAGTCTTGCCTCTCCCAGACTCCTGTCACAGGTATTTTCATCACCAAGCTCAACTCCAGTGCTTGGCAACGACCCCAGCTTTGGAGCAAGTGACCCATGGGATTAATTAGTAGCAGGCAGAGGGCTGAACCCAGTCAGACATGTCTTGGATCCACTGGGTACACACAAGAAAAGACAACATCAATAATTCACCATGACCAGGTTGCTTTCGGCTGCAGAGCTCTGTCCTGTCCATGAATATTTCAAGTCAACAGCTATCAGGTGATGCTTCCTGGGATCTCAGTTTCAAGGTGGTCAGGAGCCATGGCATGTACAGCCCTATCCCATGCAAATTTTGGCAGCCCAGTGGGGTCCCTAAACCACCTCTGGAAGTGCCCATCTGTCTTTACTGGCCACAGAGGGAATCTAAGGATGTCTATACTGGTAAATAAATGGACCAAGGCTCATTCTCTGACTATGGCATCGTTTGTGTCTGTATAGGTCAAGTCCTTTCCCTCCACAAAACATATCCAGGCTACCTGTTGGAGGTGGTCCATCATATGGTCCATCAGGTGGTCTATCATATCATATCATATCATATCATATCATATCATATCATATCATATCATATCATATCATATCATATCATATCATATCGTATCGTATCGTATCGTATCGTATCGTATCATATCACATCATAGTGCCTGTGCCATCATAAACCATCCCAGACATGTACTGAACCAAACCCATGCCATGCCAGGGACCATCTTAATGACCTAACAGATGGGAAGGTGCTACCACCTGTGTCCTGGCTTGCTTTATCAAAGGGATGCTGCGTAGGGTGAGCAGGCTCCTAGCTGTGAGCCCCAGTGAAACACAGAAGTCTGTACTTAACAGATCTGGGCCTGCAAGCCCAGACAAGCCTGGGTTTAAGGAAGCGCTCTCTGGAGAGCAAGACTTTGAACGTGTCTCAGCACTGCAGAGGCAGAATTGCAAGGCCACCACCAGAGCAGGGCTGGTGTGGGTATTTACCTGGTGTGCTGGTCTTCTGTGTCATCTCCAAGGCTAGGGCATTGTACAGAGAGAGAGGGGGAAAACCCACTGTGATATGAAGACAGAGGGCTCTTCCATTGTGTCAGCATTTTAAAATTTGCTTCAGTACACGAAGAACTTCAGAGCATACCAACACAGCAAACCACTCCATGCATGCCTGAAAACCCTCAACCACCTTGCACAGGGCTGATCCTCCCCCTGCCACCCACACCACTCCTGGCTGTGCTGCAGGGTCCATGCGTGACCCAGACTGGTTTTCTGTGACTATTTACCGGCCGAACTCAACATTAGGGTGAAAGCGACCTGGTGCCCTCCACCCTAATCTCCTTCCTCCCCTCCTGCCTTCTGCTCAGGGTGAATTTGCTCAAAGAGAAAGGATGCTTAGGCTGGAAAAAGCTGCCCTGGGTCGATGCTGTACCCTGTGCCAGGCAGCCTGATAGAAGGTAAGGTGCATTACTAGCTGCTTGTCCTGTTTTTGAAATGCAGATCTGGCAACACCAAAACTTTATCTTTTTGTTATTCTTTTGGTGCAATGTTGTCTTGGGTCTGGGATCTGTAACTGATGGAAAAGGAAAGACCCTCCAAAGAAGACAGGACAACTTTGTCCATATGAACAAAAAAAAAATTTAAACAAAATGAGTCCTTTTCTTTGAGTCAAAAGGATGGTTCACATCAAAGTGCCCTTTGATTATTTTCAAAAGCCTGAGTGTGAAACTTCTTTTCCCCTTATTTGATTCAAACTCCAGCACAGGTTTGCTACATCGCAAGCCAGGCTCAGCTTTGCAGTGTCACAGACATTTCTCAGAGCATTGTGCCCTCCCATGCAAAACCCTCCTGGCACCAGGGAAGCTCAGTGAAAACAGTCAATGGTAAAATGCCACTAACACCTTCAGAGGTGCAGCAATCTGTCTAGGGATTGATCTCAGGGTAAATTGGGGTGGGGGCTAAATCCTTCCCCTCCCAAGGATGGGACAGGGTGTACCAGTATTTCCTGCATCTTCTCCTTCCTTCTGCAGGCTTGCATGGATGCATTTAGCCTCATTATCCCTGAAAAACCTGCCTCATTTAAACAGGTTCACTCGGCTGCTGCTATCTCCTAACTTTTCTTCACATACTCACAGGGACCCCAGCCTGCCAGAGGAACCTCTCCCCTCCCAGCCAGGACCCATCCAGACCAACAATGGGGTGGCCCTGCCTGGGCATCCTGGGGCAGATGATCAAGGTCCAGCTCTTGTCTCCTGCCCTGCTATGCAGACAGAGCCCCTGGCCCCAGCCAGGCCAAAGGCAGAACAGGATAGGCTGGAATGGAATGGAAGTGCAGAGTCACAGCACCACAGGGTGGTGGGGCTGGGAAGGGACCCCTGGGACCACCCAGCCCACCCTGCTCAAGCAGGCTCTCCTACAGCAGCTGCGCAGGATCATGTCCAGGTGGGCTCTGGACATCCCCAGAGAAGGAGACTGCACAGCCTCTCTGGGCAGCCTGTCCCCGTGCTCCGGCACCCTCAAGGGAAAGAAGTTTTTCCTGCTCTCCCCACGGAGCTCCCTGTGCTGCAGTTTGTGCCCGTTGCCCCTTGTCCTGTCGCTGGGCACCGCTGACAAGAGCCCGGCCCCGGCCCCCTGACACTGGCCCTTAAGGTACCTGTGTGCATCGCTCAGGTCCCCTCTCAGCCTTCTCCTGCCCAGGCTGAACAGCCCCAGCTCCCGCAGCCTTTCCTCCTAGGAGAGATGCTCCAGCCCCTCATCAGCTTGGTAGCCCTCTGGAATGGAGTCAATGGAAAGGAATAGGATAGGATACGATAGGATACTATACGATAGAATAGAATAGAACCGAATAGAATAACTTCAGTAGGAAGGGACCTACAATCACCATCCAGCCCAAATGCCTGACCACTTCAGGGCTGACCAAGAGTTAAAGCATGTTATTAAGGGCATCATCTGAATTCCTCTTGAGGGGGCTGACAGGCTTGGGGCATCGACCATCTCTCCAGGAAGCCTGTTCCAGTGTTTGACCACCCTCCTGGTAAAGAAATGCTTCCTTCTGTCCAGTCCAAACCTCTCCTGGACTGTCTGCAGGCACTTCTGGGATGGGAATTGTCTCGCTAACCTTGAGCCATTTAAACTTTAGGTGGAGAACAAACCTCTCTTCTAGGATGCCCCACATCCAAGAATCATGGAATCATTTAGGTTGAAAAAAACCTTTAAGATCATGAAGTCCAACTGCTAAAATTCACTGGCAAAGTAAAGGCAGAGTGGATGGGGGATCCTCCACCTTCCTGAAGCCTGGGTCTGGCAGGGAGATGAACCGCTTTTTTTTAACATTGAGGGAGCCTGGGAAGGTAGCTTAGAAAAGATATCGCACATTTGGATGGCAAAACTTAAAAGCTGTTCCAGGGGTGGAAAAAACCCAGAGGTGGGGTTGGACTATGTGGATACCAACAGGTTCACAGTTTTGGCAAGGCTAAATGCTGATAATGATTCTGTCACTGTATGAAAGCACTGTGTGTGCAACCAGAGGATGAGCCCAGGCTCCCAAGAGATCCATCAGCAGGCAAAGGTCAAGCCATGAGGAAGCATGGCTACATTTTAAGAAGATTATTTCCAGTCAGGCAGCAGCCTCCAACAGCCTTCCTGCAGGTCTATCGACTGCAGACTTATTTCTTGGTGTGCTATTTGTCTCTGCCTGGATCATTGGCGGGGAGCCAGGGAGCTGCTCCAGGCCCTTGGGTATTTTTCCTTGTTGTGGAAGAGAAATAGCAAAAAGAGTTTTGCACCTGCAATTCTTTGCCAGGAAACCTGCTGGGACTTGATGGGGAGCAAATGGCCATCCCTTAAGGATTTGCCCTACCGCTGAGGGCGGGCTGGCCCCTGCACTGCACGCACTGGGGCAGGGCTTTCAGGTCTTGCTTTGCTAAGGGAGATAAAGCACTGACTGGCAGAGAGAAGGCAAATCTGGCATCCCTTGCTCATTGCTGCCTAACAGCTCAGTGCTGTGACATCCCAAACAGCCCCACCAGCCTTCCCTAGAGTGCTGGGTACCTCCTTGGGCAGCCTGTGCAGCCCCTGGACATAAGGACCTCCCCACCTCTAAGCCACTGGAGGGAGGTGACCCTGGCTAGTAACCTGGCCAGACCTCCACATCTGCCAGCACACAGATCTGAGCTCCTGGGCCAAAATGCCAAGTCCAGGCAGAAGTTTAGCAAGTTTCAGGCTATGGGTAAACAGCAAAGGTGGTGCAAGGTTTGGAGCTAGCTCCTTTGGTGGTCAGCGTGTGGATCCACTGTGAACTGGACGGGGGAAGTGATCCAGTTTTGAAAAAAATAAATAGCAGCCCAGAGTGGTTATTTATTTACTGCTTGACATTTCATTGTCAGATGGATCCATGCCCTGACCTGGCCATTGGCTTGGCCAGGCAAAAGGAGGTGTTGGCAGAGCAGGGGTGATAGGAGCGATGGGGGATGCTGGCAGCAAAAGGACATCGCCTGACCTCCCTGCACTACAGACTCCAGCCACAGCGATGCTCAGGGGCCATTCCTCAACCCCTTGCCCAGCACGGTCAAAGGATCTGGGCAACCCTTTAACAGAAACAATGAATTCTGACTATACCTACAGTTGTTTCTGCCTTTTACTGTCTCAGAGCACAACCCTCACCCGTGCTTCTATTTGGATAATTTATTTACCCCCGCACAAACTTGTGCCTCCCCGTCTCATTCCCTCACCTGAGAGTTTGTCGAGAAAACAAGACTATTCACCCTGTGCAAACATTTTTGATGAATTGAAGACGTTGTTTTGGAAACAGGGGAGTTACAAAAGCAAATATGGTATTTCCCTCCAAGGTGTCTGTCTACTCCTGACAGCACAGGGACTGAGCCTGGCTCCAAATAACTCTGATATAACCCCCACTGCCAGCACAGGTTTCCAATGTGTGTCTCACCAGCATTGCTGGCACCTCTATTAGGCTGCAAGCAAATGGCTGAGAAGTGCTTGGCAAGCCCAGCTATATTCATATATTCCTTGTTGTTGCTGCTGCTTTTCCCATTTCAAGGTCTGTTTGTTTCTCCTGCCTTCTGCACACCCTCAGGAAAGGGAATCAGCTGAATAACAAAATAATGTCCCTAATGAGCCAGGGGAGGAGGTAAACAGCTTTGCATTGGAGATGACACTGACAGAAAGCCTGTAGAAATCCAGGGAGACCTTTCCACTGCCTTCATTCTGATTCCAAGCCCCCCTCAGGGGGGCACAGACGATGGAAACAGACTGCAAAGATGCACAGAATTAGAGATTTCAAGTCCAACTTCTTCCCCGAGGAGGATCAGCTCGGCCCAAGTCACTCCTCAGATGTGCATCCAGCTTGTACTTAAGCATCTCTAGGGAAGGGATCTGAGCTCTCTCCATCAGACCTGGAATTTCTCTCCTCTTATCCCTACAATACATCCCACTGCTGCCTTGCAGAAACCTGACTTTCAGCTGTCCTGTGCTGAAATGATGAGCAGCTCATCCCAAACCTGACCTAGCCCTCAAAGGCAAGGCAGGAGCTGGACTTGGCTTTGAACTTGGCTTCCCTGGTGTAGCCACGTCCAAAGGTTGCTGTGGCACAGCAGGGCTGCCCATGTCAGTCCCCACACCAAGCGATACCCTCGGGAAGCTCCCAAGTGGCATTTGAGCTTTTGGGGGACTCCCAAGTGTCGTGGTTTAACCGCAACTGGTAGTTAAGTACCAGCAGCCACTCACTCACTGCCCCTCACCCAGGGGGATGGGGAGGAGAGCTGGAAAGGAATGTAAAGCTCAAGGGTGGAGATAGGAACAATTTAATAACTGAAACAATAAAAATGAAAGAGCAGTAATAACAATGATGACAATAACAGTTATAATGAAAAGGGGAAAGGGAAGAATAACAACCAGAGGGAAGGGGAGAAAGGAACATGGGGTGCACAATGCAGCTGCTCACCACTTGCTGACCGATGCCCAGCCAGTCCCCAGGCAATGATCCGCCCGCCCTGGCCAGCCCCCCAGGTACATATACCAGGCATGCTGTCCCATGGTATGGAATACCTCTTTGGCTAGTTCGGGCCAGCTGTCCTGGCCATGTCCCCTCCCAATCCCTTGTGCCCCCCCAGCTTTTTCACTTACAAGGCCTGAGGAACTGAAAAGTCTCATATCAGAGCCAAAACACAGCACTGCACTAGCTCCTAAGATAGTTAACTCCATCCCAGGTGACACCAGGACACCAGGCATCCAGCACCCTTGTCAAAACATTATGGCTGTCTCTCCATCTCCAGGTTCCCAGACATGCCAGATGCATCTACAGCCGGGGGCATACACAGGGACAGACATGCCTTTGGAGTGCCTTGCTCCCTGGGCACGTGCTACTGCCACGTACCTCTACACTACAACATTAAAAGTTCAAGGGCACAATCCCTGCCTTTGAAGCCCAACTGCCTGGCATGCATCGCACCCATGCCAATGCTTCCCATCCAAAGAAAGGGTTTGGGCAGGCAAGCCTTAACCTGCCCTTTGGGACTGGCCCATAGCTGTTGTACCTCCTGATTCTGCTTGAGTATCATTTGGGTGAGTGCTAGGTAGTCAAAACCTTCTCAGAGACTGTCCCAATAATTTAATAAGGTTACGGGTTCTTCAGGTACTTGAACTGACACAATCTAATCAACGAGACTTGACAGAGGTGTTTACCCGTACAGATGTGGCCATGAATTCCAATGACACAGTCAATATCTTCATGCTACTGAAGCTTGAGGCACTCAGCAACAGGCTGCATGGAGAGCTGCTATGAGAAATGAGCTCCCCAGAAGAGCCACGTGCATGAAGAACCACCTTCATGTGTTTTCTGCCATCACTGGACCTACATGAGTTGAGGAACCCACCAAAAATGCTCCTTCCTTTGGCTGAGCTGCTCTCAGAGGCATTGTGTTGGTCCCTGGGTTTTACCTGAATTTCTATTTTTTTGCAGCTCCTCCCCAAACTCTTTCTGGCACACGGTGGGGAACAACTCACAGCACCACACTGCAAGAAAAGCCACTGCAAACAGAAATCAGATCTTCATGCACATCACAAGGAGCTCTTCCCCATGCACTGGACATGGCTGATCTCTGGTTCTGGGCATGGCTCTGCCTGATGCATGGTGGGACCTGGAGAAGGAAGGGAGACCCAAAGGCAAGGCAGTACCCCAGCTGCAGCCTCCCGCAAGGAGGCTCCATCCTGGATCCCAGAACCCCACCTTGATCATCTTTTCCAAGGATGCTTTTCCAGCTGCTCCATTGCTTCTCCCCACCAGCTCTTCTGCAGCCAAGAAATGGGAATCCAGGGGTGATACTTGCAGGACATCCACAGGGCCAAGGCAGGAGCAACACAGCACTGCACACCTCACTGCCAGCAGCACGAGCGGGTGCTGACTGGCTCCCCTACCTTGTGTTGAGGGATCCCTGGCTAAGGGTGTCCCCCTCTCCCAGAAGTTCATCTTCACTGTGGTAATACATCTCATCCTCTTCCATGCTGTGAGGGTGGTGACAGTAAACATCAGCCCTTTCCCTCCTTGGTATTCATAACGGTAATGGTGGTGACATTAATGACCATGGCCCTTGGAGTAGGCAACAAGACACAACCAAACCTGACAGCCCCCCTGCACTCAAAATGACCTGCTGTGGAGCAAAACTCCAAACCAGAGGACATGGGGAAGCTCCTTGGGACAAAAGCAGCAGGTGAAACCAGTTTTTGTGTAATTGTCCACATTCAAACTTGCTTGGGACAGTGGGACTAGCACTCTCTGCCTGCATGTCTGCAAAGGGATGCCTCTCCCACACCTCCTTTAAAACTGTTGGGTCTTTGCTTGCTTATGATGCATGATTGCACAGCCTGCTCCTGTGGAGCAATGGGAAGGGGCTACAACAGTTCTCTTGGCTGTGCGGGGGCTGATGGGGCATCTGCGGCACTTAGCCTCGCTCAGGATAAGCCCTATGTACAAAGAGATTTTTTTCTAAAGCATCCTGGATCTGAAGGAGAAACTGAAGACAAATAGCAAGGGACTTTCACCAAATTGTGACCACCAAGAACCACTCTCCCACATGCTAAGAGGCACTGACCTGGATGGGAAACACAGCACAAGGATCATTTGCAGTGTGATTTGCAGATGCCACAGTACAACTTGCAGATGCCACAGTGATATTTAACCTCCATGTGTCCCTGCTGCCCATTTATAAACTTGCATTTACTTCAGTTCCCCAATTTTTCCCCAACCACAGACAAACCAACCTCAGAAAGTCCTTCTGCTCAGCACTGCCTGCACACATCCAGCACAGCTCTATGTACCCAGCAAGCCTTCAGCTACGATGCAGCTCTATGTACCCAGGCAAGGGTGCTCAGCAAACCATGCGCCTCCTCTTAAAAACTGCCCCCAGGGTGGGATCTGTCAGGCTAAATGTGGCTGGCCTCAACCTCCAGCTCAGCTGGTCATCTTAGATTTACTTTACAGTCCCTGGAGGCCTGATACAGAGCCTTAATTCATCCAACCGCCTGCCGGTATCTGCTGTGGGCGATGCATCAGCCACGCAGCATCAATTCCATCTACAATGAGAATAAAGTCACATTCACATCATGCTGCTTGCATCTCCTAAGTCCCAGTGGAGCAGGCAGGGTGCTGATTTCCCAACACAGGGGGCTGACAGACAGACTGAGACCCACCCTGCAAGCTGGGCTGCACCTGGTACGCGGCCCTGCCATCCGCCTTTTAAACCCTTCTGCATCTTCCCCGTTCAGCAACATCACGGTCCGCTGAACTGTGAAACGAAATCTGCACTTTCCATTTGCTTGAAAATTCACAGGTTTCAGCCCAATTCACACAGTTAATTAACTGCCTAGGAGTGATGCGAGCGACCGGAGAGATCTTCCCTCAATCTCCAACCATGGGGAAAAAGAAATTTTCCCCTTCTATGGCCAGAATTAAGTGCTAAACCCAGACAGAAATCAAGTGCTGTGGAAGCACAGAATTGCATAAACCCAGCAGGGGGGTGATGTATGGCTGCAGCAGCACCTGAGATATAAATGCTGTTTAAAAAGGAACCGATTCCTAGGGATATGTTTGGATTCACACCTCCAGGCTGGGCTTCCACATGGATTTGGACACACGAGGGCTGTCTGCCTTTGATCCACCAGCAGCATGCAAGCAGTTGGACTGTAGCCTTCAGACAAGGACTGTGTTGGTGCCAGGAGAGCAGTGGGTGATCTGAGGACCCAGCTCTGCCTGGGCTGCCTGTACTCTCTGCCTGTCCCACTTAAAAAGTCTCTGCCCTCCACATTTATCTCTTTCCATGAGACTTTTAGCAAGCTCAGGACTTGGAGGTCTCCACTCTTCTAACTGAAAGAAGCCAATGGGTTCAAGAGCTACTGGACTGGAGATGGACAGACAAAGTCACTACCTGCGGACAACACAACTACATAAACTATGTAAAGCTGCCTGAAAATCTGGCTTAGCAGCCTGTGAACCCACTGTATTTATACACAAGTGGTTTCACACTTGCAAAACTCCCCTGTTGCCTGATGAGCTGGGTGAAGATTTGAGCAGAGTGTTCAAAGCCCCTGTGATGGAGTGGGCTGAATCTTGGCCAACAGCACTGGAGCCCCACTGTCCAACCGGGCCTTGAACCTCATGGCTGCATATGACCTGGTAAAATGGCTGTTCCTCCCAGCAGGGTCTGAGCCCTGAGCATCCGTAAGCCACAGCTCATGGCAGAACTGGTCCCAGCTTGCACTACATGCCAATGGACAGCCAACTGCAGTGTTCCCAGCCTTGAGCCCTCTCCACCCATCCTAGTCACCAGGCTGGGTTTGCAACTGGTTACAGCAGCTTTGTTCAAGAAATGGAAGGATACAGTCCCCAGGCTTGCCTTCATCCAGTGTCAGGGCCCATGAGCTTAGAAAGAGACAGAGGTGATGCTAAGGACCCTTAAATGAATAGAAAGCCAGTAACAGAATCCTTTAGAAGACCTGGAGGTGTTCCCACCTGCCATCACAGGGTGAAGCATCCCTCATAACCCAGCACAGGCACTGCCATTGGTATGGGATTTTACTTTAGCCCAGTGAGGTCCTGGGGTCCCAACAGACCATCATGAAAGGAGTTTTGACAATGTCTTTGAGAAGCTATGTGCTTGTCTGAGGGTTAATGCTACAGGGGAGGTGCCAGGGCTTGTTCCCTCCACTTAGGCCACAGCATCCTTGCTTTCTCCTCCAGTCTCTGCCGTGCCAACTCCCTTGCCATGGGATGTGCGCGCACTCATGGTGCCCCCCCAGCACATGGACATGGGTCAGAGGCACTGTTGCTGTCACCTTCCATCCCAGAAGCACCCACACTGGTGTGGTTTTGAGGCTGATGTCCTCCTCCCCCTGCCCCTGGCTGCAGCTGCCCTTGGCACGCCTCCAGCTCCTGCCCCAAAGGCAGCTCAGTCCTGGGGGCACCTCAAGCTCCATCGAGATGCAAGACTCCACATGTGGCTCTATACTCCACACATGGCTCTAATCCCATCCAATATGAGGCCTGACTAACACCCAGACCCTTAATCCTCTCCAAATCTGTACTCGATTACATTTGCTCTCCATCGTCTGCTGCATGCTACAAAGCTCAGCGCTTGCTGGAAGGTTCAGCTTTGTCCTGATGGCACTGGTGGGTGGACACTTACAGCCTATCCTCACCTTGGGCGGTGATAATGGGTCTTTTGATAGCCAGTAGATGTGATGAACCTTAGAGGAGCACTGGGGCAATGCCACCCTCTCACAACAAGCCAAGCCCTCCTTGGTCCCGCTGCCATCAAGCATCTCCAAGCGCTGAGCATCACATTACCTCCTGAAGGTCCTCTCTGCAGATTGCTGGTTGGATTTACCCGGAGAGATGTCCAAGCCCTGCCGGTGGCCGGAGAGGAGGCTGTCTGTCTCTAAGGGGTACCTGCCATCCCCTTCTGAGTGGACACTGGGGGTCTCCAGGAACTCCTTGTCATTCCATGCACCAACTGTCCCATCCAGAGCCTGGTACCTGATCTCTATGGAGATGCTGGTCTGCAACACACAAGGAAGACACATTCAGCCCCCAAGAGCAGCACAGAGAGGAAGGAAGGTCCTGAAAAATCTGAAAGACAGAAAAAGCTGTTGCATTAGCTGGCTTGATCTCTGAGCCTTACTGACCCCAAAGTCTCTTCTTTCCTAGTGCATGGGACAGCTGGAGAGCAGGTCTTCAGCTTCAAGAGGTGGTCCAACCCAGCTCAGGCATGGTGCTGCAGCCTCCCTTCTGCTCATGGACCTGATTCACTTGGAGTTGCTGGTGCATCTCAGACCAGCTACATCAGATATGAGAGACATAAAAAGCCCTGAACAGCAGACAAACCCAAGCAGCTGAGCACACCATGAGCAGATGAAGCCATGCCACATTGGTAGGTTTTTCTCTGTGGCGCTTCACCTTGTTAAGAGTTTCTGTCCTGCTGTTAAGTGCTGGCCTGCCAAACCCCATGGAGGCATGATGCCTTGCTCCTGTGTGGCCCCATCCCAACCCTGGGCAGGGTTTGTCTAGCCTTGGGCATCCTGGGGAGGTTTGGATCAGTCCGTCTTAGTGATGCACACAAATACCTTAAGGGCCAGTGTCAGGGGGCCAGGGCCGGGCTCTTGTCAGCGGTGCCCAGCGACAGGACAAGGGGCAACGGGCACAAACTGCAGCACAGGGAGCTCCGTGGGGAGAGCAGGAAAAACTTCTTTCCCTTGAGGGTGCCGGAGCACGGGGACAGGCTGCCCAGAGAGGCTGCGCAGTCTCCTTCTCTGGGGATGTCCAGAGCCCACCTAGCTGTGGCCCTGTGCGGCTGCCTGAGCAGGGGTGGGCTGGGTGGTCCCAGGGGTCCCTTCCCAGCCCCACTGCCCCGTGTGCTGTCCTGGCTTGGGAAAGGGGTCTCTTGGAGTGGCCATGACCAGCCTGGGTGGGAAGGGACTGGCGGTGGGTCTGTCCAAGCTTGATCTCAAGCCTCTTCTGGATGAACCACGTATAAGTAAGGTATTCTCCCTCTTCTGCACAGTCTTTCCCCACTTACACACACAAGGTTGCACCAGGCTGCTGCAGCAAATTCAGGGTTGGACCTCTCAACAGTTTCCCCAAAAAAATCTTTCTCTGGATTTAAAACACAATCAAATATGTGAGTTCATCTTGCTGCAAAGAGCTGCTGGTTCTACCCTCGCCCTGATGTCCAAAGTCCTTCTAAAACCACAGTTTTGAAACAAGCAGCCAGAAAAATATCTCTCTTAAAAGCATCTCTATTTTGGAAGGCAAAGAGCTGCTGCAAAGATTAAAGCAAAAGCAAAAACCGTTCTCCACTCCCACTCAGTTTTCAATGCAAAGGCAATTGATTTGAGACACAAGGACACACCAAAAAGGCTAACAAACCAAAAGCAGGAAAATATATGGTGAATTCTTCCTTTTTTCATCTATAGGTTTAAGAGGAGGCACAATGTCCCAACTTGCTCCACCTGCAGCTTGTCAAAGGGATGATGATAGGCTGGAAAATGCAAGGTAAGATATGGCCTGGAAGAATTTAGCAAATGAGAGCTAAAGGGTGACTCAAACCCAGCTGGAAACATTATGGAAGCTTTTCACTGACATTATTCTTCATATGGCAAAATATAAATTTGAGTCAATCAAAATGACTTGCCACACTGCTGACCTCACCAAGCTGTTTCAGATTGTTTAAAAAAGCAAATGCAGAGGATAGATGAAGACACATGTTGGAACAGTATTTTTCACATATTCAAACCCCACAACGCTGTTGTGAAACATTTGATGAAATCTCATTTTTAAATTATATTTAAAAGTTTAAAAATCCTTGAAAAGTAATAAAAATTATGAGTGTAATAAACTGAAAGATTTTGGTTTGGGCTGAATAAAATCCTCTCTTGTTTGAAGAGAAATCAGTAGGCGTAAGCTGAGACCAAGAGAAATTCACACTGGAAACAAAACTCTCAATTTAACAGTAAAGAAAATTAACAAGCAGAATGATTGACTGAAGGGCTGGTGGATTGCTCTGTCACTGGACATTTTAAAATCATTTTTATTAGGGTTTTTTTTTACATCACTTGAGATAATAACAAGTTCTGAGACATCCCAGAGCCTCTATTGCAGGAGGTCAAGATGACACCATCATAATATCCCTCCTGGCTTTACAATTTCTGGCTCTTTTAATCTCTTTACTAAAGCAAGTCAATAATGTTAATAGGGCTTGCTGGGAGCTGCCAGCATCGCTTTGCAGTCAGCCCAGAATAAAGAAAACCATTTTCAACACTTCTTTTGCATTTGATTACAGAAAGATGAAGTTATGCCTGGAAACTGCCTTCCAAGAAATGATGGCAGTGAAGATGCACCTCTCCCTTTTCCCAGAGATGGGAGCTGATGTTGGGAGCTGGCCCTGCTTCACCTGGACATGCCCGCAATTTGGCCACCCCAGGGTGGGTTTGGAGGTGGGATGGTTGTGCAGGGGTAGGACCTCAGTCTGCAGCAAGGATCCCTGCTGCCAGCTTGGTACTTTGCAGAAATGGAGCTGCATTACATCACCTTGAGCATCTGTCCCGTGCTTGCCAGCAGCCCTTCTGGAGGTAAGGCTGCCCAGAGCAGCTGCGGATGCCCCATCCCTGGCAGTGCTCAAGGCCAGGCTGGACGGGGCTGGGAGCAGAGGGGTGGGTACGAGATGGTCTTTAGGTCCCTTCCAACCCAACCGGTTCGGTGGTTCTCTGATTCTATGATAATGCAATGCCAGAACTTGCTCAGGTGCCATTGTAGAGGAAACATACCTTTAAAATCACAGCTTTTAAGGAGCTGAGAGAGGCAAGGTTTGTTGAGAGGGGACATATAGAGAGTGCTTTCCGTCCTAATTCTGGAGGGGATTTTTTGCAACCCTTGTCTTCGAGTTTGCTCAATGCAAGGAACAGGTTGCTTCCAAGCAAAACCTTTCTCTTTGCATCTCAAAGGACAAGGAAGTGCAGTCAGCTAGTTATCCAGTCTCAGCTGGTGGGCAATGGCTTTCCATACCTGCCCATCTCTGCCTCCTCAATATGTCTGATCATTTTTTGGTCCCTCTCTCCTCCTGCAACAGCCCTCACTGCCCACAATCCACCCCTATGCCTACTAAAAAGATCAGTATATTCCAAGCCTGGGAAAAAGTGGGTCACCTCTCCAGGAGGGCTGGCTCTGCTGCGCATCAGGGGCTATTCCAGATTTATATTGCCACTAATATTTCACCATGCAAAATGCCTCAGGTGTTGCCCTCTGGATTCTCTCTTCTCAAGGCTTCCTCAGTCTAAAGCTATCATTTCGCTGGAGCAAAGGCTGGGACCAGGTGGTTTGGAGAGGGAATTGATCAAGCCGAGTTGTCTCTGTGCCCCTGAAGTTGCAATGAATCCGAAGGGATCCGAAATCCTGCCAAAAGCTCAAAATGCAAACACACACCCTCACCTCCCAGCTCTGGTTTGAACAGAGGATGCTCCAGAAATGCAGGCTAAACAGAGGGATGTGGCGTTTCTGCTCACAGCAGGCTCTAAAAATCCAGAATTTGAGCATGTGCATCCATGTGGCTTGTGGTGTGCAGAACATGGGGGGATTTATTGTCTTGCCTAAGGGGGACCTCTGCTGTCCTGGTTTCAGCTGGGATGGAGTGAATTATCTTCTTAGGAGATAGTACAGTGCTGGGTTTTGGCTCTGATGTGAGAACACTGTTGATAACACGCTGATGGTTTTAGTTGCTGCTGGGTGATGTTTTTATCAAGTCAAGGACTTTTCAGTTCCTCAGGCCTTGTTAGCGAAAAGGCTGGAGGGGCAGAAGGGATTGGGAGGGGACACGGGCAGGGCAGCTGGCCTGAAGTAGCCACGAGGTATTCCATACCATGGGACGTCATGCCTGGTATAGATCCCTGGGGGGTTGGCTGGGACCCAGGATCGTGGCTGGGCATCGGTCAGCGGGTGGTGAGCGGTTGCACTGTGCATCACTTGTTTATGATTTCTCCTTTTCCCATTGGATTTTATTCTCTCCCACCACCCTTTTATTATAACTGTTATTGTCATCATTGTTATTACTGCTCTTTCATTTTTGTTCTGTTTCAGTTATTAAATTGTTCTTATCTCCACCCTTGAGATTTCCATCCCTTTCCCACACTCCTCCCCACCCCTCTGGGTGAGGGAGGAGCGAGTGAGCAGCTGTGTGTGTGGTATTTAAATACCAGCCAGGGTTAAACTATGACACTGCTCCTGTAAAATCCGCCCTGCCCAGGATGCCCCAATTTTGCAGCAACAGACAACAGTCAGTATTTGTGTTTTCCAGAGCACCCTGCAGATACCAACTAAAACAGCTCCAGCAGAGCTGCCGTGACACAGGGTTAGATGGAGACATGAGGTCTTCAGAGGGGAGGTGGTGAGTGCAGGTTATCCAGTACCTCAGGCACAGGCTGGGGAAGCTGGTTTCTCCTCCCGGTGCCTCCTTCAGAAGCACACAGCTTACACAGAGGCGAAGGGTACCAGGCTGTCTGCTTTGACCTGCTGCGCAGCTGCACCAAGCTCCTGGCCGGGCTGCAAGGCACCAGGCAGTGCAGGTACCTCCTCAGTCCTAGGTTAGTTCATTCTACAAATGTCATCATTTTTGACTTCAAGAAGTTGCATGTATTTAATTTTCATCCATTAATTTTCCTCTCTCCTCCCTGTGACACTGAAGGGCCTTAAAAATATGGGATTGTCCTCCTTTGGAGGGTCCCACGGACTTTCATCAGGCAAACTCTCAGTCTGATAAACCAAGGAACAGCAGGAGCTGTTATTTCCAACCCTGGTATTATTGTTGCATGCCAGGTCTGCACCCCCTCGATTTTTTTCTCCCTACTTAGGACTGTATTCCTTGTACTTTTATTGGTTTCATTCCTTCTGTCCCCACAGGAGAAGTCACCTCCTGTCTCCTCCTAATGAAACCACTCATCTTTTCATTGCTAATTGCTTGCTGTTAGCACCAAGGGTTACATGCGATTGCTCTTTTCCTTTGTGCTGAGTGTAGGAAGCAGTTTATAGAGGAATAAGAAAAGGAGGGGAGGCTGAGGCTTTATTTTTTAATTAAAACACTAGGGTTTTGATACCCAAGAAGATCAGAAGTAACCGTATTTCCAAGTGTGTTATAAAACCCCGTCTCCATAGGAAACAGCTCCCATGAGATGTGTTAACCAGATGGAAACGCACTGAGTTACGCAGCAGCTGCTCTGCAAACAGGGAGCCTGTTCCTTGGCATTGAAGGCTCTGGAAGAGGGGTGCAGATCCAGACCGGGTGGTATTTCTTATCCTGATTTTCCCCAGAGGGGTATAAAGAATGAGACTTCAGGTGAGCTGCTGCATGAGGTTATTTCTCATGTGCTACAAGGGTCAGAGAAAAGCAGTGTTGAGGTCAGAGACAAATACTGTAAAAGTTGATCTTTTCAGAAAACCAGTACTACTGGCACAGATCAAAGCTGACACACTAACGGCCAGGGCAGAGCCAGTGTGGGGCTGCTCTGGTGCAGGAGAGCACTGGGAGCAGAGCTCGGTGCGGGACTGTGGTCAAAGCAGCTGCTCAGCTCCTCTGTGGGGATCTGAGGACCACGTTGTGCTCTGAGCTGCCATGAGTCTCCAGCAGCAGGACATTTCATTGAATGGTTTGGGTTGGAAGGGACCTTAAAGACCATCCAGTTCCCACCCCCCCGCCACAGGCAGGGCCCCCTCCCCCCAGCCCAGGCTGCCCCCAGCCCCGTCCAGCCTGGCCTTGAGCCCTGCCAGGGATGGGGCACCCACAGCTGCTCTGGGCAGCCTGAGCCAGCGCCTCGCCGCCCTCACAGGGAAGAATTTCTTCCTCATCTCTCATCTCCATCTCCCCTCTCGCATGTAAAGCCATTCCCCCGTGTGCCATCGCCACCTGCCCTTGCCCAAAGCCCCTCCCCAGCTTTCTTGCCGGCCCCTTTAGGCACTGGCAGGTGCTCTAAGGTCTCCCCGCAGCCTTCTCCTCCCCAGGCTGAGCCACCCCAGCTCTCCCAGCCTGTCCCCACAGCAGAGCTGCTCCAGCCCTTTCATCATTTTCGTGGCCTCCTCTAGCCCCGCTCCAAAAGGTCCATGTTCCTCCTTATGCTGGGGACCCCAGAGCTGAACGCAGTGCTGCAGGGGGTGTCTATTGCAGGCTTTTTCTGAGCTGTGGTGCCTGAGCAATTGGAGACTGTGTGTAGATTAAACCTGATCCATTCCTGCTTTTCCCCCATCCTAAACTTCTCACGGCGTGCAGAACAGCCAGCCTTCGCTGTGCACCCTCAGGAAAGTCCTGGCTGCCTTATTCCTTCAGACCAAGAGTAATGGGATGAAGGCAAGGTTGAGGATTCAGGTGCGTAACACAGACTTCTCTGTTCTCAGAGAGTCAGCAGAAATATGGACAGATGGACCGACTGAAGGGCAGCAGCAGCCACTTATTCCTCATGACCTACCTGAATGGCTGAATTATTGTCGTCTATGAGTGTGTCCGTCACCTCTACCTGCCCCTCCTCCACCACCTTTTGCAGGACCATCCGGAAAGTGCCAATGAGTCTATAGAGGAAAGAAAAGAAAAGTCAGGCAAGCTCTAGTGAGCACCCACCAGCATCTGTTTTTAATGGGAAAGGGCTTTGCTGGCCATGTCACCCAAGCATATGTTTTTGGCTGGTTTTGCTTTCCATTTGCCTTAAGAGGAGGTAGATGTGAGACGCAAGATCAGAGCATGGCCAAGGTTTCTGGCAGCTGCAGCAAGTGACCACAGCTCAGTAGAGATGGTGGTCAAAGAGGCCAGGAGAGAAGCCATTTCAAGGTAACACTGTTGGGATAAGAAGAGAAGGAGGCTTTGGGCATCATCAGTCTTGTAGTACTGGGATGCAGTTAAGGGAACCCAAATTGGCCTTTTCCATCCTGAATGTCTGCATTTATGTCTGTGCTAGTTAATCAAACAAGGCAAGAACCAGAGCACTGTTCCTCACCTATCTGCACCAGGACATTGTCAGCACAGGACATGACATGGGGAGGTCCCAGGTCAACATGCCTGACCCAAACCTACCCCCTCCCAGGAGGGTTTATCCTGTGGCAGGGCATCCCTGGAGCAGTTCGGATGTGCCTGGTTGTAGGGGGGATGAGTTGAACAGCCCATCTGGGCTGGCCCAGGATGGGAGAGCAGGGCTCATGATGGTTAGTTTACTTGGATGGAGATAGTCTGAAGGTTCTGCATGAGAGTCTGAAAGTTGCTCAGAGGAGACTGACTCCCTTCTCTAACCATAACTGATGCCTGAAGGCTTGTGTCCCTGTGCCAGACCACTCTGACCCTGCTAGATATCTTCAAGCAACACAGCAGAGACCCAGGGAGATTAGGCTGTCTGCATCCTGGGGGATATCATACAATCATTTAGGTTGGAAAGGAACTTTAAGATCATCAAGTCCAACCATTAGTTTCAAGATCCAACTGGAACAAGTCAAGAACTACCCCATGTGAGGTCAAGCTGACTCAGCTTTGAGCATGAGATCGAGCTAGAGAGCTCCTGAACTGCCTTCCAGTCTGAATTGTCCTGTGATCCTTTGATATGATACTACGATCCTTGATCCTATTATTGCTGTGGTCTGTAGTGTGTGAGGCAAGCTGCCTGCCAAAGTTCAGTCCCTGCGTATTTGTCACACCCCGGTGGAGTTGGTGACAGCCTCACCTGGGCCAGGACCACATGACCCAGAGCCACAAGAACTTTTGCGGCTGAAAGGAGACATTTACAGCATGCATGGAGCAATGGTTTAACACATTATTTCCTCCTTCCCAGGTTGTCCCCACTATTGCGCTGGATGCTATTGGCCCAACAGCAGAGCATTCCCATCTTTCCTTCAGTGGAAAACAAGCTGGTTTCTCCAACCCCACCGCTGCAACAAGCAGCCTGCCCGACTGCACAGGAACACACGCGGAGGGCTCACATCTGTCCCACTGGCCCTGCATGGGCTGACTCCCACCATGGGCTGAGATGAATGTTGAGGTGAGGGTGTATAACACCTTCTAACCATCATGGCTGTTTCTCCCCTGAGCTTCTTCTCACCACCTGAACTCCCCCAAGATGAGCAGGATGACAGCATCTGGTTGCTCTTAGTGGTTCTGGCCTGGGCTTGCTGCAGCCTGCCACTCGTACAGCCAGGGAGCGCAGTACTCTGTGACCTAAAAGCAGCCACGTTTGTTAAATTACAGGTCTGAATAGATACCACAGAGTGTGGAGAAGCCTGGCACTCTCTAATAAAAGTCATTACTTATTTGCCAGCTCATGGCTTGTCAAGGAGCTTTGTGTTCTTCATGTTCTGCTATGGCACCAGAGGGACCTTCCCAGGCTGAGAAGAGCCAGCTGTGAATCAAGTGACTCCTGATACAGAAAAAGCCCTGAAACAGTGAACACAGAGCTGCCTTACCCTGTCTGCCTTGCATGTCATCTCCAGTGCTATGACCCCAGATGACAGTGAAGATATTACACGGCACACCAGGAATATGCCTGCAGTGCTCTGCCAGCTGGGGCCAGCGAGAAAGCTGCTGCTGATTAAACTGCTTCCTTGCCAACCTTAAGGCATCGCTTACTGTGATGCTGATTTATGGAGACGTGATTTCACAGAGTAAGACAAGAACTCCCCGTGCTGTGTGGTGGGGTGCTGAGGTCTCCTCTCCTGCCTCTGCCCCTGTGTAACCCAAGCGCCCAATGCTTTGCCTGCATCAGCAGCCTGGAGACCCACGGTAAAAGCAGGGCAAGCAGATTTACCCTAGGTCAGCCTGCTGCAGCGCTGGAAATGGGCTTTGACTTTCCCACCTTTCAAGCCGTCTGTCTCCTTATGCTTTGAAGCACCCTCTGAAATGCAGCACAGCACTGGATGGAAGAGCAGGGTCTGCTCAGCTCCCTGGGGTCCTGGGGGTGTGATTTGCCTGGGTCCTGCCCCTGCCAGACCTCTTACTTTTTTTTCCCCTCTTTTCCCACCCAAACGTCCTTTCTTTGCACTGGTCCCTGTGCCTCCTTGTGCACGCACCTGCATGCATGGGGATCAGACAGCGCCTCTGTGGGTATTTCTCTGACCAAAGAAATCAAACTGCGCTGTGTAGATGTCCCACTGAACACCACTCATTTGAAATAATGAACTACCTGAGGAAATTAATAAACCACCTAAGCAAAACAGAAAAATGACATTACTGTTGCTCATCCACTTATCTAGCTCTGACTTGCAGTAGCAGCAGGGATGTCCTGCTTTCCAGCAAACCTCTGACAGATCCTGCTGTAGCTTGCTGGTCATGTTTGATGCTCTAGGAACAAAGGAGAGCTGTGGCAGAGCTTCCCCAGTGTGCTGTGCAGGATGGGGCCTTTCCCTGCAGGACTTTCACCTCCCCTCCTCAGCCCCCACATACTGTGCATGGCTGGGTCCCAGCACCGAGCTCCTTTAACTCTGTCTCCAAGGTGCCATGCAGGTCATCGAAGATTAACACCTCTGTGTGCTTCACATCGCTTCATGCACAATGAATAACGCACCACCGGCCCCCATGGAGACCTGCTTCTTCTCTAAGACGAGCCTGTCGGGGAAGAAGGCTCCCTATCAGCCTGGATTTCAGGGTTTGTGAAATAATACTTGCTGTTTGCAAGAGCAGCAGCTCTCCTGTTTTGGGAAGTCTTCCTTGAGGGAAGTCTGTGGGATGTGAGCACAGGCTCTGCTGCAGGGATCTGGAGGGCTGTCCTCTGCCTATGGCTGGATTTGATTAAAGCAGGTCAGTTTGGAGGGATGCTCTTGTGGCTTGAGCTCTAAAATCAAGTTATTTTAGTACAGTTGCTTATGGGTTAGATTTGTGAACGTTGCTAGGCTCAGCCGGCAACACACTATGCAGTTCTTGCTCTTACATGTGTTTGTAGGTGTTGGTATTATTTAATCTATTTGCTGATGGCACATCATAAAGATGCAGCCCCTTGGAAATGCCACGTAGCTCTAAGCTGTGGTAGTGGCTTCTCTGCTCCTCTTAGATCAAGGTGGATGCAGGTACTGGTGGCTCACATATGTGTATTGCTCCAGAGCAGCCTGATGAAGGAATGGGAAGCTTCTTGCACAGAGGCAGTGATGGCTTATGCGTCTGTAAGTGGGAATAACCCTCAGTGATGAGGAAAGTCCTTACTGCTGTGATGGGAAATGCAAAATAACCTGGAACCAGCCTCACCTCCAGAGAATTTACCCTGGACCCTGTCACCCTCCCAGGAACTCTGGTTTACTGAGCTACCCTCAGGGAAGAGCCCTGGTTTCAAGGCAAGGTGTGCTCCTTTGCCAAGGGACATGGTATGATCTCTTAATAAGAAGACACCATTGTCAGAATTCTTTTTTTTTTTTAACCTAAAAGCTAAGAACACAAGGAGGACTGTCTCAGCCTGGTTACAGATAGCATAATCTAGCAATTTCATTCAGGAGGCCCAGGAAAATCATACCATGGACTTGGCAGTGCTAGGTTAACATTTGGACTTGATAACCTTAAAAGTCTTTTCCAATCTAAACAATCCTGTCTATGGGACTGAGGAAGAGCTCAGCTTTTGCTTGCCTTTGCAGTGGCCTATGAGCATATGGAGAGTCTTCAAAGCTCAGCTACCATAAACCAAGCATGTGTCTGACACCAGTGTGTTCACCAAGTTCAGACAGATCACTGAATTTTCCTGATCGATTTAATGCTCTAGACTGCAATCCACTTCAGTATCCTCAGGCTGATGGAGGATGCATGACAGTACTGTAGCTTTGGGCACTTCTGCTTTCTATTTCAGCTGCAGAAGCTGCTCTAAAGCGGTTTCGAGCTGCCTTGCCTTACTGTGCAACTGCAGTGGGTGGGAATGTGCCTGTACCCAGTTCTCCCTGCCCAAATACCTCTCAGATTCCCAACTGAAATCTCCAACAGCCCAGTGCTCACAGCTGCTGCTTTAGCAACAAATCAGCGTGGGGCTGAAATGTTTCCCAAGAGATCTCGCAGCAGGGCTTAGAGCTTCTTGTTCCAGGGCCAGCATGTCTGAATCACAGACCTGTTGTGTAGAAGGGACCTCCTGCACTAAGCAAGACCATCACCAGCTCTGGATGAGTTTGGCCATGACTTCACCCCCCAAGCCTCAAAAACCTCCATGGATGGAGACCCCCCACCTCTTTGCTGACTTGTTAAGGCTGTACTACCCTCCAAGGGAAGAATATTTTCCTGATGTCCCAAGCTGTGCCTGTTGCTCCTTGTTAATTCATCTGTCACTAGTTAGCTCTGTAACTCCCCTTCAAGTAGCTTCAGGCTGCTCTTAGGTGGACCTTGGTGTCCTTTCCACCAGACCAGCCAAGCCCTACTCCCTCCACCTTTCTCTGCAGGTAGCATGCTCCAGGCACTAGTCAGCTGAGAGCTCATTTGTGGTGGTGGTGGTGGTGGTGGTGGTGGTGGTGGTGGTGGTGGTGGTGGTTCCAGCTGATGGCTGCTAGTGTTGACCCCACCGAGGAAGCAACTGAAGTCTTAAATTAGTCATGACGAGACTTTGCCATTAATTGGTGCCTCCAGGGAATTCCATTCCATGGGAAATACCTAAAGGTATCCTAGATGGGGGAACAAGGATTCTTCTGGTTCCTCTAAACCCCCTTGCTGGTGGTAGTGGGACAGGGCACAGGCGAGGCTGGTCCGAAAAAGCATGTTTCTACTTCATAGCAGCAACGCACATGCGCTTCCCTGGTGCTTCCCAGCTAAGGAAGCCCCCCACAGCTGGCAGCTCTGGCCATGGTCCAGCCCGTCTCACAGTATGTCATCTCTTAATATGAACACCACCTCCGAAACAAGAGGTAACTGGGGGATTTCTCCAGTGTAGCTGTTGTGGCTTTGCCAGGAGGGGTATGAGAGCTGTGGCAGTTTCTGTGCTCAAGGCTTTATGGCATGGTAGCTGCCACACACCCGTATGGTGGTTCTCCCTGAGTGCATCTGGATCTGTCCCTGTCAAAGCAAATAGAAAAAAGAGTGGGGGAAAAAAACCCAGGAGTCAACAGGGTGCAAGGATCTCCAAGAGGCATTTTGTGCACAGCCCGCCCTTGCTTGCTCAGGAGCATGGTTGTGGGGTTGGGGGGGAGCTGGGGCTGATAGGGGTGACCCTAGAGCCAGGCAGTATCTCTGCATGAGAACAGGATAATGAGATGTCCCAGACAGAGGGACCCCTCAGGACAGCACATGCCCCAGCTGCAGCAGAGAGCCAGAGGCCCCTCCTGAACCCCAAGACTATTTTCCAGACACCTCCTGCTCCTGTGACTTGCTGCAGTGCTGCCTCTGGCTGGGACAAAATCACTCATGAGAAGCCCAGAGGCTGCAGCATCACGTACATCTCCATCACGTTGATGTTCTCCCCAGCTGAGCTACAGTCAAAAGCACACGCTGCTTCTGAGTGCTTAGAACTGCAAGCTGTTGCTGCTGTGGGAGCAGATGAAAGCAGGTATGTCAGAGCCAGTCCTAGCCCTGCAGCAGCTTTTTCCCAGCCACAATATTTGGATGGTGGTAACAGGCAAAGAGCAGATGCCTCCACCTCCTGAGAAGATGGTGAGATGCAGGCCCTTTCACCATCCTCTTAGCATGTCCTTGCAACCCTTCCAGCCTGGCTTCTGCGTTTCTGCACTCCCCTGCTCTGCTCACAGACCTCGGGCCAGCTCATCTGCAAGCGTGTGACTTATTGGGAAGATACATCTGTGTTAGGCTTGGGATAACATGCTCCTTCCTCAGACCCCTCCCTTGACAAGAACCAAGCAAAAGCAAATAAAATATTCAGCACTGTCTACACAGCCCTTCATTTCCAAGTGTTTCATAATTCATCAAGTGCCCTGCTCCCTTCCCTGGCATTTCTGCTGATGGAAAGAAAGGGAGTTTTTCTGGGTCACTCGTAATTTTATCAGACTGTAGGAATAGCTCTTGTTTCAAACCCAGCCTGGCTGGTTCAGTGCTTAGAGCTTGCTCAAAGCCTTGGATCAGAGCAGTCTGGGATGGCTGCACACCCATAACATGGCATGCTTTGCTCTTTGCCCTTGTCTCCCCTTCCCTGCTAGCTCAACCCTTGGATGCTGTTTGCTCCCTGGGCAAATTCTGCTCCTGCAGCTAGGGATAGCCTCTGGTTGGTGGGTGGCATCTTCATCCATCCATCCATCCATCCATCCATCCATCCATCCATCCATCCATCCATCCATCCATCATCACATCCTGGGAAGCGACAAAAGGTAAATCACGACATCTCTGTCCTGGTTTGGTCCCCACCTCCAGGCACCCCTTGCAAGGTAGGGTGGGGAAAGCAGAGGGATGCTACTGCACTTAACCCATTGACAGGCCTGCAAGAGCCCAGGAGAGTGGAACGAAGGTTCAGCTGCCCAAGGGAGAATCCAGCCTGTACTTAAAGACTTCAGGGAGAGCTGATCTCATGCTCCTGAACCACTTGGAGCTGTTGGATCCATCTAAATTAGGGAATTAAGTGTTGCCTGGGCACATCCCTCACCCATCCACACTGGGGTGCTGCCTGCCAGGGCTGGCCAGGCCAATGCACTGTCCCCAGCCCATCGCAGGGATGCAGGGGCAGGGGTCAGCCCAGGGCTGGGCAGCCTCAGGGTACTTTGGAGAGGAGAGCTTTCCCACCCACCCCACCCCCCCCCGACCACGGCCAGCCCAGCTGGGGGCTTGGGACAGATGCAGATTGAAATTAGGATTTTAATCTGATATCAAACAGGGAGGGGGGAGTAGAAAAACAGAAGAAAAGAAAAAAAAAAAAGAGTTGTCACACTAAACCACTATAGAACCCATCCCTGCAGCCTCGTCTGCTCCCCACCCAAATTTTCAATGCTCATCATACTCCAGTGTGTCCAAGAGAAATGAGGAATATTGTGTGGGAGGGAAGGGCAGGCAGGAGCAGCCATTGCATCTTCACGCCCCTGCCCAGATGCTTTCCTACCCCAACACTAAGAGCTGCAAACACTGAAGGATTTGGTTACACCCCCAAACCCAAAGCAACATCTCCAACCTCCTGCACCATGGCTACAACCCAGACTCTACACTGAGCACTACCTTGCCCAACCTGGCACCTGCCAAGAGGGCAGAGGAGGTCTGGGGGCTCCTGGTCCCTGGGGATGGCTGGAGGGGGGCACAGACTCCAACATGGTGGCATGGTGGGGAAGGGCAGCAGTTTTCCTAAACACCTGCGCAGTCTGCCCTGAATTAAAGAGCTTCTGCAATGCAAAACAGGCAGCATGGGGAAATGACAGATGCCCAGAATGCTCAAAGAAGTGATCATGGGAGACGTTAGTCTTTTGGACCATCAATGGGGCTTAAGCGACCATGCAGCTCAGCCCTGCTCAGCTATAATCTGCTGAGGTAATGAACCCATGTGAATTTGTCAGCTCCCAGAGCAACAGCCACCAATTTCCCGCTTCTTGGTACACGACCAGGACACCACTTCCTTTCCTTACCCATAAGCCAAACAGAACTGTTGATGACTTCAGTGTAGGTGGCTCTGCTAAGGTTTTAATGACTCCAGCTACTCCTCCTTAATCAACCCCACTTTTCCAGCACCTTTCTGAAGCAGTAGGCTCTGAAGCTAGACACTTTTTTTTTTTTCCCCAGCCCGCGCTGAAGCACATAATGCTGTTAGTCACGGGCTGCCAAGCAATTGCAGAAGCTCCTTGCCAGCTTCCCTAGACACAGCTTCCCCACGCTCAGCATCCCTGCCCGTGCTGCTAGCCGCAACTGCTCCCTGTGTGCAGGGAAATGCAAAAACTGCTGCCTGACAAGGTCTGGTCCCCACCGGGCTCTGCCAGCTGCCAGCATCCTCAGTGACAAATTGAGTGCTGCTCGTGTGTGTAACACCCTCAGTGCCCGCCATGTCAAATTTTTGCAGAATTTTTCATTTCTTAATCAAAATATTGCATGACACCAAGTCAAACACCATGCCAAAGTCTTAAGTATACCCAAATTACCACTTTAGCAACCAGACCTGTAATCTCATCCCAAATTAGTTACCTGACAGAATATGTTTTGATACAACAGGGCTGACTGGCACTCATTATGCTATTCCACTTGTCTTCCAGGGTGAAAAGGAAGTCCATTTCTATTTAATGAGAATTTTTGCAAGAGTTTGCTGGAAGAAAAGAAGTTAATTCACTGAAGCAGCTTCTAATATCTAGAGGCTGCTGTGCTGGAACAACTGGTGTGTCCCACATTGCACCAGGTTATCCAAATGATAACAAAACAATAATAATTACATGCGCTTGCAAGTGTAAGCTCTGACTTGCCTACTGCACAGGCTCGGTGCAAAGGGGGTAATTAGGAGGAAAGGGATTTAGGAAGCTTTAACTTCAAGTGTCAGATGATTACAGATGAAGCTGCAATTTGGCTAAGACAGTGGAAAAGGCTCTTGGTTTTGGTCCAAGCTTCAAAGCACTCATCACATAAGCCACAAGAGGAAACAGTTTGCATTTACCCGTATCTTCCAAACACAGGTTTGTACATAAATGCAAGCACTGCATCTTCCAGACATACCATCAGACCCCCAAGTATCCAACAGCAACTCTCCTTCAGCTCGTTTACTTTCTGCTTTTCCAGCCTGAGCTCCCAGAGAGCCATTGCCTCTCCCCCAGGTACCCCAATGAGCTTCACAGACCAACCAGACCCATCCAGCTGCTCATCAGAGCAGCTCCCTGGTTTCTCATCACCCATTTTTGGACCCCTCGCACATCTCTGGTCTTCCAGCCAGTCCTGCCTGCTTGCAAGGCATCACAGAGCCAAAAGACATGTTGCTGGTGTGAAGTAAGAAGGTCCCACAGCAAAGAAGCCTTTCTTGGAAGCAAGAGGGCCACAGCTTAGCCCCTGGGACATGTCTTAGCACATGCATCCTCACATGCTGGGAGACAGGGAAATTATAACCCTAGAAAATGCTTTAATGGCTAGAAAAAAACGCACTATTTTCAACTATTCAACCCACTTGCAAAGGAGGGCTTGGGTTTTCAGTTGCATGAATCTAGAAGCTATATGGAAACCACTGTAAGCCATGAAGGGTCATTTTACGAACCCAGGTCTGAAGAAGCAGGGGAGGCTTTGAGGCAAAATGTTCAGCATGTGTGAACACTGCAAGGTGAGAGAGATGGGACATGTCAGGACAAAGAGGGAAAAGCACAGGCAATCTCCACGTGACAGACCAAATCGTGTCTGGCACATCACCGCTGGGCTGTGACTGGGACTGGGGCAGGATAAGCCCAGGGCAGAGGCTCACCAACCCCCTCTGTGTGACTCTGCTGCACAAGCCTTCTCCACGTGCACCTCCTGCCTGGCAGGGCTTTGCTCCACCCTGGAGGCAGAGCTGCCAAGGTGGCCATCTCCAAATCACAGAATTATGGAATTGTTTCGGTTGGAAAAGACGTTTAAGATCATCGAGTCCAACCATTAACCCAGCACTGCCAAGCCCACCACTAAACCACAACCCTAAGTGCCCCATCTACATGTTTTTAAACACCTTCAGGGACAGTGACTCCACCACCTCCCTGGGCAGGCTGTTCCAGTGCTTTTTGTGAAGAGATTTTTCCTAATACCCAGCCTAAACCTCCCCTGGTGCAACTTGAGGCCATTTCTTCTTGTCCTGTTGCTTGTGACCTGGGAGAAGAGGCTGAGCCCACCTCACTACAGCCTCCTTTCATGTCTCAGGCTGCCTCCAAAGGAGAGCTTTAGGCTCAAGATCCCACGAAGAGATCATTTTAAAGCTACCCTAGATGTGAAAAATAAGATGTCTGCAATAACAGAAGTGCTCTCTTCTTTTCCTGTTTTCCCTTTTCCTGACACCCAAGTTGCCCAGGGATATCAGATCTGGTCTTCATTGCTGTTTGTGGGAAGCCCACCTATTGCTTTCTGTGCTTTTAAAACTTAAATATAAGGCTAAGAAATCTTGAAAGATTTCCTTTCTCCAGAACAGACTTTGCCTAATGACCAACACTGTGTTAAACAAAACCAAACAATACCCCAAAAGGCAAAAAGCCTGGATGCAGCTCAAAATCATCAGGGTTTAAAATGCACTGATAATTGCTTGTTTTCCTCTCTCCCTGGGGAAGGGCCCATCCCACCTACTCATAGCTGTCCTGCAGTTCACCATCGATCCATGAGCTCTCTGTGCTCACATGAAGAGACTGCTCAGCTTGAGGGAAATCCATCCCATATGCCTTAGGGGTATCCAAGGTGCAGAGAAAATACTCATGGGAGTTTCTGGTCAGTCTCTACTGACTGTTGGGCTTAAACCCCATGCCCAGGTTACAGGCAGGCAAAGCTAGGTGGTGGGAATTGTCCTGTTGCTGCAGATCTCAATATGATGTGTTTTCTTGGTGATGCAAGATGAGTTTGGTGGGCATCAGTCCAGAGAAGGAAGGTGTCCTCTTGAAAGCACTCAAAACCAAGCCCTCCAGTCCTCCAGGCAGAGGATCTGAATTGCTAGCATTACAAGAAGCAAGGAGTTTGAAAGCCAGCGAAGTATCATTTCACTTAGGAGCCGAACATCCAGCCTGCCTCAGGAGGTAATAAAAAATGAAAGAAAAGGCTCAAATCTCTTCCTCTGCACAGCCTGGACTACAAAAGCCACATCATCACTTGCTGGCCATGTCCAACTTGAGCTGAGCCAGTTGTCTCCACTGCCTTCTCCCCTGCTCGCTTTACTGTCGCTCTTGGGTGAGCCACGATGATCTGCAGCTCCTCCAGGGAAGTCTGGATTCTGCTCATCTCTGTATCAGTGGCTTCCCTTCTCCACAGGGCTCAGCATTTCAGCTCTTTTTTCACGTGCCAGCCTTGCCTGCAAAACTGGACAAGTTGTATAACATGGTATCACTCGCAGAAAGGCTGAGCTGATACCTCTGTAGACATCTCAGCTGATTAGCTTGTGTCTCTGACACGGTATGGAAACTTTTGCCTTTCCAGGTTCCTGCCCCTGGTGACATCAGTCCTCCCAGGTCATAACGAAGCACACCCTGTTCATCTATCTTTTACCTTCCGTGGAAGCTGATGCTAGAAAGTCTTAATGAGACTTCAGACTTACTTGCTGCAGTGATCCCATTGCAACGGGTTTTGTGGAAGAGGAAGGTTTCAGGTAGATGACACATCTGCCTGTGGACTGGGCAGCTGTAGGTGTACCACAGGCACCAGTCCTTAGGACTAGGAAGCTAAGCTGGGCTTTATAGACCTCATGGTCTGGAGCATTTGCCACTCGCCCTACTTTGTGGAAGGGTATGTGAGAGGAGACCGTGCTCACTGGACTGGTCCCCACCATATCCATTTTGCATCACCTAGAGGAGAAGTTGGAGTAGGACCTCCTTCTAAGGTGAATAATCCCACAACTCAGGAAGTGCAATGGAAAATGGAGATGAAAATCAGTGCTGGTTTAAGAAAAAACTTGAAAAGAAAGAGTGCAGCCCATGGATCAGGAGGATGGGGGACTTGGGCTCTCAGGTGGACAAATTTAGGGGCACGGGTTAATGGTGGCCTTGGCAGTGCTGGGTTAACAGTTGGACTTGATGATCTTAAAGGTCTTTTCCAAGATAAATGATTCTATAATTCTATAAATTCATTTGTAATGATTACCCTGATACATCATGAAGGACCACACTTCATCAGACCTTGCCGTCCAGAGTATGACTCTTCTGGACTACGTATGGTGTCCACCTTGGCACTACTGGGGCCAGAGGGGGTGTCTTTGTGTTCAATAAACTCACGCTGATTTTTCGTCCATGAAGATGACAAATTCAGTTTTGAACCTGTAAACTTTCAGTATCTACCAGGTCTCGTAGTACGGCTTGCCACAGCCCACCCAGCATCATCTGAAGACCCACTGCACCCCGAGCCTCCCTCCCGCTGTCTTCATTTTCTTGTCTTCCAAGTTTTTCTACTGACACAGATGATAAGTAGCTGCATCCTCCCCAGTTTAACCTTGTGGCTATTCATTATGTTCTCTGTTGAATTGAAGAGGGTTAGTTTAATGTATAGTTCCTCATATAAAAGCTGTTCCAGAGCTTTTATCTGTTTTATTGGATCCCTCTGGCTCCTGCACAGCCAATAACACAAAACCAAAGACTCTTGCAACCAACAGTTTGTTGAAAGACAGCCCATAACAGCACTGGAGAGCAACTTTCAAGCCAGCACTAAAAGGATTATTAGGAGAACTTGGTTCTATGATGTTTAGATATTCAAGGTTCCTGGATTGCTCCCAGCTGCTAAGACAGGTGTAAGTTCCCCTCCAAGACACATATGCAGTCTGGACTTCATGTAATAAAGTTTGAGGATCCAAAACACATACAAAAATAACAAAAAAACCCCAACAACTAAATTGTGCAGGTGGCCCCCAAATGCTGTCAGATCCTCCCATTATGATTTTTTTTTTTATTTTGTCTTCCTGGTGAAATTAGAAAGGAACTCTAAAAAAATTCTTTTGGACCAAGACAAAAGCAAACCAAGCATGAGACCAGTGTGCAGTGATCTTATGTGAATATTTTGTCTGGGTTACAAGCATACTCAGTTGTATTTGAGATTTAATTGTTTTCTGCCTTTCAGCAATTCTCTAGAAAAAAATAACATCTTGATGTGTGCACCTGAGGCACCACTCATCTGGTGGTCTGGTGAGTCAGATAGAGAACCTGGGTGTGATACCTCAGGGTATCCCTGGGATCTTCCACACTGAAAGGGAAGAAACTAGGGAGAAATTAATCTCCCATATCACTGACAATGCTTCAAGGTCTGCAGCTCAGACCTCTGCAATGTTTAAGCAAGCCGGGCAGCCAAAAGGCTTGCCCAGCTGAAGTCCAAGCACTGTCTCAAGGAAACTCTCATGGCACTTTCTGATTTGCAAAATGTAGCTCTTACAATGTCCTGCTTGCCCAGTGCCTGCTCTCCAAGTGCTGCTCTGGGCGGGGAGGGCAATCAGACAAAGACAAGAGAGGAAACCTAATGCATCAGCATTCATAATTTTTTCCATTATACTCTTTCTATAGCAGTTCCACAGTGGATTATTTTCTGCTTTCTGAAAGGTGGAGACAGTTTCATACAAAAGACTTGAATTCTGCAAAGATCTTAATTGCTGGAGAAGCCGGAGTACAAAGGACAAAACAAAGCTCTATTTTTATCCTGCCAGAGCACGGTGCTGTATTAAAAGCCTTTGGTATTAGCCTCTTTGTGTCTCTGTCAGGTAAGGAGAGCCAGCTCCTGCCCCTTCCCAGTGGGTATCGTGTTTCTGCAGAGGGATGTTATCTGTGCCCCCACCCCTGCATCACCCATTGGGCCAGCGGGGAGCCAACGGGTTTGTAAAGTGGCTTTCAGCCTTTGGCCAGATCACGTTACGGCTTCTTGCCCTGGTGAGGAAAACAGTGACATGGAGAAAAACAAACCACCTTGAAGTTTTTGGGTTTGTGCAGTGTTTCTCATCCTTAAGGGCTGTGGTCGTTGACTAGTATTATCCTTGGTTTATGCCCAAGGAAAAGATGTGGCTAGGAAAAGGCTTGCCCAGGCTGTCCCAGCAGGTCGGGAATAGGAACGGCAGCAGGGACCCAACCTCCTGCCTCAGGGATGATGCTCTGTGGCCACTGACCACACAGCCATTCTCAATGAGGTTTCACCAGCACAGCATGCTGCCCTGGCTGCTGCCTCCACTTCCTTCTTGCATCTCTGCCCTCTCCTGTGTATATGTTTCCTCCACCCCACATCACTCATATGTGTGTCTTCTTCTGCTCAGACATGCTCAAACCCACGTCTGGGGCCCCACATCACACACCCGTCTCCTGCATATGTCCTCTCCCAGGGCCCTTCACCATCAGACCACATGCTACAAATTTTCACCCATCTTGAAAGTATTTTGCACATCTCCCCATGGGGACTAGAAGGCAAAGGACAGAGATGATCTGAGTTTCAGCCAGATCTCGGTATTTCTACCCAGCTCGTCCCACCATGCAGCAGTTACTTGGCTTCACCATCTGCCTTCCAGGATGCATTACATGGCATCAGAGGAGGCATCTCATGTCTTCAGGATGGGTATATAGGACCCATGATTATTGGTCCTTCTCTTGTCTGGAGCATTTTTAGTCTGCATCTACACTAGTAAATTAGCCACAGGCAGGATGTGGCACTGCCTTTCATCCACCTGCCCTGGGACAGCCCTGGGGTGGTTTGGATGGGTCTTGGCTGGAGGGGAGAGTTTCCCAGCCTGGGGATGCTCTACCTGCTCAGGGTGTGGAGGTAGGTTTCTGGGCTGGTGGCACTGCTGGTCTGGCCCATTTGAGCTGTCCTCATGAACTCTCTTCCCACGTCCATGCTCAGCCCCTTTCTCTGGACGCTCAGACACAGCACCCTGGGGAACGGCTACCAGGGACAGCCACCATCCCAGAGCCGAGACCCACTGGAGCCCAGAACCCCTCGAGAAGTCAGCATGCAGTCAGCTGCTGAAAGGAGGCTGAGGCGCTTGGCTGGGGCCAGGAAAGGATTATCTTACCAGATAATTAGCTGCATGCTGATGGCCACTGAGGCAAGAAATAAAAGCAACTCAATGAGCCACGCAGCCACGTCTCAGCGCTGGTCACCTCCATTATTCAGGGTGGATCTGCATCAGGTGTCATGCCTTTATCTGGGGCTTTGATAAAAGGCATTAATCAGCTGCATGTGAATTATTCACAGAGATCATGGCTCACCTTTCCAAACCCCAGTGCTGAGGCTCTACTTCTCCCTACTCCTCTCCCTCCTCTCCAAGATTTATGTCTGTCTTTCCTCTTCCTATAACTTGTTTCTGTGCAGGAAGGATGGGCTGTAGTTACAGCACTAGCTTGTGACCCTGGGCTTTAGTTTTTGTTTTCTGCCACAGATTCCCTGCATTTTCTTGAGGGAGGTGCTCAGCACCAACTGCCTGGGGCCAGGATGGGGCCAAGTTCATTGCCTGTGCCTTGGCACTAATATCCTGGTGTAAACATTTCTTAGCCAGCAGGAGAAATGCTGTGAGTCTGAACAGAAATCCCTCGATAATCCCTTTATGACTCGGAGTAGTCTATTCTGCAGGTTTATTCCTACCACTGATGCTCAGATTTGAAACATATTCCTTCCTCTACTACCAGGAAGCTTATAGGGTTGGAATAGGGCTCTCCTGTCATTGCCTCCTTTGGGCTCCTGGTTGTCTTCTGCTTCAGGGAACTTCAGCCCACCCTTCAGCCATAGCTGAAGTTCTCAGTTCCCTGTGCCCAGCACCCATTGCCCTGGGGCAGGGCATGCCTTGCTGCCTCTGGCTCTCCCAGACCCCTCTCCAGGCACTGGTGGTCCATCTCCATCATGTAAACACGAGTACCTGCTGCCGTGCAGATGTCCTGGGACGTCTGAGACAAACACAGGGATGGTAGATACAACTTTGGATTTACAGGAGACACGGGTCCTTCCAAAAGTGGATACTCAAAGGGCACCTGATCTGAGCCCTAGCTCCCCATGGACACCTCTACTGCTGTGAGAGGAGGTGAAGCCCTGTTTTGGGATTCTGCTTCCCACTGCTGTCAAGGCAAAACCAGGGGCAATGTCTTGCTTGGTGTTTGCTGATGGAGCGCTCTGATTCCGGCTCCTTTCCTGGGACAGGCTGCAGAGCTGGGTTGCTTCTGGTGTCTCAGACCAAAGATGGGCAGCAAGGAGAGCACACTGTGCTGTGTCTCTGAATTGCTGAGGGACCAGCTGAACACTGCCACAGACACACTCTGGGGTTCATTTTACTGCTGTCTGTAAATGCCAGCGTGAGGAAACTGTTTCTAACTGAAGGGCTTTTTAATTTAGCAGAGAAAGACGGAACGGGTAATTAACTCCGGAAAACTTCTACAGGGAGATGCTGGATACTCCGCCACTGCCCTGGGCAGCTGATCTCCACAACAGTGAGAGGAGACCCTAACGGGTGTCTGGCTGCTGGGGAGACCAAGCTCCACATTTTGAAACTTAAAGGGGGCTTGTAAGAAAGATGAGGACAGACTTTTTATTAGAGCCTGTAGCGACAGGACAAGGGCTGATAGTTTTAAACTAAAAGGAACAGTCAGACTAGATACAAGGAAGCAATTGTTTACACTGAGGGCGGCGAGGCGCTGGCCCAGGCTGCCCAGAGCAGCTGTGGGTGCCCCATCCCTGGCAGGGCTCAAGGCCAGGCTGGACGGGGCTGGGGGCAGCCTGGGCTGGGGGGAGGGGGCCCTGCCTGTGGTGGGGGCGTGGGACTAGATGGCCTTTAAAGGTCCCTTCCCACCCAAACCATTTTGTGATCTATGATTCTATGATTTCAAGGCAAATGCACCCCAGAAACAGGAGCAGCAGCTCTTGCTCCAGCCTGTAATGATGCAAAGCAGGTGCACATGCTGGGTAAATATTTCTGTTCGTTGTTGCAGGCCAGGGGTAGTTTGTGGGTAATCATCACAAAAGAACCAGCAGCTTCTGATGCACCAATATAAATTTTTAATGAAGTTAGAATAATAGAGAAATCCCAGCACAGCAAAGAGTTCATACAGGGTGAACAAAGACAGCCTGGCTAAACCGGCAGCCATCCTAGGGAAAAAAATAGGAAAGCCTGTACAAGATTCAATGAATAAGCAATTATTAATTGGAGTGTAATCAAAGACATGCAAGGTAGGTTTATGAGGAGATAGAGCCTGTCAAAACAAGCTTGGTTTGTTTCTTTGGAGTCGGTTTGTTTGGTAACTGCATGAAAGGAGCAGGTTCCTACAGAATGTTTGGTTTAACGCTGCCTGCTATCAGTGCCTCACACTAAAAAGAGCAGATTAATGGAGACAAACTCTAAAAATAGGACATCAGCTGAGAATCATCTTTGAATGACAGTGCTATGGTGCAATTTTGCTATTAAGCTCATAACTACCACATTAGTGAAAGGAATGTAAAAATAACTTACAATCAAATTTTCAAATAATATGAAGATTGACAGAGCAGTCAACAAGGAGACAGGGCAGGCAGCCACGCAGAGCAGTGGGAACCTTGGATGTGCCTGAACCAAAAAAGGGGCACTCACGTGCCAAAAACTGCCAAGAAACAGCATCTGCACCTCAAGCTGGCAGAAAATAGAGCCGACTTCCGTGAAAGCAACAGCTCCAGACAGCACGGTGCACCAGCAGCCCAGCACGGTGAACAACCAACCCATTAATCCATAACTGCATGAATGGAGGAGGGATGGGGAGAAGGGAGGTGCGACATCCTCACTCTGCAGAGCCGCAGAGATGCAGTAGATGCATCCCACCTGTGCCTGTATTTAGAGGGAGGGTGCTGCAAGTTGAACATTAGTGGGATAAAGAGCTGCAAAGATGATTTGAGACGGGGAAAAAAATGCACAATGAGAGGTGCCAAGAAGGGCCTTCTTCAAAAGAAGACCGAGAAGTACTTTGACTACAAATGTGCAAGAGCTTTCAAGGGCAGAAAAGACCTGGCGAGCAATGGGCATAGAAGCCTCTGGCTTCATGTGCTCTGGACACCATGATGGGGGAGCCCAGCTGCCTCAGCTCAGGCTCCTGGGTCCCTGGGACAAGAACCACAGCATCTGGGGGTTTCTTTGTACTGAGTGGGGACTAAATTGGTGAAAGAAGCCAATTCTCATGGGGCACTGGAACCAGATTCCTGTTCGCTGAAGATCTGGCCATCCCTTAATGGTGAGGAATAAAGTTAATGGCGCTGGCCAGCAGGACCAGGGCAGTGATTATCCCCACACACTCAGCACTGCTGAGGCTGGACCCTGAATCCTTGGTTCAGTTTCCAAGAGGGACCTTGAGGGGCCGGAGCATGCCTAGAGCCAGGCAGGGGGCTGGGGCAGGGGCTGGGGCACCAGTCTCATGGGAGGGGGCTGGGGAGGTTCAGCCTGGAGAGGAGGGGGCTCAGGGGGCACCTGATCGCTCCCTACAGCTGCCTGTAATGAGGGACAGGACAAGAAGAAATGGCTTCAAGTTGTGCCAGGGGAGGTTTAGGTTGGATATTAGGAAAAATTTCTTCACCAAAAGGGTGTCCAGCACCAGAACATGCTGCCCAGGGAGGCGGTGGAGTCACCATCCCTGGGAGGGATTTAAAAGACATGTAGATGTGGTGCTTAGGGACATGGGTTAGTGGTGGGCTTGGCAGTGCTGGGTTAACGGTTGGACTCCATGATCTTAAAGGTCTTTTCCAACTGAAACGGTTCCACGATGCTGTGTTAAAGGTGAGGCTGCAGCATGCAAGCATCAGTTGAGCTGGCTGAGGTCACAGCAGGCAGTAACTGGAACATGGCTGCAGCCTGCTCCTCCGCACCATCAGCATCAAAGGTAAGGCTGCTCTTCTGTGGCAGCCTAGGCCCTCACGAATCAAAGGCAAACTGAGGAAAACGCCCACAGTGATTAAAATGATAAAACAGAGTATCATCTGGGAAGTAGAAGTGGCTCTTGGCTGGCTGATACACCCAACGTCTTTGCTGTGCAGCGCACCAATGGAAAAATGCACTTTAAAGCAATTTGGCTGAACTAGCTGGATATTTATTTTGTGTTGGGCATTTGAAAAATTCTAAGAGACATTGGTCACCTTGAAAGTGGAAGGAATTACCTGAGTGATCACTTTCTCAGCCTCTAATTAGTGCAACCTGATGCTCTGGCCTTTCCAATTCCCAGTTCCCTGGAGGAACGACAGTTCTTCATTTCCAGACGCAGAAACACCACTTTCTGCTTTTTATTGCACCTTTCAAGTGGATATTTTTTTAGATTTTAAGACACAGAAAGAATTGCTTCTCTGTGTGCAGAGCACACAGGATCGCTGTCCAGGAAGCAAATGGGGTAAAACCTGAAGGGCAGTTTGTTAGGGCAAAAGCATCTGATTCAGTTGGCGTGGTTTTATTCACTTCTGCTGGGTAATGAAGATAGGAAGCTTGGAGCCATCATGAACTGAAGGATGCTCCATCCAGTCGTCCAGCTGCTGGCTGCACTAAGCCTGTGCAAATGCAGGACAGTATACTCGCTGCTTGCTCACAGCAGGGGAGTAGAAAGTGAAGGAAAGCACTGAAGGAGCATCCAGCCAAGGAAAAACTGCTGCTGTCATGGATGCAACATGAAGAGCAGGTTCCAGAGGCTGGAGCTGACACTGGCTGGGGGAGGAGGTGGACCTCCAGGTCTAGCATCTTTCCATCTCGGTCTCCCACCGCCTGTCGGCTGCCCACAACCCCTGAGAATTCCCTTCTCACACAGACCCTGGGACAGGTCAGGGCTGCAGAAATGATTCAGTTCTCCTTTTCCACGTGCCCATCAGTCATGAACTTAGTGACCACCACAACTGCACCACCTCAATGCAGGTGCCCATAGGAGGTGGTCTGAACACAACTCAAAGTGACTTGTACTACGTATGGCTCCTGTGGCTGAGCCAAGATCTCCCTACAAGCCCTGGACCGCTCATCTGCCTGTCTCTGCCATCCATTCCCCACCCAGCTCATCTGCCTGGGCTGGGACCCTTGGGAGGCTCCTTGCCTTTCTCCTCCCAGACAGCAACTGAATAAAGCAAGTCTTTTCAACTCTCCTTTTGCTGCTCAAACTCCTACATAAAAGCAAGACAAAGGTAGGTATTTTTTTTCTGTTTGTTGCTGGGCAGGCTTTTTTGTTTTGTTTGCAGGTTTTTTGGCATTTGGGTTTGGGGGTTTTCTTTTTAAATTATGTATATTTAGCATGCCTGCCCTGCGTGCTGTCTATCTGACTCCTCATTTTTTTGACTCTGAAGCAAGGTTTTGCATGAACACGTATGGGAGATGTTCAGGGGGCCCTGCTGACTTCTAGCTGGGGCACACACTGGATTTCAGTGCAAAACTTGGTGCAACATCCAACCAAAAGCAAAAGCCCTTCCCCAGTTCTCTTTTTCCTCTCCCCTCTTTAATGTCAGTGTAAATGTTCTATAAGACAATTTAAATATGCCAGTCATGTTTTTGTGAAAAGCTCCCATATTTTTGCAATGACAGCATGGCTAAATGCATGAGATACACTAAGGCTGACAGAAGGACAGACAAAGTTTCCTTCTCTCATGTTCATTATTTACATGGTGGCAAAACCTAGACTGTAAGAAACCTTAAAAAATGTTCATTGCAGATAACACATAATAAAAAATGTAACATTGCAGATTACATAAGACATGACAACCGTGAGAAAAAATTACAGTAAGACAAATAAACGGGCAGAATTTGAAAAAGCTGGGGAAGTCTTTTAACTTCCACCTTGATAATTAACCAAAAGATTTCAGTTTCTTTGAAACACATGCAAATTTTATAAAGCCAAATAGCAGAACCTTGGGAAAACCATGGCATAGCCCTGGTGCTGACTACCACCTAGACGCTGGTGGTTAGCAGCCTCGCGCACTGAGCTGTACACACTGCATCTGAGCTTCCTTGCCCCTCCCAGCAGATATCAATCATCAGCATCTTCCTCACCCTCCAGATTCCAAACCAAGCAGGAATGTGGCTCCAGCTCAAGCAGGAGCTGTGTCTTCCCACTGGAGAGGACACAGGGGATCAGTGGGAGTGAAGGACAGACCACGCTCTCACCTGTTGGTGAAGACTTTGCTGTAGTTGAACACCTGGATCTCCAGGATCTCATTCCCATCGATACTGCTTGCCACTGGCCAGCGGAAGGTCTGCAGAGGAAGGATGAAAGGGGGATGTCAGGCTTGTTTCGGGGAGCTGCTGCAGTGTGATAAGGGTGGAGCTGAGATGACCATGGAAAAAAGCTAACTACCCCATTTCCCCAGCAAAAAGGCAGGCAGGGCTGTTTTAAAGGGTTCTCATTAAGAATGTACCTCAGTGCCAAATATCTGATAGATAGATAGATAGTATATATATATATACATAGTATAAAGGGGTGTGTGTGTATATATATATATACATATCATATATATACCAGTGATGAGTGGCATTCCTCAGGGGTCTGTACTGGGACCAGTGCTGTTTGATACCTTTGTCAGCAACACGGACAATGGGATCGAGTGCACCCTCATCGAGTGCCAGTTTGCTGATGGCACCGAGCTGTGTGGTACAGCCGATGCACTGTGGGGAGGGATGCCATCCAGAGGGACCTTGGAGGGCTTGAGAGGTGGGCCTGTGCAAACCTCATGAAGTGCAAGGTTCTGCACCTGGGTTAGGGCCATCCCCAGCACCAATATTGGCTGCATGGAGAATAGATTGAGAGCAGCCCTAAGGAGAAGGACTTAGGGGTGCTGCTTGATAAGAAGCTCATCATGACCCAGCAATGTGCACTCGCAGCCCAGCAAGCCAACTGTACCCTGGGCTGCAGGCAGAGCAGCGCAGCCAGCAGGTCAGTGAGGGGGCTCTGCCCCTCTGCTCCACTCTGGTGAGACCCCCCTGCAGCGCTGCGTCCAGCTCTGGGGTCCCCAGCACAGGAGAGACACGGAGCTGCTGGAGCGGGGCCAGAGGAGGCCAGGGAGATGCTCAGGGGCTGGAGCAGCTCTGCTGTGGGGACAGGCTGGGAGAGCTGGGGTGGCTCAGCCTGGGGAGGAGAAGGCTGCGGGGAGACCTTAGAGCACCTGCCAGTGCCTAAAGGGGCCGGCAAGAAAGCTGGGGAGGGGCTTTGGGCAAGGGCAGGTGGCGATGGCACACGGGGGAATGGCTTTACATGAGAGAGGGGAGATGGAGATGAGAGATGAGGCAGAAATTCTTCCCTGTGAGGGCGGCGAGGCGCTGGCCCAGGCTGCCCAGAGCAGCTGTGGGTGCCCCATCCCTGGCAGGGCTCAAGGCCAGGCTGGACGGGGCTGGGGGCAGCCTGGGCTGGGGGGAGGGGGCCCTGCCTGTGGTGGTGGTGGGGGGGACTGGGTGGTCTTTAAGGTCTCTTCCTACCCAAACCATTCTGTGATTCTATGATACACACACACATTAACAAGGTAAGAAGCAATAGGACAAGAAGAAACAGCCTCGAGTTGTGCCAGGGGAGGTTCAGATTGTATATTAGGAAAAATTTCTTCACTGAAAGGGTGGTCCAGCACTGGAACAGGCTGTCCAGGGACACGGTGGGGTCATATCCCTGGAAATGTTCAAAAAACACATAGATGTGGTGCTTAGGGACATGGGTTAGTGGTGGACTTGGCAGTCCTGCATTAATGGTTGGGCTTGATGATCTCAAAGGTCTTTTCCAACCTAAATGATTCTATCATTCTATGATTTTATACATATAAATACATTTTTCTATATGTATGTGTATATATATATGAAATCACCTTCAATTGTGGTTTTTTTTTACTTCCCGACGCAAGAAATCAGCCTGCCAAGCTAAACCACTTGAACTGCCTTCAGTTTTCTAAGTCACAGGTTTCTTGCGACCTCCAAAAGCCAAGCACACCCCTTTGCCAAGCGGCTCTTGGTGCACCAGATGGGATGGGAATGAAACATCCCAGATGCAGAGGCAGCGGGGTTGAGCCCTGCATCACTTACAGGAGCAGCAGCGCTGCACTCAAAGTCTTGAAAGGAAAGTGCTTATCAAGCAACTTCACAGGAAGAAATTAGTGACTCTGCAGAAATACGCCAACACCCGGGTTTAAGCTATTTTTTGCCCCTTTTACATTTTCTGCTGTGACTTAAGGAAGCAAATGAAAAAATTCCTAAAATAGAAAAGAAAACTAGAAATGGCCCCATGACAGTGGTATCATTTTTCGTACAGTCCAGCCTCACTTCTCATTCTGCAGCCAGATTTACTCTGGGCTCTTCATCATGGGCATGTAACAGCCCTTCCCCTTACAGCATGTGCACTGCTGCCTGCTCACTCCTCCCCACTGCTTCGATGCTCCTAATGGTTGATAAATGCAACCAGCAGTCCCAAGATTAATTTTGAGCTGCCTGTTCCCTCTTGACACCTCCATTCCTCTCTGTCCTGAGAAGTTGTCATGTCCTTACCGTTCAGGGCTCTGCAGTGTGTGCAGGTGGAGATTCATCAGGCCGGTGATCCTGCCCACAGCTTGTCCTCCCCACCATGGTCCTCAGACAATGCTGGTGAAGGGGACAGATCATGACAGAGTCCACCGTGTCATGAGCACAGTAGCAGCCCATCAACCTCTCACAATGTGCTGGATGTTAAACTGGTCCCATCTATTACCTGTAGTTTCAGTGGGGATGCTTTACTTTGGGATAAGCTGCTCTTCCAGGAACAGGACTTCTGGTTGTTTCTGAGACAGAGACAGAAAGCTCAAGTGCAAGGGACGTGATTTCTGCCTGGATCTTCCTGGTCCTTCCTGATATGTGGTGTTTATGTGTCCCCACCACCTCAGCAGAGCCCCAGCTTTGATCCATCTCTCCTGAGCCTTGGCCAGTACAACACAAACCCAAACCTCTGCTGCCACAGCGCTTATGGACATGGGTTAGTGGTGGGCTTGGCAGTGCTGTGTTAATGGCTGAACTCAATGACCTCAGAGGTCTTTTCCAACCTAAATGATTCTGTGATTCTATGCTCTCCATAAAAGAATAAACCATGCTGGTCATGGCCTCTTTTCGCTCACACACAGAAAAGAGTTTAAAGAACTCCAGAAACACATCCTGAAGCCCCAGCAAACTCTGTTCCTAGACACAGACAGGTCCTGGTGGTTTTTTTTTCCTTCCTTGGAAATACCATTCTCTGCTTGTTGTGTAGGTATGCCTCCCCTCTGTTAGAGGTTTGTCAGGAAGCAAAATAACACATAAGGTCACTTGAAAAGTGTGGTGGCCTAGAGAGGCTCCCAGGATTCCACTAAACAGCCTTGCTGACAGCTTTCCACACCAAGAAGCTCGCCCGGGGATGTTCGTGCCATAGCACATCCGCTGCTGCTGCAGTAAACCCCAGGGGCGGCCGGCCAGCGATGCATGGCATGGAGGAGCATGCTTCCATCTGCTGTGCTCTGCAACATGCTGTATCATCGTGGGAGGTCTCCTTGCACACTTGCTTGCACACTTCCAGCTCAAGAGGGACCCGCCTGTCTAGGGCCACTAATGCAGTATGGTTAAAGCACTTGGATTTTTGCCTAAAATCCTGGGGCATGCAGTACAAGTTACCATTTTCCGCTGTCAGGAGTCTTCCCTTCATGGTGTGGCCCCTGGTTTCTTGGGGCTCAGAGCTGAATTCTGCTGCAGATCCCCTGAATTTGGCTAAATTGTTCAGGACAGAATGCAGCTGCTCTCGGTTTGGAGCTTAAAAATGAGGGTTAGGATTCCTCCACCTTGACTTAGCTGCTTACAGGTTAACCACCTAAATCCACACCCCTTGTCTGCAATCTCCATCACTAGAGAAACTCTGGCATGTCCTGGGTACAAATCAAGCCATGGCTCACCTTTGGGAGGGGGTCATACACTCTTTCTATCCTTTCTGGACAAGACTATCTATCCATGACTATATTCCTCAGATTAAAGAAGGGCACCCTGCTCTGGAAGCTGTCCAAAATCCCCCCAAAAAAACATTAACAGGTCAAGTCTCCTCTTGGTTTTATCTTAGTGCATGGAAAACCACTCAAATCGACTGGTGGCACCCAGCCATGAGCATTACAAACTTATTTCCCCTCCTCCTGCCCCTTCATTTTACAAACACACTGTTCTGTGCACTAGTGAATCCCTAGGCATTGCTCCCCCCGAGGCTGCTGTCAGCTTCTCTGAGCATCCTTTGATTTTGAGTATTCTGGAGAGGCAGGTGGTTGATCTGGAGCAGCCAGACCACCTCTAGTACCTTGTGGGTGGAGGTCTGATGGTGGCAAGCCAGCCCAGCTGCAAAATGAAAGTGCAAGCCTTTGTGCTTCTCTCTCCCAGTTACAGCCATTTCAGCCTCAGCAGATGAAAAAAAAATTAAAAAAAAACCCAAAACCCAAACCACCAGCTCAAAAGAACTAAGTGATACGCTTTCCTTCCTAAGACAGATTTTTTTAATTATTATTATTATTATCTTTTAAGCCTGGAAAGCATTATTACAGTCTCACAGCCTGACCTCTTAACCCAATCCACAGGTTTTCGTGTTTCAGTCAAAGACTCCTCAATCAAACACAGATATGCCTTGTAGCTCAGTCACAACATATTTTTAACAGGGAAAAAGGAAAAGTAAAAACCATCCCAGAATTCAAGCAACAACATTTAATTACATTTTCAGGTAAGTGGTTTCCGCAGCTGATTGCCTGCAGTGATAAACACCTGCACCACCATTCTGCTTTGAATTTATGGGCTTCAGCTCCCCAGCCTTCACCCTGTGTCCTCTCACCAAGCTAAGGTGCTACCTAAACTCTTTCATTTGGCTATTTAGATTTCATTCAGCTTTTTGGATATAATTCCTCACTGCCTGTGGAGACAGACAAAGGGAATTGTCCTCGGGCTGAAGCCAGCACTCACCACTGCAACACAGAGTGGCAAAGCCATGTCCCAGCCCAGACCATGCACCTCCAGAACAAAGACTGGAGATGGGCACCCTGCTTTAGCATCTAGCACAGGCTCTGCCAAGGCAGGCATCACCCCCCTGCAAACTCCTGCTGCTCCCACTGGCACTGAGGCAGCTCACCCAGGAGCCGTGCCCCACTGGCACAGCCTGGCCCTTTGCAAGCAGGTTTTTCTTCTCTCAGCACCCTTGTGCCCTTCATGCAAGCGATGGAAGAGGGCAAATGTTTTGGAGCTGAAGTTTTCTCTGTTAATTTATAACACACCCTGCGGGAATACTTGCTCTCATCAATTCCGAGTGCCTGGGCTGAAGGGAAACGCTGTGAGGCAGGGAATGTGGGCTGGGGAGTGAGCACAAACCATGACATGCCATGGAGAAAATCAGTGGTGAGGGATGCAGTGCCTGCAGGGAGTCCCACACCTGCCTTCCGAGCTGCCTTCCACCAAGCTGCTAAAAACCAGCAGCACCAGGATGCACCCCCAACCCTAAGGTGCTCCCCAGATGTGGCATGCGTGGAAATGACCTGTCTGTCATCTCAGACCCAGTGAGTCCAACTTTCGCAACAGGCTGCACTGAATGGCTGCTCTTCATGGTGTTTATCCATGACCCTGTTCATCCATGACCGTGACCATGGCAGAGGACTTGTGCGGCGGGGGCAGGCTGGAAGGCTGCTGCTAAAACGTGGCTTGTATCAGTAGAGAAGCTCGCAACGGCCACTTGGCTTCAGGATGAGTGCTGGAGTTAGCTAGCAGGGTGAAAACCATGGACTTTACTTTTATCCAATGGAGCTATGCGGTCTGATGGGCCACGGTGCTGAGGAAGCCAAGGGAATGAGACTACAACCATCCATCCCTCCTCCCCTGGCAGCAGCAGCAGCTCCACTCAACCTTTCAAGTCCATTTTTAAAGAGAGATGAACATCCAAGGATTTTGCAAAACATCCATGCCATGTGGATGCCAGCTAAAAAACTCACGATAAACCTTAACTTCACATCTGAGGGACACATTCCAAGAGGTGCTGCATGCTGCCATGGGGACAGTGGCTCATCCCAAATCATCCACCTGTGAGGTTCTCCATCTCCTTCCAAGTCAGAAAGTTGCTCATATGTCACTGTGGTAGACATCTGACCCTCACAGTTTCCCCAGCTCTCCAGTTCTCCATAGCTCATCTCCTGGGACTGATGACCTCATATCCATCAAAAATCCCTCCAGCCATGGCATGATCTCAGTACTACATCACTATTAAAGTAATAGTATAATCGGCAAACTAGTTTCATTCCTTCTCAATAATCTGCCTAGAAACTGGGGGACAGACTCTTTAGCAGGGCCTGTAGCAATAGGACAAGGGGTGATGGTTTTAAGCTGAAAGAGGGGAGATATAGATGAGAGATGAGGAAGAAATCCCTTATGCTAAGGGCAACGAGGCGCTGGCCCAGGCTGCCCAGAGCAGCTGTGGGTGCCCCATCCCTGGCAGGGCTCAAGGCCAGGCTGGATGGGGCTGGGGGCAGCCTGGGCTGGGGGGAGGGGGCCCTGCCCGTGGCAGTTGGGGGTGGGATTAGATGTCTTTAAGGGTCCTTCCAACCCAAACCATTCTGTGGTTCTCTGATTCTATAAACTTGCTCTTGCTTCACATTTCACATAGGAAAAGGTATGGGGGACACAGTCATGGGATAAAAGATAAGTGTGATGCACCAAACGAAGAGAAGTGGCAACCAGACTGCATTTAAGGTTCAAGCGAAGCACAGAAAAGGAAGAACAGGATCCTGGGCAGGAGAAGGCTGAGAGGGGACCTGAGCGATGCACACAGGTACCTTAAGGGCCAGTGTCAGGGGGCCAGGGCCGGGCTCTTGTCAGCGGTGCCCAGCGACAGGACAAGGGGCAACGGGCACAAACTGCAGCACGGGGAGATCCGTGGGGAGAGCAGGAAAAACTTCTTTCCCTTGAGGGTGCCGGAGCACGGGGACAGGCTGCCCAGAGAGGCTGCGCAGTCTCCTTCTCTGGGGACGTCCAGAGCCCACCTGGATGTGATCCTGTGCAGCTGCTGTAGGAGAGCCTGCTTGAGCAGGGGGTGGGCTGGGTGGTCCCGGGGGTCCCTGCCCAGCCCCACCTCCCTGGGGTGCTGTGGTCCTGAGCTACCAGACATTTGTGATGACTGTGTATTATAATGGGATGGCTGGAGGAACCCCTGCTCCCCCCTGCTGTATCTGCTCTATGTCAGGAGAAAACCAGCCCTGGGTGACAGCTATGCCTGTACCCTCCATCACGGCTGGGTCCAGCTGTGTGCCAGACGTGGAAGAGGAAGGCTAGGGAGAGGATGTACAGCTGGAGGAGCATCTCAGAGTGCCTGCACCACTGTTGATAGCCAAGTTGAGAGCAAGCAGCTCTCAGCACGGGGACTCAGCACCATCCTGACCACCTGTGGGCTCCCTCCCCACCAGCCCCATTAGGGAATGCCAGCAGCACCGACCCGGCAGCAGGTCCACCACAGCACAGTGCCATGGCCGGGGTCGCTTCCACAGGCTGCTGCGCTTTCATTGCCCTTCCTCATTCCCTGCCTGGCTGCCTGTTTGTTCTCCCTACTGGTTTTATTGTTAAAAGCCTTTTTAAGAAAAGCCCTGTGCAAAGCTAAGCAAGTGATATCTGCTGGGTCAATTTTAGCTGTTTTTATCAACAAAGGGAAGAAAAAAAAGAGGTGGAAGCAGAGAAACGTTTTGGCAGAATGCAGAAGCCAGATTCATCCAGCTAGACAGCTTTAAGGAAGCTGGGAGGGCATCTTTGCAAGCTATGTTTCCCCTTGTTAAGCTATGTCACCCCTTTTCAAGCCATTTCTCCCCTTTTTAAGTCATATCTCCCTTTTTTCTGTAGCACCTGGGAACCTTGGCTGGATGCTCATCCTGCCTGTCATCTCCAAGCCTCACTAATCAGGGGCATTTCCAGATGTTCGGGTCAAGGCTGTAACTGTGGGTCTTGACTGTACTGGCAGCAGCATCTAAGCCTGTCCTGGTCCCTTTAGGAGAGACTGAATGCAGGCAAGGAAGACCACACAGGACTCATCCACAGCTCTCCATGCCCAACACCAGCACTGGAGTCCCCTTCCCTCCTGTGCTGGGTGCCTGCAGGACAAGCCCCTCCAGGAAGAAACCCTTTGGGGTGCTGGCAGTTCCTGATTAAGTAAAATACAGCCGTAGTGACATATATACCCTTCGGAATAGCCAGCAGCTCATCAGCCCCAGGCTCTGGAGAAGCACAGGTTTTGCATAATTCATTAAGCAATGAATAAAAATAATTGCAAAAGAAATAGAGTGAAACCAAACAAATGGAAACTACTGGTGCAGCCCAAATTCAGCCTGGTAGCGGGCCCTCATGAATGTTAAGCGGTGGCAGGGAAAGCCAATGCCCTCATTAGTGCTGTCAAAATGAACTTTGGCTTTACATGAACCTAATGTGAATTTTCTGTTTGTCCTCAGCTCTGAGATGAGGCAGGGAGCATCTTCTTCATCCTCACCCCAATTTGTCTGCCCTCACAGAAATGAGAGATCAGCCAGCTCAGCTTCCAAAGCCTTCCCCACATGGGGGATGAGGCATCCCCCCAACCAAGTCACTCCTCAGACACAAGGTCACCATTTTACCCCATTTCAGGGAAAAGTAGAAGGTAACAAGGTAATTTCTGAAGCTTCTCGTTCATAAATGATCAGTGCAAAGAGCCACCTGAGCACTGGGAGGGCACACAGGTAACAGGCGAGTAGCATGGAGTAACACCCCACCTCTCACCCCACTGGTACTGAATTCATTGCAAAACTGAAGAACTAGGGAGCTGAAGAGGGAATAAAACTGCTTCTGCAGAGGGAGGGCAGGCAGACCATCCTGCTCATCCTTGACTGTCCCACACTTGCAGTGCCCCTGAGCAGACCCCGTGATACTGCTCCAGCCATCAGGGCTCATCAAGAAGACAGATCAATTTTGGGTATCACAAGCATGACAGACCACGTGGACACATCACCTCCCTGCAAACTCTGCCTGTGGGATAGCCCCATACAGGGGGAACAGCTGGGGAAGCATTGAGTGCTGCAGTGATGCAATAATAAAAATTTATTCAGTAAAATTTTCAAACTGGGCTTGTCATCAATGGCATGATGTCTTGCCTTGTGTGTACTCTCAATGGGAAACACCTGCTTTCCTGGATAGCCCCATCAGCTAATTACTCCAGGCAGCACAAGACACACTCCTGAACTCAGAGCAGGTTTCTTGTCCATGGCCATTGCACCAGGGAGTCATAGAATCATAGCATCGCTTAGTTGGAAAAGACCTTTAAGATCATCAGGTCCAACCATTAACCCAGCACTGCCAAGCCCACCACTAACCCATGGCCCTGAGTGCCACATCTACACATTTTTTGAACACCTCCAGAGATGGTGACTCCACCACCTGCCTGGGCAGCCCGTCCCAGTGCTGGACACCCTTTCGGTGAAGAAATGTTTCCCAATCTCCAACCTAAACCTGCCCTGGTGCAACTTGAAGCCATTTCTTCTTGTCCTATCGCTTGTGTCCTGGGAGCAGAGATGGACCCCCCTGGCTGCAGCCCCCTCCCAGGCAGCTGTAGAGAGCAGCAAGAGATAACAAGAGATTTAATAGAGGAAGAGGGAAAAGGACTGCATCTCTGCCATCTTTTGGTGTGGCTTGTGCTCTGCCCTACACAACGAGCAGCATGCACCTATGCGAGGACCCAGCCTGTTCCTCCTAAAGGCAGCTCCCTCCAGCTGTGGAGGGGCAGGGACTGGCATTCAGCCTCCCAGTGTGTGCCAGCAGTACTGCTCTTACAGAAAAGGGCAAGCAGCAGCCTCCCCATTCCCACCCGTACAGGAGGCATGGCCCACAGGCAAATCTTGCCAACGTGGCTGAATTCTCAGCACGCCCCCAGCAAAGCTGGAAAGGTGAAGCCAGAAATGTAGGCTTGCCTTCCCCTCCAAACTGTAGCAAGGCAGATCTCACCAGCAGTCCCCTGCTGTGCTTCCTGTGTTTTCTGTGCATTGTTCACTGCATGCCACTAGAACACATCAAACTGTTGTGGTTTGGGCCAGTTGGGATAGTGTCAGGTCACGGTGCTACAGCAGGAGCTGTGTCTCACCTGGCATTAGTACACATTTAGGTAACTGAACGCCTTGTGGAGCGGCTACGCACATCTCAGCTCATCTGTTAGATGCTGTGAAGACCTCGCTTGACCCAGAGGATCAAAGCCTGGCTGGTGGGGCAGTTGTTCAGGGCGTGAGCCCTCTTCTACTGGCACAGGAAAGACTTAGGAATATGTTTAACTTTAAAACCACTCATGTTTGGGAGGTCCCAAGCCCCGGAGTAGCCAGCAATTGCACACCCTCATGTCATCTCTGCCAGGGCTCCATGCTGATCTTGGTCCCCAGTGCAGAGTAACCTCTGATTCATGCTGGAGTTTCCTCTGGCTGGAGCCAAGTGCTGATGAGGAAAATCAGGGTATTTGCAGTGTGGGTGAGCAGGGGGCTGTACAGCCTAGCTGCTGCATTTGCATCACCTATCACCCAGCACAAGGAGATGAGAGGGGCCCAAAGATTGGTCCGGACACACAAGGTTGCTCCAGATCAACTTGCCTCACCCTGCTGCAGTTCACTTTGTAGATACTACCAGGCTCTCACAGCAGGAATTGCAATAATCATGATCTAAACAGAGAGATGGGGACAGCCTGAGGCTCATCCACCCAGATGCAGTAAGAAGCACTAGAAGAAAATATGGTGCATGCTGATATATACACCTGTGGCTTAAGGCTCTTATACCTGCTGTCTGTTAAGCTTTATAGTCCTCGTCCTCCTGATATGCACCAATGCCCATCCTCTCCTTCACACTGCCTGGGACTGCAGTGGGCTCCAAGCTTGGCTGGGATGCTCCAAGATCACCGCGCAGCACCAAGCACTCAGAGCAGCCAGTGTCTGGCATCCCACTAAGCCTGAGAAAGCAAGTGGAGCCTCCAGCCCTACAGCCTCAGCAGAGAAGGATCTCCTTATTCAAATCACAAAGGGTTTTGAGATGCAAGCAGCTCTGCCAATGTGCACCTCCGTGGTTGTTATTCAAATCAGTGATTATATTAACAAATTGCTGTGTGCAGATCTATAGAAATCTGCATACCGTTAACATCAGCAGCTTCCCCTGGCTACCTCAGCTTTGTAGGAATGTGGTTGGAGCTACATCTCTAGCCACCTTCTCTGTGCTGCACCCATCCCGTGCAGCCCTGGAGCTATCAGGGGCAGATCCCACCCTGTCCCTGCCCTGGGCTTACCCTGCCCCTTAAGCCTCCCTGGCAGTTTAGGGCAGCCTGAGTTTAAGCTCTCCCCTAAAACCAGGAGCAAGGTCTAATGTGTGCCAGGGCTGCCGAGGAGCAAGGTGGATCTGGGTATGCTTCTGGCTGCACAAGCTGGCAACACCATGGGGAAAATCACCCCACAAACTTACCCCATGCCTAGAACCAGGATGAAACCTTATTTCCTAAAGGTGGAAAAAGCTATATAAAGCAATAAACAGTCTAAAGATCCTAATATTCTTCGTAAGCCCTTGTATTCTTCCACCCCTGGGAACTGGTTATCTTCTACAAGAAACACAAAGCAATCAGAGGAAGCATCCATTCTCTTTTGAAAATGTATTTCCATTTTGAATGTGACTTCTTAGCAGCACCTCTATTCCCTGCTTGTGTGGGTGACCTTATTTCAATCATCTCAGAATATTTCATTGGTAACTGCTTAAGAAAAGGCTGTATTTTAAAACCACCCAGAACTCGGGTTTCAATTCCTACTCTCTCCCTTTCCAAGCCCAAAGCTGAGCGCTGAAGGCTGGCACAGCACCCAACCGGCACCCAAAGCAGATCAGTGGGGCTGCTACCAGCGTGAGCGGAGGGATGCAGGTGGGTGCGGGAGGCTGGCAGGCTGAGCATCAACAACTGAGGCACTGGGGACGTGAAAAAAGTTTTCCCCCGAGGCAAGAAAACTGAGAGCCAAGAGCCCAGAAGGATTTGCCCAGTGGGGACAAGCATTTTTTCCTGACACTTCAGTGCCAACAACGTGGATTTTTATTATTTTTTTAATTAATCACACCCCAGGGAAAGACTGTAGGGCTGTTCCCACCTCGTGGGACACCCTATGTCCTCAGCTCCAGCCAGGACACAGACAAGAGACCCGTTTAGTACCTGCCAGGAGAAACCCTGGAGCAGACAACAAAGATGCCAACACACTCAAATTGGGGAATGGGGACATTCATCTGGACAGGGAGACACAGCAAGCAGACCAGATGTGCGAGGCAGACCAGGAGGAAAACACATCTCTTACCTCATCAAACCTGGCCTCGTCCTCACAGTTTTCAATCACTCGGGTGTAGAATGAGAGACCTGGAGAGGGAAGAGGAGAAGCAGGTTGGTTGCAGTGAGGAGTGAGGCAGCTGGGGTAGCAGGGATGAGTAGGGGCTGCACAGCACCGGCAGCAGCGAGACCGTAGAGTCGGAGTCTGCAGAGGTGGCCTCGGTGCAGCACAGCCTGTGGGCATTGCCTGGGGTGGGGAAAAGGCATCTGCGAAGGTGTGAGAACACTCAGGCAAGCGGGTGAATCCAGCTTCAGCTCCTCCATACCGGCACTAAACACCACATTAACCTGCTTAATAGCTAATTAAGAAGGATTTTCTGGAGTGCGCTTAATTGGCATATTGAAGTCGTGCTCCGTCTATTGCAGAGCAGATGAAACAGAGCAGGGGGATACGGACTGCGGCTGTTTCAGCAGCGGCTTTTAGATCAGTTGAACCAGGGCTCCTCAGGCTTAGGGGTATTGGTATGCCAGTCTACACACCCCAGAAGCATGCAGGAACCCTAAGGGTAAGATTTAGGACCGACTACCCCAAGAAAGCCACCCCAGCTCCTGCACAGAGCAGAGGATCTTCACGTTGGAGTCCAACCACCCTGATGGCAACATCCTTGCACTGCCACTGCCCCAGCTATGCCAGCCACTGCCTCGGGGCAGGGATCCGGGCAGGATGAGATGCTCAGACTACTCTGCCTGTGCAGGCAGGGGAGCCTCAAAAGCCTCTGGTCAGCTGGGAGCAGGGACAGGGTAAGAGGAGGAGCAGCTGCAGAGGGAAAGCCCAGAGAGCAGCCAAGCATGTGCATTAGTTATTGAAATAATCAGGTTTTCCCAAGGATCCCGGCTCCTAGGTTGCCCCATGCTTTCAGCTGTTCTCTGAGGGATAACCTCACCCACCCACACTCCCTGGAATCAATATTTTTAGTTAATATCCAGTTCATAACACTGCAGGAGGAAAAATTACAAAAATGCTAATATTTAATCACTGAATCATATTGAGGCTTTCCCTTCCCAGAAAAGTAACTATCTCCTGGGTAATTTAAAACATCTCTCTCTGTGTGTCAGTCTGGTTTGGGACCAGCACTGCACAGACAACCTGAGGTCAGGGTACATGGATGCCAGGGTACCCCTTGCTGCTGCCAGGTCAACTTTTACTTTATTTTACCAAAGACTGAGGTACCCTGATGACACAGCCCTTGGCAGGGAACGCTCCATCCCTTTCTAATTTAGTTCTTACACAAGGAAGGCCAGAAAATCATTTTGTCAGACTTTCTGCTGCCTGCAGCAGCTGACCTGGGTAAGGCAAACCCGAAAGGTGCATCCTGTATCGCAAACCACTCTCCCAGTTCCCTGCCATGAATCATGGCACCCACGGATGCATGAGTTTCTTGGGGATATAGGCAGAGCACTGTATTTATCTCATGCCAGGCAACTTCAAGTGAGGGTGGAGGAGACCCATGAGCTTCATGGGCTATGGGATGGCTGCCCACCCTCGCCCCATGCACGCTACCTGCCTCCCAGTGCCAAGGGACACAGTGATGGCTCCCTCCTTGCTTTCCGTGGGGTGGGATGTAGGGTGCAGTGGGATGCAGCCCAGCCCCTCCTCACCCAAGGTAGGGGAGCCTCGGTGGGAAATAAGACCATGACTCCACTGGGATGGAGCCAGCAGGAGGAGGGCCACAGAGATACTCAGAGGCTGGAGCAGCTCTGGTGTGGGGACAGGCTGGGAGAGCTGGGGTGGCCCAGCCTGGGGAAGAGAAAGCTCCGGGGAGACCTTATTGTGACCATTCAGTACTTAAAGGGGGCTTATGAGAGAGATGGTGGTGGTCATTTTAGTAGCGATGGGACAAGGGGGAATGGTTTTAAATTAAAAGAGGGGGGATTCAGACTAGATATAAGAAATATTTTTTTTATACTGAGGGCAGCAAGGCACTGGCATAAGTTGCCCAGAGAAGCTATGGATGCCCCATCCCTGGAAACATTCAAGGCCAGGTTGGATGGGGCTGGGAGCAACCTGGGCTGGTGGAAGGTGTCCCTGCCTATGGCAAGGGTCTGGGACTAAATGGCCTTTAAAGGTCCTTTCCAACCCAAATCATTGTGTGATTCGATAATTCTAGGACCACACAGCCTCCTGGGTGATGGGACAGACACCACATGCCAAAGGCACAGCCAGCATCTCAGCTTTGGTGTGAGCTCAAGGGGCAGCTGCTGAGCACCCTCATGTAGGTATGGGAGCAAACTACTGAGGAGATGTGCACAGGTCAGAGGGTGAATCAGCTGTGAGCGAATGCACGGAGGAAGCAGGATCTGAAAGACACTCCAAAGGAGACAATCTGCAACCCGAAATATTTCTCCTAAGAGCAAGACTTAAGAGAAGCCGACACGGTGGGACCCCTCTGCCCTGTCCCCTCCCAATCCAGTGAGCATTAAGGTGATGTTTCTTTCATTACAGCAGTATCATTATCCATCTTCCCAGTGGTGCTCCAGGAGTATCCATGAATGATCTCCCTCATTTACACACACTAATCCAGAGACAAAGCCTCGCCAAGAAGCTCTTTATAACCCCATCTGTGATCAATTAGCTGACAAGTGTTCTAATTGCACCAGGGCACAGGCCCCCTCCTTCACAAATGCAATTAGGCTGGTCTAAGAATGCTAAAAGTGCTGTGGGCAAGTGACCCTGTAGGAGCTCAGACCCTGCTAGGGGACAGCAGCAGACACCCCCAAAATGGGCACGCTGCAGAAAAATCATCATTTTTCTGCTCTTCCCCTGCAGCCAGCCTGAAGAGCAAGTATTTGCAGAAAACCCCCTAAGTCACCCCTAGCTGAGTTGCACCTGCAGAGCAAAGAGGTTGAGAGCAACAGCAACTGATCGGGGGCTTTGGAGCCCTGGTCAGGATGCACAGAGCGGCTGCTGTGGAATGATGGGTGCCCTAGAGTCCCTGAAGTCCAAAACCAGCCCCAAATCTGCCTCCTCCTGGGAGGGTCATAAAGGTGAGGGATCCTGTTGATTGCGAGGGATCCTGTTGATTAACACACACATACACATGCAATCCAATGCCACAGTGGGAGACAACTCCCTGATACTTAGGGGTGGGAGTGGATTTTGGCCACAGTGCTGGGACAGAGCCTACTTCTCCCCTCCACTTCCAGAAGAGGAGCTGGATAACCTGGCACCTCCCCCTGGCTGCTCCCAGCGGTCCAGAACTGGGAGCTCCTGTTTGTGCCTCAGTTTCTCCTCTTTGCAAAATGCAAATAGTGCAGCTATGGCTCATGGGGGCTGCTGGGAGTGCAGGGATCCCTGAGAGAAGAGGAGCAGCGTTATTCCATAGTCATCCCACACGGCTGTCAGTCTCAGCCCATTCTCAGGAACGCTTTTATCAAGGTTGTGATTTATTAATCTCCCACCTGAGCTGAAGTTGAGCAATGTTTCGGAGCACTGCCCACCTGCAGAAACACACATGGCAGCCTGTCACAGTGGAGTTGAATTCTTTTTAACTTCTTTTCACTCAATAATAGATGCTTTTGGCTGAATGAGCAAACACACACTCGGGGAGCTCTGCCTGAACCCCCCAAGCTGTGCTGCCAACAGGTGAGGAGAGGGAGAAGGCTGGATAGCAGCTTGACTAGCAAAAAGCATCCCTCTCTGTGGTGCTCAGTAGCTCCAGGAAGGCCAGGGTGCTGAGAAGTATCAGCACAACACTCAACCTTTGAGTTGCTGTGAAGAGCACTGAAGGATGTGAGGCTGGTGGAGGACACCTCACTCCACGCTAAAGGGGTCTAAAGCTCTTCTAGAGTCACTGGAAAAAGGCAGGAGACTCTTCCCTCTGCAGACTTTGGTACCACAACCCAACTGTCCACAGCTGGATGCTCTACCAAGCCTGGGACTAGGCTCTAGGCCAATGTGCCTGTCTCCATCCCATCCCATCCCACCCCATGGCAGGGGTTAGCCCAGGGCTGGGCAGTTCTAGGGCAGTTTGGATGGGCCCCGGTTGGAGTGAAGAGCTGTGGCTAGCCTGGGTGGGGATCAGGGCAGCAATGGCACAGCACCATTTTAATCAAACAACAAAAATGCAGCCAGGTGGTTAAAGAGTCAGCCAGAGAGGATGAGGCAGTCAACAGGACAAATAATGCAACTTCATAGCAGCACTGAACTTGCCACACCATGACTCTGCTGCCCACCATTCCCAAAGTCTCATGGGCCAAGGGGACAGCAAAGCATTGCCTGAGCCACAGATCCATTAAACACTGGAGAAGCTTTGCCCCATCCACACGCCAAGTGCCCACAGTGCTGGGATGCTTCATGGCCACCTCCAGCGTGGGACCAGGTGGGGAGCAGACCCTGTTCCCAGCTCCAGGTGTACTTATGGACCCACCAGCGCAACAGCATCATAGCCATGTCCTAAGCACCCTGGAGGCAGGAAAGCCTTCATGCAGAAGGCAGTGCAGTACATCCTCAGAGTTGAGTGTCACCTGCTGAAACCCAGCACTGAGACCCACCTGTGCTGCGCTGAGACCTGACTCAGGCACCAGCAGAACCCAGGCCTGCTTCATCCAAAGCAATCAGCAATCTGGCATAAACCAATCCTCACACGCACCACCAAGCATGCCAAGAAAAGACCGAGAACATGCAAGAACTCCTAGCTCACTATTAATACAACTGTTGAAATCCATGGTGTGTCAGAAAGATCACCTTTCCATAAGGATCATACTGCTTATGTATCCTCACAGTGTGGTAATTGCAGTCCCCTCACCCAGAACGAGGTCCTGTCCCCCATGCAAGGTCCTGTCCCAGACTCACATCTCACATCAGCCAGCACCCCAGGCTCGCTGCTCTTCCACAACCCAAAATGATGCTGCTACACCTCAAAGAGGTATCCAGGGGATCTGCCCCTGGACTTCTCTGTCCACAGGGCAGACATGGAGCTGCCTCTGCTTGTTCCCCTTTTGGGGCAAGGAATTTGAGTAAGATGTAGAGAGGCTTTGGAGCTAAATGATTACATAAGACACTAAACTGCTGTTCCACATACAGGCAAGTTTTCTGCAGTTTTGGACACAAAGTGAGTGGCATGAACAGGGAATGAGCCCCAACCCCTCTCTACCCACCATTCCATCTGAGGGATGGGTTGGTCCTGGCCCTCCTGCCTGCTGCCTTCACTGGCCCTACCACACATGGGATCGCTTCCTGACCCACCTCCACCACCCTTTTAGCAGCAGGACATTGCTACCCATGACCTCAGGATCCAGCCCTGCTGGGTCTGGTCACCAGGAGCCTCTCCTCTAGGCCCAAGCTTGCAGAAGGCAGCAGCATCAGGTGTCCCAGTCCTGAGCTCTGCGCCTGCCCAGCATGAGCAGGGGAAGAGGCATCCCTGCCTGCACGTATCGGTAATACCGCTACAAGCACAGCATGAGACTAAACCCCCTCTTTGCACAGAAATCAACTGCAGCAAGATACCAGGAAAAAAAATTCTGAATCCTGACCCAGACATCCTTGAAGATGAAACCAAATTTCTCCCCTGGGAAAGAAATGTCCATGGGAGACCAGCTTCTAATGGCTCAGCACCGGGGAAGGAGACACAGCTGTGAAGTTTAGTGTCATCCTCCCGGGATGGTGTGACAGCAATAGCAATCCTGCAACACACAGAAGTCACCTCATGCCTGGGAGGGGAATGGCAATGGCAATGGGATCATGGGGGGGCCTGGAAAAATGTCCTGGCACCCCGTGAGGGCTCTGACAAAGGAACTAGCAGGAGCATGAGAAGGTGGGCACAGCAGGAGCACAGTGGGTGCAGCGCTGATCTCAGAGCATCTGAGTGGGTGTCATTCCTATGCCCATTGGTTGGACCATAGGGTCTCACAGTGGCTCTTAGGCAAAGATGTCTCTGCTGTGGGGACAGGCTGGGAGAGCTGGGGTGGCTCAGCCTGGGGAGGAGAAGGCTGCGGGGAGACCTTAGAGCACCTGCCAGTGCCTAAAGGGGCCGGCAAGAAAGCTGGGGAGGGGCTTTGGGCAAGGGCAGGTGGCGATGGCACACGGGGGAATGGCTTTACCTGAGAGAGGGGAGATGGAGATGAGAGATGAGGAAGAAATTCTTCCCTGTGAGGGCGGCGAGGCGCTGGCCCAGGCTGCCCAGAGCAGCTGTGGGTGCCCCATCCCTGGCAGGGCTCAAGGCCAGGCTGGACGGGGCTGGGGGCAGCCTGGGCTGGGGGGAGGGGGCCCTGCCTGTGGCAGGGGGTTGGACTAGATGGCCTTTAAGGTCCCTTCCCACCCAGACTGTTCTGTGATTCTGTGTCACAGCAGGGACAGATCCTGCCTGTTCAACAGGATTAGGTGCCAGGCTCAGGGCCAGGCACACTCAACACGGGTTCTCCTCACTGGGAGCACCCGTGGTGGCCTTTGGCCCTCCTGCAGACCCCCTTGCCCCACTGCCGGGGGGGGGGGGGGGGGGGGGCGGGGGATGCCTAGGGTGGCTTAGGGCTGGGGCCACTCCAGGCTTCAAGCCAGCAGGGGGGCACGACCTGTTCCCAGAGATGCTACTTAACTGCCCCTGTGCTGATGCGGGGAGGCAGGGACAGGAAAGTAAAGGGGTAATTGTACCTTTTTAATGACTTTACACCCGCTAAGGCAGTGCAGGGAGGGCCACTTCGGACAGTGCTGACTGCCCTGGCTTGGAGGTGATGAAAATACCTGGTCCCCTGCTCTCCTGCAGCTATTCCCCACTTCTGGCACCGACAAACCATCCCACAGCTGCCTCTGCACACTGGTGTGCTCCCACATGTGGGAAGATGGATCCCGTGGGCTCACACCCAGCCTGCCCCAAGCTCCCAGGTGCCTGGAAATGGTTTGGTTGCTGCTGAGGGTACACACTGCTGGAGAGTTTTTGTGCCTTTTGCAGCTTGCTTCGGAGCTGGCGTGGATCCAAGCAGAAGAACCAAGGCTGCAGCATCCTTAGAAGAAACCCAAGCACACGCCAGGTTCCCGCACCCGGCAAGTTCTCCTCCTGTCCCTGCCAGTGACACTTTCTTGGGGACACAGCTTCATGACCAAGCCCGTGACCCTACAGCAGGAACCTCCGGCTGGGGCTGGGTCCTGCTCCCGGGGAGGGGGAGGGGGGAGTTTGTCACCCCGGGACTTGCCCCTGGATGAATGAATCCCCCTGCCCAGGGGCTGCCCGGTGCAGGGGGTTAATGGGGGACCTGCAGTGTCCCAGGCCGGGTGCAGGCGGGCAGGGGGACCCCAGGAGAGCAGCTCTGGTGAGGGAGTGCTCATGCCCCAGTCGAGGAGGGGTGGGCAGCCCTTAAGGGCTCGCATCCCCCCTTCCCAACCTAAGCACGGCCGGTGGAGGGGAAAGCGAGGCGGGGGGGGCGGGGAGGCGGCGGCAGAGAGCAACCCATCCCGGGACCCCCCCCGACAGCCCCCCCCTCCCCGCTACCTCGGAAAGCCGCTTTGGCGATGCGGTCGGCTTTGCCGCGGAGGCCGGAGACGGTGCGGAGCTGCAGCAGCAGAGCCATGGTGCGGAGCGGGCTGGTGCCGGCTGGCAGCGGGACGATGCGCTGTGTGCGGTACGGTGCGCGGGGCGCTGCGCTGCGCGGGGTGCGGTACGGTGCGCGGTGCCGGGCTCCCAGCTGCGCTCCGAAGCGCGGTGCGCTGAGCGGGGCGGGGTGCAGTACGGTGTGCAACACGGTGCGCGGGGCGGTGCGCGGAGCCGCGGGGCGGTGCCCCCCCCAACAATTCGCCGTTGAACCCTCCCCCACCCCACCCCCACCCCCACCCCCCGGGGAAGCCGGGTGGTTGGGGGGGCGGGGGGGGGCGGGGGGGGGCGGGCTGCAGAGAACTTCCCGCTCCGGTTGCAGGCGGTTGTGAGTGGGGAAACTGAGGCAGCGCCGCACATCTCCCCGGCCCCAGCACGGCATCTGCAAGCTGGAGCCTCTGGGACAAGAGCGTGCACCCCCAACACCCCCCTCCCCCCCCCCCCCCCAACCGTACCGCACGGTGCGGGGTGCGCAGGAAGACCTGAGCTCAGCCCACACTGCCTGGGACCACCAAGGGCCAGCCAGCGCAGGGACCCCGCACTGTTCTCCGTGTGTGTGTCCCTGCCACGATGCCCACAGGTGGCACACGTTGCTAAAAGCACACGGCAGAGCCCATGGCTGTGGTAGTAGGGCCGCTGGGGCACAGCCCTTCAGCTGGACCATAAAGTCTGGAGCAGAGGGTGGGACGTGTCTTGCCGCGGTGCTGGATGCAGGAAAGTCCCTGGCGGTGTTGGTGGCATCCCAGCCTGGAAGAGCCGCTGCCCAAACGCCAGCAGTGCTGCGCTCTGCTGCATGCTTATACGAGCTGCAGTATGCTCCGCTCGGCATGTTCGCCATGCTCTACGCTCAACCTCAACAGGACCAAGTGGAATTTCCAGATATAAGTGGTTTATAATCAGCTTTACAATCTGGACTCGGGTCCTGCCTGTAGGGTTGCACGTGAACACCTTTCCTGGGGTCTTCCAATTGTTCTTTATTTCAAGGATGATGATTAATGCATGCATTTAGGAAGAGGAAGAGCACAGGGACAAGGGTCTTCCAACCTCATACATCTTCCTTTCCTGCTTGGGCTCTTCCAGGAAAAATCCATCTGTGGTGAAGCATGAAATCAAGAGAGCTTCAGCATCATCAGAGAGAAGCGAGGGTGAAATCTTCACAAATAAATAATAAATAAATAAACACTGGAAATAAGACATCTGTTTCCACCTGCCACATCAGGTTGTTAGAGAGGCTGGATTGCTGTCGTCCTGCCAGCAGCAAACATCACTGTGCTCGTTCATAAGTGCATGAGAGAGAAGAAACTTGTGGCGATTAACAGCGCGTGCCATTTCTCATTAGGTTCATAATTAACTCCTGGCAGCAGGGAGGGAGGAGGTGGCAGTGTGCAGGGTGCCGACCGGTGCTGAGGGATCCGGGAAAGGCAGGTTTGTCATAACATTGGGAGGGGAAGGTGCAGCCCTGCCCAAGCTGGTCCGTGACATGTGCCCATGTCAGAGTTCAGGAGATGAGGCCATGTGTGACCCAGAGATGTGTCCAGTGTGTCCCATACTGCTAAACCAGCATTTTTTGGTCCCTAGTTGGCCTTTTTCAGCTGAGCCATCCAGACTGGTGCTGCTTTTGCAAGCCCCTTCACCCTTCTGCCTTCAGCCTTGCTAAAAAGCTGGAGTTTGGAGGCAATGAGGGTTTTTTCTGATGTTTATCCTGATTGTTTGGAGGGGGTCTCATGCTTTTTGCAACACATTTTAAGGTGTTTGGCTCTTCCCTGCTGTGTAGTCAATGCTGCATGAAGGTCAACGCAGGTGCTGCTTTGACCCTTATCACAGAGCATCTCTAGTGGGACAAAACAGCCACATGAAACTCTTCAGTCAAACACTGCTCATCTTTTCTGGTGGCCCAGCAGAAGATGTCCTTGCCTCCATCTCCCCCAGTTCTGCATCCTAGATTCACTCAATTCGAGAGCAAGCAAATCACACCAGCAATTCTAGGAGGCACCTTCCAAGCAACCCACATTGCCCTAAAGGCACAAGTACCACAGAAAACACCTTCTAAATCATGTAGTTAATTTTAAACCTCTTACTTAATATGAGAAAGTGGATAACTAAGAAACAAAAAATCCCATGCAAGTAGTGTTGACTAAAGATATTCATTGCAGTAGGTTGGATCACTTAGAGCTGCAACATGATCAGGTGAGTGGTGCTAGATGGCCACCACATAAACACCAACCTGAAGGACCTGATAAGGATTGTGATTTCATTTTTCCTAATTTTCTATGAAATCCCAGACATGATTTAGCTGTTCCCACTCTAAAAGCACAAGTGGAGGGTTCTTGGGGAGTGGTACCCTGTAGTTTTACAGCCAGACTTAAAGAGACACAGCAAAGCAAGAAAGAAGAAATTAAGGCTGAAGATGATATACACGTGGGTCTTTAATACGGTGCATTAAATCTGACTGCAATCTGGCAACTGCAGTCACTGAAGGCAGTGCAAGGAACTACTGCCCTTCGGCTGCTGGACATCCTCTGAGGATGCTACAATCCAGCAAAGTTTGCTCATAACTAAGAGACCTCTAGAGCTCAATGCTCTTCTGGATGGTGGAAGATCTACACTTGCCTCCCTAGTGATTTATCCACCCATTATACCCATAAATTGGATAATGAAGATGAGCAGGAGCAACGTAGGAACCCAACAGCAAAGTCATCAAAAAACCACAAGGATTGTCAAAGTATGGTGTGTTAAAAATGTTCTCTCCAGCTTAAGAGCTAAAGCGTCCCGCCTGTGATTAACAGAGCAAGATGAGAAAATGCCCTTTATAAACACTAATTTCAGTTTTTCACAATATCTCTGCAATTTTCACATCGCTGCCTGTGAATAAAATTACACACCCACCTCTGAATCACTGATGATTGCTCTTATTTACTATGGGTTTACACCACAGGCAAGCAGGAAAGAACTGCTTGCCATGGCAGAATCAGGCCCTTAACCAGTCCCTCCACATACACCTCCCACAGCACCAGTATTCCCACTTAGAAAAACTCCAATTGCACATGCTGAAGCAATAGATGATGCTACAGAACATTAAGCCCCAAATTAATGAAATTTTCTCTTCTTAAGTCTTCCGTACTTTTTTCCAGCTCTTCTCTTCCCACGCTTGGAAAAATTGTATCAGCCTCTCCATTTGCCAAACCACTAAAACTCTATATTAATTACAGAAAGTTGCTGTGTTTTTCCCAATTTTTTTGTGTTGCTAGAGAGTTAGACAAAGGCATTGCCTTTGGGGGCTGATTTTGACCCCTTTCATCAACAGGAATCTCTGGGACAGGCACTGAATGATGTTTAAATGCTAATGGGGGCAATAATATATAGTGTAAGCATGCGTGTGTGTATATCAAGATGTATATTTTCCTCTTTATGTTATGTTTCTCTTCTTGTGCCATCCAGGCTGCTGCTTAAAATCCCCAGGAGCCTGATGCCTTGAGCAGATCCAGGCTGCAGTAACACAGCCTGATTCTAGTAACATACCCACAATAACTGTGCCAAATAATCCACTCCAAATTTTCTTCCCAGTGCTAGAAAGCCTTGATGGATGCCTGAACCAGCCCTTGTCATTGCGTCTGCAGACTGGCACAGTGATGTAAGGCCTGTGGTGATGGGACAAGAGATGATGACCTGAAAGAGGGGAGATGTAGATGAGAGATGAGGCAGAAATTCTTCCCTGTGAGGGCGGCAAGGCGCTGGCCCAGGCTGCCCAGAGCAGCTGTGGGTGCCCCATCCCTGGCAGGGCTCAAGGCCAGGCTGGATGGGGCTGGGGGCAGCCTGGGCTGGGGGGAGGGGGCCCTGCCTGTGGCAGGGGGTTGGACTAGATGGCCTTTAAGGTCCCTTCTAACCCAAGCCATTCTGTTGTTCTGTGATTCTTGAGTCCCTCCAAATGAAATTCACAATAACTGGAGGGTTTCCTCCTGCCAGGTGTGGACAAGGAGATGGTTCTCTGCTGGATGTGCAGCCATCAGGTGTCCCAGCAGGTTGCATTTCACCCCATTGTCCTCTCTTCTCGCTCCCAGCAGGATGCAGGCAACGTGGGGCAGAGCCCATCAAAGGGGCAAACAAAGCCCAAAGGAAGGCTCTGGTGCCACGCCAGCTGCAGGCAGCATGCATTGGGGACAGTGTGCTTTGGGGACAGCATGTTGGTAGGGCAGCAGTGCTGGCAGGGCAATGCAGCAGCAGGTGGAGAGGGGAAGCAGAAAGCAATTATGCAGCTCTGTCTGATGGGCTCCTTTCAGATGTAGAAAATATCCGTATGGGAGAGCTCTTGAGCTGGGATATGCAGCAGCTCTGTGCGAGGACAGAGAAGATTTCATTTTCCAGTGGGTGATTTTGCTAAAAGAAATATCACCTGCCCTTTCCTCCAGGCTGCTTCATTTAGTTTTCAAAGCCTGCAGCACTCAGCTCTGCAGATTCCTATGCTGGGTCCACTGGCTGCTGAGGTCACCGCTGGTCTTCTCTCCCACTGTCAGCTAAAGTCCCAAATCCAGCAGAACAGGAGCAGCACCTGAACCAGCTTTTCCATCAGCATCAGCCTGGAGGGGAGCCCTGCCAGAGGGGCAAAGGGGCTGCTGCTGGAAGCACAACAAAAAGGAGCAGAAAAGACCCTTCTCCTGCAATGCAGATGTTCCTCAGACCGAGTCCAGGGGCCTTGGTGACAGGTAGCAGGTGAACCTCCTTGCCCTGAGGGACAGCGATGTGCATTTCATTTCCCATCAGACTCACTTTTTTTTTGGCCCCTGTGCAGTCCCTTTGCCCCAACAGCAAGAACTGAACTAGACCCTTGGAGGATGAGTAAGGAGGACACCCTCATGGGGGCACATACGCAAACTAAAGCACCTTTCTGGAGTTTCTCCAGACCTTTTCTTGGGGTGCTTTCAAGTGCTTCACAAGTATTACTTACACCACAGCTTCCCAGAGAACAGTCACATTCATTCAGCCCCACTCAGAGGGAACTGAACCTCCCATTGATGAACTGTCCCGTGGAGCAGGGTCTGTGTACTGTAGGTGCATGGGAAGCATCCAAGATACTCCTGACTGCTGTAATTGGGGCCCAGGAATGAGCAGAAAAAGGGCTGGGAGCAACCCTTGTCCCCCACTGTCTTTCATCACTCCACTCACAGACTCCATCTTACAGATCCCAGCTCTTCCCGACCTTGACTCTGCCACCATCAGCCTCACTCCATCTGCCATCATCCCTCCTGCAGTCAAACCTCTTTCATTTTAAAGAATTTCAGGGATGCAACTGTCATGAATGAGGCTTTGTGGGATAAAGCTGCCTCGTAGCATCATCTGTGATTCTCAGTGCTGCAGTGGGTGGCTCTGCATGTGTGTATCAGTCTCTGGAAAAAAGGGGAGGAAATGCTGTGGAAGCAGTTTCTGTACATAAGCAGAAGCGCAAGCAAGTAAAAGGGCTTGTTTAGAAAGGAGGAATGCCAAATCCCAGGCAAACCAGTAAACTTTCCTGTGTAAATCAGTGCTTGCAAGGTGTCCTCATGCGATCTTCTGGATTGAGTGTCCTACTCCAGTGCGGCTGTGCAGGGAATAGTGTGAGCTCTGCACTCTTAGTAACAGCAGGTCCTTCTGGCATAGAATCACAGAATCATTTTGGTTGAAAAAGACCTTTAAGATCATCAAGTCCAACTATTAATCCAGCACTGCCAAGCCCACCACTAACCCCTGTCCCTAAGTGTCATGTCTACGCATTTTTCAAACACTTCCAGGGATGGTGACTCCGCCACCTCCCTGGGCAGCCTGTGCCAGTGCTTGACCACCCTTTTGGTGAAATGTTTCCTGATATCCAACCTAAACCTCCCCTGGCACAACCTGAGCAGGTTCTTCACCCCCTTCAAGCCTCCCACCAGTTCCCCTCTCCTCCAGCTGCACCAGCCACCCACCTGCCCTGCCCTGACTGCACTAACCCCAGCTAGAAGAGGTCTAGTCCCCTTCCCCAGCCAGAAGATCAGCAGTTTTCAAAGAAAGCAACCTAGTCAGTGTGGTAGAATTGTCCTTTGGTAAATCCATTTGGCCTTTTGCATCATTTTCTGTCTATTTTATCTTCCCATCGTATCCTCCAAGACAGGTTGGAGAGCCATGGGGATGCTCAGCTGAAAGCCCATGGTGAGCCAGACAACCTTCTCACTCCTTAAATGCCAGAGCTGTACTTGTTACTCAGCAGCTGTAGCACAGCTCTCAATGAGTGGATTTTTATTATTTTCTTTTTAATTCTAACATGGAGGTTTTCACATTTTCTTGAATTCATGGCAATTAGCAAACCAAGCTTTCCTCATCTCTCCACCCTGCAGAGAGAAGCCAGCTGTAAGGACACATGGTGGTTTCCTGCATGAGGTCTTCTGTGCCCATAGCAAACTCCTGGTGATGGATCCCACCCTCCCCAGTTTCTCCCCAGTCCCATGGTGGCTGAATCCACATCTCACTGGGACCTAGAGAAGATAGCAGCAAGGAGCCTGGCCAGCTCAGGCTATGGTGTTGGCCACAATGTCCCACTCATGGGGATGCACAACTCAACTCAGGAGCACCTCATCAAGTCCAGAGCAGAACCATCCTCTAGGAAAGCAAAACCACGTGGCTTTTGGAAATGCTGCAGCTCAAGGCTGTGCAGTGTGGTGAGACCAACACATGCCTCTGCAGCACAACCTGACCGTGTGGGGAGAGAAGGTGGCTGGGAGACCTTCTCCAGGACCCACACTGTAATGTCCTGGTGTGAGGTGGGTGCTGAAAGCCCCTGAATTTCTATTTTCTTTCCTTTTCTTTTTCTTCTTTTTTTTTTTTTTTTTAATTTGAAATACCTCAGAGCTTAGATGGAGATGCAAGTAAGGAAAAGCCCCTCCAATTTCCAGTGCCCCTTACAAGCAAGGACTCATTTTACAAGGATTATTTTAATAGAATTCTCAGATTTCTGTGTGCAATTACATTGGCTCTTTATAGGCAACTGACCCTTCTTAAAGCCTTTCCAGGACAGATCCCTGGTTGCCCTCCTGGGGCAGGAATGAAACCCACTACTCCCCTTAAATAAGGAGTTGGGGAAAAAAAAAAACAAACCAAAAAGCCTAAAAAATGCAAAGCTGGGGACATTTCTGTGTCCCCTGCAGTAGGAAGGTTGAGGGAAGGGGGTGCAGGGGTGGATGCAGGCAGTGGCTCCAGGGTGGGTGCAGGCAGAGGGTGCTGGGGTGGGTACAGTGGCGAGGGCTGGCTGGGTGCAGGCAGTGGGTGCAGAGAATGGTCAAGAGTGGGTGCTGGGTTGTGCAGGGGGGTCTGGAGGGGTGATGCTGAGCTCCCTGCCTTGTTGGTGGTGTTGTTTGTGACCTGGCTGGGCCAGCCAGAAGCAAACAGGACAGGTCTGGAGGCAGCTGCAGCACAGGGATGCTCCACACCCCCAACACAGCTGGCAGCAAGTAGGGGCTGAGCATGGCTGGACCGCACTCTGAGGACCCCCACCCTGCCCTATGGACCCTACACCTTTCATGGGTCCTGCACCCTGCCCCACCACCCTGCCCCTTCCTGTTCTAAGACTGCATTTAGCACGGGCTGTAAGAGCCAGGAACTGTAGAGACCCCATCTCCCACCTGCTCTGCCCTTGAGCCCCATGCCTGCCTGTTTCCTCAGGCTGCTTTACATGGGTCAGGGGGTGTCTTTTTTATCAGACATTGTACAGAGACAGAGGGGTAGATTTTCTCACCTCCTCAGGAGTATCACATGAGGACAGTGAATGATGCATGCAGCAAAGGATGGAAAAAAACGCAAAAGAGCGAGGCAGACCTCTCCCACACATCCTGCTAAAGCACCTGCCTGGTCCTGGAAGGACTTTGGGGGCTTTTCCTCTCCCCATTAGACCCCAAATCTCTCTCACCCAGATGAGCTGTGATGAATTTCAGCTTACCCTCCCCCTGCTCTCTCTAGTGAGGCAGCTTCCCCAGCCCCTTCCTGACTTCTCATATTTTTTCTGCTCTTCTCTTGTTTTCTTTCATGTCTCCTTTTATTTGTGTAAGCAAAGACTCATGCTGCAGCCAGGGCTGGTCCAAACTGCCGGGGAATGCCCTTGCCCCAGGCAGCCCTTGCCCTGGGTGGGCAATGTCTGTCCCTGGCAGCTTTGCCCTGGCAGAAAGCCAACCCAAGTGCCAAGGCTGTGGGTCCTGTGGACCCAGGAGGTTCATCCACACCCATGGTCTCCTTGGTGGTGGGGTTAAATGTGTGCCTGGCATCCATCCCTCCCGCTGCTGCTCTCTGAGCTGATGGAGTCCATTTCTTCCCTACAGGCAGAGCTATATTTGTAGAAAAAAATTAAAAAACAAAACAAAACAAAATATATATATGAATTTTTTCTTTCTTCTGGTCATCTGGGAGCCTCATTTTCAGCCATCCAGCACTCTGGTTGACAGCCTGCTCTGCATTCACATCTGAAGTACTCTCACTGCTTTAACCCCAAAGTAAGTTTGCTGCCAAATCTCTCTCCTTTCCTTCTTTTCAGCTGCTCTGGCAAACAGCAAACTGCAGCCATGCTGCAGGGAGAAACACCGTGAGCTGCAGGGGCGGATGCACGAGTGCTGGGCTGTGCTCTGTCTGCCTGCCTGGGTCTGCATCTGCCTGGATGCATGGGTGCTTGCACACTTAAATCTCATCCCACACTTTTGGCACCTGTACCAGTTCACCCAAATGGGATTATAGAATGGTTTGGGTTGGAATGGAACTTAAGCACCACCCAGTCCCACCCCCCTGCCACAGGCAGGGCCACCTCCCCCCAGCCCAGGCTGCCCCCAGCCCCATCCAGCCTGGCCTTGAGCACTGCCAGGGATGGGGCACCCACAGCTGCTCTGGGCAGCCTGGGCCAGCGCCTCGCTGCCCTCACAGGGAAGAATTTCTGCCTCATCTCTCATCTCCATCTCCCCTCTCTCATGTAAAACCATTCCCCCGTGTGCCATCACTACATTCCCTACTAAACCTTCCCAGCACTGTGGAGAGTGGCAAGCAACAGGGTACTTACATATCAAATATCTTTCTTTACCGCTTTGCTTCGGATTTATGGCTCATTGATATCAGCACTGCAGGGCTGTCACCAGCTGCACTTCATCCCCTTTGTGTCTCAAGAGGCTCAGACAAGAGAAATGCTCATTATCACAGCACCACAGGGTGGTGGGGATGGGCAGGGACCCCTGGGACCACCCAGCCCACCCCCTGCTCAAGCAGGCTCTCCTACAGCAGCTGCACAGGATCGTGTCCAGGTGGGCTCTGGACGTCCCCAGAGAAGGAGACTGCACAGCCTCTCTGGGCAGCCTGTCCCCGTGCTCCGGCACCCTCAAGGGAAAGAAGTTTTTCCTGCTCTCCCCACGGAGCTCCCTGTGCTGCAGTTTGTGCCCGTTGCCCCTTGTCCTGTCGCTGGGCACCGCTGACAAGAGCCCGGCCCTGGCCCCCTGACACTGGCCCTTAAGGTACCTGTGTGCATCGCTCAGGTCCCCTCTCAGCCTTCTCCTGCCCAGGCTGAACAGCCCCAGCTCCTGCAGCCTTTCCTCCTAGGAAAGATGCTCCAGAGGCTTTGTCACCTTCATGGCCCTTCCCTGAACTGTCCATGTCTCCCTGGAACTGGGGAGCCCAGCACTGGACCCAGAGCTCCAGGTGTGGCCTCACCAGGGCAGAGCAGAGAGGGAGGACCACCACCCTCAACCTTGACATGCGGAATCGAACTCTACCGCTTGAGGAGAGTTACAAAGCAGGTATGTTTATTGCAGCACTCGGGTGCAAGGGGGATCGCTCCTCTTGCACACCGTTTCAACAAGCAGCCGGATATTTATCATACAAAGTCATGCATATACATAAGGCTTCCAAAAATTCTTTATCATAATCTCCTCCTTGTGGCACCTCTTCAAGATGTACTTTTCACCTTTGGTATGGAATGCTGTGAAACTGGTTTCTTCTTAGACAGTTACCTAAAGTTCCTGCTTATCTTTGCATACATTAGCAGTCTTTGTTGTTTAGTTTCTGTTATCTACTAGAGTTCTTTACCATGTCATCCATTATCTAACTTTTTGTTCAGGTGTAAAACACCTGCTGGCTAACGATGATATCGCCCACCTTATCACCCACTCTACACATGTCAAGCTAATACTTGTCCACTGGACTGGTTTTTATCTCTATCAACCTGCTGGCCACATTCCTCCCAATGCACCCTAGGATCCCACTGGCCCCTTGGCCACCAAGGCACACTGCTGGCCCATGGCAACCTGCTCCCCACCAGCACTGCCAGGTCCTTCACAGAGCTGTCCCGCAGCAGAGGGTCCTCTGTTAAGCCAGAGCTGAGCAGAGGGAACGGGCCTGCACGGTGCTCTCATCCTGTATGTTGGTGAATGAACATGTCTTCGGTCAAAGGCTGGATGTGGCCACTGATGTCCTGACATCCTTATTGCACCAGTGGCCATGGCAAGCAGAGTCCATTTAACAGAGAGATCTGGATTAGCAAGCTTCTCTCGTGAAAAATCATCTGGGTCCTTAGATGAGCAGAATGCTGGTACTGAATCATGCTCAAATATAAGCAATGTTCAGTGTGCAAATCCTCATTCCCGGCTCAAGCTGCGCTATGGGAACTGGGCAGGGTCAGGCAGACGAACTCACATATAATGGACTTTCCTGGGAAAGCTGGGGCTTTTGTGCTTTTTGTCCCAGAATGCTAATTGGGATTTTACTGTCTGGCAGACAAATGAACTCGTGCTTATACCTGGGGTGTCTACTGGGCGTCAGTGCTGTCCCTGCAGCAGGGCTGGCCAGGGTCTGGGCTCAACACAGGGGGTTGCTGGGGCCCCCAAGCCCAGTCCCTGCCATGGGCAGGCAGCAAGGTGGTGGCTTCATCCACACAGACTCAAAAAAACCTGCTGCAACATCCCTGGAGAGGGAGGCACAAGGCACAGGACTCAGAGAGACCCAGGGTCTCATTGAACAGGGGATGCACTAAGTAGTTTGTTATTGATTTACTCCTTCAGGTATCTCCTTTCTTCAACAGCTCTGTTTTCTCCACCCTGGCAGCAACGGGAAAGAGGCTATATTTCCTTCTTCTCTCAGATATTCCCTTTCTTCTCCTGGCTTTTGCAGAATGATACAGATCTGCACTCAGAGCCAAGGTCTCCTGCACCAGCTGAAAAGTTGGGTTTGGATTATACAGGCAGAGCATCTCAGACTGCAGCAAAATTAACTCCAGTACGCCTTGGGTGAGTTTGCTTGGAAGAAAGAAGCAGTTTCCACTGACTCCTGAGAAACGTGGCAGTGCCTCAGCACATTGGGCTTTTCAGGAAAGCTGCTTGCTCACGGCCAATGCAAGAAGCTGGAGGGAGAATAATGGCATATTTCCATGCTCTGAGAATACACTGGGAGTCCCACAAGCTCTCCAGGATGGCAGAAGGGGTGAATACAGTTTCTTCTTTTACCTCTCATTATTGGTGATAACTGGATTTTCATCTCTGAGCATGCAAAGAGCTAAGTGAATTTCCAAATAATGTCTTTATGGGGCAGATGAAGTGGTAGAAATGAGTCTGTGCAGCCCTCCCTTGCCCTCAGAGCCAGCCATGGCATCAGAATTCCATGCCCTAGCCTGGGCCTGTGTTTTGGAAACGGAGCATCTGTGGGGCTGTTCCCTGACTGAGGGATGCATCTGAGCTCCTTGCTGGCAGCTGTGGTGGCTGAGCCCCCCGCCGTAGTGTGCACAGGGGCTGAGCAGCTGTGAAACACCTTGCTGAGAGAGTCACAGGGGAGCTGCTTCACCTGGGAGTGTCAGGGCAGATGCTCTAGGAGCTGGACCATGTGAGGGAGCTGGTCAGCATCTCTGGGGCACAAAGTGGACAGCAGTAACATAGCACTGCTGAAACATGGATTAGGTAGCTGGGTATTCCTCTCCAGCAATGAAAGCACAGTGGGTACCTTGAAGATAGAAATAAATAGTCATAAATATTTTTTAGCAAGAGTAAAGGGAAAGTAAAACCTGGTGAGGACATGGAGTAGCACAGACCACAGCCCAAATTCAGGGAACAGCAAAGCTAAACTTTCCTGGAGAGACTTTGCATCAACCCACAGTGCAAACTCAGCCGAGACTGTCAAACTTCACAGCCGTGGGCTGTGCATGACTGTCTGGCATGCCATGGGGCACAGCCCAGCATGGTGTCCCACCAGCCCTGTGGATGGACCCCCGTGGCACTGACAGCCCCCACTGCTCTGCTCAGCCCTCCAAGGACCAGAGGAGCTGTCAGAGTAGTGTCTTCCTCTCAACTGGCATGTGTTAAAGCCAGCATCCAAAATTCCCTCTGGCCTTGAGCTCTGAGCACAACACTGGCCTCCTGGGAAAACATGCCTGTAGTGCTGCCAGCCCAGGACTGGGAGCTGAGCTGCAGAGGCAAGCCGCAGAGCCAGCCACCAGCAGAAATACGTGGGTGCCCTCTACTGCTGTATTCTGAGGCTCAACAGGAGTGTAAAATCCAGAAAGACACCCTCCAGTTATCTTCAGAGGGCTTGAGATAAAATATCTTCACATATTTTCCTGACATCTGGCTGGATCTGCCTATGTTGTATCTTGTATCCATCTCTGCTTGTATCACCGTGCACCTCAAAAATCAAGGTGGATCCTCCAGCCTCCTACATCCTCTAGATCCTCTCCTCTCTGCTACCTGCCCTTAGGTAGCTGTAGGCAATAATAAGATCCCCCTTTGCCTTCTCCTCTTGAGGCTGAACAACCCAGCTCTCTGCCTCTCCTTGCACACAGAACCACAGAATGGTTTGGGTGGGAAGGGACCTTAAAGACCACCCAGTCCCACCCCCCTGCCACAGGCAGGGACCCCTCCCCCCAGCCCAGGCTGCCCCCAGCCCCGTCCAGCCTGGCCTTGAGCCCTGCCAGGGATGGGGCACCCACAGCTGCTCTGGGCAGCCTGGGCCAGCGCCTCGCCGCCCTCACAGGGAAGAATTTCTTCCTCATCTCTCATCTCCATCTCCCCTCTCTCATGTAAAGCCATTCCCCCGTGTCCCATCGCCACCTGCCCTTGCCCAAAGCCCCTCCCCAGCTTTCTTGCCGGCCCCTTTAGGCACTGGCAGGTGCTCTAAGGTCTCCCCGCAGCCTTCTCCTCCCCAGGCTGAGCCACCCCAGCTCTCCCAGCCTGTCCCCACAGCAGAGCTGCTCCAGCCCCTGAGCATCTTCATGAATGAAGATTCACAGTTTCAGACTGAAAAAGTTCTGTCGGGACAATGCTGCAAGCTCGCCTGCTTCTGCAGCTCTACTGGGGTGAACAGTGCTGGGGCTGTGGGTGCCCCAGTGCCCTCACCCCATGGCTGAGCCCTGCCTGCACCTCTGTAACCCCTGCCTGCACCTGCACCTGCTGCTCGCCCCTCCGTAACTATCCCTGGTGCTCTGCTGCTCCCCAGCCCACCGCTGCTCAGCACAAAGACGCTCTGGCATTTGCTGTGAGTGTCACTGGTGAACCTGAGGTCCTACCAGACCTTCCCCTCAGGGAAGAGAGTCACCTCCCAGGACAGAGTGAGCCAAGATACTCTGCCCAAGCAATGACATTCACCCTGCCCTCAGTGGAAACCTGGTTTTCCAGCTGGGAGATGAACAACTGGAAAACAAAGGAGAGGGAGCTGCTCTCTGTCTTGTGCCATGGGACCTGTCCGCATGCGGTAGGGATGCTCCATGGCCTCAAAGGAGAGGGGGCAGCTTCCCATCACGCCTCTCGTCCTGCCATTTGGGATGATCAATGGGCTGAGAAGACACTGAGGACAGGCAGGGGATTAGCTTGGTTTGACAGGGTCACCGGCTGGTAGGCAAAATGCCCCTGTCTGTGCATGCTGCTGCATCTGCTGGGGTGGAAAGGCAGCTCTGCCCCAGTCTGGGCTCTGCTTAAGGTGCTGAGGGGTCACCCTGGACCCTCTCACTGGGGCTGGGATGAGCACTGAAGTGTTGTGCTGGTGAGAAAGAGCAGATGGACTTCAGCATAGTCACCACCGACCTCAGACAGGGTGGTGAGCCTGCAGATGACATGAAATCACCCAGGATAAGAAGAAAAGCTGCAGGATGGTCTCTGGGGAAGATGCTGCTAAATCACCCATGGGGCTCCTAGCCCATTGGTACCACCCAGCAGCCAGACCATGGTTTTACAGCGGGTGGGTGGCTGGCAGTGATCAAAAAAGCAAATCAGACTGCAGGAATAATTCAGAAAAGGGTGGAGAGCAGAGCAAGCAGTGCTGGGAGACAACAGGGGGATTGCCCTCCCTGGTGCCTGTACATGGCATGGCTGTCCTGCCTTCAGAAGGAAATGATGGAGCAGGGGAGGGTGAGATGCTGGAGCAGGAAAGGATTCAGGAAAGGGCACTGGAGCAGTTGGAGAGTCCATGTGGTGTCTGTGCATGGAACTGTCATGCAAGATAGCATCCCTCAGCCTGCCAGAAAGATACTGGGGGTGGGCAGGAGAGAGGGTTGGTTGTCCACTGTCCCATCCTGCAGAAGAGCTGAACAGGACCATGGGAGGTTGCCACTGTCAGGCTCAAAGCAAACCCAATGGGATAATTCTTCTAAACCACAGGGGTCCCCTTCCCAGGACACTACACACAGCAAAACTTAACATGGTTTCAAAAAGCTACCAAAGAAAGTCGTGGAAGAAAATTACTCTCAGGATGACTGATGTCAAGTTCTGGGGTCCCCAGTATGAGAGAGACAGGGAACTGCTGGAGAGGAGCCAGCGGAGGTGACCAAGCTGATGAGGGGCTGGAGCATCTCCCTGGTGAGGAAAGGCTGCGGGAGCTGGGGCCGTTCAGCCTGGGCAGGAGAAGGCTGAGAGGGGACCTGAGCGATGCACACAGGTACCTTAAGGGCCAGTGTCAGGGGGCCGGGCTCTTGTCAGCGGTGCCCAGCGACAGGACAAGGGGCAACGGGCACAAACTGCAGCACAGGGAGCTCCGTGGGGAGAGCAGGAAAAACTTCTTTCCCTTGAGGGTGCCGGAGCACGGGGACAGGCTGCCCAGAGAGGCTGTGCAGTCTCCTCCTCTGGGGACGTCCAGAGCCCACCTGGCTGTGATCCTGTGCAGCTGCTGTAGGAGAGCCTGCTTGAGCAGGGTGGGCTGGGTGGTCTCAGTGGTCCCTGCCCAGCCCCACCACCCTGTGGTGCTGTGATTCTGATTCTGTGACTACAAGGATGACAAGTCTGGGGAGGATGTGCTTTGCTTGGAGGAATGGGAGCTTAATTACTCCATCCTCTGGGAGGGCTTGTGTTCCCTGGAGAGTGTGTTAGGATGAGTTAAGCCATGCCAGGGCTGGTAGGACAGTGTCTCAGTGTGGGCAAGGGGCAACGCACAGCCTTAGCTCTGCTTAATTTATTTGAGAAGACATATTTTATCCTGTGATTTTGGAAGTGGGTGACATGGCAGGGCACAGACAGAGTCACTGATGCTGATGACTAGGGGTCTGCCCCCGTGTGTCACCCATCCATGAGGGGATGTGATGCCTCTGGGCCACTAGCAAACACCCTTGTAAGCAGTGCCCATGTCTGAGAGACATTTACTTACCTCTGAACAGCATTTCCCGGGGTGTCAGCCTGTGCCCTTTGCCATGGGTCTGGAGAAGAGGCCCTGACCCCACTTATGCATCGTTACCAGCAGAGCTCCATCTCCTACCCCATCTCAGAGCTGCTGGTAGGGAGGGCAGAGGCAGGAGGTCCAGCTCAGCCTCTTGCCGGAGAGACAGGAGCAGCTTCATGTCCTCACCCCTTTTCCGTTCCAGCCGCATCCCTGGACCCTTTCCCACTTATCTGATTCATAACCAGCCTCCTGTCCAATTCCCATGACTGATTCGAAACACAAAAGTACCCCAGCGATGAGAGGCTCTTTGTAGCAGCTATTTTAGAAACCTAGAGATGGGGGGTTTAGTAGATTTTTATTGCCTTTTTACCCCCCACTTGCTGACATCTGAAGTGAAATAACCCTTTTAAACTTATCTCCTCATCACTCCCCAGCCAACACATTTCATCAGGTTAGAGAAAGCTGATGGGGAGTAACTACTGCAGCACTTCAAAAGCTTGAGTTTAACACACCAAGGAAAGTCCTCACATATTTTAGTGCATTACTAAAATCACTTTAAACTCCTGTCAGGTCATTGTTCACAGTGAGAGAGAGTTGTGCATGCTTTGTAGGGCTTGTTCCTTGGCCAAGATCAACTATGCAGCATTTACGAGAGAGGGGAGGATGTGTGCAGCAGCCACAAAGAAGAAAGTCACTTTGAGCCAGTGGTGCAAAGGCCAAACAGCAAGAAACATCTATTTATTTGAGCTATAATACAAGATTCATTAGTAGCATCATTTCCACCAAATTTCATTTGCCTCCCTGGAAGGGCTTTGCGTGTTGGCCCTGATGTGGCTGCTGAGGTGTCCTGGGGAGTTTCTTGTCCGGGTGCTGTATCATATGATGGAACCCCAAGTTAAAACAAGAGGTTTGAGATCTTTAGTGCAGAGGACCAGGCTGTGTGGAGATCAGCAGCTCACAGGGACCACCCCTTGCAGTTCCAGGATCTGATCCCAAAATTGCGTTTAGGCACCCAGAGTGATGCTGCAGGAGTGGGAGCATCTTGGCCCTCACCCCTCTCCCAGGAGCTCTCTGCTGGGTTTATGGGAGCTGCTGGGGTTCATGGAGCACCTCTGCGTGCTCTCCCCAGCTCACTGCTCACACCCAGGGTGGATAAGCCCAAACCTTTCTTCACTTGATGGCTCTGGTCTGCAGCCAACATGGAGTCTAAAGTTTTAGATGCCAAATGAGGACTTTTTTGCCTTTTTTTTGCCTTTTCACACTTTTGTGAGCCCCCTCTGCAGCTCCTCACTATCAGCCTGAGCCCCTCACCATCAGCCTGAGCCCCTCACCACCAGCCCCCTCCGTGCAGATGCTGGCGGAGCTCCATAACCCTGTCCTTGAATCTCCCTGGAGCTCCCCGGCACATCAAAGACGGTGCTGCAAATAGATATCTCTTATTTTCAATTCTCTGGCCAAGACTTCCAAGATAGACTTATTCTTCCAGCCAGCCCGGCACATAAAGAAACTCCTGGTCTTTAATTTGTGCACAACATGATCCAAGCACCAAGCCCTACAAGGTGGTTCCCCATCGTGGGGAAACTTCTCCCTCTTCTCCCCAGTTCATGAAACATGGTGGCAGCAGACAAGGAGCCCAGGAGTTACCAAACCATGTCCCCAGGAGATGATTTATCCGTCACCATGTCTCCCGGAAGGGCTGCCTGCCAGGGAGCTGGCAGGGGAGGTGATCTTATCACAAATACACAGCACAGGGTCTATTTTTAGCCTGGGACATGCTTTGTCACTGCCTAGCATGTCCTCAAGTGCAGAACCGTAGTGTGCGGAGGGCACAGGGCCATTCAGTGCCTGGCAGGAGTGACCTGCAGGCAGGGAAAAGAAGGTTGCCTTCAGAGTTAAAGTACAGGAAAGCAAATGAAAACAGATGCACAAGAATCCCATGGTGAATAAACCTTCCTAAGAACATCAGCTTTAAGCCCTGCTGGCAATTATTGTCTCCAGTGTAACGGAGGCAAGAGGCATTTCAATTGCTTTCCTGGCTCCTTCTCCCTCCAGCTCCCCAGCACTCTCATGAAGGCACCAGGAATACCTTGGCCTTTCCAGGAGGCATTTTGAACAGTCAGTTCTGGTGGCTCTGTTTCAGTAGCCCTTTAATGAAAAAAAGAAATGGTGATGTTTACAACACATGGAGCACCTAAACCCTCCCAACAGCACGTACATAGAATCATCATATCACAGAATCGTTAAGGTTGGAAAGGACCTTTGAGATCATCGAGTCCAACTGTTAACCCAGCACTGCCAAGCCCACCACTAACCATGGCTCTGAGCACCACATCTACATGGTTTTTGAACTCTCCCAGGGACAGTGACTCCCCAACCTCCCTGGCCAGCCTGTGCCAGTGCTTGTTCCAATCCTTGCCACATTCTGAATATCTATAATAGGAAATGGCGAAGGCAGGGGAAGGTGGAAGCCCTTCTGCAGCATCACCTTGCACAGCCTTCCCTACTGCAGCCAGAGCATTAGAGGTGATTTATCAGCACATTTAGTCTGTGCCCTCTCCCTGAAGCTCTTGCACCCATGATATCTGCTCTCTATCAGTGGGTGCAAGAGGGACTGGCATGAAGAGTATGTTGGTATGAGATGGTAAAAGACCTTGTTGCAGCTGGTAGTTAGGAGAGTGCTGCGAAAATTGGTTCCCCGTGTGAGGCACTTCAGATTATGAGACTGGGTGTAATGAGCGGCAACAGCAGTGATGGCTGTGCTGGGGGAAGGCGCAGGAGCAGCATGGTGCCACGGGTGGCTCCTGCCGTTGCTGCTGCTGCTCAGCCTGGTGGTATTCCTGCCGGTGTTTATGTGCTTGTTGAAGGTGTCTCCAGTCACAGAAGAAATGAGCGACCACGAGGATGTTGAGAAGCTTGTTGGAACACGGAGTAATGTATTAGTGCTGTATTCTAGATCTGCTGCTGAAAGCTCATTCAGGTTGCTGCCTGGTGTGACCCTAGAGGTGAAAGGACAAGGTACTGTAAGTTCATCAGAACCCCACTCTGAAGAAAACAAAATCCTAGATGTCAAGAAAGCAGATGAGAAGGTGATCAACCCCCCGAAGCTGAAAAGCCCAAGATAAAATGGAAGAAGGGATATGTGTATGACAGGGGTCCTCAAGCTACGGCCCGCGGGCTGGATACGGCCCCCCAGGGTCCTCAATCCGGCCCCCGGTATTTACAGACCCCCCCTGCCGGGGGTTGGGGGGGGAAACCAAGCAGCCTGCCACTTCATCCGCGTGCCGGCCCCCCTGTTTAAAAAGTTTGAGGACCCCTGGTGTATGAGCTCAGGGACAAATTGTCTGGACTGTATGAAAAGTTTATTTGTGAAAAAGTTGTGATGATTGTTAAATACATAAGGCATGAAATTTTAAGAAGAAAAAAAGAGTTCAGGGACAAGTTGTCCAGACTGTTTGAAAAGTTTATTTGTAAAAAGGTTGCAATGATTGTTAAAAACATAAGGTATGAAATGTTAAAAAGGAAAAGAAAAAAGAAAAGAAAAAAGAATAAAAGGGGGAATTGTAGAGGAATTATAGAGGACTCTATGAAAAGTTTATTTGTAAAAAGTTTGTGATGATTGGTAAAAACGTGAGGTATGAAATGTTAAAAAGAAAAAAAGGGGGGAATTGTAGAGGAATGAAGCTGGGTTAATTAACATTGATAACATACAGCTGTGGGCTGGCTTCAGGGGCGGTGGGTCGGCTGATGTAGACAAGGTGCAGCTGTGGCTGGTTCTGTTAAGGGGTTGGGCAGTCAAGGAAGAGAGAGCAGCCAAGGAAGAAGCAGAGAGGAGAGTAAGCGAGGGTGCCCTGGATGAGGAGAGACTAGGAGAAGGCGGTAGAGGGACTGGCATGAAGGGTATGTTTGTATGTGATGGTAAAAGACCTTGTTGCAGCTTGATAGTTTGGAGAGTGCTGCAACAGGTGCATCTCCTCACCCTCTTCCCAAGTGGCACAGATCCAGCAAACAGCCCTGTTTTCTGGTGCTTACCCCATCACACAGGGGTTTGGGGTTGCTACAGTAGATGATTGGCGTTGGCAGTAGGTGACGTGACAGGGTGGCAGTCATAGGGGGGCTGAGGAATAATACAGTCCTGATAAAGCACATAATTTTTGGCTGTTTGGAGCTGTGTAACTCTCCCTAGGACAAGAAGCAAATTATAATCAGCTGAAGTTTATACCCTTAAAGCCTCTCTCAGGGTTTCTGTGTCTTCCTTGTGTTTAGCAGGACTTTGATGATCAGGCGCCTTTGCTCTGCAGGGCTGGCATCTCTCAGGCAGGGTCAGAGCAGGGGTGAGACCAGGCTCACAAAAAAAAACATGTCTTGTTTTCAGAGCAGAAAATATCTGCTGGGGACTATTTCCCTCTGCTTCTCCCTTTAGAGGGCACCAGCAGCTTGCAAACCGTGTTCTGTGGTCACTGGCGGCAGTGAGGCAGGAGGGGCATTATAGAACCCCCAGTCCTTTGGGCTGGTTTCCGAGCTGGCTGCTTGCACGGGCACCGAATTTACCGTGCTGCATCTCCACTCAGTTTTGCCCCACCGCAGGGCGGCCATGCCCGGCTCAGCGGTGGGGCAGCAGCCCTTGGGCTCGGTGCAGCTACGGTGCACGGACCCGGCTGTGGTGCAGGGACGTGCCATGGATGGAGGATATGCAGGCAAGGCAGGGGACTGCCGCTTCCCCTGCCTCAGTTTCCCTTATCACCTCCCTCGATGGTTCAGATGACGCAACTGGGGACTTTTCTGGGCATGGGGGGAGCCTAAGGCACCCAGATCTCACAGGGACAGTGCATGAATATATGGCACATGCACTTGGGTATCCATCCTGCTCCTGAGACGGGGCTGAGGTTGGTTACAGGGGAAGGTCAAAGCAGAAATAATGGAGTGCCTGGGCAGCAGAGCTGTGGCAGGGACGGGCTTCCTTCTCACAGGGGAAAGTGCTGAAGCCTGCAAAACCTGCCTGCGTTTTCCAGCTGCTTTGGCTCCCAGCTTTTTGAGATGGTGTTGCTCGTCTGCAGAGCCTTCTCCAGGAGCCAGCTACCTGGAAAGAAGGGAGAACTACAAAATTCTGTGGGCGACAGGGAGCCCCATAGAAGTGTTGCTGCCCGGGGACTGGGATGGCTCAGCCACATCTGGGATTAAAACCCACCACCCAAGCCAGGGTTCTGCATGTCCCTGGCACAGAGGGAAGGGTGGTTTTTTGCAGTGCAGACCAATCCTGGCTGTCATGTTCTTCTGTTCCTGTGGCACTGGAAGAGGCACAGCTCTGATAACCCCAAATGCAGTGGGGTGATGGGGAGGACAGGAGGGGATGAACAGCAACCAGGTTAGAAATACAGGATTCGAGAATCCCCCCTGCAGCAAAAGCCAAGGACAGGATATGAAGATGGCCTTGAAATAACCTGAGATGCCTGGTGTTTGTGGGGAAAAATGTGTTCAAAAACTCCCTGAACAGCCCTTCAGGAATAAGGCCTCCCTCTCCATACCGAGCCCCCCTGGAAATCCTACCAGGCTGACTCCAAGCAGCTCCTTCAGGAGGTGGCAGTGTGGTGGGGGTTACCTGCAGACACCATTAGAGACATGAGAAACCTGATGGGGGTGTACCCACCCTGAGGAGGAGCTGGTGCTCTGGGGCACCCTGAGCAGGGACCCAGCACCCGGCTCTGCAGGCACCACTGGAGCCAAGCTGGATAGCTTGGAGGAAAAGGGTTTGGGACCAGGTCCCCCATCCTGGGATACTCCGCAGAGAGGGCAGGCAGAGCCCCAGGGACCCAGCCTGGGCACCAACAACAGTTCACTTAACCTGAGACACTGAAAAAACAAACGAAAACATGTGGCGCTCCAGGGACCGGTATTTTCCAAAAGAATTTTACTTCACTGGAAAAGCTCCAGCCATCAAAAGGATGATGTAGGGCTAAAATCCAAAGTGTCAGGGAGGACTATATAAGGCAGTGTATAGACGGTACTGTCATCAGTCATTAAAACATGCTAGGGAGCTCTGAGGTGCTCTGCTACAGCAGAAATTTGAGGGCCATCACCTCAAAGGCTACGCTGGTGTCACTAGGAGCACCCTGTGATTTCCAGGTCCAGGAGCTGCACCGCTGGCTGGTGAGAACCACCACTGGATTCAGGAGGAGGAATGTGGTCATGGTCATAGCACTGATGGGATAGAGGCACCCACCGATGAGGATGGTGCAAATGTCACTGACACACGGGTGTCCAAAGGGAGTGAAATCCTCATTAAACCAAAGGGATGTGCCAAGCACTCTCCTGCAGCTCTGGGGAAGGGGACACCAGCTCCTCCACGCTGCAGGTGAAGGTGAAGATGCTCCTCTACCCTGAGCAAGGCTGCATGGCAAAGAGACCTGCAGAGTGCAGGGTGGGACTCGGTGCATCCTTGTGGCTGAGGTTTGGGGATCACAGTGTGCATGCCACCATCCTGGGGTGCTGCTCCTGTGGGCAGTGCTGGCCACCTTGGAGGGGTGACTGCTCTTGAGCAGAGCAAGGTAAGGAGCTGCTCATCTCAGCTCATCCATCTTGGGCTGCCAGCATGGGGCCAGCGCACTGAGCTCTGTGTGTCCCTGGGCATCTCACCAGCTCCTCTCATGCTCACTTCGGCATGTCTGTCATACCTGGGGGCTGGAGAAGCAACATGCCTGGATATGCCCAGACACCTTCCCACTTACAAGTGTCCTTTCTGCTCCTAAAAGAGGCCCTAGACAGTGTGGATCAGCTCTGTGAGAGCCAGAGCGTGGATTTCCCCTACTTGGTCAGGCCCAGGCTCTAGGATGGGTCTAGTCCATGGTGAGGGCTGTTTTCTATTTCCCTTCTTCAGGTGGTCCTGAGCCTGCAGACCTCACACCCTCCTGAGCTTCCCTTTTTCCAGGTGGAAAAGCTCTACTCTGTCCTCCCTCTCCTCCTTAGGCAGCTGAACAGCTCCACTGTCCACACTGTGCCATCTAACGCAGCTTTCCTTGGGATGTGCTTTCCCGAGCTGTGTGACACTCTTAAACACACAGCTGGAAGCAATGTCCTCTTTATCCAAACACCCCCAAACACCCAGTTGGAAGTGGTGCCCTCCTTCAACACCCAAAAACTCATGGTTGGAAGTGATGTCCTCCTTCCCCCACTCCTGCCTTCCAGCAAACCCCTGACATGAGGGTTGCCCATGAGTCTGGGCACCTCTCCAAGAAGTCATGGTATGTTTAAAGCCCACTGTGGCTCTCTCTTTCCCTTGTGCATTGCTTTGCACTCATCCATGTTGAATTTCATTACCGACTTGCTGTCAAGGCACCTTGCTCTTCACCTTGTCTGGCTGCAGGCTGGGGTTGAGTGTCCCAGCCCACTTGGTGCCACTTTTCCGTGTCACCTGTGAGTGCTTTTGGGCACAGAGTTGTGGAGAGCCCCACCAGCAGCTCTTCTCTGCTGGGAAGAGAACCCATGCCCACCCGTGCTCATTTTATCTGCTGGCCTCCAAGCAGTTCCAGAGCCACAGGAAGGCATCCCATCTCACCCATGTAACTGGCTGTTAAAGCTGCCTGGAAAATCTGAGTATACCCTGAATGCTAGCAGAGATTCCTGCCTTTCACACAGGCACAGAGAGAAAAGAAGAGGAGAAAGGGAAGGAAAGCCCTTAATTGTCCACCTTATTCTCTTCATCCCTTCAGTCATGGGTTGCCCAGAGAGGTGGTAGATGCCCCATCCCTGGCAGTGCTCAAGGCCAGGCTGGACGGGGCTGGGGGCAGCCTGGGCTGGTGGGAGGGGTCCCTGCCAGTGGTGGGGGGATGGGACTTGCATGGTCTTTAAGGTCCCTTCCCACCCAAACAATTCTGTGGTTCTGTGATCCACCACAGCAGAGATGTCAGCGATAAATGACACGGTTGTTTAAAGCACTCTTCCCACCCTCCAGCGTGTCTCATTAATTAAGTCAGACTCAGTGTTTTGCAAATGCAGGTTGATTTTGTCCAGATCCAGCTCAGCTCTAAGCAAGCCCTCTCCTCCTTTTCTGTCCCTGGAAAACTGTCTCTCCCTCTGACCACTGTTGCCCCTTCCTCACCCTGTCTTCTCCCAAATCCTGTCTCAGACCCCTCTGAAAGTGGGGTCCCCCCTTCACACCGGCCCGGCATCAGCTGGCACAGCCACCAGCACCATTTAACTAGGTAAAGGTTAACCCAGGTTGACACCCGCCCTTACACCCCCGGCTCCTGTCCTGCCGTGTTTTTCTGGCTATGGAAGCAGACAGGTGGGTATTTACAGGATCAATCTGATGTTCTTTACCATCTTCGACAACTTGTTTAATCTTGCCATGCTCTGGCTTCCCAAGCCAGTGACACTGTTTTTTTCCCTTCTTTCCGTGTTTAGACTGGAGCTCGTTTGGACCAGAGATGTGTTTTATTCCGTATTCCTCCAGCCAGCAGCACAAAGCACGCCTGGCGTTAGGCAGAGCTGTTAGATACTTGCATAAACCAGATGATCTGTAAGAACACAGTGTTTGTTTTCTGAATCCCAACATGGAAAGAAAAAACCCAAAACCCTCCGTGCCCCTCGCCCCCAGCTCTATGTAAAATCCAGTTGTCCAACGGCAAACCAGAGCCGTTCCCTGGCGGTGCTGGTGTGCTCAGCACCGGGTTATCTGCATAAGCAATCAAGGCAGGCAAGCGTGAGCTGCCTGCTGGAACCCTCCATCCTGCTATTACGGGAACATGCACGGCTGTGTCTTCTTTATTGTCTGTTCGGTGGGTAATGACTGCAGAGGCAGCCCAGGGAAAGGCTTGCTTGAGGATTTTATAGCCATCCCAAAATGCAAAGTGTTCATCTGAAATGATCCATGGCAGATGCGTGGTAAGACTGTGGCTGTCTCCTGCTCGCTCTGCACCAGGGATGCTGCAGGAATAAATAAAAAGGAGGAAGGCTCAGAGCCAGTCTCTCTCGCCTTGGGGGCTGGTTTTGTTTCCCAAGGGGGAGATTTCTGCTTGGGAGGAGGGAGAGAGTTAATGTGGCATCAGGGCCGGCACCCCAAAGTCATGCCTGCAGGAAGGGGGCTTCTGCAGATCCAGGAGAAACCCCTCCAGTTAAGAGCTTGTTGAGCGGGTGCAAGGCAATGGGACACATCCTGTACCTCCTCACCCTCGGAGCTGTGCTGGTTCTGCAAAGGAGGATCCCTCTGCTTTGGAGCCTCCCCACCCCATGGAAGGGGACCCGCAGCTGAGCGGTGAGGGCAGTGGGAGTGCCGTGCCAGCACAGAGCAGGATCCGTCCACAGCACAGCAATGTGTGCAGCAGGGACATCATCATCAGAGCTACTTTTTGGGGCAGGAGTCACAAGAATTTGTGCAAATGGCCACTCCAGGAGGTGGTGGTAAATCACACCCAGGAGACAGGTCTTTGTCTCCACCACCTGGAAAGACACCTAAAGCTGGACTGCCTGTGAGCCACCTCTCTGCCGCAGCTTTCCTGGGTGATTCCCATCCCTTCTGTCTCACCAGGAGAGTGGGATGCTGTCCCAAAGGGACAAAAAGCCCTTCACATCTCCTGCTGGCAAGACACAAAGTTACATTACCAAATGTGAGGATGGAGCAGGCCAATACTCAGCAGGAGTAAGCACCCATCCAAGGATAGGATTGGGACCACGTGGAAGGGGAAAGCTGTGCAGAAAATGACCCGGGAGCTAGGCTGGCTGGTGAGCAGCCTCAGCTGCTGTATCACCTTCAAGACCCTTGCAGGAATCCTTCTGCAGTGGGTGACAGCAAGTTCAGTACCCCCTGACTTGGAAGAGGACGTGCACCGGGAGGATGGAGTCCAAGGAAGAGGTGTGAAAGCCATGGGCACCTTGGAAGGAGGTTAAGTGAGAAGATGCTAAGCCTGTTCAGCAGGGGAGGAAGGGAAAAACCTTTCTTCATGGTGGAGGAAAGAGAAGTTGCTCCTGCAAGTGGGAAGGGGTGCACGGGATGAGCTCCCAAGCACCCTTCTAGCCCTGTTTTTCTTAGGTTTTATGATTCTGGCACATTCCTGAGTCCAGAGAGAGCAATGAAGAGGGCCAAGCAGATAAAAGGGAAGTGGCTGGATTGCCGGGTCAGCAAACAACAGAAGAACACACTATAAAGAGGTCTCCAGCAGGTATCTTGATGGCCCAGCAAGATGCTGCCACCATCCCAGACCTCAACAGTGACATGTCCCAGACCATCCTGGCAGGTGTTGAAGCTAGCCTTAAACTCCTTTGGTTTGAGACCCAATTTTCTTAGGAAAGATCCTGTGCACAGGACAGCTGGGTCTTTCCACCAGTCTGGCAGGGTACAACAGACCCTCGTGGGGATGTGCTGCTTGGGAACATCTGCGTTGTCCTGGGGCTGAGTGACACGTTGCAGGCAGCGCCAGGGAAGCTTTATCAGAGGGGAAATTCTTCATGGGGTCCAAGGAAGCTTTGCCCAGGGGAAAATTCCTTGTGGTGTAAGCACACGGGGATTGTGTGCATCAGCCACAGGGATGCTCAGGAGTGCAAAGTCCTCGCACTTGGTTAGGGGGAAAAGGAGCACCATGGTGGGCATCAAAACAGGATCAACCGGGTGGCTTTCAGCCTCAAATTGGTCTATTTTTTGTACAAAACACCTTTGTGACTTCGATGTGCCAAGCTCTGCTCAAAGATCATACAGGGGAGCACAGATATGAATTTGAGCAATGTGGGGAAATGTTTTTCTAAAGTATCTTCTGTTGGTTTAGAGAGATGAAAATTATGTAAACTGTTGGTTTGCTATTTCTAGGAGGAAGAGAAGACAGGCTGTGCTCAGGGGTGGGCTCACCCGTCGGCTCTCTGGAGGTGTCTACGCCCACAGGTCAAGCTGGCCTTTCTGGAGCCACCTGGAAGTCTTCCACTGCATTCACCTTCCTGCTCTCCAGCTGAGGGTTTCAAGGACCAAATATACAGCTCCTTCACAAGCCTGACAACCCTGTGGTGCCATCTGATGTGAATGCAGCAAGTAGGCTTTAAGCAACATTTTAATGCAAGAATATGGAGGTTTTCCACCGTATTCAACTGTTTCTTTTGCCATCAGCATTGCATTACACATAGAATGGCAGAAAATTGTTTGCCTTCTCCCCTGCTGTGAGAAGAGTTTTGGGAAAAGCAGGAGCTGAGCCCTGGGACCCTGGCTGGGGAGCAGTGGGCACGCTTCATCCCTGGGACATGTATTGCATGGTGTAGAGACCACAGTGTTGAGGTGCCTGCACTGACAGGTGGGGATGGCAAGCACAAACACATCAGCTGGGTTCATTCATACTTGCATAGATTATTTAGTGGGGCCAGAGGAGGCCAGGGAGATGCTCAGAGGCTGGAGCAGCTCTGCTGTGGGGACAGGCTGGGAGAGCTGGGGTGGCTCAGCCTGGGGAGGAGAAGGCTGCGGGGAGACCTTAGAGCACCTGCCAGTGCCTAAAGGGGCCGGCAAGAAAGCTGGGGAGGGGCTTTGGGCAAGGGCAGGTGGCGATGGGACACGGGGGAATGGCTTTACATGAGAGAGGGGAGATGGAGATGAGAGATGAGGAAGAAATTCTTCCCTGTGAGGGCGGCGAGGCGCTGGCCCAGGCTGCCCAGAGCAGCTGTGGGTGCCCCATCCCTGGCAGGGCTCAAGGCCAGGCTGGACGGGGCTGGGGGCAGCCTGGGCTGGGGGGAGGGGTCCCTGCCTGTGGCAGGGGGGTGGGACTGGGTGGTCTTTAAGGTCCCTTCCCACCCAAACCATTCTGTGGTTCTGTGTGCAAGGAGAGGCAGAGAGCTGGGTTGTTCAGCCTCAAGAGGAGAAGGCAAAGGGGGATCTTATTATTGCCTACAGCTACCTAAGGGCAGGTAGCAGAGAGGAGAGGATCTAGAGGATGTAGGAGGCTGGAGGATCCACCTTGATTTTTGAGGTGCACGGTGATACAAGCAGAGATGGGTACAAGATACAACATAGGCAGATCCAGCCAGATGTCAGGAAAATATGTGAAGATATAAGAGGTGGTAGGTGCCCCATTCCTGGAAACATTCAAGGTCAGGTTGGATGGGGCTCTGAGCAACCTGATCTACTGGAAGGTGTCCCTGCACATAGCCAGGAAGTTGGACTAGTTGCCCTTTAAAGTTCTCTTCCCACCCAAACCCAAGTCCATGACTGGATGATTTCAGACCTCGATGAGGATGCAGCAAAGCAGGGAGATGTGCAATTTGGTGGGAGGTCACTGTGTAGGAAGCATCTGTGCTCATGGCCATGCATGGAACAGCCGAGCTGCCCTCTGCTAGAAAAAATCTAATTATCAGGTCAGGAAAGGCTCATCGCTAAGAGCCAGCGGGACTCCTGGCCACTGGCAAGTGGCTGCAAAAAATCAGTGAGTAAAGAGACATTGCTCAGTGTGAGTGGGTTGGGATTGACTGTTTCCTCTCTCCCTTACGCCAGAAAACGTCCAGCCTCTGGATGCTCCAAGTGAGGCTTTTCCAGAGGAAATCTGCCCTTTGGAGCAAGAATCCCCTGAGGCAGCAGGGCTGGAGCTGGTGACGCTCCCCTCCATGGTGGGGGATGCTGGTGGGACCCCTGTGCCACCCGGCGGGGGGCAGAGGGAGCATGTTTTGGCGGAAGGCACCATCATGATGGTCCTCGCTGACATGCTGCTGGCCACTGTGGTTGTGGAGGTAATCTTAGCAGTGCCGTTGCACAGAAAAAAGCTCAAAGTCTGCCACAACTCAGCATGTTTACATAACTCCAAATGTCAAGTGGTGAAGGCGAAAACAGCAGAGAGAGATATTAAAACACAGGCTAATTAGCACAGGCTCTCAGGCAGCACGGGGGTGACCATGGTGACACGGTGCATGGGACGGCTGGCATGGGGGAAACCTGCCTGGTGCCTGTCCTGGGAGGCTTCGGTGTTGCTGAGCTTGATTTTCCCCGCAGATGGTGGGGCTCCAGCTGGGTATGGGGCTCTGCCAGCACAATCATCTCGGCCCTGAATAAACAGCTTCATCTGTGCTCTCAGCCCAGTCAAATTTTGGAAGGATGGGACGGTGATGCTGTCTGCCCCTCTACCAGCTCACCTGTCAGGGTGTCAGGGTTCCATGGCTGCAAAGCACAGCCAGGCACCAAGTGCAGCACCCAATGGGGATGCAGGAACAGAGCATCTCCCCCAGACCTCTGCAGGACGGCAGGGAGGGGTACCTGCTGCGAGCTGCCATCGCAGGAGCCCTGTACAGAGCAGGACCCCACAGTCCCAGATCTTAATCGATATCCAGAAAGCAAAAAACCTCCCAAAACACATGTTTCTGTCCCACTCTACCTACGCACGGCTCTCCTCCCAGTTTTTCAGTTTTCACTTTTAATGTCTGTGAGAGCTCTTTACTCTTAAAAGATTTGTTCCAGGAGCTTGTAAAGTTGAGCTCTGAGATTTGTGCAGCCCATCATGCAAAGAACTTTAATTAAACATGTGAAAGTCAAACACACTTGGTGTAATTCAGACTGACAGTGTATCTAAATATATTTAGTTCCTGGATTTTAATTAAGTCCTCCAGAGAAATTGTCTGATTCCTTAAGGACAGCACAGAATTTTCTCATTTTTACTTTCCCCCCCTGCCCCGTGATGTTCCTTGGGACAGAGGAGCATGTTTCCTACATGGGTATTTGCCTTCGTATGATTTCACATATTTTAAGTCCCAGGCTCAATGATGAATGCTCATGACGTCAGGAAGAAGCCTGGATGGGTCCCAACAAGGCTCTCTGATTATAGGAATGGCAAGGTTGTTTGTTTTTTGCCTTTCAAGAGAAACTTTTTTTTTTTTTTTTTTTTTTTTTTGTAGATCATAAATATCCCAGAAATGAACCATCTGCACTAAAACCCCCGCAGGAACTCTATAAAGTATTTGGATATTCCTGATATGAGCATGAGGGAGACATCTCAGCACAGTTTGCTTTGGTCCATGGCTGGAGCAGGATGAGGGATGGAGAAACTCCCCTGGAGAGGGTCTCCGCCCCCTGAAGCAAGCTGTCCCCAGATGCTCTTCTCTTGCCTCTGAAAGCAAATTTGTGGTATTAAGTGAAATAGTGGTATTAAGTGAAACACATTTCTTCCCCCTTGCGTCTGCCCTGCTTTCCTGTAATCAGTGTAATCCCTGTAATTACACAGTTAAGACGCTATGAATCAGTGATGGCAATTGCTAGACTTGTCAGGACTTCTTGGGCTCCAGGGCAGGCTTGTGTCTGGCTGTCCTAGGGCACTGCTGGGTCTGGGAAGAGGCATCCTCTTTTCCAGTATCTCCCAGTTGATTACTGGGGCTGAGGCTGGGTTTGGGAACCACCATGTCTTGCTGTGGGCTCGCAGTGAACATCTGTCTCCCCCCACCCCCCTCCATGCCATCTGTCCTGTGGAGGAAAAGTAATTAAATGAGACTGTTCATTAATATGTCCTTGATGCTACAGCACCCTGGGAAAGGGGAAACCTCTTCCCTAACAGGGATGTGTAATTATATAGCAGTGCTGAGAGTGGCACAATTTTATGTGTAAGGGCTGCACAGCCCCATGAGTATAGGCACAGTTAAGGAAACTTTGGGGTCATCTTTTTATCTCTCTTATTACCATCCTTGTATGCCTCTTACCACTATCCTCTGACCTTTTTCCTCCCTCCCAGCTACCTCCCTTTGTATTCCCCCCTCTTATTTGGGGCAGTCCATGAGCATCATTGCTGTTAGGGACCTGCACTTTGGCTGCAGGTGATGCAAGGTGCAAGCCATGCACTGGGGGACACAGTGGGGAGTAGTAATTCAGGGACTCCAGTATAATATTTTGTTGGGTTTTTCTTTTTGGCAAGCAAGCTCCAGCACAGCTGTGTGCCTGTTGCAGGAGTCGCCTGGGAGGGCCTGGAGGAAGCTCTGCTAGAAAGAACAGAGTTGGCCTTGGGGTGAGGAGCATGAAAGGCAAGCTACAGCTGAAAGTGTGAGGTCAAGATTTAACCAGGATGATTGGAGCTGGCAGGAGGAAAAGCGAGCAAAACCCAGGAGCAGTTCTCAAGCAAATGGATGGTCTTCTCAGTTTCACCTTTAAGAAACAGCTTTGACAGCTGCTTTCACTGCTCCACACCTTTCCCAGAGCTGGAAAAGCTACAAAGCATGAAAAAATGAAAACAAAACAAAGGGAGGCAAGAGGGTGATGTGAAAAGAGCTGAGTCTTCAGCAGGATTCGTTTGTATTTTGAGTCAAAAGAAGAGAGGAAATCCCAGTAAATCCTTTTTGTGTTCTGCAGATGTTTGGGGAAGCTGCATGGAGGTGAGGTTAGGGGTGGCTAAGTCCCCCAGTAGGGCTGATTTGGCAGAATATGACCTTTTGTATGAATTCAGTGCCAATTCCCAGCTCCTCATGGATATAGAAGCAGGACACTTTCACCGTGGCCAGGACACAGCAGCTTTGCCTCCTCTGCAGCTGCCCTGGGTCTCGGGGTACTCATGGTGGGTTGGGCTGCAGAAACCCAGTCTCTGGCATCTTCCCAAAGTGCTGCAGCCAGGAAGGGGCTTTGTCCTCAAAGGGAGTTCTGCAGTTTTGCGTGAAAGTCCAAAAAATGTCTTTAGGAGGACAGTCCAGGGACGTTCTATAGGACCGATGTCATGCACATCAAGCAGGACCACATACCTCTCTCTGGAAGTGCTGTGTAGCCTTCAGCCCTGGAAATTACAAACAATGCTCATACATAATGATATCCAAACAGTTTGCACCCTGCCCAATCCTAACAGGTCTCGGGCCACAGTTAAGGGATTTAAAAGTGGTGCCCAGGCCAGGCTCCAGCAGATGTCTGAGCACGGGTGATGAGATTTTGAAAGATGAGTACAGAGGAGGCTGTGGGTACCAGGAGCACTGTACCGCGCTGGGGACTGGCTCCTTATACCTTCCTCCACCCCATACCACACACAGGCATTCAGGGTGGTCCATGCCTTGATGTGATCAGGAGAGGCACCTCTGAGCTGACCCCTGCAGAGCCCCATCTGTGGTTCATCCTTGAGGGGCTTGAGGAAGCCTGCATGGAGGTTCGCTAAGTGGATGTGAGGGCTTCATCTGAATGCCTAATGCCTAGGGGTAGCCCAGTCCCCTCAGAAAGGCCATCCTGGAAAGCTCTGATCATATTCCTACTTTCATCTTTGCTTGGTCCAACTTTAATCTCCAGCTCTTTTAACCTCCCTTTGCCTGTTTGATTAAAGAGCCTCCGCTATCAGTCGCCCTCCCCCAGGAGAGGTTATTATATGTGGTCACAAGTTTTCTCCCTCACCTTTATTTTGATGAGTGAAAGAGTCTGAGCATGCTGCAGGAAGGACTTTGCAGACTGGGGATGTTCTGGCAACTCCTAATTCTGGGTCTTCCTTGTCCCTTGCAGACAGGGAACCCATTGGGTACAGAGGTGATGCCCATGCCCCCATCCATCCTCTGACCATACACATATCATGATAGCAGCCTTGGGCAGAGGGGATTGCTGCAAGGGGCAAAGAGGGGAAAAAATTGTTCCTATTTCTGTCTTAAACCCTGCGCTGCTTAATCATCCCCAAAGCCATCCACCACCGTTCTGCATCAGCCGTTATTCTCCCATCCATCATTGTGTTGGAGGCAAAAGCTCTCAGGAAGGATTTAAGGTTGGCTCTGGGCACGTCGAGGGGAATACTGAGCAGCGCAGGGCTGGGAGCCGTTTGTTAACCTTGCTGCAGGAATGTGTGCTTTTCTTCCCACTGGGCAGATAAGGCAGCAGTATTTCTAGAATCTTAACATGTGTAGTGTCTCTGTTAAGAAAAGACAGACATTATTCTTAGTGCGTATAGACTGTTAGCAATCATATTATCTCTTTCAGGGACACGAGATATGCGTAACATGAATTTTCTAACAAGGCGTTTAATCCTTAAAGCATGCAAAATGATTAAAAGGGGAATGACAAAGGGATAATTAAAAAAAAAAAAAAAAGAAAAAAGAAATGAAGACACGGCTGCCTGCTATGGATATCTAATCCCCTTTAGATGCAATCCATCAGACAGGTTAATACCAGGTACCTGCCTTTTCTGGGCTTGCTAGGCTGGCTGCATTGAAGATGCTACTTTCTGCAGACAGAGGAAAACATGCTAAAGCCCAGATCCTGAATGGGAAGCTCAAAATGATTTTCAGATCATTCTCCAAGGCTCTTGCATGTCTCTCCGTTGGTAGGACAGATGTTTTCCCAGGCGGGAGGTGTCTCAAACAAGCTGTGCTCACTTGCTCCTGGACTGCTGCTGCTGCCGGTGTCACCTCGCATGACCCAAGTGTGCGGCTCGGGCAGAACTCAGTACCCAGGGAGCCTCCACAAACCTCTGAGTCCTCTGAGACCACTGTGGGAGATGCGCTGCTCTTCCCCAAGAGACAGGCTCCTTGTGCAACATCTCCAGCTGGACCTGGTGCCAGAAGGGGAACAGATTTTGCATTTAGCTCCCTGCCTTGTCCTCACATGCTGCCGTGGTGCAGCCTAGGGTTTGAAGGGATGTGGCTAGCTCCCCAGCTTCTTGAACTGCTCCTTGGATAACACAGTAAAATTCTCATTTTCCCTTTTTCTCCACCCTCAACAGCCAAATTATCCCATTGGAGGTCATAAGAAAATCCAGACCAGAGGATGCTACACATACTCTGGCTTAATGAATTTCCCTGAACATCGGATAACTTGGGGTTTTGACTCCTCAGTTCAGTCACTAAATCAAATTTACCTTATTTACGCTGCTGTGTTCAGCATCACTCTTGTTAGCATCCTCTCAATTATGACAGCTTCAGAGATCAGTGGGCTTCCAAGGGCAATGGATTAGATGTGTGTAAAATAACCCATTTGTTTCCCTCATGCCTGCTGTTTGGGGGAGGTAACTAATGAACAAGGACAGCAGATCACACTTATCCTAAACACAAATCAGTATGAGCGGTTGCACACAGCAGAGCTAAAAGGGAGCATCTGCCCTAGTTGTCACCAGGCCAGAGCTACAGATAAAACAACCCCATTTAAATGGGATCGCTGGGCTTCTGCTGGATTTGGGGGAGATTAATGGGCAGGCAGGTGGCTTTGTCTTGAAATAAGAAGCTCTGCTCATGGGAAATGGAGACACTGGAGCATTTACCCACTTAAAGAGCTGGAGCCTCATAACACGCAGGGCTGAGGATGGACGCAAAATGCCTTTGCAGCTTCCCCAGGGGGTGCTGGCACTGAGGGGGTGAAAGGAAAGGTGATGCTTGGTCCTTTTCTGTAGTTTCAGATGAGCAGGGTTAGGAAGGGACTGGCAGTGGCAGGGTCACCCTGCTGCCACCTTTGAGGCTGTGCAGCTTTGAAGAGCCATGTGGCACCAAAATCCCATCCCCAGGAGAGCTCTGGGCAGTGGGATGCTTCACCCCATGGGGACGGTGCCACGGGGGCTGGCAGCATCCTTGAGTGCATCCGCTGTGGTCCTGCCTTCACCTGCTGCCTGCACCCTGACTTCGCCGAGCACAGCACCAAGTCCTCGGCTGAGACCACCCTCCCCAACCCTCTGTCCTCATACTGATGTCCTGAGGTCTCTGCTTGCTTTAGGGTCCTGGTTTTTCCACAGACATCCCAGCTTCAGACCCTGCTGTTCCCGACCCCTGGAGCACTGTTGGTGCTTCAGAGCTTCTTGGCACTGGGTTGTCTCCTCCAGCATCACCCCAGGCTGGCAGCCTGCTCATGCCCAGGACTTTGCTGTCCACCATCTGTGGGAGACAGCAGAGCCACTTCATTCCATGGGGCTTCATGGGTGGCTGGGACACCCAGCACCCATCTTGAACAGGGACAACTCCCCTCCCAGCAGTACCTGCTGCCCCATAGCTTTACTTTTATCTCCATGGTTTCCCTGCTGGGTGTTACCATGGTTACATGATTCCTTTTTTCATTAGAAGACACAAAAGCTGATAGTTCTTGTCTTATCCCTGCCACCTCCTTGAGGTCTCTGGACTCTTGCACAGGCTGGTTGGAGAGGATGGAGTGAACTTCACCTGGGACAAGGATGGCCATGGGGCACTGTTGGGCCAACCCAGCAATGTGGTCTCCCATGGGCTGGCCTGGAGGCTCTTGGTGGCCTTGAAAGACTGTGCTAATCCTCTGCATCTTTCCTGGGGTAAAAGAGAATGAAAAGTGGGTGCTGTGACCTGGATTTTCTTTCTGCAATTAGGTTGCATTGAGTTGTTCCTGGGGTAAGGAGCATCCTTACTCTACAGAACCCTATCCTAGGAAAAGCCTCCCCAGAGGCACCAATTCCTCCTAGTCCAGGTGCATGTTTTCTCTGCCCTGTCCCCTCTCATAAACAATGAGCAAGGCAAGAAGACAGATATGCTTTTAGCAAATCTAAACAGATTTCACCCCACTGCATCCATTTCCTCCTTCAGTAGCTGGAGGACAGACTGATGGATGGGCTAGTGTGTCTGTTGACTCATTTACAGAAAGTGCTTGGAAAAGACGGAGGAGGAATGCTATCAACACCCACCTAAAAACATCCTCTCTGGCCAAGACTGATGGCTGGGACAGGATTCCCCTCCAGGTGTAGGTCCCAAACCATGTCCTGGCATCTGCACGTGCTTGTGGTGCTTGACTCCCTTTGCAGCCCATGGAGACCTAACCCAGGGAGAAAACCAGGTCACCTTGGGCTTGGGCCTTGCTCTGGGCTCAGTCCTAAAGTCCAGGTGAAGGCAGAGGTCTCCCCTAAAACCTTCTAGCCCCATGTAGGTCCCTCTCTTCTTGTTATGATCCCCGACATCCCAGACTTGCTTGAATAACGGAGTATCTGCTAAGGGGAACAGTTGCAGCCTGGTTAACAAGATAGAAAGATGCTCCTGCCAGCTTTGTCCCAGGCACCGTCCTGAAAGTCAGTGTGTGGAAAGCATCAGTAGCCTGAGTAGTACACTGCAAGTGCTATACTTGGAATAATTAATTTCTCTGGGGAACTGGATAGATAATTATTGCCCTTTTATTGTGTTACTTGGACATGTTGGTGCTCCCCAGCCTCTCTGGCCTTGGCTTAGCTTGCCTGCATTCTCTCAATCATCAAACACATTTGGGCCATGAAATTTCCAAGAAAATGTAATAAACGGATCCTTAGAGACTCTATTTCACGTCGTGTTGGAAATTAAAGCTAAGAGGAGCTGGGTCACACGAGAACTCCCTGCACTTACAGACACTGTCTCCAGTTGGAACATGACTCAGCCTGTCCTCAATAGATGACGATGCTAGGCAGAGCTGGATGATGGAAAAAGGCTCATCAGATCATTCCATGCTGATGTGGGGGTCTAGCTATGCACCCCACCCTGGCAGAATCACCCTCTGCCATGTGGGCTCTGGGGCAGCAGCAGGGACCTGGGTAATGCTCTCCAGGCACCAACGTGGGAGTCACTCATAGAGATATCAACTGGTTTAAGGACAAAATATTCTCAGGGGCTGGAAGAAGTAAGCAACGTCCTTTCTGCCGTGCAAGCCTGGTCCTGGAGTAGCACAAGAAAAATATTTGGAAGCAATAAGAACAACTGAGCATCAGTTGTTCACACAAGTGCATAGCCTGAGCTTCTTTATTGCTCCACAGCCCAGGAAGGAAATCACACTTCTGCTTTTCCCCTTCTCGAAAGAGGCTGGAACGAGATAATTTCGTACAACTGTTGTTCTCTTGTTTTGCTGTTCCTCCATGCGTGAAAGGAAGCGAGGACTCTCCTAATTAAATTGTTGTTGGGCAGATGTATGAGCCACTGAGGAGTGTAAAAGAATAAAATAAATGAGATTGCAGCTTCCCTGAAATGTTTTCATTCAGGAGTATGAAACTGTGCAGGGCTGTTACTTTTTCATCTGGTTTCAGTAAAGAAACAATTCAACTCCCTGCTTGACCGAAGCAGGACTGCAGAAGGCAAGCAGAGTGAAGGCATCATTTCTGCCTGTTGAACACTGAGTGTAGAAACTGTTGCCTCTCACAGAGAAGACACATGAAAAGAGAGGGAGAAGTTGGGGAACAGGATATACATTTCTTCACCAGCACAAACATTTGCTTCAGAGCTTAGCTTCCTTGGCAGTTTGGTCCTGCCAGGCAGGAATTGCCAGGTCAGTGTGTTTGGCCAGTGTGTCTTGAAGATGCTTCAGTGAGCTGGGACATCCCATCAACGCAGAGAATTCTTTCTCTGCTCCATCTCCCAGGGGTTTTATTCCCAGCAAGTGATGCCTTCTTTAGCTGCTGTAGTTTCCATCTCCTTGGGGGGCTTTTGATGAAGAACAGGATGGAGCAATTGGGTTACATACTCAAGGGCCCTGTGATACCAAACACCATCTTGTCTCATCATCTCATCCCACCTCACACCATCCCATGTCATCCCATTCATCTCATCTCCAGAACATGAACTAACTCAGGCTTAAGAATACTATTTCTTGACCCCTTGCTCCAGAACCACTTTGAACGAGGAAGAGTATCTGTGAATCTGTCTGATGGGAGTTATGAAAAAACTGGAAGAAGCTGGAAGAACTCCTTTACTACCTAGCACCACAGACTGATGCAGGCCCTTTCTGCTGAAAGAGTAAAAATTTTCAAGATATGAAGGAAATGCTTTTCAAGGACTCTTGCATTAAAAAGGTAGGTGTGACTTGTGGTGCAGGAAGGTCTAAGATGACCTCTGATCATTGAAGTTGGACGGCTCTCCTGCACTGTAATGAGGAACAGAACAGTCAATGGTGTGGGAGCACACCAGGAGATGTCTGGGAACTGGGGCAGGGTGATGTCTGCTTTTACATACCCTCCACTGAACTGCATTCTAAGGAGGCAGAGCAGGAGGGGAGACTAGATAACACCCTGGTCTTACGTACTTGTCCTAAGCAATCACTCCTGAAATTAGAAAGGACGCATTTGGGCAAGATGAGCCTTGCTGTGGGCTGAAAACAGCCACTCTTAGGTCAGGAATCTCTTCTAATTCACAGGCTTAGTCTACTCATTTGCAAGCATGTCTCTGTTCACTCTTGTGCTGTAACTTGCCCAACTTGCCTCCGCACCCCTGGTGCTCAGCAGCACACGTTTATTGAGAGTGCTCCTGTCTCAGCCTCTTTATCTCTGGCAGGTGCCTTCCTTTTCCTGAAGTCAGTACTTTGGTCCTGACAAATAATCTGACAGATGGATGTCCCAGTGTTACCCAGAGCGGCTGGACTTTCAATGTGGGGAGAAGATAACAGGCTTCAAACACAAACAAGGAAGTACCTCTGCATCGTGTCTGTCATTAAATGGAGTCAAAGACATCAAAAATGTATATGCATTCAAAACAGAGCCAGACTGATTGATGGAGGACTGGTCCTCTGTGGGCGGTCATTGTGCATGCGATGCCTGACTCAGAGAGTCCTTCCTCTGGCTGCCAGCAGCCAGGGGTGTCTGACCAGAGAAATGATCCATCATGTATGTCCTGTCCCAGGCTTCTGCTACCAGTCATACTTGGAGGCAGCAGGAGGATGCCCCTACAGCTGCTCTCGCATTCGTGATGAGGCATGAAGTATCAGCCTCCCCAAAATACCTCAAGTTGCATCAACAAGACTTGCAGCCTCTGGCTCTCAGTGCATCCTGGCAAACAGCAAGAACTGCCTCCCTCACCAAATGAGGTAGAGAATGGCTCAGACAGCCCCAAATGTCTTTTTCAACAGCTCTGCAGAGGCAGGAGAGGCAGGCAGCGTCATTCGAGTTGTATAAACACGACCCCCTCTCACTGCCTGCCAGATATTTTGGTTCCTGTCCTCCCGGGGATTAATCTGTTTGTTTCCATTGTCCACAGCAGAATCAGGTTGTGCAATGGCTCTTGCCTTGTGTTATTATGATTTCAAAACTTCTCCGTTTCAGATCCCTTAATCCACTTGCTACCACAAAATTCAATTAAGTGACTTAGGCAGATGTTCCTGCCAGAGTGTTTATTAAACTGCTATTGCTGCTGAGGGTGAGCGTTTCTGTTCCCTTCCCCAGTGTCCTGGAGACTAAGCAGCCTCCTCATTGCTGTTTGAACCCATCAAGGCAGAGCCCAGTGCTCTGCCCAGGGCAGCTCTGAGTTGGGACTTGGACATGGTCACCCTGGCTCTGCCACAACATCCTTGCTAGGTGCTGCACTGGATGCAGGGTATCTTTATTTTAGGTATGCCTTAGTACCATGCATGCTGAGCTGCATGCCCCGGTGGGTGCAAGCCCACTGTAGATGCCCTTATTGATGGAAACATCAATCTCCATTACCTCTGCAGCACACACAGGAATTCACCCAAAGGCTGCTGTGTTGAGGCCATCCTCATCAAGGTTCATGGGTGCTGCCAGAGGACCTGAAGTGGCAATGCTGGAAGCTTTTTCTGCCTGTTTGTGCTGATGGTGACCCACCACAGTGACTGGGAAGAACTGACACTTCCCAAGACGCTGCCTCACCCTCCTTGCTTCACCTCTTCGCAGCCCCACCAGGACAAGTTGTGGCTGTTGGCCCTTGAGGCAGCAGCTGGGCTGCGGTTCTGGAAGCAGAAGGATCCCAAAAGGACATCTCCATTGCAACCATCTGTGGACACTGCCAACCTGTCCTCTGTGTTCAGGAGCTCTGGATGAGGTAGGCACGGTGAAAGGATATCTTACTACTGTCCCCTCGCTCTTGGCTGCATCCAGACCAGTAGCAAATACCATCTGCAGTCAAACAGCAAAGACCCTCTCTAGGTTTGGATAACTTTGGAAAGAAAACTTTTGCTGTGTGTCAGCCCAGATGCTTTAGGCACGCTGCAGTGTGCAAGGAGGGTGTGCACATGGAAGTGGTAACAAGATGCATACCACCATGCTGATGAGAAGCCCCTGCAGAGGCAAAGTCTGCTCTTGCCTCTGTGCTCACCAGGACAAGGCAATCATGGGCATCCTGAGTAGCACAGGAGGGTGAGGAGAGGTGACATGGCACAGGATGGTAAGGTTAGGCAAAGTGGCACAGGAAGGTGAGGCTGGGTGACATGGTATGGGAAGACTGAGGTTAGGTAACATGGCACAGGAGGTTGAGGTGCTGGAGCTCATCCAGAGAAGGACAGCAGAGCTGGGGAAGGGGCTGGGGCACCAGTCTGATGGGGAGTGGCTGAGTGGGTTCAGCCTGGAGAAAAGGAACCTCAGGGGGGACCCGATCACTCCCTACAGCTGCCTGGGAGGGGGCTGCAGCCAGGGGGGTCGGTCTCTGCTCCCAGGTCACAAGCGACAGGACAAGGGGGAACGGCCTCAGGCTGCACCAGGGCAGGTTTAGGTTGGAGACTGGGAAACATTTCTTCCCCGAAAGGGTGTCCAGCACTGGGACAGGCTGCCCAGGGAGTGGGGGAGTCACCGTCCCTGGGGGTGTTTAAAAGACATGTAGATGCAGCCATGGGTTAAACATGGTAGTGCCAGGTTAATGGTTGGACTTGATGATGTTACAGGTCTTTTCCAACCTAAATGATTCTGTGATTCTCTGTGACATGGGGCAGTGAGGTTAAGCACTGGAGCACTGGAGTCTCAGACAAGTGAAACTCTGTGATAGACTGGGAGGGGGTGGGGACTCCATCCCAGCGTGGGCTGAGGATGGTTAGTACAAGTCTTTCTAGGATGACATGAAGACCTGACCCCAATCTGGAGCAGGGATGTCCTCTCCCAGCCCCACCAGCCTCAGCCCTGCTGATTCTCCCACAGAGCACAGAGCATACGTGTCCCAGGTGAAGGGAGGCTGTTGCATGTCCAGTGGGCTCCACCTTTACACCATGCTGCAGTTTTCCAAGGAGTCCAGAGATGGTTTCGGCTGCCTTTGTTCACTGCTGCTGCTGCTGAGCATCCTGCTCCAAGAGCTGTGGGTGTGGAGCTCAGGACTGAAGCTTAAACTATCCTGCCCATGTAATTGAATTAAGCTCCTTAATAAAGCCAGTTGTTATTTCCTTAACTCCCCACAGACTCACTAATGCTATTACCTCAACACAACACTGTTTAAATAGCTTATTATCGATTGGTTTGCAAAGCAAACTTGCCATTTACTGTGGCACCGGGCACTGGGGAAACCATATCGAATAGAGGTGGACTACACTGCCTGGTGTGCGAGAAGGCAAAGACACAGTCAAGGTTAAACCCAAAGCTAAAGGCAGCCAGAGGCAGTGGCTGGGCTCTGATCAGGGTGTCCGTGTGGCTGAGCACATAATCCAGGCCAGGGTCTTCATCTTAGAATCACAGAAAGGGTTGGGCTGAAAAGGACCTTAAAGACCATCTCATTCCAGCTCCTCCACCGTGGGCAGGGACACCTTCCGCTAGACCAGGTTGCTCCAAGCCCCATCCAATGTGGCCTTGAGCACTGCCAGGGATGGGGCACCCACAGCTGCTCTGGGCAACCTGTTCCATCTTCTGCTCTCCAAATTGCTTATGGAAAGGTGTGTGTCCAGGTTGGATTGAATGCAGGCTCTGGATCCCACCTGTACCCAATGCCTTAGAACAGACAGCAGCTGGATGTAGATCCTCCCTCCAGTGTATTGTGGCTGTTTTCAAGCAACAGAGGGGTACAAACACCTGAGTGGCTTCAGGGCTATGCCCAGCAGCCTCAGGGTCCTGACATTTGGCATGGTATTTCTGCATCTCCCCCTCCTCTCCACCTGGCAGAGGTGATGCAGTCTAGGTGTCTTTGGCTGGAGGGTCTTGCTACACAGCCCCAAACCAAACCATATGCACAGATCAGCACTAAGTATCCTGATAACATCTGCAAGAAGGCATGACACCAATAGTCCTGCATCAGTACCAGAAGTTGTGGACCTTCCTTGAAAGCTCTCATCCCTCTTCAGATGCATGTTGTTCCCAAATAAAAGCAGCCTCATGCAGCAGTGGAAAAGGCAGCTGAGCCACTCCTAGTGCCGAGAGCACTGCTCACCTTTGCTTTGGTGCACAAGAAAGTACCCAGCAGGGTGGGCTGATGGAAATAAATCAGCCTGCAGCAGGTGCCACGGAGTGGAGTAGGACTCTTTGGAGTATGGGACCTTGTGAAGTGGCTCGATCCTGGGCACAAATGCAATGTTACAACCTCTGACCTGCTCCAGGACCCAGGAGAAAAGATAAGACTGGTATGACAGCAGTCCACGTGATGCCACCTCTGCATATTCACACATTTCTTTGCTGCAGGGAAAGAAAGAGTGAGACACCATGCCCCATGTAGAGGTTCAATTGTGGCTCACAATCTTAGGGTAGAAAAAACCTTCCTGCCTCAGAGGCTGCTCTTTGGCTCAGACTCCAAATCCCCTTGCTCCATATGGGACAGCTTCTTCTGGCAGGACAGTTGCCCAGGATAGGAGCTGATGGACCTTCCTTTCTCCTCCACACTACCAGGGCACTGCCCTTCACTGTCCTGGACCCTCTCACTGCTCGCCCCAGCCTCAGAGCCCATCTGGAACCTTCTCCTCAGCACATTTTCCAGCTCCACCATCCATCCAGTCCACTCCTACCCTATAGCCACCACTGCCCATGGACCCATCACTTATTGGGGGACAAAGCTAACTGCGGGACAGATGGAGTGAGGTTGGGCTGTTCTGTTGGCCCGAAAAGCCTGAGAACTGCTGATCTAATTAACTCCAACAAGCAGTGCCTGGAGGACACCTGGAGGTTGGCCCAAGAAGACAAAATATGTCTGTAAACTTCCCTGGGTTAGTGGCCTTGGCTCCCTTTGAAGGAAGGAGGAGAAAAGGGTTCTAGGAAATGATTCATCTCAGCTAAGGGAGACAAACCCCTCTCGGAAGGGCTCGCTTCTCTGTCTGTGCCACAGGAGCACAAAGTGCCTCACATCCAGGTAGGCACCAAGACTGTTGGACATCTCAGAACTGGGCAACACCCATGGTGCCCCACAGCAATTCCTTTATTCATCACCTTACCAGCCTGAGCTCTGTATTAGACCAGGAGAAAAGATATTTCTTTCACTTTCATGTAATAGTTTTACCCTGAAGGACTGCCTGTCTGGGGAGCTTGGTCCCTTTGCTTTCCAGGTAACTTGGTGTTCACTTGGAGCACGGGGGTCATGAAAAAGCTGGAGCTATGACACAGAGGTAACTTCAACACCTTTGTATAAAAGAAATGTCCATCCAAATTTGCTTAAATTACCCCTCGGAGCTGCAGAAGCAGCTCTGCTGATTTCCATTGCTCTCCAGAACACGGGCACCATGCACCACGTCGCACATGCCACAGCTGAAGCCACAGCAGCAGAGCAGCACAGCCCAGGCAATAATCATGCTGGTGGCTTGTGCCTTTGTAAGACCCAGAACCAGAGAACACCAAATGTCAACTGCTGCCAGGGCTTCCCCATGCTGCCCGTGCTGTTTGGTTCCTTGCAGAAATGGGGAGCTCGGAATGCCCCAGGTGTCAGTGTGTTGACAGTGCAGAATTAGGCTCTTTCCCAGAAAGCTGGCGTGGCCACTAGTGAAGGAGGGAATCCAGGAGATGACGTTTCTGTTAACTTGTGATTATTATCAGGAATTGTTTTTGGTGGCTGACCAAGTAAGTATTAAGCAGTAATAATATAACCATGGCAATAGGATAGTAAATGTTGATGGAGGACTGACGTAAAATTGAGTGATTTGAGTAGTCCCTAAGAACTCGGTGTCCCCCAGGGTGAAGCAAATATAGCTCAGAAATAAATAAGTGGTCTCCAAGGGCATAAAAATCTTATCTGGGGTCAGTTCCCTGGAGCTGCTGTGGACAGGAGGTGATTTGTACCAATACATCCTGCTCGTTTCACTCTCCCAAATAAAAAGAGTTAATGATATCATCAGGATGCACAGTTGCACTGGTGATGCTTGTCCTGGACTAACCTCTGCCTTGGTTGGGGATGAGGATGGGTGTGTTGGCCATGGTTCACCTGCGCCAGCACCATGTTGATGGACAATGGGTTGTAGCAAACAGCTTTGGCTTCAGCAGTAGGGAAGCAAAGTTAATGAGCATCATCTCTTGCCCTCTGCCAAACTAATCCTGTTCTCCATGCAGCAGTTTTGGGATAGTTTGTCTGGGACCAACCTGGCAGAGGCACCAACACTTTTGCATGGCCCCAACTGCAGCAACAGGTTGGGTGAACCCGAGTCCCCTTCCTCGGTCTCCAAGAAAAGCCGTGCTCTCCAGACCCAAGGGGCTGACCTAAGGTTGTAACAGCAACGTGAAGCCCAGCTGACCCTGGCCCTTGAATATTTCTATTTCTCCTTTCAATGGCTTTTGTCTCTCACAGCTCTTTCTACCTTCCTGGACTGATTTCTGCAATACGGGCGTTAATTGTTCTCCCCATGCAGCCAAACAGGGAGCAGTTGGACTATAAATTGACTCAAACAGATCAGACCAGGTCAGAAATAGTATCTTTGTAAGGATCTTATTTATCCAGGCATTTAGATTCTGCAAGAAGAAAAATGGGATTCTTTAGGGGAAAGCAGAGTTTAAAAATAAGCCCTTTGATTGCTTCAAAGGCAAAATAAAAAAATAAATCAATTCCTCTTCATTCTTGAGAGAAGCCAAGAACCTGACACAGCGTAGAGATGCCAATTAGAGCCACAGAGAAAGGGACTGATGTGCTTTGCCTTAAGGCACAGCATGGAGAGATGAAGGACCAAAGAGTCTTTTACCCAGTGTGGAAATTCAAGGGGAAAACAGCCAAAGAATGTTTTTAACCCTAATTTTCCTTCATTCAAACCTGTCCACCCTGTCCCCTGCCCACCACCTGTTCCCTCATCCCATCTCCATCCCCCTTCTGCAGGTGGAAAAGGGATGTACGGGATGCAGGAGAGGATGGAGGAAGGCAGGATCAGGGCAAAGCTTCTCGCTCCCCCCAGCCCCCAAACCTTCAACAAAAAGGGATTTACTTATCCCTGCCTGCCTCAGAAATGCTTGTGTTAAACAGCGGCGCATGAGGAAAGCAACCTCAGCACTTACCAAGGTCCCAGCCTGCCCACGCCAGCTGCATGCAGCAGGCTGGGACGGTAGGGACGATGACATTTCAGACCACCCTGGGACCAAAAATCCAGAGATGGAGGACCCTTAGCTGTAATGCTCAGCAGTAGCATCACTTCTCTGACACGAATTATTCTCCAGTCACGCCAGGGAACCAAGGTGCTTGGACTTTGTCTGCTTACCTCTTTCCATCCTGGGTGACCGCCATGCCTCTCCTGCCATCTGCAAGTGGCTCGTAACCAGACCTAGGCTGCATTTGTTTTTTCACTCCACCAACTGACTAAGCTGCCACCTAAAATCTTCTTTCCCCTTACAAAACCTTACCCAGTGACAGTGGCCTTACCTGCAGGGTTTATACAAATGGCCAAACCTTGCCCTGCAGAGCCTGGCTAGTGCATCACCATTGGAAGCTGCAGCCACCCCACAAGCTGGACTTGGCTGTTTAAAAGCACTAATTGCATTTTGGGGACCTGTTGCAGCAATCTCTGCTCTCCGTCAAACACCTGGCTGGTCTAATCTGCCTCTGCTTGCACACAGTCACTCCTGGCCCTCAGCTTGCTAGCAGATGCTTAAAACCCAACCCTTGCACCCTCGATGATCTTGGTGCTGGGGATGCTTAGATGTAGACAGGACCATGCTCTTACACCTGCATTTGGTTTTATCCAATGGCTCTTAGACAGAGGGGGAAAATGGCCTGGAATATTATTCTTAAAATTGTCTGCAGGAAGGAGAGAGAGGCATGGGAGGGACCACAGCAGGGGTTCAGGAACCTTGAGCCACATGAGACGCAGGCGATGCAGCCTCCCATCTCCCAGGGCACCCTGTTGCCTGCCTGTGCTCACCTTCAGGCAGGGATGGGCTGACCCTCTGGGCTGGCCTTTTCTGGCTTAAGAGATGCTTTCTCCATGGGCCTTTCTTGCCACCTCTCCCTGCCTTCTCCGCTGCACAGGTAGCTCCAGGCAGCGGTGGGACAGGACAGGTCAAAGGTGGTGCCAACCCTGCCCTGAGCTTCCAGAACAAGACTTTTCTATAGCAGAAACCAACCAAGGAGGACAAAGACTCATATTCTCTTCCTGTTACTTGCCCATCATCCAGCTGTTAGCACTAAAATGTTGAGCAGGGAGGTGGCTATAAGGGTCTTTATTGTTGTTGTTTTTAAATTAATATCTCAGTTTCCCTTAGGAAGGCTGCTACCCTGGGTCTCATCTGAAGGGCTGGAGGAGGTTATAGGAGGGAGGCTGGACTGCTGTGACCGATGAATGGCATTGCCTGGCTTCCAAGGGTAGCTGAACCAACTTACACAGGGGAAAACATGGTTTAGTGCTCCACTCAGCTACCCATACAGCCCATGGCTCTGGCAAAGCCAGCACTGGCTCTTGATGATAAATGAGGAAGCACGATCCTACTAAATAGGGTCAATAAGATAATGCGCAGCCAGGGGGACTGACTGTGTGCAGACACAGACATACAAATTTAAGCATTACAACAACAAATGCCGGTGCTTGCCTCAGTCTTGTTTGGAAAGACAGATCGTTTTCCATCCCAGGCTCACTGAGAAAGAGTCGCAGAAGGCGTGAAGGGAAACATTGCTGCCTGGGAGGGTTGTGGGGTAGCTGGGGCATTGCCAGCCCCGGGAAGCTCACAGCTCCAAAGCTCATTTGCAGCGGTGGAGCCATGCAAGGAGCTGTTTGAAAGAGGATTAAATGCTTCAACCATTTCCTTGTGTTAATAAAGATGGAAATATTTTATCTGAGATAATCCTGAGGGATAGAAACAGAGTCCTGGGTACCCCATCTCCATCAGCTAACAAAAGCTTATCAGGCAGAATGGTCCTGAGGCTGGTGACAGCCTTTCAAGGGGGCCTGAGCCAGCAGATGAGCAGGGTTCAAGCAGAAAAGTCATTCAAAGCACAGGACTGGGCTGAAACTTCCCACTACTCTCCTCCTTATCTGCACATTTGTACTGGTTGCACTCAACAGGGTCCACAGGAAAATGCGCAGCCAGAGGGACTGGCCATGTGCAGGCACAGACACAGATTTAAGCACAAGGATAAATGCTGGTGCTTCCCACAGTCCTGTTCAGAAAGATTCATCATTTCCTTTGGGAAATGGCTCAAAGCTGCTCCAGGGGAGGTTTGGACTGGACAGAAGGAAGCATTTATTTACCAGGAGGGTGGTCAAACACCCAAACAGGCTTCCTGGAGAGATGGTCGATACCCCAAGACTGTCAGCCCTCTCAAGAGGCATTTGGACGATGCCCTTAATAACATGCTTTAACTCTTGGTCAGCCCTGAAGTGGTCAGGCAGTTGGAATGAATGGTGACTGTAGGTCCCTTCCAATTGAAATGATTCTATTCTGTTCTATTCTACTATAATTCTGTTCTATTCTATTCTAATTCTATTCTATTCTTCTCTTTCTCCTCTTCTCTTCTCTTCTCTTCTCTTCTCTTCTCTTCTCTTCCATTCCATTTCATTAATTCCATTCCATGACACTCCATTTCATGACATTCCATTCCATGACATTCCATTCCATTCTATTCTATTCTATTCTATTCTATTCTATTCTATTCTATTCTATTCTATTCTATTCTATTCTATTCTATTCTATTCTATTCTATTCTATTCTATCTATTCTATTCTATTCTATTCTATTCTATTCTATTCTATTCTATTCTATTCTATTCTATTCTATTCTATTCTATTCTATTCTGTTCTGTTCTATTCTGTTCTACTCTGTCTGCTCTGCTCTGCTCTGCTCTGCTCTGCTCTGCTCTGTTCCATTCTATTCTGTTCTAGGCTAGTCTATCCTATGTTTTCTCTTCCAGAAGAGCATCATTCCTTGCACAGTGCAGAAAGCCAAGTGTTTTTCAACACCAAATTTCCATTAGTGGGACAATAGGATAAAGATAACCCAGATAACAGGAAAAACAAATAATTTAGCTGGGATAGTAAGGGGGAGTGTGGTGCTGAGGAACATACATGCATCTACAGGGACCCAGCTCAGGTCCTGGGTGTTTATTGGCCCTGAATCAGCCCTGGAAGCCCTCATAAAGGTCCAGGCAGAGTGTTTGCATGCTGGGGAGTCTGGCAGAGCATGTTGCAACTTGACCAAAACACAGCTTTAACCCATTTCCTATCCCCAAGGGACAAACAAGTCCAAAGCCCAGATCTGGAGGCCCCCCCAGGGTGAGACACCCAGGTCCGGCATGGTGGGAACATCCCTGTCCTGCAGGGGAGTGTGCCCATGCTGGGGCTGCCTGCAGAGATGTTTATGCCCAGGCAGGGAGCCTGCTCATGCCAGCTCATCCCCAGCCAGGGACATGCACGGCAGCTGTCGGTGTCCTGTTTTGGTGGCCATGACCCTCTTTGTCCCCCATAGCCAGTGAGACAAGCGGCAGCAGCTGGATAAGTCCCTGCATAAGTGGCCCAATGCAGGATTGTTTAGATGATAAAAACAAAAGCTTTGAGCACACCCTGGCATTCCAGCCCTTCTTTTTGGGGCTGTCTGGGAAAAAATTTCTCAATAATCAAGCAAAAAATCATATTTTCATAGCCATGTAGCCGCCAAAGGACTGCAGCATCCTTGTCCTCCCCCCTGGTTCCTCCTGCCCCCCTTCTTGATGGTGCAGGAAGGGGTCAGCTCATCCCAGAGCAGGGTCTGGCCGCTGGATTAGCACCTTTTGGCTGTTGTGGCCATCCCTGCTGGGACCCAGGGTGCCTGGCATTGCTGCTCCAGCCCCTCAAAGCCACTGCCCAGAGCTGGCAGCATCCCACCTGCCCCAGGGCAAGCCGGTGCATCCACCGCTTCCCTTGGCTGGCACAGGCTAAAGCCTGTTTTTACAGTCCTGACCTGCAGACGGGCCCTGAGGCCGCTTCTGTTCTGGTCAAGTAACTGGGACAGGATGGTCCCTCGGTATGGGGCAGATTCCTGCAAAGTGAGTCACAGACACACAGCAGCAGCCAGTCCTGCCTGGGATGGTTTCCCTCCTAAATATCCCTTACTCCTTCTTTTACAAAGCTCTGGCACCCAAGCTGAGCTAAAACGAGCCTGTGATGCAGGTGGCCAGCCATGGTCTGAGTGTCACCTGCAAGAGGAGAAGGGAGCAGCATGTAAGGGGGGGGGCTTCTCTAAGCAATCCCTGGCAAGGACCTGCTCTGCTCTCCACACACATTACTGCAAGAATGCTGGAAGGAAAACTGAAAGGCTGGAGGGGAAACCCAGCTGCCTGGAACCCCCTGAGGTCAGACCCAATAGATAAATCCAGCTGAACCACCCCTGGATTAGGGGCTAAAAAAAACCTTGGGAGAATAGGAATTAGGCATCATTAGCAATCTGTTTGTCTGGCTGGGGGTCTGCGGCATGAGGTGAGCTGTGGGGCTCAGCCATCAGCAGGGCAGGATGGGGGCTGCCCAGGGATGCACTAGCTGACCCCTCCCCACATCTCACCCTCCTTCAGATGAGGATTCAGGTCCCCAGCCCCCACACCCAGCACCAAACTGCACTCAAATTGCACATGGCTCCAAAATTCAGGCGGTGCCTCCCCACAGCAGGCTATTCCCCATCCGACCCCAGCTTCTGCTGCTGCTGAGGGAAACCTCTCAGTCTCACCCTCAGCCCCTGCTTCTGCTCTCTGCCTGTGTAGGCATGATGCAGGGATGCAGCTTTTGTCCTTGGCCAGCCCTGACCTGCTCCCAGTGTGGACACAGGAGGCAGAGGAGGGTGTGAGGGTGGCAGGATGAAGCCCAGACCTGTGCATGCAAGAAGCTGGAACTGGGCAAGCATCACAAGCACTGTCCCTGGCGTGGTCCTCACCTGGCTGAGTCACCATCCATCCCGAAGGCCTGGCAGTGAGCCAGCAGGCTTCCTTCAAGCTTTATGTGCCATCTCCGGTGAGGATGGGAGACAGCAGTGACCTGTATTGCCTCTCAGAGCAGGTACCATCCCTGGAAGCACCTGTCCCCAGCCCCTTGCTGCCCTTCCCAGCTGCCTCTGCCCCACGAAGCTGGGTGGCACCTTGCTGGGTACCAACTCCTTGGCGAGAGCATCCCTTCTGGGATGGTCCTCTCTGTAACAAGCCTCTCACTGCAAAGGGGAAGGAGAACTAGAGCGATGATCTCAGTAGAGACAAGCAGGTCTATAGCGTTGTCCCTGCTTGCAGTGCTGCCAGCTCCTGCTCAGCTCTGTCTGGCTGCCAGAGGTCACACCGGGACAGTCTGACATGGCTGCCAGTCCCTCTGAACCCACCCTGCCCTTGCAGGGGCAGGGGGAGGCATCACCTCCTCCCCTCCACACCCCAGCTGAGCCTCCAATGCCATCCCTGGGTCCCTGCCAAGGAGCTGGGGGCTCGTCTGTGGCTGGACCGGAGCGGTTCGGCTGAGGATACCTTGGCCAGGCCACCACAGTCTCTGGAGGGCTGCGTCCTTCAACGTCCCCCCCAAAAAAGCTCCCATCCATCACTATCCCAACCCTGCCAGCTTCTCTTATTTAAAACCTAAGTCTCCCTGTCTTTTCCATGCCAGAAATCCTAGTCTTCAGGACGAAGAGGTTGGGCATGCTGTGATGCATCAGCAGAGGCACCAGGTACACTGTGCTCCCAGCCCTGGCAGATGCCAGCACCGGGAGAAAACCGGGGCCAACAATGTTATTTGCTCCCTGTGCCGCAGCAAGACTGTTTAGTACCTACCACACCATGGGCTTTGGATGCCGTATTCAATAGCTGTGCCCAATGAATTATTTATTCCATGGCCAGCATTTTTATTCTCCAGTCCAAACCCCCAGTGGGAGAAGGGTTCAGGGAGAGAGAGAACGGATACTGGCAGATGGCAAGTATAAAAGACAAAAAAAAAAAAAAAAAAAGGCAGGCATGACATGATGGGATTTTAAATAAAAGTCACAAATGAGTCCTGCTGGTGACTTTCTCGCAGTGCTGAAAACCAGAGGAAAAGACCAAACCTCTCCAAGGCAAAGGTGATGCAGCCTTGCAACCACTATTGCCTCCCAGTTCATGCACTGGGTGCCCTTCCCTGGGCATCCTTGCAGGAGCTGGAGCCTCCCGTCCCATGTCCCCAGTGACCCCAGGAGCTGGCCAGCCCCGGTCCTGGCGTGGTAGCCTTTTGGTTGTCAGGCAAAAGCCTGTGCTTGGCCTTAAACAGGGAGACATTGTCGGCTGGCCCAGAGGAGGGAAGACATGGGCTGTGCCTGCTCACGCATTGGCTGCGATTGCTTCTGCTCCTCGGGTAAGCAGGGGTTCCTGCAGGCAAAAACAATCCTCGGCCATCTTCTTAGGGATTGAGTCATCAGGCATGCAGGCAAGGGGGTCCAAACTCGTTGTCCAGGCAACAGGGATTCTGGTGTTTCCTCTGTTTCAGATGCTTTTTCCTTTTTTTTTTTTTTTTCCTTTTTTGCATCATGGGTGATTTCTGAATGGAGTCACTTGGGATCGCACGGGCTGGGGATGACAACACTGCCTCCCACACAGCGCCGCGCTCTGACAAATGCCTGCGAGTCTGGGGATCTTCCAGCCTGCCCACTCCTTGCAGGAGAAGCCAGTTATTCAAACAGGGTAATTCCAGGTCAAATTTACCATTTCTGTAAGTGAGGATGAGCTGGCCCATTCCTCCTGCTACTCCCCTTTCCCCACTTGAGACCAGCAGCAGCCAAAGGCCCTGGGCTCCTACTGCGAAGCAGCTGGGGTATTTGGGAAGGAAGGAGCAATGTGCTGCATCCTTCTACCTCCAGCACGCCAAGCAGCAAGGAATGCTCTGCTGTGGTGCTCTGATATTTCCCAGTTGCCGAAAGGGCTCTGTCCCATCCCAGGATGTTATGGGGGTGGCTGTCAGGTGCTGTCACCCACAGCCCCACAAAAACCCCAGCTTCTTGGGGTCTGGGGTCTTTGCAGAGGGCATAGAGAGCCCACGTCTGAACATGTTGCTGGCAGGATTAAAGGTGTAGATTGGATGCCTGAGGCTGCTTCTTGTCTTTTTGGATATAGAGGAAGGGCAAGAGCAGGAGGAGCATCCCCAGCCTTCTCCCTTTGGACTTTTGGGATGGTGGAGGGAGGGGGTTGGGCACGAAAGGGCCTGGGTCTCAGGGCTCCTTTGTAACCCTGTGCTGCCCTTGCTGACCACGCTTCCCCCAAAACATGCGGCCCCAACAGCTGCCAGAGAGGATGGAGGGACCTGTATGTGCTTCACACATGGGGCATCCTCACCTCCCCCCTCTCTGCAGGCAGGGCTGGGCAAGGGCTGGGGCTGCTGAGGGGCTCCAACCCAAGGGACCTGTCAGGGGTAGATGCCCCAAAGAAGTCTGGGCTTTGGCTGAAAATGTTTCAAATGTCCCAGTGCTGGCAGAGTTGGATGGGGAGGCCTGGCTAGGCAGGACCGTCTCAATGTTCGGCATCACCCACAGGGCCACCAGCTCACACTGGTTTCTGACCCCAGGACAGGGCTTTCAGCATCCTCATGTGTAAAGATCAGCTCATGCTGCTGCAAAATTCAGGGTCAAGTTGCTCTCGGCTACAAGAGACCAAACCTCAGGCTCTGGGTGCTGCTCCCTATCCAGCCATGCACACACAGGGGTGCAGGGCTGTGGGGAACCTCGTCCTGCTCCCAAGCCCAAACTGCCAAGCTCCAAGGCAGCTCCTGTCCAGGCTCTGGCTTGCCATGTCCTTGTCACTTGCTTCCCATCCTGTGTCCCCTCCAGGTTTCTCTGATGGTTTGTGATGGGGTTGTGTCTGATGGTGGGATGTCTGCTCACATCCCAGAGGAGAGGCCACGTCACTCAGGCTTCTTGACTGGCTCCTCAGATCATGCAGCCCTGCAGGGCTGCTCAGCCATTGCACTCTCCTGCTTTTCTTGGGAAAGTCACCCTGAAAGTCAATCTCCATGCTCCTGCAGTGTCCAGTGCGGCCACAATGCCCCGGGCAGCCAACGCTGCAGCTGGAGATGTTGTAAATCAGGGGGAAGAGGCTTTAACTGTCACCGCTCCAAGGCATGGAGGGTATTTTTAGCAGCTTTGCTCTGCAGGCTTGTGGTAGCATTGCCCAGGGTGCCTGCACCACACTTGTCGCTCCCAGAGACAATGGGGCAGGGGGTGTGGACACACATCCGAGCATGCACTGTGTGCCAGGGGGCTGGCTGGGACATCGAGGACTGTGTTGATGGTGGCAGGGGACACTGGAAAATGTTCAGCAGAAAATCCCACTCCAGGAGGACATTCTGGTGTCCTTCAGACATGGTGTAACACCAGCACGGGTGCTGAGCTTGTAGGCACCCAGCCCAGGGACCCTCACATTCTTTAACCATGTGCCCTTCTTGCAGCCACCCTTAATACAAGAAATCAAGATCCCGCCTTTAACAGCAGCTGAGCAGGTGCTTGGGAAGATTAAAAAGCCCAGTGCAAGTGAAAGGAAACCCTAGCCCCAGCCAGACCCTCTCCATCCCCTCTGAAAATGGCCAAGCCTGCCCATGGCCCTCAGTGTGCCACAGCATTCACAAACCCCTCTGCCAGGGGAGTCCTGCCTAGCCCTGCACCACTCCTCAGTGACAAATGTCCCTGGTGTTTTGCAGCATCTCCTGCTGAGCCTGTGCTCTTGATGCTGCTGTTCCCCATGTCCTTCAGCCCTGGTGGGAAAACCATCCGCACGGACCATGTGCTGCCACAGAGGGGGAGCCAGTCTCTGCAGCTTGGGGCTGCTGGCTTTGCTTCTCCCCAGGCTCCTGGGAAGCATGATAGCAAGGTGGGGCGTGACAAGGAGGGCGCAGAAAATCACCAGGAGAAGTGGCTGGCCACCTTCAAGAGCAAGGACTGCTAACATCCCCAGCTCACAGCCGATGGGATGGGGACAAGGACACCAGGAAGGTCCCTGTTTCTGTTCACGGTGCTGTTACAGATCATCTGCACAACTCTGGAAGAGATGGAGAGCACCAGTCTCCCCCTCTGCTGACCACAACCCAGCTCTGAGGGCCTCATAAATGGAAAGCATCAATATTTGATGGATCACGTCAGCTGTTTTTCTCTCAAGGTGAAGGAGAGCAGACCCCTATGTCTGCCTTGCCTGCGTCTGCACGGTGCTGGGACATCACAGAGGGCCAGTGTCATGTTGCTGCATGCCAGAGGACACTTCCCTCCCCACAAAAAGCACCACCTCAACTCATAGAGACTCGCCGGCTACCCCATCCATCCAGGTGGGATGCAGCAAGGGGGCTGTGATGGGGTACAGGACCACCAGCCCAGCTGCAAACCTCTCCTCCCTGCCCCGCAGGCATGGGGCACAAAGAAAGCCTTGTGTCCTGTGATGGCTACTACCCGAGGAGATGAGTCTGGGGAAACCCTGCAGTATCTGTCTCTGATGGCAAATAGTTTTGCCTAAATTGGTCATGGGGCTCGGTTTCAGGAGAAGCCAAATGCACCGCTTCGTCGCGATGCCATTTTGGCAGAAACGTAGGCTTTTTTGTGCATTAGGTTGTTCCCCTTAAAATAGCTGTTTGGAGTTTATTCTTCGGATCCCTTTTCATCAAAACAATAAAGAAAGAAAGGGAGGGCAATTAAGCTGGAGTTAAAGTCTGCTGGTGCATCGCCAGCATTATCACCCTGTATCAGAGGAGGGAGGCGGAGGGGCTTGGGGCTTTAATCAGCATCTGACTGGCAAAGTCGATATTCGGCATCATCCTGGTAGTGATGCTCCTTCTGCCAGCCAAAGCACAGCCTGGTCCTGAACACCCAAGGCTGGACAGATGCAGCTTCCATCCTTCAAATGTGCTGTTTGAGCCCCAGAAGTGGTTCTAGAGGAGTCACAGGGGGGCAGCTGGAGGACAGGGGTACCGTGTCTTTCTTCACATCCAGCTCTCGTCTGCTGGATGTACAGCAAAAGGAGCTGCCTGCAACGTGACAATTCACAGGGCTGGGGAGCCAGCAGCAGTGCAGGCAGGGCTGCATCAGGCAGTGCACAGCACAAGGCACACGGGGCAAAGCCACATGGATGATGGAGCAGATGGAGGATGCAGGTTTTGGGAGGAGATGAAGAAGCCGCTGTGGCAGCTGCTGGCGCTGGAAGCGGAGTCACCCACAGCTGGGGAGGGGGGCTCCTGCCGATGGGAGGACCCTGTGGTGTCCAAGCCTGCCTTGGGGAGTCAGAGTGGAAGGGACGGAGCAAGGCTGGGAGGGTGGCAAGGTCTCTTGCAGACTCAGTGGGACAAGGCTGGCCAGATCCAGCAGATTAGCCAGGATATAGCTTTGCCATGTTCATTTGCAAGGGTTGCTGTGAAACAGAAACCTGCTCTGAAAAAGATAATAATTAAGAAGTAAAATCTCTGCAGAGTATCATATGTCTGTAGGACCCCAAAGCCAGAGAAAAGGAGCACAGAGTTCCCACAGATGCTGTTGTCACTTGGTCCCTTCCTCATCTACAGCCCCAAGCCCCCCACCAAGACTGACCTCCCTGCTCAGGACCCAGTGTAGATGCTCACATGGATCCATGAGATGCATCACCTGCAAGAAAGGTATTTTATCTGCAAGGATGAACATAGAGGGAGATGAAACCTCCAGGCACTGAGAGGAAATAACTTTTTTTTAAGAAAGCTGGTTTCCTTGTCCCCAGACACCAAAACTCTCCCAATAGAGAGGGGCACCTCTCACGGTAACGAGTCCATGCAGCATCAAGGTGCTGCCAGCCTGCATCACCAGCAGCAGGAGACCCATGGCAGGCTTGATTGCTCACAGGCAGGATGCTCGCTACCTGCTGGGAGCTGCCTTTGTGCATTTATTTGTCTAATTAGATAGGAAAACACAAAATAATAGCAAAAACGAGGGCATGCTAAGAAAAGGTGGATTAGAAAAGCCGATAATGAAATACTCAGGGAGGGCGGGCAGGAGATTGGCCACAAACAGTCCCTCCAAGACAAGCTATGGACCTGTGGTCCTTTTTCCATCAGGGAAGCACCTTAAAGCAACATTTTCAAGGGGAAGGAGAGATGGTGAGACCAGTGGTGGGACAGAGCCTGGCATCTGCCTCTTGAGCCTCACTGGGCTCATCCCCCAGCAGAGATCCAGCCGTATGTCTGTCTGCACCAGCTCTGCAAAGAGGACACCCCCAAGGACCAGGGGGAATGGTCTTGTCCAGGCAGCTGGGAAGCCCCCATGTAGCCAAAGAGCATCTTGCTCCATCCCTGCAGCTACCCCACTGAGGACCTCACTGCTGTCACAAGGCTGGGATGGAGCCTGAGCCCATCAGGGCTTGTTAGCGCTGGCACAGCCCATCCCTGGCCCCTGGACTCCTCTCTGCTGGTCTCAGAGGGGTTTGTAACCACGGCAGCGTGCACCACCCCAGTAACAAGCTGGGCTGGGACAGCTCAGGGTCCCCATCACCTCTGGGGACCATGACCCCAGGGCTGTGGGATGTGTGCTGGTGCATGTTGGGTTGGGTTGTGTGCATTGCCTGGGGAAGCAGCAGTTTCAGGAACACGCTGTTCCCTTCCTCCCCTCGCTTGTCAGAGTTTATTTTTGCTCTCCGGTGAAAATTGGATTTTCTCTGATTTCATTCCTCTGCTGTCATATCAGGCGCTTGTGGCTTTCATGCCTCTCTCTGCTCCCCGCTATTCTGTTCTTGCTTCAAACAGCTCTTGGTGTGACAGCTGAGCACTTGGACGTCTTCATGTCTTCTATTCCCCTGCACTCCATGGCCAGTGCAGATGCTCTGGGGTCCCACATCAGTTCACCAGTGCCTTTGCTCTGACTGCTTCCAGAAAATACAACCTACAACAGCAGTCAGGTGGAATGGGAATTGCTTCAGGGTAGAGAAGAGACAGTGCCAGGGAGATCTGACCCTGCTTTTCAAATGCAAATCGGAAGGGACTATCCTGTCTCCCGGTGTCCTGGTGTCCAGAAGAAAAGCCCAGGCTCAAAATGCAGTGAAGGAAGTGAAAGTTAAGGAAAACCTTTCTAGAAAAAAGCACACTGCTGGTCTGAAACATCCAAAGTCAATGAAGGGAGAGTTTCAAAAACAGGTTAACAAGGATGCATCAGGGAATGCTCAGAACAAGCAGGCTTTGCCTGGGGGCAGAAGATGCCAGTTTTATATCCTCTCTTACTCCACAGACCACTTATCCCCCTTGGAAGCAGAATCCCAAGCTCCACGGGCTGCTGATGTGTTGGGGCCTGACAGCAGCTCACAAGCCAACAAAAGTTCAGCTGAGTGCAGACTGAGCCTTGCTCCCTGCCCTCTGCCTGCCCCCTCCTTGCTCAAGGGCATGTGGCATTAGCTCTGGGCTTGGGTGATTGCTTGGGTCACTCTTTTGCAGCCATTGCTTGGGCTACTCCCACCATCTTGCACAGTCTGGTGACCACCAGTGGCGTTGCAGTGGGCTACGCTACCTCTTGGAGACCCAGCCTGATCTTCCTCAGCATCACATGTAGGCTCACTAACCAGTTACACCAGCACCCAGCTATAGGCTGAACTTGCAAGTACAGCCCTCATACAAGAGACAGTTCTCCCAACCCCTCACTCACTCTGCTCTGCTCAAACCCACCTCTGGGTTGGGTTTGCTTGCAGATGTCCCACGTGGATGGACCCAATGTGCCCTATTCCAGTGCCTGGTGTTCCTCATAAAGGTATTTCCTGGGAAAGTCCAATCCTGCAGGCCATGTCTTGAGCTTGGCAACTTCTCGGCATGGTATCCTCCACACCTAGCTTCACACATCTCCACTGAAGCTTCTCACCCTCCCACCTATTGCTAGTCCCAGGAGAAAAGCAGGAATTCCTAGGTGCAATGAGATAATCTTGTGCCTTGATGAACTAAGATGAGCTGCTCTTTGGAAATGCCTTTTGAGCAGAAGGAGAGTGTGAACAACCCTCTTGTGATGTTATGGACTCAAGCCAGTCGCCCAAGCATAGGTGGCCAGATCCATCTGAAGTACTCACAGGACCTGGGAGGGTGTGCAAGACATTCTGATGGGCTGGCAAAAGATTCATGGGAGATCCATGGCTTTCTGGGCTAGCAGATGTGACCTGAGGGCACTGCAAATGGCACTAGACTTGTGGACATCTGGATCACAATCTGGGATCATCAAATACCTATTTTAGTCTGAAAATGTTCCCTTGATTCTCCAGCTCCCATTTCAGAGATAGGCAGGATGTTCTGCGGAACAACCACTGCCTTCATCCTCAAGTGCTCAAAACCAGACAGCAGAAAGAGCAAAAAGACTCTGAAAAACGGGTCCTCTTTGGACTTCCCCATGTGGGCACTGCTGAGCCCGTGCCACCTCCAGCTCACCTTGGCCTTGCTCAGAGCTACGTGGCCCACAGACCTGGAGCAAAGCCACAGAGATGAGTGCATCCCTCATCCTATTTCACCAGGCATCATAGTTTGCATTTTAACTCGGTTTTGCTCCTCTGGCCTCCCGGCAAGCAGCCTCTAGCTGTAGCCTATGATTCATGCCACATCACTGAATAATCCCTCTCTTCTTCCTTCCCCCCCTCCCCCTTTTTTTAAAGGAGAACCCCCCAGTGTTTACGTATCCTCTTGGCAGACTGTGGGTCCCAGTCTCAGACCTCAGCAGGACAGGTCAATTATCGATTTCAATTCCATAGTTCCCCAGGGCGCCTGTGCCCATGACTCACCTGTGATGACTCTTGCTCTTTTGCTGCTCAGAATACAAATGCCAGAAGTGTCCCAGGTGCCACAGGAGCCTGTGTCTGGTTTTTGGCTGGAGTTACTCAGCTTGTGCATGACTTTCCCTTGGTGCCTGCAAGAGGCGAGGTGTCCCTATCTTCCCAGCCCAACAACCGTCCCCTTCTCTCTGTTCTTTCCCAGGCTTTTTTGTGCAATCCTTGGCTGCCTGAGTGAGGATGAACCACTGCCAACTGCGTGGACCGATGCCTAGTTTCAGGCCAGCTGGAAGGGAGACGAATTGGGGCTTTGCCCTTCATATCTGTGCAAAGTTAAATACCCGGTGTTGGCAGATGCCAGTGTTTGATGGCATGAACCACAGCAACCAGAAGCTGCTGTGATCCCAGCAAGGACTCTCACATAGCCAGGGTGGGAGAATGGACGTGATCTGTTTCACAGCATCCCATGGATGAGCCATCTAGATTACTGAACTGGACACAGGAAGGGGCTGGATCCAGCTCTGCCTGTGGCCGTGGTGCTGGGACACAGCCTGGATGCAAGGCGGTGGGTGGCCTGTCTGGTGCAGAGACAGCACTGGGGCAGCCCTCAGCTGGAAACAAGAGAACAGAGATTTCATTAGAGCAGCTCCATCCTTTGATCCTTCCCAGCAGCTGTGGGGACCTGGTGGTCCCGAAGGTCAAACCATGGCCAAGAACTGGCTGATCCTAGAAGAGATGATGCCTTCTGGCTCCAGCACTGACTAGAGATATTGGTGCCCAGAGGATATCTCCTGTGATATTGGTTTCTCCCCTGCTTCGTGCCATGGTCCTGCTCCCAACAGTTGCCCATGCCACGTGCAGCTCCAGAGACTGAGAGAACCTATGCCCTCTAGCAGCCTGGGCATACTCATCCTTCAGGAAAAAAAGTCCTTTTAGGAAAACCCAAAAGGGAGCCTGAGCAATGGTCCCAGAGCGATGGCCCCTGCTCCAGCTCCAGGTAGGGGATGATTTCAGCTCAGCCCCTGGGTCAGCTGTCTCCCCATAGGACTTCCTCGGGCATCTGTGGTGAAAGAGAAGGACTTCTGCCCTGTGAAACCACCACCTGGGCTTCCCTCATTCACAGGGGCTCTCCAGGCCCCATTGCACTTCCTTTCCTCCTGGGATTTCCCTCTCCTCTGCAGAACATCCCATGCTCAGATGCTCCCATCAGCAGAGGTTTCATCTTTCCATCACCAGGGCTCTTCCCAGCCCTGACAGCACCCATCCCAACCCTGACAGCACCCATCCCATGCATTTTCCTCCAGAAAGTCCCTTATGGAAGTCATCCAGGGTCAGAGACAAACTGCCAGGATGAGGGCTTTGTTGAGAAAACTATAGGGAGCTGAAATCCCAAGTTGTCCTGACAGCAAACAAAACGATTTGAGAAGTTAAGATTAAAATCCTCCACTCTGCAAGCAGCACGATGCATCTCACTGCTGGGTTTTAGGAAGAGGCTACAGCCTCCTCCTCCGCACTTCCCCAGCAATGGTGGGTCAGGGTGGGCTTCGCTCTTACAGCTGCTCTCCCTGGTATCATAGAACCACCGAATGGTTTGGTTTAGAAGAGACCTTAAAGACCATCTAGTACCACCCACCCCACTACGGACAGGACACCTTCCACTAGACCAGGTTGGTCCAAGACCCATCCAGACTGGCCTTGAGCACTGCCAGGGATGGGGCATCTCCTGGGAGGTCAAAGAAATCCCACTGGTGGGATCTCTGCTTCCCCATGGATAACCAGGAGGGGCTTGGCTGTAAGGAGCCATCCCATTTTCATGGTACTGCCTTATATGCCAACCCTCCTTCATTTCTCTTCTATCCTGTCCCCTTGTTGCTCTTCGCTTCATAAGGGAGCAGTAGTGTGACCAGGATGATGCTCCTTTTCCACACTGTGGCCAGGGAGCAGCTAGAGGTGATCTTGCTTGGCTCACAGGGGTTTGTAGGGTTTCAGGATAGCAAAGGAGGGCCTCTCACATCTTTCCATCTGCCAGTGACCAGCAAAGACCAACCCAGGATGCAGGAGGGGTCCCACGTGCCTTCACTGTCCTCGTGGCAAAACAACATCTCCAGCCTACCCAAACCAGCCTTCCTCTACACACTCTCATTAGGCTGTGTCCACCCCTGGGCATCCACAGCAGTCCCAGTCAGAGCCAGCACCACGGGTATGGCTGGGGTCTGGCACGGCGTGACCGTTCACTGCTTATATCCTTCCCGTACGTAACCCAGGACTTTTCCCAAAGCATAGAGATCTTTCCCAAAGCACCAGATCAGCGCCAGCAGTGACTCCTGAGACGAGCTGGGCTCCCAGCAGGTGATGAAAGCCTGTGCACTGTGCACTTGGCAGGGGAACAGGAGGTTGGCAGCACCTCGCAGCTTGGCTCAACCTCAGCCAGCTAAACAGCCCTGTTGTTATTGCAGCTTGCTGCACTTTGCGTAAACCTGGCATAGCCCTGGAGAAATCTTCCTGACATGGGGAGGCAGAGGGACTTGCAGACATGAGGGAAGACCCCAGAACACTCCAAGGTTGCTGTACCTCACTGAATCCCGCCTATTTTGGGGTACTGCTGCTATGTTAGAGGTTCAGGGAGGAGAAGGGAGAAGATGCTGCTCTGGAGTGCGTGTGCAGCCCTTGAATGATGCTGGGAGCACAGGGCTGAGGGGGTACAGTGGGTGCTCCCACCCAGAGCAGGCACAAGGGATGGCAGTCCATCTGGAGCCAAGCTCTGGGGGTACAACTACAGCAGGGCATATACCCCAGCCAAACCCAGGCAATGCCTCCTGTTCATCCACCCCAGGAGGTGCCCAGCTCCATCCCACCCTGGAGCAGGGCAGAGCACGCCGGGGTGGGTTGCATGAGCTGGTGCAGTGTGTAGGGCAGCTTCAGGTGGGCACTCAGGGATGGGGGACAGGACATACCACCGTTTATGTCATGAGCACATGAGCAAAAGTGATGTCATCACAGCTACACTTGTAGTGCGCTGTGTGGGTGTGTCTGAAGCCCGTGCCCGCATTAGCTGCACACACAGGGACCATGGTTCAGGCACATGGGGTGTGCATGGGCACGAGCTGGGCACCAGCTTCTCCCAGATGCTGGCAGTGGGAAACAAGAAGCATCCCTGAGGGATACTGCTCTGCAAGAGGTAGCCCAAGCCTTGCCAGTCCTCCTGTGTTCCTTTTCTGGCTGTGCATGTGGCATGGCAAGATACAGTGCTCATGCTTTCAGACTGAGGAATCCAGATATGGTGTTTTGCTCCTGAAAAGCATGCTGTGTTTTGGGCTTGGAAGCCTGCTTCCAGACAGCCTGTGATGCCACAAAAGTGAAAACAAGCCACCCCTACACCAGCGTTATCGGCCGCTTGCAAAGCTCTCCCTTGGCGTGTTTCTGAGTGCAAGGTTGTTGCCTTTGTGTGTCACTTAAAATCAGAACAAATGCTGAGGTTTTGTTGTTTTGACTGCCTCGCTCTATATTTACATTGCTTTTAGTTTATTAGCATTCTTAGTTCTGTCTTTTTGTGACAGCAAAAAAAAGTATGTACTTCAAATGAATCACAACAGGCGTTTGGGAAAGTTTTCTGGTGGCTTCCAGTTTTCTATCGGTTTGATCTCGTGTCTCGGCCCGTCAAAGTGTGTGCTCTTAAAAAAGCACTCACGAAAGAGAATTCTTCTGCTCGCCAGCCCTGCCAGAGCTCAGGACGTGAAAAAGCTTCAGATCAGCTCTGACAAGTCCTCCCTCGCCCCATTTTAAGCTGAATAACTTAGGTTTGCTTGATCTAGTTAAATAATGATAGTCTTGCTGTTTCTGTAGCCAGCTCAAAGTTTTACGTCTATTTGAAGTCCAGCAACTTGTCTCCCACCATCATCTAGAGTGAGATATCAGAATCTTGGAGCGTGGTTCATCTCAGCCTGGTTTAAACACCATGCAAAGGATGTGCTGAATCACTGAGCTCCTCTTGATTGACATGGGTTTGGGAGCTCTCCAGGAGGGCAATTACCTCCTGGAGAAGGGAAGATCAAAGTAACTGCAAGCAGGGTCCACTCTTCCTGGCACCATTGGATCCAGAAGACAACATCTGTCCAGGGCCTCCTTGTTCTTGCAGGACCTGGGCTGGGATGATTCACGGTGTCCAGAGGGCTGGGGTCAGCAGAGCATCTCCATGATTTATCAGCAGGGTTCATAAATGAATGCTGAAGCGTGCAAGCTTGAGCCAGGAAAAACGTTTTGCACATCAAACTATTAAAAGAACAGTTTATTACATCTCTGTACTCCTCACCCATGTGGCCACCTTACCCCAGAGTGGGACTGAGCAGCCTTGACAAAACCCTCTGCCCATAAAAGCATCACTGCAGAAGCTAGACCAGCACAGCTGGGCTGGAGCAGGGGGTGGTGGGGTGGATTTGCCCTGGAAAACCCTGCAAGCAGAGCTCTGCATTTCATCCAGGCCAGCTCTGCTCTCTCTTCCCTGGGGAAGAGTTTGGGGAGAGCTCAGATCCCATGTGCTTTGGCACAGAATCTACCCAGGAGCAGGCAGGGATGGGGTCTGGCAGCATCCTGCAAAGATATTCCTAGCAGGGACCCAGGGCTCTTTTTTTGTGAGATTTGCTGTGTGTGAGCATGGAGGATTTGAGAATTTTTCTGACAGACCTGCTGCTAATTCCCATCCTCCTTCCCTCTGAGGTTTCCCCTGTGCTAAAGAAGGTCAACACTTCCCTGATGATGGTTGCCAGCTTCCCAGAGAACCCAAGGCAGAGCCTGTTTGCATGGCAGGGTTATTACCTGCACTTCACAGAACTGGGAGCAGGACTGGCCTCCCTGGTTCCTGCTCCTGCCACACCACTGGGAACCAGCTAATTCCCTGTGTGAGACCCTGAAAAGGACCTAAACAGGGTCTGAAGAACAGCTGGGATGAAAACCCTTTCCCAAGATTTCCACACCATGTGGGTATTTCTGCCTGTGTTTTGGGACATCCATAAACTCCTGAGGCTGGAAGTGTCCAGACGGGTTGGGCTGTTCCGCTTCTGTCCTAATCTGGGGCTCCCTGTTCTCCTGGAGACCCCTGTTCTCCATGAACGGAGACAGAATCCTGGGCCAGGTGAATTTTTGATCCTGCCCAGTGCTGCTGTCAGGAAGCTTTTCCTTTCTGGTGACTTTTAAATGTCCATCATTAGGCTTCAGGGTTAACAGGTTGCCTCTTCAGCCGAGGCAGCTGCAGGCACTGCCACAACATGGAAGTCTGAGTCTTCTCTCAGCAGATGGGGGTGGCTGGTTTGGGGAATCAGCATGCCTGGCAGTTTGGGGTCTGTTATGAAAACCTTGCTGCTTCTTCAAGGTAGCTGCTGGTTTCATCCGCGTGTTATTCCCAGTGCTTGGAAAGAAGAAATCCAGGCCCCAGTTTACCCAGAGTGATACTTCCCTCCGCTGGTGCCGAGATCTGCTGGCCATGGCCCAAGGGCTGGCACGCTCTGCCAGCCTCCAGCCCTCCAGGCAAAGAGCTCTGAGCTCAGCTGGGGCTCTGCGAACCCACCGGGTGCTGGGTGCTTGGGTGCTGCTGCTCACCAGGGCTCGGGGAGAAGCTGGACTGAATGGGAAAAGCAAGGCCGGGGGGGGGAATAAATCAATATCCTCAGAAATGAAAAAACAACCCTGCTCCTCTCGCTGAGCCCTGGATCAGACCTCCATGTTCCTGATGGGTGAATAACTTACAGCAAGACGATGTATTTATAGCATCTAGCTCATGAGTTTTTAATTAAAATTCCATTTTCTTTTGCTCCAGATGGCACGAACAACCGTTTTGGTGTTTTCATTGGGTTTTTAAGGGATCACGCGGCTCTTGCCAGGCCGGGTCTGTTTTGGGGCTGCAGGGAGGGAGTGTTTTGGGGGAACGGGGGGTCCTCGTGCCCTGCACAGCACAGTGGCTGCCTTGCTGGTTTTGCTGGGGCAGAGGGGAAGGTGGCTCGCTCCCCACTCACCTCTGCAGACAAGTGTCAGGTCCCCAGGGACTGCATCCATCCAGCCGCTGTGGCGGGGAGAGCAGCTCACAGGGCAGGAACAGCTTCACGTCAGAAAAAATCAGATCAGGAAACCAAGCCATTTACCGGAGCTAAATCAAGCTGGCTGGAGAGGCTGATGATGCATTAGGGAGCAGCAATGCCAGCGAGGCCAGGACAGGTGCGTGCTGCTGGAGCACGCTGCTGCCCCAGGGCCCCCCACCACCCCCACCACGATGCCCAGCAGGGATGTAGTCAGTGATCTGCACAGCCACTTTCCAGTTTTATGCTGTCCAGGAAGACACCTCCTTCACCCACCTGTGCCTGCAGCACCCGATGATCCCGGGGAGCCTGGAGCAACTTCCTGGGGTCTGTCAAGCCCCTCTCCAAAACCTGGGGATGATGGGCTGCTTAAGGACACTCCCTGGGAAATAACCTGCCAAAATAATGAGCTGGTGCAGTAAATTTCCCCCTTCACAGAGCTGGTGCTGCTGGGCTGGAGGAAGGGCAACGCCAGGAACACCCAAACCCAGCAGCACAGGGATGTGTTGAGAGGAGAAGACCAAGTTCAGGTCCTTGCTTTAGGTGTCCTTCTTGCAGGAGCCCTTCCCGCAGTCTGCACCACCCATCAGATCCCTGCTTTCTGAGCCCCTTTCAGATGCATGTGGAGAGCTCAGGATCACTGGTATGGGAGAAGCCCCAGCCCCAGCCCAAACCAGGTTAGGAAGCACCAAAAGGACTTTGCATCTTCTTTCTGCTGCATGACGACTTTCTGCATGAATGATGGAGACGTATCGTGGAAACCTTCCGGCTCAGTGGCCCTATAAAGATATCCAAGCCCTGTATTTTGTTAGCAAACACACACAGTCATACACCATGGAGCACAGGAGCTGCCACAGCTCCTGGGACCTCCATGTAAACCTGAGCAGCAGGAATGGGCAAAAACACAGCAGAAGCTCTGCAGATGATGGAGTGGAGCTGTACAGCCTGTACCTGCCTTGTGGAATGAAACAGCACCCGGTGAGGTGCAAGGTGCAGGAGCCTGAATCCCATGGCCCTATCTAGCTTCAGAGCCTAAGGTCCCCTGCAGGATACTCTCAGGTTATGTCAGTGGTCAAAGGACCCAAGGAAGAAAGCAAAGGAAACACAAGGAAGTCAGAGCCAAGGTCAGTGTTAGGCCTGGGCTGGGCAGGAGGGGCAGAGCAGGGCAGACTGCAGGATCTGGCAGTCTTGGCACCCAAAGAGCGGTACCAGCCTGTTGCAAGGGCCTGGCCCTGTCACTTCCACAGGTTCATTTCAGTGCTGCTGATCGGAGGCGGACAAGGGACCATCTTTCTGCCCTGGGGTCACAGAGAAGCCTTGGCTATTGCTCTACCTGGAAAAACCCTCCCATTCCATTCCATCCCACCCCATGCTATCCCAATCCATCCCATCCCATGCTATCTCATCCCATCCCATCCCATCCCACCCCAACACATCCCCTGCCAGCTCATCCCATCCGAACACAACCCAGCCCAGCCCAAAACATCCCACCGGATCCCATCCCACCCCACTCCACCCCTCCCCAAAGGCTGTTGCTCTGCCAGCCCTCCCAGCCTCTGGTCTGCAGACAAAGGTGGCTCACAGGAGGTTCTCTGGACGTCCAGCTGCAGGAAAGGCAGGGTGGTACCCAGGCCACACAGTGTGACCTGTCCCAGCAGTGCCAGTCCCTGTGCAGGAGCCCCAGGGATGCCAGTGCCCCCACCTGCCCAGGCTGCCGTGGCAGAGTAAGACAGGGGGACATCTGTATGGACAGCGTGCCCTGGGAGACCCAGGCCAAGCAACCACCACCATGATGTCCTTTGCACTGGGCAGTCCCCAGAACAAACCTGTTTCCCTGAGTCCCACTTGCAGAGCTCCTGTCCCAGCCCCTTAGTCCATCTCCCAGGATGGGGTGGGAGCTGGTCCCAGAGGCATTGCTCCGCTTTCCTCCTGAGACATGAGGATGGAGAACCTGAGTGCTTTCCCCTCCCAGCCCCCAAAACTGTCTCTCAGAGCAGTGATGTAAAGTGAATTTCCACACAGTCTGCCCAAAGGTGGTGGCGGGGACAGCTGGAGCAGCACAAACCCCTGTTGCGGGCAAGGAGGAGAGTGCTGCCCGCAGGAGCCTCAGCAGCCCCCCCCCTTCCCGCAGGACTCGGTGTCTGGCTGTCAGGGCAGAAATGCATTAGGATCCTGCAAAGACAAAATAAAAAGCCTTTTGGGAGTGACTCGGCAGCACAGCCAGAAGAGAGACAGCACAGTTTGCTTTTTAGGAGGTCTTTTTGCTTTTTTTTTTTTATTATTATTTTATTTTATTTTTGGCAGCTGCAATGGCAGCAGAGAGGGAGTAAATGACCTTGCCTGAGCCCGGATGCATTTGTGGCTTTCAAGAAGCAGAAGTGGCCGGAGTTTGAGTGTCTGTGCTGCAGAGGGCATGAGTCACAGCCAGGCAGCGGGGCTGCAGAAGGGAGGGAAGGGGAGAGGGAAATGCTGCAAACCCGGCTGGGTGCTGGGCTGGGGGAGCAGGATACCAGGATGGAAGAGTGGGGCGCTGGGACAGAGGAGCAAGGAGCTAGGATGGAGGAGCAGAGATAGAGGACCAGGGTGCTGGAATGGAGGAGCAGGGTGCTGGAACAGAGGAGCACAGTGCTGGGATGGAGGAGCAGGGTGCTAGGATGGAGGAGCACAGTGCTGGGATGGAGGAGCAGGGTGCTGGGATGGAGGAGCACGGTGCTGGGATGGAGGAGCAGAGTTGGAAGAGCAGAACGCAGGGATGGAGCAGCATGGGTGCAGAGGTGGAGTGGCAGGACACTGGGATGGAATAGCAGGGATGAAAAGCAAGGAGCTGGGATGAAGAACCAGGGTGCTTGGATGGAGGAGCGGCTGTTAGGGCAATCCAAGGGCCCACTGCATGAGCCCTCATCAGTTTGATGCCAGAAATGAAGATACCTGCTCACATCATGCTTTTTCTCACTCCAGGCAGAGGGAGTCAAGCAGAGCTCATCTCTGCTTCCCTTCCTCAGCCCCCTTTTAACACCATCCTTTCGCTCTCAGCAGGAGCTGGAGTGACTGGAAGGGGCAGTGACCTGGGAAAGGGTCCAGCACCTCTCTCCTCTCACAGGAATGCTCTCCTTTCCCATCTTCTCTGGAAGCAGAGAGCTCAGTCCCTTTCCAGAACCAGACCTCACCCTCCCAGGATCTTCAGTCCTGGGTCTGGCAGCAGGAGGGTGCTTCAACTCCCTGCTTGCACTTGGCAGCAGGCTCGAACCCCTTTGCCCACTGGCAGGGCAGTGGGGTGGGATTCGATCTGCCCTGCCTGTGCCTCCTGGATGAGCCCCAGTGCAGCCCTGGGGGACGGAGAGCCACGGCAGACAAACTGTGCATCTTCTGCAAGAGGTGTCTGGCTGGGGTCCCCAGTCTGGGGCTGAATCAGGCATCTGAGCTGCTTTTCCATGTCTGGAGAGGTCCCAGAGCAGGAGAGAAGCTGTGGCAGCTGAGTGATGACCAGGGATGCTCCTGGGGCTCAGCTCAGGGGCTCAGCAGGGAGCATTTTGGGGAGTAAGGAGATGCCGGTTGCTCCCCAGAAGGAGAAGTTGCCTCTGCCTTTTCCCCAGCCCACCCAGGGCTGCGGTGGTGGGTGATGCAGCAGCTCCCAGCAACAGCTTGTGTTGCACCCTGTTTGCTTACACCTCGCAGCTCCAGCTGGCAAAGAGCAGAGCTTGTGCTGGGAAAGCAGCAGCACCCTGCCAGCCACAGCACCCTGTGAGCCACAGCATCCCACGAGCTACAGCACCCCTTGAGCTACAGCACCCTGTGAGCCACAGCCCCCCATGAGCCTCAGCACCCCTTGAGCTACAGCACCCTGCCAGCCACAGCACCCCATGAGCTACTGCACTCCGTGAGCCATAGCATCCTGTGTGCTGCAGCACCCCATGAGCCACAGCACTGGTAAGCAGGAACTTGCAAAGCTCCTGTAAATTATCACTCCAGCTCTAATTTCCAGATGCAAAGAGAAGTCAGAGGGTGATGTGGCTCCCTCTGGACACCTGGGTACCCCTATCACCTGCCTGGAGGCCACAGCGAGGGGAAGCGGATAGCCAGCCTTCCCCCCTCCCCAGGCTGCTCTGTGCACTGGGGTGTCTCTCTTCCTGCAGAAATTCTCCCAAACCTGCAAGAAAACTTTCCCCAAAGTATTTGTGCTTTTTCTGGATGGGGAACCACCCTGCCTTTGGCACAACCTGTTGCTGAAGCACACGTACATTTGAAAGAGCCACAGGTCTAGGAAGCATGCTGCTGGGGGCAGAGAAATCACATCTCTGCCTCCTGAGTGATTATTGTTTCAGCTTTTTGCACACTTCACCTCCTGGAAAAATCTTTGGGGTTTCCTCCTTTTGCTTTCACTGGGTGCAAAACTAGATGCAAGCTGCCTTCTGGACGAGCTCGGTGTGCCTCTGCCCCATGGGGCAAGTGTGCCCTGGCTGCTGAGCCCCACCAGGCTGGCTCCCCGCTCCCTCCTCTCCTTTCTCCCTCTCCCCCCTCTGCCCTTTCTCGCCTACACAACTTGAAAACCAAACAGAAAAGTTCCACTGGGAGGAGAAGAACACAATTGGGAGCCCAGGAGGGCAATTGTCACCTCCTGGCACAGGGGGAATGTCCCCTGGGAAGCTGCCACTGAAAGTTAATTTAGCGTGACCATGGAGCATCCTCCCTCTCTATGCCCTGCATCAGAGCAGCAGGGGCGGTGACATTAAATAATTCCCGTCACCGTGAGCCCTTTCAGCACCACCTCACTGGGGCAGGATTATTCCCTCTGCTACTCCTGCATTTGGACAGGAGGGCAGAGCCAGGGGCAGGATGCTGCAGTAGGACACCAACCCCCCCCGGGGACTGCAGGGACCCGGGTGTCCTGCTGCAGTGACACATGTCACTGCTTGCTGGCAGTTGATTGAGGTGCCAGCACATGTGCAAAGAACAATTGTTCCTCGTTTCGGGTGTCAGTAGCTGACGAAACATGTCCTAGAGCCACAGGGCAGGCCAAGACCATTCCCTTTTCCAGATGGCCAGATCTGTTCCTGCTTCCACCCAGGACAGTCTCATCTGTGGCCTTTCTCCCCACGATCTCCCATGTTTGGCCCAGCAGGTGCCTGGGATGGAGCAGGGAATGGCAGCCCTGGGATACCAGGCAGACCCCTGGCAGCAGGGACAGCCCCAGTCCCACCAATTTGGGCAGCTCAACCTCTGTCCCTTGCGCAGAGCGTGTCAGGATCTGGCCTTTCCCCATGCCCAGATGCTTTTCCAGGCAGGTCCCTGTGCGGGGGATAGGGTGGGGTGCGAGGAACACGGGCGGCCGTGGGATCGTGGGATCACTCTCCGTATCCCTTGGTGCGAGGAGAGGCCACAACGCTGATGCCAAAGCGCATCACTTCAGCAGCATTCCTCGAGATGGGCTGGCCCTGAGAGCTCCTGTGCCCCGGCCCACCCTAGTGCCCACCCTGAGTGGGGTCTGCGGGGCTGTGGGCCATGCGCTCTGCAGCGCGGCATGCTGGGTGAGGCATGCAGCTGTGCAGCTCTGTGTGTCTGTGTGCTGCACGGCAGCAGTGGGATGCAAGTGCACACGCATGAGCACCCGTGCAGGCAGAGGCATGCCAGAGCAGCTGCAGGGCTGTTGTGCGACGTGTGAGTGTGTATGAAGGGGCGTGTGCATGATGTGCATGTGTGTTGCTGTATGTGAGCATGTGTGTATGTGTACCTACATGTGCATATGTGTATGAGTGTGTGTGCAAGTGTAGGCAAGGGAGTGCAGATGCATATGGGTGTGTACGGATGTGTGCATACATGTATGAGTGTGTGCAAGCGTGGGTGAGGGGGTTGCACAGTGGTGTGTATGTGTGCATGAGCATGAGTGCGTGTATGTGTGCACCTCCATGTGCATATGTGTATGAGCATGTGTGTGTGCACACATTTGTGCACAAGTGTGCCTGAGATGGTCCACATGGGTGTGTATGTGTGTGCATGACTGTGAATGTGCGTATCTGCATATGAGTGAGCACACAAGTGTGGCCGAGGGAGTGCACAGGGGTGCATATGTGTGTGCATGAGTGTGAGCATGCGTGTACTGTGCCCACATGTGGACCCTGGCACAGAATGTGCCAGTCCTGGTGTGTGCAGGTGTAGGTGCCAGCCTGGCTGTGGGTGTGGGCCCTAGTGCAGGTGTGGGTGCCAGTGTGTGCGGGCGCAGGTGCTGGTGTGGGTGCGGGTGTGGATGTGGGTGCTGGTAGATGTGGGTGCAGGTGCCCATCCCTGTGCAGGTGTTGGTGGGTGTGTGTAAGTGGGTGTGGGTTCTGGTGCAGGTCCCAGAGCAGGAACCAATGCAGGTGGGGGTCCCAGTGTGGGCGTGTGTCCTGGTACAGGTCCCGGTGTGAGTACAGGTGCAGGGCAGGTGCAAATGACAGTGAGGGTGCGGGTGCGGGTCCCAGTGTGGGCGCAAGTCCTGGTGTCTGTCCTGGTGTGGGTCCTGGTGCATGTCCTGATGCATGTCCCCATGTGTGTCCCCATGCATGTCCTGGTGCAGGTGTGTGTCCCAGTGCAGGTATGGGTGCAAGTCCCAGTGCAGGTGTGTGTTCCAGTGTGGGTGCCAGTGCCAGTGTGTGTCCTGGTGCGGGTCCTGGTGTGGGTGCAGGTCCCGGTGCAGGTGGGGGTGCTGGTGCATGTCCCTGTGTGGGTGCAGGTCTCAGTGCATGCCCTGGTGTGTGTGCCTGTGTGGGTGCAGATCCCAGTGTGGGTGCCACTGGGTGCGGGTGCAGGTGTATGTGTAGATCCCAGTGCGGATGCTGATGGGTGCGGATGCTGTTGAGGGTGTGGGTCCTGGGGCGGGTGCCGGTGAGTGCAGGTGTGGATGCCAGTGAGGGTCTCTGTGTAGGTGCAGGTCCTGATGCAGATCCCTGTGCAGGTGTGGATCCCAGTGTGAGCTGGTGGGTGCAGGTGCGGGTGCCAGTGAGGGTGATGGTGTGGGCACTGGTGTGGGTGCAGGTCCCAGTGTGGGTGGGGGTCCCAGTGCACATGCTGGTGGGTGCGGATGCAGGTGTGGGTGAGGGTTCCGGTGCAGATCCCTGTGTGTGTGCAGATCCCGGGGCGGGTGCAGGTGGGCGCGGGTGCGGGTGCAGGTGTGGGTGCGGGACGTGGTGTGTGTGCGGATGCCGGTGTCGATGCCGGCGGGTGCAGGTGAGGATGCAGGTGTGGGTGCGGATCCCTGTGCGGGTCCCGGTGCAGGTGCGGGTCCCGGTTCAGATGTGGGTGCGGATCCCGGTGCTGGTCCCGGGGCGAGTGCGGGTCCCGGGGCAGGTGCAGTTGCGGGGCCGGTGCGGATGCCGGTGCAGATGTGGATGCCAGTGCGGGTGAGGATGCAGGTGCGGATGCGGATGCAGGTGTGGGTGTGGATTCCGGGGCTGGTCCCGGTGTGGGTGCGGGTCCCGGGGCGGGTGCTGATCCCTGTACGTCCCGGTGCGGATGCAGATGCAGGTGTGGGGCGGGTCCCGACGCAGATGCCGGTGGGTGAGGATGCAGGTGTGGGGGCGGGTCCCGGGGCGGGTCCCGGTGTGGGTTCGGATCCTGGTGTGGGTGCAGGTGCGGGTCCCGGTGCAGTTGCGGATGCAGGTGTGGGGGCGGGTCCCGGGGCGGGTCCCGGTGTGGGTGCGAGTCCCCGTGTGGGTGCGGGTCCCGGGGCGGGTGCAGGTGCGGGCGGGCGGCGCGGGGCGGTGGTGCTGAAGGACAGCTCCGCCCCCGCCCGCCCCCGCCCCCGCCCCCACCGCCCTCCCCGCTCCTCCGCCGCGCCGCGCCGAGCCGAGCCGCGCCGGGCCCGCCGCCGCCGCCGCCGCCGCCGCCGCCATGCCCCAGACGGCCCCGCCGCCGCCTCCCGCCGCCGCCGCCGCACCATGAAGCGGCAGAACGTGCGGACGCTGGCGCTCATCATGTGCACCTTCACCTACCTGCTGGTGGGCGCCGCCGTCTTCGACGCGCTGGAGTCGGAGGAGGAGACGGCGGAGCGGCTGCGGCTGGAGGTGAAGAGCCAGGAGCTGAAGAGCAAGTACAACCTCAGCGCCGAGAGCTACCGAGAACTCGAGTGGGTCGTCCTCAAGCTCAAGCCGCACAAGGCCGGCGTCCAGTGGAAATTCGCCGGTTCTTTCTACTTCGCCATCACCGTCATCACTACCATAGGTACCGCTTGCCCCCGCCCCGGCGCTTCTCCGTTTCCCCCTCCCGCCCCGAGACCTTCCCCTCGCCTTCCGGCCGAGGGGTACTGGCTCCGGTCAACCCACCCACCCACCCGCACCGTGCAGACCTCCCTCGACCATCCCCGTGGTACCGGGGCGACCCGCCTGCCCGACCCCTCCGCCACCGGGAAACCCCCACCGACGCCCCCGCTCCCCGCCCATCCCCGTGGTAGCGGGGAGACCCGCCTGCCCGACCCCTCCGCCACCGGGAAACCGCCCGCCGGCTCCCCGCCCATCCCCGCGGTGTTGGGGCGCCCTGCCCGCCAAGCCCCCGCTGCCCCGGGGGAGCCCCGCCGCCCCGCTCCCCAGCACGCCCGGCCCCGCAGCGGCTGCCTTACCCGCCCCTGCCCCCGGGAAAGCCTCGCCCGACCTCCGCCCGTCCCCCCGGAGAGGGACGAGTCTCCCAAACGGGAATCTCTCCACCACCGGGAAACCCCAGCCGGGATTCTCCCGAAATCGCCCATCCCTGTGGCGTCAGGGCTACCCGACCCGCCCGTGGCTCCTCGGCCCTGGGAACCCCGCGCCAAGACCTCCGCCCACCCCCACGGTATCGGGGCTACTCGCCGGTCTCACTCCCCAGCCCCAGAGCCCTTGACCGCGGACCCTTTCTGTCACGCCCATACCGGAGGCATCGGGGATCGCTCCTGCACTGGGGAACGGCAACCTGCCCATCCCCGTGGCCTCTGGTCTACTCTTGAGGCAACCCCCTGCACCCATCCCTGCAGCCTCTGGGCTCCCCACCATGTCCTGAAGCCTTGGGGACCCCCACACATACCCAGGGCTCCTCACCCCCACTTCCACCCTTGTTTGGGGGTGTCTGTGGTATGGTCTGAGCTGGGACTCTCTTTCCAGCCCCACAGGGAGGTTCCCGGGGGGGGGGGGGGTGCAGAGTTCAGCAGGGCAGTGGGAGCAGCGAGTGCTTGGGGGGGTCACAGTGGAATTGCGGGACAGGCGATTTCCTCGGTTGACCCTTTCCCTGGAGGAGGAGGAGGAGGAGGAGGAGGAGGAGGAAGGTCCCCTGGGGACAGGGTTCCCTTGCAGCCCATCTCCAGCCCTTCCCGGGTGAGATCCTGACAGGACCCCCAGCCTCGGAGGGGACAACATGGGGACTTGCACAGACGCTCTGGCCCTACCAAGAGGGGTGGGCACTGCATCATGGTGCTCAGGGTGGTCTCACTGCCCCGACCCAACCCAACCCAGGGGTGCCAGAAACTGGTGTCCCTGGGGAAGCACTGCTCAGAGGTCCCCTACTTCGGGAGAGCGGGGGTGGTGGTGCAGGGTTTCCCCGGGTTCCAGACCGCTGCTCTGTATGTTCACCCGGTCACATCATCAACCTGTCTGTCCTTCGGGTCACCTCGGAGCACCCAGGGTGACCCACCATCCCCTGGTCCCCAAAGTGCCCCATGCTTAGCACACCACCAGGGCCTGGAGGGCCGTGGGACAAGTGGTGGCTCACCCGGGCTGGCACATGGCTGGCCTGGCCCTGACCAGCATCCGCACAGGTGCCACGGCCCCAGGGAGATGCAGGCAAGAGCAGGAGGGAGGGGAGAGCTGGTGGGACCTCAGCTTTGAAGCATGGGTTTGGGGTGGCTGTTGGTTCCCAACACTGTGACACGGGTGTTAGGGTGGCTGTTGGTTCCCAACACTGCAACATGGGTGTTGGGGTGGCTGTTGGTTCGCAATACTGAGACATGGGTGTTGGGGTGGCTCTTGGTTCTTGGGGCTGAGCCACGGGGTTGGAGTGGCTGCAGACTGAGCGCAGGCAAGGTCTGGCCTCTCCCAGCTGGCGGGAGCAGCTGGGAACGGCTTTGAAAGTGAAGACAAGCAGCTTATGTTTGACGTGAGAGGGAGGAGGAGCGGGCAAGGGGGTGCGCAGGGGGCTGGGGAGAGGAGCGAGCGGGAGCGAGCAGCGTCTCGCCAGCCCACACAAAGGATGCTGCAGTGACGAAGGAGGGAGACAAAGCCAGCCCGGTGTGAACAGTCCCGAGGGGCCATGGCTCAGCACTGAGCTGTGGGCAAGCACTGGGGCCCCTGCCCTGCCTTGCCCAGGACCCCCAGCTCCCCTGCCCTGCCTGCAGCTGCCTGGAGTCCCAGAGGGATAGAGAAGGGATGGTTAAGGATGGCTGAGCCCTAACGCAAGCGTTACACCTCAGGAAAGCATCCCTCCAGCTGCGGCTGGGAATTAAAACCTCATTTGGGGCTTGATGTGGGAGCTTAAGAGCCCCTCTGGGGTTGGGGTGATGACACCCAGGCCCGAAAAACATGTGTCCAGCCGCAGCAGAGCAGGAGGGAAATGCAGAGGGAATGTCCCCAACTGGGCTTTGCTGCTCTGCAGGCGTCAAGCCCTTCTCTCCTGGCAGCTTCAGCCCCTCCGTGATGTCCAAGGGTGCGTAGAGAGACAGGGCGCGGACATAAATATGTCAGGCAATACTGTTTTTATCAAAATCTCATGATTTTGAAGGCAGGCGTTTTAGCTGGCCTGTTGCAATGGAGCACGGGTGCTGCTGAATGGGGCCAGCATGTACCAGCAAAGAGAGCAGTATCATCAAAAACCACTGCTGTCAGGGAAGAGGGGAAAGAAAATTCCATTATTGCCGTGAAATGGGATTTTCCAGTGGGGAAAAAAGGCATTCTTCCAGGAAATTACTAACCAACCCCTCTGTGCTGGGGAGGCAATCAGGATGCCAGGGCTCCTGTGCCATTTGAGATCCCTGTGCTGTGGCCAGCTTTAAAACGGGAAGGAGGAAAAGCCAGGAGGGCGATGGGTCCTACCCCAGAAGTTTTTCTTATATTTCAGTGTTTTGTGGGTTTTTTTCTCTTTGCCTTTATCTGGGAAAAGAGCCAAGAGGCGAGCCGCCCTCCCAGTGCTGCTCTGAAGGTCTCCCACAGCCCCCCCTCCCTCTGCAAGCCCTGCACCCTGCTAGCGGGGTGCAGCCTGCCCCCAAGGAGCTGCCCCAGTGCCCGGGAACCCTCAAAGCACCACGGAGGGGGACAGGGGACCAGGATCTTTAGGTTTGCTATCACCCACTGCCCCTCTCCCTGCAAAGCCAAGGGCAAGGGGAGCTGCACGGCGGGCAGGGACAGAGCGCGCCTGCCCTTGCAGCTGGGCAGAACCAGCCCCAGGGTCCCCTTGTGGGATGTCAGCGTCAGCTGGAGACGTCCCCTGTCACCTCGGTCCCTGTCCCCGCACCAAGGGCCCCCATGCTGCAGAGCCAGCTGTAGTGGCTCTCGCTGGATCGCTCCCAAAAACCACATTCCGCTCCCCCACCTCGCTGTGTGCAGAAAGACAAGTGGCCATGTGGGCCCGGGCAGGTGGCGAATGCCACCACAGTGTCACCATCTGTTACAGCCCTTCTCCCTCCCCACTTGTTTACCAAGGGAGCAGCTACCCAGCCAGGGTCAGGAGACCCCAGGGTGAGACCAGGTCCCCACTGACCCTCTTCTGCATGTGGTCTCTGCATCAGACACCCCATCACCCCCATCCCTGGACTGCCACCTCTGGTGGCAATGTCCCTGTCCCCAATGCATCACACCTGGAGCATCTCTCCCCTGTGAGCTTGGCCCTGGAATAGAAAAAGGAGGAAGGACACTCTGGCACACGCACCCCTGGCCACCTCTGGTGCCAGTGGGACCAGCACAACCCTGCCAGTACCAGTGCTGGCACTGGTGGGAGGGGAAGAACCCCTGATTCTGTGGTCTTGAGCAACACAGCATAGGGAAACAGCTCAGGAAGGCAGGTGAGGTGCTGCTGCTGGGATAAGGAGGAGGCTGCAGCACTTTTGGGGCTGCAGTGGGGCTGGTCGGGGAGGGGGGGAGGCCAGGGGTGGAGCACCCTCTCCCTCTGGCCCCTCTGGACATTTCTGTTCCCATCGTGCCCTAGCTATGCCTGCTAAAAAAAAAAAAACAGCAGTGGAAAGGAGTGTTGGCACCTACGAACATGCCTTTGATAGATTTCAGAATTAATGTGCCAGGGAGAAAAACTGTATCACTCTGTTCCAGGGCTGGAATTCCTCTCCCCTCGGCCCAGACCCCCTCAGGAGGTGATGCCCAGTGCATGATCCTGCTCCTATTACAGGCAGCAGGGACAGACAGGCAGCATCTCACCCCTTTCAACCCCTGGGGATGCGCAGGGTTCTTCCCCAGGAGAGTGGCCCTGTCCAGCCTGGCAGCTCCTCAGTCACTCTGGGGGCTCATTCGTGTACCCCAGCAGTGCTGCTGAGCTGCAGGAGCTGGCAGAAAGCAGCACTGGCTGTTTTTGCCTGTGGTATGCTGGGATTGCTGGTTGGGGTGTTCACTCTGAAACCTAATGAGGGCATATGCACCTCTGTCACTGATTCTGATAGCAGGGAATGAGCACAAAGAGGTTGAATGGGGAGATGGTGTGTATGCACCGAGACCAGAGATGTCCTTGAGCCTTTCCCAGCAGCGATGTTTGTTTTAGGGATGGCAGTCACAGCCCACTGCCCCCACAGCCTTCCCAGCCAGGGCTCAGCACCTTCACCGAGGAGGCAGAGCCTCTTCCCAGCGAGGCTCCTGCAAACCTGTGGCATGGCAGAGGGAGGAGCTACCATGAGTGTCCTCTCTCACGGGATTCAGCCCAGGGACCCTGCTGCCAGGAGCACTGCCCCTCCACAAGCATCCCCCCTCCGCCCACCCAGGCTATAAATTCCCTGCTCCTCTCCATCCCAGAGTAATAACAGCAATTAATACCTGCTCCCTCCCTGCCCCCCACCTGGCCTTTCCCAGCTGATGCCTCATTAAACTCACCAGCAAAGCCTGACTCAGAGCAAGGCACAAACACCACGTGCCAGGGCAGAAATGCTCTGAGGCGAAGGGGGTTCATCACCCAGGACTGGGCAAAAAAAAAACCCTCATTTTTTTTTTAATTTTTGGATTTTTTTCCCCAATGATCAAGCTCTGTGGCTGGTTGCTTGGACTCAATGATGCAAGATCTAGTGCCAAGAGGCCAGACCCAAAGTGGAGCTGCGGGAGAGCCCCGCTCTGCCGGCGTGTGATTTATGAGCCAGCTTAAATATTTATCAGGCGGCTCTCAGGCTGAAGTGACTGCAGCGCAGGATTTATAGCAGGCACCGACACCTTGGATAAATCACAGCCGGGAGGGTTAATTGAAGGAGCAAGAGATGAGCATGCTGCAGTGGGGTGGGGGTCTCACTTGCCTGCCTGCGGAGAGGGGTGAAGGAGAGCAGCTGTGGGGCAGAAGGGCTCCACTGGTGCTGCAAGTGGTGCTGGGCATTGGTGCACAGTGCATGGCACTGCAAATGGTGCTAAGCAGTGATGCATGGTGCTGAGTGGTGGTGCACAGTGGTGGTGTAGAATACTGGCCACTGGTGCGCAGTGGTGGTGAATGGTGCTAGGCACTGGTGCACCGTGCATGGCACTGCACATAGGCTCGGCGCTAGCAGACAGTCCTGGGTTTTGGTGCTTAGCATTGTGCATGGCGCCGCACGTGGTGCTGGTGCACAGTGCTGGCTGCTGGTGCACGGTGCTAAGTGCTGATGCATGGCGTGGTGCACAGTGCATGGCACAGCACATGGTGCTGAGCACTGGTGGATGGTGCTGGTGCACAGTGCTGGGCGGTGTTGCACAGTGCTGAGTGCTGGTGCAAGGTGCTGTTGCACAGTTCTGGGCACTGATGCATGGTGCTGGGTGCTGGTACACACCCCTCCATACTTTGCCACTACCCAAACTAATCAGCACCGGGAGGAAGGAGCCACATCCTGTTTTTCACAGGGGGGACCCCGGATGAAGGGACATGGGGAGGGCCGGGGCTGAGTGATGGGGGAGCCTTCTGTTCAGCCCTGCCAAGGCCTGAGCCAAAAAATGATGGAGCATAACTCCATTTTCTGTAAATGAGGAGCAGCTTATGGCACCCACCTGCTCGTCGGGGGAACACGAGCAGGATTTGGCCAGGGAAAAGGCGGCGGGGAAGGAAGCATCCCTGGCGTAAGCAGCTTTGCAGCAAGACCCATCGAGGGCTCAGGAGCTTTAGCTCATCAGGGATAAGGTGGCAGGGTGACCGGATCAGGCCGTAACTCCCCGAGGAGATGCCTGAGCTGCTGCTGCACCCCCATCCCACTCGAGCTCCAGCTGTGTTTGCAGATGGTGTGGGGAGAGCCAGTGTGGAGCGGTCCTTTGGGGTCTGAGTCTTGAAGGGGGCTGGGGCCTTTGTCACCCCTCGGGGGGGCTCGGGGCCTCCTGCAACCATGGGGTGCTGCGCAGGGTTGGGGGTGTCACAGTTCTGGGCACTGGTGCATGATGCTCATGCTGGGTGCCAGTGCACAGTGCTGGACTCTGGTGCACAGGGTTGGGCACCGTTGCATGTTGCTGCTGTGCTCTGCTGGGTGCTGGTGCACGCTGCTGGGTGCAGATGCCCAGTGCACGGTGCTGGTGCACGCTGCTGGGCACTGTTGCATGGTGCTGGTGCTGGGTGCCTGTGCCAGGCTGCCTCTGCCCAGCGGTGGGAGCCAAGGCAGGCAGGGCAGCCCCCATCCCTGCCCATCCCGGGGCAGGCAGAGCCACCAGAAATCTGTCCTAAGGCCTTAAATGACTTTTTATCCCCCCCAGAGGCCCCTTTTTCCCATGCCTGTGTAGAAAGCAGCTTTGCTCGCCATCTCATCCATCCTCAGGGCTGCAGGGATGTCCCCAGCCGCAGGCCTGTGCTGTCCCATGGGGTTGTGGAGTGCCCCCCAAAAAAGAACCAGCTTCCTGCATCAGGGTGTCCACCAGCATCCAGCTGTGCCCATCACCGAGGTATCCCGCCTGGCTCACCAGCACAGAGTCCCCCGCTCCTGCTGCAGGGCCCCTCAGGGCAGTGGGGGGCCCTGGCTGCACCCCCCTTTTGCAGAAGGAGGGGAGGGACAGAGCAGGGGGGGCGGAGGGGGCTGGGAAGGAGCCTGGCGGAGCCCCAGGTCCGAGGGAAAAATTGCCAGTTTCGGTGCAAACAGGGCACTTGGCCGGCACTGGGATTTTCCATGACACCATCCTGACCCCCCCCGCTACCGCAGGGCCTGGCCCCCGCCTGCAAGCAGCAGTGCCTGCAGGGTACAGGGACCGCATGCACCCCCAAACCATCCTGCTCTGCCCTCTCCCAGGGCAGGATAGAGGGGCTGTGGGGCTGCCCCCCACCACCCCACTGCGGCAGGAGCAGGGATGGGGTTGGCTCTGAGCCCCTTGGGGGATGACACCCCCCCAGGCATATAGGATAAATTTGAGGAAAAGGGGTCACAGTGATGCGGGAACCAGTGGGGTGGCAGGGGTGCAGATGCTGCTGCAGAGAAGGGGATGGGGTACTGGGGGAGTGACCCCAGCACTGTGTTGGGGGAGCAACGGGAGCCCAGGGTCTTGGCCCCACCTCCATCCCCCCTGACCCCGCTGGGGATATGGTGTCCTGGGGGGTTCCGACCCCAGGATCCCTCCCACTCCACAGAGACACGAGGCCCAAGCCAGGCCCAGTGCCCCCTCCCCAGTATGACCCCCCTCTGGGGTGACACTCAGGCACCCCCCCGGGCAGCCCCTGGCACTGCAAGGCTGGGCTGGGGAAGGGAGACTGAGTGCTGTGGGGAGGTGGGAGTAGGGAGATGGGAGGGGGATGGAGGGGAGGGTGGGCAGGGAGAGAGATGGGTGGGGTGGGTGGAAGGATGGATTTATGGAAGGAAGGAAGGAAGGAAGGATAGATGGGTGGGTAGAAGGATGGATGGGCAGAAGAAAGAATGGAAGGATAGATGGATGAATGGGTCGATGGACAGAAGGATGGGTGGATGGATGAATAGGTGGATGGACAGAAGGATGGGTGGATGGATAGAAGGATGCATGGACGGATGAATGGGTGGATGGATAGAAGGATGGGTGGATGGATGAATGGGTGGATAGATGGATGGGTGGATAGATGGATGGGTAAATGGGTGCATGGATGGATGGATGAGTAGATGGAAAGAAGGATGCATGGGCAGGTGGATGACAGGTGAGAGGACGGTGAGCTGGCTGTCCCTTCACCTACCTTGGTGAAGGTGTAGCGAGGACAGTCCCTGCTCTGGTCCAGGACTGGCTGGGACAAGGGCAGCCCAGTGCTGTGGGTGCCAGGGCTCGCTCCAGCTCTGCATCCCCCAAGTTCAGCCCAGTCCTGGGAAGCCGCTGCCCCAGGTCCCGTCCCTCTGCTCCAGCTGCCTCTTGCCCTGCCCTGCCCAAGAGGTGTCCCTGGACAGGATGAGCCCCTTCCCACTGTCCTTAACCCCTGGCACAGCGGGGACGAGGTGTTGCAGGGTTCACGTGTCCCCAGGCAGCACAGACAGCACCATGTCCCTTTGTGCCAGGGCCGTGTTTGCTCGGGGCAGGATGGCAGCGCTGCTGCTGCTGCCACATGCTGCCTTTCCCAGCCGCTCACTGCCTGCTTGTTTGCTCACCCCAGGAGGACTGGCTATCTCCCAGGCAGCGCCGAGGGGCACCCCATGTGCTGGCTGCATCGCCTGGGTCCCTGTCCCCAGCCTGGGGGGCAGCCACGGTCCCCAGGCTCAGCCCCAGCACTGGTAAACTGGCAGGGCTGGGCACAGCCCAGGTTGCTCTTGGCTGCGGGCACTGGAGAGGGTGTGGGCACTGCCTGGGCACATTTTGTACCTTGGCTGAGCTCATGTCACCTAGGGGACACATCAGGAAATGGGTTCCCGTAAAATGCTGAGTGGGATGCTGGTCCCTACTGGAGCAATGGGTCAGGGGGATGCAGGGCTGGCTACAGGGCTGACACTAAAAGGAGGAGGAGAAGGATGCTGCCCAGGGCACACTGCACCCCAAGGGATGCCCACCCACTGGCTCCATCTCTGGGTGGCCTCAAGGGTCTCTCCATGAGGGCCAGGAGAAGAGGGTGCCTGGGGCAGGCACTCGAGCGTCTGAGTGCATTGGGTGTTGGTTGCTTTTGGGTGCTAAAGGGATTTGGGACTGTGGCATTGCTGCATGTTTGTTGTTGTGCCAGCCAGCTGTAAGCATGGAGTCTGCTTGCAGAGGGTGGTCTCCATGGAGGGGATGACATCTCCAGAGGATGAGGCTTTTCCTCCACAGAGGCATCCCTGGGGCACTCCTGACTGGATCCTCCAGTGTCTACAGATACGGATGGGTCATTCCCTTCTCCCCAAAACGCACCAGAACGTACTGACCTTGGTGGCTGCTGCTGAACTTGCTGGGAAGCAGGGTGGGAAGGGAGGCAGTGCTCCGTGGGCTGTGGGGTCTCACGGTTGTGTGAAACCAGGCTTGGAAGGACCAGAGATGGGTTTGTCCCAGGCTTGGAAGGACAAGGGTTATCTTTGTCCCAGGCTGAGACAGAAACTGGGGATGCTCCCAAGCACTGGAGATCCCCAGAGTGGTCAATGCTTTGGTAGGTGTGTGTGTATGTCCCCATCAGCTGGGATGCCTGAAGCTTCCCCTCTGTCCCTCATCACTCCTGTAGCCTCATAGCCCAGCAATGGACAGTGAGAGCTGCGGCAGGTCAGAGACCACAGTGAAGAGCTCTGTGATGCCTTTGTGGGGGCCAGGCTGTTGCAATGACAAGAGGCAGCAACTGCACTGGGTAAGGGAGGGGGACACCAGCCATGCATCCACCCAGCATTCACCCATGGTAGGAACCCACCCTGGATTCAGCACAAACCCCAGGAGCGTCCCCCACCACCGAAAAGGAGGAGGAGAAGCGTGATGGCTGGGGCAGCAGCATGCAGGGCTCCTGCCCGGGCATGGAGGTGTCCTGGTGTGGGCTGTGGCTTGTGGGCACCAGCACTCGCTCACTGCCAGCACCTGCTTTCCTGCAGCGATTTTGTAAAGCAGGGAGCTGGTTTCCTGAATGCTTCATACCCCTAATAGCCCATCCCAGCTCCCAGCCTCTGCTGTCAGCTGGGATGCCTCATGTCCTGCCCTGCCTCCTTCCATCCCCCTGCCCTGCCGCCATGCACCCCTTCCCTGGGGGGCTCAGCCCTCCCCCTTCAGCACCCAGTGCTACCTCTCCCTGACTTCCCAACCCTTTTCACTCTCCAGCCTTGTAACACCTCCACTCTGCAAAGTTCCGCCCCTCCTCCCGTCCCCAGCAGCTGCCCTGCTAATCCCCACCATCCATCCCTCCCGACAGCCCGGGATTTGCTCCAGGCCAGGGGCCAGCCGAGACCTGCACCTGCTCCCCGCAGCCGCAGCCAGATCTACCCCTGCTCCTCCACAGCCCTAAAAAGGCGACAAGCCGGCCGCGTTCCTCAGGGACATGTCATATTTTTTCCCCGGGGACACACGCTGTGCTCCCTGCCTGCTTGCAGCACCCTGAATGGGAGCTCAGAGCACCCGTGCTCTCCCTTGCAGCATCCCTCCTGGAACACCCCTCTGAGGAGCACCCATCTGGTGGGGAGGTTTTGGGGGGGCTGTGGGAGGGAGGCAGGAGACAGAGAGGAGCAGGGATGCTGAACTCCTTCTGCAAGGAGGGCAGGAGCATGGCAGGGAGCCTTGCTGCCTGTGCCTGGGAGCTTTGCCAGGCCAGGACATGCCACAAAGTCAGGCATGCCAGTGCAGCGGGGCAAGCAGAGCCGCTGTTGAATCTGGCAGCTGCCGGGACTTTGACGCATCCCCGGGAGCCGAGCCCTCTTCTCCAATGCATTTCCTTGCTGCGGTGGATGAAACTGCAGGTACAAGAGAGGTTCAGGGATTCAACCTCTTTGCCACCTTCCTGGGGTCTCTCTCTCCCCGCTGGCAGGTTTACATATCACGGTCACCTTCCCCCAGTCCTCAGACGTGCTGGAGATCAGGCAGCGCCTGCTAAAGCGGGGAAAGGGGGGCCTGGCAGATTGACGGACGCTTGGACGCACTGCGAGAGCTCATAAACTCCTTTCCCTGGGGAACCAGGGCTAAATATAGCTGCGGGAGGCTGCAGTGGTGCGGGGCAGGCAGGAGGATGCTCAGCGAGGCTGTTGGCAGGGACAGGGCCCCTGGGCACTGCTTAAGGCTTGTGCCCTAAAACCCCATCCTGGATCAGCTGATGCATGAGGAACAGGAGATGTGGGCTGTTGGGAGGGGGACAGAGGTGTCTGGCAGGAGCTGAAGGGCAGGGGCAGGCAGGCAGGGTAAGGCCTTGGTGCCTGCCCTGAGGGCAGCAGGATGTGACCCCGGGTTGAAATGCACCACCTGGCTCTACTATGGGACCCGGTGGCCAGCCAGATGGCCTGGCATTGCCTTGGTGTCCTTTCTACCACTGGGGAGGGGACAGCAAGCAGCAGCCCCCTTTTCCATCAGTGAGGGAAGGGGCAGGCTGGTACCCGGCACTGATGAGAGCAGTGATGCTGTGCGGTGATGCTGTGCGGTGATGGTCTCCAGCTCCCACAACCACAGCCAAAGCTGGCAGCGCTGGCAGCTGGGACAGGTCACCCCAGCTCCTCAGAGGTAGCTTGGGCAGGGATTTGATGATCCTCATGTTCACATCACTCTGGCCTGGCTTAATCCTTGGCCTTCCGAGGCTCCAGCAAGGGTCACGGTCAGGGATGCTGCCCGCCTCCACCCAGCCGGGATTAAGCCGAGCTGGGGCAGGATGGGCTCCCCTCCGTCGTTCCTATGGGCTCGGGGGCTGCTGCGGCATCGCATGGCCATGGGTGCTTGGTTTGGTCCAGTTGCTAGGGCAGGCATGGGGGGAGCAGGTGCTGCAGCGGGTGTGCTTGTGCTGGCACCCCCAGCCCTGTCCCAAACACGCTCAGGGTCCAGTGGATGTGTTTCAGCCCCCAGCCCCCCCCCTGCTCCTGCCTGCCCGCTGTCCTGCCCACTGCCCTGCCTGCTGCCCTGCCTGCTGCCCATCCTGCTGCCCTATCTGATGCACCTGCCTGCTGCCCTGCCTGCTGCACCTGCCCGCTGCCTTGCCTGCTGCTCCTGCCCACTGCCCTGCCTGCTGCCCTGCCTGCTGCCCTGCCTGCTGCTGGGGCCCTGTCCCTCTGGCTCTGGGCTTCAGCACTGAAGCCCTCGGCAGCCCTCACCCAGTGCTCGTCCATGGAGTGCGGGGCTGGAGAGGGGGAGAGGGAAGGGAAAAAAGAAAGGGAAGGGGAGAGGGAGAGGGAAAGGGAAGGGGAAAGGGAAAAGGAAAGGAGTAAAAGGAAAAAGAGAAGGAAAGGAAAAGGAAGAAAAGGAAGGGAAAGGGAGAGGGGAAGGGATAAGGAAAGGAAAAGGAAAAGTAAAAGGAGAAACAAAGGGACAGGAAAAGGAAAAAAAGAAAAAAGAGAGGGACAGGAAAAGGGAAGGGGAAGGGGAGCAGGTGGTGCCTGGCAGCAAGGGCACTTCCCACTGCGCATCGCCTGCTCGGCACCCACAGATCCCCCAGTCTCAGCTGCCTCTGCCCAGCTGCAGGTGCCCAGGAGCCATTAGGTACAAATAACCTGTCAGTGCAGAGGCAGAGAAGGTCCTGTCTGCACGTGGTTTGTGCAGGCTGGAGATTAATTGAAACCCAGCTGGGGCCCCCAGGCCTGGGCACAGATGCTCCCCCTGCTCCAGCAGCAGCCCCCAGGTGGGCCACAGGGACACAGGGATGTGGGCTGGGGTGACAGAGGAGAACAAGCCACCCTTGCCTCTTGAATCCTTAAAAATCCCTATTTTCCCCATCTCCTGTGCCTCCCCACCCAGCTGCTCTGAGGTGGGTCATCCTGGGATGGGTATTTCAGGGAAGAGCGATCTCCAGTTCCCAAAACCCCAAGGCTGGGGAACGTCCCCCTACCCAGCTAGGGTCCATCCAAGCATTCCCAAGCTGCCTCCACCCCAACCCAGAGATGCAGCACCTCATCTGTCACCCTCCGCCAGTCCCCCAGCTCCTCTCCACACAAGTTAAGGGCTTTCCCCCTTCTCCAGCTCCCTCCTCTTCATTTTCATTTGGAGACCCTGTTGTCCACCCAGCCTTCAGAGCCATCTGTAGTCACTCTGTGTGCCTGGGGGTGAGGACAGCACCGGTCAGGGGTGGGGTCCACCACTGGTGACTCAGGGAAGCGGTTTGAGGTTAACCACCCAGCTGGGGCAGCGGTTTGAGGTGCTGCACCCACCTCGGACCACCAAGCTGATCCTGCACTGTGGCTTTGCTCCCCAGGTTATGGCCATGCAGCCCCCAGCACGGACGGGGGGAAGGTCTTCTGCATGGTCTATGCCCTTCTGGGGATCCCCCTCACCCTCGTCATGTTCCAGAGCTTGGGCGAAAGGATCAACACCTTTGTCAGGTACCTCCTCCACCGCATCAAGAAGTGCCTTGGCATGAGGCGGGCGGAGGTCTCCATGGCCAACATGGTCACCATTGGGTTCTTCTCCTGCATCAGCACCCTCTGCATCGGGGCAGCCGCCTTCTCCTACTACGAACACTGGAGCTTCTTCCACGCCTACTACTACTGCTTCATCACCCTCACCACCATTGGCTTTGGGGACTATGTGGCCCTGCAGAAGGATGAAGCCCTCCAGAACAAGCCACAGTATGTGGCCTTCAGCTTCGTCTACATCCTGACGGGGCTGACGGTCATTGGGGCTTTCCTCAACCTGGTGGTGCTGCGTTTCATGACCATGAATGCCGAGGACGAGAAGCGGGATGCCGAGCACCGGGCGCTGCTCACCCGCAATGGGAAAGCCAGCAGCATCCACACCGCGGACACCACCTCGGCCGCGCCGGCAGCGGTGGGGGGCAGCGGCAGTGGCGGGGGTGGCTTTCGGAACGTCTACGCCGAGGTTCTCCACTTCCAATCCATGTGCTCGTGCCTGTGGTACAAGAGCCGGGAGAAGCTGCAGTACTCCATCCCTATGATCATCCCCAGGGACCTCTCCAACTCGGATACCTGCGTGGAGCAGAGCCATTCCTCACCTGGCCGCTGTCCAGAGACCCCCTCCAACAGATGCTTCTGCAATGCCCGCCGGTCAGCTATCAGCTCCGTCTCCACCGGTCTCCACAGTCTGGCAGCTTTCCAGGGGCTCATGAAGCGTCGCAGCTCCGTGTAGCCCCTCTCCATCCCCACCTATGCTCCCTGGACCCCCCTTTCCCTTGGCCCCGTGGCCAAGGACCTTTCTTGGTCATGGCAGGAGGAAACTACACCGGGGTCTGACTGCAGGGGGGGAGGCAGTGGGCTGGGACCCCCTCGGGGAGACGATGGGCTGTGCTCCTCTGACAGGACTCAAAGGGGATGCAGGAGCAGTGGGAAGGCTGCCCCGGTCCTCTCTGAAGTGGGAAGAAGGGAGCTGCTGGTTTTATTTTATTTTAATTTAAATTAATTTTATTTTATTTTATTTTGCAAAACCACTCCTCAAAAATGTGAAACTTGAAGAGCTGGAGGGTGTTTTTACCTGATGAGGTGAGGGGTACGCTTGCATCTCCCACTGTGATACCTCTGTGCAAGCGGTTGGGGACCCCCACAGCCCCCGGGCAGCCCCATGGCAGCCTGAGCGTGCAAGGCTGCGTGCAACGGCACGGCCGTGAGCCGGACACATGAGTGTGTGTGCACTGGAGGCCTTGTGAGATGCAGGGAGAGGAGGACATGGGGCTCCCGGCCCTGATGGTGGGCAGCAGCAGGGTCCTGTCCCCTCCATCCTCTGCCCCCTCCAACCATGGGGACACGCCAGGGAAGGCAGGTCCTCGGGAGGCAAGGGATGCCACGGCAAAGGCAAGCATGCATCAGCGGGCAAATCAGGCTAAGAGGGGCTTAGACGGAGCTTTTTGATCACTACACACATCAGCTTGCTTGCCCCTGTGGCCGAGAAAACAAGCCGTGAGTCACGTAGGCTGCTGAAAACGCCTGCCACAACTCAGTGGGCAGCCCTCAGAGAGCTTTATGGGGTTATTTTAACCCTTTTTAGATGGGCAAATCTGGGCGTCCCCAGGATTTTCCTAGTGGTGTGGCAGCAGGATGCTCAGAGCCATCCCTGGGAGGCAGGACAGGCAGCCGCAGCACAGTCCCCTGGGACCACCTCTCCATCCACCCCGCAGCAGCTCTGGGGCTGGAGCCGTTACCCTTGGGGAGCATTTTTGGGGGGACAACCTGGGGCATCGGAAGACTTTTTCACCCTTCTTCTCCTTCACAGCCCTGGGCTGCGCCAGTCCCCTTTCAACCCGCCTCACCCTGACACCTTGAGCCCAGAGCAGGGGATGCTCCTGGGGCTTCCCCCACCTGAGACCCAGGACATCCCGGGGGTCACCTCTGGCACAGCCACCTCATCATGGTGTGACAGGAGCAAAACCATCTTTCCTTGTCCCCCTCCATGCATGGGGCAGCCCCCAGCCCCACAGAGAGCACCCCCATCACCCCCCCCCCCCCAGGACCGTGCTCCCCCTGCCAGCACCCAAAGCACAGGCTGTCCCCCTGCCAGCAGGGACACCGGGGGACACCATGACATGCACTGGCCCCTCTTTGAGCTCTGGGGGTTCCAGGGGGACTCTGAGAACAGCCAAGGCCCCCAGCCCACCTGTTTCTTTTCTCACCTTTTAACAGAAGAAAAACAATATGTTTCTAATACTTGATGACCTGTACATAATGTTAGATACCAGAAAGGATATTTATTATAAATGATGCTATCGTCGTATCTATAGAAATCTATAAATATCTATCAGACAGGAGTCTTGGGGGAAACTTGCTGATGACTCCAGGGAATTTCTTTTCGCTCTCTGCATCTTTCTCATCCTAGGGCACCCATGGGGAGCTGCACTCCCCCTGGCAAGGTTTCTCTGGTTCTCATGCCAAAGTATATTTGTACCGCTGAGTTACTTTCCTTAGAGAGAGAAATAAAGGATGGTTCAAACCTCAGCACCGCCTCGACTCCTTCCCTCAGGTGCTGGATGGGGAGGAGGGGCTGGCAGCTGAGGGTCCTGGTCCCCTGGGACCTCCCCGTGCCGTGGATCTGTGCCCCACCGCCTTTGCTCTGCAGGACCGGGAAGTGTGAGAATTTCCTCAGGATGAGCCTCTGCCTCTCTCCTGACTTTAGCTAGGGACAAGGGAGAGGAAAGGAAGGAAAGAAAAGCTCAGCTTTAATCTCTGCCAGGGCTGCAGCATCCTTTGGTGGACTCAGTAGGAGAAGGGTCTTGGGTGGGCAGCTAGGTAGCACAGAGCCCTTTGGGGCTCCCCAACCTCTTCCATCCCACCATCACCCACTGATGGAAGGCTAGAGGGGACCCTGCAGCAGCTTTTCACATGAGAGCCCCCCAAACCCAACATAGCTGTATCCCTCCTGCTCTGCCCATAGCAGCATCTCAGCAGCCCTCACCCAGGCTGGAGATCTCCCTCTGCTCCATGCAACAGCAAGAAGCATTCAACCGTTGTGATCTGCTGTGTGACCCTGGGGGGACAGGGCTGAGCCCCCCTGTCTTGGGCGGCATGGGGAAACTGAGGCACAAACAGGAGATGCACTCTGCAGAGAGCCGGGGGGTACCTTGAATGGTGGTGGGCATCTGGCTTCAAACTTCCAAGGGGATTTGGGCATCACTGATGGCCAGGATGCACTAGGATGGACAGGGACATGCCATCTCGGTGGCTGGGGCCATCAGCAGAGCTTTGGGCTGCTCTCCTGCCTTTAAGTGGATAAAACCTGCTCCCTCCAAACCCAGGCAAGAGCCGCCAGCTAATCTAATAATGCTAAGCCTGCAAAGCGCAGATCTGTCTTGGCAGCAGCCGACGGAGAGAGAGTGGCTCATCTGAGCAGCAGCTTTCACTGTGCCCAAAGGTGCACCCATGGGATGCAGGGGCATGGGGGGACTGGGTGCTTCCCCAGCATTCCATTCTTCTGTTATCCCTCTCTGCTGCCCCTGGGTGCATCTGGAGGGGGTAAAGGCTTCCCTTCATCCTCCTCTGTCTCCAGTGTTTCCCATCAGGAAGACAGGATGCTGAGCCAGCTGGAGCTTTGATCTGATCCAATACAACGATTCCCAGGGTGTAACTGGTCCCCCCAGGCTCCCAGCCCTCTGCATGCAGATGCCAATACGCTCAGCACTGCCCATCCTCCTGGCACTGGGGCAGCTGGGGACAAAGTCACTGATCAGTTGGCATGGACTTGTTGAGCTGGTGACAGAGGGCTGAGAGTGCTGGAGATGCCAGAGGGACCTGGAGAGGATGGAGAAACTGTCAGAGGAACCTCATGAAGTTCAATGAGGAGACATGCAAAGTCCTGGCCCCTGAGGAGGAACAACACCATGTAGCAATGGCCACTCAACTGGAAAGAACCTCAGCAAAGAGGACCTGGTGGACACCACGTTGACCGTGAGCCAACAGAATGCCCTTGCTGCAAGGAAGGCTGAGGGTATTGAGCTTCAGTAGGCAAAGCATTGCCAGTAGATTGAGGGAGGGGAGCCTTCTCCTCTGCTCAGTGCTAGTGAGACCACATCTGGAGTGCTGGGTCCAGTTCTGGGCTCCCCAGTCCCCAAGAGATGTGGATATACTGGAAAGAGTCCGGCAAAGGGCTGTGAAGATGGTGGACTGGAGCATCTCTCTTAGGAGAAAAGGCTGAGGGAACTGGCGAGCAGAGAAGGCACAGGGGAGTCTCACCATGGCTGTAAATACCTGGTGGGGAAGAGGACAGAGCTGGGATCTTCCCAGTGGTGCCAAGTGACAGGACAAAAGGCTCAGCCACCTCCAGCAGGTCCCCCAGCCCCACCATCCACTTTGGAGAAGTAGAGCATCCCCAGGAGAGCCATAGGGATCCACAGGGGCTAGTCCTCTCCAGCCAGACCAGGGCTGTGCAGGCAGGACCCTGTTGTGGGCAGGGGATGGGACGGGAGCTGGGACACCCCCATGGCAGGGGGCTGAGAGGTGTCCCCTGTGGAGGAGCCTCTGGGCAGATCCCAAGGGGTTTAGGAGTGCCTGAGCCATCTGCCCCCACTGCTTCATCCCCAGTGATTTTTTTTCCCCTCTCAAAGCATTTAAATTTTCCTTGTCAGCTGTAGCCCAAATATTTACAGTCCACTGGAGTGACTTAAAATTCCTCTCTGGTATTAAACAGCGTAGCCGCTCACTCACAGCCATGGGGAAAGTTCGGGTCCGGGCAGCCGGGACTCATCCTGCAGCTTCCTCCAAGCCCTGAGGAAGAGGAGGAGAAAAGGTGGGGAGTGAAGGCAGTTATCTCAGCTGAAAAAGGGTTAGGTAGGGGGTGGGAACCAGGTAGAGAATGGGGAAATGAAGGGTTTAAGGGGGGGGGGGGGGGGAAGAAAAAGAAATTAAAACTGGCACTGCTCTGGTTTCTAAAGCCGTTTTCAGGTTTCATATTTCTTTAAAAACCCTTATTAAATGTTTGTGTTTTCCCTTCACAGCTCATTAAACCCAGTGAAAAGCTCTGGCAGACACCACTGGGGAGGGGGAAATCTTTTATTTTTATTACCCTGACCTTTTCCCCACCCCATCCCCATATTGCTCTGCACCAGGGCCTTTTGGATGCTGAGGTCATCCTGAGGCAGGTGAGGGACTTGGGACCCCAGGGACGAGGACATGCTGGGGATCACCTCTCCCTGTCCCCAGCCTGCCCCTCCACTCATCCGAATCTGGGGAGAAGCGTGGGAGGTAACACTGTGCCCAGCTGGATCCAGCCATGGGACGGGGAGTGCCAGCGGGAACCCACTGCAGCTGGTGCCATCTCCATGGCCAGCATTGTGCCATCCTTTGTGGCATGATGTCACTCCAGGGGGATGGGGTGATGTCACTCCCTTCCTCACCTCACTGGAGCGGTCAAGTGGGCTCTGCCTGGGGGGTACCTGGCAGCACCGGAGCTGCCCCCTCAACCTCTGCCTGCAGCCAAGAACTGAGTGCACCCTGAGGAAGAGCCACCCCATTCCTCAGCTGGCATCAGGGCTGGGTGCGGGTTCCCCCAGCGCTGGGGCAGCTGCTTTTGAGATGACGATGAAGACAAGGTGGATGCAGGCAGCAGTGTCCCTGCCCACATCTGCCTGTGACCCTGGGCAAAGTGTGTGTATGAAGGTGGGCGGACACCCCCCCCCCCAGGAAAAGGTGAATGGGGAGGGATGGGAATGCTCCGGCTGGCAGCCTCGAGCGCGGGGAAATGGAAGCAGAGCCCAGGAGATGGAAGAATTAAACATTCTGTTAATGAGAGGATGGGCTTCATGGCCTCGTTAATTACATGGGGCTGGGGAGCATCTCTGGGGGTGAAGGGGGGTGCCTCCTGGTCTGTGGCTGCAGTGTCCCGTGGGGCTGGGTGTCCCTAAAGTCCCATCTCCTCCCCTCTGGGGACCCCAGGGACCCTGGATGGCCCCACACAGGTGTCTGTGCAGGCTGGCACTGATGTGGGAGGGTGGGCACATGTTGTGCACACTGCAGGGGACTTTGGAAGTCAGTGGCTCTGCCACCGCTCACCCACATGTCCTTGGAACGCTCACCCATCCCAGGACTGGAGCCCCAGCTGGCCCACCCTGTATTGTACCCACAGGTGACACCGGCAGGTGGCCCAGTGCCCATGAAGATGCATGGCTGGGCCCCTCCAGGCATGAGCCACCTGCCACAGGGGGGCTGCCTTCTCCGCCGTGCCCCCTGCTCGCCCCTCACATCTTGTCACCCAGTATTTTTCCATGGGGAGGGACGGGTTGGGGACAGGGGGGACACGGGGAGTGTTTGTATTGCTGGCTGGAGTGAGGCCACACGCTCAGTGGCACTGAAGAAGAAGTCGGCGGGGCTGGGAGGAGGTGGCCGCATCCTGCTTCCTTTGCCTTTGCCATTCAGACGTGGGGTCCCCACCGGGGGGGGATCGGGATATGCTTGGGGTGCTGCAGGCACAGGGGTCACCAGAGCTCCCAGAGGTAGACCCATCAGCCCGATGGCAGTGGGTACTAGCGGCTGCTGGGTGTCCCGGTCCCCCAGGGTCTGGGGGAGCTGCTGTGCCCTGGCCCTGTTTCAGGAGGAGCCCCCCATGGCAAAGCCACCAAACCCAGCGCTTGCTCCCCATCACACTCCTCCCCAGGACCCCGTTTCAGTCCCCTCCCCATCACACCCCTCTGCAGGAGCCCGTTTCGATCTCCATCACACCCCTCCCCAGGGCTCCGTTTCAGTACCCTCCCCATCACACCCCTCCCCAGGTCCCGTTTAGGTCCCCTGCCCACAGCATCCCTGGGGGCAGAGAGGGCAGAAGGCGCTGCCCACACCCCCAGCCACGGGAAGGGTTAACTGCTGAGTGCAGACAGCCTTGGAGAAGGCCCTTGGAGTGGATTTTTCTCCCCCCACCCCCCACCGAAGCCTCCCACAGGTCATGGCCGCTGGGGCTGACGTTGGATGGAAAAACAGTTTATCTCCGGCTGGCGGGGAGGCTGGAGGCGGGGGTTGGGGGGGTGAGGGGGTGGGGAGCGGGCGGCAGCGGAGCCTGCTGCCGGGTGTGGAGGGGCCCTCTGGCACCCCTCGGTTTGGGGCTGGGGCTCACAGGTGGCTGGTGAGACCCCAGAGGGGCCAGGGCTGGTCCCCAGTGGGGCTGAGGGGGAGAACTACCCCCCGACAACCAGTCCCAGGGAGCTGGGGGGGGGCGGGGGCTGAGGGGGGCTGCCGTGGAGCTGCATCTGTGACCGATGGCCCTGACACCCCAGGGTGGCCCGGGGACAGCGCCCCCACCCAGCCTCGCAAAGGGTTAGTCCAGGCAGGGGCAGCCTAGGCAGGGTTATCCCGGGCAGTTAATCCAGGCAGGGAGGGATAGCCCGGGCAGGGTTAGCCCCGGCACTGTTACCCCGGGCAGGGCCACCCCTGCCCGGGCCATCCGGGGCAGGGCTATCCCCGGGAAGGTCACCCAGGCCGGGGCCGGGCCCGTCGGGCCCGCCGGGCTCGGGAGCGCGGCGGGGCCCGGCCCTGCTCCGCCAGCGCCACCTGCCGGCACCGCCACGGTGGGGACACGGGGTCACGCGTGACGGAGGTCCCGGGGCCACTGCCCACGGCACTGTGGGCCCGGGAGCGGGGCACTGGGATGCCGGCACGGGGCCACGCGGGGATCGCGGGGCCCCAGAGGCGGGACCGAGGCCGGCGGGGTGCACGACACGGGGACGGTGGCACCGGGGCAGGCGGCACGGGGACAGGGCCTACAGGGGCATGCACCACCGTGGAATGCAGCAGCGGGACATGCAGCACCGGGGCAGGGCCTACCCGGACCGGTGGCACTGAGACAGGCGGCACCGGGGCAGGGCCTATCGGGACCGGCGGCACCGGGACCGGCTGCACCGGGATCGCCGCGCGTCGCAGCGGGGGCGGGGCCACGCTGCCTGTGGGCGCGGTCAGGCGCTGCGGGGCGGAGGGCGGCCAGTCGGGGGCGGGGCGGGACGGCCAGGAGGCGGGGCCTATGCTGTCAGGGGGCGTGGTCTACCGCGTCAGGGGGGCGGGGTCTGCCCGCAGGGGGCGGGGCTGGGCCGGCGGCGGTCCCGGTGCAGGGCGGGAGGCGGCGGCGGTGGCGGGGCCATGGCCTGGTCCCGGTACCAGCTGGGCCTGGCCGCCCTCATGCTGGTCACCGGCTCCATCAACACCTTGGCGGCCAAGTGAGTCCTCCCGGCGGCGGGCGGGGAACCCGCACCCCGGGGCTAGGGTCCCGTAGCAGCCTCGGCCCCCTCGGGCTCGGGGCTGGGCCCACCGTCCTGCTCGGGGCCTTCCCGGGCCTCAGCGTGGCCTGGGCCCCTCCTGGCCCCGCGCGCCCTCCGCAGGGGTCGAAGCCCGGTCTTCAGGCCTCTAGTCCCCTCCATCCATCCCATGGCTGGTGGCCCCAAGGTCCGAGCATGCCACCCCGGGTTGGGCTTCGGGTCCCCTCCGTGGTTTTGGGGATGACTGCCCTTGGGCCTTTTCCCCGCGGCACCCGCAGCCCCACGCAGGGGTGAGGGGGCCCTTCCCCTCCCACCCAGGCCAGGCTGTGGTCCAGGCTGTGTTGGCAGGGCTCCGGGACCTGCCCTGTGCCCCGCCCCCCCCCCCCCCAAAGCTGGCCAGGGCTGGGCTTTAGGGTGTCCCATAGGGCTGGGGACCCAGCTCCAGGCGATGCGGGAGGGAAGAGGGTGCATGGCCAGGGGAGCTGGGGCTCTCTAGCCCTCTTGCAGGTGCTGTCAAGGGGTGCTGTGGCCGGCTGTATGGTGCTGGGGAGGAGCCATCCGAGTACCCGCAAAACCAGGCTCCGTGTGCCTGCTTTTGTCCTGCAGCTCACCCTAAAAACCAGGCAGGGACTGGATTGAGGCCCTTCCCCTGGAGAGCACCCTGGGGTGCTCCCAGCCCTGACAGCAAGGGTGAGGACGATGTTCCCAAAAGCTGCCCAGGCGAGCCAGACCTGCCAGGCCAGCTCGTCCCAGTGCTGCTGGGCAGACACGTGGGCCATCAGTGGGGTTTCACCAGATGGCCAGGCTCCAGCTTTGCCCCGGCAGACCAAGGTCCCTGGATGGGGAAACAGAGGCACAGACCCCCGCGGGGCAGAGCAGAGCCAGGAGATGGCACCGAGCTCTCAGACAGCTCATGAGACCCACGTGTGGCCCCAAAGCCTCTTGCAAAACACAGACCTGAGCTGGCCGGTGGCAGAGGGGCTGTGGCATGTCAGCCGGGGCTGACTCACTCCTAAATCTTGCTGGCCTGGCTGAAAAGCCCCTCGCCAAGCAGCAGGGGACGAGCTGGGGATTGCCCTGATCTCCACTCACATGCTGTTTCTGCAAGCTCAGCAGATCTGCGGCCACTCAGCATCAGCAAAAAGTGGCCGGAGGAGAGTGGGGTGCCTGCCTGCCTGTGTCAGGTGCACTGCCACACTGGGGGTGGCCTGGGGGCTGGCAGCTGGCCACTGAGGGTCTGGGGTCCCCTCCCAATGCAGATGGCCCCTAAAGAGGGGAGATCCTTGCCAAAACAGGCCATGGGAACCTGTGCCACAGCCTGTGTTTATCCAGCCTTGCCCTCTGTGCTGCTTGGAATACCCAAAAGAGGAGGTTTGTGCCCCAAAACCACGGCTGAAGGTGTGAGTAGAGGAAGCTGCTGCCCCCAGCTTGTGATACACATCTTTTCTGACTCCTGTGTCCCTTAGCCCCCACATCTTTAAGGCTGGTGACATACAGAGGAGGAAAGAGGTTGGGGTGACCCCCCCCACCACCACACTGTCGCGGTCTGCCCAGCCAGGAGACAGTGCTGCCTGGCCAGCTCTGGCCGAGCGTGCTGGCAGCGATGGGCGTGGGGACACCGGATTGCAGGGCTGTTACATGGAGGTATCAGTTTCTCTGCCTGTCACTCAGGGCCGGGAGCTGGGCCAGGAGCTGCTGGCAGGTCAGGGCAGCCACAGCAGTGTCTCCTTCCCCGCTGTCTCCTTCGCTATGGATGTCCTGTCCCCGGAGCTGTCACCTCGGGGGGCTAATGGCCTAGAGGACAGCCCTGGGCTGGCTCTCGAGGTATGCTTTGGCTCTCCGCTGCCCGCTGCTCTAACCATCACCCTCTCCTCTGCCTTGTAGGTGGGCTGATAACTTCAGTGCGAGTGGCTGCGGTGGGACGGAGGAGCATGGCTTTCAGCACCCCTTCCTTCAGGTGAGCCCCCTGTCCGGGGCAGGCAGGGCCTTGCAGGCAGGGCCAGCCCCCCTCACCCGCCTCTCTTGCAGGCTGTGGGCATGTTCCTGGGTGAATTTTCCTGCCTGGGGGTGTTTTACCTGCTGGTGTGGAGGGATCGGTTCAGGCTGGAGCCCAGCATGGCCCCATCACAGTCCTTCAGCCCGCTGCTCTTCCTACCCCCTGCTCTCTGTGACATGACTGGGACCAGCATCATGTACGTGGGTAAGTGCTGGGGACAGGGATGCCACCTCTGTCCCCCCTTGCCCTGCAGGGACCTGGCTGTCCCTGAGGCTGGACTCAGCTGTTGGGCTGCAGGACTCCACGGTGCATATGTTTCTGGAGGGTGTCTACCCTGAAGCAGGTTAGAGGGGTCAGAGCAAACACTTCCCACTCATGCAGCGAGCTGTAGCAGGGCTCAGTAAGCCGTTTTCCTCAGGGGGTGTGGTGTTCCCATGGAGCAGAGACATGGGGCTGCATCTTGGCACAAACCTCTCTGCTGCCAGCTCTAAATAGGAGTGGGGGGAGACAGCATCACTGCCCCTTCCTGCAGTTAATCACTGACATGCTGTTAATTACCACAGCAGACTATTAAGCAGAGGGGTGGCAGCATTAGCTGGCTCCAGCAGCACATGCAGCTCATGGGTCTGTCTCTCCCTGTGCAGCCTTGAACATGACCAGTGCCTCCAGCTTCCAGATGCTGCGAGGATCCGTCATCATCTTCACCGGGCTTCTCTCTGTGGCCTTCCTGGGCCGCAAACTGGAGCTGAGCCAGTGGCTGGGCATCCTGGTCACCATTGTGGGACTGGTGGTGGTGGGGCTGGCTGACCTGCACAGCTCTCATGACCAGAAACACAAGCTCAGCGAGGTGATAACAGGTACATAGTGGCCCTTGGGGGAGGTGGGATGGCCATGGCGGGGAAATAACTCCCCACAGGGCATGTGCCTGGCTCTCCGGGCATGGCTCTGCCATGCTGCCTGTCTGGTGGGCTGGGAGAAGGGGGCTCAGCCCCCCTTCGCTTCTCTCCCCTTGCCTTCATTTATCTCCCCTTGCCTTCACTTCTCTCCCCTCCTTGCAGGTGACCTGCTTATCATCATGGCGCAGGTGATTGTTGCCATCCAGATGGTGCTGGAGGAGAAATTTGTCTACAAGCACGATGTGCACCCGCTGCGGGCCGTCGGCACTGAAGGTCTGTTGCAACATCAGCCGAGGTGGCTGAGCACTCTGGGGTGCCCCATCCTGCAAACCCAGCCAGGGGAGGGCTGCTTTGTGCGGGGAGGGGACTGCAGGCTGTGAAGTGGGTGCTGCTGTGGAGGTTTGGGTCCCACAGGGAAGGTGGGGTTAGCTGGGGGCAGGGGGCTAGGGATAGGCAGCCCCAAGTGGTGCTTGGAGCCCAGCTGACACCCCGTTGCATCCAGGTTTCTTTGGCTTCATCATCCTGGCCTTGCTGCTGGTGCCCATGTACTACATCCCAGCGGGCAGCTTCAGTGGGAACCCTCGGCGGACACTGGAAGATGCCCTCGATGCCTTCTGCCAGATTGGCCACCAGCCCCTGATCGCCCTGGCCCTGCTGGGTAACATCAGCAGCATCGCCTTCTTCAACTTTGCTGGCATCAGCGTCACTAAGGAGATCAGTGCCACCACCCGCATGGTGCTGGACAGCCTCCGCACCCTCGTCATCTGGGCTGTCAGCCTGGCTGTGGGCTGGGAGACCTTCCATGGCCTGGAGATCTTGGGGTTTGGGGTGCTGCTGGTGGGTGCTGCTCTTTACAATGGCCTGCACCGGCCCCTGCTCGCCCGCCTGCCCCGGCGCGTGGAGGAGACCAGCAGGACGGCCGAACACGAAGGCTTGCTGCAGGGGGAGACCACGGCCATCAACAGCGAGAGCTGAGCCTTCGCCACCCTGTGTGGGGCTTGGCCCCGCGATTTATTTCCCTGCACCATCTCGGCGCGGTGGTGGTGATGCCAGCTGCCAGCCTGCTGCTGTTTGAGGGAGAAACCTCTCCCCTGCCTCACTGCCAGGGCTCCGGGAGGGGATGGTGAGGCTGTGCCTGCCCTTCCCCGGGGGAGATTAAAGCCTCTGCCCCTGTTCACAAGGGGCTCAGGGTGGGGGGGTGGGAGGGCTGGGTCTCATCCCGCTGCTCCCCAACCTGTCTCTCCCCCCCAATAAAGTGCATCTGCCCACAGCTAACTCCCTGTGGGTCTGTGCTGGCTGTGGGGAGGGCTGTGTGGGGGCCCAGCGTGGCTGGGGAACAGGGTCTGGCCCCAGCAGGAGGGTGGGGGCCAAGTCTCCTCTGTCCCTAGTGGGGCGGTGGTCACGCAGGGCATGATCCTTTGTGTCCCCAAGGAGGGGAAGGACCTGGCACCTGGACCCCTTTCACATGGGGCATGGGAGACCGCAGCAAGCCCCTGGGTCGTTGGTGGAGAGGCTCCTGCCAGAGTGGGTTTGAGGGAGCCAGGTCCTTCGCTTCCCTCCCCCCCTTTCACAATATCCCACAATCGGCCCCAGGCACGCGTGGCTGCTTTTTGCAAGGTTTATTTGCTTGGCAGGGCCCATCCCAAAGATGCAAGGCAGAGCGCAGTCAGGGTGTTTGACTCTATCTTTATTCTCTGTTTGGGGCCCAAAGAGGGGCCCTGGCAGCATGGGGAGGGGGGCAGTGGCGTTAAACCCCCTGGCACAGGGAGAGGGCTGCAGAGGGGGCTTGGTGTGGCACCGGGGCTGCAGCAGCAGTGGTGGGGAGCATCACTTGGCTACTCTCTGCCGGAGGAAGGATGGGAGGGGGTGAGCCACGCCATGGCTCCCCCCCAGCCCTGCCATGGGGATGGGGGGTCCCAGACTCACATGACATTTTGCTTGTAGTGCTGAAGCGCCTGCTCAGCCACGATCTCCATGAAGCGGGGGTCCTCCCAGGAGATGTCCCCAGGCACGGTGAGGGACAGCGGCTCCGAATCAAAGAGCTGCACTGTCACCTGTGTGTCAGGGGGGGCTGAGGGGTCCTCGAGGTTGGGAGTCTTGGAGAGGACCTGGGAGCGGGGGACAAAGCCAGGAGAGCCGGGCTAGCCCCTGTGCTGGCCCCTCGCCCTGGCACCCAGCCTCGCAGCCAGCTATTGTGCCAACAGATGCCCAGTCAGGCGCACAATTGCCTCTTTCTCCCCCTGACCCACTTTCTGTGGCTGCCGGCCCTGCATGGGGGACCGTGGCAGAGGGGGGGGCTTGAGCCCTCTGGCCATGCTGTGGTGCTGGTGGGACTCACCGTGGTGACCTGGAGGAAGCCGTCATTGCCTTTAGTGAAGTTGGCCAGACGTGAGACCCAGCCGAACTGACGGTTGAGCTGGTCCAGGAGGCTCGTGGTGTTGAGCATCTCAGCTTGGAAGGCATGGAGGAGGTCGTCGTAACGGCGCGTGAAGCGTTCGGCCAGGCGCAGCGCATCCTCCAGCTGCTCCCGCAGCTGGCTCTGGGCAGGGTCTGTCTGCCAGCAGTCTGGGGTGGGGGTGCGGGGGGTATCAGGGGGTGCCAGGGCTCAACCCCAGCCCCAGAGCATGCACCCCCTTACACCCCCCTGCATGTCATCACCTCACCCCCAGCCCCAGTGCATGCACCATCTTGCACTCCACCACATCTCAGGCCCCCCCCAGCCCCGGTGCATGTGCCCCCTCACACCCCACTGCATCTGAACCCCTAAACACGTCCCTCCTGCCCTTCCCGGCCCCAGCTCACCCACAGAGAGGATCTCCCGACACTTCTCACACTCATCCCGCATCCGCAGGCAGCCGGCTGAGTTACGACGGATCTCCCGACACACCATGCGCTCGTCACTGAAGTTACGGGACTCTGTGGAAAGCCCAGTCTGGCCTCAGCACCCCAAAACACTGCAGGGTTGGCAGGGGGCAGCACCAGATCCCCCCAACCCTGGGCAAAGCTGCAGGGCTGGCCCCAGCCAACACCCCAAGGTGCTCTTGGGGGACATGAAAGTGCTTTTTTCAGGGAATGTCGACCCCCCTCCAGCTGTTTTTTCCAAAGCAAAGCATTCCCTGCCAACCTCTGTTTCGAAATATCCCTTTTCCCAGCCGCCTGAGCCGGGGCTGCGGTGGCAGACGGTGACGGCACTGTTAGCCGGCACTGCCTGCCCAAAACAAACACCTTCCTGGGATGGTGGCAGCTCCAGCAGCCAAGATTGTGTGTGTGTGGGGGAAATCCCAAACACCCAGCCCAGCTCTGCTAACAGTGGAGCTTGTGATTCCTGGGTTCCCGTGGGGATTCTCTGATGTGTCGTGTTAGGGTTGAGCTCATCCTCTAAGTTAGTCACACCCTATTAAGAAGGGGGGGGACACGACGACGGATACGACATAAACCTGCTGATTCCAGCCAAACTGGGGGCCCCATGACACCTCGCCTGTGGCGAGCACCCTACCTGAGGCAAAGCCACCCAGCGAGTGCTCCCAGCCACCCTGTGCTTCCTCTAGCATCCGCTGTGTCATCTCAAAGAGCGGCTGGAAGAGGTGGTGGAAGCCGTGGTGGGGATGCTGAAAGAACGGATGCAGCTCCCGGGAAAACCTCTCACTGCGCACGGGGAAGCGGACATGCTGGACGGAGGGACGGAAAGCCTCGCGGAAGCCACTGAAGGGTGCTCGGAAGAAGGGATACATGCGGCCATAGACCTGGGTGCTGTCTTGGAAGATGCCATCCACCCCATCTTCCAGCAACCCGAAACGTTCTTCCAGGTCCTCGAACTGCCGCTCCTGCCGCTGGTCCCGCTCCAGCAGCGAGTCGATGCGCTCGCCGTTCACCCAGATGGAGAAGGGCGAGGAATGATTGAGGAATTCCTCCAGCTGCCAGGCAGGAGAGAAGGATCAGGCCAAAATCCTTCCCTCCCCAGCATCAGCGGGTGCTGTGGGACCACTCACCTGCCGCCCCACCAGCCCCGAGCCGCTGCGGCATGTGCGGGAGTAGAAGCGCATGCAGGTTTGCTTGAGGCAGGGCTTGCACTCTTCCCAGAGCGCCAGCATCGTCTCATTGCACACCTCCTGGTTCGCTGCCAGCTGCTGCTCCTTCTCCCGGGCCAGCTGCACCGCCTCCTGCAAGGCACCCACATCCAGCCCCGAGGGCATCTTCCCCCGCCCCCCCTGGCCCCCAGCTCCCAGGATGCACAGACCCCGGCCGGGCGTGAGATCCTCCAAACCCTTCAGATACACCAAGCCCCACCAGGGGCTCTGGGCACCAGGGTCAGAGCAGCCACCCTCCTCGTCCTCACTCACCTCCTTCCTCCTCTTAGTCTCCTCCAAGGTGTGCAGGATGGCTTGGTGGTCCTTGCTGGTCTTATCCATGAGGGTCTTCATCTGCTTTACCCCGTTGATGGCATTTTCCACCTCTGTGTCGATGTATTTGCTGCCAGCTGCTGACATCTCTGGAGGGGGTGGGCAGGAGAGGAGGAAGAGCAGTATTTGTGGGTGCAGAGTCCTGTTTGCTTGCCAACAGCTCACAGAACTCAAGAAAAGTGACCCAAAAATCTCGCCTGGGCTGGGGTTGCATCTCCCTGCCCACCACCCCCAATATTTGGGCAGTGCTGGCCATGAGCCCCCAGCTGCCCCCCAAGGAACGGCCTCGTGCCAGGGCAGCCGTCAGGCTGTGCCATCCCTGTCTGGCCACTGCCACCGGCTCTCGCTGTGCCCACGCCAGCCCTTGCCCCCCCAGCTCAGGGGGGAGCTCAGGGGCAGAATCTTCCTTTCTCCCGCCACTGAAAAGCATCCAGCCCCAACCCTGAGCTCCCAGCCCCCCAGGGATGATGCTGTGCCCCCACCCATCTAGCCCCTCCATAGGCACAGCTTTCCCCCCACACCACAGACACCCCATTTGCTCCCCCAGCCTGCAGGGAACATCCACCCCCCCAAAATGAAAAGCTGTGACCCCCCCCTAACCCAACCTCATGGGTCCTGCATCCTCCCCACTCAGCACTGCCCTGGGCATGGTATTGCCAGGTCCCTTGCCCACCCCACACCCCAGCACCCACCCGGGCTGCTCCCCTCCTCCCCAGAGCTCCCCCACTCACGCTTGAGCTCGCTGGGGGGGACGAGGGCCTGGCCCCCTTCCCAGGCAAGCAGGAGGCCGAGGAGCGAGAGCAGCAGCAGCGCCATGGTCCCGTCCTGCAGGCAGCTGCCTGTGCGGGCAGAGCAGGGGCTCAGAGCAGGATCTGCCCCCCCTCCCTGGGACACGGGGTTCTGAGTCAGCAGTGGGGACCAGCACGCCCCCCCGGGGCACTATTTTGAGGACACAGCAATGACTGAGCTGATGCCCTGTTACTTGGGGGAGCTGTCCCCAGGAGTGAGGGTCCCTGGCCAGTGGGGTCTCGCTCGAAGCCCCAGCTGGGGGGCCAGGATGTGGAACCTTCTCCCCCCCTCCCTCACCCGCCTGCCTGCGGCACAAACAAGCCCCAGGCCCGCGGCCAGGCAGGGCAGGCGGCCAAAGCAGTGACCGGGCACGGATTTCCCCCCGCCATGGGAGCCAGCGGTGCCTTTCTTCTCCCCTGCTCCCCCTGGGAGATGGAGAGGGGCTAGGGGGGATTGGGGGGGGGGAGGCAGAGCCAGGACAGGGCTGGGCTCCTGCCAGCTGCAAGCAGGAATGGGCAGGGAATATCCAGTGACAGCCCCCATCCCCAGATGGGTGCCATGCCAAGGATGGCACCCCCAGCTCGCCCATCACTCCACCCCACCAGAGCTGGAGCCGGCAGGGCCACCGGGGTTGTGCAATGGCTGACCCCGTCCCCCCCCCAAAAAAAAAACAACAAACCCCAAACCTTTTGCAATGGTCCAGCCGCAGTGGGGCTTCGGTTCCCCCCCAGCGACACTGGTCCAGCGCCCCCCAGTTCCCACTGCAGCACCGGCTGTGGGAACTGCTGCCCACTCCCCCCAGTGCTGCCCCTCAAATAACTCTTCCTCCCCGCGCCCCCCCCCCCCCCCCCCCCCCGCCCCGGCTCAGCTTCATCCTGCCCATCCCAGGGCATTGTGGGAAACTCCTGCCGGCAGGGCCAAGCATCGCCCGCTGCACCACCTCCCCCCCCGCGCGGCCCGGAGGTGCGGGGGGGGGGCACCCTGGGGTGCACAGCCCCCCTCTCTGCCCCACAGGGCCCCCCCCCGTGCCCCCCCCCCCCCTTGGTTGACCCCCAGGCATAACCCCTGCACCACCAAAGCGGGCATGGAGCCCCCATCGTTCCCACCCCACTGCACCCCAGCTGCAGGGCAGGGGCACCCCAAGGGGGGACCCCTGAGTCCCCAGCCCGGGACGGGGCTGCAGCGCTGGCTGAGACCGGCAAAGCTCATCGCAGGGAAGAGAAAGGATGGGAAGGGGATGGGGTGGGAAGGGGATGGGGATAGGAAAGGGGTGAGATGGGATGGGGATGCCGTACCTGCACCCCGGTCGCCCCTCCGAGCTCCGCCGCGGCCGCCCGCCCCTTATTTATCCGGCTACGACACTGCGGGTCCGCCCCGCTCCGGCCCCGGAGCTTTCTGGAACCGGCGGGACCGGCCCCAGCCCGACCCGCCCCTCTCTTCGCGGTGCCCCCCCGCAACGTTCCAACCCCCCCCCAACGTTCCAACCCCCCCCACCCCCCGCCGTGCCGGTGCGCGGCGCCGCGGTGCCGCGGGGATGGGCGTGTATCTCCCACGGCCGTCGCCGGCACGGCCCCCCGGCACGGGGAGGGGGTTGCACCCTCCCTGGGGTCCCCAAAATCTGGGTGCTACAATCTGGGGGGGTAAAACCTCGTCGGACGCTGCGCACCCTGTTATCTCCGCAATCACCCCATCCCCCCGGGGGCCGTTATTGCCCCTCCCCCACCCGGGGGGACGGGGTGCTGCGGTGGCGGGGGGGGGGGTCGGTACAACGGGGCATCCCCTTCCCACCCGCGGCCGCGGACACGGGGGAGGTGGCTGAGCGGGACCCCCCCGCACCCCTTCCATGCCCCTCACCCCACGAGCTGCAACATTCCTCGCTGCCACGGGGGAAACTGAGGCACGATTCCCCCTCCCCCCTCTGCCATGCCCCCCCCATTCCCCCCACGCTCCCTTAAGGGCCCCAGGGCCCCAGACCGCAGCCCCCACCCACCCCCGCCCCCAGGGCCGAGAAACAATTGCTCGGCTGCCGATTACGGCCCAGTGCAAAAACACGCAGTTTTCGGAACTGGGAGAACTGGTTGGCGCCCAGCGAAGGGGCGGGACGGCGTGCGGGGGCTAGTGGGCCGCCCCCCCACTCAGCGGGAGGAGGGAGCAGCGCGCGGTACCGAGCGCCCGGCGCCCGCAGTGATCCGGTACGGGACACGCGGGGGGCGGGGGGCACGTGTGTGTGTGGGGGGCGGCCCGCTCTCCCGGGGCCGGGCGGGGGGCGTGGGGGCACGGGGGTGCAAGATCTCCCGGAGCCGGGCGGGGGACACGAGTGTGCGTGGGCATGTGTGATCTGGGACACGCGTGTACACGGGGCCGCAAGCTCTTCTGGGGCTGTGCAGGGGACATGTACGTACATGTTCTCCCTGGACCATGTATGGGACACGCGTGTGCACGGGGGTGCGAGCTCTCCCAGAGCTGTGTGTGGGACACAAGTGTGCATGGGCATGTGTGGGACACGCATGTGCATGGGGCTCCAAGCTCTTCTGGGGCTGTACAGGGGACATGTCGGTAAATATTCTTCCAGGGCCGTGTGTGGGACACACGTGTGCATGGGGCTGCAAGGTCTGCCAGGGCCGTGTGTGGGACGTGTGTGCACAGGGGTGCAAGCTCTTCTGGGGCCATGTGTGGCGGACAAGTGTGCACGGGGCTGTAAGCTCTTCTGGGGCTGTACAGGGGACATGTAGGTACATGTTCTCCCTGGACCATGTATGGGACATGTGTGTGCACAGGGGTGCAAGGTCTCCCAGGGCCGTGTGTGTGACATGTATGTGCATGGGGCTGCAGGCTCTTCCGGGACTGTACAAGGGACACGTAGGTACATGTTCTCCCAGGGCTGTGTGTGGGACATGCGTGTGCATGGGCATGCAAGATCTCCTGGGACCATGTGTGGGACACACATGTACATGGGCATGCAAGAACTCCCTGGGACCGTCTGTGGGTCATGTGGGTGCATGAGGGTGCAAGTTCTGGGACCATGGGTGGGACACATAGGTGCATGTTCTCCTGGGACCATGGGTGGGACATTGGCTGCATGCTCCCCTCAGATCATACGGGGTCCCCGGAGCCCCTGGGTGAACTGGAGCAGGCCTGGGCTGGCCACGGCCACGGAGAAGGTGGGTGCAGGCTCTGGGGGTGAGGGGGGGCTGGTGCTCCCTCCCTTTCGCAGGGCTTCACACCCCACTCTGTCCTCTGCAGCCCCACTGCTTGCAGAAGAGGGGACATCTCCGGAGCAGGGGCCATCTCAGCTGTGACACTGCTGCCATCATCCCCCTGAGAGAGGCCTCACCAACTTTCCTCTTCCTCCACCATCTTCCTCTTCCTCCCCAGACACAGAGCAGCCTTGTAACCGTTTCGCTGCCGCTCCTACCGGTGCTGGCACACACAGACATCCCTCAGTGCTACTGCAAGCCCCCAGTCCTCCCGCAAACCCCTGTGCCATAGCGGTGGGAGGCGAAGGTGAGGGGCCGTCGGGGTAACACCCGGTTTCCTTCCTGTTTCTCGTGGTGATGGCCTGTTTCTGGAGGAAGGACAAGCGGAAGGGGAAATTTTCCCCTCCGCCAGCCTCGCAAGCAGCAGATTTGGGGATGCTCATCCAGGAGAACAGTCACAAGCCCTGGGTGGAAGATGCTCTCCCCCAGCAGCCGGCAGTGGGGGACACGGAGAAGGAGTTTGCTAACTTCTCCTGGTTCCAGCGCCTTGGTAAAGGCTGGCGGCTGAGCAGGGACCAGCGGTTGCTGTGGCACATGGCACAGTTGAAGAATGGGAGCAAGCAGTGCCGGACTTTCCAAGGAGCCAAGGAGAGCCAGAGAGCCACCAGGCTGCAGACACAGGCTGCTGAGAGATGCACCGAACTGGAGCAGAAAGCGCTGGGGCTGCTGGAGAAGCCAGGGACCTGCCAAAAAGCCACCCGAGGTGGGGAAGCCCAGCAGGAAGAGCACATGGCCTCGGTGACGGCAGTCAACATCTGCAGCAGCATCCCACACCTCAGGGAAGATGGCTGGGATGAGCCAATTGTTGGACGCAAAGTGCAAGATGGGGTTGTGGTGAGGGGGGGTGATGGCCACAGGGACCAGGTGGGTCGAACTCAGCCCCTGGTCCAGGCAGGCACCAGCGGGGATGAGGAGGGAAGGACCACTGGTTTGCCCCAGAGCCTGGGCTTGTGGGTGGAGGACAAGGATGCTGCCACTGTCCCTCGAGGGGACAGGGACAGGCAGGACTTGAACCCTTCATCAGCAGAGGGAAGGTCTGGGGAGGAGCAGAGGAGGCAAGTGTGGGAGAAGCTGCATTGCCTGGGAGAAGACATGGTAGAGTGGGAAGGGCGGTCCACGAGGGACCTGGCAGTCAGGCTGATGGAGAAGATCCTGAAGACAAAAACCGAGGCATACCCTACAGAGATGGGGAACAAAACCCACCAACAGGAGCAGGGGCAGGGGGTGGCTAGAGCCAGGGTGGGTGGCTACAAGGAGGTGAATGCTTTGGTGGACACCCATGTGGACATCACCACAGTGCAGCAGTACCCCCAGCTGCTGTACCTTGCTGTGTGCCACGACACCCCCGTCTCCATCAGTGGGACCACATATGGGGATGATCAGCACCTCCCTGCCATGCCGGAGCCATCTGAGAATGAGCAGATCTGGGAACACTCTGACGATGACCTCCTGGAGCAGGGAGGTTCCCCAGCTCTTCCTAGGCCTGCGGTGCTAGCCTGCCATGTCAAGGTGGTAGAGGTTGAGGACAAAGAGCAGTGGAGGGAGGAATTCCCATATGTGTGGGCGCAATACGAGATGGACTGTGGGCTGGTGTCCGGGGAAGAGAACCTGAGTGGGGCACCGGTGCCCTTCCAGTGGCAACCCCCATTGCCAGACGATATGGACGAGGCAGTGGCGAACATGCTGCAGTACTTGCTGGCTGATGGCGTGGTGGTGAAAGGCACCTCTTCCTCCAACAGCCCTTTACATCCCATCCCGAAAGGCGACGGGAAGACATGGCGTCTGACGCTCAACTGCAAAGCTATCAACAAGGCCACCCCCATGGTGGAGGCTCCAGTGGTCCTGAACAGGACCACCCTTGTTGCCACCATCAGCCCCAAAAGCAAGTATTTCTCAGTGGTGGATCTATCGAACTCCTCCTTCGCCATACCCTTAGCAGCAGACTCCAGAGCCAGGTTTGCCTTCACCTTCAGGGGCCAGCAGTATCTCTTCACCCGGCTGCCCCAGGGCTTCCACAGCACCACCTCCATCGTGCACCGGCGGGTGGCTCAGATGCTGCTCCAGCTGCCCCGAGGAGATCAGCCTTGGGTTTTTTCCTACGTCGATGACATCCTCATCACTGGGAGAAGCCAAAAGGAAACCAGAGCCCGAACAAAGACAGTCCTAAAGCTGATCCAAAAAACAGGATTTAAAGCCAAGTTTGAGAAGGTGCAGCTCGTGCAGCCCAAGGTGGACTACCTGGGGATGACAATTGGGGCTGAGGGGAGGGAGATCCAGGCCAGCAAGCTGGAGGCCATCAGCAAAGCACCCTGCCCACGGGATGTCCACAGCCTCCGCTCGCTGCTCGGGCAGTTCATCTCGTTGCAGGATCACATTGCTGGCTTTTGGGAGCTGGCCCGGCCGCTCCACCGCCTCACCGCTGAGCAGGTCGCATGGGAATGGGGACCAAAGCAGGAGCAGGAGCTGAGCCGCCTGAAACACGCCATCCTGACTGCGCCCACCCTGCGGTTCCCTGACAAGTCCCAGCCCTTCATTATCAGGTTAACGACCAGCAAAGAGGCGATAGGAGCTTCCTTGCTGCAGGAGGACAAGCAGGGCCGGTTGGTGCCAGTGGGACACAGCTCCCGCATCCTGAAGAGCCATGAGGCCTCCTACCTGCCGCAGGAGAAGGGGTGCCTGGCAGCCATCTGGGCCGTGCAGGCATTTGAGACCCTCACAGGGCTGGCCCCCATTGTCATCCAGATGCCCCACTCCCCTTGGAAGTATCTTGTATGGGGTGAAGCATTGGGGTCCTGCGGGACGAACCCGTACCCAGCACAGTGGACTCTGCTGCTGGTGAACACGGGGGCAATGGCAAAGAGCCCCCAGCCTGAGTGCAGGTACCCTCCCAGCACCCCAGTCCCCACCGCTCCCCCTCTGCGGCTGCTGCCCTCCCACGTCCCCAAGGCCAACGTGTGGTTCATGGCCAGCGACAACACCGACTCCATCAGCTTTGCTGCGGCCAACCTGGAAGAGCGGTGGCTGCTCGGGGTGGCCCAGAGTAGCTTGGTGCTCGATGCAGAGCTGGAGGCTCTCGAGCAGCTCCTGTATAGTCACCAACGCTCCTCACCCCTCTATTTGTACACCAGCTGCTGGTCCTTGGTGGAAGAGTTGCAAAGCCAGATTGGTGAGTGGGAATCAGGATCGTGGGCAAGCTCCGGCGAGGGTTTATGGCCCAGCATCCTCCAGTGGGTCCACACCAACCCAGGGATGCTGCACATCAGGTGCATGGGAGGGGACAGGAGCAAGGACCTGGAGGAGAAGGATTGGAGCCAGAAGGTGGGCAGGAGGGCCAGGGCGATGTCTGGCAGGGCCGTGGGCAGCTGCCACATCTGGGAGCCTTCAAAGCACGAGAAGCAAGAAATAATCGCCCGGTGTCACTACTGGTTGCATGAGGGGGCAGAGGGGACCCTGGCAAGGGTGCGGCAGGTGGCACTCTGGGAAGGTGACAGTGAGCAGGTGGCCCGTTGGGTGCGGAGCTGCCTTCTGTGTGCTGCGGGCAGGAACGAAGTGGGCAGGGTGCTGCCCCAGCGGGCAGAGGGGCCATGGTCGCAGCTCCAGCTGAGCTACATCAGTGGCCTCCCTGAGACCAAGGAGGGGTACCACTCCCTCTTGGTGGTGGAGGATGAGTTTTCAGGATGGGTGGAGGCTTTTCCAGTGTGGGAGAAGACAGCAGAGGAGACAGTCAAGGTGCTCTTCGAGGAGATTTTTACACGGTACGGGACACCTCGTGCCATCCGTTTGCTGCACGTGCCATGCTTCCTCCGGGATGCTGTGCAGCTGGTGATGGAGGCATGCAGCGTGGAGCTGCTGTGCGACCTCCTGCAGCCCAGCCAGGTGGGACCGGCCTCGGCAGCTCTGCAGCAGCTGGCCTTGGGGGCTGGCAGGGAGTGGGTGAAGATGCTCCCCCTGATCCTGGCGGGGTTCAGATCTGTACGGGCACGGGGAGAAGTGCTAAGCCCTTACCAAATTATTTTTGGCTTCCCGTTGGAGATGAAGTGTGGATGTGAGGAGGAGGTCTGCCCCCAGGACAACGTCCTCCCCTGGCTCAGACAGCTGCAGGAGGATGGGACCAGTTACAAGCACTGGACTGAAGGCATGCTACCAAGGGACTGTGAGGAGGGGGATGCTCCATGGCTGTAGTCCCCCATCTCATCTATGAGATTGCTGTCTCCGTGTGTCGTGTCTCATGGTGTGGGGAGAAAATGGGTGCACTGGGTTTGCTGAAGGGCTTTTAGGCAGGGCTAGGGGGCTTTTAGGTGGGGGGGGGGGTAAGCAGGGCTGGGAGGCTTTTAGGCAAGACTGGGGGGCTTTTAAGCAGGACTGAGTAATGCGCAACATCTTCTTGCTATGGTGTTGAAGTGCAGGGAGGGAAGACTTTACTTGTTTTGACTGGGATGGAGTTGGTTTTCTTCATACCATCCAGCACGGTGCTGGGCTCTCCAGCAGTGCTGGAAGCACTGGCATGGTGTTGCCATCCCCAGTCCTGTGCAAGGCTTGGGAGAGCTGGGCCAGCTTTTGCTCAGGACTGTGGAAGACACTGAGAAAAGGATGCCTTGGCATCCCTTGCTTTGCTTGCTTTATTTTCTTTCCCTTTTTCCACTTTTCCTTCATTTATTAAACAATTTTTATCTCAACCCACAAGTTTTCTTGCTTTTCTTCCTTTCTGCATGGGGTTTGGCTGGGATAGAGTTAAATTCTGCATAGCAGCTTGTGGTTTGTGTTTGGGCTGAGAACAGCGTTGATAACAGAGGAATGCTTTAGTTGTCACAGTGCCTGCACAGTATCAAGGCCTTCTCTGCCTCTCACACTCCACTGCCCACAGGGGTTCACCCACAACACCGGGGAATCGCAGCTCAAGGCTCAGCAGCCTTTGGGAATGGTGGAGGAGGAGAGGGGAGCCGCCAGTGTCCAACACCCGAGTCTCAGCCCCACTTACTGACCTCCGGGTGACCTCCTGATGCTGCTCCTCATGGTCTTCAAAGTGTTGTCTGTATCATTCTCCATCTCCTGCTGGCTCTCAGGAGCCCCTCTGCTACTTAATATCATAGAAATTGTAGAATCATTAGGTTGGAAAAAACCTTTAAGGTCATCCAGTCCAATCATTAAACCAAGTGGTGAAGGCAGCAGAGGGTGACCATAAGCCCGGTGGCTGCACAGACCCTGGGAACCCCAAGCTCTGGTCCATCAGCTGGTTGAAGGCAGAGGATGCTCGTGTGTGTTTAATGAGAGCCGACTTGTGGGCTCACCTGGGGACACTCACATGACAAGCTGCACTTGATGGCAGGATCCAGGGCATGGCAGGTAGCCCAGGGACTGGCAGTCCGGTGACTCGTGGCAGGGACCCATCTGCCACCCCAGCAGCAGTATATTTAGTGCTTCTGCGGCAAGCCAGCAGCCCAAGTGCTGAATCGGCAGGGACGTAGGAGAGTAACCCCATCACTGATGCCGCACCAGCATTTAGCCAGCTGGTAAATCCCGTAGCAAGGCAGCAGTTCCAAGAGCTGCAGCCGAAGGAAGCCAGGTTTGGCTGAGGGGGACATCTCTGGGTTGGCTCCACCAGCTGTGAGTCATCAGGGACGGCCTGAAGGGGCTGAGGAAGAGCAGCACACTGCAGCTGCCAAGGATGAAGATGGTGGGAAGAAGACCTCAGCTGCCAGTGAGCACCCTCCCGCAGCCACCTTGTGAACCCCAAGAAGATGTCATGGGCTGGGGCATCGAAGGACACAACCACTGCAAGAGCATCACTTCTGGGGCTCTGGCGATCAAAAAATGATGGTGATAGGTGTTGGTACGTTCTCCAGTATGATGTGTTGGGGAAGGCTTGAGGAAGCAGCCGAGAGACCCAAAAAATATCCCAGAAATGGCCAGGGGGGTGAGAGGGAGGCTGCAGGACCCAAAAATACGAGATGGCAATGTCCAGGAGCTGCATCCGAGTGACGAGGGGGTAGACACGTGCTGGTATGGGGAATATTATGGAAAATCAACTAATAAAACCCAGATGAGAGGGGCAGGCCTGGGCTGGGGCAAGCAGGGAGCTGCTGCAGGAGTAGTGGAGGTTTGGCCAGCTGGAGACCCTCCCTCAGTGTCCCAGAGGTGTCTGAGGGGCACTTGGAGGAGGAGGAGGAGGAGGAGGAGGGAGGCCATGTGGGGAGGAAGGCTGCCTGGGAGCCCAGCCGGGTCTCGGCAGAGGGCAGCAGCAGCCCGACACAAAAGCCTTGGTGGGGAGGGGGTCTCGGCAAGGAACCCCCAAACATCCCCAACCCCCAGGGGACCCCTATCCCACGTCTCTGGACTGGGACCACCACTCTGAACCCAAAGCCGGGAGCCAAACCACAGCACCCTGGGTCCCAGCCAGGACCCCAGACCCTGAACCACAGCACCCCACATCCCTGACCTGGTCCCAGGGGCCAGACCCCAGACCCATCACCCCATATCCCTGCCCCAGATCCACATACCCAAACCCTAGCTCCCCAATCCTGACCCCAGCCCCCCATCTCCCTAAGCCAGACTCCTGAGCCCTGCTGCCCTTGGACCAGGACCCTCTCCCCAGACCAGGACCCTTTCCCCAGACCCCCAGGCCTCCCAGACAAGTGAGGCTGGCACGGCACAGCACAGCGCAGTGTCAGACGGACATTTGTTAGTCATTAGGGCTGGAGGGAAGGAGGGCGGGCGCGGGACCAGCCTTTCTTCTCCAGCACATATCCCAGCGCCTCGCCTTTTGGTGGCCAGCATCCAGCCCAGCCGGGCTCTGCCGTCACCAGTCACCCGTCCCCATCCCGCGTGGGCAGAGGTCATGGGCAAACTGGCGGCCATGGGGATGCTCCACCGCTGTGGTGGCTTTTGAAGGCTCCCCAGGAAGTTTTGGGAGCGGGGGGCCGGCGGGGGGGAGCAGTCCCGGCCATGCTGGCCGCTCGCTGACGCTCGCCGGGAAGAGACGTGCCGGGGCGGATGCGGGAACCGGGGCGGTGAGGCCTGGGTTGGTGCAGGATTGCACCCACTGCCCCCCACCTCGGGGGCTATGAGAGGTGAGTGGGGGGAAGCCAGGGAGGGGGGGTTGGAGCTGTGGGGAGAAGAGTGGGGCTGGTGGCATGGGGGACAGGAGGGGATGGCCATGCTGGAGTGGGGGGGCAGCTGGCACCCTCCAAAGCCCAACGTGTTCCTGTTCCACATGGGCAGCATCTCCCCACGGATGGGGGGGGCTGCGCCGGCCTCGCCATGGCCAGAGACCGCACACACAGGTTGGGGGGGGAGCCTCCAAGGCTTACCCTCGCTCACTCAGAGCCCGTCACTTGTTGACTCCATGGGGCCCTAAAGGAAAATTTGCAGCAGCTGAAAAGCAAAGGGCCATGACAGGGGGGACAGAGGGAATCACTGCCACCCCCAGCCCAGGGGGCCCCGCCGCCTGCAGCCCCTCTCCTGTCCCCTGCCTGCTTCTGCCTGGGGGAAGCCAGGCTGTATAAAGTGGGGGGTGCCGGTGCCACGGTGCCTGTAGCCCCCCTTGTGGCACCCCCAGCTGGAAACCCTCCTGCCAGCGAGGGGAGGTCGGGGAGGCCCCGGGCAGGGGCTGGCTGAGCTGGCGGGGGGCTGCAGGGGGCTCTCGGGCACGGCACAGCTCCAGGGGAGCTTTGGGGAGCCAGGGAAGGAGGCACCATCCCCTGCCCCGGGCTCCTTCGGGGCTGGGTACCGGTGCTGAGTGCGTCCCCTGTGCCCGAGCCGTGGGTGGGACCCAGCAGCAACACCCCAACTTGCCCCCCACCGGGCTGGGGGTCCAGGCTGGGTGGTGGCCAGGGTGGCATGTGGGTTTTCTTTGCTCCCATGGTTTTTGCGAGAAGGGGCTGGGAATGTACAAAGCCCATCAGGGCTGGGAGCTGGGAGCCAGCAGCTTCTCCCTCACCCCCACTTTTTAGCCAAATTCAAACAAATTTCCTCAAGTTTTGTGGTCTCGGAGTGCAAAGGGCCCAGCTGAGTGCCACAGAAGCAGGCAGGGGAGCAGGGACAGGACCCTGCAGGCTGGTGCCACCAGGCTTTGGCTTGCAGTGATGGCTCCCGTGTGGCTTCCCAGCTTTTTCCCAGGGACGCTGGGTTGTGTCAAGGCTCAGCCGGTGTCCACAGGGACCGCCGAGGCTCAGCCAGTGTCCCCAGGGACCACCGGCATCCCCAGGGCTGGGAGCAGGAGGGTGCGGGCAGCTCAGGTCCCTCCTGTGTTGGCTTTCAGAAGACGAGCCGGTGGGAGGAGAGGAAGAGGAGATGCCAACCTTCAGCTACCGACCGAGTGGTAAGGACATCCCCTGGGGTGGGCAGGGGGTGCAGCAGGGCCTGATCCTTCCCTTTCTGCGCTCAGGTAGGGCACAGACCAGCTGCAGACGGTGCCAGAAGAACCTTTCCCTCCAGGCTGCCGTCAAAGTCCTCTACGTCTTCTCCATCCTCCTCATTGTGGTCGTGACCGTGCTGGCTGCCTTAGGTGAGTGCTGGGCAGGGTTGTGGGGTCTGGCTCCTGCCTCCCCTCCTTGGGGCAGACCCTCGGGGATACTGGGGCTCCCCCAAAGCACCTGCAGCACCCAGGTGTGGAAAGAAGCATCCAGCTCATGCTGACTTGCCCCTGGGATACCCATAGAACCCTGGGTGTGATGCCGCCTCACCGGAGGATGGCTTTACCCCCATGGGGGACCTCAGAAACCACCCCAGAGCCCAGAGCTTGCCACCCCATCACCTCCACAGGCAAGAAACAGCCTCCCAGGCTCAGCGCAGGGATGGCACGCTCCCTGGGGCTGGGCCCCTGGAGGTGCTTTGTAGACCTTAGCCAAGCCCTGACCCTGAAAGCCCCTAGGGACACCCACCCCACAGAGCCAGCACCCACCAGCTGCCCAGCCTGGCGCCTCAAGCCCTGGCCACCCTCCTTGCCAGGGAACAAGCTGGGAGGAAAGGTGTGGAGGATGAGCTCACCCTGACACCTGCCCACCTCCCCCTGACCCCCCACCTTTCCTCCACAGTGTTCAAGAAAGTCAACTCCATCTCCAACGACATCAGCTCAGCCCAGACCTATTACGAGAAGAAGATTGTGTCCATCCAGGAGGATCTCCAGGGGCTGGGTGAGTGGTTTGTACCTGGACCTGAAGGTCTTCTCCAGGCTTCAACACCACGTGTCCCTCCAGCTGAGTGGATCTCAGCTGCTCGGTGCTGCCAGCCAGGGGCTGAAGCACCTCTACTTTTCAGGTCCAGGGCCAAAACCCACTTATCTCCCAAGATTTTGGGGACAGAGAACTGTACCACTCTGAGGGTGGGGTTGGTGGGGTTGGGCTTTTTGGAGAACTTGCTGCACAGAGGTGGCAGGAGCAGGATGAGAGTGGGGAGGTGGTGCAGGCTGGTGGCGTCAGGGTTGGCCCAGTCATGGGTCTGTGGTGCCCATCTCCAGGGTCTGCAAGGACAGACCATGGTGAGGCTCCTTCCTCCTCTCTGGTTCTCAGCAGGAGGGTCTCCAGGCCCAGTGAGGGACAGGGTAGGGTAACAGACCCCTCTGCCCTTTGTTCAGATGAGAAGACCTCGGGAAACTGCTCCGTCTGTCACGAGACGGGACAGCTGGGCCAGGAGATCACCAAGCTGCAGGGTGAGCTGGAGGAGATCCAGAAGATGCTTTTAGTTCAAGAAATCCTGCTCGACCGGACCTCCCAGACCCATGACCACCTCTCATCCACCAGCAACAAAATCACCAGTGAGGTGGACAACTGCTCCTTGTCCGTCCGGCAGGTCAACGAAAGCTTGGGGCAGTTCCTGGCCCAGCTTGGGGGCTGGCAGGTGGTCACCTCCCAGCTAGACAGCTCTCTCAAGGGCTTGGCCCAGGAGCGCTATGATGTCCGAGCAGCCATGCAGCAGATGAACTTCACCCTGGGGCAAACCTCTGACTGGATCCAGGTCATCCAGAGGAAGACGGATGAGGAGACGCTGACGCTGCAGAAGATTGTCACCGAGTGGCAGAACTACACCCGCCTCTTTGGCGGGCTGCGGGCCACCTCCTCCAAGACCAGCGAGCTGGTGAAGACCATCCAAGGCAGCGTTGGTGCAGCAGCTCGACAGGTCGGCCAGAACTCGGAGAGCATGCACGACCTGGTGCTGCAGGTGATGGGGCTGCAGCTGCAGCTGGACAACATCTCCTCTTTCCTGGATGACCATGAGGAGAACATGAATGACTTGCGCTACCACAACAGGTACACGCAGAACCGCACGGCTGAACGCTTCGAGACCCTAGAAGGTCGCATGACGTCCCACGAGATCGAGATCAGCACCATCTTTGCCAACATCAACGCCACCGACAGCCACGTCCACAGCATGCTGCGCTACCTGGATGACGTGCGGCTCTCCTGCACCCTGGGCTTCCACACCCATGCTGAGGAGCTCTACTACCTGAACAAGTCCCTCAGCCTGGTCCAGGGCACCACAGACCTGCTGCGGGAGCGTTACAGCCTGCTCAGTGCCCGGCTGGACTTTGACATCCGCAACCTGTCCATGGTCATGGAGGAGATGAAGGTGGTGGATGTCCGGCATGGGGAGATGCTGAAAAACATCACCATCTTACGAGGTGAGGTGCAGCCTGGTGGGCACAGCCTAAGCCCTGCCGGGGGGTGGGTTGGGGCCAGGCTGCTTCGGGGGCTGTTTCTTCTGTGGCTGAGCATGGTGGGATCTGGGCTCTTTGGGAGTGCCCTGCACCCCAGGCAGGTGGTGGAGGACCCAAACCACCATCGCTAAGGCCAAGGCAGTGCTGGGATGTGCACGAATGCACCCAGACACCTGCCCGTGGTGCAGAAGGATCCTGAGCATGGAGCTGTGTGGACTTGGCTTGCAGAGCTGTCCCTGCGTGGGGAGACAGGGACAGCGGGGAGGTGACCCATGTCCTTCCAGCACGGCTGGCCTGCAGAGGGACTCCTCTTGCTGGAGAGGATATGGCTGCCCCATGGTGAGGGTGCCCAGAGTTCTCCCTGGTGGCTCAGGTGGCCTTGGGACATATCCATCCACCCAGGGGAGCAGTGGGGCTATCCTGGCTCCACCATCAGCTCCATGGAGCCCATGGACGCCCTGGCAGCTTCATGCTCTGCCATGGACCGCCCAGCTTGGAGCCATATCACACCTACATCAGCATCATTACAGGGCTGCCCGAATTAACAAGCCCAGCCGTTTCCTGGACCTGGTTTTAGGGGGAGCCCTGCAGTGGCCCCACACCCATGCACGATGCCGGGTGTCCTTTGGAGCCCACAGCAAGGGCTGCAGGGCTGGGGCATCCCGCTCTCTCCCCACTTCAGAGTCCTACCCCCCCGCCCCATGCTTCCTAATCACCCCCTCCTCTCCCCCTAGGTGTGCCGGGACTGCCGGGCCCCCGTGGCCTCAAGGGTGACGCGGGCGTCAAGGGCCCACCAGGAAGTGAAGGAGAGAAGGGCGACACGGGCATCATGGGCTCGCCGGGACCCCAGGGCTCCCCTGGCCCCCCAGGACCCCCTGGCCCCCAGGGTGATAGGGGTCCCCTGGGCTTGAAAGGCTTCCCTGGCCTCAAGGGTGCCAAGGGCAGCTTTGGGCAATCTGGCTCTCGGGGACAGGGTGGACCCAAGGGTGACCCTGGCCTGCCGGGGCCGGCTGGGGTGCCAGGGCCAGTGGGCCCCCCTGGCCCGCGGGGCAAACCAGGACTCCCTGGGACCCCCGGTGCTGTGGGCCAGGCTGGCCCGATGGGGCCCAAGGGGGACCCCGGTTTGCGAGGCCCCCCGGGGCTGCCGGGCCCCCCTGGCCCCCCAGGACAGTAACCCAGCCTGCTGTCAGCCAGGGCACCAGGACAGCGGCGACAGCCACCCCCCCCGGACCTCCAAGGCATCCCCCACAGGGGTGTGAGGCAGAGCCTCACAGGACAGGGGGGCGAGGGGATCCGGTACCCCCCAGTGCGAGGGTCCGGGGCTGGTCCTTGGCTCTCAGGGATGCTGCCGGCTCCAGGCTTGGCCATTCCCAGCCCCAGGGTGGGGGCTCCCCGCGGGACGGGGTGCAGCTGGTTTGTGCCCTTTGACCCCCACCCCAGCCACCTTCATCCCCCCATCCCCGCGCTGTCCCCTCAATGTACTCGCGGCACAATAAAGCTGTATGGGGACAGGCGGCGTCTGCACTGGGGGGACAGGGTGGGGGGATGGGGTGCACCAGGGGAACACCGACAGCCAAACTGCTGCTGGTGGCAGCGAGCAAGTGGTGGGAGAAAGTGTGTTGCAGCCGTGGGTGCATGAGGGAGTGAGCAGGAGTGAGTGCATGCGTGTGCATGTGCATGAATGAGCACGTGTGCATGACTGTGCATGCATGCATTTGCACAAGTGAGAATGTGCATGAGTTTGCATGTGCACATGATTGTGTGCATGTGTGAGTGTGCATATGTGTGCGTGAATGTGTGTGCATGTGCACGTGTGCGTGAGTAAGTATGCATGTGCACGGGTAGGCGTATGCCTACACATACAGGCATGCGCACAGAGCGTGCCCATAGATGTGTGGACACGTGTGCATGCAGGCGTGTGCAAACATGCATGTGTGCCATGGGAGACACAGTCTCTGACAGGGACCCTGCTCACCAACCTCCCCCCTGGCAGAGCCCCTTCCCCGCTTACCACAGCCACCCTCCTCCCTGCAGGGTCCCCCGTGCGGCCCCCATGCCCTTGGCAGTGAGAAATGGGGCTCTCGGCTCCCCCCCAGACAAAAGCCCCCCAGCATCGCCCTGCCCCAGGCTGACCCTGCCGGGGAGTGGGGGAGCAGCCGGGACCCCACTGCCGCCAGGAAGGTGCGTGTCTGCTCTGCTCCGTGCCTCAGTTTCCCAACCCGGGCTGTCAGGCAGGACAGGCTGCCGGGGTCGAAGGGAGCAGTGTCATCTCCTCTGCCAGCCAAACCTGGGGTCCCCGAGGCCTGGCTGCAGGGGGACACCACCGGAGCAGGGGTGGGGGGCCCAAGTACCGCACCGGGGCCATGGTGCCAAGAGCATCATGGCACTGGGGATAACAGCCAGGCCAGCCCTGCCGTCCCCATCCCCTCCATCCGCCGGGAGCCCCAGCTCGGGGAGCCCCGTGCCCTGCCCTGCCCGGGGCACAGGATCCAGCCGGCCGGGTGGTTTATTGCTGTTGGCAAAGGAGTTTCCTGTTTTCATCGCAGGAACAGCCCAAGGCTGGTTATTGACGCGGGCCAACACGGCCCTGGCCCCGGGTTGCAGCTGCCATGGCTGCAGAGGCAGCAGGCGGTGGGGGTGGGGGAGCCCTCTGAGCAGGGGGCGCTGGGGGGAGCAGAGACCTGTCAACTCGTTACACAGATGGGCCACAGGCTGACAGGGCCACAGGCCTGGGCAGGGCTGGGTTCAACTTGCTGGGGTGCTGGGGGCCAGGAGACAGCCCTGAGCTCCCCCAGGTTGGGGGAGGGGGGTTTAATTGGTGGGGGCACCCCGTCCCAAGCTGGTGACAAGGGATGAGACGCAAACCTGCCCGGTGCTTGGGGAGGACGGGACACGGGCACCCTGCAAAGCTGCTGGTGCTGGGGGCTATGCCAGTCCATCTGGGGGTCCTGAGCCCTCAGTGAGTCCCTGTGTGATTGTCTCCCGTGCCAGTGGTGAGGACATGGCCACGAGGGCTGGAGGGAAGCGCGCTGTGGGTGTGTGGCTGGGCCGTGGGTGCTGGTAAGGGTTTGGGTGCCAGGAGTGGGTGCTGCCTGCGCCGCACCGACCCTCAGCACCCAGCCCATATGCTGAATCGTAACCAAACTGGCACACAGCAGGGGGTCGGAGCCTCAGCCATGCCCAGCACCACACTGTGCCTCAGTTTCCCCCAACTAGGCAGGACCTGGCCATGCTGTAACCCCCACCCTGACCTCCTCACCCCTTCCCAAATGCCTGCGTCTGTGGAAAGCCAGAGCACATCTGGCCAGGCAGCAGCCTTAGCATAATATTGTGCCAGTGCCTGTGGATGGGCGTCCACATCCTCCCCCGGCCCTGCAAAAAAATGTGCAAGGGCAGGGTTTTCCCCCTGACACCAGCCAGAGCTGCGCTTTCCGGGCAGTGGCAAGGGTGGGTGATAGGATTTCAGAGCTGGGAGCAAAAGGATTAATAAATAAACGAGGAGTGGAGGTGGGGAAGGGCTGGGCGGGAAGTGCTGACGGCAGCTGGGACCGCTTGCTGTCGGGAGGGTGATTCTTGGTTGCTGCTGGCCAGCGGGTGGGGACGGAGGGGAGCATCGTGGCTGGGGCTGCACAGCCTCTCACCATCCTTGCCCTTCCCCATGGATTGTCCTGAACAGTGCCATGGAGGGACGGCATGGACCCAGCATCTCCCACCCTGGGCAGCCATGCACAGGGTGCCTGGGGACACAAGGCCCCATGGACACAGATGCACAGAGTGCTTGGGGGGGAGACAGTCCCATGGACATCAACGCACAGAGTGCTTGGGGACACGCAGCCCACATGCACAGGGTGTTTGGGGGACACACAGCCCCACGGACATCCATACACAGGGTGCTTGAGAACACAGAACCCATGCACAGGGTGCCTGGGGACACGCAGCCCACAGGCAGCCATGCAGGAGGTGTCTGGGGACACATGGCCCATAGCAGCCATGTACACGGGCCATCACTCATCGATAAAGGCCAGAGGACACTGGAGGCACTGGACAGGTGCTGCAGCCAAGCACAACAGTTTGCAGCTGCAGGGCTGCAGCCGCGGGTGGTGCCGATGGCAGCACAGCTCATGACCAGCCTCCAGGTCACCCGCCCCAGCCAACACCCCATCCCATGAAAGGGCCCATTGATAGCGGCAAGGAGGGAGACCCAGCGGTGTCAGGTATGCAGGGCGAGACAGGGTCCCCCCAGCTCCTCTCCCCTTGCCCTGCTCCACCAGAGCCGCCCGGACTCCCCGCGTTTCCCCTGCCTCTGCCAGGGGCAGCTGGGAGGGGGGAAAGAAAACGGTCGCTGCACTGTGCCTCAGCGTCCCTACCAGACCCGGGGTGGTTTACCCACACACACACCCCCCACCAGGCTCTGGGCCAGTCTGCACATCAGGTCCCTAAACAGGTGGGACACCAGGGAGAATTTGGAGTGGCACAAGCTGGAGACACTCCAGGTTCAGGTCAGCCCAAGCAGAGACAGGACATGGGCAGCAAGAGGATGCACAGCCCACCATCCTCTTCCTCCCAGCAAGGAAATGGGTTGACAAGGGCCTGAACCCCTCCTCACTGCCCCCAGCCCCAACCCCACACCCCCAGGGCCTTGTACTAGGGTAGTTTTCTTCTCCTGCAGTAATTCAGTATTCTCTGATGAGGCTGTCAAGACTTCAGTTCGTTAAGGTTCAATTTCCTTTTGCATATTTCCTCCCCAAAATCACCACCCCTGAACCAGCAGACATCCTTCCTTCACACTGGGGAGATGCAAAGCCAGAGGCGGGGGGGCCTTTTCCCCAACCTCCCGAGGCTGCAGGTGAGTTCGTGGCCTCCAGAGTCACACCCCAAACCCACCTTCCTAGACTTGTCCTGTCCCCCCTCAGCACAGCTGGGCTCCGCATGCCTCTGCTGCACTGAGACACCCCGCACACCCTCCCTGCTCTTCACCAAGGCACAAGCACGCCAGCCGACTCCCACCTCGCAGCACGTTTTATCAGCATGGTATGAATTTAATTATGACATATATACAGGTGCTGCAAGGATCACCGCGGCCGTTTCATACAGATTTATCCAAGAAACCTTACAGAGTGCTCAGGGAAGAGCTCTGGTGTGGACAGGCGCAGCCGCTGTGCAAAACTCAACTCTTCATCACAAACTTCTCTCCTCAGAGGTTTCCAAGGAACAGCCCAGACACTGAGCAGAATTTAAAAGAAAATACACCTCGAGACTATTCTGACGCTGTGCTAAAGGCACATATCACAGCCTGTGGTCATGCACTTATGCAGGCTGCAACAGCCGAGCTCAGACTTCATCATCTGTAGCTCTGTATTTAATGAGCCACCAGATTTACAGCCAGCAAGGCTGGGGAGGTCTGCACAGCAGCTGTGAGCTTACCCAAATGTACACCCCCCAATCGCAGAGGGATCCCCCAGCTTTGCTGACCATTGCCAGCGTGAAGATGAGAGTTACGCAGTCAGCAGCCTCACATTCGTGCACATACCAGTGACACTGGGTTAGTGGCAACTGTTTCTGAGTCGCTCCACTGCCGGGGCAGCAGTGAGACCAGCACAAATTTGTTTTCCTTAAATCTCACTGTATTAAGAGCTACACCAACCCCTTCCCTAGAATAAATACCATTGTCTTTGTAGAACTGAAAGTCAATTCTGCTTCCTTCCACCCACATCCCCGAAAGAGATGTATGTGCAGACATATTGATCTTCTCCTTTCAGAAGTTGTCCATGGCACAGAGCTGGTTAGGCTGCCGGGAGAACCAACCAGGTTCTGAAGAAATGAAGTCAGAGTTCACTTTTTGCGGGTTTTTTTTGGCATTCTTAGCGATGGTGACACATTTAAGACATCCCAAACCACCTCATGATTGAGAAAGGAGAGAGACTTTATTTACATAAAGTCATCTGAATCGTTGCCATCCTGTGGGAAGAAAGACAAATCAGGATCATTGTGCATGCTAAAACGGAAAATGGTGAAATGGGGCATTCAGCAGGATTTCAGAATTGCTATTCTGGTTTCCTGCCACAGACACCATGAAGTCAGACCAGACAGACGCACAACAGCAGGTCTGGAGGGGGAACAGCCCCGAGTTGTGAAAGAGCAGTCACTATTTGTTGTCCCTGCAGTGCATCACTTCCCTGAAACTGCAGCCCATGTGCTGCAGCTGGGGAGGAACCAGAGAACAGGCTCTCCAGCAGCTTCATGGACCATCCCTGTATCACAACCTGAGCTTCTTTCCAACTCGGGAGAAGGAAAACAATCTGGCATCAGGTGAGGGTCAGGTACTGAGAGGAGACCCCCTGCACAGCATTTCCACTGTGCCCCTCCCTAGCCAGTGTCACTAATAGGGCACTGCCTGCTTCAGCACGTCAGGAGATGCTCCCACATCAACCCAGCTGGAGTTTCAAAGTGGATCTGCATGCCAAACAGGAGCAAAAAAGTCAGGAATTCTTGAAAACCACACACTCACCTAGGTGATTAGTCAGGGACTAGGATGTAAAAGTTGCATTTTAAACTGAGGGTCACTCAGAGGAGCTCAAAGATCTATTTGCCCAAGGTCCCACCAAGGAGGAAGCTGCAGACACGCCAGACCTCAGGCAAAGCGCAGGTGCATCCAGTGCACAGCAGGACCTGTTCCGAACTTCAGCCCCTAGCCCTCCTGTGATCCACCTTCTCACTTCCCTCAAGCTCCTCCCTGCTTTGGCTCCTTTTCCACGATCAGACTGCAGCTGTATTCTACTGCTCATCCTGGGCCAGCACCTGCTTGCTCTCTGCAAGCACATCCCTTCAAGCTTCCTCTTCCGCCCCTCAGCACCTATATCCATCCCTCCCCAAACTGTTCTCCTTACACTTCCAGTTTATTTCTGGCTAAAAATGAGCATTTTCCCCTGCCTCCCTTGAAGTACCAAGGTGGCATATGCAGGTCATGGTTGGCCACCATTAGGGACAACTCTTCTGCTCATGCACCAGGTGATGCTCAAGCAGCTCAAAAGGAGAGGCAAGCCTGGTGCTGCACTTAAAAACTCTACCTGCTCTTCCTCTGGAGTGGGAAGGGCACTGGAAGGACTTCACACACATTTCCAGCAGCACAGGCTCCTCCTGGCTGACGTACAAGCAACAGGGCCCTCTCAGAAAGCAGAGGAAAGTGGCAATGTCCTTCACCAAGAAGGGGTGACGGAGATGCGCTCTGTCAAGCAGGAGCTGTACCATCACAATCCCGCATTGAATTTCAGCTGACTCTGAAAGGCTTCTGTGGGCATCTACTGGCTCTTACCTGATTAGAGGACATGTTCTCAGCCTTCATTAATGATGAGTAACTCCTGGAAGGGAAATGACATTATTTTGCATTATATGTTTTCAAAACCCACCAACAGAGAGACGTTATGATAAAACAGGAACAAGTACCAGAAAAACAAATTTTCTTCCTTTCTGAACTCAGGCAGACTAGACAAGTATTTGCTTATCTCATATTCTTTGACTAATTAAAACAACCAGAGAAAGCCCAGGCGCTACGCAGCCTGCTTCCCCACAGCTTTGTTCAGGAACTACCAGCTAGATCACCCCAGGAGGCAGAAAATCCTTTACTTTGGGGGATGGCCAAGAGGCAGCTCTGGGGCACGGCTAAATAAGCAGGCAGAGCTCTTACTCTGAAGCACAGATGTGCCTGCTGGTGACTTCAGTTTATTGTGCTTCTCTAAGCCCTCTTTTCTGACCTCTACATGTGTTGAATCACTTGGGAAATCCAGGAGTTTTTAAAATTCCAGTTTCACCATCATTTACAGATAAACACGACTTACTAAAGCTTAAAAGTGAGCTTTTGGGGCCAGCCAGCGGATGCATCCAGTGCTGCACAGGGCCGTCAGTGCTGAGGAACAAGCTCACGCATGCTGCTGCGTGTTTGGTTGCCAGACGACAGAGAGGTCAATATGACATTTCAAAACACCATCCCCTCATTCTGTGTTTAAAGGAGCACATGACTGAAGATTCACACGTGTTTCAGTTAACATCAGTGACGCAAGGGGAAGCTGAAGAACACTAGCGAAGGCTTGGTGCTTTCCAAGGCTTGCATGGACCTGGAAGCCATTGCTCCCATCCCAATGACAGAGAGCTTGCCCAATTTCACCCAAGTTAAGAACAGGTTTCAAAAGACACAGTCCTTTCTTTTTAACAATGGTTTAACATCCAGGTTTATTTTAAGAGAAATGAGGAAAATGCATTTATTCTAAAGACAAAGGAAATCACTGGGCCGTGCAGACGTCTATGCCAGAGCAGGTCAGCTGAACACTGAGTAACACTGGGCTGAGTATTGAACAGAAACTGCTGACCCATGACTCTCTCCGAGCACCGATGAAAACTGCATAAGTTAGAAGTTGGCACTACAATTCATTACTTACCGAAGTTCTTCCAGCTCTTTCTTCTTCTTCATCTCTTCCTTTTCCTTCCGCTTCATCTCTTGGATTTGGGCTTTTTTCTCATTTCTTTCCTCTCTGTCCCGGGCTTCCTTCTCAGCAGCCAGGTCTGGGAAGCGCTCCACTTTTGTCTTCTCTAGCCGATTTAGGATCTCATTCACCTTCTTCTCCACTGTCAGCATTTTCACCTTTGGAGTGCAAAGAACTATGATCCTTATAAAAAAATACTTTTATTCTGGCACTTTCTCAACAGAAAGAAAACAACCTATTTCCACTGTACGCATGGCTGAATCCCACAAAAACAGATGCTAAGGAAAATCACTGCCACCGAGGGCTATTCAGCAGGTTGTGTAATGGCATAGAGAGGCCTACTCCCAACACTCAGAAGCACATTGCTAATAAGCATAAGCATTGCTAAGTACATAAGCATGACTAATTTCATTTCTTGGCACATGCCTCAACAAAGCAGCCAAGAGACAAGAACTTGTCTCTGCCAATTCCTGAAGAGGTGGCAGGAAGTCTCTGCAGATCATTTTGGGCAGAGAAGCTCACAGGCTGCTTCTTGACTGCAGGGTTTTTAGCATTTCTTGCCCTGGTCCAGAACTGTTTTCGTCAAGCAACTGCACCTCTAGAGAGCCTTCCCTCCCAGCAGCCAAACTGGTAACAAGAATTTAAGCATTAACATTATCTGCAGGTAACAGGTTAGGCTTGGAAATAGCTTAGTGTGCTGCCTTGATGCGATACCAAAGCTAAGCAGCTCTGCCTTTTAACAGGTTTAACAAATTCAGAAGCAGCAGCAGGGTGAGACAGCTCTCGGAGCAGAGACAGTAGAGCAAACACAGCAACAGACACCTCCAGGACCCGACACAGCCCTCCTTTGCACAGCAAGTCCAAGTCCTGAGCCCCTCCAGACGTGTGATTACACTACTGCCTGTGAGCTGATCCAAAGTGACTGCTCATATGCAGGCTCTTCAGCTGCAGTAAGAGATGATTTCCGTGGAGATAAATTCAAACAGATAGCACAGACCAACGTGCGACACCACTGTGCATCAGCAAACACTTGTCAGCTGCACCATGCTGCAGTCTGGAAACACACAGTGTACAGGCTACACTCTGCTACAGGCTGACACCCAACCACGGACCTTCAGGTAATGATCAGGCAAGTCGCTCCTGGTATCTCTCTTACACTTCTCAAGTGGACAGTTCCCTGGCTTTAGGGCAAATGCTGAAGACAATCCACCCAGCTCCTAACACAGAAAGGTTACAGTCTGCCACCAGGTCACTGTCACTGGCTCACAGCAAACACTTACATCCTTCTGCCTATGAAAGCCGATCTGCCCCACATCCATGTCTGCAGTCTTCTTCAGGTTAGTCCATGGTGTGTACACCACATTGACATTGTTCATCTTGCAACCTAGGAAGCAGGGGAGAAGGGAAACATTGCAATTCTTTACGTGCTGAAAGGTCTTAAAAGTCTTCTGTGCACATGGAAACACTGACAGTTATTCTTGTCACAAACATGACTAGCTAGGCAAGAAAGAAGAAAACTGAGAAGTCCTTCCAGCATTACAGTGAAACGGAAGAACACCACGACATCATTTTCTGCAGTAACATGAGCGCTGCAGCAGTGTTAACGAACTCCAGATGGAGATCGTCTTTGCCAGAAGAGCGATTACTATGGAAGGGGGCCCCAAGGTGGTGTTAGAGACTGCAAGCCCTCCTTGGCTCAGGCAGCAATATGGAGACACAAACAGGAATTTCAGAGATTTAAAATTCCTCCTTATAAAAGTGTAATGGGCAGCCCCAGCAGCTGCAAATGACATCTGCTTCACGTAAGACCCGCAGGCATAGGCTTAGCAGAAAGCACCACAGCAGAAACATCACAAATGTTTGATCCAAAAGAACACATGCTCGTGTGGACCAGAAACACTCGCCACAAACACCTCACACCGATCTCCCAGGAAACCAGTATTACCTTGAATGCTATTCGCCTTCACTAGATGGGCACAGTCTATCAAAACTTCTTTAGGAATGTCATCCACCGTCTGCCCCTGTGACAGAGCAAGGCAACGTGAGTGGCTGGAGGTGGGGGGCTGTAGGGGCTGATGAGCGCCTGAAAGCCAAGAAGCAGGGTGTAATGCTCCGCAAACATGGCCAGGACCTCTACACTCCACATTTCACATGTCTTTCGTGGCATTTGTAAGGAGAGGTTCGAAACGCCGCAAGTGATTTGTGCCTTGCTTTTCTCAAAGGCATTCTCCCTGTTTTAACAGGGTGATGGATCCTAGCCCCATGCCTGGTGTCAAGCCCAAAATCACTAGTTCTGTTGGACCATGTTAATCTTCCTGCTCCTCTCTGCGTTGTTTAGTAACAGAGGCTGTAAATTCAGCCTCCCCACACTGGTGGTTACCTGCACCCTTAGGGAGCCCTGGTTCACGTGAGCAAGGATGGTCTTGTGTATGGGAATCACTGCAGAATGGCCAGGTGCAGTTCTTTTGGGGGTGAATATTAAGGTTTTTAAATATAGGTGTCACAGAATTACCTTGTGTAACCGAAGGTACACGTGCGCGGAAGAGAGTTTATCCACATGAAACCTACAGAATAAAAAAAGCACATTTAACAGAGGATAAGAGATGGTGATTTGTTCTGAAAGACTTACTTCCTAGGAAGTGACAAAACAGCCACTCCATGGACAACAAAACTATAGAATAGTTCACGATATACATGTTTAAAAGGAGGTAAGGGAGTCAGACACTGCCCTTTAAGAAACACCAGTCCTCTCAATGGGAGGACAAAAAAATAAAACCCCTTTCCCCCTCCTCTTCTTTCTTTTAAATGGCATACTGCATGCAGACAACACTCACATGATGAGCCTACACATGTGGTGTTTTGGTCTGTCTATTTATTATCAAGAGAAACAGCCAACTCATGAACTCCACAGCAGGCACTGCCCATTACACCACTTACATGACTGGTCTCAAGCTCACAGAGGAAAAAAAAATTAAAATAAAATCCCAGTTGCTCAGTAGAACGGTCCATGGAGTACAGCCTTCAGTTTCTGACAGCGGCAACAGGCAATGCTGCCTGGGTAGTGCACAGGATCTAGTGGGTTCAGCGAGTGCCAGTCCCAATAACAGGTGAACCCCAGCTCTGTGCTCACTTCATTCATTGCCTCCAAGGTTTCATAAGCCTCAATTTCCACCCCCCCAGCCCTCTCCTCACCAGACTGAAGAGTGCTCTCCATTTCTGTCCTCCTTACAGCACAGCTGTACAACTCCCTGATGGCTCCAGCTGCTCTTCACCAGATCTTTTCTAACTTGATTGTGTCTTTGCCGTGACCACCTATTTTTCAAGCCTCTGTCCCAATCAACACTCACCCCAACCCTGCAGACTTCAAGGACAGACGGGGAGGAACTGATCTCATGTCACCTCCCAGCCTTCCTTAACACTATTTTCTTTTAACATAACAGGACTTTTTCCTTTCTGCTGCAGGACAGAAAACCACCACCAAGCACCAACGCATGAACTCTTGCCTGTCCCTCCCGAGCTTCCTACTCCAATTCCACTGGACCCCTCTTAAACAGAAGTAAGTCTAAAAGGTGCCAGACACCATTAGGGTAACAACTCCCACACCTCCACAAAAGGACTGATGGTATTTTGTTGAGATGGCACTAGATTCCGAAAAAAACAGCATGGATGATGTCAGTGTGAGCTATAAGATACAAAAAAGATAGGGAAAGATGACTTTTATGGTTCAGGCAATTTGAGGACGCATCTCAAGGTCGCTCCTAAATAACAGTATAGGCATACTTTAAATTATGTAGCAATAGGACAAACATGAGACCGAAAGTGAATGTGATACTGGTACAACAGTTATTCTGCTGAATCACCATCCCTCCTGCTAGAAAAGAAAAAAACATTCCCTCGCCAGTTAGCTGCCTGCTGACAAAATGTCCCCTATGGAGCACGTTAGATACTACCTATTCAAGCTTCAGTTCTACCAAGACACTTCAGCTCATCCTGGCAAAGGCCCTCGTGAGCAGTGAACAGCACTGCCACATGGTGATTCTTGTTACGAATTGTTAGCAGAGGGCAGCAACTGTGATACATTCTGGTCTGTGCAACAATGCCCGAAAGCAAGCCAACTCCTTCATAAATGTCTCACAAACCTTATCAGTCTAGAAACTTTACGGACTAATATAGCCAGCAAAGATGCCACCAACGGCTGCTAACAGGATAGGGAACTTCCCTTCTCTTGGATCTCTCTTCCAATGAGATCTTACAAGCCAAAAAAAACAACCCACACATGTCAGTGTGCTTCCTTCTGCCCACCTGGCCACTGCTCTAGTGGGTCTGCTTAGAGCACACATGGCTTTCACCCAGCAAGAATCAAAATCTCAAACTCTTCTGCTCCTGCTCACTGACTCCAACTCCTGAGACAGGTTGTTTTACATGCCAGGCCAGTACTTGCACACAGGGGTGACCAAAGCACCTCCCTTGTGAGGAAAGGCTGCGGGAGCTGGGGCTGTTCAGCCTGGGCAGGAGAAGGCTGAGAGGGGACCTGAGCGATGCGCACAGGTACCTTAAGGGCCAGTGTCAGGGGGCCGGGGCCGGGCTCTTGTCAGCGGTGCCCAGCGACAGGACAAGGGGCAACGGGCACAAATTGCAGCACAGGGAGCTCCGTGGGGAGAGCAGGAAAAACTTCTTTCCCTTGAGGGTGCCGGAGCACGGGGACAGGCTGCCCAGAGAGGCTGTGCAGTCTCCTTCTCTGGGGACGTCCAGAGCCCACCTGGACACGATCCTGTGCAGCTGCTGTAGGAGAGCCTGCTTGAGCAGGGGGTGGGCTGGGTGGGCTCCAGGGGTCCCTGCCCAGCCCCACCGCCCTGTGGTGCTGTGATGTGAAGCACATACAGAGGAAAAGGCACTGGGAGACAACAGACAGTTTTCTCTAGGCACAGCACTTACTGTGCTCAAAAAACTCATAGCTCCACCCCCAGGCCCGGTCTGACTGCTCAGTGATTTCACATGGCTTGTGCCTCCACTCTCCCTGGTCTTTGATAGCGTTTTGTTTTTTCTCATTTTACTTGTTCATGCATGGAGATATTCAGGAGCTGCTACTCTTGTTTGACTCTGGGGGTGCTCTCTCTTACAAATACCAAGCTGCCCTTCCCATTAACTCTCCCCATTTCCTAAACGCAGTAAAAGCAAGCTAGCACCTCTATTCTGAAACACAAAGATCTATGTATGGAGTTACACAGGTTATTGCTACTCCAGCAGCTCCAGGCACAGATAAACCCCAAAAAGCTCTCCAAAAGGGCCAGCTCTTATGGTGAACAAAGAGGGGGGGGTTGAGGGGCAGATGCAGGGGAATGGATTCTGAATCAACGGAGTCCCAACAACTGCACCCAGGTCTGCTGCAATCCACCTTCACACTGGGGTTGCATTTAAACTGCTAAATGGCCCTGGAAAAAAAGAGACTCTACAGTGCCTGTGGAAGCCGGAGGGCTGTTACAATCGTTAACTCAGCTGCATAAGGAAAGGCAATTTTTTTCAGTGACTCTCAGTACCTACCAGATATCTTCAGGCCAGCCGTACTTTATTAGGTCTTCATCTGCAGGAATAAAAGCATCAATAAGTAAAGCCCAGGACCTCATCAACAACAAACTCAACTACCTGTCAAGCCGGAATCCTCCACTGTTGGTCAGCCACTGTGTGGTGACTGAACAGAAAGAGAAGAGGGCTTTAATGCTGCACCTGCCTGGTCCAGGTATGGTAGAAACAGGTATGCCACGAACACCTCCATCACTAAATTTTGCAATTTTAAAGTGAAAATATGTTTCTTCAAATATGCATCTAACAGGGGGAGACTTTCAGGGCAAGTCTTCAAAATAGCCACACTAACACTTTTCCCTTGGAGTGAGATGCCCAGTTTCACATCATCCACTGATGTAGAAAGAGGAGCCGCAGAAGAACTGTAACCTTCACTGTGAGGGAGAGGACAGGCATGGGAAGCCTACAAAGTACGAATGCTCACTGGATAGGGGAAAAATACAGACTGAGCAGGGAAACAGAAGGCTGGTTTGCAAAAAGTTTTCAAACACAACCTGAAAAATATTTTTATCTGAACAGTTTTTGGTTTTCCGTTAGTTTTCACTTGTATTTGAAGGCAGTTACTCTGCCTAGAGCATTTACAAAATGTATTTATCCTAACTAAAAGTAACACAGTGGATTTCAGAGGGGTAAGTATGAACCACTTGCAAGGGTGGACAAGTTTCAAACAATATATCAAAGACATCCTTTCAAAATGACCTTAAAACCCCCAAAATCTAAATCTAAGCCATTAGGCATCGTTACATCAATGTACTTACTTTCATACTTATCTTTTCCCATGTAAATGGTGTAAACGGAAGGAACAACTGAGGGACAGAAAGAAGAAAACAAATCAAAAGAGGTTTGGAGAAACTGTGCAAGAAATCACAAACACACCAGTCTCGGTCACAGAAATCAGAATGAAAACTGCTTCATTCATCCATCCATCCCACTTCCCTCCTAGGGGCCAAAGGAAGATTCTTTTGAGCTTCCTCCACATTTTAGCCCGAATGCTTCAATGGGCTTTGGAAAGTGGCAGTGGCATTTCCACTGCTTTCCATGGAAGACTATCCAGCAAGGAGCAGCTTTCTGGGCAAAACACACTCAACATCCAGGTAGATCATATTGTATCTGTGTAACCGTATCACCTGTCCAATTAAACACACGTCTGAGATCCAGAAAGGCTGACATCGTATTTACAGTCTGGGATTAAGTCCCTGTGTGGCCTTGCGTGAAACAGCTCACCTGCCTGGCCCTCATTTCCCCAAAGTATCAGAAGCCCAACGTGAACCTCCCCCAGCTAGTCTGGAAGGATTAAAATTCACAAAACAATGGAAAGACCGAAGTTCCATAAACTTATTTGTCTCATCTGTGCCCTTCGAGGACACTTAAAACAAAGTCCTCCTCTCCTTTAGGGCTCATTCCATCATGCAGTAAAGACACTGCCAGTTCTGGGAAGCCAAATGAATGTCCTCTCAGCATCATAACCAAAGGTCAGCACAGCTGGGAGAGGGACACAGAGCAGTCAGGAAAGTCCTGCTGCAGAAACCACTGAGCAGCCTGCTTAAAAAAAAAATAAAATGCTCTGCTCTTGTATATGACAGCAGGGAAATCCCAATTACAGAGCAATGCTACCTACCAGATTGTCACATTTCTAGCTTCTACAATTTTTAACAATTACCTTGTGTGAGAGCAAATGATGCGGCAAATAGCTACAAGCCTCAGCGCTGCGCTCAAATTTAGCTGTTCTTCCCCAGGACCTAGAGCAGCTGAGCACTTCAGCACAAAGAATTATTGCAAGCAGGTTTTCAGCAGACAGTTTCACACCCTAACAGCCAGTGGCTGAAACAACCTGTTGCAGCAACACAGATCTGTATTTTTCATATACCGTTGTGGAACAAACAGAATCCACAGCGGGATTTCTAAAGCAATAGTACGCAAATTAAGGAGTAAGCGTAAGCAAATGAAATGCAGGTGACCAAATCTGCCTCCAAAAAAGCATCGTTTGAAAACATGGTGTCTAACCTCAAATTTTTAGTCACTAAAATAGTAAACATGCTTCACATGCTACAGCTCACAGTAAAATGACTTGGGTCCCAAGCTGCTTACTGACCCAGCTCTTTATGAGGGCATTTTTACTAGAAATCCAACATCACTACCACAAAGACCAGGCAACATTTTTCAATTTAGTAATGGAGTAAAACCAAATGGAAATTCAAAAATACGAAAGGATTATGGGCCTGTGGGAGTCAAAGGTTGGAAAAAATCCACCCTGGCCAAATAGGAGAGTCCAGAGGATGCAAGATCATCATGACTCCAGGCACTACCCATAAACATAACATTAAATGCTCAAAAATAAAGTTGCATTAGTGATGGTTCCGTGAAAATGAAGCCCATCCTGCCAAAACAGTGGGGGAACACTAACATAACCAAAACGGAGATTACTCAAAATCCGTATTCTTTTACGCACAGGCAGCCAAACACTCAAATCCTTCTCACTAAGGAACTTCATCTCTGGAACTGAGGAAAGCAACGCTATAAAATTGCAGCCTGCAGATACAATGGGGTAAAAACCATACTGAAACTTCCATTTCACCCAGTTACACACCGGTGAAATGACTGGGGGCAAACCAAAAAGGAGCATTCTTGTATGACCCTCTGTATCATTAGCCTGTACTGGATCAAACCACGGATCCCTGATGCTTCAGAATGGCTGACCTTTCCACAGGGGCAAGCAAAAGAGAACGGTCTACGTGAAAGGAAAAATAACGAGACAATTTATGTGTTATGCCTTTCCTCTGGCTTCGGACAGCAGGACGCTTGAGAGAGCTTTTCCGAAGTCACCTAGCAGCACCGCTGTTCATTCAGTGGGTTACTGCCCGCTGCTGAGAGCCCCTAGCCCCGGGGAGACCCCCAGCCCAGCTCCTGAAATCACGTTAAGCTGTAGCCGACTTTGGCCCAAAGCGGGTCCTTTGCGCTCAGCCCAGCCCAGAGGCCCGCCAAAAGGCACCGAACGGACTAACGGGGGTGCCCAGGGCCGGGAGCAGGTGCCGGTACCGGTGACGAACCGGGCAGGGCCGCGGCCCAGCGCCCCCCTCCCAGCACCGGGACCCGGCCCGCCACATGCCCCCCCGCCCCGCTCTCCCCTGGCCCACTCACCGTTGGAGGTGAAGTAAAACACCATGTCGGCGGCTCCCCGGCCTGCCCGGCCCGCAGCTCCGCGCTGCTGCCACTGTCCCCCTCCAGCGGCGCCTGCGACCGGAGCGCGGAGGTGGGGAGGAGGCGAGCGGGCCGCAGAGCGCGTGCGCTCGGCGCAACGCGCATGCGCAGTACGATGGGAGCGCGCGCTCCTCCCCATACCCGTGAGCCGCCGCTCCGGGAGGTGAAGCCGGGGGGAGCACTGCGCATACACACTGCGCCCGGGAGGTGACGTCACAGCGACGCTTGCGCATGCGCCTTACGCCGCGGGCCCGCCTCTTCGCGCATGCGCAGCACTGGCTGCGGGGCGCGTGTGCGCATGCGCAACGCTCCTCCCGCGCTGTGGTTGGAGGGGGGAGCAGTGGGCGGGGGGTGGCTGCGAGCGCATTTTATGCTATTTTGTTAATTTTATTTTTTATATAAATTGTGCTCGCAGTGTGCCGGGGCGGCAACAGGAGGAGCTCATCGGGGGCTTCCATGGAGCTGCCGCCGCCGCCCTGTGGCCCCTCAGGCTGCTGCGGCCTCGCCGAGGAGGGTCGCCGCCGGCGATTACCGAGGCTCCGTATGGACGGCAAAGCGTCGGGAAGCGGTATCCCTCGCCGCAGAGGGAGCAAGGGGGTGCCACCCAGTGGAAGAAGAACCTCCCTTTGCTTTATGAATGATTTTTGGCTTTATTGCCGCGGCTGCCGCCTCCCTTCCCCTCGTCACCGGGGTTTACTCTCTTCACAGCAGGACCCCGGTGGCCCGTGTAAAAGCAGAAGCAGTGCTGGGCACCCGGGAACTGCCCCTTGGCCTTTGCCCCGCCCGTTGCCGTGGGCCGTCCCGCGCCCCCGCCCCACGGCCTACAACTCCCATCAGCCCCCGCGCAGAGGCGGTGCTGTGCTCGCGGGGCACGCTGAGAGCTGGAGTCCCTCTTGGGGAGTGTGGCGAGCTCTACTGTCTGATTGGCTGGAAAGCGGGTGGGGCGGGTGCCAAGCGGCGCGCCGCAGTTAAGGCCAATGGCGATGAAGTACGTGTGAGTGACGAAACGCTCGGCCAATAGAAGGGGGAGAGCGGGCGGGCGGGAGAAGGTGCGCGGGTTCGAAGGCGCGGGAGTGTTGGCGTGGTGTAGTGCTGGGGGAGCGCGGCCGGGAAGGAGGTCGAGTGCTTGCGGGGGATCTGGTGGTGAGGGTCTGGTGCCGTACTGAGGTGTAGGGCTTATGTTTACGGAGAACGGGGGTGTGGGTGTCAGGGCCTGGGGCGGTTCTGGGGCACCTCTCTGGGCTGAGGGCTGAGCCGCTGGGCCCAGGGCCTGGTGTGGGGTTGGGGGCGGGCGGTGAGGTCTGTAGGGCCCTGGGCTGGGGCTTTGGTGCGGCGCTGATGTGCACCAGGCCCCACATACTGGTGTAGGTGGGGTGGGGGACCGGGGTGATAGCGGGGGAAGTGTCGGGCCAGACCTTGGTGCTGGGTCAGGTGCGGGGAGGAAGCTTCTGGGGGGTGTGGAGCGCTTCGGTTAGGTCCTGCGTTGTGGGGGGAGAGGCATGAGGTGCTGGGATGAAGGGCTGATGCAATACCGAGGTGAGGGGCTGGTGGGAACTGTCTTATGAACATTTCGGGAAGGGGTGTGGGTGACTGCGGCTGGCAGCAGAGCGCTGCTCTGCAGGGAGCTGCGTGGGATCCTCAGGTTAATGGGATTAAATCCTTACAGGGAACTGTAAGGATTGCTCACTGCTATGCATGTGCCTTGACTCTCCTGCCAGCACTGTGTCCTTGTCGTCTTCCTTTCACCTGCACCTGCTATCTTATCCCAGGTACCTGCAGGTTTGTTACTGTTGCCCCGTGTTTCTACAGCATTAACTGCTCTCTCTTGAAGTTCCCCTCTGCCAGCAGCACTCTGTGTTGAGATTATACAACTACTCCTGCAGCTACACAGCTCCTGGCTCAATCCTCTGCCACCACTCATGTCCTTGGTCTTCCTTGGCTTGACAACAGTATGTCATGTCCAGGCTGTCATCAGTCACCGCTTCCCCAAAATCAGCAGTGTGTTAACGCAGGCGGGTTAGGAGGAGCTTCCTTCTGCTGGTAGATGATTGAATAAATTATTCTTTCTGGCATTCTAGCAGTTTATGAACGTTTACATTAGTTGTCTTGGATACAGGATATTTGTTTATTCTGGGGTTTCAGTTGTGAAATGTCATGTAATAGAAAAGTTAATACTGGATGGTAATTATCTCCAACTGGAAGAGATGGAGCAAACAGTGTCAAGTGTTAAACTGGTTTAAATGGCTGCTGTGTTAATGAAGGCTAAAAAAGCATGATTTATGGTATGTGACAAGATGGAAGGTGGGAGAGAAACTCTAAAAGCCTGTTGGGTAAAGAGCTGTCTCAGCTGGAAGGTAAATGCCAACATGAAATCCTCATGGGAGTAAACTATGAATATAGGCAGGAGCAAGCAAGTTTCTAGGAACCATGTCAGTGGGTCTGGAATGAGCTTTGCAAGAGACAAAGTAAAACACGTTTCTGAATTATCCAACTTCATCTTAGATGAGGGACTTGAGGATGCATTTTTCCATGATGACAGAACTGGACTTGACCTGGAATATCCTTTCTGTGTGTGCTTGTTCTACAGCTTATGCTCAACTGAAGCACAGCCCTGTGTTGTTCTAGTCTCTGTCATGCCCAAACTGCTTCCATTCAGTGTTTTCTTCCCAGTCATCCACCTTCTCTTCCTTCTTTACTAAGTTTAGGGGGTTTTGTTTTTTACTGGAAATCCTGTTTCAAGCTATTTAAAAATGTGTTCTTGTAGGCACTCTGGTGAAAACATGGCAGGTGTTACCCCGCAGAAAAGGAGACGTAGTTCTACTGATACCGATGGGTATGTTAACTTCTCATAGATTTTGCTTTTCAAATAAAAGCAGCTGATTGCTGCATATAGAATAAAATAGACGTTTTAAATCCTTGAGAGCTTTTAATATAGAGTGGAAAAAATATTAAGATGATTCTGAGACACAGCATCAGCCCATGGTTATTATTCAGTGACTTAACATCTTGAGAGGTTTTATCTAATACGTATGGAAACCAAAGCTAAAAAAACCTAAACACTAATTGTTTACAAATTTAAGAAATAAACTCCCTCGTGTTTGCATTTCCTTGTGGTAAAGCCTCAGCCTTTCCCATTTGAAAACACTTGGATAAAAAATACTGAGGTCTGCACAAATTATCTGAAAGTCTTCCAGTGTTAATAGCAAAATAGCTCCTTTGTTACATATGCCTAAAAAAAATTACAGGTTTTTGTTTATCTTTCCCCCAAAACCCAGTGGGGGAGAAGGCACTAGCCACGAACAAGCCCCCAAGATTTAAACTCAAAAGAATACTTTGTATCTTATTCTTTTCTAACTGTACCAGCGGAACAGATTTTTCTCATGCTTTTCCTGAACATCGCCCACAAAAATACTTCTGGAAGGGGGAGAAGAGTGAAGTCTGATCGCTGAGTTGGAAAGACAGATTCCTGAGATAAGGTGTAAATACTCGCTGAGGAAACGCCCTGCATTGCTATGTACCAGATAGTTAACCAGCAATGGCTGAACTTGTCCTTTGTCTAAATGTATCCTCTCCCCCTGGGCAGTGGGTTCAGAGGCTATTAGTGATTTGCTGTCAATGTTTGAGATTCTGAAATGGCTGTCACAGTGAGATTTCAGTGCGTCCCTTTCAGAAACTGGTATAAAATATTGTGAGAATTGTGAGCTTTATCAGTCTTGCATACAAGGGCAGGGGATGCACAAGCTTTTTCAGAGGCGCAGATCTGAGTTGACAGGTTTGGTCTGAAACAAAATAAGCTTTTTTTTCCCCCCCCCCTCCCTCTTTAATCATGAATAAGCGCTGGTCCTGTTGGCAGCATTCCAGAAAGTAGAATGAGTGTCGTTCCCAGGTGCTTTAACAAGTTCAGGCAAGAAAATAATTTGCTGGTTAGAAAAAAATACTTGGAGAATGGCCTTTTGATTTTTGCATATTATATTTTGATATTTGTGTTTTTTACAGGGCATATACCAGTACAGGCAACAAGGCTGAGTGGAAAATCAAGTATTAAGTAAAACAATAATTGAAAAGCTTGTATATTATATTTTAATATTTGTATTTGTTATGGCTTATTCCAGTACAGGCAACAAGGCTGAGTGAAAATTAAGTAAAACAGTAATTGAAAAACTTTCGATAGTATGTGTGATATTGTGCTCTGTAATTCTTTTTGCAGTTCATCCTTAGCCTTTGAGACTCCTGTGAAAAAAATGATGATAGGCTTTGCAGGAGGTCTGTCTCCACGCAAAAAATCAAGAAATAAATTGTTTGCTTCTCAAATAAAATGGTCACCTAGCTCCAGTGATGAGATGAAGGAAAATGACGCTGTGTTAGTGAAGCCGGTGCTGTCAAGGAGGCTGGATATTTCACCCCTTCAGGCAGCCAGCGATCCCACAGCCACGCAGAGGGAGCCCTTGAGGAAATTATCCCCAAAAAACACTTCCTTGTGCAAGCCCTTTGTGCCTGCAGCGTCTTTTTACAGCAAGGACAAGCAATACCTTACTCCTCTTGAGAGAAAACAACTGAATGAGAACCACTTTTTGGGTGAGAGGAACAGGGATGAAAATCTCCCAGCTGTCAGCAGGACTGAAAAGACAAACAAGAACTCAAGCAGGAATAAAAGTGCAAAGCCAACCAAGCACACAACAAACTCCAAGCATGGCAGAACTGTCCCCAAAGTACTTAAGAAGGCAAAGAGAGAGGTACCAGTGGGAAAACCCAGTGTGGAGAAAAAGAATGTCAGTTGCCTAATTAAAAAGAAGATGGATTCACCCTTCAGAGTCCTAAGCATGACAGTTAAACCAGCCCTGAAACTCCAGTTGGGAGCAGCGTTCTTCTCTGCCAGGAAGAAATCACACTCTAAAAAACCACTTGTAGACACCAAGCCTCTTCATGGTCTCCCCAAATCTCTGCAAGAAAATGATCAGCCCAGGCCACCGACAACTGCAAAATCTATTTCAGTTGATGGAAACAAAATTCTTGAGGCGGGCAGTATATTGAGAACTATTTCTGTGCCTCAGAAGAAGGAAAATAAAAACAGGGAGGACTTTACAAGCTGTGTAGATCGAGAGAGAGATTCGGCATGCAAAGGAACAGCATCTCCGCAGAAAAGCGGAAGCACCTCTGGTCCGTTTTGTGCTTCTGAATCTGCAGCTGCAGGAGACAGCAACGCAGAGAACATGGTGAGTAGCAGTGTTGTCAGGACCCACATAGGCATTCATGTGATACACAAGAGCTTGCTGAGCTGGAGGTAACACATGCTCTGGTTATTTGCGCACAGGGTGTTTATTATAGATAAAGTAGTGGATTTTGCCTAGGAGAACTTTCACAGATTTATTCCTGCCTTATGAAGGCATTGAAGTGTGGTAAACTTTCAGGCAGTTCTTGTCATCATCCCTGTCTGTCACTAGCTCTCAGCTGCAGTGAAATATTCCATTTGTGATGGATGTTTTCCCAAAAGGCAATAATCTGTATCTTTGTTCTTTTCTGTGATAAAGGGCAAAGCTGAAAAATAAGTTTTTAAGCATCTTTTTACCTCCCCCCCCTTTCTTGTTTTAATAAATGTAGCAAATGCCAAGTCTGAACTTAGTGAGTTTTATGGGAGGTCATGAGACTGTATCCTGAGTGTTCTCTCTGGATAGCTCTCTGTCTGCAAAATGCTACCTGTTCAGAGCTGGAGGAAGGAGGCATTTCTCAAGAGCTCTGCTGCTGTGCTCCTTGAAGCCAGTTTTGTTTTTCCCTAGCCACGTGCTTCTCAGCCAGTGAAGTAATCGGACAGAGAGAGCAAAATTGTTTCTCCAGTGTCTTTATTTAGAGATTTCTCCTGGGTCACAAGATGTTGCTTGCTGGTACAGCCTGTGCTGTAATTCGAGTGGCGCTAGCAGGTTTTGATCTGGTCTGGGATTATCTTTTAAGGGATTATTTTCTCAGCAGGAACTACCTGTGCTAGTTCTGCAGCTCCCTTCTCCAAGGAAGCAAGGTTTAGCCCCAGCTGCTCATGCTTAAACAAACAAACAACAAGTTTTCTGAGCTGGTCTGTTTGAACTGTAACTTTTTTGTATATTACCGAAGAGATAAGAGTAATTTTTATCTGTTGCCAGCTTAGCAGTGAATACTTCTGGTGACAGGGAAGTGTTGGGTTTGGTGTTCCTTGGTTTGGTTTGGGTTTTTTTTTAAAACATCCATTTGATTCTTGTACAAATATGTTTAGCAGTGCTGGAATAGTTAAACTTTGCAATGAGTCCTGCTTATTGCCAACCAGTAAATGCTTGCCAGACCTTGCTTTTAATGTTATGATTTGCTAGAGAATTGTTTAGCTTGGGATGTGGATTTTGGTTTCCAATGTAGTGCTTAGGTGTGGAAGGTAAAGGTGGCAATGGAATGAGTGCAGTGGTAAAGTACAAATTTGGAACAGGCTTGCAAGCTATTTCATTACATCTTAATGTTGTATTTTGCTGTGGCATTCTGGTTCTAAAATGTAGGAAAAGCCAATGGAATAGTACCACAGTATTTAATACCGAGCATCAAAAGGAAGCAGTTAACAAGACGGGAAGCTGTTTTTATATGGCTAATGCATTCTGTGTTCCTGGGTTGGTTCAACAAAAGACAGTTTATCGCCTCCTTTGTTCACCTGCACTGTTTTAGTATCTCTGACATTCCTGACTCAATTGTCAAAGTTTTTACAATGCAGCATTAATAAAACCACAAATGTTAGCTTGTGCAATCTAATCTTGCACGTGCAGTAAAAAAAAAAAATAAATAAAAAATTGAAAGCATTTGATTCTGCTGTGATGGCAGGGTTTTGTGTTGGCAAACTATTTCTGAGGGGTTAACCATAAGCACAGAGTGTTTGAAAAGGGAACTTAGTGACTTTGTTACTGCAAACTGATTACAGGTCAGGTTCTGTGTTGATCTAGTCTCAGATTCTGCCACAGCCAATTGCTTTACCTGGTGACTTACTAGGGTTCCTGATGAGGTGGGAAATAATGCACTGTCATGTACAAAAAGAGCAGTTCAAGGCAAAAATCAGTTTGGCAAACTTTCGTTTTTATAGAACATGTGTGAGAGGCTTCCAGAAGCTGTGAAGATGCCTAGTTGTAGACAGGGAATGAAGCAGAGTCTCAGAAATGCAAAGGTCAAGAAATGATACAAACCTTTACAGCTGAGATTTGCTTAAAAACAAAAGAAAAAACCCCCACATCCCACAATAAAACAAAAGCAGGGGCATATGTAGGTGTTCAGGTGCTGAGAGACAAAACCCATGGTCATTGTCGTATGCTGAATTTGGTCTCACAGCAGTCAAAGACGGGTAGAATCACAGAATGGTTTGGGTTGGAAGGGACCTTAAGTACCTTCCAGTTCCCACCCCCCTGCCACGGGCAGGGACCCCTCCCCCCAGCCCAGGCTGCCCCCAGCCCCGTCCAGCCTGGCCTTGAGCCCTGCCAGGGATGGGGCACCCACAGCTGCTCTGGGCAGCCTGGGCCAGCGCCTCGCCGCCCTCACAGGGAAGAATTTCTTCCTCATCTCTCATCTCCATCTCCCCTCTCTCATGTAAAGCCATTCCCCCGTGTGCCATCGCCACCTGCCCTTGCCCAAAGCCCCTCCCCAGCTTTCTTGCCGGCCCCTTTAGGCACTGGCAGGTGCTCTAAGGTCTCCCCACAGCCTTCTCCTCCCCAGGCTGAGCCACCCCAGCTCTCCCAGCCTGTCCCCACAGCAGAGCTGCTCCAGCCCCTGAGCATCTCCCTGGCCTCCTCTGGCCCCGCTCCAGCAGCTCCGTGTCTCTCCTGTGCTGGGGACCCCAGAGCCGGACGCAGCGCTGCAGGGGGGTCTCACCAGAGCAGAGCAGAGGGGCAGAGCCCCCTCACTGACCTGCTGGCCGCGCTGCTCCGGCTGCAGCCCAGGGTACAGTTGGCTTTCTGAGCTGCGAGCGCACATTGCTGGGTCATGTTGTGCTTCTCATCCACCAACACCCCCAAGCCCTTCTCCTCAGGGCTGCTCTCAGCCCATTCCCTGCCCAGTCTGTATTTCTGCTTTTGATCTCCCCAACCCAAGCGCAGGACGTTGCACTCAACCTTGCTGAACTTCACGAGGTTTGCACAGGCCCACCTCTCAGCTTGTCAGGGTCCCTCTAGAAGAGGGTAGGTGAGGAATAAGGTAGATGAGAAATGCCGGTGGTACTCCTTAAGGCTGCAAGGAACTTGCAGGAAATCAGTTTTTCCTCAGTGCTGGGGTGCAATGTTTTCAGCAACTTTTTCAAACTCAGCATTCAGGTGTAACTTTAATAACAGTGAGACAGGCAGTCTGCTAAGACTGCATTCTGTTACTGGAAAATACAGCTGTCAGTAACACTTCATGATGTCAGTTAGGCTTTATGTGATTCTGTAGCTGCTGTCTGAGAAGTTAATCAATGGAGAGTTTTATTTTTTCCCTAAAAATTGTCTAAACTTATAGGATGTTGGTGATACCAGTTCTTCTGCAAGCTGGGAGTCAGATGATTGCATTATTTTTTCAAGCCAATCTCCACGTAAGGTGAATAAACAAGGTAAGTTGGATTATATACATCTTGGTCTATTGATTCTGCTTCTCTAGGAAAATGAGGCAGAAGAGACTTCAAAAATCTCTTAGGCTACCTGCTTTCCCCCAGCAGGATCAACTCTGCTGAATTCTCAGGTTGTCCTATAATTTAGCGTTTAAATAACCTGGACAGTAATGATAGAGAGTCTGCTGTCTCCCTGATTAAACTCTTTCAGTGTTAAGCAGCCTGTAAACTGTTTATTATCCTGATGTCTAACCTATCTTTACTCTTCCCTTTACTACGTAGCCCATTCCCAGTAAGATTTCAGAACTCGATGTATTTGAAACCTTTTTTTTTTTTTTTTTCATTCTTTTCTCCCTGGACTGTTACCCTGATCCTTCCAGCTTTCATTTTTAAATCATGATTTTTAAGCATCTGACTTTTTTATTTACTTGTTTTCTTCAGACTGAGCCATGTCTTTCCTGGTGTGGTACTCCCAAATAGATTTCCACTGGAGCCTTATGAGCCCTAATTAGCAGGAAGGGAGTAATTCATATATTTCACATGCAGTGAATGGAGACATTTCCACAGGAAACTTGTTTGTGAGATGCCTTTGGTTTGAGGTTGACCATAACCCAAGTGCTTTGCATGCAGCTGCTGCCCAGAGGGTTGATCCCGATCTCTTACTTTGCCCTGGCTTATTGTTAAGTATAGTGATTCCCCTTATCCTTATTTTGGCTTAGTTGTTTCTGACTGTTTTCAATCCAAGAATGCTTTTTAAATTAAATTCTTAAATGCCCCTATGTGCTGGCTATTATCTACAAGGTTATAAGCATATATTACTGCCTACTCCTGATGGTCACCAAGGGAACTCCACTCTATACTTTTTTGTTTCCGCAGTGAATTATTAACAGTAATTATTTGAATATGAACTCCCCCCCTGCCAAATTTGCCCCTTTTCTTATGGTTGGTTTACAGGGACCATATTTCCCTACTAATGCAAATGAATTTTCAGAAGTTATATTTTAATTCTAAGACACTTAGTATTTTTCCTCTTGGGAATAGCAAGTGATTATAAAAAGAAAATATGTTGCTTAAATATTATTTTATTAAGGCAAAATAATGTGTTGGCCTCTACCTGCTGTCTCATCTTCCAAGTATGCACTGACATGTGCCAGTATGTTTGCAGAAGTTGAGGTCATGTTATTTTATCCTAATTTCCTGGTTTCTCTATTTTTCCCTTTTAAAATAGGCAGCATTCACTATTCTAGCCTCAGCAGCCCTGGGTTAATTCAGTTCTTGCTAGCCTGAAAAGGTCTAATTTATCCAAGTGTGCTGTCAACATCTTTCCCCAGCTGTGGAAGTTCATATCTCCTTTGTGTCTGAACTGTGCTAACACTCTCATCACAGCTAATTCTTTTATTGATGACTGAAATAAAAAGGCACTAAAGGTTTTGTCATCTGGCTTTAGTGTTTCCTCCCCTTTTGGTAGACTCTCTTCTAGGTTTTCCTCTTGCTGTTACAGGATGCTTTCCTGGTATTGTGGCTGTCCCAGGTAGAGTTCATTTTGCAGTTTGGTATTTCTGCTTTCAGTCCTTCGCGTTGCTGCTCTGCTCTCCCCTGGTTTCTATTCTCTTTGTGATTCCTTGAGTTTCCAGTGAGAGAAAAAGTCATGATTTAGCTGTATTTCTCACTTACTCCACTTCTTTCTGGCACATCTGGTCTTAATCAGTTTCTTGAAGAAATTGCCAGCACTTCTCAGCTTTTTTTTTTTTTTCTCCCCTCCCTTTAGTTTTGTTTCACATGGGAACTTATTTATCTGCTTTTGGATCGTAGTAAAGCCTGTGTTATTGAAGGTCACCATTTCTCCATGCCTCCTCTTGTTCTGAGGAGCAGCATGCTCTGTGCTGCCAGCCGCTTTGCTTTCTGCTGCCTCCACATCTATATAAAAGACGCCTCTTACTGTGCTTTCCACCTGTTCATAAAACTGTTGCCATCGCATTCCCAAAGATCACCTGATAATTATTTGCCTGCTGGGGCCTTTCCTGAGAAGTGTCCTGGTTCTCTAACATCCTGCATTTCTAGGAAGCTGTAGGCTTTTTATTGTTTATTAGTCTCTTCTTCATGAACCCTCATGATCTTTTCCATGCTGATAATTAACAAGACACTTTTTTTATTGTGTCCTGTTCCCTAGAAACAGCTGGTTCATCTTCAAGGTATGTTTTTTGGAGGCTGTTAGGGCCACTCTTCTGCTTATGTACTTGACAGTGTTTCTGTAATTCTTAAGGGGTCTCTGTCTGTGAATGCAGCCAAAATATGAGAGCATAAAGCAGTCTAGTACTTAAACTTTTTAGACCTGAGGGGAAAGTGTATTCCTAACTAATTTTATTTACCAAAGCCTTGCTAAATTAGCCTAAAACTTGCAGCTTGTGTGCTGTAACCTAGTGCTAAGCCCATCAGTTCCCAGCTTCTCTATCACAGCACCACAGAGTGGTCAGGGTCAGAGGGGACCCCTGGGACCACCCAGCCCACCCTGCTCAAGCAGGCTCTCCTACAGCAGCCGTGCACGGTCAAGGCCAGGTGGGCTCTGAACATCCCCAGAGAAGGAGACTGCGCAGCCTCTCTGGGCAGCCTGTCCCCGTGCTCCGGCACCCTCAAGGGAAAGAAGTTTTTCCTGCTCTCCCCACGGAGCTCCCTGTGCTGCAGTTTGTGCCCGTTGCCCCTTGTCCTGTCGCTGGGCACCGCTGACAAGAGCCCGGCCCCCTGACACTGGCCCTTAAGGTACCTGTGTGCATTGCTAATGTCCCCTCTTAATCTTCTTTTCCCTTTCTACCTTCTCTTGCTGTTAGAAAAACCCCTTTGCCTTGAGACTGCCACTGCTACCCATCAAACTGACCATCACCTCTGTAAAGCCATGGGTCTCTGGCAGGCTCCGCTTTCTGTAATGCCCTGTAGGATGAAACTCTGGTATTGATGTAGTAGTTTTTATCCTTTAGGTTGAAGAAACTATTTCAGGCTGCGTTAGCCAAAACAATGGAAAATCGAGAAACCCCTGCTTGATTAACATGCTTAATTAATAGCCAAGGAAACACTAAACTACTGCAGCAGAAATTTCTGCTTGTGAGAGGAGAAAGCACCAGACAGCCTGACCAACGTCACTTAAATGCATTGAAGGTAGTCATGGCTGGATACCACCCATGGACGTACCCTTTATATCCTGCATCAACAGCTTCCCAGTGCTCTTATAAGTCTTGTCTGTAGAGATCATTTGCACTGTTGTGTGTCATTTTGAAGTCCCATTGGTTTTTGAATTTCTGTTTCCATGTATCGACATGTTCTGCAACTAAAAAGGATTCTAAGCCTCAGTAACTTCACTCCTTTTTTCCAGCATCTCCTTCAAATGCTGTTGTCTACCCCATATTCAGTGCACCCCCTGCCAGCAAGAAAAGGTAGGTTGATCTATGCTAATTCTCTCAAAAGAATGATCAGAAGTGTCATATCTGCAGAATTTGTTTTTAATTATACTAATTTTTAATAAATATCTTAGCTTTCTCCTAGCCTTTGTAAGGTCTGGGAGTGGGAGCGTGATTTGGGTTTGTTTGTGGTTGTTTTTTTCTTTTAAAGAAAAGATGCAAGATTAAATTGGTGTTGATTTAGGGGGATTCTAGCCTGTAAATAAGGTAATACACATTTGCCTACGGTTCATAGTACATTTTCCATGTGAATCTGTACATGTTATTGAGCCATTATTTTTTTTTATTATTTTTACTGAAAGGGAAATAATAGTTTTCTCTTGGCTTAGGGGACTGTTTCAGGATATATTCATCGCCAAGAATGGCACAGCCTTGCTGGTGTTTGGGCCCCATGGCGGGGTGTGTGTGTGTGTATTTATTTTTACTACTTCTTTGTGTTCTGTATCTCCATATTTATACTGTCTATAATGAGCAGTAACTTTCAGTTTTATTTACTGGCTGTTAATCAGGGACCTGCACTTCCCAGTAGCCTGAGACCCTGAAACACTGCTAACTATGAACTTGAGTTGATACCAGAGTTGTAAAAACAAATTGTTTTTACTCATTGTAGAGTTAGATTAGATATGAGGAAGAAATTCTTCCCTGTGAGGGTGGCGAGGCACTGGCCCAGGCTGCCCAGAGCAGCTGTGGGTGCCCCATCCCTGGCAGGGCTCAAGGCCAGGCTGGACAGGGCTGGGGACAGCCTGGGATGGTGGGAGGGGGCCCTGCCCGTGGCAGGGGGCTGGGACTGGGTGGTCTGTCTTTAAGGTCCCTTCCAGTCCAAAACATTTTGTGGTTCTATGAATTTGGCAAGTTCAGTGGCACAGTTTAACATTGCTGGCTGTACAGTGAGCAGGGGGCATTGCTGTCCCTCACTAGAATCTGATCAGTAGTGTGGCTGTCTGCGTATCCCTCCGTCTGTCATGCTGTGGAGCAAGCAGAATGCATGCTCGTGAGGTTAAGTCCACCTATATTGCCAACCGATACGGCAGCGATGGCTCTGGAATGGGCGTTATTGCCATGTTCGAAGCAGTTCTGTGTTGCAAGCAACCTTTTGAGCCAAGTTAGCGTACATCAGCTACAGTGTATGAAAATTCGACTCTGTGCTTAGTTAACCGGGCCAGTTGAATTGCCCAGTTACTTGTTGAGTAATGCTGGAAATGTTTGACAGGGCAGGTCACTAACTCGCCTAGGCCAGTGTGTGGCTCTTGCAGGAACTGGCAGCTTCTCTGTCACGCTCAACCTCCTTTAAAAATTCATACTGTAGGTTTAATTTTAAACTGTTGGAATGACTCGCTCTTGGGGAAGGCTCTGACATTAAAACTACAGAGCTAAAGATTTCAGAAGGCTTGTTTAACAGCCTTGTGCTGGTATTGTAGAATACTCGTGTTCTTTAAATGTAGTGTCAAACTGATCTCTCTCTGCTGTGAGGTTCATTGCTTTTCCATAGTAACCCTTCCTGTGATACGCTTTTATAAGTGTAACAGTGCCCTGGCTAACACTGACCAATTATCTTCAATGTTAGCACTCCAAGAAGTATGTGTGCTATGCAGAAATCCCCTGTAGTGCAAAGATGGGTAACTGCACTGCTACACCTACAAAGGTGTGTTTTGTATTGCACTTTTTTTTTTTAATTTGATAAACTTTAGTACAGCAGTGCTAGATAGCAGCGTGCTCAGAAGTTTTGATCTAGATGCCAAAGACAAGACAAAAGTTGTAATAAAAATAGGTGAAAAGGATTAATGGAAGCACCTGTTTCTCTTCCATTTCTCCATGCTCACCTGAGTGGGTATTTTGTAAGTCTGCTGGGCAACGTTTGATATTTACTGTGATGGAAATGAAGCACAAGCACTTGGGCATTGGTACTAGATGATCTTTAAGGTCCTTTCCAACCCAAACCAGTCTATGATTCTACGTGAAGTTTGCATTTTGATTCTGTAAACAGCATGATATTGCTAAATTACTTGCAGGCACTGGTGCCCTTTACTCACAAGGTGTAATTGTATTGCCCGGTGTCTGATTGACTAGGTTATTTCTTCAATTAATTTGCTGTTGTACTCATAGACCTCTAGGGGGAAAAGGCTTATTTTCCTACACAAGAAGCAGAGTTACTAATCCTTCTCCCATATTGAATCCACTTGATACATTTTGTTAACAATAAAAGCATTCTGAGCCGAGTTTATTGTGAACATAAAAATCCTCCATTTAAAGTTGCTCCTAAGAGAGCCAAAATAAACTTGTTGCGCTACTGTACTCTTCTGCAACAGAAGTGTTGAAAGAGAGATCTGATTGCAATATTTGCTTTGCTTCCTCATGTGGCTTTTCAAATACCTTCCGTGGTGCAAGTGGAACCCTGGAATATGTGGAAATCCTGGTGTTTGTGATTAACTGAAAATCAGTCTTGGATTTGCAGTTGTCTCCTGGGAAGCTGATGAGCACAAGCTTTTCCTACATGAAGTCTCTGCTTTGGAAATTCTTCTTAGTATCCAAATCTATAAAATTGTTTGATGTATCTCTAAATTAATTCCATGTTGAGGTTCACTGCATAACAGTTACAATTTCCTACTTTAAGATTAAGAAATGCCACCTTATGTAGAGAAGTCTAAAGGTAAATTAGAAAAACTGTGTGATTATTAACACCCCTAATAATGTGTTTCCTTGTAGTTGAAGCCCACATAAACTTAAAAATTCATGTAAAGCCTCCATGTGTGGATTTGAATATGAAAAATTCCTCTTGGCCTTGCTTCGGTCTGCTCCCCTCTTTGTGCAGCTGTCCTTTTTTGCACGGCAGAGGAAAGCTTAGCCCTGGCACCAAGGGCTTTTCTTGATGCTGCCAATGCACTGGTTTGAAGGGGTGTGGGCATGAGGGGCTGGGACTTGTGGTGGTGAAGCAGTGACTGGCGGGGGGAGCATCTTGAGACCCCAGGGGTAGATGGATTGTGGATTTGAGACCAAGCAACCGTGTGTTTTGGCCAAAACCTTGTCACTAATTCTTGTACACCTTGATCAAATCCTAGATGAAATGCTTTGTAGGTTATTGGAGTTCAGTTTTTCATTTCCTTCCTTGAGGGGAGACTGGAAAATAGGATGGCTGTGGGAGAGGTGCTTAATCAAGGGTTATTTAACTTCTGATGCAATTGTGGCTCTTCCTAGAGCCCCTCTACTTTCTTTCCTCCCCCAGAAAAGCTGGCACCACAGCTGTCGAGAAGCTTTGCTGTATCTGGCTTAGTTTGGGGGGTTCTGTAATAAGAGCCGCTACCCTGCCCTGGTGCCCGATGTGTAATGTTAACTTTTGCCTGCAGTGACTAATTTTCATCTCTCTCTAACGATTTTCAGGATGCAGGCTATACAGGATGAACGAACTTCTTTATTTGGGTCCAGCCCACCTGCAAAACCATCTCTCACCTCGCAGAAGAGCAAGAAGGCGAAAGAGCTCTGCAAGCACTCCAGAGATCAGATGATCATTGTAAGGTTCCCCTCTGGGTGTGCTGGGTCCTCGGGGTGGTAAGGAAAGAAGAAATAAACCTTGAGGCTAACCGATAAGTAGATTTCCTTATTTGTAAACCTCAAACCAACCACACTGCAACTACCATAACAGGACAGTGATTAACCTATTTAGCACTAGCTTAGGACAGGGTAGTAGCTAGGAAATACATTGTTATGTTTTCCCTGGGACTAATGCTTTATTACATTTTAGAATTCAAAAGACACTTAAGGCACATAATATTAAAAAAACAAAAACAAAACAAAAAAAAACCCCAAAACAAACAAACAAAAAAAACCCCAACAAACCCAAAGGGGAACTCAGCGAAGCCTGTATGGATGCTATAGGAGTGAATTTGGCTGGATAATTTTCCTTTCCCACGGTTTCCTGGCCCGCTGTGCAAGCAGAGTCAGCACAGCATTGCAACCACAGCAGCAGACATCAGCCAGGGCAGCACGGGAGCAGGAATGTGCAACAGAGCTGAGCCCAGAGCTCGCTCTTGACAAGTGAGTGCCTCTTTGGTAGCTCCATGTCTGTATTTCTGCTGTCGCCCTTTGGTGTAGAGTACCGGAGCAGGAGTAGGCCAGACGGTGTTACTGAAGCTTGAGTGTCACGTAGCCATCGCGTGTATGGGTTTCAAGAAAATACACCCTCAGCAATGAGTAATTTTATTAGTAAACCATTTGTTCTCACTTGGTGACATGCAGACATTTTCAAGCCTGTTTCCTGAGGGAACAGGGCTTATGTGATCATTCGTCTCTGTTGATTTGCCCTTTCTAGCACCTTTTGAGTAGCTTGGGTGATTTCTGTCAAATGTGACACCTCACGGATACAGATTTTTTTTTTAGTGTTTTGAAAACTGCTCCCTGTGGGAGAAACTCAGCTGAGTGCCTGCACTGAGAGAGAAGCAGCAGCGTGTACTCAGCAGTCATTGCTGCCCTCAGCACGGCCGGCTGTCTCACTGCTGGGCCCACATGGGACAGACCATGGGTGCTGTGACGGGGGGGGGAAGCCCAAACTGGGATGGGGGGAAGGGAAAGCAACTGCTGCAGTAGCAGCCAGCACAGAGAAATGAGTCCTTAACAAACCGGGTTTCATTTCAGCTCACTACTTGGAGAGCAATCTGCTGTTTGCTTGCACAACCGGCACTGAGTTCCTTCTCTTCCCTTCTCTGTGTACTGACAGAGATAAAAATAAGGTTATTTTTAGATAACTGATGAAAAAAAGGTGATGCATAGTTGTCCTTTGGTTTTTTTGTCATGGTCTTTTAGGTTGTTTCCTCTATGAGGATGTTGCTGATGTAGTTCAACGCTCGTTCCAAACGTTGCATTCATTGTGTTCCCTGGATAATTTACGCTGTGTAGGTCTGAATATTCTGCAAATAAGCAAAAGCTTGTCCTTCTCTTCACAAGTTCAAAGGAAAACAAATACTTGAATCTTTGATGGTTGTCACTAGAACCAATTCTGAACCTCATTCTGTAAACTGAACATGGTTTTGAACAACTTCAGAGTGCTTAGCTGGCTCTGTTTCTTATTAGGATGCAGGTCAGAAGCATTTTGGTGCCGTGATTTGCAAGTCATGCGGCATGATCTACACTGCTGCTAGCCTGGAGGATGAAGCCCAGCACATCCAGCACCATGAGAGATTCCTCGAGGGACTCAGATACGTGGTGAGGAGTAAGCTCAGCTGTGGAAGCATGTAGTGCCCAGGTACAGGGCCGGGGCAGCTGCAGGCAAATGTTTTGTCATCCAGAGGGAGGTTAAAGTGTAAGTTTAGGCAGTTCCAGCGACTGTCTGCCTTCATCAGATTGATGAATTTGACTTTATTCCTGAAAGCTGAAGCGGTTCAGATTACAGCTTCATCTGCCAGTGTCTTCACTGAATCACTTCCTCTCTCTTGCTAGACCACTAATTTGTTGTTTGGGGTTTTTTTTCCCCCCCTCTGTTGCAGGGTTGGAAGAATGAAAGGGTTGTGGCAGAGTTCTGGGATGGGAAAATTGTATTGATTCTTCCAAATGACCCAAAATATGCCGTCAAGAAGGTACATGTTTGTTTATTTTTGGGGTTTATGATGTAGATGAGCTTTCTGCTGGCTCAGCTCCCACAACTACCTCAGTGTGTGATCACGCATCACTTGCCAGTGCACGGGGTGAACAGGAGAGCCGAGTGGGTTTGTGGCAGCAATCCGGGTTGCTGTGGACACCCACCCAGACACATCCTAAACCTGCTCCCTGTGCCGAAGCTCTTGTTTTTACATGACCAACATAACCCAGTCAGTTCTTTCCATCCCAGTGAGAGGCAGGTGGACCCTGCAAGAAGTGTAAAGGGATGAAGACACGAGTGAGAGCCTGTACTGTAATATTATCCACAGTCAGGGAAAACGATTGTTCTGTCAGTGGGCTGTTGGGTGGGGAAGCACCCTTGTTTAAAAACTGCTTCTAAAGAACCTCCATTTAAAAAAAAAAAAAAAAAAATTATTCTTGCCAGATTAGCTGCATGTGCAGTGATTGCCCCTGCTATGGTGGGGAGCTGCAGAGCATTTCGTGGCTGCGTAATGAAGCCTGACCTTGTGAAAATACAGGATTATTTGGGGAAATGAGTCCCTTTTTCTGACAGGATTCATGCAGTCAAAGAACATGTCTGTGCGTACCCAACGTGCCTCTTTCTGATTTTGAAATTCTGATTTCTGATTCTTTTTCCTTAGGCAGAAGATGTGCGAGAAATTGTAGATAATGAATTGGGATTTAAGCAAGTTTCTTTGGGGTGCCCGGCCAAGACTAAAACGTACTTGTTTGTGTCCAATGAGAAGATGATTGTTGGGTGCTTAGTGGCTGAATCAATCAAGCAGGTACATGTTAATTGCATAGGGAAGGGGTGAAATTGCAGGCTCATAACGGGTTCTGTTTGCTTAAGCCTGTGTATCGGAAAGTCCAGCTTAGCACAGGAGGGAGGAAAATAAAACTACGGAAATAAAATGAACAAAACAAAAACACACAAAAAAAAAAAAAGAAAAAAGAAATCAAGATAAAACTTGTGCTTTTGTCAGGGTGAGGTGTTGCTGGCAGGAGTTAATTGAGCTTGCACAGCTGATACCACAGCGAGCTTCCATCCGACCCTGCTCCGGGTACTGGTTTATGCGGTGGTCGGCCTTGTGAGAAAGCAGAAAGCAAGGCCAGGGGCACAGGAAGGTCCATGGCTCTGCGTCCTGTGGGGAAGGAGCATTCTGATGCCTCTGCTCATCCCTGCAGGCTTTCCGGGTGCTGTCGGAGCCGGGAGCCGTGCCGTCCCCCGTCCAGGATGCCCTGCAGCACCACCGGGCTTGGCGCTGCTCCACGGAGCCGGAGCCCTGCATCTGTGGCATCAGCAGGATCTGGGTGTTCAGCCTGAAGCGCAGGAAGGGCATCGCCAGGCACATGGTGGACGTGGTCAGGTGGGGAGCGGCAGGGTTTATCCTTGGCGGGGCGGGGAGCGATGATTGCAGTGAAAAGCCTTTCAAAGGAGCTTATGGGAAGGGATAAATTTGTATCCTTAAGCAAGTCTGGAATCCTCACTCCATAGTGGAAGGATATAGAGTGAACAGATACTTCATGTATAATTTAATACTTAAGTCATTTTTTTATTTAAAATCTGACACAAGTGTGGGCCAAGCTGTAAACCTACTGGGTATAACCAGAACACAGAGCTATGTGGGCTGGATTTTCCAAGAAAAGCTATGCTTGTTGGGAAATTATTATTAATATTTTTTTTAACCAGCCAAGTTGATGGGCCCAAACACTTGAGTCTTTCCAGGCAGGAAATTCCAAGCTTTTCAAGCTCAGACCAAACTGGGAGGAAGACTTAAAAACTTCCCCTCTTCTGTTAACATGGACTACCTTGAGGCTGAGCTTGGTAGTCCTAGAGCCTGTAGTATCATCTCGGTGTCATATCTGCTCGCTATATGCGTATAAAATCCAGCTATTAAAGTATATGAGTACCTATGGATATATTTTTATATAATCATACATGATTGTATCTGGAGCTCAATATTCTGAAAATTCCTCAGCTGGTGTTTGGTCTCCTGTTCCTCCTGTGGTTGGTGTTTGATGTGCCACCTCCCTGACGCCTTCCCCATCCACACACTAGCCAGCAGGACCTGGGTGACCTGTGGGTGCCCCGGAGAGCCCTGGCACTGCTGTGGTGGGCTTCACTCCAGAGCTGCTCTAAGATATTTAACCAGAACCTCTGGGTTTCCATGTAAAACTCTGCCTGTGGGTTTCTGCCTGTATTTGGCTTTGTTACCCTCCTTCAAATTTCAAAATGCCTCCCAGTTCCCGATTACACCAGAACCCAAGGGAGCAAACTGGCATCTCACAACGAGCTCTGGTTCAGCAGCGAAGTGACAGAAGAACAACTCCCTGCAGAGGAGGGCGGGGGGGGCAGACACCCCTGCGTTGTGTTTTAGGAGCTGAGTAAAGCCGCCAGCCGCTCACAGCACGCCGATAGCTCTGCTCTCTCTTTCAGGAGCACGTTCATGTATGGCTGCTACCTGAGCACGGATGAAATCGCCTTCTCCGACCCAACGCCGGATGGCAAGCTGTTTGCAACAAGATACTGCCAAACTCCCAACTTCCTCGTTTACAATTTTATTTTTAACAACTGATTTGACTTGGTTATTACAAGTTGGGGTTTGTTGAAATAATCTAAAGATAAGTTAGATATTTAAAATAACACAGAAGTGTTGTTACGTGGCTAAATGCTGTTTTCCTGCTGAGAGCTAGCTCTCCCTTCCCCTGGGAGGGAGCCGGGGGAGAGCGTGTCACTTTGTGTACAGAGTTGTGTTGTATTTTAGCGTATGCCATGGAGCCTTGCTTGCATTTCAGGTAGGTTTGTGTCTTCTGAAACTAAATTCTATTGCAAGTAACTTAATTTTGTTGAAAGTTAATTAATATAAAGATACCCGTTTCCTCCTTGATGTCTGGGTGTGTAATTCTGAGCTCTCAGCAGTCTGAGTACTGTCAAGGGCTTGTCTGGGGTAGGAGCCTTACTACAAGCAGATGCTAAATTTATGCACCGAGTCTTAAACGTCTTAAAACAACTGACTCGTGGCAGGATTTCCCCTGGTACTTAAGGTCTGGAACCCTCACGGTATTGTGCTGCGGGGGAAGCTGTCACGGGGGTTGTCTGCTCAATAAAATGTGTGAAAAGCTGCTGCTCGAGCTTGTTTCCATGTACAGAAGATGCGGGAATGCTTCCAGCGGTCTCCTGATTTGAGGAGCTGGGAGAAGACAGCAGTGGCTGCAACAGAAGCAGAGGGCTGCGTGGGGGAGCAGGGTAAGTACGCGTTGCAGTCTCCTTGCCTCCAGCTAGCTGTGGGCAGGAATTTCCCCAACCATCAAGGTTTTAACAAATCCCCAAGAGACTGAGTTTTTTTTCTAGACCCTACACCCTCTTAGCAAGATACAACTCCCTGTAACAACCTGTTGCATCAGGAAACCTTTTCCTTGACCTTGCAGCTGCTCTCCCTTGGTACTGTGCTGCAGTCCCCAACCACCTGGGGAGCGCAAATACTTTACTTGCGCACACCTTTAGGAGGAAAAAAAAAAAGCACTACTTTCATACTGAAATGAAGAAGAAAATATATTTTTAATGTCTCCGTCCTAAAATTGTTGTTAATTCAACACAAAAAGAGAGGGAGGGGGGTTTAAATGCAAAACTACTGCAGAGAGCCTGTAGCTTATTTAGGACCTAAGTGTGGGCAGAAGGGGAGTGCCCTAGAAGCAGAACAAGTCCCAGTCACCTCAGGCATGTTCAACAGGTTTAGGGTCTGGTATCAAGTACACAGCGCAGGTTTCCCATACTATAAGGGTAAATGCTGCAGGAGTGCGGATGCTCTCACTCCTGGGGCAGACTCGCCTCTAGCACTTCCACGATGCACGCGGCCGAGGGGCGCTTCTTGGGGTCCTCGCTGGTGCAGACAGAAAAAAGGTCAATCATGTGCTGGTAGGATGGGTCCAGCTCATCCATGTTGAGAGCTGGGCGGGTTCCCAGGGCTGCGTAGTATGCTTCCTCGTCAAAGGAGTCTTCATCAAAAGATTCACCTGGATAATAAAGTGGCAAAGGTGTTGGAAAGGCTGCTGGAAACCACTCTGCTCACGTGGGTTGTGGGGCTTCACTCCCTAGCTGTCACTTGGCCATCAAAGAGTGGTTTGGGTGGGAAGGGACCTTAAAGACCATCCAGTTCCCACCCCCCTGCCATGGGCAGGGACCCCTCCCCCCAGCCCAGGCTGCCCCCAGCCCTGTCCAGCCTGGCCTTGAGCCCTGCCAGGGATGGGGCACCCACAGCTGCTCTGGGCAGCCTGGGCCAGCGCCTCGCCGCCCTCACAGGGAAGAATTTCTTCCTCATCTCTCATCTCCATCTCCCCTCTCTCATGTAAAGCCATTCCCCCGTGTGCCATCGCCACCTGCCCTTGCCCAAAGCCCCTCCCCAGCTTTCTTGCCGGCCCCTTTAGGCACTGGCAGGTGCTCTAAGGTCTCCCCGCAGCCTTCTCCTCCCCAGGCTGAGCCACCCCAGCTCTCCCAGCCTGTCCCCACAGCAGAGCTGCTCCAGCCCCTGAGCATCTCCCTGGCCTCCTCTGGCCCCGCTCCAGCAGCTCCGTGTCTCTCCTGTGCTGGGGACCCCAGAGCTGGATGCAGCGCTGCAGGGGGGGTCTCACCAGAGCAGAGCAGGGGGGCAGAGCCCCTTCCCCTGACCTGCTGGCAACACTGGGTGCATCCCAGGGCTCGTTTGGCTTTCTGAGCTCCAAGTGCACAGTGCTGGGTCATGTTGAGCTTCTATTCAACCAACACCCCAAGTCCTGCCTTGCAGGGGTGCAGTGGGACATGACCTTCATGTCCATTTTGCTGTTTTTTTGTTAGCACCAATTACTGCCTGAATTACATCATTGCTTTCCCCTTGACTTAAACTGCTTGTTTTGAAGCTGGATCTACCCCCTTTCTCCCAGCAGAATAACTGAGTCACCCCTGCAGAGCTGGCTGGGAAAAAGCTCTGCAGCCAGGAGACACTGAGAGCAGGAGAGTGAGGAAAAATGCCCTGGCTGCCTGGAGACCATGTCAGAAAACACAAACCAGCCTGCGGGTCTGTGCCAGCAGGAAGGCTGGAGCAACAGGAGGTTTCCCAGCACAGCTGGTAGGATTTTTAGATTTGTATTGCTCCAGGGCACTGATCTGCCTGCAGGCAGCTGTAGCATCCCCTGCCCATCCCACCTGCTCTCCCTGCCTTGTCTGCCCAGTGTCACTAACTCTGGACAAGGAGGGGATGGCCGAGAAAGCCAGCGGCACCCTGGCTGGTGTCAGCGATGGCGTGGCCATCAGGGCCGGGGCAGGGACCGTCCCCCTGCGCTGGGCACCGGTGCGGCTGCCCCTCGAGCCCTGGGGTCCGTTCTGACCCCTCACTCCCAGACAGAGCTTGGGGGGCCGGAGCGTGTCCAGAGCCGGGCAGGGGCTGGGGCACCAGTCTGATGGGGGGGCTGGGGGGTCAGCCTGGAGAGGAGGGGGCTTGGGGGGGACCCGATCGCTCCCTACAGCTGCCTGGGAGGGGGCTGCAGCCAGGGGGGTCGGTCTCTGCTCCCAGGTCACAAGTGACAGGACAAGGGGGAACGGCCTCAGGCTGCACCAGGGCACGTTTAGGTTGGAGACTGGGAAACATTTCTTCACCGAAAGGGTGTCCAGCACTGGGACAGGCTGCCCAGGGAGGGGGGGAGGCACTGTGTAGATGTGGTGCTCAGGGCCATGGGTTAGTGATGGGCTTGGTAGCGCTGGGTTAATGGTTGGACCTGATGATCTTAAAGGTCTTTTCCAACCCAAATGATTCTGAGTCTATAACAAATCCCCACTTGGGCCCACAGGAGGTGTGCAAAGTAACTCTAACTGCAGAGGAGAGGGTGTTTTGTTAGCCCAGGTGCTGCCTCGAGCACCCCTGGCTTGGGCACAGCACACTTGCTTTAGCTTTTCTTTTCCAAAACGCTCAGCTGCCTCAAATATATTTGTGCACAATCTCAAGCACGACATCATTTTAAGCTTTTCCAGCCACATCTTTTCAGCAGTATCTCAATAGCATCCACCACACAGTGACAGCCTGGCAGACTGCTCCTATGCTGCATGGAGGTGAGACAGAGCTGGAACATGGCTGAGCATGCCGCAGGGCTCGCAAGGGAGCTGCATTCAGGCTCAGGGACATCTTTCAACCCCACCAAACCATGCTGGATGGGCACCTGACAGGCAGCTGAGTTTCAAAGAGCTCTCTCCAGCTGTTAGACAAGCAGCTGGAGCGCTTACAAAGACTGCTGGTTTGCAATGATTAATGATCATCATTTATCAACTTCTCATTTGGCGTTAAAAAGCTAAAGGAAGTTGAAAGCAGCCCAGCCCTCTGCACAAAGACAGAACAGCACTGACAAGCACTGGCTGCGGGATGGCCTTGGGGCAGTGCTGGGCACCTCTGCACAGCAGCAAACACCCCAGTGAACTCCGCAGGATGATGGGTAGGGCGGGGAGGCGCAGCAGGTGCAGACAGATGCTTGCAAGCCCTTTGGATGGCACCCAAGGGACACCCAGCATTGCGGGCGTACTAACACACACTGTAAAAATCACTCCTACTAAAAGAGGAAAGCACTTCTAGGAGCAGAAGTTGCTCAGCAGCAAGGTATAGAAACAAACCTTCATCATCAGTGTCACAGCTCAGGCTGATGTGGGGCACGGAGAGGGTCATCATTTCCCAGAGAGTCAGCCCAAAAGGGAAGATGTCGGCCTTGTCGGTGATCACGCCATCATCTTGCAGAGCTTCCTTGGGCTTCCAGGGCTCAGTGCCAATGTAGCACATCTCTGGGTTGCTCACTGGAAGGAAACAACACAGCTTGGGTGTCTTCTGGGACTTGCAGATGCTCAGACAGTCACAGCTCACCGCACAGCAGGTATGTAGCCCCTTGGTTAACTCAGGTGTGCTAAAGCCACAGGGCAGGATCTTCTGGGGGCCCAAACCTATTTTTCTTCCACCCCCATGTAGCCTCAAATCCTCTGTAACCTGCGACTTGCTCCGCAGCAGTGCCAGACCCAGCAGGGCCCATGCTTCTCCCACAGGCCCAGCAATCATAGTAGGGACTGGGGAGAAACCTCTGGCAGATTTCATGCTGGAGCATGTGAGGCCACGCAGAGCGTGCAGAGAACTGAAGGCCAGAACTGTGCTCTGAGCTTCACCCTGCTGTAAAACACCCCGCAATGAAGAAGTGACCTGCGTTTTACCCAGGTGTTTCCCTTCCTCAGCTTGCTCCCACACACACACACACACACCCAGGAAGCAGGACAGGGGTGATAGCCCCCACACGGCACTCTTCCCAAACAACACAGGGGGACAATTCCAACCCCATCCCGGCCCTGACGAGGCTCAGCCTCCACTACAGTGCCTCCTGCCAGCCACACAGTCCTTTTGTTCTCTTTACTCCAGCCCAAACCAAGTTCTCACAATTTGTTTAGTTTAATGCCTCCTTGATCTTAATTATCTAGCCTCAGAAGAGTTGAAGTGATCAGCCCTCAGCCTGATGAAGGCAGCACCAGCTCCAACTCGACCCCGTACACACCACTCCTCAGAGAATGGTGCCACATTTCCCCCGTGCTCTCCCTAGCAAATTCCCGAGCTGTCAGCAACCTCAGCTGTTCAAGAAACTTTTCTTTTGCAGGGTTGATCTTCAAAGCCCAGCCTATAACGAGAAGCAAACACCAAAATCCCTCAACACTTCACGGGCTGTTGAGCTTAAATCCTTGCCTGCCGCACGAACGGGGACTTCGCCATCAGCGGGTGCCCATTTTTTCCTCAAGACCACAGGAACAAACAGCCAAAATCAGGGCTGGGCAGAGAGAACCTCTTCCTGTTAGACCAGCCCAGAAACTGGTACTTCAACCACACTCCTCTCCAGGAGATTATGCTGGGGTGCTGCCTCCAGCTCTCTCAACTCCTTATAAAAGGAAACAGCTACTAATAAAAATGTAGTAGAACAGCTTTATAAATTATGAGGCTGTTGCAGGCCCAAGCGCTGTGTAAAGCAGCGGAGAAAAGCATTCTTGTAATTAACCCAAACACATTCCTGCTGTTCACAGCCAAGCCACGACGCCATTAGACATCTGCTTCTCATTTACATGAAGTCTTTATAATGCTCGCAGTTGGCTCAGGCTTCCTTCTAGCCCTACAAGAAAGATTCATTTACTTAAGTCTCTGGCAAGAGCATCTCCTCAACAGGGTCCAGCAGTGCCTGATCCAACATCCCGTGTACAACAGCACTCACTCCCACCCACTGGAGTGAACACACAATGCAGGAGGGCATGAGGCAGAACCCTGGAGCATTAAAGCTGGACCTTCCGTAGACCCCCTTCACCCCACGCATGGTGCAAACTGCTGCCAGTCCTTCCTTCCAAGGCCCCGGGAGGGTAAGCGTGTTCACTCTGCTCCCGCAGCCGAACTCTGGCAGCCACCAAGCATTCAGGTCCCCTTACTGGCATCCTGACCTACCTGTCATGTTCTCATCCAGGGGCAGGGACACTCCCACATCACAGATCTTGATGGCTTCAAAGTCACCTTTGACGACCACGTTTGAAGACTTGATATCCCCATGGAGCAGCTTCTTATCGTTGTGAAGATACTAAGAGGCAGAGAGAAGCTGTTAACACCCACTTGCAGATAAAGCTATGGAAAGGGACCAAGAGCCATCGCATCTGGACAACAGAGCACCAGCTTTTTCATGTTTAACATATTTAGCCTTAAAACCTCAAGTATGGGTCAATACCTACCTTAACCCGTGCAAAAAACAAGGCAGGTTGTTCCACCCAGCCTAGTTTTGGAGGCTTAAGCTTGCCTTTTAGTGAAAAGGTGCTTCTAGCAACAAACACTTGAGAGCAGGTGTGAAGCATGGGCATTAGCTGATGGCCAAGCACACGCCTGCATTGTCCTGGGAGCTCACGCCTGCATTGTCCTGGGAGCTCACGCCTGCATTGTCCTGGGAGCTCACGCCTGCATTGTCCTGGGAGCTCACGCCTGCATTGTCCTGGGAGCTCACGCCTGCATTGTCCTGGGAGCTCACGCCTGCATTGTCCTGGGAGCTCACGCCTGCATTGTCCTGGGAGCTCACGCCTGCATTGTCCTGGGAGCTCACGCCTGCATTGTCCTGGGAGCTCACGCCTGCATTGTCCTGGGAGCTCACGCCTGCATTGTCCTGGGAGCTCACGCCTGCATTGTCCTGGGAGCTCAGAGCTGCACATCCTCAGCAGCAATAGGACAGGACTCGCTGCCGTGGCCAGGGCAGCTTGTGCTAATTTACCCTGAGCGCTGGCATAGCCAGCAGGAGGCTCAAAATCTGTGCAATGGTTTAGACAGAGCACCCCAGCCTCCATTCCCCGCCTAAACACAACCTCAGCGCAACAGCTCGGCGAAAGAAGGGACATAAGCCACACCAGCTGGCAGCCGTGGGCATCAGCTAACCATTTTCACTGCCAAGACCAGCTTCCTGCAGCTGCCTGGTTGCAGAATAAGGATGCAGGAGCCAGTGCCAGCCTCCTCGCTGGCTAGCATGCAGGGAGAACAGATAGCCCCAGGGGAGGGCAGAAGAACGTTGGTGACAAAACCTCTGTTGCAGCTCTTTTTATATTAATTAATATTTAATCTCAAGCTTCAGGGCTCAGTTTTCACCTGATTCCGTACAGCACCCTGGTAAAAAACAACCTACCAAGGCCTTAGACAAAGCGTCACAGCACCTGCTCTCCATCTGCCAGCATGGCCTTCTCGCACACTGAATTCATTTATTTTTCCAGTGTCACCAGTGTATACCATTCTGCACAGAACAGCTACAGTTAACGATAAACGTACCTTCAGCCCCCTTGCCATGCTCAAGGCAACTTTGAAAATCATGGCAGCAGGGAAAGGGCCCAACCGTTTTGCACTTCTTTCTTCAATTAAGTCATTGAGAGATTTTTCTCCTCCGTACTCCATGGCCAGACACATGCTTCCATCGTTGGCCTCAGTAAATGCACGGTAACCTTCCAACAAAGATTGATTTGTTAGAGCTGAAGCAGGCACCAGTTGTTTCCATGTGCTTGCCGGCCTGATGGCACCAGAGTGTTTGGGGCTGTTACCCAGGTGCTTTCCCAGCAGCTGCAACCAACCCCCAAAAAATTCATATGCCAGGGGACCTGACTCACAGCTTTACGTGGCGAGGTGAAGCCACAGGAACGTCCATGGAGGCCTGCACAGCCCCAAGCAGGGGCACAAGCCACACACCATGGCAATGTAAAGGAGCCCCCTCCTCCAAGAGAGCCCACAGACACCCCCCATGTTGCTTCCCAGGTCAGCTTTGCACCCCGTGCCAGGGGCAGGCCGGTGTTACCCTGATCTTTGAAAGAGAGAGAACCAGAAGGAGAGCAGCGGCAGAGCTGCAGGACCAACATCCTCAGCTGCAAAGACAAGGAGCTACAGAAGCAAGACAAAGGGTGGGAGAACATTTGGGAAAGCCAAGCCTTTGTCTCACAGTGGCCATTTCACAAGGGTAAGATTTAATGCTCATACAGACTGTCATGTAATCTTTCTTCCTCCACGTTTTACTCCTGTCTGTAAACAATACTTATCAGGTGGAGCTATGAATAGCAAAGTCTTGCATAACGGCATAGCAAAAGCCTTATCCCGTAAATGATTTTCGGCACCTTTTACCAAAGAAAACCCAACAGTGAAATGTTTGCAGTGTGAAAGGTCAAGACCGTATTTGCTCTTCAGTTCCTGCCAGAAGCAAAACATGCCATTTTAGGGTTACAAAGTTTCTTTGCATTTCTGCTACAAGTGATCGAGGTAGTTTAAAGCACAAATAAGAGGATGAAGTCAGACAAAGCTGCTGTTCCGACTGGCAGGAGAGATTTTAGACAAGATAAGAGCAGAAATTAAACATACACTAAAGCAGCTTCTCAACACATTCTTACTACGGGGAGCCAAGACCATGACAGAGCCTCCATTGTCACTCGCAATGGTGTGACATCTGGGTGGGACCTGGAGGCTTATTCCTCACGTAGAAGCCACACCAGATACTGCTGTGGTATTGCCTCTCCCTCCCCCGAGATCGGAAGCCAGAGCTGCCTGCCAGCACCGCCCTGGGGCAGGCGGAGGTTTCTCCAGAACCAGCCTGTAGCTCTCCTTGGGCCAGCGCTGTGCTGGCTGCGAGGCAGCTCCCAGCTCCCAGGGCAGCCCCAGTGGCTTGCGAGTCCCACCATAACCGTTTCTGTTGGTAACTCGCCCAGAAAACTGCCTCTCAGAGACCGACGCTGATCTCAGTGGGCAATGAAGCACCAGGGGGCTCCAGCACATACCAAATTTTTGGGCAAACCCCACTGAGCCAGTGGAGGATCAAGGCAGAGCCTCACACATCCACCCTTTGAGCACGGTGGCAAGTCAGGCTGCCGGCAGTCTGGGAGCACACTGCACACGCCAGCGGCACCCTGGCTGGTGTCAGCGATGGCGTGGCCAGCAGGGCCGGGGCAGGGACCGTCCCCCTGCGCTGGGCACCGGTGCGGCCGCCCCTCGAGCCCTGGGGTCCGTTCTGGCCCCTCACTCCCAGACAGAGCTTGGGGGGCCGGAGCGTGTCCAGAGCCGGGCAGGGGGCTGGGGCAGGGGCACCAGTCTGATGGGGGGGCTGGGGGGTCAGCCTGGAGAGGAGGGGGCTCGGGGGGGACCCGACCGCTCCCTACAGCTGCCTGGGAGGGGGCTGCAGCCAGGGGGGTCGGTCTCTGCTCCCAGGTCACAAGCGACAGGACAAGGGGGAACGGCCTCAGGTTGCACCAGGGCAGGTTTAGGTTGGAGACTGGGAAACATTTCTTCACCGAAAGGGTGTCCAGCACTGGGACAGGCTGCCCAGGGAGGCGGGGGGGCACCGTCCCTGGGGGTGTTGAAGATGTGTAGATGTGGCACTTGGGGACATGGCTTAGTGGTGGGCTTGGCAGTGCTGGGTTAATGGTTGGACTTGATGAGCTTAAAGGTCTTTTCCAACCTAAACAGTCCCACGATTCTGCCACCAGCCACGCTGCCCTGGCAGTCCAGGAGCAATTCCAGGTCCCCATCACACAGGGCAAGACTAAGTCAACTTAGTAAGTTCCATGGTGGGCTTGACCAAAGGTGCAGGCAGCCCAGCAACCCATCTCCAAAGTGTAAGGATGGGGCAGGCACAAGTGATGCCCCCACTGTGTGTCCTCCCAGCCATCACCCCGCCAGGGCTCCAGGAGCCAGATGGGGAGGTCTGTAATCCCCAGCCCTCAGTGCAGGAGGAGCCTGGAGACAGAGACAGCAAAGAAACCCCACAGCAGCCTCACATCACATCAGCTGGCTCCAGAAGTCGGCTCCAACAGCTTGGTTTGCAATTTAAGGGATACAGGCCGTGCTGGAAACTTACCCACAATGTTTGGGTGCTGGAGGTCTTTCAAAATCTTGGCTTCTTCGTTCAGTCTCTGCTGATAGATGCTTTGCTGGCTCCTGTTGCATTTGGAACTAATTTTCTTCACAGCCCAAGGGGAGCAAGACAAACCTCTGGGAGATCTGCACAGGAAAAGCCACACAACTCAGAACTGCTCAGTTTGTAGGCAGCACCACAGTTAAGGCTCACACCTCACACTGAGGAGGTATCCTGGAGAACACCTCCCTTTATTTTGTGGAATTAATAAAGAACAACGCTGAAATAGTCTGCTAACACACATGCCGCAAAGGTGCAGTGACGCTTTGCCAATATACAGCGCTCCTCCATCAAATTTTCAAGCATTTTAGTTAAGATTTTCATTGATTCTCATTTTCAGGAGGAGCCGAGGCTTGGGGAGGGAAGTAGCTTGGCCAGTAGGCCACAGAAGAGCCAAGAACAGACCCCAAATGCCTGAATTCCAGGCCAGAGAAAAGCTGCTGGGGTTATCCCGAAACAACGGGCTCCTTCCCAGGACAAATACCTCCAGCACACACAGGACAGCTGGGATCAGTGCTGGGACCGGCACTGCCAACAGCTTTGTCAGCGACACAGAGAGTGGGATCAAAAGCACCCTCAGCCAGTTTGCTAACGACATCGAGCCATGTGCTGCCGCCAACACGCTGCGGGGGAGGGATGCCATCCAGAGGGACCTTGGCAGGTTTGAGAGGTGAGCCTGTGCAAACCACATGAAGTTCAACAAGGCCAAGCGCAAGGTCCTGCATCTGGGTTGGGGCAACCCCCAGTATCAATACAGGCTGGGTGGAGAAAGGATTGACAGCAGCCCTGAGGACTTTGGAGTGTTGGTGGATGAGAAGCTCATGACCCAGCAATGTGCGCTCGCAGCTCAGAAAGTCAACTGTACCCTGGGCTGCAGCACCTGCAGCGCAGCTGGTGGGTGAGGGGGCTCTGCCCCTCTGCTCCGCTCTGGTGAGACCCCCCTGCAGCGCTGCATCCGGCTCTGGGGTCCCCAGCACAGGAGAGACACGGAGCTGCTGGAGCGGGGCCAGAGGAGGCCAGGGAGATGCTCAGGGGCTGGAGCAGCTCTGCTGTGGGGACAGGCTAGGAGAGCTGGGGTGGCTCAGCCTGGGGAGGAGAAGGCTGCGGGGAGACCTTAGAGCACCTGCCAGTGCCTAAAGGGGCCGGCAAGAAAGCTGGGGAGGGGCTTTGGGCAAGGGCAGGTGGCGATGGCACACGGGGGAATGGCTTTACATGCGAGAGGGGAGATGGAGATGAGAGATGAGGAAGAAATTCTTCCCTGTGAGGGCGGCGAGGCGCTGGCCCAGGCTGCCCAGAGCAGCTGTGGGTGCCCCATCCCTGGCAGGGCTCAAGGCCAGGCTGGTCGGGGCTGGGGGCAGCCTGGGCTGGGGGGAGGGGTCCCTGCCCGTGGCAGGGGGGTGGGAACTGGATGGTCTTTAAGGTCCCTCCCACCCAAACCATTCTGTAGTTCTATGATACCCAACACCTCTTCCTCAGCTCCGTGCCCATTTGAAGGGGAGCAGGGAGCATCTGAAGGTCAAAGATGGCAGCACTTTCTTGCTCAGAGCTCAATCACTTTCCAACCCCTGTATTATTCCACGTGAAAAAAGATGCCAAGCCCTATTCCTGAGCACCACATCATGCCTGTGCTCTCACACATACCTTTTCATCAAGTATACGTTGACCCCAGTGCCGTATCCAAGCTTCTGCATGAAGGGAGATGCTGGTATAGTGACAGAAACTGGCCCTGCATCTAAAGAGGAAAGAGAAACCCAGCCCCATGAATGACCCCGCACAACAGATCAAACAGAAGCAGCAGCTTTGCAGCTTCTCACTAGGAGCTTTGGTGCTTTAATTACAAATCACATTTGTGACGCTACCACACGTGCTGTGCTACATGCAGAAAGAGTTCAGATTTTAGAAAAGCTCCTTTCCAAACCACCTTTCCCCCAGTATTTTACCAAATTCCAACTCCAGTCTCACTGAGACGTCATTACCACCCTCGTTAGGTTTCTCACCCTGGACAGCTTTCTATGAAGTTTTATGCTCAAGCCTGATCTTGAACACAGCTTTTTGTTTCCTGCCTACTCTCCAGGCTAAGCTACTGTACTGGTTTTGGCTGGGATAGAATTAATTTTTTTTTAATAGCAGTTTGTATGGAGCTGAGTTTTGGACTTGCAATGAAAATACTGTTGACAACATGGGGATGGTTCAGTGATTGCTGAGCAGTTCTTGCACAGCATCAAGGCCTTTTCTGCTTCTCCAGCTGCTCTGCCAGGAGCAAGGAATTGGGAGGGGACAAGGATGGGAAAACTGACCCCAACTGACAACAGGGACGTCCCAGCCTATATGATGTCATGTTCAGCAATAAGGCTGGGGAGAAGGAGAAGGAAGGGGGCAGACATTTGGAATGATGGTGTTTGTCTTCCCAGGTCACCCCTACATGGGATGGGGATAGCCAGACACTCGCCTGCTGACAGGAAGCGGTGAATGAATTCCTGAGTTTGTTTTGCTTGTGCATACGGCTTTTCCGATTAAACTGGTTTTATCTCACTGCAGGAGTTTTCTCACTTTTACCCTTCCGATTCTCTCCCCCATCCCGCTGGGGGGGCAGGGGAGCAAACGAGTGGCTGTATGGGGCCGAGCTGCCCATCAGGGTTAAACCACAATACCCACCCGACAGGCCAGTTTAACACCCATCACCTCCCTGCAGCAAAGCACTGGGCCCATGGCAAAGCATTCCATTCCCCTGCCAGCCCCTCTGAAGTATTTGGGGCTCACGCTTGAATGCAACTCACCAGGTCTCTCCCTGTGGACCAAGTTGTTCTGAGACTTGAAGGCTTCCATCGCTGCAAACGTTACACCTCCACCCCCAAAAAAGCCAGAGGAAGGCACTCGGGAGGATCTGGGACCACAAGCTGTGCAGGGCTCAAGCCCTGACCCATGCAGGGGCATTACAGACACAGTACATTAAAGGACATAAGTTACAGAAATTACACAAATTACACCCAGTGGGCGTAACTCACTGCTAATTTGGCTTCTCCCAGCTCCTGCTCCACAATCAGGTTGACAGCTGAAGCAGGATGTGCTTTCCATCACACCCAACTCCTTAGGCTCCCTCCTTCCCTGGTGTCACCCCACAGCTTGTCATGGCTGTGTCCCCCACAAGAGCAATTGCCTCAGCTCACAGAGGGCAAAGTGAACCCCATAAGAGGTCTGGGGGTGGCTCTGAAGTCAGGCAAGAGCCTGGGACCAGTGCCCCGTGCCCCAAGGCAACCGGCAAGTGATGTGGCACCACGGGAAGGAGCTGGTGGCCAGGGGTAGGGGAAGCGTCCCCAGGCTGCTCCCACCAGCCCGCAGCACAGCTGGCACCACAGCAGGGATGGGACTGTCACCGAGTCGGGAATATGAAGCTCCTTAACGCCAAGGTAGCATGAAGAAGCAGGCATTCTTTATTGCAGCGCTGGACGCACGGCAATTGTTCCACCTGACGGCATCCAGGTGTTCAGGAGTTCCATATTCCCGGTCCTGGTGACAGGACTGAGGGTCCATCTCTGGGTGACAGGGGATCCCTGGCCGAGGGCAGACAGGAGGCGCCTCCAGGGCCCCACCTCCGGGTGTGAACACCCCAGCTTGGGGGGAGGGGGGGAGGACTGCTGGATGCCACCTCCGGGGGTGGGGGTCCCGGATTGGGGGTGGCCAAGGACTACAGGTCCCACCTCTGAGGGTGAGGGTACCCCAGGCTGGGGGGGAAAGCCAGAGAGAACTACTGGGTGCCATCTCTGGGGGTGCGTGTCCCAGAGTGGGGTGGGGAAGGACCCCAAGATCCTACTTCTGGACATGAGGGGAGATTCGGGGCGGGGGGGGGTGGGGGGGGAGGGGGATGGGGGCAGGAGAGGACTGCTGAGTGCCACCTCTGGGGGTGGGGGTCCCAGATTGAGAGGCAGGAGATGACTCCCGGCTCCCACCTCTGCGAAGGGATCCCAGGCCGGGGGCGGACGGGGCGGCCGATGACTGGGGCTCCCAGCCTGAGGGCGGTAGCGGCCCCCCAGTCCCACCTCAGCGGGCAGAGGAGGCCCAGACCGGCGGCCCGCGCAGGAGGAGGAGCGGGAGCTGCCCACCCCCATGCGGGGCGGCCGGCCGAGCCCCGAACGCCCCGGTACGGCGCCCCGGCCCCCCTCAGCCAGCCCAGCCCGCCCCGCCGCCGTTACCTGCCGCCCGCGGTTCGAATCCCGCGCGCGGGAACACCGCCCCCCTCCCCCGCACTACGGCGGCCGCGGGCGGACAAAGCGCGGCAGGGGGCGGAGCCGAACCGGGGGCGGAGCCGAACCGGGGGCGGAGCCGAACCGGGGGCGGTGCCTGTGGGGGGCGAAGCTTTGGAGGAGGCGTTTGGGGGGTCCCGAGGAGGTGTGGGGGGTCTCATGGCTTAGGAGGGGCATCTATAAGGAGTTCCCGAAGCTTGGGAGGGTACCCGAGAGGGCATCAGGGTGTTGGGGGTGGGGTGCGTGTCTGTCTCTGTGAGACCCCTGAGCCCTTGGGGGGGGTCTCAGGGGGATCCTCAAGCCTTTGGGGGGGTTCTGGAGTGCAGCAGGGTCCCCAAGCCCTTGAGGCGGTCTCTGTGGGGTCCTCAACCCGCGGGAGGGTTCTCTGTGGGGTCTCCAACCCATGGGGGGGGTTCTCTGTGGGGTCCCCACACCCTTGGGGGTCACTGGGGGTTTCCCAAACCCGGGGGGGGGTCTTCCCTGTGTGGTGTCCTCAAGCCTTTTGGGGGGGGGGGGTGGTCCTGGAGTGCAGCAGGGGCCCCAAGCCTTTGAGGGGGTCTCTGTGGGGTCCCCAAGTCCTTGGGGGGAGTCTCCATGGCATTGCCAGCCCCTTGGTGGAGGTTCTGTCTCTGGATGGTCCCCAAGCCTGGGGGTGTCTCTGTGAGTGGGCCTGGGGGAGAGCTCAGGCAACCCAGGGTGCGCTGCACCCCCACCCAGGGCTGAGCCTGACCCAAGGTCTGTATTTACACACCCCCCATGCACCCCCCTGGACCTCCATGAATCCCCATTGCTCTTTGAACCCCCCCACCCCCCCTTCTGAGCACAGCTGTGTCAGCACGGTGGAGAATAATAAAAAGGCATTTATTTCTCTAATAATAAAACCATTTCAGGAAGCACAGGTGAGATCTGCAGGGTGGGCTGAGCCCCTGCCCTGGACCCCTGCAGCCAGAAGGAGGGGGGGTGCCCCCCCATCATGGTGTCAGGCATTTCACACCAGCGTCCTCAGCGTGACCACAGTTGGTCTTGCCCCAGCTGGAGAAGCTGCAGTGCAGAAGGCTCTCCTCTGTCCCCTTGCAGGAGACGTCGTCCATCCAAATCCTCCCCGTGCCTGCAAAAAACCAGGTATCCAGTGAGTGCACCTCTGTGGATCCCCTCCGGCCAAGGGCACTGCATCCCCGCATCCCAGGGTAAGCAGAAATAAATTGAAAAGATAAAGCAGAAATAATTCACGCCATTCTTGAACAAAAGGCTTCGTCTGTTATAAAAATTCCCTCCCCTAATTCTATTAGCAATCCTTCTCTATAGTAATATACATAAAATTTGTTAAAATATATATTATTTCACATTATACATTGCAATGTGAAGAGGTAGTGGAGTTTTACTGTAGATTTGTTGTCTTCTTCATGCTTAAAACAAACAAAAGAACTGGAAATCAGGATTTTACTTCTTGGAAGCTTCAAGCCAAATAAAGATAAAGGATGCCCTTGGGCAGCCAAGATAATGGCAGCATCCTACAGCCCCCTGACAGGGGTCTGAAAGCCTCCCACCATATCCTGGGGCCGGAGATCAGGAACTCAAGCATGACCAGCTCCAGGGGCATCCGGACCAACAGACAACCAGCGAAAATGCTGCAAAAATAGAGTTGCTTTGCAAAGTTTTCCTGGGATTAGTAATCAGTAGTGGGTTTAAGTGATTAGTTCAGCCTTAGTGTACCTGAACACCTGAAGGGGAGAAGAAACCCATCTGCAACCACATTTGGGAGCCCCGATTTGGCTGGGACACCCCACATGCTGGAATCAATACTGACTCTTGTAGTTTTACACTTCGTATCCCAGCTTTTCTCCTTGGTTGGCATGAATTTTTGTGATGCATCCTAATTCCCCACCACTGCAAGCCCCCATTGCCAAAACTCTGTGTTGGAGTCGCTGGATCTCGGATGGGGCTGGGGGGAGTCTGTTCCCCAGCCCGAGCCCCCCTCCATGGCAAAACCCTCTGTTTCCTTTGCAATTTTTTTTTTCCCCCAAGGGCACTTTCATAGTAATGCAAGGAGTCCCTCAAGGATCCCTACTGGGATAAACACCAGTATGATAGAATCAGAGGCTCATTTAGGCTGGAAAAGACCTTTAAGATCATCAACTCCAACCATTAACCCAGCACTGCCAAGCCCACCACTAACCCATGTCCTCGAGTGCCACATCTACACATCTTTTAAACACCCCCAGGGATGGTGACTCCACCACCTCCCTGGGCAGCCTGTTCCCAGGCTGGACAACCCGTCTGGTGAAAAAAATTTTCCTAATATGCAACCTAAACCTCCCATACCTTCAACAATGACCATCATCAATGATGGTAGGGTTGAGGGCATCCTCAGAACATTTTCAGATGACACCAAGCTGAGTGGTGCAGTTGATTTGCTGGAGGGATGAGATGCCATCCAGAGGGACCTTGATGGGCTGAAGAAGTGGCCACATGTGGACCTCATGAAGTTCAACAAAACCAAGTCTTCAAAGGTTCCTTCCAACCCAAATCGTGCTATAAATCTGTGAGTCTCCTCATTTGCCCCTGTGCAAATGTGGACCCCAGGTCTGCTTTCACAGGTGATGGGTGCAACAGTCCATCTGGCACATGGCAGGGGAGTAGCCTCAGATTTTGGGGGCCACCGAGCCCCTAGGGACACACAATTCCTGTTCTGAAGGAAACACCCGCAGGAGAGACACCGGCCACAAGCATGTGGCAGTTTGTGGCCATGGCAAGGCACTGTATGTGTCATGCTCAGTGGGAAATAGATGGGGTCCTCCTGCGCCATCAAGGATAACCGAAGGCAGCACGGCGGTGTGGCAGGACCTTTGAGGCCATGTCCCTCTGCATCTTCTGGGCATCCAGAGGCTGCTGGGTTGGGGGATTTGGGGGCTTTCTTTGCCATGCTGAGGGGGTTGCAAGAGATGGAGTGGCAGCTCTTCCCAGCTGGAACAACCCAAGGCGAGGCCATGCCCCAACACAGGCTCTGCATGATGAGTGTGTCAGGATCCCAAGTGGCTGTTCTAGCTTAGGGGGGTGATAGAGGACCATGGTGTGAGATGGGGAAGAAACTCAGGTGTGGGTAGCCAGGGCAGTGGTGGTGAAAAAACCTCTGTGGTCTCCCAAGGCTGGTGTGAAGGACACCACCTTTTGGAGGAGCCTAGCTGCGCTCACAGAGCAGGTCTGGTCAACCAGCATGGTCACGGCTAGATGATGGCCATGGTGGCTACCTGCTTTCAGGATCCATGGTCTCCCAGGCAGCCCTGAGCAGCTGGAGAGAAGGCAACTCAAGGAGTTAAAAAGCCTATGTAGAAAGGGAGTGGGCCTGGGCACAAGCATCTCAACCCAACAGTTTGGGGCCAAAAGCCACCCTTCCACCCACCAAAGCGTTCCTGACATTTCCCCTATGTTTTTAAAAGCTTTTTCTTCTTTTTTTTTTCTTTTGTTATTCTAAAGAGAAAATAGGTTTCAAAAGTCATATCCAACTGAAAAACCCAAAACATTTGTTCAAAAACAACAAGCCCAGGGACAGTCCTCCGGCGCTGAGTCAGCATGTGGCAGGGTGTGTGCACCAAGGGAGCCAGAGCAGGGGAAGGAGCCACCTGGGCCAATGCCAGCAATGTGCTCGCACATGGTCCCACAAGCCAAGGCCAAAATATTTGCAGACACCCGGGGCTGGCTGTGCTGAATAAACCACTGCTCAACCAGACTGAAGCTTCTTGGGCCACCACAGCCCATGTCCTGCTCGTGGGGACCTGCTGGGTGCCTCCAGGCTCATTTTTGGGGGGTCTCTTGTTTATTTATGGGCTGGCCTCATGTACCTATACTGGGCAAGGTGGGAGGAGAGGTGGAAGGACAAGAGGAAATGGCCTCAAGTTGCACGAGGGAAGTTTTAGATTGGATACTAGGAAAAAATTCTTCACTGAAAGGGTTGTCCAGCACTGGCACAGGCCACCCAGGGAGGTGGTGGAATCGCCATCCCTGGAGGTGTTTAAAAAAGGTGTCATTATGGCGCTTAGGGCCATGGGTTAGTGGTGGGCTTGGCAGCCCTGGGTTAACAGTTGGACTTGATGATCTTTTCCAACCTAAATGCTGCTGTGATTGATTCTATTGATTGATTCTAAAGGTCTTACCTTGGCCGAACCGGGCCATGCGGTACACCTCCTCAGCGCCTCGGAAGCCCAGCATCCGGCACACCACATCTCCATCCTTCTTGTCCCAGCCATCGTCGCACACTGTGCCCCAACGCCGGTCGTAGAAGACCTCCACCCGTCCCTCGTGGGAGCCAGAGCCGTTCACCAGCCGAATCATCCCCTCCTCAGCAGCTGCTGGTGGGAAAAGAGAGGGAGGTCAGAGGGGCAGCGTGGTGGCATCTCCAAGTGCTGCCCCTCATCTGCCTTGGTCCACCTTCTGTGCCCTCCCTTTGGCATGCACGGCTGCAGAAAGCACTGGGTGATGGACCCTCAGGAGACCTGAGGACATCCCACCACTGTTGGGTATGGTACTGGAGGGGTCCCATCAAATCCAGGGTTTTGTTGGAGGAGGCTAAGCCTTGCAATGGTTATGCCAAGATGGGAAACCCATTTGCAGCCTAAAAGTGCTGCAGGGAGGGCAGACGCTAAGCAAGGGTCAGTCCTGAAGCCATCAAGGTGAGACCAGAGACAGCACAAGCTTGTGATGAGAAGAGAGACCTGAGCAACCGATGGAAGAAGCGAGATGGCAGCAAAACCAGGGCACAAAGAGTTTCCAAAAGGGACTATGAAAGGGGACAGCAGGTCACGAGGAGGCTCTTCCAGCCTGGAGACAGGACCCCGGATCAAGTCCACACTACCTGGCTGGACCCTGACCTCATGCTTGAAGCGAGAGGGGGCTCACACCAGTCTGAAATGCCAAACTGGGATGAGAGGACATGGCTTATCCTCCTTCCCACCATGGCATTGCTCCCTCCATGCCCAGCTGGCTGCTCAGCCTTCTTCCTCCCATCACCGCCCTCCTGCTAGGCAAGACCGGTATGGTCACCCTTCATCCTTCAGCCAGGGAGAGGCACGGGGCGGCAGTGGTTTATCTGACAGGGGAATGGCCGAGGACCTCAGCTCCAAAAACAAATCACAACGGCTCTTCCTCCACCCGCAGCCAAGGAAAGCCAGCAAAAGAAACACACCACAAACCCTGTTATTTGGGATGAAAAAGGGGTTGAACAGTGAAAAATCACTGTCAGGCAGCTGGGCTTGCTCTGTGACTCACCATGGGCTGGGACAGCCGCCGAGGGTGGAGCTGGGCTCCCCCAAACAACGTTGTATTGCAGCTGCTCAGAGATTTTTGATTTAAAGACATTTTCTGAACGCCAAGGCTCGGGTTTGGTTCTTCCCCCCCACCCCATCCATGCTCAACGACATTATTTCTCCAATGCAAAGACAAATGGGGTTTGGATTGCTGTGTGAAGCATTTCCAGGCAGGCCGAGATCTCCTCCTTGATGACCATCGATGCTCCAGCTCATCTCTCTACATCCCATTCTGGTCACTGGTGGAGAGGGGCTCAAGGGGCTGCGCCCCGCTTCTACACCATCAAACCCACCACCACCACAGCTGCCACTAAAGTCCCAGCAATGCAAAAGGGAACAAAACCTTCTTGTCTGTGATTTTGCCAGTACATGGACCATGGCAGGTTCTCAAGTGATGAATCCAAAAGGCCTCCACCTCACCAAGAGGTGACCATTGCAGAGGGAGTTGCAAAGAGCTGGGTAAAATCTGACACCGGTCCAAGATCTGCTCTAACTCCATGGTGGTGGGACATTGCGGGCAGTCGTGCTTAGTTGAGGTCTCTTTAGGCACCCTGGCCAACCAAGCTAGTGACCAAGTTGGCCATGGTGGATGAAGCAGGGTCCCAGCCTGCCCCAGTCTCTCGGGGCTGGGGGGTGCAGAGTTAATGGGACATTTAGAGACCAGAGCTGCGTTTGGGACCTGCTGCACAGAGATGCAATGGGTTTTGGCACTGCTGACCAGCTGGGGCCTGCACAAAAGTTGCTTTTTTCATGTTTCAGACTCTGGGTTTTCCCTGGCTTGCTCCCAGCGGGAACAGGGCCACCTCCTCCAATGACCTCCAGAAAGCACAGTCCTTGCTTGGCCTTGGCACCAGCTCATCTCCCACTTCCAGGACCTGCTCAGGTTCAAGCTCAAGAACGAGTCTGGAAAACCCGAGCGTGTTTTACAGGATCTGGGCAGAGCATCAGGTTCACCGAGGAGCCAGGAAACATCTCCTGCTGTCCCTGAACCATCTCGCTGCTATTGTCCACAGCTCTGCTACAGACCTGGAGGGGTGACATCACATCTCAGCAGAGGGGCTCCTTTGGGATGCTGCTGGCTGTCTCCTTCAACCAGTCCCTGCTATCTGGGATGAGGTGTCTCCTCCCAGCCTTCGAGCAGCTTCACCAAGGCAGCTGCCTTGGCTCACCCCAGGGATGGTGTCATCAGTGGGCTGGATGAAGTGACTCTTCTGAGGCAAACATGTGCGCTGGAGCTGTGGACGCTGCCTGGAGCTGCCAGGGGAGCTGCTCCTGCCAAACCAAGCTTGTGCTGGGTCCAACACCAGTGTCCCCTGCTAGGGAGCCAGCCCAACCTCCCTGCTCCAGGCAAGGTCCTGGCCAGGGAAACCCAGGGTCCAGCACTTCTCCACTGCTCAAGTCAGGGTGGCAAGCCACACAGCATCACCTTCCTAGTTCCACATGTTTAGTGACCCTAGGCACCAGCACCTGGGGAGTCCACCTGCCTGCCTGATCTCCGAGCACCATGCAACACTGGGGCTTTGGAACCATCATCCCTCTTGCACCCTGGAGCATCCCAGGGCAGGGGATCCTTCCCTGGGTGCTGTCACCTCATGTCTGTGATGGCTATGGGAAAGAAATAGCTAAATGGAGCATGGAGCCCACCAGCAGGCATAACCCCCTCCATCCACAAAACCATCCTGCTCTGCCTCCAGAGCTGCCCACGTTCCCTGGTGCCTGGAGAACAGGCAGGTGACCGATGGTCCAGGACCAGTTCCCTATATCCAACATCAGGCGGTTGCTCATCCTGTCCAGGACCAGCTCCATATCTCCAACCCAAGCCAGTTGCCAGTCCCAAAGCCCTCATTCCTCCAGCTGTGAGCCTGTTCTCACCCCAGCTCTTCACTGGATGCTCTTCAAAGCCCATGTATGCTGGAAAATGATGACTGCTTCCCCAAGAGGGGGCAGAGATGCACAATCAGGGCACGGATCCAGGCACAACCAAGACATTCACATTAATCAGCAGGGTGAGGGCTGCTAATAAAGCCACAGAACTCAGCCATGTAAGTCCTGGCCACTACCCTTCCACTTAAGCCTCTAATAAGCATTGCTTAGAAGGCTAATAAAAGCTAATAAAACCCAGAAGTCTCCTCCGAAACCAGGGCCAGCTGCCTGTAACATCCCCACAGCCCTGCCCAGCCCAGCCCAGGGCTGTTTCAGTGCCCATGAGCCCTGGGGACTGCAGAAGCTGTGGCCAGAGCCAAGGCTGTGCCCAGGTACTGGCCCCAGCAAGCTGGTGAAGCCATCAGGAGACACACCAGGACCCAAGCAGGTTGTCCACCTTGTTGGGCTGCAGAAGGTTGTTCTAGTTCAGGCCCTCCTAGGCTGCAGCTCCAGAACAGCACAGGAGCATCCCAGCTGTGCTCTCTGCCTGCATCAACCTCCTGCCTGCAAAGTGGCCTGGCCTCAGCCATGTCGGAGCAGGTCTATGGCCCCTTCCCTCTCCAACACACCCAATAAACCCTGAGAGCATCATCCTGTGCATGTGCATTTGTTTTGCTTCAGCAATTACTTCCAAACCCCTTGACCTCCCCCTGGCCCAGCCCCCAGAACCAGCAAAACAGGAAAGGAAAAGCTAAAGAGGAGAAATAACTCCAGGTGGCTGAGAAAACAAGGGCCTGATTCTTTGCAGATGGGCTGAGATATCATCTCCTCCCTGGTAATGGACACCATCTGCCCCTGGTTCCCTGGGCTCCCCACCATCCTCTCCCGCTGCCCCTGCTCTGCTCTGGCCCCTTTGGTTTGGGAATATGGATGCAAACATCAAGTCACCAGGAGGTAGAGGTGGGGTGTGTCTACCAGGACATTAAATAGTGATATACTCCATCATTTGTACTTTGCAGAGGGAAACTGGCTGCGCTTGCCCATCAAGCAGTGGCTGGAGGGGACTGTGGCCCGCAGTCTTTGCTGGGGTGCTGGTGCATCCCACCATGATGCTCCTTGCTCCCCAGCTACCTCTGCTGCTGCTTCCCTTCTAACCCTGCCACATCCTTGCTCTTGCTTGGCACCACTGGGTGTCATGGTGGCTGGCAGCTGGGACCTGGAGCTCCTGCTTGGGTGCCTGAGGCAGGAGGGATATCCTCAGGAAGGCAAGAGGGATGTCCCCAAGGAGGGATGTTCCTAGGGTGGCAGGAGGGATATCCTCAGGAAGGGATGGCTCTAGAGGGGCAGGGGAGATATCTCCATGGAGGAATGTCCCTGGAGAGCCAGGAGAGATGTCCTCAGGGAGGCAGGAGGGATGTCCCGAAGGAGAGATGTCCCTGGGGTGGCAGGAGGGATGCCCAAAGCTTTGAGGAAACCCTCAGCATCGCCAGGGGTCTCAGGGACAAGCTCCCTGCACAGCATAGCTGTAGCACAGCAGAGGGTGGGCAGGATCTGGCTCCAGGCTCATTCCCTGGCATTTCTTGGCTTGCCAGCCCAGAAAGCGAACACTGGGGATCAGTGGGCACTTGCTGGTCTTGGCCCCAGAGGAAATCCCAAAGCAATGGCAGAGCTGCTGGGCATGGGAGGTCGGCAGCACATTGTGGCCCAGGTGCCTCCATTCAAACAGGCATTTCCATCTCTAAGCCCTGGAAAAATGCTTCTTCGAGCCAATCCTGCCCTGGGGCAGTGAATGGGAGATGTGTCCTTCCAGGCCTTCATTTCTCTTGCTGCCAGCTCTAGGATGTCCCTGGGTTAGGGATGATGCTGTTTGCCAGCAAAACACCTGTGAGGGTGGGAGAGCTCAGCCCTGAGCTTGATCCTGTTTGTTCCCCGGAAAAAGCAGGCAGTGAAATCTCCCAACCAGCTTCGGGCATCCTCAGTCCAGCCCCATCAGCCTGGCCCAGGATCTCAGCACGCTGATGGCTCCTGGGGCTGCAAAGCAAAGTGCTTCCCCCTGCTTGGCTCTGCCTTAACATCACAACCACTTTCCTCGAGCATTCTCAGTCCTCGCATGATGCTGACATCCCTCCACCCTTCCCGCCAGCTTTGGCTCTTCCTTGCCCCGGCAGGACAAAAGCATGGGACTCAGCAGCCTTGTCCTGGCAGCAACTGCTGCTGTGCTGCCCTCTTGGCAGATGCATTTCCCCTGCAGGCTCCTAACCCTGCAAACACCACCAACACCATGCGCGGAGCACCAGCGAGATGACCAGGAGCAAGAGCTTACCCATGCTGCTGCCACCTCGGTCCCCTTTCTCACCCTTCGGGCCTCGGTCACCTGTGAAAAGAGCAAGCACAGGGCATAAATCTTGTTAAAATCAGATTTTTACTGGATATCCTGCTCTTAAGTAAAGCTGTGTGTCTAGCTCTTGGAGGGCTTTCTCAGTATGGGGAAACTGAAACAGCAAAAGATTTGTCAGCCCCTCTGCTGAGTCCCCAGCCACGCTGCATGGCGATGGCACCCACCTTCTCGCTCCTTTGGCTTCTCCTGGGATGCTTCTTTTTAAAGGCAGAACCAACCCGGCCCTGGGAAAGCACAGCTTCATGCAGGGTTTATCCCATGTGGGGCCAGCTGCTCCCTGGGCTCTATGTGTTTGTATTTCATGCCCAAAGTGGCTCTTTCCCTCTGTATCTGCCAGGGGGGGCCTGCCCTGGGTAACCCCTCAGTGGGGGGCTTGGGGCTGTGCAATATGTCCCTGCTCCCAGGGCAAGGTAAGGATGGGAGGATGGAGAACCCCCCAGAAATCCTCCTGGGGTGCATGTCCCTTAGCAGATGGAGGATGGAGGGCTGGTGGTCCCTCAAACCATCCCACCTACTCTGCTACCCCACCTGCCCTGAACAGCCAAAGCCCTGGCTGCAGGGCAGCAGCAGAGCAGGGATAGAAGAAAGCAAACCCTGAATTTGGGGACGAAAACCCTTATTTGGGGCTAAAACTGCTTCATTTGGCAGGGGTCAGGGACAGGGATGTGGCTTCTTGCAGCCTCAACGGAGCATCGACCCTTCCTGCAGCCAGCTGGTGCCTCCTCACGAGTGGATTTGCTGAACCCAAACCCTGACCCACTGAGAAGCAATGATGCCGGGGGTTCAGACCAGCTGGATAAACAGGCTGCCTTCAAAACCACGCCTATTTCCATATAAAAATAATAAGCTCAATAATTATCTGTGTCATGGCTTGGCTTTCCCTGTATCTCGCAAGCACGGGCTGCCTCTGCCTGCATCCCACCACCTCCCTTAACCCCTGGCCCTGCTCCTGGCAGGCAGCAGCTGTGTTTTCCCGTGGTGAGCACCACTGAAAACCATTGTCCTGAGTGGGACCATGGGCTTGGCTTTGCTGGTCCTGGCTTTGCCCCAAGGCTGCAGAGGGAAGGGGCCAGGGAAGGCTCCGGGCTGCTCCTGCCAATGATGCTCCGGGCGAGTCCCAGCCCTGCAGCACAGCCCCGCTTCAACGTATCCTTCTCTTTTGTCTCCGTGTAAGAACAACAAACAACACACATACACACACACGCTCAGAAATTTCTTATAAAATAAAATATTAAAAAAAAAAAAAAAGAGAGACCGCGCAGGAAATTCTTGCCCTTTAACTTGGAGGCTCTGGGAAGGCGAGATTGCTCCCCTGGGCAGCCGCAGCTGTGTCAGATGGAGGAAAGCTGCCTGCAGCCTGCCCGCTGATGGGAACCAGATGACAGCAGCCCCCTGAGCAGCGGGAGAGAGGCCAGAGATGCTGCTCGCCAGCACGTGATGGTACTGGGACACTGGAGCAGCCCATGCTCTCCACCACCTTCCCTCCCCAGCCCCAAGAAAAGGGGGTTGGAAAGCAACAGTTACGATTCTGATGTGTTTGTCCTCAAAAATCCAGCTCTTCTAGAGCAGAAGCACTTTCCCTGCAGGGTCTGGGCTGCATCCTATAGGGCATCCTATAGGAATGATGGAGAGAGGTGAAGGTGGAAAGGTGGAGCTCAAGGGACAGGAATGTATCAGCTGCACTGGTCAGGAATGCTGTGGGCTGAAACTCCTGGAGTGAATAACTGCTGTGTCTTGCTGGTCACAGGAGGTGACAGCAACCAGGACAAGCTGGGGACTTCACAGATGCTGCAGGAGAAGGAAACACTCTTAATGATGGGAGACAACTGTCACAAATGGTTAGAAACCATTCAGAAAAAGACTAAGGCAAAAAAACTTGGCACAAATTGAAACCATACTGCACCGCTGCAAGAGGAACAGGCTGCCCAGAGCAGCTGTGGGTGCCCCATCCCTGGCAGTGCTCAAGGCCAGGCTGGACGGGGCTGGGGGCAGCCTGGGCTGGGGGGAGGGGTCCCTGCTCGTGGCAGGGGGTGGGACTAGATGGTCTTTAAGGTCCCTTCCCACCCAAACAATTCTGTGATCTGTTTCTACAAAGTGGCAGGGCTGGCAGAAGGCAGCAGAACCCATGGTAAGATGTCTCCAGATCTGTTTCTACAAAGCGGCAGGGCTGGCAAAAGGCAGTGGAGCCCATGGTGAGATGTCTCCAGCAGCCGGGAATGTTGCGAGGAAAAACAAGGGCTCCTGGCACAAGGCAGAGCAAGACACCCAGCACATCTTCAGGGCCAGATGCTGCTCTCCTGGGAGCCCTGATACGGGTGTCATTAGCCAATGGAGTGCACCAAGGTCTCCAAAAAGCAGTAGATAGGCTCAGCTTAAGGATGCTGAGCAGTTAAAAATGGGTCCAGGGGCTCTTGAGGAGCAGGAACTGGTTATGAATGGGAAAGGAGGAGCCAGTGCAATGGGAGCTGCTGGAGGAGGCAGTGAGGGCAGCCCCAGGAGCAATCCTGAGATCACCTATGGCCTGGGACGGTGACACCATGCACACCACCGTGCTCTCTGCAGGGCAGCTGGACCTCTCCCAGACGTCACTGGGAACAGCCCATCATGGGAGCTGATGCTGGTTTGGGGTGGGTCAGTGGGTCTAACCCAAGGCACACTGTTCTGGGTGTGCTTCCACTTCCCATCCCTGACCTGCACTGCTGCGCTAGGTTTAAGCTGAGTTGGTTTTTTGCTCTTTTTTTTTGTTTTGTTTTTGGGTTTTTTTTAGTTTCATATACATCTGGCAGACGAAAGACCCTTGAAAAGAAAGAAGCACTTTATGGACGATGCCAACAGATTCACGAGGGTGCTTTAAAACACATCCCATCCCCTGTGCCTTGTGCTTCCCTATCCGCCTTGGCTTCTCCCATGCAGTCCTCCAAGTCCCTTTATTTCCTTGCTCTCCTGGAAGGCTTTTCTCCCCCCCTTCCTGTCTCTCTTTTCTCCATAGAAGCTCTTTGATGAGCAGAGGACAGCCCCTTTGGTGGCAGAACTTGCTGACTTCACCCTGAGGTCAAGCCCAGCTTCCTGAGGTATCAGGGCTGGAGAGCATCCCCAGCTGGGGGCATCCCTGCGAGCTGGAATGGAGAGAGCCTTGGGGCTGGGACAGAGCCCATCAGTTCAGGAGAGCCCCTCATTGGCATCACTGCTGGTCCTACCAGGAGGTCCTATCCAGTGCCTTCACTCAACAAGTGTCAAGGTTTTGCTCGGCCATTTCCCACAGGAGGTGAATCGGTGCAGTTCCAGCTGTTCTTCTGGACTGTGCACACAATTCTGGCACAGACACTGTGACAAGTGACCCTCAGCTCTTCCCATGGCAGAAGCTTGGACCCCACCAACGTCCTGCTCCTGGGCATCACCTCTGTTCCAAAAATCAGTGCTTCTGAGAGAGGCGGGGCACAAGACCTGCATAGCTCATGGGAAAGGATGTCACCAGAGGAGGGTGGAAAGAGCTCCTGGGTGTGCAGGGTGAGGTGGACCACCATGGTCTCGCAGGAGTCCCCAGGAGAAGCTGCCAAATCCCCATCTTCACAGGCAGAAAGATGTTCTGCCTTCAGCAACATGCCAGAAAACCTCCTCCTTGCTTACACATGGTATTTAGGAAGGGGACTTCTCTTATTGCCCTGAATTTATCTATAAATTAGCCATCCTTACCATGGCTCATTTACTGCTGTTTCCTCCTGAAAGTGTTCCCTGCATGATGTTCTCCACAGAAGAGTGAAGATGACTGATGTATACTCACTTTCCAGAATAATTTTCCTCATTTGGAAATGAGGAAAATAATACTCCACTGGGGTAATTTTGAGGGAAAATGCATCAAGGATAGGAAAATATCAACAAGGGAAAATACTCAGGACTCTGCTGCGGAGAGGACAAGCTGTCCCTTGACCAGGTCAGACCATCACTGTGAGACGGTTTGACCTGGGATTTTCGGTGAGGAGGCTCAGATGCTCCCCACCCCAGGACAGGCTGCATTTCCCAGGGAACCAATAGCTCTCTTGTGCTCAGAAGAAAGTCATTATAGAAGTGTAAGACTAGTGCTGCAGAAAAACAGGCCTTTACTTAAAGCCCGGTTTTGGACCATTGCCTGGCTCTGTCTGTTTCCTATAAATTTCAGAGAATCCCATAAACCATAGAAATTCAGTGCTTTCTGCCAGTGTGGTTTGTTATTTAATGGAGAAGGGGTTGGATGAAACCCTCTTATCTGAGCACCCCTGACCTCCAGGAGGTGGGAAACAGGGGCTGTAGTTTGGGGCTTCCTTCGTAGGGGACACATCCAAGCCCTGGAGATGACCTCCATCCACATAGGCCAGTAAGAGGAGGTGGAGGGCAGGACCCCTGTGCGGATGCTGGGCTCTGGTGGGACCTAGAGGTGGTTCATCCCTCCAGAGAGAACACCTGATGGCTTGGCCACTGCAGAGTCATTCTTACCCCAAACCAAGGATGCCTCTGAGAAATGCATGAGGAAGAGGGTGCATCAAGGCCACAGCCGGTGGAGCCCTGGAGACAGCTTAATCTTCTTCAAGCCAAGAGGCCTCCTCAGGTACAGGGATTACTCTATACCAATGAAAGGATGATAGCTAGAAGCAATGCACCAAATGGCAAAGGTCCATCAACGCTTCGGCATGTCACCTGACCCATCATCTCCCAAAACCAAGAGCAGAAGTGCTTCATCTCCCTGGGGAAGGGGCCTTGAGATGCAGACCAGCTTTGTGGAAGGGTCACCAGGCTTGGGGAAGTTGATGTTCTGCTACTGTGGTGTGCCCACAGCTTTCCCCTGAAGGCAGGGCTGTGCTGGGGGTGGTCTCCACCACCTCCTGGGCTGGTAAGTACTGGAGAAAGGCTTCAGCCTCAGGGTTGTGTCTCCAGAGAGCTCCTTGGTGGAGCTGTGATGCCCACCATGGGGTTTGTTAACACATCTCAGCACTGACCCAGCACAGCAGCTATTAACGTATCTGTCTTAGGGGTGGAAATGTGATGCAGGAGTCCATCAACCTCCTCCCTCCAGAAGGGACACATTCCCCAGGGATGTGTTTTGCAGAACAAACCTGGCATCAGGGTTTGGTCCTCTACTGAAGCCCAATTCAACCGGCCCAGGCTCCCTGGGATAATTTGTTTGTCTAATGAGTGCTTGGCACCGGCCAGTGAGAAAAGCCCACTTTCCTCTGCTCCAGGGAAGGAAAGGAAACTGCGGTCCCAAAACATGTTGTGGTTTTGGTTGGCGGACCTCGGCGTTTGATGCGCTGCCAGGAACATTTCGGCGCCGATGTCTCCCTTGCGTTAGTATCCAGGGGCTAGTTTGACCTCCTGCAGCATCAGACCAGGCGTTTTCATCCTGCAGCTCCAAGTCCCGCACCCCCACAACACGACATTGCAATCCTGGAGGCCAGAGTTATCTCCAAAAAACCCAAGAGACAGTGCTCCAAAACAAGCATGAAACGCTGGTTTCTCTGTTCCTGCAGCACATAGGGCTCTGTGCCCCACTGGCAGCCTCTGCTTTGGTGGGAGTGTGGAGACTTGCCCCAGCCACATCAGCCCAGAAACCCTGGGCTTCCAGTTAGATGGGGTGATGGAAATAGCACCCAGCAATGTCCTTCAAAACTACACGGCCCTGCATAAATATCATCTAACCAGTCATGTGGCCTGGAGAGCCATCTCCAGCAGCTAAGGGGACCCAGGTGGTCAGCTCGTACCTGGACTGGGGTGACTGGGAGAGTGGTGGGCTGAACAGAGCCATTGTGTCAGTAGGGTGGGTGATCACAGAAGTGATGGCTCAAGGGAAAGAGGACCAGATGGGTGCTAATCTTGCAGGCAACCTTCTTGCCTTGAGCTGCAGCTCTGGGAACTTCACGCTGCTCCCTCACTACAGGAGGTGGCCACTGGCAACACCTCATCTCCTGCGTCTTCTTTCTGCTTGGACCTAAAGCTTGCTGGGGCTGCACCGGGAGGCACTGGCACTGGGAGGTGGATGGCATATTTCTAGGAAAGGTCCTTCTAAAGTCACCACAAAGTGCAGAAGGGATAAAAGATGTGCTCCTGCCCCTAGACTGCAAGGGGCTTTCTGGTGGCATGCAAGATACAGAAGATGGCCACTTCTGTGGCTACCACATGTGAAGGATGAGCCACCAGAAATGATGTGGAGGTCTCACGCCAACCCCTGCCCCTGGCAACAACCAGCACTTTGGAGAACATACAGGAAAACTGGATACCAGCTCTAGCCAGCTCACCAGCGTGATGCCAAGTTTGCAGACAGAGCACAGAAAGACATATAAAGAGGACATTTTCCTTCAGCTTTCACACATGCAATTCACACAAGGAGCTCAGTGCATGAAAGCGAGAGCTTGCAAGATGAATAACACATGGGACCTCCAGAAGCACAGCAACACCTGCTGCCTGGAGTGCTGCCTGCAGGGGCTCCGGACATTTTCCAGACACAGACACTGGTCTGTGGCCATGGCCTGAGGTCCTGGTGGCCAGCGTGGCCACATCCAAGGTCAACATCATCCATAAGCATGAGATGAGGGGAATACACCATTTTGGCCACTGGTGACCAGGGCAGGCTGCAGGCAGGGCAGCTCTGCCCAGGGTGGCGCACCTGCCTTAGGGTGGATTCTTCCTGCCTCCCCCTGCCCACAAGGCATTTGGAGGCAGAAAGAGCATGTTTTAGGATTCTCCATCCCTTTTTAGGTTGCAGCGAGGAACTTCTTTTAAAAGGTCTCCTGGGACAAATCCATCCTGCTAAATAGATGCATGGCCACTTCCTACACCCACAGCTTCTCCCTGCTCTTAGCCAGGGTGTGGTGAGATGCTCCAAAACCACAGAGAGACAGGAAAGGTCACCAGAAAACAAACACAAGGCTATTCCTAAAACCCTGTTGGAGTCAAGCACGTAAGGGCAGCCCAGCAGGTCCCCACAGGGCTCTGGGGAGGGCTTAGTGCAGGCAGCACTGTCCGCCTGCCTGTGCTGAGCCCCACTACATGGCAGAAGCATCACAAACCCAACTGGTTTGCCCCTCTCCCTTCAAGCCCGACTCTCTCCACCTCTGTGTCTTGGTGGAAAGATCTCGGTGCAGAGGTTGCTTATGTGCATGCGCCCAGCTCAGCAAGATTTCCTCTTCCCCCAGGAGCTCCAAGTGGGTCCCAAGCCAGAGGACCCACCACTCTCACACCCATGACCAGTGTCTCTGTCCCTTGTCCCAGTGGTCTCCAGAACCAGTTTGCTGCCCAGCAAGCCCAGCCAGACCCCACGACCGACCCGGGAGCATGCACAGAGGCTGATCCTTACCTTTGAATCCCCGCATCCCCACTGGACCCGGAGGGCCAAGGTCTCCTTGGTCACCTTTCAAGCCACGTGGTCCTGGTGGTCCTCTCTCCCCGGGTAGCCCTGGGGTGAGGACAAAGATGCAAAAATGACCCTGTTGCAGCAGAGACCTACACAAACCAGATGTGTGCACGCGCGTGCACACACACACACACACAGAGCAGACGTGCCAGCAGATGTGCCAGCTGGTCTCTGATTCTTTGCCAGGACTTTGGGACTATCAGGAGACACCTGAAAGTCCACCTCATCCTCTCTTTCTGCCCCTGCCCCTGGATACAGGACCAATTTAACCCATAGACAGGCTGGTGCTAATGCAGCTCTGAGCATCTTAAAGGTCAGATTAAGGTAACTGGGCTCCAGAGTTGGGAGATCAAGGAGGAAATGCAAAAAGCCAGCATGGAGCAGAGACTTCCAAGGAGGCATGATGTGCCCAGCATGAGTGGCAGGTCCCTTGCATCCATGCACACTGACCAGGTGAGTTTGCTGTTTATTGGAGAAGGGTTTGGACTAAAACCCTTTCTTTGAGCACCCTGACCACCAGGAGGTGGGAAATGGGGGCTTTACTCTGGGAGCTTGGGCTCCCTTTGTAGGGGACAAATCCAAGCCCCAGAGATAAGCTCCATCCACGTGGGCTAGCAAGGGCAGGTTGAGTGAGGGACCCCGTGCTCTTGGTGGGCTCTAGTGGGCTCTGGGGTTGGTGGTCCCACCAGATCAACCCAGCAGAGCCTGAGCCTAAGCCTGAGCCTGAATTTGGATTAGATCCAAAGCTCCTTGGGGAGAAGCTCCTCCAGCACCCCAGCTCAGCCCCTTGCCTGGCACGATGCTGCTGGTCTCCCCTGCCTGTGTGGCGGGAGCCCTGGGTTCCCTTGGCACTGCGCCATCTGCCCCTCCTGGGCTGGACTTTTCCAAACTTAGTCATATTTTTCTCTGGTTTAAGAGGAAAAAAAAGCTGCCAGGAGGAATTTGGGCACCAGCTCTAGTGGACATGGTCTGGGGATTAATGCTTTCCCTCCTATGTCCAGGCAGCACGTTGCCTCCCTCCCAGGTGGGATGCTGCAGAGTGTCAGGACCTGGCTTTGTATTTGGGTAGACGAGCTAGGGAAAAGGCAGGATAGTAGATTCACTGGGAAAAAGGGGATTTACCAGGGATGCTTTACAATGCCTGGCTGCACCTGAATCTGACCTTACATCCAAAGGGCTGGTGCTGTGACCACATCCAGAAAAGCACCAGAGAAAGCAAGACAAAGACTTAAAAATAGTGGCCCTTTCAGCAACTCTTCCTGAAGGTGAACCCTCCAGAGATTGTTTTGTTTTCTGTTTAAATAAAAAAAAAAAAAAGAAGAAAAAAGAAGGAGAAAAAAAAAAAAAAGGAAAGAAGCCAGACAATGTATTTCTGATGCTTGTTACACCCAAGAAAAACAGCCATGAATCTGTCAACGCAAAAAAATATAGCCGTCGGTGAAACGAGCACGGGCAGCCAGCGCTGAGAAGGGCTTTGGGAGAGCGATCCGGTTTCCAGGCTGGCTCTGCCGTGCTTGGCTGGTCCTGCTGCCCACCGGGGAGCAGGGAGAAAAGGTGGACCAAAACGTGAGGTTTTCAGCCCAGCTCAGTACCAGCAGCTGAGATGCGCAGCGCTGAGGTGCTGAATCTGGCTCTGACACCGATAGTCCTACGTGGATCATGTCTTCAGCGGTCAAAGTGAAGCCAGGGCTGGACACCCTCTGGGATGGAGAAGATCCGTGCCTCAGGCAGGATCAATTGGCAAGAGGCTCCTGGGGACAGAAAGCCCTCACCAAAGGGGATCCTCCATCACCTCTGTGCCATCACTGGCTCCTGGATGCTAAACCAGTATTTCTAAGGTTTGATTTAAAATTAGAAAGGCTGAAGCTGAGTCCTGTTTCTCGGAGTGGGGGGCATCTTCTGTTCTTTTTCTAATTGCATTTCTCTCAAAAACAATAGTTAGAATTAAGAAGTGGGGGAAAAATGGCATTCTTTGCATTCAAAAAAGTGTCCTATGAAAAGCCTCAGAGCTGCAGCCGGTGGCTGAGTCACTCCTGCCAGGCTGGAGGGACCCCATGCTGGGTCCCCATGTGCTGCCAGGGGGGTGCAGGCCGTAGGGCCAGCCCTGGTGCCTTGTAAGGGCTTGGTTTTAGAGACCACAGGGTGGTGGCCAGGTTCTGCAGGAACCTAGGCTGGGTGGCTGTGTCAAAGGAGCCTGGGGGCATCAGCCTACAGGTGATGGACCCTTGCGGCTCTCAGCTCTCGCTGTCCTGGGGCCAGCTGGGAGATGAAAGAGACTTTTTGCCACTCAAGACTGGCAGTCTGGCAGGAGATGGGGCAGCAGATTAACCCCGTTGTTCTTCAAGACCTGTGCATAGCCAGCAAGGTCCCAAGAGATAGGTTGGGAAGTCACCAGGAGGCATCCCATTGATTCTGTGGATTTTGGGTGAAGGCTTGCAGGGTTATGGGCATCCTGGATGTGTTGTTCCTTACCTCGCAGCCCAGGCAGGCCAGGAAGACCAGGTTCACCCTCTATCCCTTCATTGCCTTGGTCTCCTTTAGGTCCTGGTGGCCCTGAAAAACAACAGGTATATTGGAGTGCAGCCATTGCACCCCAGTTTTGCAGCTGTGCAGCAGATATATGAGTGCATCCACCCACCCACCCTTCACTGGTTGTTATCATTTATCAGGTATCCAGGGACCTCTAATAAACACAGACCCCTGCAGACAGGAGCAAAGTGACAGTGAGGCAGCTTGCCAGCAGCCTTCTTCCATGATCTATGGATTTTAAAGGCCAAACATGACTCCATGAACCTGCCCCATGTGCCAGAAAATTTCACCTTGCAACTCCTGTGGTTCCACCTTGAGCATGACTCTATGGGAAATTCCAGTCTCCTGGAATTTCCTTTTGACCGAAAGTTGTGACATCTCCCATGAAATAATGTTAAGAGAAAATAATAATAATAAAAAAAAGAAATGCACTTTGGAAATGTTGAGATGAACCTTTAGGAGATGATTTGCATCACTGATCTCATCAGGAACTGGCCATTGGTGATTGCTTTTTGGTGCGAACTCTTGTGAGTGAGCAGAAAGTCCAACCCAGTAACAGAGTTATGTTCCTCAGCCTGCAAAGGGCCAAGTCTGCAAATCTGAAAACAATTACGAGCTAAAACAATTGGAAGAAAGAATTTGAACAGAAAAGAAGAAAAGACTCATGGGACGATAGAAAATAGGGCAGAAAGAGGCCTGGAGGGGTCATTTGGTCTTTGTCTTACCAAGCCAGGGTGATAATTGGAAAATGCTAAACACTGTTTTCCTAGAAACCCCAAAAGCCATAATCTCACAGTTGTGCGGAAAGCTAACAACCAGCCAGGGCTACAGGCAACATGGTAATGCCAAAGGATCCGGAGAGGAACGGGGGGATGTTTAGCAGTCCTAATGGGTGGGTAATTACGATCTGCAAATATTATGCAGAAATTAGTGGGTTCCTGAGCAGATGAACTGCAGCAAGCTCAGGAAACATCCTGAGCTGGAGATGGTCAGGGGCTGGGAGAAGACTACAGGGAAATATTGCCTTAGCTAGCCCTGGGTATCCTCTTCCCCAGGTGGTGCACATGTCTGGGCACTGAGAGGACATAGGGATAGACCCTGGGGACATGTCTCCTGTTGTCAGTTGGCAAATCAAAAGGACACAAAGAACAATGGACACCCGGGAGAGCTGAGTACAATGAGGAGGCGTAGCTGCTGGGAACAAGAGGAACCACATGCAGCAGGGACATTGGCTGGCCCTGGATAGGAGAGGCAGGATTCTCCATGATGGAGAAGGTCCAGAAATGTTAAAGAGCTGTTCCACAGGGGTACACAGGGCAGGAGCCAGGCAAGGTACACACTGTATGAAGGTGCTGGGGTGGATGGTGAAATACTTTAGTTCCCATAGCATTAAAGAAGGGTGTTACACAACAGCTATTAAATCAACATGACTCGGCAATGTGCATTTGCAGCCCAGAAAGCCAACTGTACCTTGGGCTGCAGCCAGAGCAGCGCGGCCAGCAGGTCAGTGAGGGGGCTCTGCCCCCCTGCTCTGCTCTGGTGAGACCCCCCTGCAGCGCTGCGTCCCGCTCTGGGGTCCCCAGCACAGGAGAGACACGGAGCTGCTGGAGCGGGGCCAGAGCAGGCCAGGGAGATGCTCAGAGGCTGGAGCAGCTCTGCTGTGGGGACAGGCTGGGAGAGCTGGGGTGGCTCAGCCTGGGGAGGAGAAGGCTGCGGGGAGACCTTAGAGCACCTGCCAGTGCCTAAAGGGGCCAGCAAGAAAGCTGGGGAGGGGCTTTGGGCAAGGGCAGGTGGCGATGGGACACGGGGGAATGGCTTTACATGAGAGAGGGGAGATGGAGATGAGAGATGAGGCAGAAATTCTTCCCTGTGAGAGCGGCGAGGCGCTGGCCCAGGCTACCCAGAGCAGCTGTGGGTGCCCCATCCCTGGCAGTGCTCAAGGCCAGGCTGGACGGGGCTGGGGGCAGCCTGCGCTGGGGGAAGGTTTAGGTTGAATGATAACTCTAAAGGTCATCCAGTTCCCACCCCCCGACACAGGCAGGGACCCCTCCCACTACGGAGAAGGTAGAAAGGGAAAAGAAGATTGAGAGGGGACCTTAGCGATGCACACAGGTACCTTAAGGGCCAGTGTCAGGGGGCCGGGCTCTTGTCACCGGTGCCCAGCGACAGGACAAGGGGCAATGGGCACAAACTGCAGCACAGGGAGCTCCGTGGGGAGAGCAGGAAAAACTTCTTTCCCTTGAGGGTGCCGGAGCACGGGGACAGGCTGCCCAGAGAGGCTGTGCAGTCTCCTCCTCTGGGGACGTCCAGAGCCCACCTGGACACGGTCCTGTGCAGCTGCTGTAGGAGAGCCTGCTTGAGCAGGGTGGGCTGGGTGGGCTCCAGGGGTCCCTGCCCAGCCCCACCTCCCTGGGGTGCTGTGGTATCTCCTGCCTGAAGGTCCCAGGCACACCAGCACAAGCAGTAAAAACTATACATGCCCCTAGGTCATGCTCCTGGGTTCAGATCAAGCTCTTCCCTACTCTGTTGCACCCCAACACAGCAAAGGTTGGGCTGCTGAAAGCCATTTGCATAAACAAAACAGATGCTTACCCACTGCAAGCAAAAGTAAAAGAAACCCTAGAAACATCTGCGGTAGGAGCCACTGAGGAAAGGTCTCCATTTCATCACCCTGACTTTGCCCCAAGCATCCTCTGCAAAGATGTCCCACACCAATGGCACTGGAGCACAACGCCTGCTGACATGAAATGCCTTGCTTCCCCCACACTGGCTTCAGCATGGCTCAGCTGAGGTCCCCTGTGCGGGGGCAGCTCCGACAACTGCCATCTGTTCTGGTTTTATGAGCACACTGGGAAATAACCCACACTAGGACTCCACCTCAATTCTATTAACCCTGGAAGGGATGTGGGAGCTGCCTGCTTGGGGCACCTCTCGGTAGGATGGGTGTTGGAGCTGCCCTTCCAGCTTAAAATCAGCTGGTACAGTGCAGCCCCCCAGTCCTCTGCCACCATCTCATCTCACCTCACCTCATCTTACTTCTTCTACCATCTCAGAAAACCATCCCATGGGACACTGAGGAGGTCAAGGGCATGGACAGGCTAATAAGGGAACTAAGTTTCATGGAGAATGACCACGGGCAACAGACAATCTCATCTGCTTTGTAAGAGTTGGAGGCTGGGAGAACACAGCCTGGCATGGGATATGTTGGCCCTTATTCCCTTTCCCTAATGCCTGGGGTTAGAAATGGTGCTTGGGGATAGGCAGATTGTCAGGCCAATCCTGTTTGCAGGCTTCTAGGTTTTGGCATTCGTCCTTCAGAGCTCACAGTAGTGAGCCCTGTGGCCCATCAGCCACCAGAACCCTTCCTCTTGGCTACATCCAGTCAAATCCATGAGCAGAGATGGTCCCATCCCCAGGGAGAGCTGGTGGGTTGTGACACAGGGAGCAGCTGAGGTGGAGGATGGAGAAGCACTGGGAGGGGCAGCTGGGAGAGGCTGAGCAGCACTGCAGACACCATGCCAAGCTGGTCCCCACCCCGCAGTGTTTGAGGTTTGTGCTCAGGAAAGAAAACCCCAGCCCAGATGCACCCATGCTTCACCCTCCTGCCTGCACAGGGCTGGGCTGCTTGCTGCATCAGCAGAGGAGAAAAGCCCTCCAAAACCATCAGGATGAGGACTTCCATGACGTGCACACATCTACTGGCCAGATGGGACCGTTGCAATCACCCTGCCAGACCTGCTGCAAGCCAGCACATCCCACCCAGTGAGTTATGCAAGCAGATCCAGGCAGGCGGTGGATCCCAGGCATCCTCCCTCCTGGTGACACTGTTATTTAAGACCCAGAGCCGCTCTGCGCTGCAGGGCCAAGCCCTCCCTAAGACATGCGAGGTCCTTGGCATGATCAGCTTCTGGAGACAAGCCCGGGGACCTCCCCAAGCTGCCATCACCAGCAAACAGCCTCAAAAGCGAGAACCCAGGGTAGCTGAGGTCTTGGGGGAAGGAAAATGCACCCCCAAGCAGGCAGCCCCACACCTCCCAGGACTGGCTCTGTTGGCGCAAATCCAGCCGGGAGCAAGGTGGATCCATCCAAGGACATTTGAAGCCGGGGTAAAGCCAGCTGGGCACAAGGATCCTAACATTACCCATGTCCCATCACTGCCAACAGAAAGCAGGGAAGGAGGAGGGATGGGGAGAGGGGAAGTCAGGGATGCCAGGAATGTGTCAGGGCAGCAGATGATAAATCAGGTGCTGGCCCATTGGGAGGGGGGTTGCTTTGCTTTCTGCTTATATTAATTGGAGTAACATGGTGCACGGGTGTCGGGCTCTGTGGTGGTTCTGTTCCTTGGTGGCTTCATCCAAGAGACTGTAATATCCTCCCCACAGGAGTGGGGGAAAGAGAGGGCACTGGGGGTGGGCGGGCAGCTATGAAAACCTCAAAGCAGTGGGTGCAATGTGGTCCCAGCAGCCCTGACCCAGCCATTGGGAGCCAATGTCCCCCAAGGACCAGGGAAATGACCCCAGTGAGCTGCTGGTACCCAAGGGTGGTGGCTGGCCTGGATGAGGAGATGCAGTTGTTGTTCAAACCACATCTGTCCCTTCTTGGCTCAGCAGACAGCCAGAGAGAACAAGTGCCTTGGCGTCAGCCCCTTCCTTCCCCATCTGGTATTTCAGCTGGAAGCACCAGAAATGAGCAACAGCCCATTGCATCTCCACAGGTGCAAGCCAACAGCCTAGAAGTGGGACAAACAACTGCCCCACAACATCTTGCTCTGCCCCCAAGGGCTTCCATGGGGCTCTTCTGTGTTCCTTCATGGTTTTACCCCCTCCCATGGCCAGTTCATTCACCAGTACTATGATCAGGTCATGGCATTTAACAGCCATGAATGTACCCTGCGTGAATTTGTCCAGCTCCTTTGGGACCCGCTTAGGTTTCTACCTCCACAAAGTCCTGCAGCAAGAAGCTCCAGCTGGGTGAAAAGGTGGCATGCAAGAAAGGGCTGAGCCTCTCCTGGGCTTGCTGCCCACCATTTCATCGGGTGCCCCTGTGCTCCTGCCATAATCCATGAAGATGTCCATGACTTTGCTGGCTCCCATCACAGTCCTGTTTGGCTGCTCCTGTTCCTGAAGAGCCTGACCCTTTCCCATCCCCAACATCCCACAAAGCCAAGCTGCTCCCAAGGAGCGTAGCTCCCTCCTCTCCCTCTCCTACTTTAGCCTCTAGAGATCTTTGAAGCAAAAGCTACTTCTCCCTTGGTGCAGCACAGGGGGACCCTCCTCTTGCTGCTCCCCAGTCACATCAGGCAACTGGATTGGGGTCCACCACAGCAGCCATGGGTTTCTCCAGTGCAGGCATCTCCACCTGAGCTGGTCCCCTTGGAGCTGGGCTGTCCTAGGAGACGTCGTGCTGTGGGATGCAGAGAAATGTGTGATCCCACAGCAGCAAGACAGTAAGATATGAAACAGCTGGAAATCCCTGACATCCGAGAGGAAGAAATGTCCAAGCAGATGGTTAACCCTGTCCATACAGCTACGCCCATGAGGTAACCATGTGACAAATGGCTGGACCTTGCAGGTAATTAAGAAGAAGGGAGATGCTTAGCAGACTGAGAAGGAGAATTACCAAGGCAACTATATAAATACCAAAAAAAGGGGATCAGTAAAACTAGAGTCAATGGTCAAGAGTTAGCAAAGAGGTGGGAGATGCCCCAGCCCTGGCAGTGTTCAAGGCCAGGCTGGATGGGGCTCTGAGCAATCTGATCTAGGGGAAGGTGTCCCTGCCCATGGCAGGGGGTTGGATTAGATGGCCTTTGAAGGTCCCTTCCCACCCAAACCATTCTGTGATTTTATGATTCTGTGATTTGGGAGGGGCTGAGTGTGTTAAAGGAGGAGAAGACGGGAAGGGGAAAATGGAGTAAAGAGGATTTTTTTCCCTGACATCTTTGAGGGAACCTTAGGAGCTTTCTTCCTAAAATGGATGGAGGAGCATTTGGAGGGTCCCAGAGTCCAAGGTGATGGAGATATCTGAACACCACAGACACCTAAACAGTGGTGCCTGGTGGATTTGATACACCAAAGAGTACCAATACACCAAAGAGTACCCGAGGCAACCCCACAGAAACCATTCCCACCACCACCCAAAGCACTGAGGACACCCCCTTCCCCACAACAGCTTCATGCACCAGCGAGGGAGCTACTTAAAAGGGACGCTCAGCTTACCCTGTATCACAGAGATGTTCTTCAGCGCAATGGAGTGCTCCCAGTCCTTCAGCCGCAGGTCCTCTGTCACGTTGTTGAGGATGGCCAGCTCATGCTTCAGCTGCTCCTCCATGGCTATGTGGATGAGGCGCATCTGCCGAGCATCTTCAGTGGCATTGCTGATCAGCACCTGCAGATCCTGGATGCGAGTATGGTGGATATTCACGTCGTAGGAGAAGGTCCTATTCATGGTGTCCACAGCCCCACTGATGGTTGTCACCTGGTCACTCAGACTCTCCACCCTGCTGCCCAGGTGGCTCAGGAGATGGTCGTGGTGCTGCAGCAGCAGCCGGCTGCTGTTGCCTTCCACGGAGAGCTTGTATATCTCCTGCTGAGCCGTGTCGCTCTGCTGTGTCAGGCTGTCCCAGAGGCTGGAGACTGCCTTGTCAGTTTGGCTGGCCTGGGTCTGCAGGCTCCAGAGAAGCCCTTCCAGCTTCTGCAGTGACCCCGTCATGAGGAACAAGGAGTCCGAGTGGTTCTGCAGGAGGTCCTGCAGCCTCCAGATGTGATCCAGCATGTCCCCCTTCAGAGGTAGGTGCAGCAGCTTCAGCTGCATGTCCCGAAAGCTCTCGTTGAGGTGGTTGACGTTCCCCATCAGCGCCTTCAGGTCCTCAGGGGAAGTCTGCGGTCTGGAGACTGGAAGGGATGGAGAGGAATGGGGCATGAGCAACCACCCCATGGAGGTGGGACCCTCCTGAGAGGTGCAACCCCACCTCCTCCCAAGGAGTGCTTGGACATCCCCCATTCCTTGGTGCTTGGAGGTGAAAGCCCTACCTCAAATGCCAAAAGGTCCATTGCATCAGCCCCTTTTTGGCCCCACGGTTTTCTCCATGGTTGGAGAAGGAAGTTAGCTGCTCGGGGCTGGAGAAGGAGGCACCTCACTCAGGAAGGACAGCAAATACTCCCAGAAGCTGTGGGCATTGGGTTGGCTCTGGGCTTTTTAGATAGGTCATGATGCATCATGGCTTTGCCCGTCTCGTGTTTGCCTTTGGTCAGAAGACTGGCTGCTAACAGCATCCGCTTTCCTTTCCTAAATCCAGACCTTAAAACTGCTTCTTCCCCCACTGAGGCTTTAATTTTAATTTTAGCAAGCAGGTTCCCCTTCTGGCCACTGATCTTGGACCTGAGCTCAGCCCCTTGCTCTATAATGAAGACCATCGAGCTGGCTTGACAGGTCTCCACAGCTCTGGGTGTGGTTTGCTGTCAGCCTCCAAACACTACATCCTGCATCCCAGGGCTGCCAGAGCTCTTCCCAAGGGAGGAAACCCACCCTGGCTGAGGAGTATCCTTCACCCCCTGCCTCTGCATTTCCAGTGGCAGAGAGCTCCCAGCCATCCAGGCACCCACCCCAAACCCCTCCTGGCCTTGCACCACCTCCCAGAGCACCAAAGTTTGGAGAGGGAACCTGGATATCTGGGTAGAACCTTTTGCTCTCAGCAGCTCCTAGCACTGCCCCAGCAACCCCATGCCCAGCAAGCCCAGCAGCACCCAGTATAGCCCAATCCTTGACACCATCACCCCACTGCATACCTTGGTGCATCCCAAAAATGCTCATCCAGGCAGGGGACTAGCATTTCCTCCCTCTGCCTTGCATTGGTGGAGGGTCTCCAATGCAGCCTGGGGTGGGGGACTCAAAGCCAAACCCACACAAATAGTAAGAATTATTAAAAAAAAAAAAAAATCCCCATTGTTCTTTAAGCTGTGGTGGGGCTTCGGCTGGCACAATGCCGTGGGCTGGCGTGGGACCAGCCTGGCAGCTCACCCTCTCATTTCCACACAGGAGAAACCAAGCAAAGGCATTTGGTTTGAATTAAAACTGCAGGAGGAAGGAGAGGGTGAAGGCAGACGTGCACACGCAAAGGCCTCCAGCCCTCCCTGGGCTTGGGGCCACCCGCAGCAGTGGCACTACGTGCCCAGAGGGGACCCTCTGCGCCTGGGGAGGGGCCTCTGGGAGGGCCAGTGGGTGCTGAATGGAGCAGCATCTTCCAGGCACCCAAGGCTTCTTTCCTCTGTTAATTAACCCTTGTTAATTAATCCCACCACTGGCCTGTCCCAGCTTTCCAGGGTACAGTGTGTCACCTCGGAGCAATCCTCCTGGAGCATGGGGACATTGTTTGGTCCCCTCTGCATGTCCCTGCTTGTCACCTACATCACTGCAGGGGGGACATCTCAACATCACTGTTTATTGCTTGTCCCTTCGTGCCAGGCACCCAGTGGACACCGGCTTTGCCCGCAGTGGGTCACAACAGGCAAAGCAACCAGGCGACATGCCCAAGGCCACCTCGCGAGAGGGAAACGGGCAAGGGAAGTCCTTGGGGAAAATCACCATGGAGCTGGTGAAGGGGTGGGTGCCACTGCCTTCTGTGTGGGTGACCAAACCTGCTCTGTCAAAGCCTTTCCAGACCCAGCGTGCCCATGATGGATGCAGAGACAACCGTGGCTTTCATGCAACGCCACCAAGGGGAGAAGCAGCCCTGTGTGGCCAGCACAAGGAGGAATGACCCCAACCCCAGGTCCTGTTGTTGGCTGAGGGCTCGGAAACACGGGCGAGCTCCCCTTCTTCACATCTGCAGTTAGCTGCAAAGCCTGCAGCGTTCCCCAAATTCCCACAAATCCCTTTCAATAACCAGTGGAGATCCCCACGGCTCTCCTCTGCCAGCCCCAGCACCACAGCCACCAACCAAGGCTGCTCCAGAGCATCCTGCAGCCAAAACCACACCAGGAAGCTTCCTAGCAGCAACACCTCCAGCCTTGGGCTGCTCCATTCATGCACGTGCCTGCATGCCAGAAGGTCTCCTGCCTCCCAGATCTTCTGCTTCCCACTTTGCACTTTCTGGCATGGTAGGATGGACTAATCCTGCTGCAAGGCAGAGGCACGGACATTGACCCACTCGGCAGGTGAAGCTGCAGGGCAGGGCTACAGGCACAGGGCTGTCAGAGGAGCTATGTGGGCCCATGCCACCCTCCTCTATTTCTGTTCTTTGCATGAAAGCAAGAGCCGGGAGTTGGGGAAGTGTTAGAGTTGCTAGGACCCTGGAGCACACACATAACTGCATGTACACGGCTTGTGCATACACGCACACATTCCCACATGTATGAAGGCATGAGCACAGCACATGCTTATGCTCATGAAAATATGCATGCCTGTGCATAGCACAGGCATACACACATGTATGCACACAGCACACACATGCATCCAGTGCACACATGCAAATGCACACACATGCATGCACCCAGCATAGACACGCTCCCTGCCATGGGGCCTCAAAATAGACCTGGCAGCACAGGGGGTGAGCTGACAGTCCCCAAAGGGCTGCATGAGCAGCTGCTCCCTCTCCACCATTTATTATGGGGACATACCATCTTCCTAGCTGTTGTCCCCAGCAGTAATTCAAGGAAGGAAAGTTTACAAAAACCCCATGGTCCTACCCCAAAATCCCTTCTGCCACTGCTGAACAGGCCAACACCAGCCCCGTGCAAGGTTGTGCCTTGCACATGTGCTGGTGGTCGTGCACATGGGCGTGAAAGGTACTAAAAACCTAATGGGCATCCGATGAAGGCAGCAAAGTAGAGCCCTGGAGAGACAGGGGGTTTCACGCAGGTAAGAACAGCTTGCTGCAGGAAGGTTGAAAAAGTGCAAGGAGAGAAAGCCTTGAGGTTACTAAATATACATATATATGCATACATATATGCACATGGCATGATGCAAACGTGCATGCATGCACCTGCCTTCTCTGCACGTCTGCATTGCAACCTGTGCACACACACCCTGCGCCATGCACACGTGCACTCACACAAACGTTTTCGTACCACAGGGACCGCAGGCAGGAGCCTTGCAGAGGGGACAAGCACACACAAGCACAGCTGTGCATGCACACCCCTGCACTACACACCATTGCTGCTGCCGGGACCTGCACCACGAACAGGCACCTGCACCCTTGCATGCGCCCAAAATCTCTCTCCTCCCGTTTTAGGTTCACATATGGCCAAGGTGATGCTGCAAAGCAGAAATGTACATGCTGGATACAACTGTTTCACCACACTTGGCAATCCAACTTTTGCAGCATGACACAGCTGCAAAAAAACCAAGATGCTGCGTGCAAAGTCTTGCAGGACACCTCCATTTGGTCTCCAAGCTGGAAGCACTGCTGAGGATTTGGACCCAGCTATGAGCCCTGGGGCATTGCCACCAGCTCCTCTGGGTTTTATTTCCACAAGGAAGTCAGGCAGGTGCTCAGTGTGAGGTTCACCTTGCTACTGGATGCACAATGGGCAGCGGGTCTGGGCATCCCAAACCTCCAGCCCAAATAGGAACTCAGCACCCTACGGCCCATTTCTGCATGAGAACATCTCCAGCATTTTGGAAAGGGTGGAAATGAAACTCTGGGCTGAGAAAATGGCTGCAGGAGAAGGTTTTGGGGAAGGATGGGCAGGATAGGGAGCAGGGGATGGCGGGGAGTAGCTAGTACTCAGCTCCAGCATGAGTCTCAGGACTTATTAGCACAGGCACGGGGCCACGCTGCCGGCAGCTTTTGGGCACCTCAGGCTTGCTCTGTGTCCCCAGGGAGACACCAGCTGCAGGCACAGACCCAATTTGGAGCCAGCTCACAGGGAGCAGGAGTTTGCACTGGAGCTGACTAGGGAGTGCTCACGTGATGGCTGGCCACAGGGATGCAGCTGTTGCCTTCATCACCACCGGCATCCTCAGAGCATGAGTTTTGGGGCTACAGCTCTTGAACTAGAGGGTGCTCATTTCCTTGGACACTTCTACCAGGCATCCAGGGGTGTGAAGTGTGGAAATGTGGCCAGCTCTCAATGCAAATATGAGCATGAAGATGGGGTGCAAGTTGGATGCCCATCCATATGCATGGTTCAGATGCCCCCACGAAGGTGCTTGGCTCATTAGCCGTGTCCTAATGAGCCCTGCCTGGCCTCCCACTGCTGCAGAGCTGCTCAGGGCTGGGTGCCTGGGGTGCCTGGGCATGGGGCCAGGTGGGGATTCGGATTCAAACACCAAAGTGCAGGTCCGTGCACGCAGGCGGCTGGGATTTAACCCAGACCTTGCAAAAAAGCCAAGGTTGGAATCCAAACCTTGGGCTAGGTGCCTTTTTAGTGGATGGGGTGTTTGTGTGTGTGTCAGGGATGGGGAGAAAGGGAGTGTGCACCCCCAGGAGACAGAAAACTGCTGCCAGGCTTGCGAGAGAGGATATTAAAAGCAGACTGCGTTGAAACCACCCCGGCTCTGTTGCTGAAAACATCCTGTTTCCGCAGCTCTGAGGTGGTTCATGGTATTTTTGGCAGTTTACTCATTTTCTAACCCCTTTTCACAGAGCACGTAGTGAGTTGCAGGACACCTGCCCAAGCCAGCTTCAAAACTATGCCTAGGGCAGCTGCCTCGCCAAAACCACCAGGTTAACATGCTGGGGACATCAGCACATGTTGGAAGGTTATCTCCAAGGGGGGCTGGTTTCCCTCACAATGCCCACTCCTGCTGGGAAGCACTGTGGCGTGTGGAAGTTTCTTTCATAGACTCACATAGAACCACAGAATTGTTTGGGCTGGAGGAGACCTTAAAGGCCATCTAGTCCCACCCCCTGCCACAGGCAGGGACCCCTCCCCCCAGCCCAGGCTGCCCCCAGCCCCGTCCAGCCTGGCCTTGAGCACTGCCAGGGATGGGGCACCCACAGCTGCTCTGGGCAGCCTGGGCCAGCGCCTCGCCGCCCTCACAGGGAAGAATTTCTTCCTCATCTCTCATTTACATATCCCTTCTTTTAGTTTAAAGCCATCACCCCTCATCTTGTCAAAAAGCCTTGTAAAAGGTCCCCCTCCATGTAAGCTGGAGCATACACACACATTTCTGTGTGCATTTGCACACGTATGCACTTTCCAAGGATGTTTTTGGGAATTTTCCTCCTTTTCCCTGGGGGAAGATTGGAAGCAGTGGAGCAAGCCAGGCAGAGCATCCCTGCTCTGTTGTTGGTCCTGGGGTGAAGGGATGCTGGCAGCCCAGGGTGTGGACCAGGAGCACAGTTTTCCCATCACCCTTGTCCAAACAGTGTGGTGAGAGTTGCTCTTTGGGGAGCAGCTGGAATATCACAGCTGCACATCCCTCTCCAAAGAGCATCAGGCCTGGAATTGAGCTGGACCTCCAGCACTCATATGCCCTGGGTGGGATGGTGTCTGCTCCAGGTGGGACCTGCTCTGAGCGGGGACCTCACCACAGCTGTGGGAGGACAGAGGTGGCATCAAACAGTGATGTCCCTCTAGCATCGCAGGTGGCTCTCCCCAACCCAAGGAGCAGGTGAGAGCAAGTCTACTTCACTAAATGCTGTATCTTTCTGTGCACCTTTCCCTCTGATGGGAGACAAGGGATGCTGGGCAGAAGGTCTCAGCTCTGGTAAGCCGGTGTTTGGTCTCCAGTAGCACAAAGTGGAATTTTCCATGGAAAAACCAAGCCCTCCACCATTATGGGTGCTCATGAATATCTAGTCCTGGTCCTCCAAGGACCATCAACTCCAACGTCAAGGTTTCAGCCACAGACACCTGAAGCTGAGAACACCTGAAGCTGAGAACCGTCAGAGTTGTCTCCCCAGGCTACATGTGCATCCCAGGTGGATGTGGTCTCCTCGCCCTGTTGCAAGACCAACCTGTGCCTGTCGTTTTCCTTGATGTGATAAGACCACTCCAGGCACCCAGAGTCGGCAGAGCTGGCTCCAGACCTTGTGAGTCAGCTACACCCAAAGCCAGAGGCTTGGCTTAAGGTTCCCAACACACAGAAAGCCATAATGAAAGAGATTATTTTTCTCTGCATTTTCCCTTTCTTTTTCCAAGATTGTGGTCCACAACCTGGGGGGTAAGGTGGTTTTACTGAGGTCTTACTGAAAGCTGAAATCCTGCCAGTCACGGGACTCCAGGAGGTGGGGCTTTGAAGATGCCCGAGATGGTGAGCCTCCAGGTCTCCCCACCGTCAGCCGATGCCATAATGTTATTGTTATTGCTGGAGCTGCTTTTGGGTGAGCAGCTGTAGCTCAGCCCAGGACAAGAGCGCCTGTCCCGAGCTCTTTGCACAATTCATGGCATCCCTCGCTCAGGGTTTCACAGGCCAACAACAACATTAAAACAATGTAATGCAAGAAATAAGGGGGAGAGGCTTCAAAATTCCGGAAAACCTTCTCTGTCCTTTCCCCTTCCCAAGAAAAAACTAAATCCACCCTTTGCAAAAGACACAGGCTGCCTTCACGGTGCTGGCATTAGCACAGCTGGAGTTAAACATGACATCCATCACCCCCCCAGCTGCCTGAAGCAGGCAAGGCACTGGCAAGGCGCAGAAAATCATGCCAAAGGGATGGTGCGGGGGCAGCGCTGCCCTGCCCTGCCCAGGCCTGGAGAGCAGCTAGTGGGGATTTGGGGCTGAAAAGGCAGGGCCCCTTATTCCCTCCCCCTCCATGGATGCTGGGGTTAAAGCTGGGAAGGAGGTGGGTGGGAAGCGAGGAGCTGGTCCTTGGTGGCATTTCTTACCCAAGCCTCCTGTGGCACCCACCCAAGCCCCGCCCCTCCCCAGCAGAGCCCCACACGGGGGTGGTATGGGTGCAAGGCGGGGGTACTGGGACTGTGGGTTAAACCAGACATCTTCCCAAACTGCTTCCAGCACAAGGGGGAAACCAAGCCTGGCAACGCAGACCACATGGGATCTATATGCAGGGATGAACTGGGGCTGGGAGCAATTACAGGCATTCGCAAGCAGCTTTCTCATCCCTGCGCTCACCAAAAAGCTGGGAAGGGGAGGCAGGAGCCTTGCTGGCACATGTGGGATGTGCTGTGCAAGGATAATGCCCTGTCTGCAAGCTGCTTGGACCTCCGTCACTGATGGAGCCAGGGCTCATCTTTACCCTAAGCAAAATGGGGGAGCTGGTGCAAACCCAGAAGCTTCGACCTAGTGATGGGAATGATTTGAGCCCAAATCACAGGGCTCCTGAGCCTCACCATCACGAGCATACGATGCCTGGACCCTGCAGCAACTCCAGCCTCAAAGCTTAAATCAAAACTGCTCCAGATGGGCAGTATGGAGCTGGCATGGGCTCATGTTGTTGCTCCCAAGGAGCTAAAAGCTGGATCCCATATTTCCCTTCCCTGGACACCCTCCTGAACACCTCTGCAGAGATGTGGTCCCATGTCCATAGCCAGACCCAGCTCCCTCTGAGCTCCTGCACAGGGGAGCATCACCCTAGGGTACCACTGCACCATACAGGGAGGGCCTAGGTTCAACACTTACCTGCGAGAATGAAGACCCCAACGAGGATGAGGAAGACGAGGAGGTAGAGTCCCACCACAGCATACTTCAGTGCTGCCAAGGAGCCAAGCCGTCCGCAGCGTCCTACTGCCTTCATCCTCTGCCCGGGACCTGGGGAACAGGGCAAGGTGTCAGAGAGAGCATCATGCACCCAGTCCACCTGGGCTCCATCTCCCAGTGGGAGAAAATATTGCAAATATAATTTTGGCAATGCCTCATGGGTGTGGGCACAGCTCTGCTTGCCCCAGTGTGGACCCACACAGCCTTCCCTGAGTCGGGACCATGGATGCTGGCACAGGTCCACACTCCCAGGTAAAGGCTCACATGCAGCCGGGACACCACCAGCAATGCTGATGGGGAGGCTGTGCAGCAGATCATCTTGGTGTGCCATCACACAGCATGTACAGGACAACCAGGCAATCGGGCTCAGCCAGCACAGGTTTATGACTCACTCCAATAAAGATACTGAGGTGCTGGAACGTATCCAGGGAAAGGCAGCAGGGCTGGGGCACCAGTCTGATGGGGAGTGACTGGGGGACCTGAGAGTGTTCAGCCTGGAGAGGAGGGGGCTCAGGGGGGACCTGATCGCTCCCTACAGCTGCCTGGGAGGGGGCTGCAGCCAGGGGGGTCGGTCTCTGCTCCCAGGTCACAAGCGACAGGACAAGGGGGAACAGCCTCAGGTTGCACCAGGGCAGGTTTAGGTTGGAGACTGGGAAACATTTCTTCACCGAAAGGGTATCCAGCACTGGGACAGGCTGCCCAGGGAGCGGGGGGAGGCACCATCCCTGGGGGTGTTTAAAAGATGCGTAGATGTGGCGCTTGGAGCCATGGGTTAGTGGTGGGCTTGGCAGTGCTGGGTTAACGGTTGGAGTTGATGATCTTAAAGGTCTTTTCCAGCCTAAAAGATTCTGTGACAGGCAGGTCCTGCTTGACGTGCCTGATCTCCTTCGATGACAAGGTGGTTCAGCGTGTGAGGGAAGGCTGTGATGTCTGCCTGGACTTTAGTGAAGCCTTTGGCACATCCCACAGCATCTCCTGGAGAAACCGGCTGCTCATGGCTGGGACGGGTGTACTTTATGTTGGGTTAAAAGCTGGCTGATGGCCGAGCCCAAAGTGCGGTGGGGAATGGGATCACATCCCGCTGGCAGCCAGGCACCAGTGGTGTTCCCCAGGGATCTGTGCTGGGGCCAGCCCTGGTTAATGCCTTTATCAATGATCTGGACGAGGGGATCGAGTGCTCCCTCTGTACCTTTGCAGATGATGCCAAGTTGAATGGGAGCATTGATTGGCTTGAGGGTAGGAAGGCTCTGCAGGGGGATCTAGCCAGGATGGATTGATGATCTTAAAGGTCTTTACCAACCTAAACAATTATATGGTTATATAATGCAGTGGGCAGGGACAGGACTGATCCTGCCCATGCTGGTGCTGTGGGTCTGGGCTGAGGAAAGGCAGCCCAGCTCTGGCATGCACCCGCCTCCCCTCCTGCGCAGGCAGAGATGGTATGCAAAGGGCCCAGCCAGGATCCCAGGTAGGCAAACATCAGCATCACCCACTCTTGCTGAGCCATCACCCCCCCCCTACTCCCACCCATTGTCCCCATTCCCTGCCTTCCCTGCCTGCAGCCCAGGCAGGAGGCAGGCAGCAGTAAGGGAATGGAGGAAGATAGGACAAGGGGTGATGGTTTTAAACTAAAAGAAAGAATATTCAGACTAGATATGAGGCAGAAATTCTTCCCTGTGAGGGCGGCGAGGCGCTGGCCCAGGCTGCCCAGAGCAGCTGTGGGTGCCCCATCCCTGGCAGTGCTCAAGGCCAGGCTGGACGGGGCTGGGGGCAGCCTGGGCTGGGGGGAGGGGTCCTGCCCATGGCGGGGGGGTGGGACTAGATGGTCTTTATGGTCCGTTCCAACCAAACCATTCTATGATTCTGAAATGCCTAGATCTTGACACCCCTGCCAGCTCCTGCTTGTCCAAACCTGTGCTAGCTGCGATCGAGCTCCTCATCAATGCTGCCACAAGCCCTGCACAGCAAGAGATGTGTGCGAAGAAGAGAGGGCTTGGTGAATAAAATAGCCAGGAGGAAAACGAAAGGGAAGACAAGGAAAGGCTCCTGTGCTGTGAACCCAGCAGCAGGGAAAAGGCATCTGCTTGTGGGCTTTGCACGTGTCCAAAGCTTGAGCTCATGTTGAAATCTGGGCCAGGTTGTGGTCTTAGGTGGGAGCCAGAGCCTGATCTGGATACAGCCCCTGCATCTCTCTGTCCCCAGCCTCGAGGCTGCAGTACAGCTTGAGCCTCATGCCTTGGTTCTCTGGGTGACCCCATGCTTCTGGGATGGAGTGCCAGGCATTGGTGTCTGTGTTTTTGTGTTGGACCCTTGCAGAAACGCAAGGCTTCTGAAAGCAGCTGAGAACCAGCAACTTCATGCCAGGTCAGTTAGAGCCGCCAGGTTTTGCCCCTTGCCAGATCTGAGATGTCTCTAAGGAGACATCAACAAAAGGTGGAGTCCAAAACTCCTACTCTTTTGACATTTGGGTGTCTCCATCCCATGGCTTTCTGCCCTTTAAGCCCCAAGGCACAGCATAGCACCAATCCAGAGCCTGCATCAACCCGACAGAAAGGGTGAAGCACCACCACCCCAAAGCCAAACCTGCTGGGGAGGAGACCACACTCATCCCTGGCCACGAGCAATGCCCACCTCCAGCCAAGACCATCCCCGACAAGCTTTGGGTCCTCAATCCATCCCACCACCCACCCAGGGGGAAGGAGCTCAGCTCCTTGTGGGACCAACCAGCTCTTGGGGTACCAGAGATGGAGAGGAGGTACAACAGGTTTGGGGGTGCCTCTAGCCTGGCAGAGACCCTTCCCCAACTGATGGTCTGTCTGTCCTGCTGGAGGACAGAGAGGTTTGCAAAAGCTTCCAGTCAGCAAAGGGTTACACTGGGCGTATTGCTGAACTCAGCCCCATTTTGGGGCTCCAAAATGATAAAGTGCTGAGGTCAGGCTCACTGACACCCAGAGGGGATCCCATGGGGATGTGGGGTGCATGGGGCGCCTCAGCTCAGGTGCGAAAGGCGGTACCTCTCCTCTGGGACCCCTCCGTCTGCAATTCATTACCCGCATGCGGTTCCCATTTGCTGTCACCAGCCAAACAGATGGAGCCGAGGGTTTCAGAATGAGGAAAGCTGCAATATTTTTCTGACATTAACACTTATATCAGGTCCTGGGAGACTCCGGGAGGAGCTGGCCCTGGGCCCCGAACCACCCACTCCTCATCACTGCTCTCGGAAGAGCAGGAGGGACCGCAGCTGCGTAAGCAGGGTTTTCACAACAGCCCGCTCCGAGAAGCCCACGGGCGGGCTCCAGCCAGTAACCAAGGGGAAAAGCAAATATTTCTTCCCCCTGCCCATGCCCTGGGGAGCTGGAGCTGTGACCCACCCGGTCAGAAGGTGGAAAGCTGAAAGCAGTCAGGACTTCTCATCCCTCAAGCCCTGGGGGTTCCAGAGCTGCTGTCCTGGGGGTCATGCATGAGGCTGCTGCATGTGTCCTCAGCCCCACGCCAAGCATTTTCCAGCAGCCCAGGAGGGATGTGGGCAGTCCCATCCTCATGATGAAGCTTTCAGGGTTGCCATCGCCCTGTGCAGCTGCAGATGCGACACAGTCCCACAAGCCTTGCTCCAGCAACCTGTCCCATGGGAACGGGGTTCCCTGGAGGGCCAGCTTTGCATCAGAGCCAGTTATGGATGAGCAGCCGTGCTCTGAGAGACCCAGGGCAACTTGCCACAAAAATATAAAGCCAGGAAAATACTTTGCACCCTCCCTGCCATCGCCCCACACCAGGGCAAGGTCATGGCTGGGAATGGTGGCCTCAGTTGTGGAGGTCACCAACTCTTCTCTCCCATCCTTTCAGACATCCCTCCCTCCAGGATCCACCACCCCCTCTGCCATGTCTGCAGTGTGGCAGAGCATGGGGAAAGCCCCGGCGCAGGATCTGCACCTCTCTCTGCTGCAGGAGGGTGGGGTGGGTGCTGGATCTGTAAAGCTGGCAGCAGGAAAGTGGGCAGAGGCAGGAGCAGACAAGCAGCTGGGAACAGGGGGACCCTTGCAGGGGGCTGCCCCAACCATACCCTGGGCTGCAGGCAGAGCAGCGTGGCCAGCAGGTCAATGAGGGGGCTCTGCCCCTCTGCTCCGCTCTGGTGAGACCCCCCTGCAGCGCTGCGTCCTGCTCTGGGGTCCCCAGCACAGGAGAGACACGGAGCTGCTGGAGCGGGGCCAGAGGAGGCCAGGGAGATGCTCAGGGGCTGGAGCAGCTCTGCTGTGGGGACAGGCTGGGAGAGCTGGAGTGGCTCAGCCTGGGGAGGAGAAGGCTGCAGGGAGACCTTAGAGCACCTGCCAGTGCCTAAAGGGGCCGGCAAGAAAGCTGGGGAGGGGCTTTGGGCAAGGGCAGGTGGCGATGGCACACGGGGGAATGGCTTTACATGAGAGAGGGGAGATGGAGATGAGAGATGAGGAAGAAATTCTTCCCTGTGAGGGCGGCGAGGCGCTGGCCCAGGCTGCCCAGAGCAGCTGTGGGTGCCCCATCCCTGGCAGTGCTCAAGGCCAGGCTGGACGGGGCTGGGGGCAGCCTGGGCTGGGGGGAGGGGTCCCTGCCCGTGGCAGGGGGGTGGGAACTGGATGGTCTTTAAGGTCCCTTCCCACCCAAACCATTCTGTGGTTCTGTGACATCAAGTTCGGGGAATGGCAGCAAGACTGAGTTTTCACCCAGGTGGGAAATCCACCGTCTGGACTCAAAGTTGTCCCCATCCTGGGGGGTGGAGGGCAGGTGAAGACACCCACACTGCAATGCCACATCTCTTGCAATAACCATCACAAGCCACTTGCACTGCGCAAGCATCCAGAGGCAGTTTGTCCAGGGCTAGGTGTTCCCAGCTTGCTCAGAGCCTGGATGTGGGCCAGCCTGGAACCCAGGGCTCTCCATCACATTCTGGGAATGTCTCATGCACCTAAAACCAGGACAACTAGTCCCCCATCACCCTGATCCCATACTTCTGGTGGGGGACAGAAGTACTGGGAAGCTTCCTCAAAACAAGACCAGTCCAGCAGCCCCACAGATTTCACAGAACCATAGAATCATTTAAGTTGGAAAAGACCTTTAAGATCATCAGGTCTAACTGTTAACCCAGCACTGTCAAGTCCACCACTAACCCATGGCCCTGAGTGCCACATCTACACGGTGCCCCCCCCCCCTCCCTGGGCAGCCTGTCCCAGTGCTGGACACCCTTTCGGGGAAGAAATGTTTCCCAGTCTCCAACCTAAACCTGCCCTGGTGCAGCCTGAGGCCGTTCCCCCTTGTCCTGTCGCTTGTGACCTGGGAGCAGAGACCGACCCCCCTGGCTGCAGCCCCCTCCCAGGCAGCTGTAGGGAGCGATCAGGTCCCCCCCTGAGCCCCCTCCTCTCCAGGCTGACCCCCCAGCCCCCCCATCAGACTGGTGCCCCAGCCCCTGCCCGGCTCTGGACATGCTCCGGCCCCCCAAGCTCTGTCTGGGAGTGAGGGGCCAGAAGGGACCCCAGGGCTCAAAGTGCCAAGTACAGGGGACAATTACTTCCCTGGCCCTGCTGGCCGCACTATCGCTGACACAAGCCAGGACGCCATTGGCCTTCTCAGCCACCTGGGCTCACTGCCGGCTCATATTCAAGCCAACTGTTGACCAAATCCCACCACCTTTTTTGTGGGAGAAGCCCCAGTTCCTATATGATTGTTCTCAGGCACTTAACAAATCAATCACCCTTGCATCTTTGCTGCCACATGGACCTCCATCCCCTACCTCCCCTAAGACAGCAGACCAAAGGACTTCGCTAGCACACTGTCCTTCAAACATGGACATGCTGCCCCCAGGCTTATCTCTAGCCAGCCTGGGTTTATCCCTTTCCCCCTTCAAATCTAGTTTAAAGCTCTTTCCATGAGCCCTGCTAACTCCTGTGCAAAGATCCTTTCCCCGCTTTGAGATGGGTGTACCCCATCTGTTGTCAGCAGGTCTGGTGTCATGTAGACCAACCCATGATCAAAAGACACAAAATTCTGCCAGTGACACCAGGCTCAGAGCCAGGTATAGATCTGCTGGGTCTTCCTGTTTCTTCCCTCATCACTCCCTGCAACTAGAAGGGCAAAGGAGAACACTGCTTGTGCTCCTGATCCCTTGTCCCGTTGTCCCATGGCCCTGAAGTCTCTTGATTGCCCTCAGACTTCTTGTTGCAACTTCGTTCCTGCCCACCTGAAAAAAATGACTCCTGGATAATAACCTTAGGGCCATAGGGTGGGAAGCTTTCTCTTCACATTTTTAATCTGTGCTCCAGGGAAGCAGCAGACTTCCCTAAGAAGGGGGTCCAGTGTGCACACTGGGTTTTCTGTTCCCTTCAGAAGGGAGTCTCGCTCCTGTGGAGACTCCTTCCTATGGAGACTCCTTCCTATGGAAGCAGTTTTGACACAGGGTGTAGGCCAGCTGGACCTCAGTGACACCTCCAGGCTAGAAGAGCCATCATCCTCATCACTGTCCAGTTCCACTGGTACCTATTACGCAAAGGCACCTGGGAAGGTGGGTTGGTCACGGAGACGTGCCTGCTGCGCTGCGGAGGAACTTGTTGCCATTCATCCTATCCCTTAAGTCACCATGTTCAGCCAAGAGGAGAGAGGACAGGGAAACAACCCTGTGCACCGTGCTGGAGCACTCTGCTACTGATCGTGCTGGAGCCACGAGCCTTGGCGAGCCTCTCCAAGGACAACTGCCAGCAAAGAGGACCTCACATCTCTGCTTGACCAGGCACCTCTGCCACCCTGGCCTCTCCCACCCAGGCTGCAAAGGCCTCGGGAAAAATGCATCAGGGCTGTTTGCTTGGGGACCAAGCCTGGATCTGGTGAAACATGGATAGCATTTCATGGGGCAAGAGTGAAGGAAAAGGGCTCAGCAAGTCCACAGTGGAGAGAGAGGCCAGCTAAGACGTGCAGGAGACAGAAGCAGGTCTTGCTGTGTCCTGCTGCATAGCTCTGGTGCCACCAACCCCACTCCAGGGCATCTCTGGGGAAGACCCAATAAAAGAGAGCCACAGGCTTAGAGGATTAAAAAAAAAAACAACCAAAACATCAGCCTTCAGCAAGGAAAGGGACTTTCCCTGGAGCACAGCCTTGGTCAGTGTGGCAGAACCAAACAAGAGCCTGGGCACCTCGAGAGGCCCATGGTGCCCTGGGTCTGTCATTCCCCCGTCCAACCAGAAAGGGGGGGGATAGGAGAGGAGGCACAGAAACCACCTTGCACTGGGGTTCCCTGAGTGTTTCTCCCAGTGAAGCTGTGCCAGCAGGAAAGGAGTTTCTCTCCATTCTCTCCATCATCATCATCCATCACACAAATGCATGTGCTCCATTTGGGACATGCACATCTATCACGGTGCTGCTCCCACCAAGGCACCTTCCCCTTCCCAAGGGCAGGGATTGCTCCTCTGCTCTGGTTCCCTGGGACCTGCAGCTGGAGCTGAGCACCCAACTCTGGCCAGGCACCTTTGCCTGTGTGGAGCCAAATTGCTGAGCTTTTTCCTGAGCTGAGCAATCCAAACTCTCTTGTCCCGCCGCAGAATCTCTCCAGGTTTCTACCACCAGGCTCAAAGCTCCCCCCAGACCAAGCTGCATGTGGAGCCCCTACTCACCATCCTCGCAGAGGTTCAGTTTGGAGAGGTTCCTTCCCTCGAAGGGCTCCTCAAAGATGGAGCCATTCTCTCTCTCATTGAAGGTGTGAAGGTACATGGCCTTGTTCTCCATTGTCCTGCCACTGGTGGAGCAGAACAGATATGTGAGATGGTGCTTGGCAGCTTGGTATAGCCTGACATGGCAGGGGCCTGATCCTGGCTAATCCAAGTACCCTGCATGGCTCTGGCCCCATGGGTCAATACAACATGGTGTGGGCTGGGGCTGGTGACATGGACCTCTGCCCTCACTTGGCAAAGCTAACCACCAAGTATCCTGACTTGACCATGGTCCCGTCTGGGCTTGGCAGTGCCCAAAACAAGAGCTAGACCACCCCAGTGAAGGCAGGGAGAAGCTGATGGGCAAGCTCAGCAGGACCACAGGTCCTGCCCATGTCCTTGCAGCTCTGTGAAATGCTCACCACCAACACAGGAGCCCCTCTTTGGCCAAGGGGTCAACCACCCACCTGTGCTTGACCACATGCCCTACAGATGTCCAGCCTTGGTGTCCACTCTGGGTGTGCCCTGGATGTCTGCCCCTCCCCCAGGGCTGGGGAGATGGGGGCCCAGTGTATGCATGCAAGCCTCCCAGGACCTTTTTCAGCTCTAGGGCTTGGGGTAGCCCTTCACCCACACCTCCTCTAGATATCCCAGCACCCTGACCATGAGCCAAGCCTGTGCTCCCCACAGGCCTGATCCTGCTGTCACTTCTTGAGTTGGGCTGGTCCCAGGGACAGGTCCATGCCCACAGTGAGGACTGTTGGCACTGGGAGGGTTGTGTCTCTGCTGCCACAAACGTTTCATCACAGCACTCAGCCTGGCAGGGGGGAATCAGCCCTCACCTGGACTCTGGTGTGGCAGGAGTCAAAACCACCTGCTAAGTGGGACCTGCTGAGCACTCCCAAACTCATTCCCTGCACTGCTGTGTCTTCCCCAGCCACCCCCCACTGTCAGCATATGGGTGCTGTGCTCCATGGAGACCCCCAGCTTCTGCCACTCCACCGGCAGCTAAAACCAGTCCCGCTGGCAGCAGGCTGGGCAGGGACTGCCCTGGCCGGGAGCAGCATCCCGGGCCCTTGGTCCCGCTCCCGCGGGGGAGACATCACCCGTGTAACCCCGTGGGGAGGGGGTCGCACAGCACCCCGGAGTCGCTCCCTGCTCCTGTATCCCAGGGCCAGGGCGCGGCGGCAGCACCCAGGGGTGGCGGCTCACCACGCAGGGATGCTCAGGGAGACACCAGCGCCTCCACACACACCCCCACGCGTGTAGGGGGACCCATCCCCACACTCACCCCTCTCCCTTCTCCCGGAGCTGCGTGTCCCTCGTTCCTCCCGCCCCGGTGCCACTCACCTCCTGGACGGACCCACGCGGGACCGAGTTTCCCGTGGCTCCCTCGCGCTCAGTCCCCCGGCTGCGCCATGGTGGCCGGGACAGGGAGGCGAGGAGAGCAAGGGGACCCCCCGACCTCACCGCCAGCTCCCCACGGACGCAGAGGGGCGGCCGCCGCTCCCTGCCAGCCTCCCATGGGTGGGGGGTGTCCCCGGGGTGGGCGATGTGCGGGGCCGGCGGGGCGGCTGCGGAGCCGACAGGCTGTGAGCGAAGACCGCTCGGCCGGGAGAGTTTTGTAGGCGGGGAACGGGAGGGGGGCCGGCTCCCCACGCCCCCCCCCCCCCTCCGGGGCCGCCCCCGCCGTCCATTCGCCGGCCTCGGGCCGCCCCGGCAGCGGGGAGCCGGGCTAGGGGAGGGGTGGCCGGGGCAGGAGCATCCCCCGGAGTCAGAGCAGGAGCATCCGCCGGGGGGCCGGGCAGGAGCATCCCCTGGGAGGATCTGGCAGGGGGAAGGGGGGCCGGGGCAGGAGCATCCTCCAGGTTCGCTTGGCCTGTGGTCTGGGGATTCCCCCTAGAAGTCCTGCCCCTGGGGCAGGAGGTGGGTGCGTGAGGTGGTCCGTGTCCCAGCTCCAGCGGGTGTCCACACCTTTCGCTCTCCGCTCGCGTGCCCAGCTCAGCCCACAACGGGCAGGAGCAACTGCGGCCCCCGGAGAGGGGAAAGGTGCTTGTCCACCCTGCACCCACGGGGAAACTGAGGCACGGAGGACCAGAGATAAGCTGAGGTGACCCCAGACCCCCAGACCAGCGCTGCTCTCAGCCTCGGTGTGGGCTGTGCAGAGCAGTGCAAGATGCACACACCAGGGTCAGTCTCTGGGATGGGGCAAGGTGGGGAGGAAGCTTAAAGGTGCTGCTGCAAGTCCTTTGCTGCCTGTGGGGTGCTGCCTGCTCCCTGCTGCAGCTTGCAGCTGCCCCAGGCCATTTGGGCCCCTAGCCTGGTCCCCTGGACCCCCTGTCCCCACCCCATCCCTGGTCCTGGAGCAGAGCAAAGCACCCTCCAACATCTCTACAGGGTTGGGGGTGGTGGTGGTTAGCTTGGCCCAGTGGCACAATCAGGAGGGTGACTGCTGTCCCTTTGGGGTGGCTGTGCATGGGTGTACTGCTCCTTGTCTGGGAACACTGCCAGAGCGAGCACTGGGTAGACTGGGATGGTGGGTCACTGCTGGCTGCTGGCTGGCTCACCATCCATAGGGATGATGGGGCCAGGCAGAGGTGTGCCTGGAGAGCTGAGCATGCTGCATCACAGGCTGAGCCACTCGGCCCCGCCAGGTGCCATCAGACAGGCCATGACAACACACCTTTTTGGAAGCCATAAACCTACTGGGACCAAGACCTAGACTTGGAAAAAGGATGACAAGACCTATGGGGAGAAGGGCAAGCACTCCTTGCCCAGGGGCATCTCCAGCCATGGTGTCATCCTGAGGACACACATTGCCTCTTCCATCAGGAGGAAAGATCTCCAGGGGTGCAGCCAGGTGGCTGCAGGTCTCCTCCTACCGCAGTGCAATGTGAATCCATGGCAGCTGTCTCCCACAGCCACCCCTGACCAAGGCTTCTCCTTGGGACACCTACCAAAGGACACCCTGAAAGTCTGGGACAAGGAAAGACAACGCACTGCAGGTCTGAACAGCTTGGGGTAGGGCTCTGACTGCTGAGCTGCCTTTCCTCTAAGAAAGGCCAAAAACATCATCAAAGCGTGCTCCATCCAGACCTGGCCAAACATCTGCAACGCTTACCCCAGTGAAACCAAAGCTGCAGCAAATAAAGACAATTACTGCAGAGTACTCCCAAGGTCTCATCTTAATACAAAACACCTGACCAAGCAGCCTGCACTGCTGGTCACACTAAAAAAAAAATAGTACCAGTCACGTGTAATCCAAAGAGGTTAATATTTTATGAGATTTCCGGTAATTTCCAGCAGAATTGCACTTTTGCATCTTTACAGCCTTCTCTGTTTATACACCACACAATAAATTTGTCATGGAAGGTCCTGGGTTTGATTCAGGTGTAGGTGAGTCTCAATCTGCTGGCTTCTTGGAAAACTGAAATACATGAGGAAAAAAGGGATTTACCTTTACAAAAAGAGTGTAAAACTATGCACAAGCTACAACTAACTTTTAGTATAAGAGCAATTAAACTCATACACCTCATCTACTATTCTATTCCCTAAAAAATTTTCAACAAAGCAGTTGAGGCACCTCCAGTGCTCATCAAGCAAGGCCAGCAATGGGGAAAAGCCCCTTCATGAGGGGTTGGCAGATGTGACACGGGACCAACAAGAGATTCACACCCTCCTGGGTCCTTACAAGCCTGCATCTAACCTACCGAATCTAATCTATAATACCTCTAAAATTCCCACTCACGTGATGGTCAACATAGAAGAGCAATGAACTGATCAGTTAAAAGCAATTAAGGATAAAAACCAAAAAAACCCCAAATCTGATGAAAAAGAAGAAAAGAAAGACTCTACTTGCAGATCTTTTTGGTCACTCCAGCTGTCACAGGGATTTCAGCAAAGCCCGGATTTCTTGGCACGCCTTCTGGAAAACTGCAAGGAGAAGAGCTAAATGAAACAGATTTAGGTTTTGGACTCTTTTTTCTGTAGAAGGGGAAGAAAATCATAATGTGTCCGGTAGAAATGCATGAGAACATGCAAGTACGCTCAGCGGTCATGGACTTCAGTTGTTTATTTAGGAATATATGGTGTGAAAAGACACACAGAGAGCACCCCAAGTCTGTCTCCAAACACTTTTCCATCCACCACATTTACACCAGAGAGGAGAAGTTGGACCATACCTGGCCACGTCCCAACCAGCTGGTCCCATGGACAAAAGGTGAGGCTGAGCATGTTGGAATAATCCTTCTCCAGCATGTTGGTGAGATGTTTCTGCTATCACAGAGGATGACAGCGTCAGACATCAGATGAAAGAGCCATTAAGCTCCAGGAACTCCCAATTTGCACTACTACCTGCTGGGATCACCATGGTTGTAACATTAGTGATGGCAGCTTTGACCTGGCCATACCCAAGAAACCTGCTGGGAAAGCATCAAAACTGATCTTCCATACACAAAGCAGATGAGTTTATTAGGTGAGTCCGCATCCCACCCGGGTGGGACCGGGTGTCCATCACTGGATCTCTGGCCAGTATAAAGGAACTTCCCTCAAATAACTGTGATGAGTCTTGGCCTGTGTGATCACGGCCTGAATCCATCAGGTTTCAACATGCAAGAATGGTCTGAATGGTCAGAGATGAGGTGGAAGAGCTCATGTGAGGTCAGAAATCAGGAAAGGAAGGAACCAAGCTGGGAAATTACTACCTAGAAAACCATAATTTTGCTTGCTACATAAGAAGATGGCAAAGCTGGTTTTGGGGGCAACCAGGGAATTGAATCCAACCAAAAATCAGCAGAAGCTGATCAAGAGCTGATTTTGTCATCGAAATTTCCAGACGATCACATTTATGACATTGCAGAGCAATCTGCTTCTTGCACAACCACTCTGTCGTCTTACTAGCTGCACCCCACATGGTCCATAACAGCGTTAAAAGCACTCTGCAGTGACCACCAGTCCAGCCATTAATTTGTCTATCACACTTTCTGGTTTGCCAACAGCAAGTTTCGAAGCATCACTCACCATCAGACCCTGGAACTGGCTCTTCATCTTCTCCTTTGCTTTTTCAAACATCTCCCTCCCACCTTCCACCTCAATGTCATGTTCCAGATGAGTTTTTATCCGCTCACATGTCTCCTTCCCACTTATCTGAGCAGCCCCTCTTGCAATGATAGGAAACACCAACATGCTGTTGTTGATCCTAAAGCCACGCTGCCTGGGAACCAGCCAGTGGCAGATTTCCACCTCCCAATCCCCCTCTTCCCAACCTACTTTTGCCAACCTAAAAAAGTTCCTTTATTCAACAGCAAAATCTTCAAGTAACTTCTTCCAGTTCCCCTCCAGCTTTTCCCAGTAGCTTTTGACAAGGTCTCTGCTCCCCTACCCCACATGCTGCTTTCTCCATCCCAGGGATGAAGACCTTCCAGTTGACCCACAAGAGAAGCATGATGCGTTTATGTGCTTTGACAGTCAAGGGATGGGACAACAGTATCAACAACACAAGGGATTTATGCAGTAGGTTTTGGAACTCAAACATTTTCCCTGGAAATAAGATTGTGAGCCACTGAGGACATCGCCCAAGGGCACACATTTACACGTCCTCTTTCAGCCAGTGCAACTAAAGGCTTCTGTACCTAGACTCCACGCAAGAGCTGGGAAAACACATCCCAGGGCCAGACAGCAAACTCACAGGGGCAGACGCAGAATTAGATGGAGAACCAGTCTTACCTTCACAGCAATAAGGTGCCTTGGATGGACAACACAAGGGACTCGTAGGTACTCTTCTTCAAAAGAATTTATCTTTCAAGGGCTTTCGTGATGATCTCTGTCTGCAGGAATTGACGTCAAGTGATGCCAGCATCTCTCCAAAGCCTCGTTTGCCAGCAGTACCCAAACAAACACTTCCGAGCCCAGGAGGAGGCAGAGCACACCAGGTGGTTACGTGGAGTAGAGATGTTAAATTGAGGGATATTGGGCTGCATCTGCCCTGATAAAGACATTCATGAGAACAGTGGTCTCTGACCAACGGGCCAGATGGTGGACAGGGATTCAGAATGCTCCCTCCGCACCCTGTCGAGGCACACTGGTGGTGTCTCCATGGCCAACGGGCAGAAATTTGTGTGTACAAGTGTGATTTTTCCAGTTCCAAGTGCCCATAATATCAACGAACCTGTCTTCAAGCTGGCTTGAGCGGTGTTCTAATAGCATGGCCTCCAAGGCATGTATTGCACAGACTTTTAAGACTGAGTTTACGTCCTGGGCTGGACATACCCAGCCACGCTACCAGGAGCTCCTTGCAGTGCAGGGTATTGTTATTAGCTTTCAAGTTTAGGACCAGCTCCATCATGCTCTTGTCACCTGAGGTTCCCGTTTACTTTCCATTACCTTCTAGCAGGGTGTCTTGCAAATCATCTAGTGTTGCCCCAAGGATGAAGCAGGAGCTGACTGACTGTGGCTTAGCATTAAACACAGTTCTGCTGTACCCAATGCTCAATAATAGCTGCCAGTCATTAGAGGTCCCTCCTAAAAGACCGTCAGATAGATGATGGTCTTCCCCCAGCTTGCTGACTCTCCAGGAGTCATTGTTTTCCCAGGGACAGAAGGATTGAGAGGACAGCCAGGGTAGGGGAGCAGGGGATAGCGCAGGTAGGGGATGCTGCTGATGTTGCCTGTAGATTGATCCTATCCCCAGGCCAGCCCAGATTTAATTGTTGCTGTTTTATTCTCTGGCAACTAAGGCAAGTTTATCAGAAGACACAAGATCAATTCACTTTCTTTTTTTTTTCTTTGGGTAGTGGTAGATAGGATGATAGTAATTTTTTTTCTTATTCTGTCTGAACTCCTGTAAAACACAGAGCATAAAAGGATGGAGTTGCAAACACCACCATGATTTATATATATTGCACCGCTAATGCGGTACATCAGTCCTGGTTTTCCAGGCAAACAAGGGCTGGGGGCTGTTGGCTGCAGGAAGATTAGAAGCAATGAGGGCAGAGATGAGCACGTTGCTGAGACATGTAAGTCAATTAGAAGCTTTGCCTAAGTAAATGAGTAATGGTGAGATACTTTTAGTTTGCTCAGTGGCTGAACAAAGTCATGCCATTATAGGTTTCTTGGGGAAGAAGAAAGACCTGACTGCTTCCTACACCAGGCTGCCTGCAGCTGAGTTTCCAAGGTTAAATTAGTGTGGGTATTTGAGAGGAAAGCACGCAAGTTTAGATGGCAGTGAACATTTCACCATGCATGTGTATCACTGAGGGAATGAAGACAAGATGTACTAGGATACAAAAAGTTCTTTAGAATTGTTTTATCAAGGATGAAAGTTGGATCATCTTGTCCTGCCAAGCCAAAAGCATGGCTTATGAGATTTTGCTTCTTTGTGTTTATTTGGCTTTAGTAAGACAATTAGCTCATGTGTTACTTTGCTTCTAAAGAATGAGTGGTGGCTTAAAAAAATTCAAAACTCCTGGTGGCGATTTCTGTTTAACTAGTCAGAAAAATCAAACAAGAAAAAAACTCTATTGGCCAGTTCTGAGACCCCCAACATAAGAAGGCCATGGAGCTGCTGGAGCGGGGCCAGAGGAGGCCAGGGAGATGCTCAGAGGCTGGAGCAGCTCTGCTGTGGGGACAGGCTGGGAGAGCTGGGGTGGCTCAGCCTGGGGAGGAGAAGGCTGCGGGGAGACCTTAGAGCACCTGCCAGTGCCTAAAGGGGCCGGCAAGAAAGCTGGGGAGGGGCTTTGGGCAAGGGCAGGTGGCGATGGCACACGGGGGAATGGCTTTACATGAGAGAGGGGAGATGGAGATGAGAGATGAGGAAGAAATTCTTCCCTGTGAGGGCGGCGAGGCGCTGGCCCAGACTGCCCAGAGCAGCTGTGGGTGCCCCATCCCTGGCAGGGCTCAAGGCCAGGCTGGACGGGGCTGGGGGCAGCCTGGGCTGGGGGGAGGGGGCCCTGCACACGGAGGGGGGTGGGACTGGGTGGTCTTTAAGGTCCCTTCCAACTAAACCATTCTGTGATTCTATGATTCTACAATTCTGCTGCTCTTTGATACATCCCATTGTGATCATTTTGTTCCTGGATTTCCAGGTCATTCCTACTTGTCTCAACATAAGGAAAGGACAGTCAGAAACACTCTGCCTCTCCTTTGTCAACCCCGTAGCCTCCTTTGGCCACTAGCAGCCTGTGTGAGCATAATGTAAAGAACTCTGCAGGATATTGCATCCTATCCTAAAACAGGTGGGCCTAAAACTACCTCCTGTACGGCCTCTCTGTTCACCAGCTGTAGGAGAAACCCAAACCACAAGCTCAGCTCAGATGCTAGGTCTCCCATGCTTTGCCCCATGCCCCCAGACAATGCCTCAGCAAGAAAGCTAAGCATCCATCCCAGACAAAACCCGGGCACAGCAGAGCTCTCAGAGGAAAATGGCAGAAAAACATCATCCCGGGACTGCAATACTGTTGCGCTCTTTCCAGGAGTGCTGCTGAAGAACAAGTCCTGGAATAACTTGCTGACGGTTGAGAGGACATCAGGCTCTGGCCCATGGCATGACCTTGTTGACCACCATCTTCGTTCAGTGCACTTCCCAAGACCTGGCTAATCCTGCTGGCATGTAACCATGGAGCAACTTGGGCAGGTCCCTGACCACCTGCCTTAGGCACAGCATCAATAGCATCCTGGGCTGCGTCAAAAGAAGTGTGATCGGCAGGTTGAGGGAGGGGACTCTGCCTCTCTACTCTGCTCTGGTGAGACCCCCCCCTGCGGCGCTGTGTCCAGCTCTGGGGTCCTCAGCACAGGAAACACATGAACCTATTGGAGCAGGGCCAGAGGAGGCCACAAAAATGATCAGAGGGATGGAATGATGTTCCTCATAACGGCATGCTGGTTTGGAACAAAATCCTGTATTTCTGTTACTTTCCTACCACTAATGGAAAGCAAAAGCCAGCTGTCTGGAGCAGAAAGGAGACAGCTATCACTTTCCCTGGTCTTCCCTTGAGTTGTCCCAAACAGACCAAGGTTCAGCATTGCTCAGCAAAGCTCAATGCACAAAGGTGCTGAAGAGCCCAATGCAAATCGGGTCAAAGGCAGACTTGAAGGAGGGGTGCAAGAAGAAGTCATAGAACCGTTGAATGGTTTGGGTTGGAAGGGACCTTAAAGACCACCCAGTCCCACCCCCCACCACGGGCAAGGACCCCTCCCCCCAGCCCAGGCTGCCCCCAGCCCCGTCCAGCCTGGCCTTGAGCCCTGCCAGGGATGGGGCACCCACAGCTGCTCTGGGCAGCCTGGGCCAGCGCCTCGCCACCCCCAGCATAAAAAAATTTCTTCATTCTATCTGGTCTGAATGCAGACCACTGCAGCAGATGCAAATACTGGGGGAGTTTTCTCCTTGCTAGGTGCATTAATTCCATCACCAACACCTCCCAAAAGAGCTATTCCTGCAGGATGGCCTCTGATCTCAACATCCTTACTCTTCCCTCATTTCCCTGCTCCAAACCCTGGCCAGCCCATTCCAAAGTGGGAGAAGCTCCCAGGGAGCTCTGCAGGAGATGGCACACAGCTCTCCACTCACTCCTGGCCTCTGTCCCAGCAGACCCTGTTGGACTTCCCTCTGCTTTGCTGCAAGCTATAATCCCTCCTCTGACATTTCCATGGGATGCCAAGAAGGACAGCTAATTTTCCTTACGGCAGGAAGTTGTCAGAGAGCCAGATCTGCTTTATGCACCCCTCTGGAGCAATCCAAGTAGGCAGTTCCTGATTTTATTTTACTCTCTGGAAACAAGCCTCCGCCAAACCCTCCAAGCAGAGCTGAACCTTGGAGCTCAATCTGTATTATTTGCAAAGTTTGCGTTATTTCTACTCAGCGCAGTTTGGTAGGGAAGATACCCAGGGCCAAGGGTCTCTTTTCTCAGGGAGCAATCAGAATGAGTTGCTGCAGGCATAAAGGACCTGTATGGGATGCTCTGGTCCCTCAGACAGTGCCAAGATCACTCCATCAGGATCTGGGGACCTGATTCTCCATAGAAATGGCCAGCTCTGCATGCTGCTGCAGCATTCTTGTCTCTCTTCCCTTGCTACAAGCAGGGCTATGATCCCTCTCCAAAACGTGCCGTTTTGGGCATGTCCCTGGCCTACCCCAGTGCTGAGATGCGCTCATGCATTCTCATACTCACCATTTTTAAGAGACCCTTGTTTCTCTTGCAGCGTCCTCAGGCACTTTCAGGGTGTTTCAGCTGCCTTTTCACCTTCTGCACTTTTTCATGTTGAAAGGACATTCTTATTGTCACAGTCTCACTGGGCGTGAATAGAGTTACAAAGCCTCATAGTAAATAATCTAAGCTTTTATCACTGATGCTGGGAGAAATCTGTCTCTGAAGCCTGAAATGAAGGTGTATAGGGATGAAAGTCAAATCACCCAGGCTGGGACATCTGAGTTCATTACCCTCATAATCCCTGGAGGTAAGGCCGAGGTGGTGGCTCACCTGACCTGGGATAGATGTCTACTTCAGGGCAGGGAGCTGCCCAAACTCAGCTGCCCATTCTCACCAGAACTGAAAGGGGCATTCCAGAAGCTGGGGATGGCCAGCACAACTCTTCACACCCAAAATGCATGGGTGTTGAAATCCCTCCACTTTGAAATTCTTTTCCTAGCCAGTTTTCTCTAATCAGCCTTGACACAGACCTGAATTCAAGTTTCCAAAATCCCTGAGGACAGCCTTTGCCCAAGGGGAGAGATTACAGCCACCCATGGATCAGCCCCAAAGTCCCCTTAGCCGGGCAAATTGCTCCTGGCTGTGGTTTTTGTGGGACGTTTAAGGCAAGAGCAGAAAGAGCAGAGCAGGATTGGCATGATGGACATGCTACCACAAGGGTAGCTCCCTAAAATGAATGGTATACTTGGGTGAAGAAACTATTGTGCAGGCATCCCATCTCCACTCTTGCTATGGTGATTGCATGCTTTGTCCCCAAGCAAAGTGAAGAAATTCTAAAAAGCCAATTCCTCTGTTAGGAAATGAGGTTTAAAAGATCCTGTGACTTCTCATGTCTTGGCATCTAGCTAAAATTGGAAAGCTTTATCCTCCTGAAATCTGCAAGTGAGTGAAAGTGTAATAATTTGGCGTGAGCTGGTGCAGTGGACGGGGTGGAGGGCAGCAGAAGCCTGGGGAAGGTCCCCTCCCATGCTTGCAGAAGCAGAGCATGTGGTGGCAAGGTTGCCCCCTCTCCTTGAGCTTCTGCAGTTTCAATCTCTCAGCCCCAGGTCAGCCCTGGTTTTCCACAACAGACTGTGCTCAGAGGAGTGGTGGTAAGACCTCACAGTGGTCTGTATTTCAAGAACCACTTAAGGGAGAAAAAGAAGATAATTAAGACATTTTCCAGCTGAGGTCACTTGTGTCATCACTCAGGCACAGGAGCATGACTGGTGCTCACCACTCACCCCTTTGATGGTTGGTCCTGGCATGGGACAGCTTTGTTAGTCCAGGAAGCTTCCAGCACAGCTGCCCCAGGGTGCTGGATCAGCAGAAGGGCAGGGGACTTGATTTATACCCTACGAAAGTCTAGAGGATGATAAACATATACAAGATGCAGGGATGAAAAGCCAGGAGGCTTGCTCCTTGATGTGGACCAGCCAGGAGGTGAGTGTGCTCAGCTGGGGTCCAGAAGACCCACGGCCAAGCACATCCACTGCCTCCAAGCTCACCCTGGGAAGCTTGGAGCTTGAACTGCCCCAGCAACTTGGATGCTTGGCTTTTGGCTGAGGTGCAAAGGCAGGGTCAGCCCTGGGAGCTGTTTTCAGTGAGCAGAAAGCCAGGGCTGGTTCCCCACCTGGGAAACATGCAGGAGAGCAAAAACAGCTCCCGGCAGCTCGACCATCACTTGTTCCCACCCTACAGAAGAACCACACCTCAGAAAAAGACATTCATGAGCTCCTTTCTCATTGCAGCGTAGAAAGGGCTCTACTACTAAATTAAACCTGCCCAGGGCTGCTCTTTGGCCAGAGCTCACCCATCCAGCCACGGATGATCTGCTAAACTCTCTCCAAAGCAATCCCAGGGCCAGGGGCATTGGTTGGGACCCCCACGGGCACAGCATCCCACTGTGCCTGAAGGGCCATAACCAGCCTTAGCACTAATTCGTTTGTTTGTGCAGGAGTCACCCTGGATTTCGAACAAGAAACTTGGTGCAGATGCTCGTTTATGATGCTGTAGCAGGTTAATTATCTACAGGCACATGCTTCCCGCAGCACAGCCATCAGGGTTTTAACACCTACCTGCAGTGCATGGGCCAGCTTTACTAGCAAGGCCATTTGTCACAAATTGCATTTTCCCCTCTCTTTGGGCAGGTTTATTGAGCTGCATGAGCCCATAGTCCTCACTTCACCCCAAAGCGTTTACCACCAATCTCCAAGACACAGGTGTGTTCAAGCAGGAAAGAAGCTGCCACTGGCTCGAATAAAGTATATGCCTACGGATTTATCCCAGAGTTTTCTTTTTTCCCCGCAAAGAATGACAAGCAGAGTGAGGTTTTGAAACCTTGGCTTCCTGTTACTCTGTTCTTGAAACTGAAAAACCAAAACTGGCTGCAGGAAACCCTCCCCAAGCCATGCCCTGCACCCACTCTTTGGGACTGGCTCAGGTTCTTCTCATCCCTCTTCCTTGGTGCCCCACTTAGACTGCAAAGACCATCCCTGGCCGCAGCAGCAGTAATATCTTTGCACCTGAGAGTTTTGCAGCTCTAAGCCACAGCTGGGAAATCCTGTTGCTCTTCCCTGCTGTACCTCCAAAAGGGGGGTGCAGGACCTGGGGCTGCATGCATGGCACAAAACATCCACCTCAAGCTGGTGCACCGAGGCTGTACCTGGCAGCTTGCTGTTGGGTTGGTCCCACAGGCAAAAGGTGAGGCTGAGCATGTCAGAGAAGTCCTTCTCCATCTTCTTGATTATCTCCACCTGCAGCCATCACATGGCCCAGCATATGAGGAGGGGACAGGGCTCAGAGCCCCTCACCCCTCCAGCCCTACCCTGTTCCTGCCTGCTGGGGCTGAGGAGCTCTCCGATGCAGAGGCAGCAGTTTGAGCTACTCCAAAGCCCAAACCATTATTAATTTGAGGATAGGAGTGATCCAGTTGACAATTATGGGTGACAGCTACTAGTTAAGTTAGATGTTTGTGGGCAGACCCTCGAGTATGGGGCTCAGGCCCACGTCAGTTCCTTGAGCTAAGGTGGGTCAACACTGGTGAGCAGCCACAATGAATTAATGACATTAATAATGCTCCTGGGCACCACTGGAGATGACTCGTGCCACAAAAGCAACGCCAGCAGTAGCCTCCCAGTGTACATGAAAGCCTCCTGATGCCAACGTCTCGCAAGGAGATGCCTTCATCTTACCACACGTATTCACCAGACCCTTTTTTGGGACGTTGTCCTCTACCCCTAAACACTACCCATGGCTGTAGAGAGGCTCCCAAGGAACAAGAACGTGCACAACTTACCTTCAGGTCCTGGAAGTACCTTTTCATGCTCGCTTGCGCTGTTTCAAACATTCCCCTTTCCAACTCTCTCTTTATGCCCTTGCTAAGGATGGGTTGCATCCTCTTGTAGGCTTGTACTCCACTTTTCCTGGCAGCATCTGTTGGTGAAGCAGTGACTGTCACGCTGAGATCCAGACCCAAGATGCTCGTGGGGAGGAGGGGCAGGGGTGTGGGTCGGGAAAGTAAGATGTGGTGCTTTACACTGCTGTACTGGAGGTGGCCCACCTCCAGGACACTTTCCTGCTTAGGCTTGGCTAACTGGCCCAGCAGTCCATTTTCAGAATTAACTAATCAAGTAATGAAGGGATCTTCCTAAAGCAGACATGAGTGACTCCTGGATTCTGGTGTTTTAACTTTTTCATTTTCTGAGTATGCCACCTACTGATGGGAAAGGAAGGCAGTAACGAATTCATGAGCTTATTACTTTACAATGCTAAAGGAGACATGAAGGGTGTCCTTCAAAGACAGACAAACAACAAGGGATTAATTAAAAAAAATAATCCATAGTTTACAAGAAATAGCAAATTAGAGTAAAACAGGCAGCTAATTTTCTGCATTTGAGCATGATGTACTTTGGACTTCAGAATTCTCTCTGAGTTGATCACCAAGTAACGTTTTTGCCCTGTGGATTTCTATCCAACCTTTCAACAAGCAAATTGTTCCAGATGAGGTTCCGGTTCAATATAAGGAAAAATTTCTTCACCGAAAGGGTGTCCAGCACTGGGACAGGCTGCCCAGGGATGTGGTGGAGTCACCATCCTGGGAGATGTTTAAAAAACACGTAGATGTGGCACTTAGGGACACGGATTAGTGGTCGTCTTGGAAGTCCTATGATTCTCTGATTCTATGACTGTAAGCCTGGACTCTTCTTCTGAAACTGTATTGGTGTTATTCTGTAGAAATCAGAAGAAACTTCAGTATAAAATGAAGAAAAGATGAGGTGACTTGTCGTACCTTCCTAGCATGGCAGCAGGTCGTTGTGAATGGATACGGTAAGGGAGTGGTAGATTTCTGCTTTCTTTGGGAGGATGACATTTTCAGTCTCCCTGATCATAGAAACATGGAATCGTTTAGATTGGAAAAGATCTTTAAGATCATCAAGTCCAACCATTAACCCAACAGTGCCAAACCCACCAATCCATGTCCCTGGGTGCCACATCTACACATCTTTCAAATACCTCCAGGGACGGCGACTCAGGTCTTCCCTGAACGTATGCAGAATAATGTGAAATAGTTCTTTAAAAAATAATAAATGAAAAACCTTTGAAGAAAAGTTTGGGTAGCTGATGTTCTCTGTCCCCAGAAATCACTTGGGCCAGAGTCTAAATAGTTCTCTATTAACTTCAAATGCTTGCTACCATCGTTTCCATCATAAAAAAATGTTCTACACCAACAACACAATAACAATAATATCATAAAGATGATCTAAACTACAGTCTGGCATTCATCAGATGACCGGAATGGTTGGTGCCAGTGGACATCACCTCTTGCTCTGACTTAGCATGGAAGATCTCCCTTCCAGCTGAAAATACTCCATTCCATTCCATTCCATTCCTGTGGGTATTTCTCGAGCTAGCTCGACAAAATCAGTGAGCAAAAACCGGCCTTGGGAGAGAGACAGTTATGCTTGTTGGAAGGAAGCCATGGGAGCAAGGAGAGAAACTTTAAGATACAGAGTATCATCTACAGGGCTTGTGGCCTTGTAGATGAAGGGAGTTGCTAAGTCGCTGTGTCTGCAATAGAAAAAGAGCCAAGAGTGGAAAATTACTGAGCACAGTTACAGGCTGACATGTCAGCCCCCTGTAAAGGTATGGTATGAAAGGCTTGCTTCGTTTTAATAAAGTGTCTTTGAGGTGTCTTCGAGTATCTTCGTGCCTTTGATCCGCTCCTGGAGTCCATGCATCATACGCCACACATTCCATTCCCTTCCATTCCATTCCATTCCATTCCATTCCATTCCATTCCATTCCATTCCATTCCATTCTATCCCATTCCATTCCCTTCTATTCCAATGTCCAACTGGGAAATTTTATGCCTGGATACAAGAACAGGTGCATGGATTCCACACCCTCCTCAACACCACGGTTGCTGAAGCCAAGGTAGAATGTCTCTTTTATCTCGCTTGCGTACCTCTACAGGACCTTTTAACAGAGCTGATCGCTTCAATAGGTGCTACAAAGACTGCTTTCCCCCACCCTCTCTCCTAGTGCTCATTCTTGCTTGCAAAGCCCCTCATGGGTGTCCTTCCCTCTCCCCTTGCAAGGCAAGTGTACCTCCTGCTGAAGGAGCTTGTCTTTTACCCCAGCCATGGGTATTTCCTCATGGTTTTCTGCAGCTGCTGTGCATGGCATCTTTGAATGGACTTTCAGTTGGGAGCAGGCACCCATCTGGATCCTGTTGAGGTAATAAATTCATCAAGGACAGAGAAAAAGATGATGGATCATCCATCATCTCCCTACCCTGGTGGAGAAGGAAACCAAGGGGAAGCCACAGGAATGCCAGGTGGGACAAAGCACGCAGAGCAGCATGGTTTCCGTGGTCCCAGAAAGGGAAACTTCCTTTAGGTAGTGCAGACTGAGGATGTGGCCTTATTTTTTTTTTTTTCTTTGAAAGAGCGTAAATGCTGGACACAATGAGTTGTCCCTTTCTAAAGCCTGAAGATAGAAATGTTACCAGGGTCCATCTTGGCTGGAGGAAGCTCTCCTGGTCCTGCAGCAACGACCTGAGCAGGTCTCCTCTAGGACACAGTGGTTGGGGTGATGTTCATATCCTACTTGAAGTCAGTCACAACATGCAATGGGTCCAGGTTTTGGGGTGCTGTGGCATTTCCCTGCTTCCCAAGTCTGCTGGGCGCTGGGCAGTTGGTAGCCACAGGAGACACAATGTTCTTCAGGTTAAGCATGCAACCAGATGAAAATTTGTCTTCATTGTAGCTCTGTTCACTGGTGAGCCACTTCTTTCTCTGTGACTCTCTTTTCTGTCCCCACCTTTCCATTTCCCATTTGCTATGTGAATCTCAAGCTGTGCAAGAGCAGGGGTATCAGGCAGGTGGAGAGTCTTGGTTGGTACCCAGGCAGACCCACAAGTGTAGGGTGCCTATAGGATGAGTGTGTGGGTGCTGCATGTTTCCAGCTAGCAGTGGACCAGCCGGTAAACTGGGGATGTGGGGATCCAGGCAGGGGTGCTGGGGGGACAGAGGGGCCATGCTGGTGCTTGAAGGACCTGCGAATGTGCACATGTCTGTGAAACCTGAGGGTGTCCTCTGTACATGTGCTCAGCTTTGCTGCTGGTTGACCCTGCAAATGGGAAAGCAGCATCATCCCTCTGACAGGACAGACACCAGGTCCCTGGGCAATGGGCTGGGCTCCATCAGCTGGGCAGGAGCATCCTGGGCTAGGGCTGCTATAGGAGGTGGTGGCCATGCGTCCGGCATCCCTGGACAGGGAGGAGATGTTAAGAGTGACTATCTGGATGCCCTCTGCATCAGTTGTACTTCAAAGGGTGCAGAATTACAGGACTCCCTCCCAGCAATGTTCACAGTGACAGAGGACATGGCGTGAGATCCCCTTGAACTCATCTAATTTTCTGAGTCTTCGCCCTACCATCCTAATAGACCAACACCAAACTGGGGGTGACCTTAAGTGGGTGGTGGGGTGTTATCGTTTACTGGAAACTGAGCTGTTTGCAGATCAGAAGGTGATGGTCCCAAGGGAAGAAAGTATTGCAAGATCCTCCTGAAGGGGAGAGAGGAGCATAGTCAACATTCTTCACTGCTTTGATTTGAGAAGGACATTACCACTACCTCCTCCAGGGTTACAGCAGGGCTTTTATGAAGTTTTATATTTCTGGCTTCTTCACAGGACTCCACAGCTTAATGTTGAAGTGTCCTTCAGGTCAGCTCCAGTGGTGGGTGCATAATTTAATGCACGACAGTGGGAGAAGACAGAGACTTCCTAGAGACATGGAGGCTGGCAGACCAGACTCCGCAGCAGATGTGACATTTACTTTTAAACAGACAATTCCTTGCAACTGGATAAGGCGAGGTGGTGTGGGGTGTTGGTCTCTGCTCCCAGGTCACAAGTGACAGGACAAGGGGAAACGGCCTCAGGTTGCACCAGGGCAGGTTTAGGTTGGAGACTGGGAAACATTTCTTCACCGAAAGGGTGTCCAGCACTGGGACAGGCTGCCCAGGGAGGGGGGGGAGGCACCGTCGCTGGAGGGAGTTAAAAGACGTGTAGATGTGGTGCTTGGGGCCATGGGTTAGTGGTGGGGTTGGCAGTGCTGGGTTAATGGTTGGACTTGATGCTCTTGAAGGTCTTTTCCTAACATAAATGATTCCATGATTCTATAATTGTCACAGATTGGATATACCGCTACCCTTACGTGTGCTGCTAATCACAGCAGTCCTAGAGATAACAGACAAATACATCTTTAAACCTGGACTATTAAAAAATATAAAAAAGCAAGTATAATTAGCATTAGGATTATATTTACTCTTTTATATCATGCACTTTTTTTTTGTGATTTTGATTGGCATTTTTTCACCTAAAATGCTTCATGTAGGACCTGTGGATATGCCAGCAAAACTACTATGCAGAGAAAATTGTGGAAGAATTTTCAGAGAAAATATAAAAAAGCATCCACACTCTACAGCACCAAACTAGACACTGGATGCAGCACACCCTCGGCTGAAAGCACAAGTTTTGAGACAATGGTGTCAGTTTAATTTTCCAAGAGTTCAAAGAGTTTCTTGCATTTAATCGGACTAAAGTTTCTCTAAGAAAACCAAGTCCAACAACTGAAATACAAGTGCTGAGAGACTTAAACCTTTTCCTTGGAAAGAAATCTTCCCCAAAGTTTCTGTCAATAAATACAGCTAAAATTAGAGAGTGTGTTATTTAGATACTAAAGTCATTCAAATATCAGCTCTGTAGGAAGAAGAAGCATGACCACAAAAGAAGTCCATTGCAAAAGAAATTGAAATTTATGTCAGTTTATACAACCTTCAGATTTGTAGAGTTGTCAGAAACTGGCACAGCAGAAATGAAACTGCAGCAGAATCTGAGGGTGGATAAAACCCTCCTCCCAGGAGGGTGGCCAGCTCACTCATGTGAATCTTCACCTGCTTCCTTTTCACACTTTTTAACTATCCGTTCAAAAAACAATTGACCTTCCTCTCTAGGTTGCCCTCAGGTTGTGTTCTCAAGATCTTGCATAAATGTGAAAGATAGAAAGAAAAATTTCAGACCTTACACCCCGCCTGGCTCTGAGGGCTGGAGACCAGGTTAAACCTCATTGAACTGGCAGCTTCTAGGAGGAACCACCAGACCACCAGCCGAACCACCGTGCCTATTTTTTTCCCCTGAGACAATGCACTTTTTCCAGCATCTCCCACTGTTTCATCCCTGATGCTCCTGGGGACCAGCAGTGACATCCATGCTTTTGCTGAAGCCTTCCTCCCATGTTCTTCAACCTGTTTGCTCGGACATGGCTGCAACGCCAGGTTTATTAGCTGGCATTGGACATGACTCCAGCATCTTACCTTGCATGACCTGAGCTCAGTAAGATGCATGAGCTGCAGCATACCCGTGTGCCAGCCGATGGCTGTAGAAGCCAAAGCACATCTGCCCATTAATGGGTTGTCATGGTCCATCAAGATCAACCCCAGAGACATCATTGCTGGTGCCCCTCATCCTGTCCTGCACACCAGCAATCCTGGCCATGCCACCAGACACCCAGGCCATGATGCTTGTGAAGCTGTGGGGAGATGACACACACAGAAACCATGGCAGCAGTGAGTGGGAGAGAGTCAAACCAAGCAGTGTCACAAGATCTGGGGATGTGTCACTCCCATAAAATCTTGCACTCTCTTCCTACATAACCCTGCAGGGCAGGGAGGCTGCATGGCACTGGGAACTGCTCTGAACAACCAACTGAGCAAGCTGACAATGTATCTCTCTGAAAGCATTGTCAACTTGCTGTCCAACTGTCCTGGCCATCCTGAGAAATCCTGCCACTCCTCTTGAGAAACCCATGTTCCCTTCCCCATCTCTTGGCGATGTCAGCAGGGCTCAGACTGGTACCGTTCAGGTTGGCCTAGCAGGGACGGTTTTCAGGAGAGGAGGGTCAGGAGCACGGGCATCACCCCACTGGATCCTGAGGAATATCTACTGCAGGTTTTGGCAGCATGGGACAGCTGTGGTCCCACCTGGGAGAGGACACAACCCATCTGCCCATGCATGGCTTCCCTTACACCAACACAAGCCATGCTGGGGTGGACCTGGCAGGCAGCCTCTTCCTCCCAAAACCTGCCTGTGTGCCTCGGGGGGGGCGATGGCCTGAGCTCAAGGACACAGCTGGCACCAGCCCCAGGCTGTGCAATGGGCTCTGGTCTCCATGCCCAGCCCTGACCCCCGCAGTAGGGCTGTACAGGGACACCAAGCCACTTCCCCAGTCCCCTGGGCTGGGCACCTGTCCCATTAAGAAGGGAGGTTTCCTTGAACCCCTTATATTTGATCAGCCTGGCAGTTTCCCAAGGAAAACGAGACCCTTGTGCCCCCCCCCAGCCTGCCCACCACCTGCACTTTGAGAGCCCGGGGTGTTGGGGGGTGATTCAACCAGCCTATTCAGGGACACACACCCCGACAGCATCCCTGCGTCAAATCCCTTATAACAACCACTCAGATCTCTGGAGATCTATACAAAATGAACTTCAGCTGAAGAGTTTTGTTATACAAAATGCAAGTTTGTGACAGAACAAGGTTCAAAGATTGTCAGTGATAATACACTGACTGCAAAGCAAGCTCAGAACAACACACCCAGTAACAGCTGGCCTGAGTTAGTCACAGAATAAAGCTCTTACCCAGTAGGTGTCCCTGTGGGGGAGAAGACAGGTTCAGCGCATGGACCGATCCAAGTTACGATGGAGTCTTCCCTAACTTCTCCCCTTATTTGTCCACTTTTTATACTTCAGAGTGTAATGCATATTCATTCATCATGCACAGGATTGTTTACAAGTTTCTCACATCTAAAGCAAATCAGTACACCTCCTCAGAGAGCACTGCTGAAGGATTTGCTGACTACACATGCTCCTCAAGCCAGGGTTTGCCCTGTTTCTGGGGGGTTGTTTGAGTTGGATGTCACAATCTCCCACTAGCACAATTATCTTTGTTCTATTTTCAGTTTTCTGTGGATGTCACTGCACTGCAACACCTTGTCAGTCTGTCTCCTCTTATAACCAGAACTTTCCTCACTTGAAGGCTTCTTTCTGTGTAATTTAGGGAATGGTGTTCTGGTGTTCTTTTCATTCTGGTTCTTTGTTTCCCACCTCCCCAAGGCTCCCCCCGATCAGAAGCCCTTCCATTCAGAACACCTTTAGAGAGTGGGTCAGCTTGACCTAACTTTATGCACAGACTTGTGTATAGTTGAACACTAAATCAGAATTTGGTAGTTCAGGAGGTTAGACCACAATCCCCCCTCTTGGGACTTATTTCGGGCCAGGACTAGTCCATTTTCTTTACATTTATGTGGTGTTTGAGTGACTCTAGTCATACATATTGTTGTTACTGGCTGGTACCACATGCCCAGTGAGTGTGGCCGTACCTCGGAGGCAGGTAACTCTGAGATGGAGGTGTGTGTTAGCATTACAGTGAGATTATTTCATCTGGGGAAAGTAATTTCGCCACAACAGTTGGCTCAGCAATGGACATCTTCTCATAGAGTCTTCATTTGATGACTGCTATGCAGCCTATCAGCTGTGTGGTGCCATCACGTTCCCATTCCCGCAGGGAGCATCCCCGCTCCGCTCCACCTTCTGTCACCCCTACCAGCATGCGCTGAGCTGGCAGGTTGTGCTGCTCGGGGAGCCATGGTGAAGTGGACCCCATGCATGCCAACTGTCCTGAAAGTGACAGCTGGATTTTACCCTAAAATCTTTTCTGTAATACTATGCTTCTGTTAGGTCCCAGTTTTCTCCAATTCCCTGCCCCTCCCCACAAAAAAAAAAGGTAATTTTCCCACAGTGCCTCCATCGGACACACGTCCAGGCTGAAAGCACAGGCACAGCTAAAGTCAGCTCAAAGAAAGGTCTTTATTGAGATGTTGGATTGGACAGGAGCCACTTGGGACTGTACAGGTCTTGGGGGGACAGGGAGATGGTCCCCCCACAAGCTGCTGGTATCCAGGAGAGATTTCCAGGCACTGCAGAGTGTTGTTAACATCAAGATCAGAGCATGTCCCTGCCCATGAGGCCAGCCACCTGCTGTCACATAGACAAGGGCAGAGCTGGGGGTACAGCAGCTTGAGACCACAGAGGACCTGGGTGTCCTGAGAAGGGGGCAACGGCTGATTTTTCCTCCATCCCCGGCATTGCCCCCATTAGTAGAACACCTTTTCCAGATAGGAGTTCAGGAAGATCCCCGTGGGGTCCAGCTTCTCCCGGATGGAGCAGAATTTGGGGAAGGCTGGGTACATCTTCTCAAAGTCCTTCCGAGTACAGCTGTGGGCCTGCAGGAGAGAAAGCGTCTGGGGGGGCTGCCCATCACTGGGGAGTGTGTCACTGGCCCTGGACCCCCACCACCCCTGTGGCAAGCCCCTGCAGAAGTGGTGGGACCTCCATCCCCTTATCTACGTGCCCAAGGCAGGCAGCAAACAGGGCAACACCATCTCCTTCAGGCACCCATCTCCCTCTTGGATCAGCCTGATGTGGGGGCCCTTCTCTGAACCCCACTCAACTGCAAACCCCCCCACTCCCATGAGGAGCTGTGATGGAGAAGCGGAAGGGACACCCTTCTGCAGACCCTCTCCTCCCAGAGGAGTGGGGCCATTGGTACCTTTGCCCAGTGTGGTCTCCCACCGTATTTCTTCATGATGCCTTCATAGGTCAGCCAGTAGTTGAGGCGGGGAACGTTCTTCCCGTAGGGCCTGGCGGGGGGGGGGGGGGGGTGTCAGGTAGGGAGGGCATTAGTGGGACCTGTGGGAGGATTTTTGCACACCCGTGAAACCTCCCCAAGAAACTCCCCTCCTGGGGAGGACAACCTAGGGACCCACCATGGGCTCTTTGACCAGTACCAGGTGATGGAAACCCTCCAGGAACAAGCACTCCACCAGCTCTCGGCCAGTGGACCCTCACATGGACAACATCCTCAAGAAACAGGGCTGGGTGGCTCTAGGGTGCTCCAAGGCCACCCCATCCCTGCTGGCTTGATGTCTGCAAATGTCTGAGTGGGGTGAGTGGACAAAGGTGCAGGAGCTCCTTTGATTCAACTCTCCAGAGCCAGCAGAGAACTGGTGTTGGGGTGTTTGGGCTGGGCGTTCGCTGCTGCCGGGACTCTGGGAGCGGCTCCCGGTGCACCAGCATACTGACCTGGGGAGGAAGAGGAGGAGCAGAGTGGGATGCAGTGGGAACATGGCTCACCTGTACATGATGATGTTCATGTAGCAGCTGTCTCGCTGGAAGCAGGGACTCAGCCAGATCTCATCCCCCCGAGTGAAGCGCACCTCCACGGGGTAGTGAGCCACCAACTTGGGGTTGTTCTCCAAGGCGCCCTTCAGCTCCAGCAGGGCTTCCTTCGTCTTCTCACTGCCCAGGAGAAGCCCCCAGCCCCATTTAATGCCGACATGGGCATAGCCAGCTCCCTTCAGGTTTGAACCCCCATCCCCACAGCTCCATCCCTGGCCCCACGCTAATTCAGGGAATGGCTTGGCATGTCCCAGCACACCCCTCCCATTGCTTTGTGCTCACAAAGCCCCAAGATATGGTGTGGCATGGATTTGGTACCCCAGGGCAGGCATGCAGAAGGGTCCCCATGCTAGGCTTGGAGGAAGGAATGGTGCCCCCTGGACCGGTTCCTTTTGTCCATGGCTTTGCCCCTGCTCCAGGCAGCCTGGGCTGAGGTAGAGCACAGGCAGGGGATGGGGTCTGGGCACGAAGCCCAGCTGGGGGTGGCCAGGGAGGGCCTGCAGGGCCATTTACATGGGGATGGCCCAGTCTTGAACGTGCTGCTTGAAGCGACACTCGTAGTTGAAGATCTTGTAGCTGATGGAAATATTCTCCACTCGGGAGCTGAAGAGGAGCCAGAAGAAGAAGCGGTTGATCCAGGATACCAAGCTGGGCACGAAGGTGCTGCAGGGAAGAGAGCAGGAGATGAGGTCTGATCCCAGAGCTGTTGCCCAGGGATTTGCCAAGGGCAGGCTGTGAGCTGTGGTGCCACAGGCCTGGGGGTGCCCTCCCAAAGGGCTGTAAGCAAAGCTGCAATCCTCCAAGGGTGCTGGAGCCCATGGGGTCCTTCAGCCCTGCCTCGAGCTCACCCATGCTCATCCCACATGATCTTGGACCTTGCACCCTTGCCCTCAGCTCCCTTTTCTGCCTCCTGCTGCAAGCTAGAAAAGGGGTGTTTGGTCATCACCTTCCCTGCCCCCTTTGGCCTCTGTACCTCCTCAGAGCATCCTAGCACTGGGGGACTGAGAGATACTGGGAACAGGGTGGAGTGCCAGGGTGGACCCCTTGGCAGAGTCCTAAGCAGCCACAGCCTCTCTTCTCCCTCTTCACGGGGTCCAGCCCAGCTCTCCTGTGCCACCAGGGTCCAGTTTCCCAGCCCAGCCGCCATGACCCGGCTGGATCTCCTCTCTCCACCCTGGTGCTCGGGACATGCCGACAGCCAACATCGTTCCCCCCAAATCTCCCGTGCTGCTGCCAACCCGTGCCGCCTCGGTGTGCCGGTCCACCTCCGTGCACACGAGGGCAGTGCGGCCCCAGGCGTCAGTCCCAGCCTGAACCTGCTCCGCCTGCGCAGCTGAGCTCGCTCGGAGAGCAAGCACCTCCTCCTTTCCCCGGAATGGGGGTTCTCCGGGTCCCAGTCCCACCTTGCCATCAGCCCTGGGGCTCTCAGCGAAGCAGCACAGGTTTCATTGTAAAGGTGCAGAGAACAGATCTGGATGAGGCCAACCTACACTTGCCCCAGCTGCTGCCCAGGGCATGCTCCTACCTGATCCAGAGCAGAAACTCCAGCAAGTAATAGCCAACAGCATAATCCCACAGCCAGCTGGCAGAGGAAGAGGGGGGCTGCAAAGCCAAGCAGAGGAAGATGATGGTTATCAGTGACTAGCAGGGTTTGCAGCTCTCTTGCCAGCAGGCACGAAGGTGGGAGCACAAGCCTGGACCAGAAGCAAACTGGGAGCAGGGGTTTGGAGAAGGGTACCCCAGGACTCCCCAGATCTCTCTCCTGTGATGAAACAGGTTCGCATACAGCCCCAGAAAGAAACCAGGCTTTGTCATGAGGATGGTAAGAGCTTGGACAGCCCCAACTACATCTGTTTCCTGAGACCCTCGGACTGTGGAGCACGGGCAGTGTCCAGCCCAGCCCCAAAATGCTGTTTCCCTGATCAGCCACCCCAGCAGCCCTTGCACTGCAAGCCCATGGTGCAAGGCCAGCTCTGGGAGGGCACCCAGCTTCATGCACGGGCCCTTCTCCCTTCACACATGGAGCCCGGTGGGACCTGCCTTGTTGGTGGGGTCCTGGTAAATGATGCTGACGTTCTCACTGTGAGGGAACCACAGGAATCGGAAGTACTGGGATCTCTTCAGGTGGTCCTCGAGATGATCGAGTACCTGCAATAACCAAAGAAATCCACCATGGTGATTGTCCCCTGCCCTGCAGCAGGGATCCCAGGAGCCAGGGGTGGAGGGATCTCAGAGGACTCCCAGAGGCGGTGGGGCTGGTCCAAGGAGTCTGTCTGCAGAGTCTCAGCGAGCCCTGGGTTGGATGGGAGTCAATACAGCCCAGCCATGCACCAAGGGGCTAACAGAGCCCATGGACCCGACATCTGGGTAAGGGAACAGGACATGCCTGTTGTCTCCTCTCTCAGTTGTGATGGAGCTCCCCATCTTGAAGATGCTGCTGGACCTGCATCTGGCATGTGTCCAAGCTCAGACCCTGCGTCCTCCCGCCATCATACCTCTGCAGCCCACAAACTGCTCCATCAGGCATTCTCAGACATGAGGCAGCACAGCTAGGGCTAGAAGGGCCCCCTCCAGCCATAAAGCCAAGAACTCTACACTGACTGGTGGCTACCAAAAGCCACCTGCTGCTGCAGTGTCAGGGATGCTCTCCCTAGTTTTGACACCCTGGCAGCACAGCTCTCTGCAGCTCTGGAGCCCCAGGGCAAGAGGGAGTGGAGCTGGGATGCCACAGGGGATGGAGCTGGAATGCAATGGATGATGGAGCCAGAAGGCAACAGAGGATGGAGCCGGGAGGCATTACACGGCCCTGTCCTAGAGACATCCCCTGCTTCAAATGCAGAATTGCCAAATCGTACATAAAGACACCAAAAAGGGCTTTAAGAAAGGCAGCTTCCTCGGATAAGCTGCCTGCCCAGCAGCCGAGGACAGCAAGGCATGGGGATTCTGAGTGGGCAGGGAACAGGCAGGACAACACAGATAATGGGGCTCGAAGGGGTGACCATAGCCTCAGGACATACTCAGCCTGTTCCCAGGGCCACCGGGGTCCCGTCCCAGGCTGCCTGACACGGCAGCACCTGCAGAAATTAAAAGACCCTGCATCCTTTCTCTCTGCCCGTTTGCGCAAGCATAGAGGGACTCTGTGCCCACAGTGCTATTTTGGCTGGGCCAGCACTTTTCTTTCTTGCAAACAGCCTCTCCCACCACCCCCTGCAGAGATCTCCCATAGCTTAGCAGATAGGCTTCAAAACCCAGCAGCTTTGCTTTGAGGAGTTTGCTTGACACAAGAGAAGGTGCAATGACCCATGGATATAACCCCAGGACAGTCTCGGCTCCTTTCCGGCTAGGTCATTTAAGTTACTTGTCTTAATGAGCTATTAATCACCAGGCTGGGCTGCTTTAACACCGAGCATCTTGCTGTGACCCTGCCATAAAGTGAGGGCTGTGGTCCCGTTAAAGCAGGGAGGATGGGAAGACAACTAGTGTATTCCCGTAATTGGTGAGAATTGCTAATTGCTAACTGGTGAGAGAGCTAATGCTGTTGTCTTCATCTTCACATCTGCAGCTCCCAAAGAGCCACAAAATCTAAGATGTTCCCAAAACAACCCATTTTCTGGCTAGAAAAGGTCCTATGTTGGAAACAGTTAACAATCGTGCAAGTAGAAGCAGGGCAAAAGCAGCAATCCCACGGTTTTCATTGGTCCAGTTTAGGAACAAACGCATCAAAGTAGTAAAAGAAGTGGGGAAAAGAAGGATGCAGCTTTCCCAAGGTGATCCTGCCGACGTCTGTTTGTCTTCCAGCTGTGGCGTTTGAGTGCAGAAGCAAATAGCTAGCAGGGTGACCTTTTCAATGTGCGCTTTTGATTCTGGTGATATCTGTCTGAAGAAAATAAGCCTGCGACTTTGTAGGATAATTACAGCACAGCGAGCCGGCTTCAGGAGTCCTTGGGGACGTTGTCTGCTGGCTGAGCGCCGGAGTCGGAGGCAGAGGTCAGGCGGTGGAAATCTCGTCACTGTGACGTGGCCAACGCACACAACAGAGATGACCCTGAAGCATGCAGAGATCTGGGGGGATTTTGCTCGCCTTCATTTCCTTCCCAGGAGCCCAGAACAAATCCCTTTGCTTCATAAAGACTGGGTCAAAAGAAGTCACTTGCTTTCTTGCTTGCAAACACCCTCAAGAGCTCACTGAGCCGAGGGTCAGGCACTGCGCCTGCTGCAGTGTAGGTCTGGTGGCTCTGGATGGTCCTCGGGGAAAGGGCTAGGATGGGATGTGGGGCAGTTGTGGCCAAGGTGCTGTGGAGGATGAAACACAAGAAGTCACGAGCACATGTCCCATAGGTTTGTGAGAGCAATGAAGGGGAGCAAGGGAGCATGGGGAGCTCTCATTTTGGGAGAGACGGATGCTCAGCCTCCCCCTTTGCCTGTGTGCTGCCTTGTGCCTGGCAGGGTCCTACCGCAGCAGGGGACGGTGTCCGAGTCCTGGTTGGAAGAGTCACTTCCACGCACCGAGTCCAAAACCAACAGTCCCTCTGGCTAAGAGGGATGAGGTCAGGCCCAGCAATGGAGAGGGGGTTTAGGTGCAGGGTGGTCTTGGAGGGATGAGGCTTGAGGGATCTATCCCCAGTGCCTGGGACGTCCCCCAAAGGGTTCAGGTTTGGGTTAGGGTTAGGATGTGGTAGGGCTCAGACCGAAAGAAGCACTTCTTCACCCACCAGGTTGCTAAGCTGTGCAAGTCTGCAGGCAGTTAAAAGTTTGCATGGGTTCAGAAGCAGAGCAGAGACCTTCCTGGAAGAGAAACTCACTGCCTTACGCCATACATACAAACCACCCCCAGCTCAGGAAGCCCCAAGGCTGCACAGATCAGGGGAAGAAGTATCATACCTAAGACTAATCCATCTTCATTCTCATCAGCCTCCCAGCACATCTGAGGCAAGGGGATGCTGAGTGCATCCCTGCCACCACCCAGGGAGGCTCTGCAGGCCTCTCTGGTGACCTCAGCTGTGCAATAAACCCTCTCGGTCCTGCGCCTTGTTCGTGGTCATTGTCAGCAGCTAGGGCAGCTGAGTTTATCCCAGTGATAAAGATGATCACGAGGCCAGAAAAGAAAGCATGCAGTTCTTATATAACCACAAATCCAAGCCCGGCTCCTCTGACACATATATTATTCGCAATGTCTTAGATAACTCAGGCTTAAATATTTCAAGCAACCTGCTCCCTTGCCATTATTCTCTTCCGCCTCACTGAGCCACTCGACATGAAAGCCAGAGATCGGGGAAGCAGGCGAGGAGCAGTGATGACTGAGAATTGATAATGGCATTAATATTTATAGAGTGCATTCTTGTTTCACCCTCCTAACAGCCCCGAGGGATGCGGAAAGATGGGTTGAGCTGTGCAGAGGGCATAGCCTGGGGAGATGATGCTGAGCAGGGTACCTGCCCTGTTCAGGACAGCAGGGTTATCCTGCACATGAGCTTAAGTTTCCTAGCTAAGAGGCAGTTCAGGAGGTGTAAACCAACACTCAATCTGGTAATGTGGCTGAGGAAAGGTGCTAGAGGATGCAGTGAAGGTCCAAGCAGTCTGGCAGGGTAGGTGAGGGCCAAGATGTAAGGAGCTGGCAGCCTCCCACCACATTTAAAAATAAATCCATTTACACTGAGGAACTCCCTGCTGCAGGGCACCAGGGAAGTCCCAGCTCAGGGTGCAAAGAGGCCATTCACAAGCAAAAACCACTCCTGAGCCTTTAAACTCAAACCCATCACCTCTGCAGCTGGAACCACTGGTAATGAACTCACTGCAGGCTGGGAGGGCTCCCTGGGGAAATATCTTGGTGGGTTTCTCTTATTCCTGTCTTCTTTTCCCACCTCCCAGCAAAAACAAGACCCTGAAGTGCTCCAGCTCTCGACTGCTGTGGTGCAGCTGCTCTTAGAGGGGTGAGAGCAGGCAGGCAGACATGCTAATGGACTTGGATACTGTGCACGGACCCCTCTGCCCCCCTCCCCAGTCAGCCCAGCCACCTGCAGCTCAGCACGAGGACCACTGGGTGCCTGTGGATCAGGGCTGACGAAGCAGATACTGCAAAACCGCATTACATTCACATTCCAGGTGGTGTTCAAGCCACCCCAATGGGGCACTGAATTATTCAGTCCTTAAAAAATTAAGGACAGCATTTCTCAGAGCTTTATTAGTGCTGCAGCTCTGATCAATCCTGCAACAAATTTTGCTGCATTTGTCTAAGGGATATTTTTTTTTCATGAGCCCAACTTAACGAAGGCTTGTGCTGTCATTAGCCAGGACTGGGACTGGACCTGTGAGACCCAAATGAGACGACAGATGAGGATGCTGCTGAGGATGCACTAACAGGGATGTCAGACCTCACAGGAAGACAAAGACAATCGGTGGTTGAAGCAGATCCAATCTCCTGGAGAGGTCCCTTTCTGCCACCTCCTGGTTTCTCCCTCCTGGTGGACTTAATGCCTGTTTCCCCATCCAGAAATCTTCACTGTTTCCAGTGAACACAGTGAGGCAGCACAGCATTTAGAAGGCCACCAGGTCTCTCAAGTTGCAGGTGGCCCCTTCTCTGTAGGCTTTACCCTCTGCAATGCTGCCGCCTCCAGCGATGATCTGGGACAAGCTGGACAATTGCTCAACGAAAGGCAGTAGATCACATCCCGACACAGCAGTTGTGTCCAGCTGTCCCAGCTGTGAAGGGGCTCAGCATCACAAAACCAGCTTGCTCCATCTGGCTTCCCAACACCATGAGGGTGGGAGGGCTCCAAAGAAATGCATCCAGCAGTTAAAAGGAGTTTACATAACTGCAGAGACAGGGAAAGTTGGTTTCAATGTGTTCCCAGGAGAAAGAATTCCTTCAAATCACTCTGTAGAAATGCCCACTGGGCCTTCAAAAGGCTTTCTGAGGGAACCAGATCGCACCCAACATTGGCCACAGAGCCACATGGAGATCCAAGCTCGTAAAGCCCAGGAGATGCACTGCCCCAAAAAGGGACATTTCATGCCTCTTTTGAGAGAAATCAGTCTGTCTCAACCTGGCTCCTCCTGGGGATGGAAGGCTCGGCTGAAGGAAACCACCCTCCAGCACTAAGCATCTCTGTACCAGCATCCCAGGACACTGTCCCCAGTGCCTCAGCCACACACTGAACAAGAATCTAAACTTCTTGTGTGCTCCACGGTCAACTAAGTGCCCTTTCATAGGTTAATGCAAGATGTTGTCTTCAGGAGGGACATGGCCATGAAGCGGAGACAAGAGGGAGAGGATGGATGGCGGGACAGCAGAGCTTGCCAGGAGAAAACAGCATGTGCAGCTGTCAGAGCCATGCAAGATCCTGATCTATGAGAGAGCAGGTCAGACACCCTCCTCAGAAAGCTACCTCCCTTGGGGACATCCCAGTTACTAGCACCATACAACATAGTCTGAGTGATTTAGCACTTTGGTAAAATAGAGACAGACAAGCCCAATTCAACAGAACAATTGGTTTAAAGGGAGTTTCCTAAATGCAGCTCTGAGGTTGGATCCTGATAAAGGGATTTGTTCAATCTGGCTCTTGAACCGTGTCACCCATCCCACTCCTTCTCATCCCCAGCACGGTTCGTCCCAAGTTCAGCTCAAAAAAAAAAAGAGTTAAACCCAACTTCACACTGGGAGATAGAGAGTCCATCCCAAAAAATACCCAGACCTCACACACAGGGAAGGACCAAGTTATTATCTAGAGCACAAGATGCTCATGGACTATTTTAAGTGGCCCATCTGTTGCTGGAAAAAGCAAGGCTTTCTGTTAGCTGAGCAGCAGGAGACAACGAGATGGGAGTCGGCACTTCCTCGGAGAGCGCACGGCTCATGGGAGCAGCTCTGCCCTGCGGGATGCTGCTCTGCTCCTCTGGGACCCAGCTAGGCGCTGCCTGCCTCGAGGGATGCTGGCTCAGCGCAGGCACTCTTCTCCCTGTTCTTCCTTGGTCCAGGCAGCACATCAGCTCGTCAGGCCAACCCAAGATTTCCAGCAAGGGCAATTTTCTCCAGCTGGAACATTAAATCTGCATTAGGCTTAGTCATGCGTGCCTGGAGTTACCAGATCACTGACCTGCCGGCGCCCGTGAATGCTGAGTTAAACGGAGCAGAGGTGTTGGCTCATCCATCTCACGGTGACGTTTCCCATGAAGAAGCAAATGCTGAGTGTGGCAGCGCTGACGCCTGCAGACTCATTCAGCATCTCTAACCTGATTGCGCTGGAGCCTCTGTGCTCAGCCCTGCCGTGGCTTGGAGGCAGCCCAGGGAAGATGAAGCTGATGACCATGGGCAAACTTCCATCCCTGCTCCAGTGGGACCACTGGCATTGCACAGCCCAAAACAGCTCCCCACCACTGCAGCTGCCCTTCCCTTGCTTGTCCCTGCCATCACTGAGGTTAAGGCACTGCTCACCAGGCAGGAGAACAGTTGAAAACCCACAGAGTTGTGCATGAAGGACAGACCCACAGCTGGAGGAGGGGGTCTGATTTCTGTCACCTTTGCGCTGAGTCAGGTAGGGGACAACTGATGCTGAGAAGTGAGGATGATGCTGCAGAGAGGCCAGGACATGGGGATGTTGACAGGGGTCTCATTGTCCATTCTTTTCCCTAAAGAGGGCACTTCCAGAGGGCATGCACCTCGCCAGACCCAAATGTAAATCAGAGGTGAAATCAAGAAGAGTAGAAGTGTTTTCACCCTCCTTTCCCCCGCCTTGGTCTCACCTGTGACATGCAGCTCCCCCCAGTCAACCCAAGCCCAGCCAGGAGACCCCTCCCAAGCAGGAACCCTCTGCCCCCCTAGATCTCAGGTTTGCAATGTACCCCAAGCCCATGCAGCCCCTCCGAGCTGGGGATCATGCCCAGAACAGCAGGCAGCAGTCCCTGCCCGCCTCCCACCTGCCAGGTGGGCCAGCCCTCCCACAGCATCCTCCCGCAGCATAGCGGTCCCATCTCCCCTGCCAGGACCCAGGGGATGTCTCTGAAGGACACAGCCATGCTCCAGCTCAGAGTCACTCTCTGCAGCTCAAGGTGAGTGCAGAAACTCTTTGGCAGGTTCCTGAGGACACTGGAAGCCACTAGCCATCTCCTGCAGCCAAGAGCCACCTTGGGGCTGCACAGAGTTTGGTCCAGGACAGTGAAATCAGTTATTTGAATCTCAGGCTCGATAAATGCAAAAAATCTCTATCAGTCTGGACCAGTTTTAAAAGAGGAGCCTGGGAACAGCTCAGGGGTGAGTGTGGCAATAACAAAAGAGGTGAGGTTTCACATCACCTTCACACCCCTGAGCTGTCCTGGGCCAGATGTGAAGCTGAAGGGAGCTGGGGATGGACACAACTTCTCCCAGAGATCACAGAATCACAGAATGGTCACGGCTGGAAGGGACCTCTGGAGATCACCTAATTCAACCCTCTGCTAAAGCAAGTTCTCCTAAGAGCAGGTGATGCCTTGCAGTTCTCAAAAAAAGCACCAGGAATAATAAATAAGGGAAATTACTTTCATCTCCGTGTCTTTCACACACAGCTCAGCCTCTCTGCCCAGCTCCCCCAGGCTGGACACAGAGGGGTGGCTGCAGAGGGTCCCAGTGCGAGGTGCAGAGGTCCCATCTGCTCTTTTGTGAGGACTGAAGGACTCCTCCTTGTAGACTCACAGCAGCTTGGGCTTCCCCACCCAGCCTCCTCCCAGATTTTGTGGTCAGCAAAGCTGCCAGAGCAGGCTCAGCCCTTGCCTCTGCTCCATGCAGCCCCCCTGAGAACAAAGCAGATGTCTTCCCCCAGCTCAAGGGGACTCAGCACCTCCATTTCCCACCGCCCCACTGGCTCAGTTTGCAGCCAAGCGAGGGGCTGCACCCCAAGCCCTGCTTTGCTCCTGAGCACCAACTGCGCAAAGCAATGCACATCTTGCTGCAGCTCCCAAGCACCCAACTGCCCTACGTGGCATGGAGATGACACTCACGTGTACCTCTCCTCCCCACCCCACTACCTGCACCTCTCTGGTCCCAGAAGATGCTGTTCCATCTGTGGGAAGTTAAAGTGGCATTTCCTAAGAAACATCTCTTTTCCTTCATCACCCTGGAGAACTTTCCAGCTTAAAGGACACCATGAAGATGCAGGAGAAGTACAACCTACACACACATGTGGGATTTTCCACCAGCATGCAACCACTTCCCAATCTTCCTCCAACCATGTTACCTCACTGACAACGTTGCTTATCCCCAAGGTGGCTTTAAAAGCATCTCCCACATCATACCTCAGTGAGGGTGGAGGGGAAGGCCACCTCGTGCAGGTGGAACTGGGGCACACACTGGAAGGTGACAGTGAGCACGATGCCCAGGCAGCCAAGGTGCAGGCGGGCAGCCTGGAATATATCTGCATTGATGGACTCGGAGCACTCCAGGATCTCTCCTGAGGCTGTCAGGAGTGTGAGCGCTACGACCTGTCGAGAGGGGAGCAAAGCTTCAGCAAGCATTCCATGTGCCCCATCTCCATGCCAAGATCCTGCATTCAACCCAAAACTCCAAAACTTAGGGCTGGGGGCTAAGCAGGGAGACCCCTGTAGCATGACCATCATCATAGGGTGCCTTCTGCAGAGCTTGCCTACACCAGCCCCTCCTGCTACCTTGGATGAAAAAGATCCTTCTCTCTCTGGAGTACGCTAGGAAAAACCATCAAATAAAGAAGTAAAACTCCCCCAGATTGATTCACTTCTCCATAACCATCAGTGGAATCACCATACAGGATTTCACAGAATCATGGAATCACAGAATCATTTAGGCTGGAAAAGATCTTCAAGATCATCAGGTCCAGCTGTTAACCCAGCACTGCCAAGCCCACCACTAACCCATGGCCCCAAGCGCCACATCTACACGTCTTTAAATCCCTCCAGGGATGGTGCCTCCCCCCCCTCCCTGGGCAGCCTGTCCCAGTGCTGGACACCCTTTCGGTGAAGAAATGTTTCCCAGTCTCCAACCTAAACCTGCCCTGGTGCAGCCTGAGGCCGTTCCCCCTTGTCCTGTCGCTTGTGACCTGGGAGCAGAGACCGACCCCCCTGGCTGCAGCCCCCTCCCAGGCAGCTGTAGGGAGCGATCGGGTCCCCCCCGAGCCCCCTCCTCTCCAGGCTGACCCCCCAGCCCCCCCATCAGACTGGTGCCCCAGCCCCTTCTCCATTTGAGCTGAGGTGAGGGTTTTCATAAGTGTCTAATTAAAAACAGACCTGGGCCCTGCAGAGACTTGGTGTCGGGGGACTCCGATACAAGAATTGTTTTCCCTTTGGTACAGAGTTTATTCATTAGATTATAAAAGCATAAAGCACAGGGACAGGGCAGTTTTAAGCTGCATGATGTTTTGGCTGGCAGACGAGGTCCCACTATGCATGGGGGACATGGGGGTCCCCCACAGCAGCTCCATGATGGGGGGACAGGACCCTGCCTGCTTGCAGTGTGCTCCTTCCTTACCCCAGGGCCAGGCACACCAGGCTCAGACTGGGGTGGTGGGACATCTACCCCAAAGCCCACAAGATGCTGATGTCCATGCATCGACACGCTCCCAACTTGTCTCACCTGGGTGGAGAGGATGCCATGCTTGATTCCGGTGTTGTGCGTCCCTGTCCCAATCACACCAGCTGCTGCCACCTCCGAAACGGCTCCTAAGCTGGGGGTAGACAAAGGGGCTGAGTGAGGCTCTTTGTGCACAGGACATGGTGTGGGGCACAGCCCACCATGCCAGGCATTACCCCACATGCAGACCCTGTAGAGAGACCCCCAGGACTCTCAAGCCTCAACAAGCAGGGTTTCCCACCCTTCAGGGTACCCTGCAGCAACGGGTGGGTTTGTTGGCCATGTGCACACATCCCCATGGGACATATCGATCAGGATGTTGCTATAGTCCATGGGGAGGAAGAGTCAGCTGGCGAGCACAGATCACCATGGTCAGCTCAGCTGTATCCCATCTCTCCCTACCAACCTGGAGTGACTCATTGGGGTGGAGGCATCCTTCCCACATGCATTCAGAGCATGGGGCGAGGAACCTGGGTTTACCCCAGGAACATCACTGTGCAGCAAGGCTGGAAGTGGCATCCACAAGCACAAGGTCTGCAGACCAAGGTCTGTCCCTCCAACCATCGCCAAGGTGGGCACATGGGGATGGTAGAAGGTTAAAGCAAACAGTGCTGTTCCTGCCATTTCCCCCAAATACTCCTACAGCTTCCAGCAGCTGGGGAGCAGGGACCTCCTGAACCAGCAATGGTTTCTGTGACCACTACAACCCTCAGTGGATTCCTCCACTGTGAGGGTCTCCTGCTCATACTGTTGGCCATCTGCTCAGGTGGGGCTTATTCCTCTGAACTCTCACCCTGTCCCTGGCTCTGACAAACCCATCACTTTCACTGACAGAGGAACACAGCTATTGAGCTAGACTGTAACGCAAGAGCCATTTCTTCCCCGAGGTCAGCAAATGAAAGAGATTGAGCGTGAGAAATGCTCTCCATGGCTATTTCGTTTGCAAACCCCTGTCTGAACGTGGTTCTCACCGAGACCTTGACAATACACCCACAGCAAGGGAGAACCACAGTACTGGAGGCAAAGGGATCAGCTGTGATCAGCTCAAAGCATCCCACCCTCTGCCCTGATTGCCCACCAGTTCCACCTCCTCTTCTGCGGACACCAGACGTCGCCAAACAATGCAGAGCAAAGATACTCCCACACCTCCTGCTAAGATATTCCAATGGCTAATTGCCCTTTTCCACCAAAGACTCATTTCTAACCTAATTTTGCCCACCATCAGCCTTCTTTGCCCAGAGCTGACTGCTATCAGCCTCTGCCCCATGCAAGACATTCCTAGGAAGGGCGCTCGCTTTCACATTTGGAGGGTCAGGGAATGCAGTTTTCCTTGATGAAATGGAAAGGACCAGCCTGGTGGGGGCAGTGAGAATAATAGGGTTAGGGTGGGGATAAAGTCCAGCCTCCTGCTTCGAGGCAGGATCAGCTACTCTATCGTGGAGAAGGTTGACCTGTAGTCTGTGGAACACTGGTGGAAGACCAGATCCTGAAGGAAACACCCCTATTCCACAGTAAAATCTCTTCAAACATCTTTGTTTTGCTACATCCCAGCACTTGATGTGGGGCAAGGCTGGATACCTGGGAGGATGCCCAGGGACAGCCCTGCACACATATCCCACTTACTTGGCCAGGGCCAGCCCATGCTTGCTCAGCTCAACATTCAGATCTGAGAGGAAAATCCCACCTTCCACCGTCACTTGCTGCTTCTCCTTGTCCACCTGCAAAGGATAGGTTGGGAGAGGAGAAGGTCACACAGCTCAGAGGAGAAAACACCCCATGGAAAACACCTCTGCTCTTACCCATGCAGCTGATAACGTCTCTACAGAAAAGCCACAGACCACGAGGGACCTGTTCCATCCTGAGCTGCCACCTTCCTCAGACCTCCACTCAACCTAAACCTCATCCAACCCAATGGTGCCACTGGTTCCTGCCCCTGGTCCAGACCCCCCTCCCCTCTGCTCTCCTCAGTCTCAGGGTGTGTAACCTCTCCCGTAGCTTTTCCCAGGTGCTGGTCAATGCAAGGGGGGAAGACATTGTCCCCCCAGCAAAGCTTTGCCTGCAGCAAACCTCTTCTCTCTGCCCTCCTGCCCTGCTCAACCAGTTCCTGGTTCTCACCATTAGGAGCTATTCATCCTGTTTCTGACAGACAGAGCTGTCAGGGAGGGAGCTGTTCCTTAATTAATTATTGCTGTTAATTACCACTCATGAGCCAGCTCCCAGAATATGTGCTAGAGACAGGATTTTTCATCTTCAGCTGCACACATACACACACATGCACATGTACAGAAACATGCATGCATATATATAGGCACAAATGCACACGCAAGAGGCATGTACACACATACATGTTGTATGCACACACGACACAGGCGTGCACACACATACATTTGCATGCACACATGACACAGAGGTATGCACAAGAGTCAGTTCTCTCACTGTTTATAACCAGTCATCCATACAGCCCCAGTAAGACCCCACTATCTTCCTACACTCTGGGGGTCTGGATGCAAAGCAGAGGTCGGGAAAACCCCTCCTCAGCAGCTCTCCTTTTCCCAGAGTTGTTCAGGATATGATTCACAGGCAACCAGGAAGAACTGTTTCCTTCCCAGCATCACTGAATGGAGCAATCTCCCACAGGGACATTTCCCGCCTGACACAGGAACAAACCATGGACCATGAACAGCCAGCCGGGTCTCTGCCAGGCTGTTCTCCCTGAGGCACCTTTGCAAGCTCACCACAGAAGGTGATCCTGCCAGGTACCTCCTTCCCATCCAGCAGACCATGCTGTGATGAGGACAACGTTCCAAGGCTAAGCCCTCACTGAATGCTTGCTGGGAAGACATCACTTCTTTCCATTTTTATAGCCGCTCCATACGCTTCCAATGCACAAGGCATGCTTTTACACGGGGAAAATGTATCCCCCAGTCTTGTGCCAGTGTTTCAGGGTCTGGTTTGGGAAAACTCCTGGTTGTGAGGAGAGGAAAGCCTCTCCATCCTTCCACCTCCCACCCTGGGTATGGCAGTGTTGGTGCAACACATCCCAACCCTCGGTGGCCTTACAAACAGGGGTGCCACCACATTTCAGGGCCACCACACCACCTCCTAGAAGCCAGTCTCACCTTGAGGACTCTGTTCATCTTTCCCATCTGGATCATGAAGTCATCGGTGCAGGCGATATCCGAAGGAGAGTGACCACCCCCCACCACCTTCACTCTCTTGTCCCGCTGCCTGGCCATATCCAGGATCTGTAAAGACAACAGCATCCAACATCTCCCTCAATGCCATGTGCTAAGAGAGATGCCAGAGGCACTGTGAAACATCCCAAACTAAAATCTCACCCATGGTGGACATCCATTTACTTGGATAACTCATCATCTGGGATTAAAACCACCCCTGGAGCCCAGACACCTCCTAAGACAGCCCTTAGGATCATCCTTGAGGGTTGGACTAGATGACCTTAAAGGTTCCTTCCAACCCAAACCATTCTATGATCCCAAAAGAGGCAATGCCCACCTGAAACACCCTAGGGTGACAGGCATCTCTGGGGAGATAAAAGTGACACAGGAGTCCCATCCCTCAGCATGGCAGCTGGGGCAGGCAGGGCACGCCAGAAGGATGCCAGATGCTGATGCCCAAAGAACAGAGTCCAACTGGGGCCAGGCATGCCAGTTTTCTACATTTTTTAGGTGTTTGGCACATCTGCTGAAGAACATGTGCAGCTCAGTAGGATGGGCCACCTCCTGGAGCTAATGGAAGGACTCATGTTGCCACCATCTGGGACCTCTCTGACTGAACATGATGGAGCATTACAGCCCTTCCTGGTCTTTCCTCTTCCTTATTTCAAACAGTTTGTCACCTGGAAGCATCGTCCTCACCTCCCGGATCTCTTCCACTGAGGTGGGCTGGAAGTACAGCTCCGGAGAGGAGCCATAAGTCTTGGCCCAGTTCTGGAACTTGACTCCTCCTTGGCCATGAACCTGGACCGAAAACAAGTGTTAAACCAGAAGAAAGCAAGTGCCTTCCCTGCTTTTCCACACAGCCCATCCTTTGTCTGTCAAGACCACTGTACCAGAGCCAGGTTTCCAAAAGGATTAATTATTTATGGACACAGAGGTTCATCTCAACCCCTTGAGTCCATAGAGCAGAGATGTCTCCACGTGAGCAAGTCAGCCTGAACTCCCTTTGCAGTCAGTGGGGAGAATTAGAAGGACTCCTGGGCTGTTTGAGACATTTCCCTTGAGCACAGTCCACCCTTCCCTTCTACAGCATGATGTCTGCCGGGGTCCCCTTTGTTTGCATGGCCTCTTCTGCTCTGGTGTCCTCTCAGACCTGGTCTCGGCACCCATAGCTACCTCATGGCCCATGGGCATGGCCTCATGTCCCAGTGTTCCCAGATGGTCCCACTACAAGGGGCTGACTGGATCCAGGCTGGGACCTCCCTCCCACCTCAGCCATCCACCCTGGGACACTGTCCCCAGGCCTGGCATGAAGGGGTGCAGCCAAAAGACCCAGCCCCATCCCATCTCCAGGCAGGTGGTAACTCAAGGCAGGGCATCCCCAGGGTGGTTTAGATGAGTCCCGGCTGGGGGGGACACGGGGACAGTTTCTCCCTGGCTGTGGCCAGCCCAGGCTGGGGCTTGGGCAAGAAAGGACCTGGTGTGGGTTTGGGCATCAAGCCCTAGAGAAGATGGACAACCCCCCTGCCCCAGGCAGGACTGGATCCAACCTGCTGCCCTCCCAACGCATGTCCCACCTTGGCTGCAGGGTATGATTTGTTCCCATGCCACCTCATGCAGTCTCCTTCCTCCTGTTCCATCTCCATCCTCCGCCTTGCCCCGTCCCACCCAGGCTCCCTCCTCTGCCCACAGCTCATTCTCCTTCCCCCACCTCTGTGATGGCTTCAGCTTCCAGCCAAAGAGAAACTTTGGCCCCAAACTGGCCAAACTTCTCCAGGGATGCAGAAAGGGCTCTTCCAGGGGTGTCGGCAGCACCCTTCCCTGCAGGCCCCATCCCTTCGCCGCCTCCCCATCCCTTCACACCCGCCACCCCCATCCCCCCCAGGCTGCTTTTAGGGGCTGGGCAGGGCAGGGATAGTGGGTGGCCCATCACCCTGCCCAGGGAGGTGACACTGCCTGGAGCCAGAGCCATCAGGAAGCTATTGCAGATGGCCCAGACAGCTGCAGGGAGTCCTGGGGGTGGGGGGTGGGGGGTGGGGCTGGGCAGCATCCCCCAGGCAAGTTCAAATGTAGGGATGGTCTGCGAGCCAGGTGCAGAGAGAGAGAGAGACAGGAAAAAAATGGGAAAAAACCCAATCGAAAAAACAACAACAACAACAAAAAACAAAATAGAGGAAAGTGAAAATCCAGGAGTTAGAAAACGCTCCTGCTCAGCAGCCAGAGCCTGACCTGATCTATCCAGGGAATCTGTTGGCTTTCTTTCCCTCTCCCTTTTCTGGGACACCTTCCCATGTCTCATCACGGAGATGGTGGTTATTAAATCCGTATCAAAGATGGTAATAAAATCGCGTTGCTCTGACCACGGCACATGGCTCCACGCTGCCTGGACCACATTTCCCACCCCAAAACCTGAGAAATTCCCGTCTTGGCTGCGCTGTCTTTTCCTTACCATCCCGTCAGCCTCCCTGTGAGATGCTGCTGGAATGACTCTGGCTGCTCCTGCCCTGGGACGAGGGGTGATCCCAGCAGGTCCAAGGCTGGCAGAGCTTGCTCCTGCCCTGTGGGTCAACGAGGAGCTCCTCTACAGGCTGTAAGGATAATGAATAACAGCCCTTCCCTAGGGATTTGCCTGATTCCCTGGGGGAGGAGAGGGGCTGAGCCCTTTGCTCCTGGCTGGCAGAGCAGGATCCACCCATGGATTTGAACCTGGAGTCCTGCATCTTACAGGGATGCTGCAAACTCTTGAGTGTTTTGGGGAGAAGCCATTTCTCTTCTGGGGGGTCCTAGCCCTGGAGCAAGTCTCCTGAACCCGCAGCCTTTGCACCAGGCAAAGCTGGGCAATGCAGGAAATAGGGAAAAGGCCCTGCCAGGTTTGGGGGGACCCAGCAGTGGGTGCACGGGGGAGCTTCAGGCACTGAGTGATGCGACAACCTTGCTGTATCACATCACCACACGCAAGACAGGTGCTGGGGGTCTTCACTCCCTGCCTTGCAAGGAGGAGGATGCTCCATGCCTTGCACCCCAAACGCACCCCACCATCCCATCCGGAGCAGAGAGGGGGGACGGGAGACAGCCGGGGAATGGGTCTCATCTGAAGGACAGGCAAGGAGCAGTGATTTGCAGGAGCTCTGCAGCGCTCTGTGGCTGCGCTTTGGTGATAAGCAAACCCTCCCTGGTTCCTCATTAAGGAGGGGATGATAACAATTTTTCTGAGCTGGCTAACTCAGGCAAGGTGACCTTTGGGAGCACTGCTCCAAGCCCCGAGCAGGCAGGGAACCACCACTGCAGGCAGCTGCTTTCGCGTGACCATGGGATGCTTTCAGAGACCCAGCCTTAACACAATCACGAACCAGGGGGGAAATTGCTTCTTAATTACAGAACAAGAGCTGTGCAGCCTGCAAAGGGCCTCACAGCATGTCCAGCAGCTTTTGCTTTGGGTCTTCACATCTACCTTCAAACCTCCTTGACCTCCTGGCCATCCTGAAACTCTGCTGATGTTTTCCTGGCTGCAATGCAGCAAATTAATGAATAATCTTCTGACACACCTTCAAGTCCAGATAGACACCAAGGGTCCAGCTGACTGGGGTCAGACACCTCCAGGGCTGCCCAGCCAATAGCTCTGGGTCCAAGTGCTGTGCAAAGGTCATCAAAATCTAAAAAAAAAAAACCAAAAAACCACCAACTCAAGAGATTATTCATTAACAGTGCAGGGTGAAGGGGATGCACATGGGGAGGGATGCAGCTCACCACCACCACCTCAGCCTCTGCCAGCTCTCAGCTACATCCAGGAGGGATGTCACATCTTGGCTAATTACAGCAGAACAGCATGGCCGGGAATAGTTCAATTAAAGGATGAAAGAAAGCATAAAAATAAAAAAGAAAACAGTGGCGTTTTGCCAGATGTGGAAGCTATTTGTGAATTTATTTGTGCATCGATGAAATTTTTGGTGGGATGGAAAATGCCCTGGTGAGCAGCAGAGTCTCTCCTGGAGACATCCTGACAGCAGTGCTTGGCTGGGGGCTCTTCTGCAGCTCCTAGATAATACGTCCAGGTCAGGGAAGGATTCAGTCCCCCAGGTTCACCCTGGGGATCGGGAGACCAGCGGTCACTGGCATAAATCCTGGGAGCACAATGCCAGCAGATGCATCGGGTGGGTTTGCCACGCCAGGGTGTGCACAGGGAGGACAGGGCTGCGGACCCTGAACACTGCCAGCTCTCCGGCACTGCCAGGGTAACACAGGGTTATCGGCTGCTGTGGCTTAGCTGGGGTTCTCTGAGGCAGCCAAAATGGGGTTGGGAGCTGGGAGAAGCCCCTCTCTGCACCCTCACAGGCACCTCTGCAGCTGCTGGCATTGAGCTGGCCCAGCAGTGGGGTCCTGCTGGAATCTCCTGCCCTTGCAGCCACTCTTGTCACTGTCACATCTGCACCAGGAATGGCCAATCCATTCACAAATTACAATGTATTCACAAATTGCAATTCATTCATTCCCATATTTCAACGGATTACCAGTTGCAGTGCATGCCCAAGTTGCAATGCACTCAGGGAGCCTGCCTTGCCACCGTGCTGCAGGGGTGGACACCTGAGGCTCTGCCCACGGAGCCACTGCAGGAGCCTGGAGATTGGGTTTGCCCAAAAAACTGGCTTGTGGCTGGAGCCTTGCCCCCCTCCTCTGCCAGTTGTGCTCTTCCCCAGAGCTGCCTACGCTTGGGGGGCTCCCAGAGCTGCTACGTCCCCTACATCAGTGGGGGCAAGTGAGGCAGGAGATCTGCTGAAGCTCTGAGTGTCTGAATCTTGAGAGCTGTTCAAGCAGTGCCTCAGGTCAGGCAGAAATCAGGTGAGGGTGTTTTTTTGGTCTCCTTTCTTCTCCGTTTAAAAATAAAATAGTTGAAATTTAATTATAGACAGCTTTTATTCTTTATTTCTCAATCTCCAAGGGCTTTCTTTTCTCTTTTCCAAGTTAATTGCTTCCTTTCAGAAATGGGGCCAGAGAACAACGTCTGGAGGAGGGGACGACAGGACCAGAGTTGGAGCCAGTATGGAAGCAGGGAGATATTTTCCTTTAATCCTCACCACTGGGCACAGGCCGAGTCCTACCATGTCCTCCCTGCGGATCAGCATCCCTGCCGATGGGTACCTGGCAGCCTTTGAGGGAGAAGCCAATTAAAACAGCACATTTCCAGGGTTTTTTTGGTCCAGGGTGCTGGCCACATCGTCCACCCTCACACCAGGGTGGGTTTGGCTCCCAGGGAGTTGATGCTGCAGTTTGAGCTCTGGCTTGACCTGTGCAAAGGCGTGTTGGCCCCAGAGGGACCTTCGCCCTTGGCACCCAGCAAATGGGGCATTTTCAGTCCCAGCAGGGCTGAAATATTAACTGAGCATCCCTGTGGCAAAGCCGTAGCTATCCCAGAGTCCAGGGATGCACTGGGTTGAAATTTAACCTGGTGCCCTCAAGCTTGGTGGGTGCAAGTGACTATGGCTGGGTGCAGTCCTGCCCCCCTGCATCCAAACCCCACGGGGCAAAGCTAGTGGCAGAGCAGGGGTCTGTTGTGGGGTAAGGTTCTGGAGGTGCAGGATGAGGCCCACCTCCTTCCCACAGCAGCCCTGAGCCAGTGCCCCAAAGCAACTGTGGTTTTGTGGGTTCTGTCTATACACTCTTTTCTTTTCTTTTCTTTTCTTTTCTTTTCTTTTCTTTTCTTTTCTTTTCTTTTCTTTTCTTTTCTTTTCTTTTCTTTTCTTTTCTTTTCTTTTCTTTTCTTTTCTTTTCTTTTCTTTTCTTTTTTCTTTTCTTTTCTTTTCTCTTTCTTTTCTTTTTTCTTTTCTTTTCTTTTTTTTTTTTTTTTTTTTTTTGAATTTCAGACAGGTTTCAAAGGTGAACCCCAGCAGCTGTGGATTTTCCAGCCCGCCCGCTGCATGTATGGGGCAGGGTCACCCTGCCAGACCCTGCCAGTAGGCCGGCCCCGGGTCTGGGGCTCTGCACCCTCCACAGTCCCCCAGCATAACCCTGCCAGGCTCTGCCTGCACCCTGCACCCCCTGCATGCACTCCAAGTGTGCACCTTGCACCCCAATACCCACATTGGGCATCCTGTGTGTGCAGCCTGCACCCCATGCATGCACCCTGTGGGTGCACCTTGCATTCTGGTACCTGCTCCCTGCACCCCGTGTGTGCACCCTGCAGCCTGGTGCCTGCACCCTGCACCTCATGTGTGTGCCCTGCACTCTGGTACCTGCACCCTGCACCTGATGTGTGCATCCAGCATCCTGCTTGTGCACCCCAACACCCCCAGTGCCTGCACCCTGCATGCTGCTGCCCCCGCCTTGCACTCTGGTGCCCGCTCCCTGCAATCTGTGTGTGCACCCTGCACCCCAGTACCCGCGCTGTGCACTCTGAGTGCGCACCTTGCACTGCCTGCATGCACCCTGCACCTCATGTGTCCTTTGCATCACATGTGCACACCTTGTGAAAGGGTTAAGGCCCCGAGAACAAGGGAGATGTCCTAAATACCTCAGATACAGGTACTCAGCTGAACAAAAGTGGCTCCGGATGGGTGTGAGACGAGGAGGCACCTGCATAAGAGGTGCGCGGGGCCATAAAGATAAGAAAGTCACAAGAGAATGGCAACAACAGCCTGGGAGAACACGTGGCAGAAGTAAAGGTCAGTGGGTGGGTGCAGTGAAGAAGACTACAAGCCTTCATCTGCAGACCCTGACAGCCACCCAAAGACCACCAGGACAGACGACTGTGCACTTGGACCAGAGATTTCAATCTCAGGTTTGTTAAGGAGTTCTCAGCGATCTTGGGACTGTAATGTTAGGGTATATAGGCTCTGGCAGTTTGCACTGATGGTGAAGCTACCTCCAGTGCCCCCCCGTGCTCCAATAAAGGCTGCCTTGCTGAATAACAGCCTGCTGTTATTTTTACTCTATCAGACTCCTTACCCAGATGCACCTAGCTAACCGCTTCCACAAGGGAAGTTGAAAATCGAGGCGGTTTGGGTGCTGCCGACCCTTGCATCACCTGCACTGTACTTGTGCACCCTGCACCTTATGTGTGCATCCTGTACGCTGCTGCCCATCCCTTGCATTCTGGTGCCTGCACCCTGCACCCCAGTACCCATGCTGTGCACCCTGTGCGTGCACCCTGCGTGTACACCTTACACCATATATGTGCATCCTGCACCCCATGTGTGCACTTTGCGCCATGTGTGCACCATTAACCCTGTGCGTGTGTACTCTGCGCCCTGCATGCTCAGCCTGCACCCCATCCATGCCATCCAGCAGATATTTCCAGCAGAAACTCATCTCACCCATTGCAGAGACACTGGTGGGGTCAGAGGGGTAGGAGGAACCCTGGGGGTGACTGTCCCTACCAGATACACTTGTCCCCTGACCATGGTGTGACTGCCACCAGCTTCTCTGAAGCAGAACCAGGCTGGGGAGGGCAACAGAACATGCACCTCCACTGCCATACCAGCATCTTGCTTAAGCGGTAAAAAAGCCGATGGAGGATAAGTAACAGGAGCTGAAGCTTTAATTCCTGCGCATGGCGCTCCTCAGGGGAATGAGTGTCCTGGGGAACAGCAGTGGCAGTGGAAGGTTGCTGCCTGTCCTTGGTGATTGGAGCAACACATCCCAGGGATGGTGGAGGTCAGACCTCCCGGCTTCGTGCTCGCTGACCTTTGGAAGGATTCACAGTCACATTCATCAGCACCAGCACGGATGAGCACAGAGCATGGAAGGGGGGGTGCCCAACTGCACCAGCAGTGCCAGAATTGGAGATTTGGGGGTTTTAGCTGTGCATCACTTTGCAAACACCCTGCAAGCAGCCTCGCAAACCCAGCCCTGTCTTTGTGGCTGGGTCCTGGACACACTGGGTGCTGTCGCTGTCGCCCACATGGTCACTATCGGAGCATCCCAGCTAGAGCAGAGGATGGAGCCAGGGGATGCTGCTGGGCTGGGCTGGCTCCAGGCTGCGTTTCACAGTTTCTCTGAGTGCAATGCCTTGTCAGCACTTCCCTGCAGCCCCCTCATGCCCACTGGCAGACGAACCCTGTGAGATAAGGCCCCAAGGGATTAAGCAAATTAAACTAATCTGTGATTTTACCCTCTGTGCACCACCTCCTTCTTTGGAAGAGCAAGAAAACCCTGGCTGGCCTGGGAAAGCCCTGAACCCCCCAGGTTTGCAGTGCCACAGCCTGAGCAAGGGCTGCTCTGCACCAGAGAGTTGGTTTGCTTTGGGGGCTACTCCCCCACATAACATGGAGTGACCACCAAAGCCTTGCACCCTGCACCCTTGCAGCTTGTAAACCCCAAGACGCAGCAGCGGATGCAGCTGGGTCCAGCCACTGCTGCTGAGCCCAGTGGAAGAGTAACCTCACACCCCCGGTGGGATTTATTCTTTGCCAGAGCTGAACTGCTCAGAGCAGCTGAGCCTCTGCTCCCCCAGGGACATGTCGTGATTCTTCTTCTCAATATCCATTTTTTTTTGTTGTTCACCAAGGTGAGTGTTTAGATTTGTAGAGTGGGAATTGCAAGTACCTCCCAGAAAATAAACCCAGTCTTTTGTGTGCTGCCCTGGGAGCTCCAGGAGCTGCCCCTAATGCCAGGGCTTTGGGAGATTTTATCCAAGCCTCTGCTGCTGGATCAGGGCTTTGAAACCCACCCTGAGGTTTTCCAGACAGTTTCTTCTTTTTCACATCGAAGAGTTGAGAGGGGAGCAGGATAGGACCACCACGGTTCATGCAGATGGATACCACATCCACCCCGGGGGAGGGGTCTGCTGATGCAAGCTCTGCAGCATCCCAAGGGATGTGGTCCCTCTCCCTCTGCTGTGCCCAATGCCACTGTGAGCTGTGAAAAGAAATGGCTCAGAGGAGCCCAGTCCAAAGCCAGACTTCTTTTTTCATTGCAGACTCCATCCATCGCATCAGGGCCTGGTCCCATGGGTACTGTTAGCAGCAGCCAACCATTGCTCATGTTGATAGCTGAAGGGTTTCTCCTGGGAATAAACCCTCCGAGAGACAGGGTGAGGCCTCCGAGGAAACCTAGGTTGGATTTTGCATCTCTTCTCATGGTGTTTGCATTGCTCTGGCCATGCCCTCCCAAAACTGTCAGCATCAAAGCCCAAGTCTGCTTTGGCTTGGCTGGTTTCCTGGGTCCCTGCTCTGCAAGCAGTGGGGTGTCTCCATCCTAAACCAGGTGCCCTGGGCTAACTGCATCCCACCGGCCTGCATGGGCATCAGAGCTCATTGAACATGCTAAGGATGCGTGCACCCGAGGACATGTACACCCCAGGGATGGAGGCTGCATGCACCCAAGGGACCAAGGCCACGTGCACCTGGGGAGCCAAGCACATGTGCACCCAAGGAGCCGAGGACACGTGCACTATGGGGACTGAGGACATGTGCGTCTCAGGGACTGGGGATGCATGCACTGGGGGGGATGAGGACACGAGGACATGTGTACCTGTGGGGACTGGGGATGCATGTACCCAGGGGACCAAGGGCATGTGCACTCCAGGGTGCTGAGGACACATATGCCTGGGGCACTGTAGATGCATACATCCCATGGGGCCAAGGGCATACACAGCCAGGGTGGGGGATGGGAGCTGGAGAAGCCAGTCTAGGCTGCAGGGGAGAGGGCATGGAGCTGGCATGGGGTGGGAATTTGCAGGAAGGGGGCTGCCGGAGCAGAGGGATGCCCTGCTGTGGCAATGCATGGTGCACGGGGAGGGATTACGTGGTGTGCAAGGTGGGAAGGGGGCTTAGGAGCTCTTTGCAGGTCCTCCTGCCTCCCAAAATCATTCCCAGGATCTGCAGAAGGGCTGGTGCACTGCTGGGCACCAATGCAGCCTTGCAGCCTGCCCTGAGCTGGGTGGAAACACCCAGGTCAGGCCCCTGTCAAGGGCTGGGGTGCAGGGAAGGCTGGTGGGAAGCTGCCAACACCTATTAAAACCACAAGCCCAGATGCCAGTGCCATGGGAGAGGCTGTCCTGGCAGCGCCTGTCTGGCTCCCCGGGCAGGGCCGAGGGGCGGGTGCTTGTCTGCAGCTCCCAGCTGCCCGGAGATGCTGCTTTTGGATTTTACATTTCATCAGCAGAGTCCAGCACAGCTCTGGCACTTGCTTCCGAGGCTGCCTTCCCTGCCAGCAAACCCAGAGAGGACGACAGCCAGGGTTACAGATAACTCCAGGCTAGGGGGAGCAGGTTTAAACACCTCGCTGCCTACCCAGGGGCTGGCTTTATTCTCTCCCCCCACGCCAAATCCACACAGTTCCTTTTTCAGGGATGAATCCGGATGCGAAACATTCCCGTGGGTTTGCTGGCAGAGCAGGGATGGGCTGGGAGGAGGGATGCAGACAGACAAACCACAACGCTCCAGCTGAAAATAGTTGAGGGCTGGGGAGAATCTGGGAGGCAGGGGTGTGGGGGTGGAAATACCAAGCATGTTTGCACAAATCCTTATGCTGTACTGGATGCCTGTTTACAACATCTGTTGGGGCCAGGAGAAGGGCCGAGAGCTCAGGGGAAGGGGGCTGCAGGCAGGGGCTGAGCCCTGGCACCACAGGGAAGAGGCAGCAAGATGCTGCACGACCCTGCACCCTAAAGACTACAGGACGAGCCGAGGTGCTGGGGTCACTTTGTGCTTTATTTCTCAACAAGGCAGAAGGCAGCGTTAATTATTATTAGTGCATTAAAACCTCCACACCAAAACAAACCACGTGGCACGAGCAGCTGCCGCCCCAGTGCAGCCCCTGCTATGGCACGAGGATGGCTCCAGCCCCAAACCATCTCCCAACACCCCAGGCTCCCCCCCTCCGAGAGCTCACCGATACCCTTTTAGCTGCACACAGCAGGGACAATGTGGTGCGCCGCCCTCCTCCCAGCCCTGGCTCACCCATCACTTCCACCTATCAAGCTCTAAAAAAAATACAAATCGAGCCCTAAAGGCAAAAATCCAACCCTAAAGGCAAAATCAGGCCAGGGAGGAGGGAGGCACGGGGCAGGGCTCTGCCTGCCAGTCCTGCTCACAGCCTGGAGATCTTGGGCAGGGGGATGTCGGGGGGGAGCCCCTCCAGCCATTTCACCAGGATCCTGTTCACCACCGCCGGCCTGGGGGCACAGCACAAAGCTGGGGTGGGAGCCAGCAACCCCTGGGACACAGGGGAGCCCAGCTCCGATGGAGCAAGGCCGTGTGCCACGCTGCCTGCAGTACCTCTCCATCTGCGTCCAGTGCCCGCACTCCTCAATGTGCTCCCGGTGCAGCTGTGGGATCTACGGAGGGATGCGCGAGAGTGGAGAGGGGCTGGTTTGTGCCAGCGTCTGGCACGCTGGGCATCAGGAGCCCACCCCAGGCTGCCCCTGCACCCTCAGCTCTTTATTTTGGCAGCAGCAAATCCCCTCCTGCCCACTGCAGTTAGGAGAGGAGACAAATACCCCCTTCTCCCCCCACCCTGTCTCAGCCTGCCCCCCTTTATCAAGTGAAGTCCCTGCATCTGGGCCAAATCCAGCTCCTCTCAGCACGATGGCCCTGCCCCAGGGCTCTCCAGCAGTGGGATCTTATGGAAGCGGGATAGCTTTGGTGCATGCTGATCCTGGGCAGGGGTGGGATGGGAGGACACTGGCTTACCCACTCCTCCATGCCCCTGCTCATGCTGGGATGCAGCACCACATCCTTCCCAGCTGTGACCATCAGCGCTGGCATTGTGATCTATAGGAGACACAGGTGACAAAGGTGGGCAACGTGCTGGTTCTGCAAATACTCCCCGCGGGGCAGGATCAGTCCCCACCTTCCTGTCCTTGGCAGAGAGTGCCCAGTGCCAGTTGGGTCGCATGTTACGGTACCAGTTCAGGGGACCACTGGGAAGGAGGGGAATGGGATGGAGATGCTGGGACTCAGCTCCTGCCGACACCACCACGGGGACCAGCCCACTGCCCACAGCATGGCCAGCGCAGGAAGAGCCTTCAAGGGGAAAGCAGCCCCCCTCCGGCAGCCTCGTGCCTTCTTGGGGTTATGAAGCAAGGCCAAGGCAGGTGGGGGGTCCCCCTTCTGCAAAGGGGGGTACCCCACCAGCCCCCTGGGCTCCTGAGCTTACCTGAAGCCAGATTTTTTGAAGCGCTGGATGTAGTACTGCAGCTCAGGGCCGTGCAGGATCTGGCTGGCAGGGGGGTCTTCTGGGAAGCCCACCAGCAGCCCCCCTGCAAGAAGCAGCACAGTACTGCCCACCTGCAGCATCACCACCCGCAGCATCCCCATCCAATCCAGGTCCCCCCCAGCCTTACCTCGCTCCCAGACCTTGTGGAAGTTGAGCGTGAAGGGCAGGCGGTCCTGTGGAGAGAGGGGACTGAGGGAAGGCAGGGGCAGCACCATGCCCAGGGAGGAAAACCACCCAGGGGGGCTGCAGGCACCTGGGGCTCCATGCCTCTCCTCGCTGGGAGCCAGCACCGAGCACTGCTGCATCCTCAGGGATGCAGGAACTGACCGCACGGCTCTGGGCTGTGGAGCTGGGAGCAGACACCAAGCACCGCTGCATCCTGAGGGATGCCAAGACCCGACAGCGCAGCCCCAGGCCACGAAGCCGGGAGCAGCCAGGAGCAGCCAGCTGGGATGGCAGAAGGATGCTGCCAGCAAAGCATGGCCTCCTGCGCACTCCCGGGGCACTGTTATTTTAAACTGCAAAGTTTTTCACCCTGCAGCGAGACATTAACAATTGCAGGGGGTAAGGAAGTAGTGCCACGCTGACACAGTCACCCTGCAGGTATGTTGTGCCCCAGGCTGGGCTGCCACCCCCCAGGCAGCACAGCTTTCTAGGGGTCTTCTCCATCCCCACTCAGGGTCAGCTCTGAGTCCTGAAGAGGTGCAGGCCTTCGCTGCTTACAAGGATGCATTCACTCTGGTCCCTACTGATGGCTGACTTGAATGCAGACCTTGCTGTGGATGGGCAGCAAAAGGATGGCAGACACAGGGTGGAGCATGCCTGAGGGTCACTGTGGGCCACTGCAAAGCCATCCCTGAAGCTTTTGGCTCCTGGTGTGGGTGAGGTGGAAGGGCAGAGGGTGCCACATGCAGAACCCCAAGAAAGCTAGCAGGGCTTAGAGAGGACACCTCTGCTCCCGCTCTGGGTCCACCCTCAGCCTACCTCCTGGCGCACGGAGCGGATCAGGACCTTCAGGGTCCGGCCAATGTCCTTCTCGAGTTCTGCTTCTGCGATGCCCTGCAGGGGGGGGGGGAAGCACCACAGGTGAAGCCAACCCTCCCCAGGGACCCAACCCACCCCAGGGCTGGATCCTGCTGCCCATTGGGGCTTGGGTGGAAGCTGGGCATGTTTCTTTGCTGAGTTCAGCATGGGAACAAGGTCTGGCAGGGGGACCACAAGCCATTTGCAGCTGGGTTGACAGCGAGAGCCCCACAGCGTGGCACCCTGGCTAACGGGGCAGGTGATGCCCAGCCATGAGCTGAGGACCCCGACATGGGCACGTTCCCATACTTGGAGGGATTTAAGCCCCAAAAGAGAGGGAGAGGATAAAACCTGTGGTCCTGGACTCACCGGCTCCTGGAAGTAGAACTGATACTCAAAGGTGGGATAGGTTTTCATCTTCTCCACGATGTCCACAGTGGGGTCAGCGGGTCTGTATGGGGTGTTGAGCGAGGCCACAGCTCTGGGACATCACAGAGGGGGGCAGAGTCAGCATCGCAGCCAGATTTGGGGTGCCCGGCATGAGCCAGGGCTTTGCTCCAGCGGGGGGAATGGAGAAGGCAGGATGCCTGGGGGTAGGGGCAGTCCCCAAGGAGCCACCTGCATGGCACAGACCCACCTCACCCTCTCGGGGTAGAAGAGAGCCATGTTCCAGACCACGGCACCGCCCCAGTCGTGGCCGACCAGCACAGCCTGCGGGATGCCCTGTGGGGAGGGGGGCCGTCAGTGTGTCCCCCCACCCGCAGCCTGGGGAGCACCTCGAAATCCTCCCCAAAACCAGGGCCCACGAGCGATCAGCAGGAGAGATTTGCCTTCCTCCGAAGCAGCAGAGAGATGAGAAAAGAGCAATAACTTATTCCCCCCCCTGCCCTTTTTTGTGTTTTTTTCTTTTCTTTTTCCCCCAAGGAAGCAGCATTACCTGATCCCCTGGAGCAATTTGCTCCAACTTAATTAAACATTTAAAGTACCTGAGCCTCTGGAGGAAAGAGATTCGATATTATCCACCAAAAACACGTCTGGAGGCTGCTTGTCCCCTGGGATCACCGATACGGGTCCCCACTGCCAGCACACTGGGTGACAGCACTGGGAACGTCTTGGTATTGGTGGAGCCGACCAAATCCCCAGGGGCTGGAGAATCCCCCAGGGCTGGCTGGATCCTGCCTGGAGCTGGGTACCCCGAGGTCACTGTTCCCCCCCTTCTATTCCATTTTTCTGACCTCTCTGTGCACCTACAAATAAATCCAATTAAAACCGGTGCTCCTGACAACACAGCGGCTAGTTCATAATTAGCTGATATTTAGAAGTATAATTAAAAGTCCCTCCTGGCAGACGTGGCTCGGGACCAGCTGTGTGTCAGCAAGCCCTGCTTGCTGCTGTTCCACAGCATGAAACCCGGCATCTAAGACCCCCAACAAGGGGCAGAGGGTTTGGTGGGAGTCCCAACATCTCCCACCTCCGATGTGGGGCTGAGTAGGTCCCCCTCCATGCTGATAGGTTTCATCCCACCATCCCTGGCCATCACTGTGCTAGCTCCTGGACCACTCTACATCTTCTGCATCCCCGATACAGGCTCAAACAACATGCAAAGCTTCACAAAGTCATTTATCTTCCTCCAAATCCCCCAGGTTGTCCCGGGGGAGGGAGGAGGAGCTCTCCTGGGAGGCAGAGGAGCAGGATGGGCCCTGATGGTAGTAGAGGAGCAGGGAAAACTGAAGTCCCAGCCATACAGCATGCAACAACTTCACATCCAATCTACCAAGCTCACCCCAAAGCAAAGGGGTGCCCACCCACTTGCCAGGCTGCACATCAATAGGCACCTCTATATCCATTTTCCTTATAATTTTTAATTCAGCATGAAGGCAGTTCCCCAGCAAAACGTCAGGGTCATTATCCTCACCCGCTCAGCACCAAACCAGAGCTGCTGCTCCTGTGGTGCCCAGCTTGGTTCCCTACTGAAAACCCATCCCAGCTCTGATGCTGGTACAAAACCACCATGGCTCCTCAAAAAGGAGCCGTTGCAAAACCTCAAGGGCTTTTTTTCCCCCTTGTTTCTTTGGTTTTTTTAGCACTGTTCTTTTTGAAGGACTCATTCCCTTGGAAGCCATTTCACAAGGAAAAAGCCCTGGAGATGCTGGCATATCTGTGGGATGTGCCTTCCCTTCCCTACCCTTCATCTCTTTTAAAAGGTGCAGGAATCAACCCCATCCCCTCGCCAGGACGGGAATTAAACCTGGACCTCCCAAACCCAAGTGGATCAGATGCCAAGATGACACTGGATTTGAGCTGTGCCAAGGCAACGTTGGTCCCCTAGCCACCCCAGCCACTTGGGAGCTGCTGCAGTTGGGGTTTAAGGAGGATGAAGGGGACGCAGCCCAGCATCCTTCTCCATGAGTATCTCGCTGCCTTACCAAAACCCTGCCGAGCCACAGATGCCACAAGCCCATCCCCCCATACTCAGCAAGGACACAAGGTCCACAAGAAGGTGACAAAGAACTGGAAACCCTCCCAAGGATGGGTTGTCTCCACTGGCAATGGGTTGTAGGAACATCCCCATCCCTAAAATCCTACCCATGGGGAACACAAAGATGGGGCTTGGTGCTACCCCAATTTTGGACCAAAGTCACTGGGGAGCTCAGATGTCCCAGCATGCAACAAAGTCACCAGGGAGTTCAGCTGTCCCTGCACGGGAAGGCAGAGGTGAAAGGCAGCTAGGGGGACACACACCCAAACCTTGCAAAGGAAGGACCTAGCATGGGGGGTTCCTCACCAGTTTGTCCAGAAAAACCACCAGGTCCTGGGGAAGAGAGAAAGGGTCAGATCCTGCCAGGGACCATGCCTTACTAGCCCATGCCACCCTCCACACTGCACTCATTCTGCCCATGCCCATACCCTGCAGCTCCTCACCTTGCATATCTGCTCCTGGGAATATTCTTTGACATCTGCACAAAGGACATAATCGCCATCATTTTAGTATCTACACATTTCTAAGGATGTGTTTTGCATCCACCAGAGCTGCTGAGGCTGCAGGAGCAGGACAGCTTCCACCCCCTCAGGAAAAGGCTTTTCTGCTCACCTCCTCCTGGGTCTTAGCCTTGGGGTTGGCAGCTCCAGCCCCACACCTCCCCGTCCCCCCTACACCCTGGCAAGCCCAGCTCACCTGGTGGGGCCGTGGACTCCCCGTAGCCCTTCATCTCTACAGCAATCACCCTGAAGCCAGCATCAGCCAAAGCTGGGATCTGTAAGGGAAAGCAGCAGCCTCTGAAGGATGCAGAGACCCTTGGATCCCACTCTCCCCTGGTGCCAGCACCCATCCCACACCTGCCCACCCCAGCATGCCTGGAGATGTCCCCAGGAGGGCAAACACGGGCTGGTGAGGCTGGAGGGTGAGGAACACTCCTGGGTTGTGTCCCTCACAGCTCAAGGCAGGGTGGTGGGACAGCCCTGGGACCCCCAGGAGTGGTGGCCATGCACACCCTCCACAATGCTCCAGCATCCCATCACCACCCTCCTCCCAGTCTCCTCCATCACCTGGTAGCGCCAGGAAAGCCAGGACTCAGGGAAGCCGTGGCAGAGGCAGATGACAGGGCCGTGCCCCATTTCCACGAAGTGCAGCTGGATGCCGGGCTGGAAGGGACGGAGAGCCCTTGCTGGCTGCAGGTGGCACAGCTTCACCCCTCCAACCCTCCACCTGCCCCAGCCTGCCACCCCAGAGCCACACAACCATGTTTTAGCCCCTGGGGTGGATGGAGAAGACCTGAACAATGGGGCAACCTCAGCATCGTCCACTCACAGCAGCTCATGCAGGAGGGTGGCCAACCCGACAAGCCACCTCTTGGCTGGCACGTCCTTGCACGGGGCTCAACACCCTCCTCAGGACACCTGCCCCACTCCAAGCCTTGCCAAACCCAGGGACACCTTGTCACCAAGGCAGTCACCTCCACCTACCCGGATGGGCACGTATCCGTGGCTCACAACAGATGGATCACACGCAGTTGGCAGGGGCTCTTCTTGGGTGAGAAGCTGCAGGGTGAGGAGGACAGGGCAAGCTCCTGAGCAAGGCTGGAGCTCCATGGGATATCCCCACCACCCTACTGCTGCTGAGATATCCATCCCTTTGATATCAGCATGGCTCAGCAGGTCCAGGGGATGAGGTTACTGGGGATGGGCAGGGTTTGCAGGAGATCACAGCCCCCATCCCATTCGTTTCCAAAGCCACGTGCAAGTCCTCCACCAGCACCGCATCGCAGAAAGACCCAGAAGATCACCAGAAGAGCTGGGGACAGAGGGGACTCGGACGACCTCTACATGCCTGGATGCCCGAGAGCTCCTCCAGCTCCTTCAGGACGGTTTCAGTGTCCCTGACGAGGACAGTGGCTATGCCCATCTCTTGGGCCGGTTTCAAGTTCTCCCCGATGTCATCCAGAAGGATGACCTGGAGGTACACCAGCAAGAGGCTCAGCTCTCCGGGAAGGGCAGCCACGGTGTTTGGCCAAGAATTTTGGGTGCTTGGAGGGACCCTCCATGCCCTGTTTCTGGGGTGATGGTTGTACCTCCTGCGGCTTCGCCTGCAGCACATCCAGGGCGTAGGTGTAGATCTTGGGATCTGGCTTCTGCACTCCGAGCCGGCAGGACTCAATCACTAGGTCGAAGTGGCGATGCAGCAGGTTCATCAGCATGGCCGTGAAGAGCCTCCCAGCACTGTCATCCACCCAGTTGTTGGTGAGGATGCCCGTCTTAAGTCCTAGGGAAAGGCAAAGCAGAGAGTGCTGGTTTTCCCATTCCAGCTCTCCAGAGCGCCTTTGTTTTCACCTCTCCTGCCTGGCCGCATTTCTTAGACCTCATCCTAAAATCTCCAATTTGCAAGGCTCTGTCCAGACCAGGACACCCCAGCAGGAGATCAAAGGATGCTCAGCAGGAGCTTATGCCCAATTTGTACTTCCAGGAAAGCAAGGCTTGACCACCCCAGTGCAAGTAGGACATGAGCCAGAGCTCAGGCACAGTGAGATGCCGAGCCCATGGACCAGCCATGGTGTGGGGCCAAGGGCTACAACATCCTCCTAATTGCTGGCTGGGTGATAACATCTCTGATGGACTTGGTAGCTGGGCTTAGAATATTTCATTAGAGGATGCTGAGAATCAGGAGTGCCCAGATGATGATGTAGGCCTTGGTGGGATTGACCAGCACCCGGTGGTGAGATTGACCAGGAACCTCGTGGCACCTGCCTGGGAGGGGAACAGCACCCTTACTCCAGCACCCCTTGCCTAAAAATCCTCAGCACCCACCGTTCCTCCGCAGCACCCTTGCTGCCTGCAGAAGGGGGGCATTAATCATCCCCTTGGCCGTCATCTCTTCAAAGGCTTGGGTGACAGAGAAGGTGGGTGGCAGGGTGATGCCTGAGGCAGAGGCGTGCTGCCTGCAGCCCTCTTCCATCAGTGACAAGAGCTGGAAAACACCCGTGCAGTCATAGAATCATAGAATAATGGGATTGTTTAGGTTGGAAAAGACCATTAAGAGCATCAAGCCCAACTGTTAACCCAGCACTGCCAACCCCACCACTAACCCATGGCCCCAAGCACCACATCTACAGTCTTTTACATCCCTCCAGGGACGGTGCCGCCCCACCCCTCCCTGGGCAGCCTGTCCCAGTGCTGGACACCCTTTCGGTGAAGAAATGTTTCCCAGTCTCCAACCTAAACCTGCCCTGGTGCAACCTGAGGCCGTTCCCCCTTGTCCTGTCGCTTGTGACCTGGGAGCAGAGACCGACCCCCCTGGCTGCAGCCCCCTCCCAGGCAGCTGTAGGGAGCGATCAGGTCCCCCCCGAGCCCCCTCCTCTCCAGGCTGACCCCCCAGCCCCCCCATCAGACTGGTGCCCCAGCCCCTGCCCCAGCCCCCTGCCCGGCTCTGGACACGCTCCGGCCCCCCAAGCTCTGTCTGGGAGTGAGGGGCCAGAACGGACCCCAGGGCTCGAGGGGCGGCCGCACCGGTGCCCAGCGCAGGGGGACGGTCCCTGCCCCGGCCCTGCTGGCCACGCCATCGCTGACACCAGCCAGGGTGCCGCTGGCCTCGGCCACCTGGGCTCGCTGCCGGCTCATGCCCAGCCGCTGCCGCCCAGCCCCCCCGGCCCTTTCCCGCCGGGCAGTTCCCAGCCCCCGGCCCCGGCCCGCAGCTGCCTGGGGCTGGTGTGACCCCAGCGCGGGGCCGGCACCGCCCGGGGTGACCCTCACGCAATTGGCCTCGGCTCATCGATCCAGCCTGCCCAGACCCCCCTGCAGAGCCCCCTGCCCCTCAGCAGGTCAGCACTCCTGCCCAGCTTGGCATCATCTGCAAAGGTACAGAGGGAGCACTCGATCCCCTCGTCCAGATCATTGATAAAGGCATTAACCAGGGCTGGCCCCAGCACAGATCCCTGGGGAACACCACTGGTGCCTGGCTGCCAGCGGGATGTGATCCCATTCCCCACCGCACTTTGGGCTCGGCCATCAGCCAGCTTTTAACCCAACATAAAGTACACCCGTCCCAGCCATGAGCAGCCGGTTTCTCCAGGAGATGCTGTGGGATGTGCCAAAGGCTTCACTAAAGTCCAGGCAGACATCACAGCCTTCCCTCACACGCTGAACCACCTTGTCATCGAAGGAGATCAGGCACGTCAAGCAGGACCTGCCTGTCATAACCCCAGGCTGGCTGGGCCTGATCCCCCTGTTGTCCTGCCCATGTTGTGTGACGGCACTCGGAGTGATCTGCTCCGTAACCTTCCCTGGCACCCAGGCCAGGCTGCAGATCCTCCTTCAGCCCTTCCTGTAGACAGGTATCACATTGGCTTCCCTCCGGCCAAGTGGAACCTCTCCGGTGAGCCAGCACTGATGATAAATGATGGAAAGTGGCTGGGTAAGCACTTCCACCAGCTCCCTCTGTACCCTTGGGTGGGTCCCATCCAGCTCCATAGACTGCTGTGTGGCTAAGTGGTGCAGCAGGTCACTGACCACTTCCCCTTGGATTAAGGGAGCTTCACCCTGCTCCCTGTCCCTGTCTTCCAGCGCAGGGGGCTGGGTACCCAGAGAACAACTGGTTTGACTATTAAAAGTCTGACACAAAGACGGCGTTAGGTATCTCAGCCGCTTCCCCATCCTTTCTCACTGTGTTCCCCCCGCTGCCCCCCAGCATCCAATAAAGGATGGAGATTCTCCTCAGCTCTCTTTTTCTTGCTAACAAATTGCTAAAAATATTTCTTATTGTCTTTTAACAGCAGTAGCTGTGTTAAGTTCTAGTTGGGTTTGGGTCCTTCTAATTTTCTCCCTGCATAACCTCACAACATCCCTGTAGTCCTCTGGAGTTGCATGCATTCCACTGACACCCAAAACCCAAAGCACAGTGCACCCCCGAGCCTGCTCCCCTCGGCTCCCTCCCGAGCCCCATCAAGCTGGCAATGCTCCATGCTGGTACCCGAGGGCTCACCTGGGTCAGGGTGATCTGCCCCCTCATCGCTTTGGCGTAAGGACCATCAGAGCCACTGGCAAACATGACCTCCCGCAAGAAATTCCTGCCAGACAAGGGAGAAGAGGTCAGCTGGGAGGGGACCCCAATACCAGGGGGGTGTTGGGGTGCGCTATGGGGAGGGGGATGCTCTGCACTGGGGATGTGGAGCTCCATCCTCCATCTCCACCCAGACGGTCCATCTCCATCACAGGACCAAGAGATTTGCTGCCCATTTATTTCCACTGGCAGCTCAATTACTTCACCCTGTGGACAGAGGAGCAGGGAGTTTTGCCAGGAATTAAAAAAAAAAAAAAAAAAAAGAAGTGCAAAGAGCAAGGTATTTTGTAAGCTGTACCTCAGGGAAAATAATGTGTCCCTATCACAAGATCACAAAAGGCCTTCTTAGGCAGCAATAAAACAAGATTACAGCGACTGGCTTTGGGACAAAGCTCTCCTCCAAGTCGATAAAAGCACAGCTCAGTTAAAAATAAAGTGGCTTTACCTGTTCCAGCAAGATTGCTGTCACTTTTTTTTTTTACTATAAAGCGAAGCAAAAAGATGTTTGATGACCTGATAATCTGGGAATTTATTGCTCCATCTGTTCCACGTCCTCCAGCATTTAGTTATTTAATATTTTATTCTTCCTTTTTTAACTCCCAGCTTTTTTTTTTTTTTTTTTTTTCCTTTCCAAACACCCAGGCGCTGCCAGGAAAGCCTGAGCTGTTGGGAGGTGCTGACAGACAGAACCAGTCTGGCTCCTCTTTGGGAGCTTTTGGGGTTACCAGTTCCCCAACACCCCACATTCCATGGGGCAAAGGGTTCACTAGGACGCGAGGAGCTGTTCAGAAGCCACTCCAGGGGGTCGGTGCTTTGGGTTTCGCCAGCTCCAGCCTGTGCACTGAGTTGTGTCGGGTCTGAGCACTGGGGCTGGGATGGGCTTAATTAATTAACCTGCACCCACATCCAGGAGAGCCCCCCCACCTTGCCCCAGCCTGCACCCCAAATCCAGGCAGGAGGTCCTCAGCCTGTACCCCGTTGTATACACTGGGACCCCCACCTCCCGTCCAGGACAGAGGGTCCCCAGCCCTGTCCTCTTGCTGGGACGGCCCCGGTTGCGCAGACCCCGCGCGGGCGGCGGCCGCACACACACAAGTGTTGTCGCCTCGTATTTACGTGTCTCCAGCCGAGCGGCCACCCGCCGAAACGCGGGCGGGCGGGCGAGTGAGTGCCGCCGGGCCAGGCCATACCTGGGCAGAGCGCAGTCCCGCTCGCAGGAGCCCAGAAAGTGCTGCAGGCCGGGCCGGAGGAGCACACCGCCCAGATCGAACAACACGGCCCGCCGCGCCATGGCCGCCCCACAGCCGCCCCGCCGGCACCCAGGCTCGAACCCGCGGCACCCCCGCCGCCGGCGCTGAGGCCCCTCCGCCGCACTGCAGCCCCGCCCCCACGGCCTCGCCCCGCCCCCGGGCCGGCGCCGGGCTGGGTCCTAGCGCCGCCGCCTGCGCCCGTCACGGAGGGTGCCCTCCCGGACGCCTGCGACCCTCCGCAGGTCACCCCTGCGCGGAGGACACGCCGCTCCGCCCCACCAGCACCCTCCCGGACCCGTGGGGCTGTGGGATTCCGGCCCCACGTCTGGTGGTGGCAGCCCCTCGGCTCCCTGCTGCCCGGGTTTTGTCCATAATCGGGTTTTCTTCCATTAACGGGGAGTCCGGGCTTCCCCCTCAGCTCCCGCGGCACCCCAAGGTGCAGCAGCACCCTCTGACCCAACCTGCCCGCACCCAACTCCGAGCAGCCTGATCGGGCTGAAAGTCGGAGGGGGCAGGGGTGCACGGGCAGGACTGGCCATGTGCTGCAGGCAGGCACACACGTGCACACACACATGCATGCACACATGTTCACATGCACAGAGATGCAAATGCACATGTCTGCATACATACATGCACACATATATGCACACGTGCACACGTGCATGCATGCACAGCTATATGCACTTGTGCACACATACATGCATACATGCATGTTCACATGCACAGATGCACACACATACATGCACACGTGCAAACCTATATGCGCATGTGCACACCTGCATGCATGCATACATGTAAGTATACATGCGCACACACAACATATGTAGACATGCATACACACATGTGCACATAAATGCACACACACATATGTGCATGTGCACATGTGAAACACGTGTGCATGCTGACCATGTATGCACACCACCAGGCACATTGCTGAGGATGTATGTGCACCTTTAAGCATGTGTGCACAGTGAGGCTGCGCAAGCACTACCAGGCATGTGTGTGCACATTGAGCACATGTGCACACTCAGCACATGCATGCACACTCAACGTGTGTGCACTGCTAACTAAGCATGTGCATACACAGTCAGCATACATGTGCACAGTCAGCACGTCTGTATGCTGCCAGGTATACATGCATGTGCAGGCACACTCAGCACATGTGTGCACACTCAACATGTGTGTGCACTGCTAACTAAGCATGTGCATGCACACTCAGCACACGTGTGAACAGTCAGCATGTGCATGCACTGCCAGGCATGTGCAGGCACAGCCAGTGTACATGTGCACGCTCAGCACATGTGTGCACTTCTAGGCATGTGCGTGTAAACTCACCACACGTGTGCACTGCTAAGCAGGTGTATGCACTGCTGAGCACAGTTGCACACCACCAGGCAGCTGCGTGGGCCCTGAGCACATATGTGCATGCTCAGCACAGGTCTACATGCCAAGCACATACGTGCACACACGTGCGTGCTGCCTGGCCATTTCAGCAATCCTGAGCGGCAACCCGGAGAGGCAGCCCCAGGGGGGACACGCGGCTTCCGTGCACCCTGAGCCAGCCCTGGCACACTCGACCGTGGCGGTGGCTGTGGCCGTGGCGGTGGCTGTGGCCGTGGCGGTGGCCGTGACCGTGGCCATTCGTGTGCGTGCGTGGGGGCCGGCCCTGCCTCGAGGAGCCGCTGGCAGTGCGGTGGCAGGACGCTGAGTGGTGAGCGAGGGTGGCGGCGGGGGGGGGGGGGGCTGTCGGCAGTGGTTTCACACGCAATCCCAGCCCCCTGCCTCAGTTTCCACACCTGCAAAACAAGCGGTGGGATGCTGGCTGGGGCACAGCTTTGGCGCGGGGGGGGAGGGGGGGTGCTTAGGGGGGTAACTGCACCCCTGCCCGCTGGAGCGGGGCTGGCGGGGGCTGTTCCTTGCTAGGATGGCTACTGGGGGGGGGGGGGCGGGGAAGAGTTATTTTAAGGGGGCTCAAGCCCAGACAAGCCATGCGTTAATCAGCAGCAGCCTGCTGCTGAGGCTCCGTGTCCCCCGTTCCCTGTCGCCAACCTCCCGCTGTCCCTGGGACACCTGATGGGACCTCCCAGCACCCTCCCAGGGTGGTCCAGTGCCGGGCAGGCGGGTGAAACCCCCTTCCCCGATTCCTGGCATGGCTCAGATCGGCGGGGGGCGAAGGCTTTTCCTCCTCCCATCGCAGTGGGGGCAGCTCCAGCGCACCCCCTCTGCTCACCCCAAAAGTAGGGCTGCAAGCCCCCCCGAGTCCCAGCTGCCGGGGCCAAAAGGTGGGAGCAATTGGGGGGGGGGGGGGGCGGGGGAAGGAAAAACGTTACTGGCCTGGTGGTGTTCTGGTGGGAAGAGCTGGGAGGAACAACCCAGCAGCCTTGGTGCCAGAGAAGTGCCAGCATGGCCGGCTCCTGGCAGGGCTGGGCTGCGGTGCTGAGCTCTGTGCTGGGGGCTCCCCACTGCACCCCCCTCACTCCACCCCCCATCCTGCTTTTTGGGGCCCTTTGCTCTAAAGTGAGAGCCACTCACCCCTGCCAGGTGCTGGCCTGAGACCTGAGGAGCTCGTTGCACCCCAGGGTGCTGGCAGGGAGCTGTGGTACCGATGGGGGTCCCCCCCCTTCCCTCTGCAAAGGGGCTCGGGGCTGGCTGGGAGGATGTGAGGTGCCGGTGGGGACACCCTCAAACGCCACATCCCTTCAGCTGCCGTGGCAGCAGCCTCTGGCACCCGCTTCCCCAGCCCTGGCGCCAAGGTTTTCCGGCGGTGGTTTTGAAAGAGCTGTATTGTCTGCCCACCCTCCATCCCCCACCCCCCACCCCCCCCAGCCGCCGCAGCCTGGCTGCTTTTCCATGGCTCCGGAGGGGGTTTTGGGAGGATGATCTGGATCAGCCTCACCCCGGCCCTTCCAACCCTCATCTTAACCCCTCCGTGCCTCAGTTTCCCCATTGCTATACTCCATGTGATGTGCTGAGGGGGTGCATAAAGGGTCCTCCCTCCCGCCCAGGGAGGGTCTTCCGTGGTGTGAGGAGAGCGGGGTACAGCACCCCCAGATCCCAGCAGCCAGAGATGCGTATGCAGGGGAAAATAAGGGTGCCTGGAGGATTTTGCTGGTGCAAAGTAGAGGGGGACCAAAAAGGGTCTCAGAGGCTGTCTCAGCCACAGTCTTGACCCCCTCCCCATTTCTCTTTGCTATTGCAGGACACCATGGTCCCAGGGGCCCCCAGCTGGTGTCTGCTGGTGGGGTTCTGCACCCTCGGTCCCCCTGCCACCATCCAGGGGGTACCTGAAGAGGATGTGACACTCAGCACCAGGACAGAGGAGCTGGGATACCACCTCGCCCAGGATGTGGACCCCCTCCAGGACCCCCAGCGCTGTGGCATCACCTTCCACACCCCCAGCCCTTGCAGCCCCCTTGGACCTCCTGTCTCTGTCTCTCGTGATGAGCTGGATCATCTCAAGAACCTCTTGCAGGACACCAAGGCCAGCCTGAAGGATGTGGAGATGGCGGCCACACTGGAGGACAACCAGACCCGCTACCAGGACATCATCACCGAGGCGCTGCCTGCCATCCATGGGGCCAACCTGGAATTTCAGGAGAGCCTGGATAATATCCGCAGGGAGCTGGAGGCTCACATGGCTGAGGCTGATCACCCACAAACAGCTGAGAAGAAGGAGAAGTAAGTGCCATGGGAAGAGAATGGAGATGCTCCATGGAGCAGATATCCCAAACTCTTCAGGTGGGAGCAGCCCCAGGCTGCAGACACCTGGGGGTGGTGGTGTCTGGGTGTCCCCAAGGGTCCCACAGCCTTTGTGGTGGCTCTCAGGTGACACATGGTGTTCAGATGCTCAGCAGACCACCACCATTAACATCTGTGTGTGTGTCTCTGCCCTAAAGCCACCACAGCAGGGCCGGTGAGGGGTCCTCTGAGGGCAGGGTTGGGGGATGAGGTGTCAGGAGCAGGGATTGTCACTCCTGAACCAGTGACCCAGTGCAGCTGAGCCACAATGTGATGATGGAGCAGCGTTCACCAGGATGGAAGAATTGGGGTACCTGCTCCTCTAGGTTGGGACCCTGTCCCAGGAGCCCCAGTGCTTCAGCATCACCTTCCACACCCCATTGCAGGAAGGCTGGTGCGGACACAGGGGACACTAAGTCCACTCTTCTCCTCCCCAGGCTGTGGAAGGGTGTCCACGTAATGGCCCACATGCTACGTCTCACTAGGCGCCTGGCCCAGACCCTCGATGATGCCTCCCACCACCTCCACGCTGAGCTGAGCCAGCACTGGCAGAGCTTGGCTGCCCAAGCCACCACCACCGCCGAGCCCTAGGACAGTGGGGACGGGCTCCACTGTCACCCTGTGTATGGCCTTGCTTGCTGGTAGGACCCCAACCCAGCTCATCTCCACAGATTTTGGGGTGTCCTGGCTCCTCTCCCCGGCTCTGGGAGCTGAGACTTTGTTTGCATGAGGTGGTTGCAGAGAGGTCTGGACACTGGAGCTGGCAGCACCAGGAAGGGACAGGAGGTTGGTACCCTCTACCTGGTGCCATCGCACACACGATGCCATCACTCGTGATGCCATTGCACACATGATGCTGTTGCACATGTGTCACCATCACACATATGATGCCATCGCATATGTGATGCCCTTCACCCCGGCCCCAAGTGTTTGATGCATTTATCCTGCAGGAGCTCAGCCATCATATAGCAGAGCCTGGTGCCACCGTGTGTACTCAGCCCCTTGCCCGGGGGAAAACCCTTCTGTGGGGAGTTACTTCCTATCCCCAGCAGACCTCTGCATCCCTTTGGTCCTCCCTGGAAGAGCTTTAGCCACACGGGCTCCCTTTTTTCACAGCTATCCAGCCCCATGTGCCAACAGCTAAGCCATCACACCCCGAGCCTGGCCTGAACCGGGCTCCCAGGGCTCCCCAGAGGGTCTTAAAAATTAAGTCCAGCTCTTTTGGCACTTAGCTGCACCTCGCCAGTGGTCCAGCAGCATCACTGCCCTCCTGGCATGGGTGCTGCCACTGCCAGCCCCAGTTAATCCTTCACTCTTGGGAACACCTTGTCCAGGCTTGGAAGAGCCTTTTTGCCCCTGGGGTGGCAGGAGCGGAGGCTGGCTCTGGAGCTGCAGGCAGGGCGGAGGGGAGGGAGCTGCCCAGCCTGCGCAGGGCAGAGCAGGCAGCAGGAGAGCGGTTGGAGATGAGCTGCTTGGCAATAAATTGAAACTGGCAACTCCAGTGTTCCCAACCCACTGAGGTCTGGGCAGCAGGAGAACAGCTGGAGGCAGAAAATCTCTCTGTGTTTGCAAGCCTGGATGTTCTCCCGGGAGGCTGGAGGGAATGGCCAGGGCCACCCCGGCACGTCGGGCTTGGGGCACCCTGCTATCCCCGTGGTGCACCCTAGGGATGGGCAAGAGGCAGAAATACCCCTGGGCAGTAGCAGCGGCGCTTCTGCAGGAGCTGCAGGCAGCAAAATAAAGATGCATTGCACTCTGCCAGGCGTCAGTGTTATCTCTGCGTCTGTTTTCTCTCCCTCCTCTGCTGTCTAGGGGGAAAGGAGGGTGGATCGGTTTGGTTGTGGTGTTAACTGGCCCTCCACCTCCAGTCAGGAGCCCAGCGAAGGAGACAGGCTCCCTAGCACCCACAGTGCTTCCCACCACCCTCTGAGCCTTCAATCCACCATCCCTGCAGTCAGCTCTCTTTTTTCCTCCCCAGAAAAATCAATGTTGGTTGTCTTTTTTTCCTGATTAATTTTCTATGGTCTTACTTGGCTCATCCTTCTCCCTAATTCCCTCCCTTTGGTGGGCCCAGATCGATCTCTTGGAGCAGTCCTTGCAATTGCCAGCTGCTCCCCATCCCTCTGGCATCCATTGTTCCATCTCCCCCTACTCCCCATCACCCCAGCTTCAGGGGTCCATCCAGCACCAAACACCCTCCCTTTGGCCTTGCGGGCAGCCTTGGGACGTGGCCTCAGGGCTCTGTGCTGTGGCATGGGGACAGGGCTTTGCACCACACCACTGGCTGCAGTGTGGTTGCCTAGGGAAGGGGGAGGTTGCCAGGCTTTAAAAAAACCCAGAAAGGTGGTTTGGTGCAATCATGACATAGATGAGATATCTGGATCATCCCAGTGTGATGCTTGCATCACTGAGATGTTTGTGGCCATGGGGCTGCAGACGGAACCACCCATTATCTACTTGGGTTTGCCACCCACTGCTGCTGGGGTGGTGGGGTGGCAGGGTACCAACTCTGTGGTCCTCTTCCCCATGGATTTCTGGTATTCAGCATCCCAAGAGTAGTGGGCATGGATGCAGGCAGGATAGAGGGGTCCTGCAGTGGAGTTGGGGGAAGCAGCAAATTTAGGTGCCCTCCATGCCTGGGTCTGCTTTTGCATTTATCTTCCAGGGGAAAGGAAGCAAATCATCGGGCAGGGCCCTCAGGGCTGCAAATTGCACCCTTGGGCTTCATTTACAGGAAGGCTGCACATTACATTTCCTAGCAGGAAGGAAGGAGAGAGGCTGGTGTGGGAAGGCTGGGTCTTGCCCTGCCTGGGTGGTCGGGAAGCAGTGGGGAGCCCTGCGTTTCCCATCCTCTTGCAGTGGAAGAACCACGTTCCCGGCCCAAAGTCACCCTGTCCCCATCCCCGAGACAGCAGGGGGAAGGGGTCTGCAGGGGTGGTGGTGGTGCTGGATGTTGTGCTGGCTTTGCTTTCCCAATTTGGCAACCATCCCCATGGCAGTGTTTTATGGGGCCTGAGGCAGGTGCTGTGTGGGGCCAGCTCAAGACCTTGCACCTGGCTTTCCCCAGAGCAGGGGACATTGCTGCTTCCCGGAGCTGCCCTGCCCATGGACAGGTTGGCACCCCTAGCCCAGGGCTGTAGGGCAAATGGGGAAACCCTGGTCTGGTGGGGGGACTGGGGCAAGCAGCGCCCTGCCTCTCTCCACTGGTGCAAGAGCCTGGAACTTCACCGTGCCCAATGTGATGCCTGATGCAATACCATGTGCAATGCCCTGTGTCATGCCCTGTGCAATGCCTCACGTGATGCCCCGTGCAATGCCTCCTGTGATGCCCTGTGTGATGCCTCATGCAATACTGCATGTACTGCCCCATGCAATGCCCTCTGCAATGCCCCGTGGTGATGCCCCCTGCAATACCCCAAACAATGTGCCCTGCAACACCCTGTTCCATGCTCCAGCTCTCCTACTCCATGGCACTTCGTCTCCTGGTCTCCTTCCCTCTGCCTCCTCAGCCTCACCCACAAAGCCCACCGCCCCTTTCCCACTCCCCTGGCCGAGCAGTGCTTTGGAAGAGGCTCAGAAAACCCTAGCAAATCCAGCCTTTTCCAACCCTGGGGAAGCTTTGCCAATGCATGGGGGACCAGAAGGGCCAGGGCAGCTGATGCCCCTCCAGCCGTCCTCCCTCTCATTCCCCCAGCCTCCCCTCCTTCCCTGCCTGGGCATGGCTTTCCCTCCTCCCCCAGCCCCTGTCGTCACTGCCACAGCTTCGAGTAAAAGCTGAGACATCCTTCACTGGATCCCAGTCCTCTCCGGAGCCCTCCGCAGCACAGCATCCCAACCTCAGCATGGCAGAGGGAACAGGGGCTTCGGGGACCCCTCCCTGCTCTCCCCGCAGCAGGTAAGGGGGTTCGTTGGGTCCAGGCTGGTGGGAAGGAGAGAAGCTGTTTTTCCCTGCAAAAATCCACGATGAAAGCTGTTTGCAGAGTGCCAAGGAAAATCAGGGAGCGGTGGGGAGGCAGCAGCAGGGAAAGTTTCCCAGCTCTGCATGAAGTTCCCATCTAAAAACTAAAAATTCCCAGCTGTCCACCTTTAAATTCCAATAAATAAGTTATTTAGTTATTTATTCTCGCTGCCTCCTGACTGCACGTTAGGATTGCCAACAGCTTCGCTGGGCTTGCCATGGTCACAGGCATCCTCCGCTCCAGCCCTTAGCATAGTGCAGGGCAGGTTTCTGCATCCCTCAGGGAAGTGGTCGGCAAGTACCAGGGAGCAGCATTTTGCAGGCATGGAGGTGCCTCCCGGGGCATCTCTGCTGCAGGCTCAGCACTTCAAACCAAGTGCTTTGTGTCACAGGGTGATGGAAAATCCATCAGGGAAATGGTTTGGATGCAGGGAGATGAGGTAGGGCTGTAGGTAAAGGTCAGGCAGGAGGGTAGGGCTGCCCACCCTGCTGGCAGGCTCTGCCAGAGCTGCCTGATGCAGCCGGAGCAGCACTGAAGTGGGTGAAGCAGTGGCCAGAGAGGGAAGGGGGATGCGGGTGCGAGGTGTCAGACAGGTTGCGGGGTGCCTCAGCACCCTGGGGTGGTCTGTGTGTGGTCTCCCACCCACATGGCCCCCCTCCCGCTCACCTACCCATCCCCACCGCAACCCACAGGTGCATGTCCCACGTGGGCTCCCCTCTACCCATGTCCCCCCCCAAACCCCCTTTGCCATGTACAGGCAGTTTCATGTACAGCTTTGCATCACCCAGGGCACCTCTTTTCCCTCTCCACTATCTATCAGAGCTTTGGGGAAGCCACGAATTCCACACTCATGACCCTATAACCAAGCCTAGAGTGAGAGCAGCTCCCCCAGCACCCTCCTGTACTCTTCAGTATATTTCAGTATCTCAGCCAAGAGAGACATATCCATAATTTTCTCTCCAGCTCAGTGCATTGGACAGTGTTTCTCCCGTTTTCCAGCCCTCCACCATCCTTGTATTAATCAGTTGAAAACTGTGTGGAAAATGGTGATGCGTTCAGGAGGGCTTCATGGTTTTACCGGTCCAGGGAGGAATTGAAGCTAAAGGAGCTTCTTGTTTAGCAACATCAGTGCTGGGCTGGGAGCCTCCTTCTCCTCAGGAATGGAGGTTGCCTCCTAGAGAGGAGAGACTGCTCCTGGGGGCATAGGTCAGGTGTGGAGAAGTCACCTTCTAAGCAGGAGCAGATTTTGGAGCCTCTGCAGAGCAAGGAATTCCTCCCCTTGCAGAGCTTTACTGTGTTGGGGAGGGTAACCCAACACATCCATGGATGGGTGGATGGATGCATAAGTAGTGGATGCAATGATGGATGCGTGCATGCATGCGTGGCTGAACAGCTACATGGATGGATGGTTGAATGGATGAGGGTGGATGGAAAAAGGATGAGCGTTCTTCTCAGAGATGAGTGCTACTGGAGAAACCAGCCCCAGGAGCCTGTTTGGGGTGGCTCAGCCTCTTGGAGCAGCTGAGATGTTTCCTTCTCCCTCCCTCCAAGGGCATGAAGCAGTTTCAAGTCAGGGAGGGCAGAAGGATAGTTGAAACCTATTATTTTCCGGTCATCCCAGTAAAAGTTGAAGCACCAGGCTCCATCTCAGCTATTAAATCACCTGGAGGGAGTCCTGGGCTCCCAATTGCTTTAGCTTACCCGGTCCAGCTGCCCAGCTGTGATCGATGCTGCCCAGATTCATGCCCTGCCTGCCAAAGGAGCACTCGTGAAGCGGGGAGCAGAATCTCTGGGGACATTTTCCCTTAACTCTGCTATGGTGGCAGCTCAGATTAGCTCCAAGCCCTGGAGCATGGCTGGGAGCGGCCTTCAGGGGACTGTAGCAAGACTGTCACCTCTCAGACCTGCACCACTGTGACATTGTGGTGACCGTCACCTCCCAGACCAGTGCCGCAGTGGCATCGTTGTGACAGTGTTGCTCTCTGCTGTCATTTCAGGAATGAAATTTGGGGCAGGTGACTTGGCAGAGCATCCCAAATCACGTGCCCACCCTGGCCCGGCTGTGTCCCTGCTGAAGCCATCCCAGCCCACGTCCAGCTCCATCCGTGGCTCCTCCAGCACTTGCTAATGGTGGGGACATGCAGGACACCCCGTCGGAGGTCCCTTATGGTGGCTTTCCCTGCTGACCCTCCTCTCCCGCCACCATCTCAGCTCATCGCTCCCCCTGGTCCCTCCTGGGGGGCTTTGCAAACTGCTCCAGGGAGGGGGTCCAGCACGGGGAGCATGGGGCGGCTGTCCCATGGCATCACCCCCCTTGTCGCATGGTGCTTTGTCACCTTCCAGGCGGGTAAGGGCAGCTCCAGCTTTCCCTGGGGTACATGAATTTCCTTTGCTTGACCCTGCCTTCCCTTGGGTATCACCCATTGGGCCCCAGGGGGGTTAAATTTGAGGAGAGGGGAGGGGAAGATGAGGGGGCTGTGGTGCATGTGCATGAAAAACTGGTTGGTTCCCAGATTACCCCGATGCAGTCTCTCAGCATCCCTAGTCTCCACAGTGGCATGGTGTCCTCCACCACGTGCCGTGCTAGGAGGGGCTTTGTGTCTGCAGAGCAGCTTGGCACCACCCAGACCCTTGGGTGGGGTGATCTGCTCTGCTGGGTCATCCCCCCCAGGGAAGTACCTCTGGGACCCAGATCCATCCTGTTCAAGCTAGAAGTGTTGGAGGGATAGGAAAAAAATATGGATAGTGCTTCCACCTGCCATCAATGCAAGACCTCCCATGAGCTGGGAATCTTGCTTGTCCCTTCACTTGGGACCAGCCCTCCCCAACATCTCTAAGATACTCAATCCCTGGCCAAAGTGCAACAAGCAGCGTCCTTGCTGGGCTTGCCTGCCCAGTGAGGAGAGCTTGCATGGGACATTGGGCATGCTATGGGGCCGTACACCCGTCTTTCTTCAGGGTAAAGCCACCCATACAACGTGCCTTCGGTTGCACTTCACTGCGCAGAGTCCTCCCTCCCTCCCTCCCTTGGCTTCCCTCGACTTGCTGGTGGAAATTTATGGGGCTCTGCAGCCAGCAAGGACAGCCGAGCGATGCACCGCAAGCTGACGGTGCTGAAGACCAATGTCAGTGATTTCTAGGCAGAGCAAAGAGTGTTGCACTCCTTCCCAGTCCTGCCTCCAGCCCAGCCTGAGGGATGGTCTCTGAGCAGGCTGCAGTGGTCTCAAGCACTGGGTCAGCCTCCACCTTGCAACGCTGGACCAGTTAGCACCAGAGAGGGACCTCAGCCACTCCAGAGTGGGATTTTCTTGACCAGCATTGCAAGGCTGACCTTGCACCACTTTCTGCTCCCCAGGACGAGCACGGGGCGGCTTTGAGGGGACAAATTTCTATCCTAGGGTGAGGGTTACCATCCCTGCCTGCTGCAGCGGAGAGGGGGCTTGTCCAGAATGGGCACCCGATTTCATTGGGGTGCAGGTAGGGGAAGGGAGGGGTCAGCAAGCTCTCCCCCATCCCATCCCATCCCCATCCCTGTCTCCCCACAGCCACCTGCCTGCCGGACCAGCCTGGAAGCCATGCCGAGGAGCGCCTCTTCAAGCACCTCTTCACTGGCTACAACCGTTGGTCGCGGCCGGTGCCCAACACCTCTGACGTGGTCATCGTGAAGTTTGGGCTGTCCATTGCACAGCTGATTGACGTGGTGCGTAGCTTACTGGTGGAGATCCCTGGCCCGTGTGGCATCTGACTTTTCACCAGTTGGTCCTACTGGTCTGGCAGACTAGGGCCTGAGGACACGGGTGAGAGATTGGGTTTGGGCACTAGCAACCTCCTGGCCACCTCCAGCAGGTGACAAATCACCCACCCTGCCTCCCTCAGACCTCCAATGAGCAGGGGGATCTGCACCTCTCCTCTCCATCTCAAACCCTCCCTTTCCCTGACAGCAGGAGGGCATCAAGTAAAACCACAGGTCTCCATCCCTGCCATGTCCTCATCCACCATCTACCTGCCCTGGAGCACCTCTGGGCTTGTCTGTCCATCCATCCATCTATATGTGCCCACCCACCCACCTATCTACCTATGCATCTATCCACCCACCTACCTTTCCATCTGTCCACGTATCAACCTATCCATCTATCCACCCATCCACCTATCTACCCATCCACCTATCTACCTATCCATCTACCCATCTCTTCACCCATCCACCTATCTAATCTACCTATCCATCTACCCACCTATCTACCTATCCAGCTATCCCCCCATCCACCACCCATCCATTCCTCTATCCATGTGCATTTGTCCATCCATCCGAGCAGCTCAGAGCTGCACACTGCAAAATGCGATTTCTTGCTGCCATCTAGTGAGAGATACCATGGGGAAACACGGTGTCTCCTTGGACTTGGACTGGTTCCAGCTGCTCCCAGGAGCTGAATCCCAAAGGCAGAAGGCAGAAAGTAAAAGGAAGAATCTGGGGGCCAGTGCAGTGGTGGGACAAACCCTTGGGCTTTTTCTGCCTGTCTCCTCTCATCGCTCCCTCTTTCCCACTACAGGATGAGAAGAACCAAATGATGACGACAAACGTGTGGCTGAAGCAGGTAGGAGCCTGTTCCCTCTCTGGGGCAAGGGCAGGAGCACGTCAAGGAAGGCACATCATTTGGGGCAGAGAGACCCTGCCCAGAGGGGCTTGATGGCATCTCCATGGGGCTGTTCCTCAGAGGGACGCTGCCAGAAGAGGAGGAGGAAGGTGGCATTGGACAGCTTGGTCCACAGGGCCACCTGACGCCCTCCCTTCCGTGTCTCCCTCCAGGAGTGGAGTGACTACAAGCTGCGCTGGGACCCAGCAGAATTTGACAATGTCACCTCCATCCGGGTGCCCTCTGAGATGATCTGGATCCCTGACATTGTGCTCTACAACAAGTGAGTGATGCTGCTGAGGTGGGGCATCCCTTGGACCAGGTTCCCCTTCCCTTCCCTTCCCTTCCCTTCCCTTCCCTTCCCTTCCCTTCCCTTCCCTTCCCTTCCCTTCCCTTCCCTTCCCTTCCCTTCCCTTCCCTTCCCTTCCTCATCCCATCCCATCACGGCAGCTCCCCGCACTGCCAGCTCCCATGGGCCTCCTGCCCTCCATCCCACCCCACTGGCAAGGATGCAGATCAGCCTGCATCCATCTCCCCATGCCCAGTGCTCCTGTTCCCACCCATCTCCATGCTCTGGATGATGCCCAGGAGGATGAACCCAGCACCCTGCAGGGATGCTGGATGAGGCCACAGCCTCAAATCAAGGCTTATACCAGCCCTGAGAGCTGAGGGAGCTCCTGGCCCTATTTCTTGGGAGAAACGCTTCATCCTCCTCTGACCTTTGCATATCTCCATGCCTGCAGCGCCGACGGGGAGTTCGCTGTGACCCACATGACAAAGGCCCACCTCTTCTCCAACGGGAAGGTGAAGTGGGTGCCACCTGCCATCTACAAAAGCTCATGCAGCATCGATGTCACCTTCTTCCCCTTCGACCAGCAGAACTGCAAGATGAAGTTTGGCTCCTGGACCTATGACAAGGCCAAAATCGACCTGGAGAACATGGAGCATCACGTGGACCTCAAGGATTACTGGGAGAGCGGCGAGTGGGCTATCATAAATGCCATTGGCACCTATAACTCTAAGAAGTATGACTGCTGCACTGAGATCTACCCTGACATCACCTTCTGCTTTGTCATCCGTCGTCTGCCACTCTTCTACACCATCAATCTCATCATACCCTGCCTGCTTATCTCCTGCCTGACCGTGCTGGTCTTCTACTTGCCCTCTGACTGTGGGGAGAAGATCACCCTCTGCATCTCTGTCCTGCTGTCCCTGACTGTCTTCCTGCTGCTCATCACGGAAATCATCCCATCCACCTCGCTGGTCATCCCTCTCATTGGAGAGTACCTCCTCTTCACCATGATCTTCGTCACGCTCTCCATCATCATCACCGTGTTCGTCCTCAACGTCCATCACCGCTCCCCCAGCACCCACACGATGCCCCACTGGGTACGCAGCTTCTTCCTGGACTTCATCCCTCGCTGGCTCTTCATGAAGCGACCCCCAGCACCGCCTCTCCCCGAGGGGACCATGGGGCAGTATGACCTCCCAGGGACAAGGCTCAGCACCTCACGGTGCTGGCTGGAGACAGATGTGGATGACAAGTGGGAGGAGGAGGAGGAGGAAGAAGAGGAGGAGGAAGAGGAGGAGGAAGAGGAAGAGAAGACATATCCCAGCCGCATGTCCCAGGATGGCTCCCATGGCCAGGGCACCCAGTGCCACTACGGCTGTGGGCGCCAAGCTGGGAAGGCATTGGGGGAGTCAGCTCCCCGGGTTCCCCCCAAGGGGGAGGAGGAGGAGGTGGGCTCAGACCAGGGGCTGATGCTGTCTCCCAGCATCCTGAAGGCCCTGGAAGGGGTGCAGTACATTGCGGACCACCTGCGAGCTGAGGATGCTGATTTCTCGGTGAGTGGGTGCCCCTGGGAGCTGGAGGGTGAGGGTAGGGTCCCACCTTGGGTCCTGCCTCCTGCCACTTGGATCTCCATGGGGGGTGGTGTGGTGTCAGTGCTGGGACCCCTGGTTAGTTCCCTGGCTGCTGAGGACCCCAGGTAGAAGATTAATGAGCACCTTCTGGGAGATGCCTGGTCCACAGGGTCAGCTGAGGGTTCCTCCAGCTCCCATCCCTGCTGGCTGCAAGGATGTTGGAGGTTGCTCTCCTGCCTGTGGTATCCTGCCCTTGGAGAGCAGAGATGGCCCAGCCTGCCCTGCTGGGACCCGGCTCAGAGGCTGAACCCCTAATTTTACCCAAGTGGTTTCAGAAAACCCTGGGTGGGATTACCGTTGCCCCAAGGAGCCTCCCCGGAGAGGTCCATCCCCCAGCCTTGCTGCTCCAAGATAACCCAAGACACAGGGTATCTCCTCATCCTGAGGCAAACAACAGATGTAGAGGAAGCCCTGGGTGGTCTCCTAACCCCAAGGGGTCCCCACAGGTCGGGGGTTCACATGCTTATGGCCCCTCTCCGCTTGGCAGGTGAAGGAGGACTGGAAGTACGTGGCCATGGTGATCGACCGCATCTTCCTCTGGATGTTCATCATCGTCTGCTTGCTGGGCACCGTGGGGCTCTTCCTCCCACCCTACCTGGCAGGGATGATCTAGGAGCCGGGCCAGGCTGCAGTGGGGACAGCAAGCGATGCACGCTGCCTCCTCCCAGGGAGTGGGCATGGTGGTGCCCACGTCCAGACGGACCCTTGCCTCTCCCTGGGAGGACACAGTGGTGATTGTGGAGGACCCTCAGATGGGAAATGCAGAGTGGAGCAAGGGCTGTGCCAAGGGGTGACTTGGGGAGGGACCGCTGCCTGCCATCCTTCACTGGGTGGTCACAGCCCTCCTGGCATTGAGGAAGGCATGGTACAGCTCCACTGCTTGAGTGCAGGCTGGAGGCATCTCAGAGAGGTTTTTTTTTTTCCTTGAGACGCTGCAAGTCCTACCCAAAACCCAAAAGCTGCATCTGGCTGTTCCTCCAACGTGCTGGGCAAGAAGAGGGGACCTCACAGCTGCTGTAGGGTGCATCCTGACCACAGGGCACTCAGGACCACAGGCTGGCATGGTCATGCATGATGTGGGGCAGGTGATAATGCTTTGGATGGTCTGAGCAGAAGGGGTATGGTTGTGGGATGGAGGTCCCTGCTCTGTATGACTTGGGGAGCTCTGCCCTGCAAAGCCCAGCCCAGGTGTAGACCCTCTGCAACCCACCAGCACGAGTAGTTGCTGCCGCATCATCCCACACTGGAGCTAGGGGTGACAGGGAGATGGAAACAGCTGACTCAGAAATGTGGGTGGCTTGGAAGGGAAAAGCCACTCTGCAGAGTGGGATAACCCCCCCAGCCCTGGCCAGAGGGGGCCCACAGACCCTGGGAGCTCAGGGGTGCTGCCTCATGCTGAGGCTGGTGGACTTGGCTGGCGCAGGGGAACCTGCACTGCCAAGGTCCATCCTGAGCAAATCCTCCTCTCCATCCCATCAGATCCCCAGCTGCTGGGCGCTGATGACTGTGGCAATGCAGTTTTTAATTTCTAGCTTCTACCTACCCCCAAAGGACCCGTGCTTACAGAGCATCTCCTCTCTTTCCCCATGCCCCAAGAGACACAAGGTTTTTTCCTACAGTGTTTTCTCCTCCAGGACACTGACCCATCACGGTGCTGGATGCAGTCTGAGGGGCTTCAGAACAAACTTTGTCATTTCAGGAGTGAAATGGGCCAGAATAAACGGTGCCACAGAGGGACACGCATGACCCGAGGGTGTTGCAGCCACTCAGGCAGGCTGTGGTGCAGGCAGGCAGGCTCAGGCGTGCACACACAGGGCTGAGAAATGAGATGTGCAAGGGAGCAAGTGCCCGTGCGTGGCTGGGTGTACTGCCACTCTTCTACACCATCAATCTCATCATACCCTGCCTGCTTATTTCCTGCCTGACCGTGCTGGTCTTCTGCTTGCCCTCTGACTGTGGGGAGAAGATCACCCTCTGCATCTCTGTCCTGCTGTCCCTCACTGTCTTCCTGCTGCTCATCACAGAAATCATCCCATCCATTGGAGAGTACCTCCTCTTCACCATGATCTTCGTCACGCTCTCCATCATCATCACTGTGTTCGTCCTCAACGTCCATCACCGCTCCCCCAGCACCCACACAATGCCCCACTGGGTATGTGGCTGTGTGCGTCCCACCCAGTACAGACAGGCTTCAGGGCTCTGCAGAGCACGGGTGGAGAGAGCAACTCCTGTCAGGGTAATTTCTGGCTTTTCTGGGACTGTGTCTCCCTGGGGTGATGCAGGGCTGGAGGTGAACAGGACAGGATGCCCAGCACTCCGGGCCATGGCACCCCGGGCTTCAGCAGACCTCACCACCATGGGGCATGCTCCTCTTCCCCTGTTAATCCCTGCAGCCCCTCTTGCCAGCCACAGCCAGCACCCACCACCCCTCTCAGCTCAGCCCTGCCTGGCTGATGAGGCCACCAGGGCGTAAGCTCTGGGGTGACAACCCCCCCCGGCGTGGCACTAGACCCCCAAGCACCCTTCTTTTGGAGGGAGCTCATCCTCATGGCTCTGCTATCCTGTGTAAACCGCTTCCCAGCAGCTCCACCAGGATTTCCTTGTGGTCTTTGAAAAGCAAAGGCCTGCAGATACCCTCACTAGCAAGCCTTGACGTGGGAGCAGGGGGAGTCCATGACCCTCATATGGATTGTGGGCTCACTGGGAAGGAGAGAGGGCTCCAGAGGGGACATGGATGCAGCAGACCCAGGTTCACCCCAGAAGCTCCCCCGGGGACGCTGCCATCAAGAATGGCTCTTCCCCATGCTGGCAAGATGGCTCAGACCTCTGAGCAGCACAACCCTTACTCTTTCTAAGGAGATGCTGGTGACCGGGGGACTTGTCCCCACGGTATGGGGGTGACAGGCAAGCACAGGCACAGCAGGACTTGGTGCATTGGTTTATCTCAGCCAGAATGAACAGCATTGTGGGAAGATGCTGGGGAAAAGCCCGAACTGAACGGTTTCCAACTCAAAGCACAAACCGAATAAGAGACTTGGTTTGCCGTCGTGGCTTACACAGAGCAGCTTGGAGAAAACTCAGCTGGAAGAGGCACCGTTCTCCTGGTTTGTGTCACCAAGGGCTGTGGTCCGCAGGGTCCCATACCTCCCTGCGCTCTGCAGGCTCGGGGCTGGGCGCGCTCTGGCCATGAGTGCTGGAACCAGCTCCACTGCGGTGCGCGGACCCGCTTCCCATCGTTAAATAAACTCTTCTATACAATGTACAAGGAAAAGCAAACAGTCCCTCCGGCCACGGCTCCGATGGCTCCTGAGGACCCCTGCATGGCCCCCCGGGATGCCAGCTCCCCCAGCTGCTGTGCCCCCTGGCTCCCAGTGGCGAGGAGCAGGGTCCAGGTCCCCGTCGCGACATGCCGCCCGCGGCCATCTGTCCTCGGAGAGGCTGAGAGACGGACACACAGACCTGCTGGCAGCCAGGGAGCAGGGAGCTGCTGAGCCAGAGGGATCTTCAGCCACCCTCAGGGATGGCCAGGTCCCCCTAGCCCTTTCCAGGGATGAGTCACCAGATGCCTCCCTTCTTCAGAAGACCAACAAGACAATGCTAAAGACACGAGTGGCTGCAGGAGGAGAGGGGACAGGGAGAGCAGAACAGCGAGGCCACGGGAGACACACAAAAGCCAGCTCCTCCGCAACGCTCTCCGCCCATCTCCACCAACCATAGCATGGTGGTCCCTCTCCTCCTCTCCTTCCCCACCCCTTATCCTTCCCTCTTTCCACCCCTACCCTCACTCCAAACACAGCTTCACCAGATTGGCCTGGACCTTGGCTTGGTCCACGGCATCCAGGAGGTTCTTGGCATCCACGGCCAGGGTGTGGGAGGCTGTCAGCATCTGCCGTTTGCACTCCTCACTCAGCGAGGTGACCGCGTTCTGCTGTGCCAGGCGCATCTTGTTGATGAGGTCAGCCAAGTCCTTGTTGAGCAGCTTCTGGGTCCCCTCGATCTGACCACAGCACGCCGGGGTTACACAGATGTACTACCAGCACACGACCCCATGCCAGACCCCTTTCCCTCCTCCCTGGTCCTACCTCGGTGCGGGAGGCAGCGGGCAGGACAGGCAGGATCTCATCGACGCTGCCAATCAGCTTCCGCAGGGACAGGCCCACGTTCTGCGGGGAGGGTGGCAGGGTTAGGATGGAACCAGGTACAGGCACAGGAAAGAGGTGCATGGGAGCAGTCTGTGTTGCTGAGTCAAGGATCCCATCGGGGAGAGGGGCATGGTGGGAGACTCTCCCATCAATGACCCAAGGACCCAACGGAGGAGCAGGGCGTGCTGGAAATGCTCCCACCATTGACCCAAGGACCCAAAGGAAGGAGTGAGACATGTTGGAAACTCTCCCGTCATTGACCCAAGGATCCAAAGGAGGATCTGGGAATGTTGGAGATGGTCCCTTCCTGAGAAGGATGCTTGGTGGGAGACTCAGCAGACTCATTCCCAACTCCTTACCCCATTTGCCATAGAAGGCCTAGTGCTGTCCCCTCCCTGCCCTCCCTACCTTCACCACAAGGATGTACCCCTCTGGGGGCAGGAGGCTGATCTCATTCTTCAGCTGCAGCACAGCCCGCACCAGGTCCATGACATTGCTGTACACCATGTCATCTGTGCGGTCCAGGTTGGCGGTGGGGGCTGGGTGGATGGACTGCTGGAGAAGGGGGGCACAATGGGATCAGGTGAACCAAAGGGGCAAGGAGGGAAAGACCAACACCTATGGGGAGCCCTGGCCAGACCCATTTACCTCCCACCCATGACCCTGATGCTGCTGGGTCTGTCTGACAGCTTTGGGGCCTGGGGGAGTCAGAAAAGTTCCGTTTTGCAGATGCAGAGGGATGATGGAGGTGGAAGAGGAGGAATGAGACTGTGAGATGGAGGAGGAGGACTGGGAACATGGTGGCTTGATCCAAGGAGGTCTTACCTGTGTCCCAAGTCTTGGAGGCTTCTGGGGGGGCCCTGTGAACTCCGCTATGCCATCAATAAGGGAAAGGAAGGAGAGTCACTCCAGCTGCTCCCATGGACACGTAGGCATGCTGCAAGACCCCTAGAACCTGTGCCGCGTCCCACACCACCCTGCAGCTGCATGTCCCACTGTGGCTGAACACCCATGCCAGCGGTGCCACCTCCCCACAGGGTCTGACTCCCTCCGACCCCCATGCCCAAGACAGGCAGACTCCACCCCTAGGGCAGGCAAAGCTGCTCCCCATTATCTGGGATTTCTTTTGTGGAGGATCCCAAAGCCAGGAGGGATACAGCTCTGAGGCTCCTTGCAGCTCAGTGCACAGCTCCCTGCTTGCAGCCCCAAAGTGGGTGCTCCCAGGTGGATGCCATGGGCAGCCCCGCACCCTGTGCAGCCCTGGGCACTCACTGTAATCCGTCTCCTTCTCCGGGAGCAGCTGCAGGGGGAAGAAACAGTGAATGAGAGGCACGAAGTCCTGGCTAGAGGCAGTGAAGAGGGAAGAGGCATCGCCATCCACTCCTGGCGTTCTGGTGGTGAGCTCCACACCACCGGTATTTTACCCCATTAACATTTTCAGATTGATTTTCCCAATGCAAGGGGCATATATATCAATTTATCACCCATCCATGCCAAAACAAATGAGGATCTCCAGACATTCCCAAAAGAAAGACCTCTTGCACCCAAATACACCCTGACCTGGCTTCTCTGGGGCTGGCACCAACCACTCACCGGAGGAATGTTGTTGTTCATAAACACCATTGGATCCTGCAAAGGTGAAGAAGCTTTGTGAGAGGCATAGAAAAAAGGAAAAAGAGAGGAAAAAAGTGCTTTTCCTGATTTCTATGAGACTCCTGAAAGATATCACAGGAATGCATCTCTGCAGGGTCCAGGAATGTGGGAGGGGAAGGGGCTTCATGCCCATTGCTGTCCCATCCCGTCCCGTCCCGTCCCATCCCATCCCATCCCATCCCATCCCATCCCATCCCATCCCATCCCATCCCATCCCATCCCATCCCATCCCATCCCCCTATTCCCACCTGCTCCCCGCCTGCTGCTGGGGCACCAGAAACCTCAAACTGCTGCTTAAAACCCCCGAAGCTTAATTAAAGCAGCTGTTCACCACTCGGCATCCAGCAGCCCCCGGGGGCGAGGGGAGCTGGGCTTTGCTTTACCGACTGCCTGAGCTGATCAAATAAAAGATGTTCAGTCTTCCAAACCTGTCTTACTGCAAGCTGACACATTAATCACAGGTTAGCTATCTCCAGTCCTTATTTCAAAAGCATTACAAAAGCTCATTAAGGCACGATTGCAAGTATTTAAAAACTGCCCAAGTTTCAAAATATTCATTTCAAAATGAAGCAGCTCCATGAGATTTTTACAAGTGTGGAAAATAAAAGGGGTGCAAGAGGTCTGGCTGGTGGAGGAGCTGTTCCTCCAAGGAAAACTGGCTTCTCCAGCCATGAAGAGGTTATTGATGGCTCCAGTGGGTTTTCCTCCACCTTCAAGAGGATGCAAGAGCTGGAAGCCCCCAGCTCGAGGCCACTCACCAGGGACTTCTCCTCCTGTCGCAGCCACTGGTAGTCCTCCACCATCTGCTTCTGCTGCTTGTCCAGGACTTGCCGCATCTTGAGCCTCTCGGTCTCCCAGAGCTTCTGTGCCTCCTCCCTGCTGCTGGGACGAAGGAAATCTTCCTCCTGGTGTGCAGAGCCAGTGGTGACAGGGGGAACTCAGGAACCAGAGCCCTCCCCTGATTTTGGCACGGGAGCCAGAGCCCTGCTCCATGCAGGCAAGCCATGTACCACACCACAAGAGCCATGAACCCCCCAAACTGAATTTGGGGAAGATCTGGGTTTCCAGCAGGGAAGAGGAAACCACCAGCTGGCTCCACATCTCCCACCACCACATCCCAGCACTTTCCATGGGCAGCATGCATGGGCCATCTCAGTGAGTAGCTCATTGTGCCCACAGCATAGATGCAACCAACATCGTGGCTGTGCTGGCACACCAGGCAGATTATCACAGGATATGCAGCAACACCTGGCTCTGCTTTCAGGGCTCGAGTAACCAAGCTCAGGCTGCAAACAGCCACTGGCATTCCAGGCAACAAAACGCCCCAAGGAGCGGGAGCCACCCATGTCCTGCTCATTTTTGGGGACACCATGCCAATCTCTCATCTACCAACATGCCTTCACCAGGATGCGTGTGCAAACGTGCATGGCAGGGAGCTGGAGACATCCCAGAGCCCTTCGCAGTCTTGATCCTTCTAGCCCACAAACAGCACCCATGGGGTGACAGGATTTGGCCCTCCCACAGCTGGGCTGAGAGCAACATTGAGCTTGAAGCGCCAGAGGCAGCAGCACGAAGCAGAGCATGGTGCAGTGAGCATCTCTCCCACCAAGTCCTCGCCTCCTGCGAGGTCCCCAGCATGCCCCAGATGAGGTCACCTGGGACCAGGATGTCCTCTGGATGCCATGGGATGGGGGAATCCCTCTCTTACCCTCATGCTGTGGCGCTTGAAGACGTTGTGGCGGTTGAGCGGCGGGGTGTGCAGGGAGTTGGCTGGAGACTGGTACTCAATGGGACTGGTGAGCGTAGGTGAGCTGGCACACAGACCCTCGGGCACCTGCGGGCAGGTGGGGGTGGGCAGCGGGGCAGTGCAGGCACAAAACAGGGCCACAGGGGGTTAGTGCAGACAGACAGACAGACGGAAAAAGCAGACAACGCAAGGAAAAGTGGCTTTTGCACTGGGAGCAGCCTCTGCCTTCATCCAGGCAGCAGGATTGGGAACTTTCTCCCTGCTCAGCTCTTCCTTGCCCTGAGCATGGGCTTGAGACCTCCTGCGCTGCTGTCTGGACCCTTTCCCAGTCCCAGAAGAGCACCCAAAATAGCTGCTCTTCAGGGTTTCACCCTGATGCTCCAGGGACCAGCACTGGTCCTTGCAGAGGGGATGACCTGTGCTCCTGCAGGGCAGCCACACTCAGCCCAGGTAACACCAGCAAACCCTCTCTCCTCCCAGCTGGGCATGCAAACTGGCTGCTGCCCAGCGTGCAGATCCCCCTTCCCTGGGGTGAAACCCTCTCTGCCAGCTCTGAGTGGTGGACAAAACCCGGGGCAGGAAGGGCAGGGCAGGGCTGAGCCCCGAGCAGTGTGTTGTTCTGCTGGCAAGGCACTGGGAGGCACTTGGTGGTGACATGGAGCACCTTGGAGCCCCCAGAGCCATAAGCACCCCAGAGCTTGAGCTCCAGGCAGGGATTTCTGGCATTGACCCCCTTGCTCAAGTCCCTGTGGGATGCTTTGGCTGTGCAACCTTACCTGGAACTGCAGCTTGGGAGCCAGGAGGTTGCTCTGCGGTGGTGGCTTGTACCTGGGTCTGCTGGGCTGTGGAGGAGGGGGTGGAGGGAGAAATGTCCAGTGGGTGTGAGCCCAGGGAGGTCCCACTGCTGCAGCACCCCTAAGCAGGTCAAGACGGGGAGATGAACCTGCCTGCACAGGCTCTGTCCTCTTCTCACCTTTGGAGGTGGCTCCTGGAAGGACGGTGGTTCCATGATTTTGGGAGGCCGGTGGCGGTTGTTCCTTTCCTGTTCCTTGGCAAGTTCCTTCTCCATCAGGTAAATGTCACTGCAGGGAGACAGAGGGGGACAGCCCCAGGAGGGAGCATTACCACATCTCCCATACCCCAGAGAGTGGGGATGCTTGAGCTGAACGGGCCACGGAAAACATGAGGGAGCAAGGAGGGATGGGAAAGCAAAAGGAAAGGACTGGGAGGACATAGCTTGGTCCTGGTTGGCCAGACCAGCACCACCATGGCTGGCCCCAGTGAGATGTGGGGTCAGGATTCCCCTGCAAGACACCTCCCTGGGAAGCAAAGCATTTCCATTTCAGCCCAGGCACCACCATAACCCCCTCCGAGGGCAGGTGGGCTCAGATGGTCTCAAGCAGCCCTTTGAGTTCGGACTTGGCCAGAAACATCCAGACCCAAAATTTTGCATGGGTTCGTTTTTCTCCTCCACCCACTTGCTCCCCCTCCATCAAACCCCCCAGCCCACCATCAGTCCCTTGCATCCCCACTCACCTTAAGCTGCAAACCAAGTCCTTGAACTTGGGCCTCTCACTGGGGTCATAGTCCCAGCAGCGCGTCATGAGGGTGTAGAGGATGGGTGGGCAGAGGTCCGGCTTGGGCAGGCGGTCACCCCTCTCCAGCACTCCAATCACATCCTTGTTCTCCAGCCAGAAGAAGGGCTGCTTGCCATAGCTCAGGATCTCCCACATGCACACAGCTGTAGGAGCAACATCAGCAACCTTAAATGATGCTAAAGCTACCAGCTGGGGGACCAACCCCTTGTTGGTGTTTTTGGGGACCTGGTGACAGTGCCATGCTTTGTCGTGTGGCACCAGATCACTTGGCTTTCCGGTTGCTGGGTGAAAAAATGCAGAGGGAAGAGCTGCCTGCTCTCCTGGTGAGCTGCAAGGAGCCCAGCTCCTGGTTGCTGCTGGCCATAGGGCTGCTGGGGATGGACAGACAGACAGACCAGAGGCCATGGGGATGGGTAGATAGGCAGTGGGATGCATATTTGCAGGGGGCTGCACATTTAACTCAGCCCCACAACTGTCCTGAATTCACCAGAGGAGGAGAAAGCACCTAATGGTGGTTGAATTGGAGGAAGCCCTGCCCCAGGAGCCCTTCCCTAAGGTGTCTTTCCCCCGGGGCAAGGCTGGGCTAATCGCCCTGCTCCCAAGTAGGATTTGTCCCTGTGCATTAAGATGATGCCACAGGAGGTGGATGAAGCCTGGGACCCCCCTCCATCCCCATTCCACCACGCACCGAACATCCAGACATCGCTGGCCGTTGTGAAGCGGCGGAAGTTGATGGACTCAGGTGACATCCACTTGATGGGGAGACGGGTGATGGACGCTGGAGGGAGACAAGACAGCGGCTGTGCTCACTGAAGGAGGGCAGCGGCAGCCCCGGCGCAGGCAGAGAAGGGCAGCAAGGTCTCACCATGGTCTCTGCCCCAGCCTCTTCCCACCACCCCGTCCTGACATTGCAGGGACCCCCAGCGTGTGCCAGCTTCACTGTCTGAAGAAATCCCTGCTCCACCCTCACAGGGTTGGAATGAGTCCCAACCCCACTGCACAGCTCTTACCTTTGTAGTACTCCTCGTCCTCAATGTACCTGGAGAGCCCAAAGTCTCCCAGCTTCACGCACTCTGGGGAGGCCACCAGGACATTCCTCACGGCAATATCCCTGCAAGGACAGAGACCCTTGGCTGGGGAGAACGGATGAAGAAGGGGTGGAGAAGGAGACCTCACACCTGGACAGCCAGCTCACCTGACTGCAAAAAGGGTCTGCAGCAAAGGATGCTGCCATCCTCCTACTGCCCACCTGCCTGTCCCCACCATGGTCCTGCCTTCCCCTGCCTCTCATGGCATCCTGCCCAGCTCCTTTTCCCTCCTGCCCTACCTGTGCACGCAGTTGATGGCCTCCAGGTAGGCCAGGGCTTTGCTGATCTGCAGGGCGTAGAGGATGAGCGTGGGCACAGTGAGGCAGTGCTTGTTCTGCTCCAGGTATTGCCCCAGCTGCAACAGGACAAGCGAGCGGGGCTCAGGGACCGAGCAGGGGCAGGAAGGGTAGCAGGGGCACGGGATGGGCTCCAGCGCTGGGACCCTGCTCACCTCTCCATAGGGATACAGCTCCATGATGATCCAGGTGGGCTCCTCTTCTGCGATGCCAATGAGTTTCACGATATGGGGGTGGTCCAATTTCTTCATCAGCACTGTGGGGAGACCACGTCAGACACTTGGCAATGGGAGGGGGGTCCCCTCCAGAAGCCCCAACCCCTTTTGGGATATACTAGGCTATCTTTGGTGATTCCTCCTGCTCTGTCTCCAGCTTTGTGACAGAGACCTGCCCCGATACCCCAGGAGAGGCGCTGAGGCTCCTGGTTTCCAGCTCTACATCCAGGTGGTGCCCATCTGCTCTCATACAAGGATTCAGCAGCTTTTCTCCAGCCCCAATCCCCCATCCTAGTATCCATCCCCCCCATAAACTGGGTATTTTGGAGAACAGCCCTGTCACAGGGGTGAAGGCATGGGCCACCTCCCTCCTCCTGCTCTGTCCTGCATTGCAATGGCAATTTGTCCCCAAGCCAGCCTCAGGGGATGCCAGGCGAGGGTTCTGTCTCTAACAGCCCACCACTGCAGTACCACAAACACCACCAGGCCCCCTACATCTGTCCTCTGCCCTGCTATGTAAGCCCCAGGGTGGGGGTTTAGTGGGCTCCGTCCCCCTGCGAAGGGCAGCGTACAGTGTGCCCCCCCCCAGTGCACCTGCTTCGCTCAGGAACTTGTCCTTGTTCTCCAGGCTGCAGTCCTTCTTGCAGGTCTTCACAGCCACACTGATACACTCCCCTTTCTGCAAGGAGAAGGAAGGGGGAGCTGTGTTATCTCGCCCCCCCCCCAACCGCAGAGGAGGCAGGCAGGGCAGGGAGAGGGCAGGATACTCACTGGGGTGGTGTAGATCCCCTCGTACACCTCTCCGAAGAAGCCTTCTCCGAGGATCCTGCCCAACGTGACATCCTCCCGGGAGATCCCATAGTGCTGGACTTCATGGACAGGAGAGCAGGGCAGAGGTGGCAGCACCAGTGGGTGGGAAGCTGCCTGTACCACCGCCCATTCCGTGGGCAGAGCCCCCATGCTAAGTGGGAGATGTTGGCGATCCCTGGGTACCAACCCTCTCCATCACCCCCTTGGCAAGGACCTACAGGTCCTGCCCCGTGGCATGTAGGGTGATCCCAGCTCCTTCAGCCCCTCTGGGGGGTAAGGTGGGCATCACAGTCAAACCTTGTTCCCAGCTTTGAGGGAATTTGTGGGGATGGGGTAGGACATTGGGGTGGGCAGGAGGAGGTGAGACAGCTTCCTTGAGATGTTGGAACATGGGCAAGAGGGCACCCAGGGGGGTGGCACCTACCTCCAGACCTCGGTCTTAAGGACTCATCAGGGATTTCAGCATAAATATCAGAGTCTAGGGCAAGAAGGAGGTTGCAGGCAGGGATTCAGGCAGCTCAGTGGGCAGGGTGAGCATCCTCATGGGGTCCAGCCACCCAGCCCAGAGCAGTGCCCGCAGGGACCATGGCCATCAGGAGCATGTGGAAGGGACCATGGCCATCAGGAGCATGTGGGATGCCAGCCTGGCCCTCCCCCAGGATGCTCAGCTGCATCTTGACCCCCAGCCGAAGGGCTGGGGGTGTCCAGCTCCACAAAACCCTCAAATCCCTTTGTACTGGTGTCCCACAGCCCTGCCTGCATCCCCTGGGAGGAATGAAGAGAGGAGAAGAGCTAAAAACTCACCGATGCTCACGCTGTCCGACAGCATGGACTGCCTCTCCTCCAGGTGCCTGTGGGGTGGAAGGAGGCTGGAGTCAGGGAGTGGGGTTGGGAGGCAGGATGGGGTTCCCAGCCCTGCTCTGGGGCCAGGCACTACTTACGGGGCTGGGATCTGCGGCAGGCTGATCCTCTTCTCCCGCTCTGTGGAGAGGACAGCAGACAGTCATTTCCCAGCAACCTCCATCAGAGCCTAATGGGTGCTGAGGCCCCCCAGTGCCTCACCCACACATGCAGTGAGTTTGGTGGGTCTCAGCTAGGGTCACTCCAAAGCCACGGGTGATGCTGTGGCCATGGAGAGAGCAGAGAAGCGCTCAGAGGGGGCACGGGTGGGGACCCTGCCAGCATCGGTGCTCTCCAGGGTGCTCACCTCTCCTGGGGAAGATGATGAGGGAGGTTTCCAAGTCCCCCTGCAGCCGGCAGTAACCATCGATGAGGTCAGCCATGTTCTCTGCCTCAGCCAGAGAAGCTGTCTTGATAGCGAGGGACTGGGGGAGATGGTAGGGATAGCGGGATGGGTGAGTCCAGAGCTGGGGCTGGGGGATGCTCCCAAGGGGTTCCTCCCCCTTCTCTCCACCTCAGGGTAGCTCAGTGACCACCTCCTTGTTCTGCACTGGATCCCAGTTTCTCCAGCACTGCTGTTCCCAGCACCCCAGGATACCATGGCCAATGTGCCTGGCACCAAACCCTTCCCTTGAGGCAGGGGCACTCCCAGGGGAGCTTGGACCCCCTCTGCTTTGGGGGACAGTCTCCCTTTGGCAAGGGCTGGAGGCAGGAAAACTCTGTCAGTGGAAGTGGAGCCATCCACCAAGTCCTGCATAACCTGAGGGATGCAATGCCACCCCACAGCAAGGTGATCCCCCATGCCACCCACCCCTCCTCCAGCACCTGGGGTACCCCCGCAGTGCATCCTCACCTGGGGGGTGCCGCTGAGCCCCAGCTGCAGCACAGCCCGGCCCTCCTCCACACTAGAGCACTTGATGGACTTGATGTGCTTGAATTCGGCCAAGCACGTGGGCTGGGGAGAGAGGCAGAGCCCCAGCATCAGCCCAACTGATTTAAGAGCACCCGCCCCTCCGTTCTCCATTTAGCACCCAACACATGCCCGTACCTTGGCCTCCTTGCTCGTCATCTGCCGGATGCCCTTGGGTCCGATGACCAGGTCCACTGTGATGTTCCACCCTTGCTGGGGGAGCAGCAGAAGGAGGATGTAAATTTGGGGAGGGGGGTACCCCAGGAGCCAGGTTCTCCCCCTCAACCTGCTGCAACGTGTGAGACACCTCAGGAAAAACCACCTTCCTGGAGGTATTTGGAGACAGGATAGTTTGGAGAGGGGATGGTTGATGGTGCAAGGCAAGGAGCCCAATGTGGGTGCTTTTTCTCCTCCTGGCTCCAGAGGGGTTCCCGGTGCTCCTGGTTTGCCACTTTCTCACTCCAAAAGCATTTGGCAAACTTCAGGCACTGGCTTGCACCCACTGGGCTTGGATCCCTTCGTGTGGAAGGTCCCCAGAGCCCCAGCCATACCCCCAGCCCCTCTCAGTATTCTCCAAAAAGGAGACCCCAGATCCTCCCTCCACTCTAGGGAGGGGGAGAGATGCTCAGCTTCTCATCAGGGAGGTGATGCTGTGGGGCTGCACAGGGGATCTGGGGTTTGTGTCTCCCTTGGGGGAACAGTGAGTGATTTCCAAGCCTTGGAAACCCCCTGCAGGAACTAGTCCAAGCTAGGGGCAGCTGAGTCCCCATCTGAATGCGGGGACCACAGCAGGGAGCAGCCCACAGCAGGGTAGCTTTGTCCGTGCTGCCACTTGCAAGCATCCCCGGTCTGTGCTGCTTAAGTGGTGCCAGGGGATGCTTTGAGTGGCAGCCCTCTGCCCTGCTATGCACAGTTAATTAACAGCTTAAGACTCCTGATGACTCCAGTTGCATCTTTAGCAAGACTTTGCTGGGTTTAAGGGCATGGGAGATGCAGCTTCGAACACCAGCTTGTGATGGAGGTTGTCCTTGCCCTGCAGTGTCCCTCCTCCACACTGCCTGGCACAGTGGCCATAGCCAACACACCTGGCCCCAAAGCAACCTGGGCAGGGGGATGTGCTCCCATCCCATCCCATCCCATCCCAGCCCAGCCCAGCCCAGCCCAGCCAATCCAGAGCACTCACAATGAGCTCGCAGCGATAGCTCTCCTGGTCGATGTTGGCGAAGCTGGAGAGGGTGTGGAGGAACTTGAGGATGCACTCCTCCTCCCGCAGCAGTGCATACTGCTGGAAGGTCTGCTGGATCATCTTCCGAAACTGCTTGGGCTGTGGGCACAGTGGCTGCTAGGAACGCTGCGCACACGCCTGGCGCGCAGAGGGGGTGTGGGGGTGCAGAGGCTGTGAGCTGAGCTTGGACATGTGCACGCACATGGACACAGGCACGCATGCACTCACCTGCAGATATGAATATGCACCCTCACCCGTGTATGTCCACACGTGTGCCATCACGCCTCCATGTGTGTGTGCTCCTTCATATGTACATGAGTGTGGGCAGGTGCGTGTGCACACATATGTGCAAACGCGGCCACGTGTGTGCATGCATACATACATATGCATATAAGTGTGCATGCAGGTGCATCATCACATGTGAGCAGTGAGCATACATATACAACACATACATGTGCACATGCATGCAAATAATGCCTTCACATGTGTAAGCAGACGTGCCTATACATGTGTCTGCAAATCCACCTGCGCACACAGGAGCACACATGGTCCTATATGTGAATGCACACACATGGGCAGATACACCTTCACGAGTGCATGCAAAGCTACAGGAGCAGGGGCAGTTGTGCATGTACATGCATGTGCAAACCCACATGTGCACGCTGGTGCTCTCACCTGGCCCCATATGTGCACATCTACACACATGCACACGGGTGTGTACATGCAGATACGTCGTCCCACATATGAGCACAACCACACGTGCACGCAATTGCAAGCAGATGTGCACACTCGTGCAAATCTACATGTGTGCTTCCATGCACACACATGAGCACCCACAGCCACACCCGTGCATGCTTACGCACCTTGCACCCATGCACCCAGCCCCACTTCACACACCCATACATGGCCCTCACCTTCAGGTTCTCCTGCATCTGGCTGGGGAAGAAAAGGTCCAGACCCACCTCCTTCCTGGAGAGCAGAGAATTCCCCCCATGCACATTAACAGGCCCGCAGGGACCCCGGCTCTGGGGGCTGTGTGGGGGCCTCCCTCGGGAGCTGTAGCCCAGCGGGGGGGTGATGCACCAAGGAAAGTCGGTGCTGAGGGGCAAAGGGGTGCTACTCGGGGAGAAGCCACCCATGCAGCATGGGGTGAAAGGTTTCCATCTCCCTCTCCATGCACCCTCCCCATAAGGAAGGCTGATGGCTGCAGGAGGATGAGGAGCTGCAGGAGGATGATGAAGGCCATCTGCAGAGCTCTGGCCCTTTGGGACTGGCTGGATGGGGTGGGGAATTTGAGGGTAGGGGGGGTTCTGCCCAGCAGGATGGGCTGTGTCTACTTACTCCAGGAACTCAAAGTTGGACTTCTTATCCAGTGCGTTTTGAGGCATGTCCTTATAAAACCTCCTGAGAGAAGGGAGGGACATCAGAGAGCCTCCCTGTGCTCCTGTCCCCCCACCACGTCCCCCCACCAAGGCAAAGAAATAGGTGGAAACTCCTTCTTCCCCTGCAAAACCCTCCATGGCCCCAGACCCTGCTCCCTTGTCCGCCCCAGCCCTCCCGCTGCAGCAGATGAGCTACAACAGACGGAGGCACGTACCTGAGCTCGAGGCAGCCCAGCTGCAGGGCCATGCCTTCGCTCACCTTGCTGGCATAATTCTGCATGTACTCGCTCCGGAGCTGCCGAGGAGAGGCAGGGGTCAGGAGGCGGGGGGGATGCTGGCAAGGGATGCTGGCAGGGGGCACTTGCAGTGTCCACACACTCCTGCATCCTGCACTGGGATGCAGCAGGGGCAGGAGCAGGGTGAAGGGGTTGGGACTGGCTGTCCCTGATGGAGATGCACAGATCCAGGAGCAGGATGGGAGCACAGAGGCTGCCCGTCAGCAGCCCAGGGTAAAGGTAAATGGGCTGCAAGGTCTTGGGGCTCTTGGGAATCATGTTTTCTGGGCTGGAGAGGAGGAAACATCCTCCTAGAGCTGGGGGGTGGGTCAGGGTGGCTGGAGAGCAGACCTGTCTGGGGCTAGGAGACCCCCAGGGCCACTTCTGACCTGCTGGTAGAAGTAGAGCAAGGTGGTCCTGTCCTCTTTGAAGCGTTCCACAAAATCCTCTGGCAGATAGCGGATTTGGAGATCGTACCTGGCAACAGGAAAGCCCCTCAATGAGGACCATGCTGGAGCTTTCCTTCTAATGGGGCTTGGTGGTCCCCATGCCCACCTGGGTTTGGGGACAGAGAGAGATGGACACCACCATCATGAGTCCTACCTCCATTCGGCCTCCAGGTGCAGGCACTCATACTTCTCCTGCACTTCGCCCACCGTTAGGTCCGGGTGCAGCCAGTGGATCTCATCTGACTTCACATGCTTCAGGCGGAGCCCATAGCATTCAGCCAGCTTGATGTCAGGCCCGATGCGGCCGCTCACCAGGATGGATTTGATCACCTCCTGGGGTGAAAAGGAGCAGGGCTGAGACCCCAGCAACACCAGCCAGGCTCCAGATGAGCTTTAGACAGCAGGAAAACAAGGAAGAAATACAACACAACCACAACAGAAATGTTCCTGGAGCAACCACAGCCCCAAACACAGCCACCAGCCCCAGTGGTCTCCAGGTGAAGCCTCCAAAGATGCCTCCAGCTTGCTCTGCAACTACCCACAGCCTGAACATGTCCCATCCAACCTCCTAGATGTATTTTGGTCAGGGATAAAAGCCCAGGTGTGTCTCTTCCACCCTTCCTTATGCTTCAGCTGAGCTACACCCGATGCACGGCATCAGCGGCAAGCAAGCAGCAAAGCAGGCATCACTGCTGCCAGTGAGCTGGCGGTGCAGCTTGTTTCTCTGCTTTCCTCCCCATCGCTGGGGCAGTGCGGGCAGGGAGTCCCCAGGACCTGCCAGGCCTCTGCTCTCTCTCTGCTACCCAACCAGCCAACTAAAACCAGTAGCCAGGGGCAAGATGGCTGAGCTCTCCTTGGTGAGGAGCGGCTGCCTCCAGTTTGCTCCGCTCCTGCATCCTGCTGGCTGTCCTCCCATCCCTGTGTTGGGGACAGCCTGACTGTGGACATTTCGTGGTTTCATTTGCATTCCTCCTCCCCAGCCTGAGGAATCCTTTCCTGCTCCAACCACTTCTCTGAAACTTTCTGCTATGCCCACGACCCCCTCCTGGAGATGGGGAATGGGGACAAACCTGTCCCCCCATCCCTGTGTTGGGGACAGCCTGACTGTGGACATTTCATGGTTTCATTTGCATTCCTCCTCCCCAGCCTGAGGAATCCTTTCCTGCTCCAACCACTTCTCTGAAACTTTCTGCTATGCCCACGACCCCCTCCTGGAGATGGGGAATGGGGACAACCCTGTCCCCCTCCATGTCCTACCAGCTGAGGAAAAACCCCCAGCTCAGCTGTGCTGAGGAACAACCCCCAGCTCAGCTGTATTTTGGTCACCTTTGCGTGACTGTTGCAATGCGCTGTCCCGAGGACTTGCCCCAGGAGAAGGCACAGCATCACCCATTGTCCCCTGGATGTGCATCTCTCCTGGTGGACACCAACCCTGCAGCACCCAAGCACAGAGATGATGCTGGCCAGCACATCCCCAGCATCCACACATCTTCCCTCAGCTAGGAAGCTGCAGGACTCCAGGTAGGAAGGGTGAGGACCACATTTCCCAGCCCAAAGCCACCATGTCCATGATGGAAAGGCACCAATACCACCTTCACTGTCCTCCCACCTCCATGTCCCCACAAGCAAAGGGCAGGAGTTGGGTGCAGAAGTCCTGGAGGGGTGGTAGAAAAGACCTGGATCCTGGCTCACAGGTCAGGCAGGAGAGCAAGAGGTGCTGCTGGCCCCAGAGCTGGGTAACCCCCTGAGATATCTAGGTATGGCAGTCACCCAAGCAGGCAGTGACACTGCGACATGGCCATGGGGAAATATCGAGGGTTTGGGGCTGTGGAGGTCACTGTCCCCCTCACCACCGAAGACCTGCATCTGTGCAGGCCAGAGGGCATGAAGGGAAGGTGGGGCCTCAGCTCCTGCCAGTCCCCAGCCTCGTCCCAGCAGTGTGGGCTGAGCCCCAGTCCTGCAAGGCACCATCATGTCCCACATCCACTTGTCCTTTGGCCTCCTCCCATTGTCCCCTGCACCTGGGGATGTCTTCTCCAGGATGAGATGAACCAGGTCTGGAAAGTCCTCTCTGCTGCCCATGAAGGGGATCAGCAGCCACTCACCAGGGCCAATCCTTGCTGCCAGAACTGGCAGTGGGGCTGATGAGCCCTCACCTTTTCCAAACTCCCCTGTGCTGCCAGAGATAGCCAGATTTTCTCTCCATCCTCCATTTTTTGGTGCTTCTTAGCCACAGGCTCTGAGGGCTACCATGCCATGGGAAAGGGTGGCTGCAAAGGAGCTAGCTACGATGCTGGGTGCACAAAACAGCCCTCCCCTGGCCCATCCTCCCCTGCCCCACATACCCGGATCTCTGTTGTCACAGGACATTTCACCAGCTTGAAGTTCTTGCCCATGTTGAAGCTATTGCTGTAGAAGCAGACCTTGAGGATGCGCATCTCCTCCTTGTCCATCTCCAATGTCCCCATGCTTAGGGTGGCCTCCAGTGTCCCAGCCAGGCTGCGGGACGAGCTGCTCCGTGGGCGACCCAGTGGCTCAGGGATGGCTGACATCCTCACCACACCTGGGGTGCTAGGAGCTGAGCATCCCTTCCCTGCAGGAGACACACTGCATTGGCATGGTGGGGACCCTGGGGATTGGGGGATCATCCTGCAGGGCAGGGAGAGGGCTGGAGGGATGGGAATGGGAAAGGCAGTGGGGACACCCTGGGGCAGGTGGGGAAGGGATGGAGATATGGAGGTGGGTGGAGATGAAGACAAAGAGAGAAAATAAAGAGAGTGTGACAAAGGGTGCCCTCTCCCATCATACACCCCTGGCCATGTATCACCACTGGGTACCACCAGGGCCCTGAGTCCAGCTCCTCCAAGTGACCCTTGTGTCCTTGTCACCTCCAGAGCAATATGTCTGCCTCCTCGGTACCTCCAAAGCAATACCTCTGTGTCCTGGTGACCTCCAGAGAAATACCTCATGTCCCCAGCACCTCCAGAGCAATACCTCTGCGTCCTTGTCACCTCCAGAGCAATACCTCTGTGTCCCCAGCACTCATCATTTTCTTTCCCCCACGAAACCCAGGTGAAGGTTTCAGGCTGCAGCTCCCCAGCACGGATACCTGCAGCTGCAGCTGTGGTTCAACAACGTGATCTCCCAAGTGAGCTGAATTTAGCAGACAGCTTTGCAAAAAAAACCAAGTAAGAAGCAAAATGGGGCAAGCAAGACAGGTTCCTTTTCCCCTGGAAATGCAATACTGATTTATATTGATTTGCTCTTTTATTTTTAGAGGGGATAAAACCCAGAAGCCTGCTCAATGTCATTTGAGCCAGAAGGGAAGTGGCTTGAGTTCTCCCTTCGCTGAGAAAAACATTTAATGGGATATGTGGGTCTTGGGTGATCTGAATGGATCTGAAATTTTCCTCTTTGCATGGCTTTTGGTTTGCAAGCTGGGCAGGGCTGGCACAGAAGAGGGTTTGTTCTGGGTTGCTTTCTCCGCCTCTCTGGACATGCACCTGGGCTGAGGCTGGGCAAACTCAGCTCACCTAAGTCCCCAGGAACAAAAGTGTTTGCTTAGCTTGGCCACCAGCTTCCCAGGAAAGCATGGAGCTTTGCAAGGAGCCTAAGCAAGCAAAAAACACAGCCAACACAGCCAGATGCATGGGACAAATTCAGGTTTGAAAAAAGCTGCTCCAAACTGCATCTTTCTGGGGCATGAAATAAGAAAAAACATGGAAGTTCATCCATTAGGCTGCTTCTGAGCTGCAGCCCCATCTGAACTCGGGCCTCAAGTTACTGTTTAAACAGCCGAGAAGCTATGTGCAAACTGGAGTGTTGCAGGATTCATGTGTGTCATTCTGGCTCTGCAACACGGGAAGGTCCCGGCATGGCCCTGGCGGGGCTCCTGGCAGGGCTGGAGAGGCAGAGTGAGAGGCTGTGGTACCTGGAGGGTGTCCCCAGTGCTGCCACGTGAAGGCAAGTGAAGGAGCAGACCTGGAAGATACTGGAAGGAAGGGGTGGGGGGTGTGGGACCGGCTGCGGGACATCACATACATCCCCATGCATGGAGCTGAGGGTCCCACTCTCTCCACAATACCCACAGGGTAACGCAGGCGAGACAACCACTGAAACGGTAGCAGCGTGGACCAGAGCATCCCTTGTCCCACCTGGAGCACTGCTGCTGGCTGCTGCCTCAGCACTGGAGCAGACGGGGAGTGCTCACGCAGAACCTGGCAGCACCAGCCTGGGGTGGAGGCGGCGAGGATGGGCTGTGTCCCCCTCGCAGGGCTCGAGGCAGGCTCTGCCCTACGCGACAACCCTGAACTGCAGGGCCAGCCTGCAGCCATCCCCCTGTCCCCAGCATCTGCAAAACCAAGTGCCTATGGGGGAGCAGAACATGCAGCCAGGAGCTGCCGGCAGGAACCCTTCCCAGTGCTGGCTGCCGAGGTTTTCTCTCCCCAGGCCCCCATTTCCCCTTCCCCGCTGGGATTTGCACCATCATTTGCACAGTGCTCAGAGGCAGCTCCACTGTAATTACAAACCTGCGCAAGCTTGCCCGCTGGTGGGACGCTGTGTGCAGCCTCCTGTGAGCTTCGTCTTTTTAAAGCAACTCTCCTGAGTCACTGGACTAAAAATAAGAGTGGTGTAGCCTGGCACTTTCAGGTCCATACAAAGGGTTTTGTTGCCAGCGGTGCAATGCATGGACAGCTCAGATTTTGTTTTCCAGGTTTCTCCAAGAGAACAGGGAAAGAGGTTCTGCATCTCTGCGGCTGTGATGGAGCATTGCTACAACAGCGATGGGATGCTGGGATGTTAACCTTGGACCTGAGCAAGGCAGCGGTGCTGAACTGGGCACCCTCACCTCCGGCACAGGCCAGCAGCAAGTCCAGCCACACCAATGGGCACATGCACATGAGCTCACATGCATTTTTCACATCAGGTTTTGAGGTTTTTTTCTTTCTTTCACAAAAGTGCTCAGGCTGCACAGACAGGCTCTCACAGCAGCCCACATCCTTTGCAGAACACCCTTATGGACAGCTCTCTGCAGGTGATGGACCTTAGCCAGGTCCCCTTCTCATGTGGGCTGCAAGGGTTGACCAAAGCGGGGACAACCAGGGCAGCCCCCTCGCCCTCTCGTCCTGTCTCTGGCCATGCCAGAGAAGCCAAGGCCATCCCTGCAGGTGATACCATAGATGCTACATGCCTGAGCAACGCCAGCCTGCAGACCATATCTGTGTCATGTCTGTCCAGCACCATGCTGTGCTGGATTAGTGTTTCCTGCTCAACCACGCTCAGCCAGCATCAGGGTCAAGCAAAATCAGCAGCTCTCCTTGTCCCACCTCTGCAGCAGGTGCAAAAGCTTTGCTTCAGGCTTTGCTACAGCTCTCACTGCTCTGCAGAAGAGGCTGGTGCTCAAAGAAATATCTAAGATAAAGATCTCTTTCACTAAATAGCTAAAACCTGAACCCTGTGTCCCCTGGGTTTGGGAGGGACCCTCCCAGCGTGGAGATGATGGCCCAAGCCAGGCCTCAGGGAGAGGAAGCTCAGCTCTCAGTGGAGAAGGGCAATGGCTGACTTGGGAAGTATTGCTGGCATTTCTCAGGGCCCCCAAAATTACTTCGCTTTGGCTCTTTTTTCCCCCCACTTTTCATTTTCTGCTTTCTTCCTCCAGCCCCATTCCCATGACACATGCCCTCATACTCTCACTGAGCCCACGGGCCGGGACCAGGGCTGGCTGTCCCTTCTGTGTCCCTACCCTGATAAGCAATGCTGCTGGGGAGTGAGATGCAGAGATCACCCTGCAGAGCATCCTGCTGCCCTTGCACAGCACCTCTGACCATCATGGCCAGAGGCGGACAAGGCTGGAGGCAGCTAGCACGAACAAGGGCACATCCCGCGTTTCAACACCCCCCGAAACCCAGCACAGGCATGAGGGATGGCTCTGTCCCTCCAACTGAGCGCTCCGGGGTCTTGCAGCCCCTGCTTGGGTGATGCCCATATGAAATAAAGCCAGGAAGTGCAGTGAAGGCAGTGCCTGCACCCTGCCTGCACCGCGGCCATGCAGCATCCATAGGCACATCCCCACAGCATCAGGGGCACATCCCCAGGGCCATCTGGCTGGAGGGGATGTGTCCTATATGGACCTGGCTGCTTAGCTTCAGAGGTGGGGAAGGGGCCCTGGCCACAGCCTGAGCCCCTTGTACCTCCACCCCTGCCCACTCGCCTTCCCTCCAGCATGAGGACATGTCCCATGGGAGCCCAGCTCTGTCCCCAGCAGGGATGTGTGACACAGCTCCAGTCGGGCATCATGGGGATAGAGGAACCCACAAAACAAAATCAAGAGCTTTGCACCACTGCCACCAACATCCCCTCACCGGAGCCTCCATGTCCCTCCCCAGCAGCCCTTCATCACCTCCTGCTGTGAGTGACACCCCAAAAGGTCCCGTGGTGCCTCGGAGCCACCTCCCACCCTGGCACAGTCCCAGACCAGGAAGTTTTTCCAGTCAGTCCCACAGTCCTAGAAAAGTTTGGTGCCCCTGTTGCCGTTTGCTCCAGCCCTAGCCCAAACCCTAGACACACCTGGGATGACAGCCACAGAGACAGAGCAAAACCCCACCAAGCCCCTTCCCCAACCCAGTGTGATGAGTTTGCAAGTGCTCAGCCCTCCACCCACCTCCTTCAGGTGAGGGTCTCGGTCCCACCCTTGCACCCCAAGCACCCAGGGAATGGGGAGCAGGAAGCAAGCAGCACTTACGGAGAGGCAGCCATCCCCTCCGTCCCCACGCCGAGCCTGTGCTGACGGAGCTGGTGCTTCCTGCTGCGGCTAACAAGTGTGCGCAGAGGCGTTTGCAAAGCACCCAGGCAGGCAGGGCCCACGCGCAGGCACACTCACGCACGTGCTCAAGCGGCTGCTCGAGCCTGTCATACAGATGGGGAAACTGAGGCACGGCCCAGCCAGCCTGGGAGACCAGCTGGGGTGAGCTTAGCGTGGGGCGGCAGATGCAGGCAGAGAAGGCGGCTCACATCCCCCTCCTCTGCAAAGCCCAAAGCCCAGGTCCCACTGAGCGATACCACAATCCCAAAACACTTGTGCTGGGGGTGGGGGAATCCGACCTGAGGACCCTGCAGGAAGCAGGGGATGGGGACAACGGTAACACGTGACTTATCCCGGCTGCCCAGGAGGGTCTCCAGCTGCCAGACTGGCTGGTGGGCAACATCATCTCTCACACTGGGACCCAGCACAACCCACCCCGAACCATCCTGCCCCTTCTCTTGGCGGCTGCCAAGTTGGATCCTGGCTCCATCCAAGGAAAAGCCCCAGGAGCAACCCCACACCCATGGTCCCTTCTCAGCACGGGGACCCCAGCCCAGCCTGAGTCACCCTGGGGAGCAGGGTTCCCAGCAGGCAGGGCTGCTCTGCTCCAGGCCCTTCCCCTACCTATCTATGCAGGTATTTAAATGACTCATTACTTTATTGCTGGGTTTCCCCGGGGGAACAGACAAGCTCTCACCCTATTCGGCACCTAAAGCATCACCCTCCAGCCCTGCTTCGGCACTGAAACCAGTGAGTTTCCACCATATAACTGGGAGCGGGGCTGGGTGCTCTCCAAGAGATCACCCGCAGTGGCCTGACCACCCCCCACACTCCCAACCTTATCTCTCATTACTTGTATCTACCCCCAGTCTGCCTTGCCCAGCTCCCATCCATCACTCCAGCCCTGTCCCCAGCGGGCAGGGGGAGCAGGATCCCGGCTAGGTACGGATGGCTGGCAAGACAAAACCACAGCATGTGGCCTCAGGATGCTGTTGGGACCTCTGTGGTGGCTGGGAGCTGAGCTCCAGCCAGATACAAGCCCCTGCCATGGGGTGTAATGTTGGTTGTCCTCCCATGCCCGTGCCGCAGCCTGCTTGACCGCAGCCCCACTGCCTTGCACATCTCATCCCCATCCTTCATCCCCTCCACTCCTGATCCTGCCCACCCAGGGCATCTCTCCCCTTTCCTACCAGCGAGGGTTCATCCTTGCAGGATTTCACACCAGCTGGACCCTGGCACATCCCTGGCACACGCACGACTCTGCCAGCTTGGCAGCAGGACGCAATGGACCTTGGAGGTGGGATGGTAGCGGGTTACTGTGGTCCAGTGGTGGGAGCTGGCTCGGGGGCACAGTCCTGCTGCCCCTTTTGTGCCCCCCTCCCCCTTTCCCTGGGGCAGGCTGGGGATCAAGGGCTCCTCACGTGATGTCCCCGCAGAGGAAGCCTGTGTTTCGCAAAGCAAAGGAAATGACACAGGCTTCAGCCATCGAGGACAAGCTGCCTGAGAGGAGGGTTGGAGCAGGTGCATCTCCCCCTGCACCCCATCACTCCCCGTATCCCATGTCCCAGCCCAATGCTGCAACTGTGACCTGCACCAGAACAGCCGGTGGGACGACCAGTACCGGCGACGTGCTCCTGGGGAATTAGAAATAACACCCGGAGAGCTGCCGTCAAAGCCCACGCGCAGCAGCTCAGCTGGAGGGAGTGACTCAGGCACGGAGAAAAGATCTCTGTGTTCCCAGTGCAGAGCAGCACTGTTTATCTGGAGCTGGGGATGGGACGAGGCAAGACCATCTGGGGAGGAACGGCTCACCAAGAGGTGGGGACGGTGGCTCTGCCGGCGGCTGCTCAACGAGAGAGAGCAGGCTGCTGGCACGCTAGTCCCTGAGGTGCCAGGATGCATCAGGATGCTGGTGCAAGGTTCCCCATGAGGATGCACTGGGGAGGGGGGCTCAGGGACCCTCAGCCCCATTTTTTTTTGCTGTGGCCAATGCGGTGCCTGGTCCTGAAGACAAAATATCCCCCCTGAGCCCCTGCTAACTGCTCCAAGCCACCTCCTCCCCAGGCAGGGGAGACCTTCAGCCATCCCCCAAGCATTTCGTGAGCTCTGTTGCTACACAGAGGTCACAGCATCCTCCTCCAGAGCAGATCGCCTGGATCACAGATGCAAGGTTTGCTACAACCATCCCTTCTGGTCTCCACCCTGATGGAGGTCTTCCTGCCAAAACTGCCTGAGCATTGCCCCTTGGCTGTGACAGAGACATTGCCTTCTCCGCACTGCTCCAACTAGAAGCAACTCCACAGCTGCAGGGGGAAAAGCCACTCCCCGAGCAGCTCCAGGCTTTTCAGGAGGAGGGGTTCACCCTAAGTCCCTCATTTTTTATGCCAGGAGAGAAACAACTCCCACCTGAGCCAGCAAAGCTGCATATTTATACTTCCCTACCTGCTGCCTGCAGCTGCCAGACACAAAAACGATCATGGACCATCTCTGAGATCTGATTTCCAGCCCTTCCTACTAAGGGATGGAGGTCCCCTACCTATGATCCTGTATCACAGTGGTCATCCTGGGGCTCCCATTCATTCTTACAATTAATTAATGGAATTATCACTTGGTACATGGCTTTTTTTTCTTGTACATCCACAACTAAAAATGGGACCAACACTGCTCCGGCCAAGAACAATGAGACTGTGGTGTAAGGAAAAGGGTCAAATGTACCAATAGCTGGGAAAAGCTCCCAAAATCAGGTGGGAGGTGTGGGGGGGGTAGGGTGCTCTGAAAACCCTTGAGGGCAGTTGTAAGGGGGACGCTGGAGATGCTTCTTGCTCTGGAATGATGCAGGTGGATGGGACTGAGACAGCATCCTCAGGCCATGGGGCTGGAGTGGGCTGGTAGGGCTCAACCCCACCAAACCAAACCACCCAAGCTCAAGCGATGCTGTCAGGGCTTAAAATAACCCATGAGCAGCACTCAAAGCCTCCCCTCAGGGAGGGGGAACAGCTTCCCAGGAACAGGGTGGGCGTATTTCCCAATAACCTTTCTGTGGGAGAAGGAAGAGGAGCGGGCAAGGGCTTGCAGCATAATTTTTGGCACAGTGGGAAGTGTGCTGGCGGTGGGTCCTGGTCGCTAAGCATCCTGGTCGCCAGGCAACACGTGAGGATCATGGGAGATGCTGCTACTGCTTTGTTTGGGGAAGGGAAAGGAAAATAGAGGGTCTGACGCAGAAACAGGGAGAATGCCCTGCTATGGCACGAGGCTGAGAGGGAGCTGGCACCAGTAGGATGTGGCTGGCATCACCGCACCGAGGTACCTGTCAGGGTCCCTCCTGCAGGCAAGGCATCCGTTTCTGGATGCTTACACTAATTCCACTTATATTCACCTTGGCCTTTATGAAGAAAACTCATCTTCTCCAAAACTCTGGGCTACATTGTGGCTTTTTTGACAGAAATTTCCCGGGGGGGTGCCAAGCCACAGCATCTCCAGCACAAACCCGAGCCCTTCTCCCAGCACCAACAAGGAATTCAAGCTCCAGCCACTTCTCCACAACCTGAACAAGCTCTTGGCTGTGGTCACACTGCGTGGTGATGACCTCCCCGGGCAAAGAACACCAAACATCAGCTCAGAAGTGACCCCCAAATCTGGTTTCAAAAGTCATTTTCCTTTCCAAACTGCTGGGCTCCACCACCGAGACCTCTCAAATAAGCTTGGTAGGTTCATTAGTCGGTCCCACGCCACCCATTACATTATCTAGTCCTGTCCTCACTGGCTGCAGCACAGCTTTACAGCCGCCCCTCTGGTCAGGCTCTCTTAAAGATGAGCAGTCCCAGCACACTCGGCTGGGTTTGCAAAATGTGGGACGTTTGCGTTTCCCTGGGGAACTCGGCTGAGTTTCAGGAAAATTAATTGCTGTCATTTGATTAAGCATTTTATTTTGGCGCTCGTCAATCATTTCTAGCGTGCGCTATCGTACTGCTGCACAGGCTTACACAAGACCAGCTCATCGCTAAACTGGAAGTTTTTTACCCTTTGCAAAGTTTTCATCCTTTTTCTCAGAGAGATAAACATTTGAAATATAAGTTTAAAAAATTAAATAAGGCAAATGACCCTCTGAGGTGCCTTCAAATCTCTGCCTGCCTGGCCTGAGCTGCAGATGCACCAGCTCAGGCCAAAACATGATGTTTATTCCCCTTGAACTTCCTCAAATTGGGTGATTTCTTAACTTTTTTCAGTGTGAGGTCCCTAGCTTTTGACCTTGAGGTTTTCTTTTGATTTGGGCCCAGGAGTGCAGGTCCCAGCAGAGGGAAAGGCAGCTGCATTTCACATTACCTGGCTCTGCGCAGGGTCAGGGCAGCAATGCTCACGCCTATAGAGCAGAGCCGGTTGAGCATCCCATGCTATCTCTGCAAGAGGAAGGGTTTGGGGATGCGGGGTGGAATTTCCCATCTGAAATCCCTCTGTGCTTCAGCCTTTGGAGATATAAACCAGGCAGCAAAATGCCCCGATTTCTGCCAGGTGGAAATTCCCCATTTGCTGGAAGCAGCCCCAGCTGGGCCCCATGGGGACACACCAGATCCTGGCAACACAGGCAGGTATTTTCCCTCTGGCTGTAGTGGCAGAGGGAGGTGAAGGCAATCTCCCTCCTCCTCCTCCTCTGCAGTGTGCCCTGCTGTGGGTCACAGCAGCGAGCGGAGCCCAGAGAAGCACCCCCCAGCCCTGCAGCCTGGCTCCCCCCAGCCTGCCACCCAGCCTTCCCCTGCTTTAACCCAGCAGCCGCAACACCCGGCTGCAACGGGGGAAGGAACAGCCTCCAGCTGCAGGGCAGGCAGAGCCCACTGAACAGCCCTGCGAAGGGAAGAGGTGCTTTCCTTCAGGTAGGGCTGCAGGGGGTATAGCTGGGCAGGGGGAGCGGGTTGTGCAGCATGGCGGGTCGTGCAGCGGTGGCTGGTTGTGCGGAACGGTGCAGTGTGCAGCATGGCAGGGCATGCAGTGCAGTTAGGTGTGCAACGTAGTTAGGCATGCAGCGTGGCAAGGTATGCAATGTGGTTAGGCATGCAGCGTGGCAAGGTATGCAACATGTCTGGGTGTGCAGCATGGCACAGTGTGCAGCACAGCCGGGTGTGCAGCACAGCCGGGTGTGCAGCACAGCCGGGTGTGCAGCATGGCAGGGTGTGCAGCTGTGGCACAGTGTGCTGCATGGCTGGGAATTCAGCAGGGCACACTGTGCAGCATGGCACACTGTGCTGCATGGCAGGGTGTGCAGCATGGCAGGGTGTGCAGCTGTGGCACAGTGTGCTGCATGGCTGGGAATGCAGCATAGCTGGATGTGCAGTGTAGCAGGTTGTGCAAGACAGCATGGTGTGCAGCATGGCAAGTGTGCAGCATGGCTGGGTGTGCAGCAGCTTGCACAAGGCTCAGAGGCAGAGCACACCAGGCAAACCTTGCTGGAGCCAGCTTAGGACATAAGGCTGAGATCAGGTTGCCTGTGGCAAGCTCTTGCCCATGGCAGCACTCTTTCTGAAATGGAAGTTTATCAAATCTGCATGAGTAATTGCATCGGATGGAGGCTGGAAGAGCAGAGCTGGGAGCCAAGTGGGGCAGGTAGCAGGACTCCCTGCCAGGCAGGGGTGAGGGCAGGGAGCAGGCAGAGCTCTCCTGCATCAATTAACAGGGCCAAGATGCTGAAAACCTCCATGGAAATCACCTCCCCGGGACAGGGCACCACTGTGCAACTTTCCAGTCTAAGGAGCGAAGTGAACACTTTCAGGCCACCGTTTTCAGGTTCTGCCTGGGATAAAATAACCGCACCTTAAAAACATCTGGCTTTTTTTTTTCCCCCCCAAGGAGAGCCCTGTTTGTGCCTTCAAGGGGCTTTTTGCTCAGACAAACTGTAGCCTCAGGGAGAGATGGAGCAGCCACTGCTGCGCTGCCTGCCTCCGACTCTGCAGCACTTCCTTCTCTCTGTGGCGCCTTCCTGCACAGCCGGGCCATCCCAGTTCAGCCCAGTGTACCAGCTAGCCTGCCTTGCTGGTGGCTGTAGCTGAGGAGAAGCCTCCCCCCACTCCGGGATGTGGCTGCTGGGTTTTTCCCTGCGGAAACCAGAGTTCTGCTAAAAATATTTTTTTAGCTGTTTTTTAACACGAAACATAGCAAACAGCCCCAAAACGAAAAGACCAAGAGTCCTCTGAGGTTTCCCCAGGGGCTGATGCGAGCCGCATCTCCAACATGTCCTGTTCCTGTTCCCTCTTTGAAGATGCTTCCCCAAACAGCTGTGTGGCCTTGCTGCAATGCCACTGCAGCCACCAGCACTGTCCCTCCCTGCCCCACAGGAGCTCTGTCTGGCCAGCCAGCCCCATCCCAGGGGGAAACACAGCCAAGCCAGAAGGATTGCCACTCCTCCAGAGGATTTTCCAAGAGAAAAGTCTGGTTTTACTCCCCGTGGTTCCTTAAGGAAAGGTCTCCCCGTGATTTTTGTGCTGGGCACCTCAGGCTTTACCCCTCCTGCAGGCCAGGATGCCTTGGTGGAGGAGATACGGGTATCACATGGGGTCTGCCACCATTACAAATTGAAATACATGCACAAGGCTTTGCGTGAAAGGTTCCCAGCTCTGTCTACCCCTCATGAGTAATAACTCTGCCAGGGAAAAAGCAAAATGATTCAGATGCTGCTTTCCCAGCCCCCAGCGCCTGGAAAAGCCTTTATGCTGAATATTAATAAAAGCTGAGCACAAACACATGAAAATGCAGAGCTTGGGGACAGGGGCACTTGTACCCCTGCACGCCAGACCTATGTGTGCCCTTGCACACACGTGTGTGTGTGTCTTACTAGCATGTGCAAAGCATCACTGGCAAAGGTGAGGATGTGTTTCCCATGCACACACACCACTGTGCACTGTCTGTGCATCCCTACCCATCTTTTGCAGACACTGGGGAGCGTGCAGCTCCTGTCCCCTGTGGCCACTGCTACCGGTGGCACTGCCGCCCCACACTGCACTCCATGTCCCCCTGCTCTCTAATGCCCATGGCTCTCCAGACACGTGCAGCCTGCTCCCTCACAGCTCTTCTCACAGTGACTCTCACCTATGCCCTTGCAGGTAAGGCTGAGAGCTGTAAATCAGGCTGTGGACCTGAATCCAAAGGACAATCAGCATCCCAGGGCTGCCCTTCCCTGCCTAGCACTGGGAAGCTTGTGGGTGCCTGGTTTTGGCCCCTGCTATGAGACTCTGTCACCCACAGCACCACAGAGGCAAACTCACAGCATCCTCCCTGCCTTCAACAGGTGGGTGATGCCAGCGGAGCACTCGTAGGTGATTCTGCCTGTGAAAGCAACAGGTGGGGTTGGGGATGTTCCTAGGGTGTCCAAGCCCTGATACCACCCCTCTCCCACAGCTTCATCCAGCGTGAAGACAGCAAGGAGGGGTCTGTGATGGGTGCAGTGGGACACTGAAGCCGGCTGTCCCCTCCCTGACAGACCTCAGGGCCCTGACGGCCATGTTGTCCTGGAAAGAGCCCCGTGCTGGGCACAGTTCCAGGCCAAGATGGTGGTGGAGGACCCCTGCCGCATCACCTTGCCCACAAAGCCCCCAGGACACACCACGGCCAGGCCCAGCTACCAGCACTGACCTCTCCTCACCTCCCTGCCGTAATGCCAGTGCCTCGTCCAGCCTGGTCCCGCTGCTGGCACAAGGCACACGCTCAGCCTTCCCTGGCTGCTGCACATCACCACCTCTTTGGGACAGTCACAACCCCACGCAGCACCTCCAAGACCCCCAAGTCCTTTCCGATCCCTGGCCAAGTGGTCAAGCATCCCCTGGATGTCCCTGTCCTGGCAGGGACCCACCAGTGGGGCTGCCATTTCCAGCTGGGGGGTGCAGGGCAGATTTACCCGGCCAGGGCTGGGTCAGGAGGAGCAGCACGTCCTGGGGGAATCCTCTGTTGGGGCCACACATCCCCGGCTGCATCAGTCCCCACTGGGAAGTACATGGGGCAGTCGCATCAGCCCCCAAGACCGCAACACTCCTGTCTCTGGCTTTCCTCCCCCGTGTCCTCCTGGGTGCCGTGCCGTGCCATGCCATGCCGTGCCAGTGAGCGGAGGCAGGCATGTTCGCCAGCAGGAACCGCCCCACCGCTGGGCAAACATTGACGCTGACGAGAGATAGCAGAGCCTGGGCACTTCCCAGTTGCTGGCTGCGGGGCGGGGAGTACTGGGGGAATGCTGCACCCTGCCCTCACGCCCCCAAGCTCCCAAGCACCCCGGCCACATGTCCCCCTGTGCGGGAAGGGCTAAGGAAGCTAGCTGCCAGGCGCACTGGGGAATGACACCCCGCTGTGGGCAGGGGAGCCCCTCTCCTGCACCCACCTGAGCTCTCATTTCCTCGGCTCTCCTCCCTCGCCTTCCCTGGCACCCAAGCGTCGCCCTGAGAGTGAGCAGAGGCTCTCACCTTGGCGGAGGGCACGGGAGCCACCTTCGCCCCCCCGGGCCAGCCCCAGTCCTCACCCTGGCAGTGGCGGGGGCAGGTGGTTGCGTTGCTGACCGGGAGGTTTGGCCGGGTGGGTGCGTGTCCTGTGTCCCGTGAGGTTGTTGGTATGGGTGGTGAAACCACTCCTCTCCACCGCCCGCTTCCGGAAAGGGCTTGCTGAGGCTGGTGGGTGCCGCCGGCACCGGGAAGAGGAGACAGGAGGTGCGGAAGGGCCGGGACCCCTCACCTGCCCACCCAGCCTTCCCTGCCTGGGTCCCTCAGGCAGGTTGGGGCAGGTCTTGGGATCAGTCAGGAATTTAGGCAGGGAGCCCAAGGCAGCCAGCGTTCAGGCTGGTCCAGCTCATACCTGGGAGGAGCTGGCAAGTCTGCCCACGGTTGAGCCCCTGCTGCAGGGTCCCCCCCTGAAATCGCGGGTCCAGGGGACACCCCAGCACCGCGGAAGAACCCGAGGCAGGAAGAAGGATGGTGCAAGAGCTGCCGGGGCCGACGTTCACAGTCACGGGGCGGCCGTCTGGCACTGCCACACCCCCGTGGGGCCACAGCAACACCTCCCTACTTCTGGGGTGCAGAAGGCCCCCCTTTAATGCTTGCTTTAACACTCCTATGAGGAGCCCACCCACAGCTGGGCATTGAGGCCAGCCACTCAGGCCCCTAGAAGACCTGACCCTGGCCCCAGAGCTCTGCAGAAATGGTTTGGGCAGCACTGGGGATGCCAAGGGGCCAAGGAAGAGCTGGAGGAGGAAAGGAGCAATGGGGTGCACCCCCACCCCACAGCATGCACTGGTGCAGCTGTTGGGGATTGGAGTTGGTGGGTGGCACCCCCGTGACAAGTGGGAATGGGAAAGCAGTGGGGCAAAGATGGTTGGGCAGTTCCCCAAACCCAGGGCAGGAGCTTGCAGGGTCCTGGGGAGCTGCAGCTCCCTGGGGATACCCCTGCCCATTGCTCAACAGGTCCCTGCCATATCATCCCATCGAAGGCTGCACCCCAAAACCAGCACAGTGGGGCCCCTCCCTGCATGTCACCCCCTGCCTCGGAAAGGTGTTCAGAGACAGGTCTCACACCATCTCCTTTCCATTCCTTTCTCCCCCGCTGCTCCCAAATTATGCCCCCGCCTCGAGGTGTGATGGCTGGGAGGGACTGGTGCTACACCAAGCACAACCTGGATGTGGCCCCTTCCTGCTGAAGCTGCTGGAAGACGGAGCATTCCTGCAGCACGGTCTGGCAGCCGGGCACAGAGGGGCAGCAGGATCTCATTGCACCCCGAGAGATGAGTGGGAAGAGGCACAGAGACCAAAAAAGCTTCTGGGCATGAGCAAGACCCTCTCAGGAGCCAGGAGAGCTTTGGATGGACATGGGTCAGCCACTGTTACCTCTTTCCCAACCCAGCCCAGCCACCAGCGGTGCCCTGAGCTCCCACGGCAGCTCTCCCACGTATGAAGAGCAGCACTGACAGCCTGCGCCCACTCTCCTGCCCAAAGTCAGCCAAGTTATTTAAATGCCTAAATACTGTCAAAGGGATGGAGCTACATCCGTACACATCGGGTGGGCTGGCATCTCCTGGCAAGTGGCAGGGGGAAGCACAGTGGGCAGTCAGAGAGAGGAGAGACCACCAGCTCCAGCGACCCTTCTGCTCGCTGCCGCAGCTCCGTGAAGCCAAGGAGGTATACCAGCCCTGCACAGCCCTTTCCTCCGCACCCCTTTCCCTCTCTATCCCCTTTCCCCAGTCCTATCTTGCCCACACCCTCCTGAGGAGGTGCCTGGGCTCCACACAAGTTTGGGAGAGACCCTGGCACGCTGCTTCTGTGCCCTGGCCAGCACAGCCCCCAGGGAGCAGGGCAACCCTTTCCCCCTGCTAATCCCTGCCAAAAATGAACCCAAGAGCCCCCTCCGAGCCCCCAGCGGATTCAGCCCCGTGACTTACAGGAAAGCTGGCTGAACAGCCTGCTGAGCCATCCCATGCTCCTGCACCAAGGGTGAGCTTGTAGCTACGAAACGCTCAAGAGAAACAGGTTTCCCCCCGCCTCCCCCCCCTTCCCCAAACCACCCTCTTCATTGGCACAGAGAGAAGCGATATAATCTGACGGGATTTATTAATAGCACCTCTCCCATCACTAGGGAGCGATGCTTTGGAAACGGCTTTGAGCATCCCAGTGCGGGGAGAAAGGCACAAACTTACTTTTGCCAGGGAGCAGGGCTGGAGCCGAAGGGTTGTTGAGGTGATGGAGGAGGACACCGGTTGCAGCTCCAGAGCCGCCAGAAGATGTTTGGGGATACCAAGGAGCGTGAATAAGTTGCGTCGCGCTGGAGTCATGTAGAAGAAGCGAGGAGATGATGCCAGGAGAGGCGGCTGGGGGTGTTCTTCAAGCCAGGAGGGTTACATGGAGCAGTCCCCGCTCATTTGAAGCGTATAGAGAGATGTTGCATGTTATTGCTGCCATCTTGAGGCCAGCCAGCCTGAGCTGGAGAAATACCCTATGGCATCCTGCAGCACCCTAAGGAGTGTGGAGGTCCCCTGGGTTCTCAAAACCTATAGCAAGTTCCAGCAAAGTAGTTACTATTTACTTTGATAATCAATATTGTTTTCACTTTTAGGGGATGAAAAATCCTTTTGCCAAGTGACTCAGGCCCCAGACCCTTGAAATCAGCAGGAGTAAGGTGGGCAGGTGTCTGCCATGGGCAGCGATGGGGAGACACTGGCCGCAGCAGCGCAGGGTACCAAGCCACTGGCGGGATGCTGGAGCAAGGTTCATGATGCATATGTATGTTTTAAGGTCAATAGGAGCCAGGACAAGTGCTAGCAATGTGGTACACCCCAACAGATCATCACTGCCTGTGTGAGCACTGGGGGATCCCCAGTGGGGGTACTCCCCACCAGCACCCTGCCTCTCCTCATCCCTCGGGGGCAGGAGGGTCAGGTCCTCAGGGTTGGAAGGGGATGGGGGATCATGCAATTATGATTAGCAGAAAAGCACCCGATGTGGGGCTGGATTTGCTTTTCTTTTGCCATCTTACAGCCCCCAGTGAGGAGACTGCTCATCTCACTGGGTCCTAGAGCTATTCCACCTATGACACCTCCAAAGGGGCCAAGCAGGCAGTGGGAGGGCTAGCTGGGCTATCCTAGAAGCCAGTGCGGTCCTCCACAAATTACCTACCGACATACGTCTGCTCGCTGACCCCCACTCAGACCATGCCTACAGACCCCGGGCTGTCCTCCCTCGCCCAGCCCAGCCTCACCCTCCTGGTACCTCAGACCAGTAGAGCTGAGATCCCGCCAGGGGCTTGGAGCAAACCCAAAGCCCTTCCTCAGCATCCCCACTTTGGAGGATCCTTTTCAGTTCTGCCTGGGTCCTGTCCCAGGGATAAGTGCCCTCTGAAAGGGGCTTCCCTGGGGTCCATGCTGGGCATGAAGTAGCTGATGCAGACTTGGAGAGGCATCTGCTCCCCCAGTCCTGGGATGATGATGATGGATGAGTCTGAGATGACCATGTCTGGCCACCTCCAGGCAGCAGGACGTCCAACCCCTTCTTCTCCATCTGGAGCTACTGGTCACCGCCGTAGGGTTGGAAGCATGGTGACCATGAAGTGCAGAGGAAGAGATCTCCAGCTTCAGCACACTGGGACATCTTCCCTCCTCCAGGCTTTGGGATCTGGTGGCATTGACTATGCTGTTGTCATGGGGTTGCCATGGTATTTGTATCTGTGGTTGCCATAGAGACAGGAGGAGGTTGGGAATTGGGAGGCTGCTGCCAGGGCTGCCAGGATATTCTCCAGGCCCCAGGCACAGAGCAGTTACAAGCCTGACCGACCTGTGGTTCCACAGATCCTCATTCTTGCCCTTCCTGAAGACGAGTTGCATTGCCCTTCCAGGGAAGTGAACCTCCCTGCTGGAATGTTTTCACTTTTAGGGGATGTCATGTACAACTGTGTCCCCTCTCCTTCCTGGGAGGACAGGAGCCAGGCAGAACCAAAAGGCATCCTCCAAAGGGGGGTGTCAGAGAAGGGCTTTGAAGTTGCCCCAGGTCCCTGGTAGGACCTCAGTTTTCTTGGACTAAGTTAACCCATCATAGATGAACCGAGACAGGTTCATCAGAGCTGACAAAGGGAGAATCAGAGCTCTGTGCAGTCGCAGGGTCATGATCTCCTGTGATGGGTGGGACTGCATTCCTCCAGTCCCTGCCTTGAGATTCAGGGAACCAAGAGATGGGGTAAGAGCAATTGCCACTGAAAACTGGGGCAAAAAAATTATTGAGGACCTCAGCCTGCTCCAGGTCAGTTGTCACTGGATCTCCTGTCTCATTTATAGGTGGGGTGCCATTTCTTTTGTCTTGATTTTCTGCCTAACATACCAATAATCAGAACCCTTCTTATTGTTCTTCACATCCCTTGCCAAATTTAGCTCCAGCTGTGCCTTAGCCTATCCTGATCTCATCCTTATGCTCCCAGGCAGTATTCCCAGATATTTCAATGAAGCGTGTCCCTGCTTCCAATGCCAATGCATTTTTTGACCAGGAGGTCCCTACTCAGCCATGCTGGTCTCCTGCCTTCCTTGCCTGGCTCCTTGCGCATGGGGTCGCTGTGGCAGCCGCTGCGTATGTGATGTCACCATTGCATCACAAACGTTGCCCCTATTTCAGCGGCTGACGGGGAGGTTCGAGCACCACTTTGCTCGTGGGCCAGCAAGAAGCTGGACAAGAGGGTGAAGAACACACCAGAGGTGGGAAGGAAAGCAAACATGCAGGTGGGAACGGGGTGCTTCGGTGTCACTCCAACATCTCCTACCCTCGCGGGAGGGGGATCTCGCCGGGTTTCTGGGCTTCCCCAGCTGACCCCTTTGCACATCCCCTCGTCACACAGAACCTCTTGAGGAGATGCTGGTGCTCCCTGTGCAAGATGGAGAAGTGGAAGCTGACGCTGGTGCTCTTCACCTTCAACATGAGCCTTTGGGCCTTCTGCAAGCTCATGCCGCCCTGCAACCTCAGCTTTCTGGCCGTCCTGAGTCTGGACATCTTCATGGCCTGGTGGCTCCTCAGCATGGACAAGGCAGGTGTCCATCTTGGCCTGGCCCCAAACACTCCCTGGGCAGGGCTTAGCCCGGGACACAGCCCACCCCCGGGGTGCTCGGGATGGCCCCTTTTGGGAGGGAGCAGTGAACAGTGGCCATTGCCCACCCAGCCCAGGCCCCTGCTCTGGCAGGCACCGAGCCACCTGCGCTCGAGCACCAGGCTTGGGGCCAGGGACACTCCTGTCCCTGGAGCTCCAGTTACCCTTCCCAGCGTCCTTGTTTGCCGGGCAGGGGCCCTCCTGGCTGAGCCGAGGGAGACCCCCCGGCACTAACCCGGGCCTTGCTTTCTGGGGGCAGGGGACCTCTGTGGGGAAGAGCTCTTGGAGAAGCACGAGGAAGGAGCCGTCGGGCGAGCAGCCCCGTCCCAGAGCTGCGCCAGGCTGCGCAGCCGCTGGCGGCCAAGAGATGCCATCGGAGCCGGAGCACCTGCGACAGCTGCTCTTGCTCACTCTGCCTCCTGCCCTAGGAGACCGCGTGCCCTGGGAAGGCGTGCTGGACTCTACAGCGTGGCTTCAGAAGCCTGAGTAAGCAGAGCCCTTCCCTGCCAGGGGGGCAGCCCCCTCCGGGCACCCGGGGAACCCACTTGGGGGTCCCTCTGCCCCGTGCAGCTGCCACCTTGCCCCGGGGAGGCTGCGGGTGGGCAAGAGCAAGATCCAGCAGAGAGCCAGGGCCTGGGGTCGGCCGATCCCCACGAGGAGGCCGAGGAAGGGGTGGGGGGCCAAGGCAAGGGGGGGCGAGGGCCTGGGGAGGGCCAGGGCAACCCCCTGCGGGGAGGGCAGGTTTCCCCTGCTGACACCCACCATACCCCCTCCCACAGAGGTCACCGGTGGCCGCGGCGCCCCTCTCTGTCCTCAGCCCCTGGCCTGGGCTGGCCTTTTCTCCTCAGGATGGAGGGCACCCAGCCCCTCGCTCTGCTGGCCTGGGCTCGCCCCATGTCCCCAGGAGCCCACCTGAGCCACAGCATCCCAGAGATGGCTCCGGGCAGCTGGCAGCTCACCCAGCCGGTCAGGAGAAGGCAGAGGGAGGGTGCTGGCTCTGTCCTGTCCCACAACAGCCCCCACAGCCCAGCTGGTACCTTCCCCCACAGGCGGATGATGGTCCTTGGAGGAAAAGCGGGGGAAAGCAGCAGCAGCAGCGAGGAAGGAGCCTCTGCAAGGGAGCTCCCCGAGGAGGCGGGAGGCATGGCTCAAGGCGGGCCTCTCAGTGCTGACACCAGCTCAGAGCACCTCAGGAACTGGCCCTCCATCGGCAACATGCAGGAGCTCGCCAGATCCCTGATGGCGTCCCTGGACATCACCAAAATCTGCCGCAACCTGCTGGAAGAGCTGAAGAAAATGCGGCACAGCAGCACTTCAATCCCACCTCAAGCCTTTCAGGAAGAATATCGCGTCTGCCTGCAGTGCTGTCGATGCCTCATCAGCACCTGCCCGCACCACAGCGAGCCCGCGGCAGGACAGGACCTGCCCACGCTGGTCATCACCCTCCACAACACGGACATCCTGGTGCACGAGGAGGACCTGCAGCTGGACCTGCGGCTGCGCTTTGAGCTGGCCGTCGATGGGGAGCCGCCCTACGTGTGGGACACCACCCAGCGGCTCCCCGAAATAGCCCCTGAGAGGTGCTGCAAGAACTGCAACGCGCCTCTGCCCAGGAGCCCTGGGGACAGACGGAGCTCGCAGGCATCACACCCCGTCCTCAGGCCCCGGAGAACACAGAAGGGACAGAGGAGACGGGACAGGCAGGACGCAAGGGCTCCTGAGCGGGCAGAACGCAGTGACACCAGCAGCACGGACCTGCATCCGGATGGCCAGGAGGACCCTCTCCCCCCCGCGGTCCCCACGTCTGCCCCATCCCTGTCCTCTGCAGTCCTGGAGCCAGTCCCCACGAATGCCCTGTTCCTGTCCTCGGCAGACCTGGAGCCAGTCCCCACAAGTGCCCCGTCCATGTCCTCTGCGGTCCTGGAGGGGACGCAGAGTGTTGAGAAGCAGGCCCTGCCCCACACAGATCAGAGGGGCCTGCGGCAGAGGTCTGCTGTGCAGCGCGTCGTGCAGTCCTGGCAAATGCTGAAGGCCAGCATGCAGAGGAACATCGGGGATAAGGTGGATGAGCTGTTGGAGCCAGAGAGCCCGGAACCCAGCAGCACCACGGAAGGCAAGCAGAGGCTGACATTCAACCTCTTGTCTAAGGTCGACACACTCTTCCACGCTGCGGATTTGGAGGATTGAGGAGCACCGGCAAGAAAAGGTGGGATGGGAGAAGCGTCGGCAGAGCAAGCGCTGCACGGGAGGATGGGGATGGTCTGGGCTGCCTTGTGCAGCTCTCACAGCTGTGTCGTTCGGGAGGTGTTTCTGTAGGACAAGATACTGTGGTCTGGGAGCGTTGGGATGGCGGTGAGAGCTGCGATGGCCTTTCACCGATGCTTGATGTGGGCAAGAGGAGACGGCCCGCTGGGCACCCACCCAGTGCAGGTGGCAGATGATGGAGAGAAGTGCCTGGGGCTTCCCTGCCCAGCAGCTGCTCCTCACATTCCATGCTGTCCCCAGGTCATTGCTGCCTGCCTGCCTGCTGCTGTCCTGCCCAGAGGGGAAGGTAAAGCAGCCATCGGGGGACCAAGGATAAGAGAGGCCCTCAAGCGCCTTGTGCTCTGCTGGGATGGAGCAAAGATCATCCTGTCATCTCTGGAGGCCTCCAGCAGCAGAGAAGCCCAAAGAGCAGCCGTGAGCACTTTCCCCAGGAACGCGACACCTTGGCAGAGAGGTCGGCTGTGAAACTAAGCTTTTATTTGAATAAAGCAGCAGTGTCCTTCAAACGTCCACGAGAGCTCTTCATGTCTTGAATGAATGGGAGGGGGGGGGCAGTGACCTCCAGGGCTACGAGGGTGTCAGCGACAGTGCTGGCAGTAGGAACAGGCATTGAGGCAGCTCTGTGCCTCGTCCCCACCATGGGGGAGGCTGGCATGTCCCCAGCTGCCCCCACCAGCTTCATACCAGGTCCCTGCTCCATCCTCGTTTCAGACTGTCCCTCCAAGGAGCCTTTTGGGAGCACTCCTGTAGCTCCAGCCATGCAGCCCCAGTTGTCCTTCCCCTTCCCCTGGGGCCAGGGGCTGAGCTCCCCACCAGGGCACTGCCCATGGCCCCAGTGGGCACAGGGCTCTCAGACTGCCAGCCTGGGCAGTCCCGCAGTAGCCGGCTGGGCACCTCTGCCGGCCCCGGTGAGGGATGCACAGCCTCGGCATCGACACCATCCTCCAGCCCATTTCTCCGGGACTAAAGCTGCAACGGAGACCCACAGATGAGGCATGCAAAAGAGCAGCAGCAGCAGCAGCAGCAGCAGCGAGGCTTGAGTCTGCCAAGTCCCTTGAGGCTGCCAAAGGGCTGCAAGGAGAAGAAAGGCAGGGCGCACAGGGCACCCCCCTTTCCCCAGTCCAAGTGCTCCCCACCAGCAATGGGGCCCTCCTGGGCTTTGTTGGGGACTGGCACCCAGGGCCTGTGGGGATCCTGGCAGAGTGGAGACGTGCCTGGCACAGTAAGGCTGCTGGGCATGGGGTTCACAGCGGGAGGAACGGCTGAGGAGAGACTCTGCAACTTGCTGACGTCGTCCTGCTGATGGCATGGATGCAGGGCTGTCTTCTGCTGAGAAGTCACTTGTGCTTTGGCCATGCACCTGCAGCTTTGGAGAACGGGGAAGCTCCACTTGGCATGATCCCTCCTTCCCACCCCCTGGGCAGGCCACCTGGGGTCAGGGTGGGCTACCGAAAAACGTGGGCTTGCTCTTTCCTCCCGGTCTGGGCTGCTGGCTGCAGCAGCCTGTCATCTCCTGATCTTCCCCCCTTGCTTCACTTTGGTTCTGTGTGACTGGGCTCCAGCAGGTCTGGACCTCGGACCTGTGAAGCTGCTGAGCCAGCTCAGGATGGGGTCTCATTCCAGTTGCCCACCCCAGACCTAATCCCGGTCCCGAACCCGCCTTGGCGATCAAATTCCGTGCTGCCTCTGGCTGGGATGAAGTCAGCTTTCCTCCTGGCAGCCCATATAGTGCCGTGCCCTGGAGTTGTAGCTGGAGCGCTGCTGAGAGCGCAACGGTTTGGCTACCACTGAGTACTGGCTGGTACGCCAGTCCCGAGAGACTCTGGCAGGCGGCAGAAATGGGCTGACAGGAACTGCATGAAACCCAACAGGGCCAAGCGCCAAGTCCTGCACTTTGGGAGCAACAAGCCCAGCAGGTCGCGGGAGGGAGAGGAGGATAGAGCGCCTGAAGAGAGATGTATGGCAGGAGGATGGAGAACTGCTCTGGCAGGAGCTGAGAGAACAGCTGGCTCTTGTGAAGGAAAGTAAGGAAGATGAAGGCGGTGATGTAGCAGTGCCAAGGCGCCTGCAGGGCTCCGGAGCTGCGGAACTGCACCAGGGGTTTCTGCCCGGAGCTGCTGGTACCCACGGCTGGGATGCGTACCCGGGCTCCGAGAGACAAGGACGAGCTCCTCTGCCCAGCGCAGTGTCTCTGGCTGCCCCGCGGCCGCAGCCCGGGCCTTCGTACCCACAGGGGCCGGGCCCGGGTGGGCTCCAGGGGTCCCTGCCCAGCCCCCCCGCCCCGCGGCGCGGTGACCGGCAGCGCGGGCTGCTGAGCCGGCCAGGCCCGGCGGCGCGGCGCGGCGCCGGCGGGACCCAGCGGCGTCTCACCGCGGCGCCGGTGACGGCAATCGGCCCCCTCGGCCCCCGCTCTACCGCCCCGGCCTCCGGGCCCGCGCCCGCCGCCAACCGCCACCCGCCCAGCGCAACGGCCGCGGCGGGCGCGCCCAGGGCGTTGCCAGGCGACGGCGGCGGGCGCGCGGCTCCGCGCATGCGCGGTGGCTCCGCTGCGGGCGGGCCGGGGCCGCGTGAGCCGGGGAGCGGGCCCGGGGCGGCGGCGCCGAGCGGGCGGGGCCCGGCCCCCAGCGACCCCGGCCCCGAGCAGCGCGGCGCCGCCCGCCTCCGTGCGACGCGCCGGTGAGAAACGGGGCTCGTCCCCAGCGCCCGGGCTGCGGCGGCCTGCAGCCGCCCCGGCTCCTCAGCCAGAGCCGGGCTCGGGCCCGGGCCCTTCCCTGCCCCGCGGCGGCCCCGTGTCCGGGCCCCGCTCCCCAGAGCCCCTCGCTGGGCACCGGTGATCGGTGTTTGCCCAGCCCGGCACTGGGGTGCTGCCTCCGCCCCCGACTGGTGCCAGCTCCGGGTCCCTCACCCCAAAGTGCCCCCAGTCCTGAGCCCCCCCGGGCACCAGCACAGGTTCAGAGGCCATCCCCAGGGCTCCGAACATCCCCTGCCGCACACCAGCACCGAGGCCGGGACCCCGACCACAGAGTGGCGGGGGGCAGGGACCTGACCTGGCCTTGCCCAGCCTGCACAGGACCCAGGACCCCTCCCCAGACTGACCTTGGGTGAGGGACCGCCCTCAGTCCTGAACTAGTCAGGGACATTCCCCACTCCCTGCCACACGGCAGGAGGTCGCAGGCCACCTTTCCCAAGCCCAGCTCAGCCCAAAGCCAAAGACATCCCTGCCCTGTCCCCAGCCGGGCACCGGCGCAGCGATACCCCCTTCCCCGAGACGCTGCCCTGCCGCGGACCCTCTGCCCCCCCCGGACAAGATCAGCACCAGATCGGTGGTGTCCCGGACCAGGCCAGTGATGTTAACCAGCAACGGAGCACACCTCTCCCCAAAGCAGGACTGGACCGCGGTCCTCTGCCAAGCCTGTGCTGTCCCTCCAGGCCGGGTGGGATCAGACCATGCAGGGGCAGTACCCTGCCACCCTCTCCTGAGCTGGGGCTGGGTCCGGCTCCCCATCTTCCCCCAGGCTGGGGAAAACTGGGGCAGTAGCCACCATCTCCTCCCCAAGCTAAGAGTGAACCTCAACAAGGTGCCTGTGGACCCTGCCACCAACCCATGGGGTGCAACCACACCTCAGTCATTAGCATCCGCTCCCACCCCCGCAGGCACGTTTTCCCCTTCCTGGACCCAGAGCCTTGCCTTTAGGTCAGACTGATCCCAAGGAGCTCACATGGGATCAGTGCCAATGCTGAAGTGGCTCCAGGCAGAAGCTGGCTGTCCTCATGGCCAAGCAAGGGTCCCCCACAGTCACCTAAGGGCTTCCCTCAGATAGCCCCTGCCCCCTGCCCTCCTCCCTCCAGGAAGCAAACGGGGGCTGAGCCCCTCAGCTCTGTGCTGCAGCAGTAACCAGCCCCGGGCTGTACTCCCAGCTCCAGAAAGGGAACCCTGGACCCTGTTTTCCCTCAGGTTGGCTGTCCCAGCCTTTCCTGTCTTCTTTCTGTATCTGTGGGGTCCTCCTAGCCTGGGACAAAACCTACTGAGGGGAAAAAAGAGCAAAGTTTGCTGTGCTGAACTGACAGTCTGGGCTGGTATCCCAGATCCAAGAGCACCTCCGAGCATTAGGAAGATGGTGTGGTATAAAATGTTCTGTCTTTTACCCTCTTCTGCCCAGGGAGGCCCTTAGAGAAGATGCAGAGCTGAAGATGGCTGAGGAGGAGGAAGAACAGAGAATGAGCCACCAGCAGATTGAGGAGAGCAGGCAGGTATGGCAGTAGGACAGGAAGGTCCTCTTGGGTCCTTGACCTCTAGACATTTGGCTTTACCCTTCTTTTAGTTTTGTGCAGTGCTTAGTGGCACGCAGCAGCATTTATGTGAGAAGCAGGAGGGACAGAAACTCCTCAGGACTGGGTAGAGCGTGATTCTTGGGCTGGATCCTGAGGATGTGATTTTGCTGTGACAAACAGCCCATGAACTGGAAGGATCTGGGACTGATGCTGTGCATACATACCCCTAGCCCCATCCACATGCACAGGGGATGCAAAACAAGAAGGTGCTCTGAGCCCTTTCCTCTTGATGCTGGGGCTTTCCAGGGGAGGGAGGACCTATGGGTGCATTGGGGTCCTTGCAGTGCTTTACCAGTCCTGCCGTAGCATTGGAAGACAGGGCTTATAGATCCACACAGGCACCTCTGCATGGGGATAGGAACCAGAGCCTGGACATGCATAGCAAGAGTTCCTCCAGTATCCCTCTCTCCAGAGGTCAGGTCTCTGGATGTGAGATGTTTATCACCTGCTTCACAGAGGCTGGCCAAGCTGCTCTTTGATGGCACGCAGATGGTGACAAATATCCAGGTGACTGCTGACTTGAGGGAAACACAGAGGAGAGCAGAGGAGGCAGAGCTGAAGCTGCAGAGGTAAGAGACTGTACAGTGGGGAGGAGCAGTGTAGATATTGGTGTGGCTTTCTGAGGACATCCTAGTGCTGGTCATCCAGGAACACTTAGAAGTTGGGGCTACACTGAATTTATGTTCACAAGGAAAATTCAGGCAAAGAAAGAGCCTCCAGGCCCCACCTACCACAGTTGAATCTTATCAGAGCTCTGCAGGTCAAGGCTGGTAGGCTGGTTGCTTCCCCAGGTGGCACTGCAGTACTGTGGATGTCTGGTTACTGATCTCCTCCAGACTCATCACATCTTCAGTTCCAAAGTGTGAGAAATGCAGCTGGTTCTTAGCTTTTTACCAGGAGCCTATGCCGTGTATACCCATGGTCTCCTTGCTCCAGAAACATAGGCACAGCTGCCCTTGCATTTGGCTTTCCTAGCAGGTTTCCTGAGCCTGGAGATGAGACCGTGGTGGAGAATGTGCTACTTGTGCTGAGAGGTGGCTCAGTAAATGGCCTGTTTACAGAGCTTGCCCTCTAGTCCTGGAGATAGGGGTAGTTATTGGCTATACCGTGGGAATGCGCCGGGACAGCCCCATCAGGCTGTGTGTGAGGAGTGGGAAGAACGTGAGGCTGTGCTGATTTGAGAAATTGGATATGAAGGTCTTTGCAGTCAGAGTGGTCAGATGCTGGGTGAGGGGCCACAGATGTAGAGATCTTCCTCCTTGGAGATACCGGGCACGCGCCTGGACAAGGCCCTACGCAACCTGCTCCGACATTGAAATTAATCCTGCTGTGACAAGGAGCCGGAGATTACCCAAAACTGTTTCAGCCTCGATTATTCTTTGACCCTCTCTGTGTGCCTTCCTGCTCCCCCAGAGGAGCTGGGCAGTCGCCTGGGGGGACTAGCTTTTTCAGCCCTGTCCCCAGGACTCGGAGATCCGCTAGGAAACACCGAGTCCTTGCTTAATCCCTTTAGAGGGCACTGTAAGAACAGTTTCTGGGAGGCTGGCTGCATCAGGTTGCATGTCCCTTGCTCGGCTGGGATTCCCACTGGGAATCTCCTTAAGGAGCCAGGTGCTGTGTCCAGGACCTGCCTGTAGAGCAGATTTTGGGGTGGCAAAGGTGGTGGCCGCTGTTCAGCCTGAGCCGAGGGCCATCTCCAGAGCATGTTGGATGGTTTGGGAGAGGAAAGAGTTTTGTAATATGGAACGCCAGCTGTTCAGTGCCCTTTGGCTTTAGGTGGAGTACAGTCTCCGGCCACGTTGGCTTCCAAGTCTAGATGTAGCTGGGAGGCTGCTGGGCAACACGTGTCCATCACCTTTTGCCCAGAGCCAGCTCGTGTGGCAGAAGGACTAGTGCTCTTTGCAAAGGTGACTGCTGCTTGAGCTGAGCTCTTCAGTCTTTTCTCCTCCAGCCAAGCGGTTGTTAGATCACTGGGCGAGGGCAAAGCTGGGGAAATACCTGCCTGAGGAGGAGGGCCTGCAGAATGCCGGCTCTGCCCTTGTTTGATGCTCTAACTGCACTTGCAAAAAAGCTGCTGTCCCACTGGTATCATGATGCCACTTTGAATTCACACTGGGTTGTGCAGGAAAGTGCTCCTGCAAGCATGAGGCACTGTACCATGCATGAAGCACTTGCTGCCCTGCCCCAACTCCCCATCTGCCATGTGCTCCTTACTGCCTGCAGGGTAGAGAAGCTGGAGAATGAAGCAGAGTCTAGCAGATGCAAGTTTGAGGAGATCACCTCCAGGTGGGCCTCGGCCAAGGAGATGACAATCCCGCAGGAGCTGTGGCAGCTGCTGAACCAACAGCAGCAGCAGTGCACGCTGCTTCTGGAGGAGAAGAACAAGCTCATTGGCAAAATGCAGCAGGTAGTGTGGGGACCAGGCAGGGACAACTGGGAAGGATGGGGGGTTTCAACTTCTGGAGGATGCTGTTCTAAAGCAACAGGCACCCCTCTGTCTGGCTTTTCAGTCATCCCTCTGTCTGGATCTTCAGTCCACCAGTACGCAGTACGTGGTAGGGATCTGTGTAGTCACAGTTGGTCTGGGTCAAAACATTCTTAACAATGTATACACGTATCTTAAGGCAAGTGCCAAGAGGATGGGGTCAGGTTCTTTTCAGAGGCGCCCAGTGATAAGACAAGGGGCAACGGGCACAAACTGCAGCACAGGGAGCTCCGTGGGGAGAGCAGGAAAAACTTCTTTCCCTTGAGGGTGCCGGAGCACGGGGACAGGCTGCCCAGAGAGGCTGCGCAGTCTCCTTCTCTGAAGATAGTCAGAACCCACCCGGACTCGATCATGTGCAACCTGCTGTAGGAGAACCTGCTTTAGCAGAGGGTTGGACTAGATCAGGGGTCCTCAAACTACAGCCTGCGGGCCGGATACACCCCCCAGGGTCCTCAATCCGGCCCCCGGTATTTACAGAACGCCCCCACCCCACCCCGGGGGTTGGGGGGAAACCAAGCAGCCGCAGATGACTGCCTGCCACTTCATCCGCGCGCCGGCCCCCTGGTTAAAAAGTTTGAGGACCCCTGGACTAGATGATCTGCAGAGGTCCCTTCCAACCCTAACCATTATGTTGTTTGGTGGAAACTGTGCCAGGAGCTGCAGTGCCAGTGTCCCAGTGTGGAAGATGAGATCGTGTGTCCTGGCACCAGTGTGCAAGGACGGGCACACAGGACACTGGTAGTAGTGAGACAAACTGGCAGGTACCAGATTGCACAGTAATAAAAAAAAGGAAAATGAGCAGGGGGTGTGTGGTGTTTTTGTAGAGGGAAGAAAACCTTCCCCACAGCAGGTTACTTGACCCCCAGAGAGAGAGTGGTGTGACTGCAGGCATGTCACCTCTCACTCCATCTCACTTGTACCTTTTGGCAGTGATGATCTGTCTCTCCTCCCATCTTGCCTCCTAACTACCTCTTGACTTTCTGGCTCTTTGGTCTCATCACCTCTTTGGAAAAGGCTGCATCTGGGTCTTACCCTTTCAGTTAGCTCCTGAGGATTCCTGGTCAAATACTTGTCTCTGATTTCAACATCTGCTCTCTTCCTCCAGGAACTGAAAAACAAGGATGAGCAATACATGCAGGCCATTAAGAAGCAGTCAGATGATATCCACCTGCTTTTGGAGAGAATGGAGGAACAGATCAGGATCATGCTGAAAACTTACCGTCACAAACTCCTGCAGATTGAGGTAGCCAGTTCATATGGTGAAGGAAAAGTCCAATGAGAGAACTTGCAGCCGCTTACCTCTCCATATGTATGGCATAAAGGCCTCAGGCCCATTGCACTGGCTGGATTGACTGCTGTCCAGAGCCGCAGGGCTGATGTCTTGGTCAGTGAGGCTGAAATCCAGCCGAGCAAGAGCACTGAATGGTGCTGAGTGCTGAAGGGCTGGTTTATACTGTGCTGTGAATGAGTGTGGTTCAGTGCAGAGCAACTTGGTGGCATGTGAAAGCTGTTGCTGCTTGATGGCTGGTTATGGGTCTCTCTAAAAGCCAGAAGGGAGCACTGTGTTTCTTTAACCTTACCTTCTGCAGAGCACAGAGTTCCACCTTGCAGATCAAACGTGTATTTGTTGCTGAGTGAGGGCATCTCTCCCCATTTAATGTCTCCTAAGGTGAAATCAGGTGGCTGGCTGATCAAGCTCCACTGATTACCCTTAGGCAATGATTTCCAGTGAACTCGCAGAGCTACCCCAGCACCCAGACCATCCCTCCCAGCTCTGGGTGGCCGATAGCAGCAGGCCCCACGGGGTCACAGTATGAAATCTCTGCCAGTGGGGTTGTGACACTGAGAAGAGAGATCAGGCCAGTGTGTGTTTGACATGATGGTGAAAGGCTCTGTCTCCTTCACAGAAAGCTTTTGAGCTTGAACGGCGAGAGCTGCTGGACAGCAACAGGAGGAAGTGGGAGGAAGCCATCCAGGCCTGCAAGGCACAGGAGGTAAGGTCCATGTGAGATGTAGAATCATTTAGGTTAGAGAAGACCTCTAAGATCATCAAGCCCAACTGTTAACCCAGCAGTGCAAGCCCACCAGTAACCATGTCCCTAAGTGCCATGTCTACACGTCTTTTAAATCCCTCCAGGGATGGTGGTTCCACCACCTGCCTGGGCAGCCTGTGCCAGTGCTGGACAACCCTGTTGGTGAAGCAACTTTTTCTGACCTCCAGTCTAAATTTCCCCTGGCACAACTTGAGGCTGTTTCCTCTTGTCCTTTCTCTTGTTACCTGGGAGAAGAGACCGACCCCCACCTCACTCCAACCTCCTTTCAGGTAGCTGTAGAGAGCAAGAAAGTCTCCCCTGAGCTGCCTCTTCCTCAGACTAAAGAACCCTGATTCCCACAGCCGGTACTCATCAGAGCTGCGTTCCAGACCCTTCACCAGCTTTGTTGCAGTTCTCCAGCACCTCAGCGTCTGTCGCAGTGAGGGCCCAGGAGCCATGCTGCACTCCAGCTCTGGGCTGCCTTGAAAAACATGCATGCATGCAGGCAGCTGGTTCCTCAGGAGTATTGGGAGGCAAAAGGGTAGTTTTTCAGCCTGTTCTGCAAGGGAATTATCCGTGCATGAGCTTTCTTTGGGCTGGCCAAAGGAGCTGTGATCACAGGAGGAAGCTGTCACCATTGATGGGTGATGTTCTCCTTTTGCCTGTAGCTGGAATACCTGCATGCCCGTGTGAAGAAGGTGGAAGAGTTTGAGAAACAGCTGAATCAGCTGCGGGTACAGGATGAGGAGGAATATAACAGCATGAAGTTGCAGCTGGAGAATGATGTGCAGGTACAGAAAAGGCTGGTGTGTGCCATGTGGGGAGGCAGTGGATCAGATCTCCATGGGTTTTTCTGCGTGTAGCTGGCTCTGTGGAGCAGCTAGAGGGTATGAAAGCTACAGCTGGTCCCTGGTCACCTCAGCTCTTCAGCATGCACAGTCCAGCCCTGTGTCAACAGAGTGATGGAGCTGTTCTCTCCTCTCCATGGGTCCTGTACCACAGTGTCCATCTGTCTTTGGCTCTCAGAGGTCTGTAGCACATGAACTGTAGCTCTAGGACATATGAAGCACCTGGGAGGGTCAAGGTGTTTGCTTCTGGCACCATGATTGATAGGAGGATTGGATAGTGTGAATGTCCTGACACCACATAATTTCAGATCTGGTTCAGAACCCAGTTTCCTCCTTTGTCAGGGTCTCGGCCTAGGAAGTGTGAGCTTTTTCCTCTGACATCTATCCCCAGACCCATGATTTCTCTATGGATCATGAAGACCACTTGGTGTGAGAATTATCATGAGTTTGCCCTTACTGAGCTGGGAGGACATGTAGTGGAAGAGCACAGCCCTGGCACACAGCTGGCTGAACAACCACCAAGGGCTCTCACAGCAGATCCAAACCCCATAGCCAGGGCTTCCCTGAGTTACAGATACCTTTGTAGTGCACTGCATTCTCTGCAAGCAGCAGTGCCAACAAAGCAGTGCATCTGTGGCTCTCTGTAATCCTCCTGGTCCCCTGGATGACAGCCCTGGTGTTGGCCCTGGGCTGGCAGGTTTGGTTTTCCCCAGCATCATTTAGCCTCCTCATCTCAGCAGAGAGCCCCGCTGCCACTGACACCTTCCCCGCTAGTTGTTGTGTGTTGTTTCCTGGGCTGCATGGTGGGAACAGGACATTTTGCATTTGGACTTTAGTAAGATTCATTGTTTGTCCCATGGGATGTCCTTCTAGGAAGCCCAGGGAAATACAGGCTAGCGTTGCTCTCTAGAAGTTTTTGCACAACTGTGGGTGAAATACTACTGTTGCAAGGTCCCTGTCAGCCTGAAAGGGCATGTCCAGGGGGACAGTTCTGACTCTGTGGTTTCTTCACCTTCGTCTGGATAACCTGGAAGGTGACACAGAGTATGTGACTTTCCAGATGGCTCTGAGCCATTGGAGGGGGGAGGCAGCAGCGTGCTGGAGATCAAGGTTCACAGACAGCAATGCAGAGCTGTTGTGAAAACACACTCGCTGCCTTTAGCTGTAGTTGTGGGAAGGTTTATATGTAACACAGGCATGGTGATTACTCCTCTCCGTATCTCTGTGTCCTTGCCCAGGTTTGGCAGCGTGCTTGGGAACAGGGAAGAAGGTCTAGAACAAACCAAGCAGACAAATGACTGCTAAGAAAAGATTGAAAGGCTGGGATTGCTTAGACCAGGGAACAGATTTCTGTAGGGAGGTGACGAGTCTACAAACATGTACAATTCTGTATGATGCGGGAGGAGGATGACTTGTTCTTTGTGTCCACTGTAGATGCAAGAAAAAATCATGGAGCTGAGTTTTGGTAGGAAAGATTTAAATTGGCATTCAGATTTAGGGTTCACATTTCAAGCTAGCAGTGGCAGGGACTTGCTTGGTCGTTAGCTTGAGTGACTGTGCCCTTGGTTTGTTGCTCTGTGACACAGGGTTTTAGGAACACCTTGAATCAAAATCTGCTGGGACTGATTTGGTGAAGTTTTCCTTCTGTGGGGCAGAGGGATGAATCAGATGTCCTCCTGGTTCCCTTTAGCACTGCAGTTGCGCAACTCTAGAGCACAGACTTCACCCTTCCAGTTCAGGGAGAGTAAGAAAAAAGAATTTGGAAATACCTCTTTTCCTGACTGACCTGTGATATCATTCTCCTGAGGTATCCCTGGAGCAGGAGCTTAGCCAAGACCTTAATGATGAAGTCTACAGTTTGGGGGTTATTGAGTACTCCCCGGTTTTACTAGACGGGAATCAGCATTTTAAGCACAGGGTTTGAGCCATGGCTTTCCTCCATCTGCTTTAAGAAGAAGGTCCCTTGGCCCTGCTGGGATTTACCTGCATCTTTTCTTCAGCTGAGCTTTGATCTTAGCCAGGTGGGACTGCTTCTGGGTGTCTTCCCAGGTGGTTTGTACACTCTCTGTTGTACATAGTGCTACCTAGGAGAGCTCTGAGCCAGCTAACTCGGGTACCAGTGTCTTCCCCACTTCTAGCCTACAGCTCAGGGCTCTTTACCTGCCCCCAAAGATCCCCCTGGCCTGAGAGCAATCCTGAGCCCCTGACAGAGACCCCACTGGCTCTCTCTGCTGTGCAGATTCCTGTGAACAATCAAGCCTGTAGCTGCTGCTGTAATTTGGGGCCATGCAGCATTGTAATGCCAATCACTTCCTATCACAGAAGAAATCTTTATAGGCCTCACCAGCAAAGCACTGTGTTATGAGTTTTTGTCAGTATCAGGTTTCTGCCTCCTTTTGCACACGGAAAACACTTACACTAATGAATTAAACCATAGGGCCCGGGAAGTGGCTTCTCCTTTCCCTCAGCTGTCAAGCACATGGTATGCTGGGAAGCTGGCAGATGTCTCCATTGCAAATGTCTCCTCCATTGCAGCTGCGGAGCAAAGGAGAGAACTCTCTGCCTCTGCTGTCCCGCAGGCTACGCAGCAAGATGCTGCCATCACAAATGCTTCGGTTATTTGTTTTGTCTGCTTTCTTTAAGAGCTGGAGTTGGTGTGGTCACTCTATGTGTCCCTTCCTCCAGCTCACCAGATAACTTCTGAGCCTCTTGGTTAATTCACGGATGTGCAATTCCTAAAACTGACATGAAAATCAGCAGCTATGTTGAGGAGAGAGGCCAAAATTAGTGCCCCACTGAGTGAAAGTTGGGTACAACTTTGGTCTGTTCTCCCTTGCCCAGACATGACCCTGTAGCATGCACCGATGGACAACATCTCCGTCGCTCACCCATGAGTGATGCCATGTGGCCAGGGGTTAGCTGTGAAAATGTGCATGGAGAGATGGGGTTTGGAGATGCAGGATCAGTAGGATCCGGGCTTCAGTGTGGCCTTTGCTCAAAGCAGGGCTTGTTTTCCTGTTTTTTGAAATGCCAGAACCTGGAGAAGCAGCTCCAGCAGATGAGAGCCGTCTATCAGCTGAAGCAGGAGAAGCTGGAGTACAGCCTTCAAGTGCTTAAGAAGCGGGACAAGGAGAACACCATCATCACATGTCAGCAGAAGAGGAAGCTCAACCGGTAAAAACTCATCCCTGGAAGATGGGCTCTGCCTTACTTGCCATCACCACCCATATGTTGTTCTTTGTGGAGCTCATCACCTAGAGCAGGCCAGTGAGCTGTGTCCCAGCCCATCCCTGGGCAGGGCCATCGCCAGAGCACTTTGAAGAGGCTGGCCATGGCCAAGCAGTGCCAGCTGCATCAGGGTTGATCGGGCCCTGGCACTGAGGAGTCACTAGTAGATAAGCAGCCCCAAGTGCCAAAGCCTTCATGCATGCTGGGTATGCCTGAAGGTGCCTCTTTGGGAGTACCCAGCTTTGCTGTCCTTCCTCAGGCTCCACAGCTTGCTCAATAACCTGAGAACAAAACTGGCCAAACAAGAGAAGCAGTTCAGAGAGGAGAACCAGAGCCTGGCAGCCAACTGCGAGCACATCACAGGGCAGTGCAAGGAGGTGCAGAGGAGGATGAGGTGGGGTGTGCACGGGCATCTGCCCACGATGAAGCCTCGGAGCACCTAAGTGAGGTGCAGGGGGAGCTGGCTTGTCATTTTGAGGCATGGAGCCTACTTCCATGGACCATCTCCCTTCTGCACAGGCACTTTGCTGTCCGTGATGCTGAGAAGTTCACAGAGGTCTGGCTTATGAATGAGGAGGAAGCCAAAGGGCTGATGCGGAAAGCCCTCAATGCGGATCGCATCATTCACACCCAGCAGCTGGGGCTGCCCTGGGAAGAGCCTTGTTACTGGTTCCTGAATAATGTTGGCCCTCTTGGGCATTACGAGGAGAAGAGGTTGGCAACGAAGCTGGCTGCAGAGGTCCTGACAGGTGGGATGCACAGCCTTGTCACACTTTTGGCACTGGGAGACCCTCACCTTCCTCCATAACAGCCCCGCCTGTCACTCCTTCCCTTGCCATTGCAAGGTGGGACCTTAGAGGGATGACACTGCGAGCCCAGGCAGGGGCTGTCCCTAGCCCTGAGCTGGCTCATGCCAAGCCAGCTTGGGGTTCTTTGCACTGTCCTTTGCCCAGTGCTCCCAGTTCCAAACAAGCTGACCAAGAGCCAGCACGTGTCCTGAGATCCTGGGGGTGCTTTGCAGGTTGCAGGGAAATTGTGGTTGCCCTGCTGACCCCTGCAGCAATGTGACGGGGGAGCACAGCCTGCAGAGCACAGTTTAAGCAAAGGCATTTGCTCACCCTTCGTGTTTCAGGAAGCAGCTCTGGGGGACAGGAGGAGGAAAGGAGAGAGAAGGGGAGGGAAGAAGTGGACAGCGGAAAAGGAGAAACAGAAAACACAGTGAAGGCTGAGGGTAGAGTCACACCTCTGCGAAATATTTCCAAGAAGACTGCCAAGAGGATCCTGGAGCTCGTGAGCGACGAATGGGTGCGTGATGATGTAGCACATGCTTTGATCAGGGAGCAGGCATACTGTGCCCTGGTGATTCCAGCTTGCAGTGGATCTCTTCCAAGCTCCATGTCTTGGGGTGAAGGCTCCTGCTGCTCTGCCCAGCAGCCTGTTGTCAGAGAGCTGCCCCAGGGGCTGTGAGAGGATCCCCAAGTCTTTCCACTGTGCGTGGCACATATACAATGCTAATAAAAGGTATTGGCAGGCATGGCCCCAATGTCCCCATCCGCAGCTCCCCAGGCTAGAATAAGCACAGGCAAACCTGCTGCATCTAATGCTCCAGGCTGTTCCCCATCTCCAGGGACAGTCAGCAAGAGCTTCAGGTCATGATGTCCTTTTGGCATCACCGTGTTGACAACTGTGATCTTCTCTGTCTGCTGGGTGGCTCTTCCAGCCTCATGGTGCCCAGCTGCTGCCCCTCCATAGCACGGTGTGGGCAGGGACAGAGACGCTCGCTATTTCTCTGCACTCTCTTCTCTGCATGTCTCCCAAGGGTTTCCTCATCAAAGGCAAGCAGCTGAGGCCCCTGCACACGCTGGGGAGGCATGAGCGTGCCCTCGTGAAGCTCGACTCCATCTTTGCGGTGAGTTGTGGCTTGGCACAGCGGGGGCTGCAGGAAAGGCTGGTGGTCACGAGGGAAAGCTTTCTGCCCCGTGTCCATGCAGTGCAGGACTGAACCACCCCAGAGAAGTGCAGTTGAGCTGCTGGGGGGGAGACTAGGGCAGCAAGGGAAGGGGAGCATTGCCAGAGGGTGTGAAGCACTGTGGCCAGTTGCTTCTCAGCTCAAGGCCATCCTGCTGATGAATTAACATCCCCAGGGCCTGTCCAGCCTGTTCTCAGACTCTCCGAGCCACAGATACCCCCGGCTGTCCCACGTGAACCACTTCTTTCCACCTGCTCCTGCCTTGCACGGCATCGCTAGAGAGGCACCCTCTACTCCTGAGAAATGCTCTTCATTTCACTCGCCCTCCCGTGATGTCTTTGGGGGACACTAACATGGTTCCTCTGCTCTCCAGGCCCTCGAAATCGACAGTGAGGATGAGCTGTACCAGCTGATGGATTTTTTCCTGAAGTACAAAACCCAGGAGGTGGCTGTAAGCCAGGTGGGACCAGCAGGCACAGCGGTGGAGACAGCCTAGCAGAGGTCGAGGGAAGGGGTAGTAGAACATCTGCTGAACAGCTGGGGAGGGCAGAGAGGGGGACCAGTGCGTTGGCCCTGAAATGTTTCCCTATGACCAGAAAATGGAGGTGAGCATGCCAGGGCTGAGGGGTTGTAATCTACTTCTGTCAGGGCTGAACAGAGGCTCTTGCACATTAATTTTTGCTTCAGCTGCCTAAATTTGCCAAGGGACAAGGCTGCAGGCAGCTGGAAGCTCCCAAGGGGAAGGTAGCTCCTGGGGAGGAGGAGGGGATGGAAGGCACAGTGCCCAGCTTGCTGGCCTTCCCTCCAGAGCCGGGGCAGCCCAGGTGGAGAAGATGTCACGGATCCGGCTGAGGACAGAGAGGACGGTGAATCTGGTGCCCAGAGGGACGAGCTCAAATCCCCTTGGAGTTTGCTGGGCTCCCTTCCGTCTGTGTACATCCACACTGATGACGTCCTAAAGATCCTGAAAGCATTTGTGCAAGATTTCGACAAGCTGAGGTAGGACTAGGGGCAGAGTGGGGCAGTTGTCCCTGGGAGGGGGCCAGGCTGGGGGACAGAGGAGGTTATTGGGGTGTGCAGGTGGCTGCCCTGGCTGGAGCGAGAGCTTCCCCTGCCTGCCCTGCAAGATTACAGAGGGATGAGGAGGGTCCCACCAGGGCAAGGGGGTACAGACAGCGCCTGAGTGAGGGATGGCTGGTGACAGCCAGGCAGGAGATGACCAGCAGCCCAGGGAGGGAAGCAAAGCCATGGGGCAGGCAGGTACCAGCTGTGGGGTTGTGGTCATCGGTGTGATGATGGCAATGGTGCTCAGTGCAGCTGAGGGGTACGGGGCTGTTTGTCAGCCCTGAAGAGCTGAGGCCCAGGGCTTTGTTCTCTGTCCCCCAGGGAGGACGGATCGGTAAAGGAGGTGCCACAGGTCCGGGACAGCTCCAAGGATGGGGAGTACTGGGAAGCCCTGGCACATGTTATCCCTGAGCCAACACTAAAGCTGTGGGATGCGCTGGCAGTGGCGCTGGAGGAATACTAGTGAGTGACTGGCAGTGCTGTTGGGGACAGGGCAGGCTGGTGGCATGGCTGGGGGAACCAAGTGGCCATGTCAACCCTCTGCCCTCCTTGCCCAGTGAGGTGCTCATGCGGAGGGCCAGCCTGCTCGCTGAAGCAGCTGTCCTGCGGCAGCAGAACTCGGAGCTGTGCCTGCTGCTGGAGGAGTATGTCAGCGCCGGGGTGAGTGGCAGCATCCTCCTCCCCTGGGCTCTGGGGACACCCCGCCATGTGTGCCCCACGCAGAGGTCTCAGACACGGGAGCCACTGCCTGGCACCCATTGCTGGCAGGCTCAGGGTGCTTCTCCCCGCAGGTGAAGAGCAAGTTGCGCTCCCCTCCCACACAGCAGGTGGACCTGAAGCTGTCCTGCCCCAAGGAAGTGCGGTGAGTGCCCAGGGCCAGGGCATGGCTTTGCTCTGCTCTGAGCTGAAGCTGCGGCTGGAATCAGGGCATCCCGACAGGCACTAATAAACCCTTCCCAAACCTGGGCTGTGAGCGTGTGTGTGGCCTGCCAGGGGCAGCCGTCTTGGCCCTGAAGGCGCTGGGGAGCTGCAGCCAAGCGCCCCCCCCAGTCCAGGGGACTCGTGGTGCTGGAGGAAAGCATTTCCCCATGAAGCAAAGCCATGTGCTCCGAGTCCTCCCTTCCCTCCGCAGAGCCGAAGCCAGGCCGGACCCTCCACCTCCCGCAGCTCAGCATCCCCACCACCTGTAGGTGTCCTGGCTTTGGGAGAGCCCTGGTTTTACACCTTATTCCCCACTTTTCCTTTTGTTGCCCCAGAATCTTTTCTCCCCTCAGATTCCTCCCAAACAAAGCCAACACGCTTCCAATTCCTTTTCCCTCATTGTTCCCAGTACTGCTACATCTGCATGCACCTAAACTCTTTGTTCCTAAGGCAATAGCAGCCCAAAGCCGTGCTACTGGCACAACTCTTGCCAGGAGGGCCGCGTTACATCCCTGACTCCCTTCCACTGCTCTGGGTCACACCCGTTGTATCTCATTCCCAGTACAGGCTTCCTGGCCAGCTTGACTCCCTGGCCTCACACGGGCGCCACTTGAGTGATTTCTCATACCACAGCAGGGTAACACGGGTTGGTTTTTTGCTCGCTGCTTCTCTGGGCCCTTGAATAATTTTGATTTTTCTCCTGGTTCCCACCGGGGGATTCAGCCAGCTGGGAGGGCTGGCGATCCTGTGGAACGGCTTGCTGGCTGTAAGCCGGGGTGCAGCAGGATCCACAGGGCAGAAATGCAAACCAAAACGCCAGGATTGAGAGGGTGGCAGGCAGGGAAAGGGTTTCGGGGCGGGGAAGGCGGGGACGGGCACACTGCCTGGGACAGGGGCCCCCGGGACTGCCGAGGCATCGGCTCCCGGAGCTGGGGGATGCCCCGGAGCACCGCTCCCGGCAGACGGGAGCCAGCAGCATCCAGCTCCCGCAGGGGAAGGGGAGCAGGCGGCTATCAGAGATCCCAGCCCCACGGCGGGGGTCGGGAGGGCCCTAAACCCCCCGCCCCACGGGCCGGGGGCTGGGGAAGTGCCCCCAGGAGCAGCAGGAGGGCTGGAGCCGGGCGGGCAGAGCCACCGCAGCGGCGGCGGTGGGCGGGGCCGAGCCCGGCCGAGGCCCCCGCCCCCCAACTCGCCCCGCCCCGCCCCAACGGCCGCCGCGGCCGCCGTCAGCACCGGACGAGGCGCGGCCGCAGGACGCCGCAGATGCCGCCCCGGGTCCCTCGCCGCCGGGGCCGCCAGCCGGCCCCGGCCAGGTAGGGCCCTGCCCGCTCCCCCGGGGCACGGGGGGCGCAGCGTGGAGCGGGCACTGGAGCAGCGCCCAGCATGGGGCACCGGGGCTGCCTCGGGCGGGGAGTCCGTGCAGCCGAGCAGAACCCCGAGGATGGGGGTCCCGGCCCTAGAGCCGAGGGAGAGGCGCGGGGATCCCGGTCCGGAGCAGAGCCCTGGGGGTGGGGGTCCGGGGGAGAGCCGCGGGGGTTCCGGTTCGGGAGCGGGGGGAGAGCCGCGGGGGTCCCGGGTCTGGGGGCCGGAGCAGAGCCCTGGCGGTGGGGGTCCGGGGGAGAACAGCGGGGGTCTCGAGTCGGGGGGGAGGCGCGGGGGTCCCGGTCCGGAGAAGAGCCCTGGGGGTGGGGGTCCGCGGGGAGGCACGGGGGTCCTGGGGCTGGGGCAGAGCTGCGGGGGTTCCAGTCCGGAGCAGAGCCCTGGGGGTGGGGGTCCCGGCCGCAGGGGAGAGCCTTGGGGGTCCTGGTCCGGGGCCCAGAGCAGAGTCCTGGGGTGGGGGTCTGGGGAAGAGCCACGGGGCTCCAGCCCCCAGGGAATCAGCCAGACCCCGCATGGGGTTTGTCCCGCCACCCGGACCCCCAGCTTGGGGGCGGCCCCTGCCTGGCCCAGACCCCCACCCACCCTTGGCAGCAGCCAGTGACCCGGGACCGGGTCAGGCATGGGGGTGCCAACCTGGGGAGGGGGCTGCGGGGGGGAGTCACGGGCAGGGAACCGACTGCATCGGGAACGGGGCTGTTTCTGCAGCTCGGGCTCCCAGACAGCCCCGCTCTGGTCTCCCTCTCTCCATCCCTTCTCCCCCAGCGCCATGGAGAATGGAGCCAGCAGCCTGGTGACCTCATCCTCCACGGCCACCTTCAAGGAAGAACTGCTGTGCCCCATTTGCTATGAGCCTTTCCGGGAAGCCGTGACACTTCCCTGTGGCCACAACTTCTGCAAAGATTGTGTGAGCCGTTCCTGGGAGCACCGGCACCACCTGTGCCCTGTTTGCAAGGAGGCCTCCTACGACAATGACCTTCGCGTCAACCACACGCTCAACAATCTGGTGGAGATGGTCCTCCAGGAGGAAGGGCAACGGCAAGGTCCGGTGGCCGCCCTCTGTCCCCTGCATCAGAAAGAAGCCACGCTCTTCTGCCTGGAGGATAAGGAGCTGGCGTGCTGTGTCTGCCAGAGCTGCAGGCAGCATGAAGGGCACAAGATGCGGCCGGTGCAGGAGGTGGCAGCCAACTGCAGGGTGAGGGATGCTCCAGAAAACGGAGGGGGACCACTAGCACGGAGAGGCAGCCCAGCATCTGGAGGTGTGCAGCTGGTGCACGCCCTGCCACAAACTTGCCGGCACACGGCTCTGGCTCGTGCGTGGCATGCTTATACCCGCCGGTGTGCCAGGAGGAAGGGTGAAGCCACCACGCTGCGAGGGTGGGTCCCTGCAGCGTTGCTGGCCCATGCTCTCCCTGCCTACTAATTACCCGGTGCCACCCTGTCCCCTGGGACATGGCGGTTTGCCCTGTGGGAAATGGGAACAGGGTGATGCTCCAAGGGGTTTAGAGAGTGGCCCCATCCCCGCATTTCCTTGGCTTGTTCCTTCTCAGCTGGGCTCCATCCAGCCATGCGGGTTCTTAGAGCAGCACCTCGTGGCTGGGAGCATGGTTGGGATGGGGGTTGCACAATTCCCCCGGCCAGGGAGGGATGTGGAATGGGGAGGCAGCCCTGAGCCCTGCGGGGGCAGGATGGGTCATGGCTGTGTGAGGAGGAGGAGGAGACTGGCTCTGTCCGGTGGCTGGGCAGGGTGCCAGGATCTTCTGTGTTTCCCGGCCAGGAAAGCAGCGTGGCTGCTCTGACTCAGCCTGCAGGGATGAGCCAGATTTCAAATGTCGCGGGGCAGGCGCTGGGCGGCTGTTTGGCAAGGCTTGGCAGGGTGGCAGGGTACCCCCCATGCTGAGCCTCCCTGGGTGTGGGCCGGTGGCTGCTGGCAGCACCGAGGCAGGCAGGAACTTGAAGGTGCGTCACTAAAAGGGCTTCAAAACAGAGAGGAGGATTCACCGCAGAGGAAAGCTCCTCTGCCTCACTGCTTAGGGGCAGCGTGTCTGCACAGCTCAGTGCGGAGCTGGCTGCGTGCAGCGCCGGCAGACCTTGGCTGCAGGAGAGGAAAGGGTGGGCTGAGCAAGGATCCTGCTTAACCTCGCCCTGCTGGCTTTGGGGCTCCTGTCTTTCCACGCTGGAAACGTTGGGCATAGGCTTGGGGAGGCTCTGAAGGTGTCTCATCCCTGCAGGCCAAGCTGAAGAACATGGAGACCTCCCTGCGGGATAAGGCGAAGGATTTTGGAGCTGTGCATCGGTCCTATGAGGCCATCTTGGGACACAACGAGGTGCGTGATCCATCCTGCCAGGGACACAATGGGCCTGATCCTGACACATGTGTGCACAGGTGTGCAAAGTCATGCATGTGCCCTGGGCAGGGGGCAGGAATGCAGCTGGCTCCGGGACGGAGCGCTGCACCCAGCCTGGGCTGCTCCATCCCTGGGTGAGGAGGATGGTGCTGAGGGGAGGAAGGACTCAGATAGGGAATCGGGGACTGGCATGATGGGACTGTGCCTGCCGTGGATTTTGGGAGGGCAGCATGGTCCCCGTGGGTGCCCAGCAAATCCCTGAGCACTGGAGCTGGTTGGAGGGCTCCAGAGGAGCGTTTAGGGGGAGGGCAGGGGCAGCCCAGGGCAGCTGGGGGCTCCAGAAGGAGGTGGTGACAACCCCACGTGGGGCAGGTGGAAGCGGTGCGGCTGGAGGCGCGGATCAAGAGGGAGTTTGAGAAGCTGCACGAGTTTCTGCGGGGCGAGGAGAGGGCACTGCTGGCCCGGCTGCAGGAGGAGTCATGGCGCAAGCGCAGCTTCATCGAGGACAAGATGAACCAACTGACGGAGGAGAGCCGAGCCCTCCTCGACGAAGCCCACCGGCTTGAGGCAGACCTCGAGGGGGATGACTGCACCTTGCTCCTGGTAAAGCCCTGCTGGGGTGCTGCCCTGTGCCCTGCAGGGTGTCACTCTTGCTGTGGCACCCTTCTGCCTCTGCTGGGGTGCGAGCAGGGTGCTGGGTAATCCTTTTTGCAAGCCCCTGTGAGCCCTTACAAGTGGAGGGTCTGATTCTTGGTCTCTCCTTCTCTTCCAGAGTCACAAGACCCGCAAGCACAGGTAAGTCCCAGTCCCCACTGCGTCCCCTGCCCAGTGACACAGGGTGCTCAGGGTGGCTGAGTCTCCACATCCCCTCCCTGGGGCTGAACAGGGTCTTCTGCCTGGCTGCAGTCAGGTCTCTGCCCCGGGTGAGTGCCCGTACCCATGTCCCCTCCAGGTCTGGGTGCTCTGGCAGAAGAAGGTGCTGGGGGTCCCCAAGGCCAGGCAGCACCCCTGGGTGCCTCTAAGTGGGATAGGGGGGGCACACACGCAGACACAAAGCAGTGTTTCAGGTCTTGGGGGAAGCATTAAAACCCTGATGGTCAAGGAGATTTGGTGCTGGGACCCTCCTGGGGTGAGAGCAAAGTTTGGCAGATGTGGGGTGCTGGTGGGGAAGCTCCTGCCGAAACACAGGGTGCCAGGAGACCCAGCCCAGTCCCTTCCTCCGTCCTTGACCCATCTCCATTCTCTGGCCCTGCCCTAGGATTGCCTGCACGGCTGAGGAGCCGGAGGCTGTGCCTTTGGGGATGCTGCTTGATGTTTCCAAGTACCTGGGCTCTCTGCAGTACAATGTTTGGAAGAAAATGCTGGACATCATCACCGTAGGTGAGGTGCTGGGTACTCCCTGCAAAGGGTGGTTGTCCCCGGGCTAAAGCAGCCTTTGCCTGCAGCAGCCCCAGGGGTGGTGGATGCTGGAGAGGAGCGTGGAGTAGCCATGCCCACAGCTGATGACCCTGGGGAGTGAGGTTGGAGAGCAAAAAGGGTACTCTGGGGCACTTGCACCCCAAAAGGGAAGCCTTGGAAGGTGCATGTCTGCATGGTGAGCTGGATTAGGGGTGGGTGGATGGATGGATACCTGCAAGGCTGTGTTCCCCCCATAAGCTCTTTCCTGCAGCCAGCTGGCTCCTAACACACGTGTTCCCACCACAGTCCCCTTCAGCTTCGACCCCAATTCTGCAGCGGGCTGGCTCTCGGTGTCCGAGGACCTCACCAGCATCACCAATGGGGGCTACGAGCTGCGGGTGGAGAACCCTGACCGCTTCACCTCGGCCCCCTGCATCCTGGGCTCCTGTGGCTTCTCCACTGGCTTCCACACCTGGGAGGTGGACCTGGGCAGCATCATGAACTGGCGGGTGGGGGTGGCCCAGCGGCGTGGTGGCACCCACTGGACCTTCCACCACGATGCTCGCTCCGGCTTCTGGTACATCTACCGCCTGCCTGGGAAGGATGGTGAGACGTGCCGAGCATCCAACGCAGCACGTTCAGAGGCAGCACCAGGCAACCTGAGACGAATCCGGGTGGAGCTGGACTGCGATGAAGGGGAGCTCTCCTTCTACGATGCCGACCGCAAGACCCACATCTACACGTTCCATGAGAAGTTCAGTGGCACTGTCTTCCCCTACTTCTACGTGGGAGGTACACCCGTGGGGATGCTGCCTGAGGCGCTCCGCATCTGTCCTCTCCAGGTCCGCATCTGCGAGGATGTCCCTGTCTAGTAGCCACCATCTCCTGCTGCCAGCACCACTTCTGCCTGCCTTTGGGGTTCTCCAGGTGCTTTTTCATCTTTCCTCAGGAAAAAGAAAAAAAAGAAAAAAGGGAAGAAAGAAAGAATATGTGTATTTTCTGCCTCTTTTTAAAAATTCGTTAATAAAGATTTTGTATTTCTGGTATAGCACTGCATCTCTCTGTGCCCAAGTCCTTTCTCTGTGACAAGCTCCTTTCGTGACCCTCTCCACCATGCATCAAAGCTGGGAAGGCTTCAGGAAGAAGGTATCTCCCTGCTGGGGGTGCTGTAAATAGTAAATTAAACCATCTGGGGCCTTTTCAAGCTTTTACAAGTGCTGCAGCTTGCAGTGCTCCAAGTTTCCCTGCTGTGGGCGAAGTGGGGGACAGTGGCCCTTGCCCCGGCACCTTGGGACAGGAAAATCCCATGCTCCTTGGCTGGATGCAGACAGAAGCATGTGTTCCCCCTCAACAAGAACAACCTTTCCCGGGGACACCCTTGAGAGTAATGACCCATTTCCTCTGGCCCTTCTCCCCGTGACTTCACCTCCCTGAGGGGCTTTTCCATAAATCTCCAGCTCTGGGAGTCAGGTGATGATGTGTTGCTGGTATTTGGAGGTGGAAGAGGCTTAGAGGTGGGCTGGGGAGGGAGACAAAAAGCACCCTCTGCACCCCTGTGCTGGGTCTGGCCTGGCATTCGTTGTGTCAAAAAGGCTTTTCCCCCCACCCTGGTGAGCCCTTGGGCTTTAAAGGTCCTGCCCTGGGGAAAGGGAGGGTGCCCAGCCGGCCTCGATTCCCAGGGGCAGCCTGGCTGGCGGGGACCTTGCTGGCAGGATTGCTGACATTAATGAGTGGTTTCCATGGTTTCTCATAATTTGCATAGGATGCTCCTTAGGAACAAGATCTGGTGACTGAAAAACAAGAGGGAGATGTTGGAGGCGTGCAGTGTGGGGGCGACCCCGGGGGTCCTCTGCCTGCCTGACGTTGCCTGATGTTACCTGTTTCCAACTGAGCATCCCTGGGTACAGGAAAGGAGGAAAATGGGCACGAGCATCCCATCTCCTTCCCTTACACCATACCCCAGCACAGCCCGAAACCCCCAAAAAAGCTGGCACTGCCTGGAAATCTGGTGTCCCAAGGGCAATTTAGGCACAAGTAAGGCATTATATGGGAGCAATAAAGAGCCGGTGAACCAATGTGAGTTGCTGGGGCTGGAGCAGGATGAGGCGTTTCTCTTTGTCAGGCCCAAAGACAATGTTTCCCTCCCATGGCTGTGAGTGCCAGCGCAGGTGCCTGGCCTACAAATGGCAATGCAGGTTACACGAAGCATCACTTTGGATGGCACAACTGAAACATTTTGCCTTTTTTCCAAATCATTTGGTGAAAAATCGGTTTGCAGGAAACAATGTGACTTCAGGAACTGGTTGGCTCCTTAAGACTCTGTATTTTTTAGTGTAATAAATGGTACCTGCATCTTCCCCTGAGCTTAATTTCATTCCCACAGAGGTAAAGAAACGGCTTGAAGTGGAAACCTCAAAGCCTGCAGCAATGATTGATGTCTCCCTGGGACTGAGCGTTTCCTCACACACACAGAGGGCAAATTTAGCAAAAGCTCTGGTAAGGTGCAGGCAGGTTTTGTGTGGGACCCTCATCCGCAGCCATTGCATCCTTCCCTGATGCCTGAGATCCTGCCTGGGACACGCCAGTTTCCTGCAAGACCTTTTCCAAGCTCAAACCTTCCTCCTTGCAATGATTAGAACAGGGGTCCTCAAACTACGGCCCGCGGGCTGGATGCACCCCCCCAGGGTCCTCAATCCGGCCCCCGGTATTTACAGAACCCCCCTGCCCCCCCCCCCCCCCTCCCCCGGGGGTTGGGGGGGAAACCAAGCAGCAGCAGATGGCTTCCTGCCACTTCATCCGTGCGCCGGCCCCCTGGTTAAAAAGTTTGAGGACCCCTGGATTAGAAGGATCTCGTTTATTATTATTAGCAATAGTAATTATCTTTTTAGCATCATTTTTGACTGCTTATGCTGAGGACAGGGAGGGATGGGCCCCACTACAGGCTGCGGGGTGCCTGGGATCCCGGTCCCCATCCATCCCAGTGAGGGGAGGGGTGGGCACCACTGGTTCACTCGTGGACGTGGGGTGCGAGCGGGGCTCCCCGCTACCTGGGAGAGGAATGGGGGGAGGGGGCAACCAACCGGGGGAGGGCTGGGCTCGCTGCAATGAAGCCCCCACCCCCATCAGTACTGATACAACAGCCCCCCACCCCCGCAACATTCCCCCAGTTCTAGGGCCGGGCGATCTTTCGGGGAAGCAAGCGGCTCTCCCATTGGCTGGCAGCCCGGCGATGATGTAATTCCTGCCCAATCCGAGGGAGGACAGCACCTTTTCCCCGCCCCCCGCCCTGGGTACCAGCCGGCGCTGGGAGCGGCGCATGCCGGCGGCGTGGGGGGCAAGCGGGGACCCCCCCCCAAGGGAGGTTTCCCGGGGTGTGCCCAACCCTCGGGCAGCCTGGGGGGTGCAGGGTCGTAGGGATGGACCCTGCACCTAGATGCTCAGCGCTGGGGCAGGCGGGTTGGGGCTGAGCCTGTGCGCCCCGGCGGGGAGGGGCTGGATCTGCTGACTGGTCTGCTGGCTCTTCCCAGGGCCACGAATCCTCGGGGAGGGATCAGACCTCTGGGTCTCCCCGCTGAAGGATCTGCGGATACGGGACCTTTTGGGGTGAGGTGGGAGATGTCCTGGGAGGGGAATCGAGAGGATGCAGAGCTCACCTCCAGTCCTGCAACCCTCCTGAGCGTGGCTGGAGGATGGGAAAGGGCTCAGGGAAAACACCACGGATGCTCTCCCCATCCCTAGCATCTCCCCAGGATGCCTGCTCTTGGCAGAGCAGCATCCTGGGATACATGGACCTTCCCGTGCGGTCATCCTCGTGAGAAAGAGCACAGGCTGCAGATGGGTCCCATGTGCTGTGTGGCCACAGCAAAATGTTTTTTGCCCTGTCTCTCCTATCCCCTCACCCCGTGCCCAGGAAGGGTTTGGATGCTGGCAGTAGGATGCCAAGCAAGTTTCCCTAAGCCAGCAGGCTGTAGCCACAGAAGGAAGCCAATCCTTTGCACGGCGCTTCTCCTGTGGCCTTCTGTGGCTGCTGGGGTTCTTTCTTCCCCAGAATCAGCCTGGTTCCACAGCCAACCTCTCCTCCAGCCCCCTCCTGTCATCCCCTATGCTGGAGATGCTCCCATGCCAGGCTGACCCAGGGGAGGGTTTGTTGAGGACAGTGTATGGGAAAAGGATGGTTCATGGCAGCCCACTGTTCCCATCACCCTGGGCAGACCCAGATCTCCTTGGCCTCCTTTTTCAGTGCCTCATGTAGTTGAGAGCAGCCTATGGTGCTGGAGAAAAACAGTTCCCAGTGTGGAAACAGCTGGAAAGCTTTGCAGGGCAGAGGGTGACAGCCCTTAGTGGTGGCCACCAAGTGTCCCCAGAGCCACAGCCTTAGAGAGGGGCTCCAGGAGCTGAAACCAAGCTCTGTCCCCGCAAAATGCTGATTCTGTGGAGCTGGGGGACAAGAAGGCACCTCCGATGTGACCCCTCCCAGGGCCCCCTGCATCTCCCCTGGCTCCAGCAACCGCAGCCAGCTGCGCAGCTGGACTGTGGCCACCAATATGGGGTGGCAGGGAGGGCTTTGTGCCCCAAGCCTGGACCACAGGGAGCTCAAAAGGGCATTTGAGCAGAGCCCCCTGCACCGCCCCACCACACAGCCCGGTGCCAGCCACAGCAGGGACTGTCCCACAGCCATGTGAGTCCCCAACAAGGGCTGTTTGTCCCCCACTTGGCCACTGCATCTTGACTCTTTCCTCCCCTTGGCCCCTCTGGCTCAGGGCTGCGCTCCATCCCTTCTGCAGCTCCTCACACATCCATCCTGTGGGCACCCTGCCCATGGCACCCACACCTGTGCGGGCGCCCGAGCCCCATCAAGGCAGCCAGGCTCCGGCACAGAGCTCACGCATCACCTGGGCATGGCAGGAACCGTTGGGAGAGCAGCAGCAGTATGCTGCTGAGTTTCAGCGGGATGTGTTAGACACTGAATGGCTGAGCTGCGGTGTCACACGTGGGATGTCACCCCTGTTTCCAGCTGGGTCACCCTGTCCTTCCCCATGTCCTGAGGGCATGAGCTTTGCAAAGCCACCTTACACGTGTTTTCCAAGGGGAACCACCCCCCTACACACAGCTGCCCTGATGCTCATTGCATAACAGAGGAGACCGGTGCCTAAATATACCCACACGGTTCCCCGGAGGTTCTGGGCTTGCGATCCCTGTCAGACGCAGCCGTCGCAGGTAAATAGGCCAGGGTGAAGCAGATCTGGGGGAAGGAGACTTGGTTTGTAGGAAGGGCACAGCTCTGCAGAAGTGTCCCAGCTCTGCTGGTGCTCCCTGGCCACCTCCACTCGCCCCAGCAGCCACAAAAATAGTTTTGGGATCTGGGACTCGGCCTCTCTCAGCACCCGTTGCCCAGGCTGTAGGAGGAGCGCAAGGGACCCTCACGTGCCTTTGGGGCTGGGAACGGGTCACGACGGGCTTGTGCCACATCCCGGTGCCAAGGACCCCCCATTGCTTCCCCGCTTGGAGAGGGCACCCCATGGCCCATGCTGGCAGGGGGCAGGGGCAGTGGGGCAGTTTGACCCCACTGGAGATGCCACCAAGTCCCCCTCAAATCCCCCGAGTCCCCTTTTGTGTCACTGTCACCCTCCAGCTTTGCCGGGCTCTAGCAGCCAGCCAAAGCCTCCGCTCCTCCAACCCAGCACCCCCACCACCCTCTAAAAACCCTTTTTCAGCCCAAATCGAGCTCCTTGTCCCCCCCCAATTCACCTCCTCCCTCCCTTTGCTTTCATCATTTTTCCCCCTTTAACGTTGATTTTCTTTTAACACCCCCACACACCTTTCTTTTTTTTTTTTTTTTTTTTTTTCCCAGGCCCAGCCCGAAAATAGCTGCTGGGCGTGACGTCACCGGGCTGGTCCCCGGTTCGTACCGGCCCCGGCCAATCAGCGGCGGCGCTGGGGCTGGGCCAATCGCGGGCCGCGGAGGTGATGTCATGGGGCGCTGGGCCCCCGGGGATGCTCCGCGCAGACCCCGCGCCCGCGTTAAATGAGCGCGGAGAGCGCGCGGCGGCAGCGCAGGAGCCGGCGGAGGGTGAGTGTCGTGGGCGGCGAGGGGGGGCGTGATGTGGGAGGGGGTGTTTTTTGGAGAAAGTTTTTGGGGAGGGGTTGAGGATTTTCCCAGGAGGGTCGCCCTGCGGCGACGCAGCTCTTTGTCCCCCTGCTCTCCTCTCTCCCCGGCCGCCCCCGCTCCTTTCGGCGCGGTGGCCCCCGACCCCGACCCGAGCAGGCACGGATCCCCCGCGACGGGGCGTTTTCCATGCGCCTGGGCAGCAGGAATTAGCCAGGGGGGTTGCTCCCCTCCCGCCTGGGAGAGCCTCCCCACGCCTCCTTCTACCTCCCTCGCTCCGCACCGCGGGGGGCCTCATCCTGCCCTGCCACGCGGGGCCGTGGGGCAGCCCACGCCCAGGGTGCGGGGGTGCAGGGATGGGGCTCAGCATCCTCCATCTCGCCTCGCCCCAGCATCCCCAGGCGGGCCCGCACCCTCAGCATTCTCCAGAGCCCGAGAGGGGTGCGTTGCCTCGCCCGAAGCCCCCCCTTCTAAATGTGGGCGCAGGGACGCGGAGCCCCCCCGGAGGGCAGGACGAGGCTGAATTATTGATGGTGGCAGGATGCTGGTGGAGGTGACCTGCTCTCAGCAGGAGCTGAAATATTTATTCCAGGGATGGGGGAAAAGAGAGGGGGGGGGAAGGAAGGCGGCTGCCATCCTGCCTTCCCCCCCGGAGAGGGGGGGAAGAATCCATGCAAGCTTCAAGGGAGGGTGTGGGGAGCCCCCTCCATTCCTCCATCTCCTCCCTCTATTGCTGGGTGCTTCTTCCAAGGAAGGGGATGGGAGATGCGGAGATCCACCCTAGGGTCTCCCTCATCTCACCGGATCTACAGTGGAGATCAGGGTGTGAAAGCCGGTTGCAGCCCTTTGGGCTTGGATCGGGCCCCTCCCTGCCACGTGTGCCTCGCTGGGAGTGGGATCATTCCCACAGCCTCCCCACACTGGGGGTTTGAGCGAGGTTTCAGCCTGGGTGTGACAGCAGCAACAGTCCATCCCACACACACACACTCCACTTGCTTTGGGCTGAATGTGCGGGCTGGGGGGCACCGGGGCTGGGAAGCAGAGAGAGAAAGGAGCTCAGCAGGGAGGGGTTTCCCTCTTGGAGGAGCCTCCAAACACCTTGAACAGCATCTTCATGCAGCAAGGAGGTATGGGGCTGGCAACCCACCTCCCCCCCATCCTTGGGGATGGACTCCATCCTCCTCCCTGTTTTGGGTCTGATGGGTGAGCTCTGCATTTTATGCTCCAGCCAGGGCATGAACACCATGCAGGGTCTGGGAGAAGGCTTTCTGTAACATGAAATGCATCCAGGTCCCCCCACAAGCCTAGGGAAAATGAGGATTTGGGGTGGTCATGCTAGGAGCAGGGAGGCACAAGGAAAGCAAATGCTTTTGGCTGCCTGCTTGCATGCAGGCAGCTTCCAGCCAAGCTGTCAGAGCTCCAGGCACAGCCTCATGTTGGCACATGAGCCATCAGAGCATCCCCACCCTGCCTTGGCACTGTGCTTGGCGTGAGCCACCTAGGGCAAAACCCTTCAGCCAGCCGAGGAGGAAAGCCCCTAGTGGGGATACACACCTAGGTAACCCCCACCCCCCCCCCAGCCCTGGCTCTGGGCGTCACCTAAAAGAGGGGAGCATCTCCAGGGAAGGTGTCTCCAGCAGGGTGTCCCCACATTTTGACCTTGTTCCACACCCTGGGCAAGCCCTGGCAGCTATGGGCAGGTTTTTTGCATGATCCCTTGTGTCAGATCCCAGCAGGATGGGGGATGAGGGGCTGGGATTTTTCAGGAGCCCCTGGGTCAAGCTGGGTTGGAGTGTGTTGTGGCTGTGGGAGCTGGCAGTGCCCTGACAGTCCCGAGATGCCCACAGTGAGCATTGCCCCTTTCCTGGGGGGCTGCCAGGATTTAAAAGTCCCTATTTTAAAGAAGGGTTGGGTTTTTTTTTCCTTCTGAGAAACAAAAGCCATAAATAATTCCAAAAACCAAAATCAGCCGTGGCTTTGGCACAGCTGGGAAAGGTATTTCCACTGGGAAGCCCCTCTGATGCCATCAACACCCCATTTGTGTCCCCCAGAAGCCCTGCGAAAGGGGGATAGCCCCAGCTTATGTGAGTATTAATGAGTCTCTGGGTGTTGCCACCCAGTGCCTGATCCTGTGCTCGCTCTGGGGCTCTGCACCCTGGGGATGAGTGGGGGGTCCCAGGGATGCCCCCACAACTGACCCACAGCTATGGAGACTCCAGAGAGGATTGCAGGGGGATGCGGGACAGGGTCCCAGTGTGTCAGCCCTCTGTGTGGGGTCTGGCAAGGCGTGAGCTGAGGACTGGGGCTCTGTAGACACAAGTGCGGGTGCCCACAGGGGTGGGCTTGTGTCACAGCAGAGGCTGTGCAAAGGGGTCACACGTCTGGGGGGGAGTGTGTGTGCATGCCACTCCTGGCACATGTGTGCACACATGTGGCTTGCACAGATGTTGGGCAGTCTGGAGTGGTGGGGGAAGGGCTGTGTGTGCCAGGCCCACCCCATCAGCTGCTGCCACTGTTCCAGCGTGTGCCCATCGCACCTCACCAGCGTGTGCTGATCACACCAGTGTGTGCCCATCACATCGCATCATACCAGTGTTACACCCATCCCAACAGCACGTACCCATCATATCACAACACGTGTCTACCCCTCTCACCTCCTAGGGTGTCCTCATCACACCAGTCTATACTCGTCTCAACAGCATGTACCCATCACATAACACCACACCTGTGTGCCCCTCACACCAGTGTGCCCATCACACCACACCAGTCTGTGCCCACCCCATCACTGTGCCCAACAGCATGTACGCACCACATCACACATCTGTGCCCATCGCACCAGTGTGTCCCTCTCACTGCACCAGTGTGTCCCTCATGCCACACCAGTGTATGCCCATCACACCACTGTGTGCCCACCTCATGCCCCCAGCATGTGTCTACCACAGCATCCCCTGCATGCGTGTGAGGCCATGTGTGGGCAGCTGTCTCACAGGGGCCAGGCAGGGCCAGGCGATGTCCCCAGCCCTGGGACACCCAGCTCTGATCCTGGTTCTTTCCTCCCCCAGGCCCCAGGAACACTCTTGCTGTAGACGCCCAGGAACCTCTACGCCATGACTCTGGCTGGTATGGCACCGTCGTGGGGCCACGTGTGGGAACAGGGGACAGCACGGCTTGCCTGGCTTCACGTACCCAGCCCCAGCATCTACCCCATGCTGCAGCACCCCTAGTTTGAGCGGCACCCCCTCCAAGCCACCACAGGGATGGCTGTGCCCCAAGCATGCTCCCGGCATCCCAGTGGTGACAGCCAAGGGCTCATGAGTATTAACACAGCAGGACTGACATCACCTGTGTGGCCACCAGTAAAGCACCCCACCTCTGCGTGCCTCAGTTTCCCCTTTGCATGTCTTGCTCCCCCCACCCAGATCACCCTGCTTGCAATATCTGTGCAAACTTTGGTGCCAGCCACTGTCGCCATCCCAGCCCTTCCCTGGCACATGGCAGCCACTGCCGCGGAGCCTGGCAAGACCCCCCCCATCTCTGACCCCGATCCCACTGCCTCTTCCCAGCTTACAAAGAGAAGATGAAGGAGCTGCCTCTCGTCTCCCTTTTTTGCTCCTGTTTCCTCTCGGATCCCCTGAACAAGCCAGCGTACACGTATGAAGGTAGGAGCCTGCTGCCCACCCATGGTGGAGGGGTGCATGAATGGGGGGGGGCTGTGGGAGGCTTCAGACCCCCACCTTGGCATGACCGCGGTCACCCTCAAACTAAGAGAGGTGGCTCCACAGTTTGCTGGAAGCAGGGAGCCAGGTTGGGGTCAGGGGGTTTGGGCAGCCCCATAGCCCAGCCCCCCTCCGCCAGGACTCCACAAAGCACCAGGCGTGGGCTCGGTATTTTTAGGCAGACGGTGCCGGGTGAGTCAGGCTGGTTCATGTCAGTGGGTCCAGAGGCAGCAGCCATGATGGAGGGGGATGCCCAGCCTTGGGGGGCTCCTCCTGGCTAGGTGCAAGGGGATCCGCAGTTGGAAAGGGGTTTCATGGTCCCATTCCCAGTCCCCAAAGCAGGGCTGAACTCTTCCCTGTTTGCTTACCTCTCCCTTGGAGGGATGCCCAGCCCCTCAGCTCACCCAGATATTCCCAGCTCAGCCCCCTGGATGGGTGTCTTGGAGTCCCTACCCCAACCCACGATATTTGGGTTGAACCGCAGGGGTGCATTCACAGCACAGGGATTTGGGTGACATACATGGAGGTCAGGGAAGGTGGTGGCCCGTTGGGGAGGCTGCAAGTGTGGGACCCCAGGATGGTTTGCCTGAAGGGGTGGGATGCCCCCGTGCCAGTGGTCAGCCTGTGGCCCTCTCCCAGCAGACACGGTAGACCTCACTTGGTGCGTCATCTCTGACATGGAAGTCATCGAGCTCAACAAGCGTACCTCGGGGCAGTCCTTTGAGGTCATCCTGAAGCCCCCATCGTTTGATGGCATCCCCGAGTTCAACGCCTCCCTGCCCCGGCGGCGTGACCCATCTCTGGAGGAGATCCAGAAGAAGCTGGAGGCAGCAGAGGAGAGGAGGAAGGTAGGTCTGGTGGCTCATGCACGGCAGTGCAGCATGGGGACACGCAACCTCGCACTTGGGGTGCTCACCCAGCAGGGTACTTTCACTTTTGGGGATGTCGCTGAGTTTGGAGAGGGTGGTTTTGGCCAGCGGGGGAAAGGACCCATGGTCCTCACGGCTATCATGTCCGCTTTGCCTGGGCAGTACCAAGAGGCTGAGCTGCTGAAGCATCTGGCAGAGAAGCGGGAGCACGAGCGGGAGGTCATCCAGAAGGCCATCGAGGAGAACAACAACTTCATCAAAATGGCCAAAGAGAAGCTGGCGCAGAAGATGGAGTCCAACAAGGAGAACCGTGAGGCCCATTTAGCGGCCATGCTGGAGCGCTTGCAGGAGAAGGTGAGAGCCCGGTGAGGAGGGAGGGGGGACATGCTGGGGCACCGGTCCAGGAGGGTGTCACAGGACATGTGGGTACCTTGCGTGGCTTTTGGGGTGACGTTACCCCCTGGGGACACCACCAAAGTGGGGGGCCCCTTCTTCCTTCCCACTATGCAGCAATATCCAAACGCAACATCCCACCCGGGGTGGGGATTCCTGCTCAGGGACCCACCGAGCCTGGCATGTCTGTAGGCTCACAAGTGGCCGGCGGGTGGAGAGCTGGGACCCATCTCTTGTTCAGAGACATGCAAAGCCTTTGCTTTCCCCATGTCCCACTGTGATGACCTTGACCCACCACTTGTAATCTTTCCACCTCCTGGGTGGCAGATCTTCCCCATGTCCCTTCCCCAGAGGCTGTGGAGCCATCAGCTCCCCGGCAGAGCTGGAGGGGTCCATGCTGCCGTGCCAGGAGATGCTTCCACCTTGCCAGCCTGTGCAGACCTCTTCTCTCTCCCCGAAGCAGGTCTGTTCCCAACCTCAGCATGGAAGGTCCCACCCTCACCACCTCCAGCTCCCTCCAAAACATGCCTTCTGCAAGGAGCTCGCCCAGTGCCCTTCTCCAAACGCCTCAGCTAGCCTTGGGTCAGAGGCAGAGAGCACAAGATAATGAAGGACAATCCGAGCTAACCCCATCTCCTTGGGGCTCCCGGTCCATCCCGTCTGGTTGACGTCTACCTCCTAGCTAGAGGGCAAGGACAATCTGTCCCTGAGAGCCTCCACAATCCTTAAAACACCCCAGGGGAGGAGAGGATGCTGTTGACCCACCGGTGGTGTCCCTCGGGGGATGAACCTCGCAAACGCCCTCGTGCCTTCGAACCCCTCTGAAGCCGCTGGCCTGCCCGTGGGGACCCCGAAGTCCATCCAGCTAACGCGTGTCCCCCCCCTCCTTCCCTCCTACCCCCCTCCCACAGGACAAACACGCAGAAGAAGTGAGGAAAAACAAGGAGCTCAAGGAAGAAGCCTCCAGGTAAAGAGGCGATGGTTGGACTGACAGCTCCGGGGAGGTGGCAGAGGCTGCCGCAGCGCAAGGTCGGATGGTGGAAGGGTGGACGTTCCTCTGCTTTCTTTGTTCGTGAATGTAAAGAGTTGACCAGTGAAGCCATCCTATTCATTTTGGGGAGGGTGGGGAGGGAGGAGAAAGGAGGGAGGGTGGGCGGGAGGGTGCCAGCTTCAGGATGCCCACCTCCTTGGTGGGTCTCGCATGCCACCCGTCAACCAGGTCTGGAGGAGACAGCCGAGGGCTGGCAAAGTGGAGAAGGCGACCCCCCGGGGAAAAGCTGGGGGGGACAGAGTGGGTGGGGAGGGAAGTGAGGGGAAATGTGCATTGTGTGTGACTTTAATTTGGTGCTGGGCAGGCAGGGCGGGCAGGCGGGCATCCCTCTGACTTCTTTCTTCTCCTCCATCCCACCCCACCGATGGGCAGCGGCACCTCTTGGTGTCCCTCCCTCCCTTTTTCCCACCTGGACTCAGGGCTTCTTGCCCAGAGCGGGTGTTATTTCCCCATAGACCTTACAGAACCATTTTGGGGAAGGGGGAGAAGAGATCCCCCCGTTGGAGGTGGTCAGAGAGAGGCTCACTTGCTCCAAATGCTTAATCCGGCTGTAGGAGATGCTGATGATCTTTTTCAAGAGTGAAATCGAAAAGCCCCGTGACTTCCCAAAGATCTTTTTTGGTGTGGTTTTCTTTTTTCTTTTTTCTTTTTTTTTGTTAGAATCTCCTGAGAATTATCTTTGTGGGAACTCTTGGATGAAATCGGCTTTTCTGCCATAGAGCAGCCGAAAAGCCATCGGCTTTTAGAGGTGGCAGCTCAAATGGTTATTTGAAAAGGGAGAATCACCCCCATGGAGAGCAAAAGCAGGAGAGGAAAATGGGGCAGGGCTGTGGAAACTGTGATGGAAGGGACAGGGAAAAACAAGAGGGAAAGAAGAGCTGGGGAAACTGAGGCTGGAGAGCCAGAGGTGGGATGGAGATGCCTCTCTGGAGAGCAGGAGAAGACAATGGCCATAGGGAGCCCCTGGGGATGGTGATGGTACCTCCTGTTGACACCAGGGCAGGGGAAGACCAGTTTGGGACCCCACCAACAGCTGGTGACCAGCCCAGGAGGTGCTTTGTGGGAGCTGCTGTGCTATCTCCTGGGTGAACTGTGCCTCCAGGGAGGGCAAGCGAAATGCAGAGCTTGCAGTGAGATCCTTCAGGGTGGGAGAAGGAGAGTCTGCTTTCTGCCAGGGGGTGGGGTGGTACGTCCCCTCCTCTCCCAGTTGCCAGCAGACAGTGGTCCCAGTGCCGTGATGCCTTGGCACCTCACCAGCCTCCAACCCTGATGCTAACAGAGGGCTTGGTCTCCGCTGTGGCCAGATAGGGCTTTCCAAGCTCTGATTCAGATCTGGAGGCAACCATGTCTCTTTACCTGTGCCACGAGATGCTCACCCGCACCCCAGAGCCCTGGGGGGGACCAGCCCAGGGAGGGGAACACGGGAGAGGGCAGCAGGCAAAGGAGACGGAGTGGGCTGTTCTAGCTGTGGCATGAGCTGTCCTTTTTTTGTATACAATGGTTGTAAATAAACTGCCTTGGCATTTCTTTGGTTTTCTCATTACCTCTGCAGTGTCTTGTGTGTGGTTTGTTGGTTGTTTGGGGTTTTTTTTAGAGGGGAGGCATCCCAGTGCCACTTACACTGGGATGGGGAAAGGGACTGGGGGTAAACGAGGGTTGAAGGCAGCTTGTGCATCAGGGAACGGGTCTGTTTCACCCCCATGCCTCAAACACCCCCAGCCTGGTGGGATTGCATCAGATTTGCACTCCTTTGGCCCTCCAGCACTACTGGCCCCTTGCACCCAGCCAGGCACCCTGGGCTCACCCTGTGCACCCCTGGGGGCATGCAGCAGTGATGCTTTCCCACCCCAAACCTGGAGCAGGGAGCTGGAGCCAAATTTCAGCCATGTGCTGGGAGACGAGGAGCTGGCGAGGAAGCATGGGGGTAGCTGGACATGTGTTGAGGTCTGCGCTGAGGGCAGATGACCCATCAGTCTATCCATGGAGCAGGCAACAGCAAAACGTCAGGTCCTCAGGGCCAGGAGAAGAGCCAGGGGATTTCTTCTCCAGCCCTAAGGAGCAAGTGGCACCAGTTCCTCTCCTGTCTTTGCTCAGTCTGAAAGAGAGGTGATGGCAACAAAATTTAGGACCAGTATCCCAGACAGGCCATGTGTCCATTCCTCCTGGGCCAAAGAGGTCCTCTTTGACCTGATCCTCTCCGATCTGAGATAAGGAGGCCCCCTCTGACCCTGGGAAGCTTTGGAAGATGGGTGTCCAACCAAGAAGTTGGTGGTTCCACAGGTGTGGGATTTGGTGTCAACATTAAGACAAATCCCAGGAGGGGATTCAGACCTCCCTGTGAACACAGCAGCCATGCTTAGGGGTTCCCATCGTGCCCAGGTGTAACAGTGAAGGGGCCATATCAAAAGGGACCATGCAAAACAGGACATGAAATCAGTGTTGAGGTAGTAGAGTCCACCATGGTCATACAAACTGGTGGGACATGAAGTGGCAACCCCCAAATCCAGGTGAGAAAGGACCTGGGGAGAGCAGAAGAGCTTGTTACACCCAAGAAGGGACGAGAAGCCACAGGCTCAAGAAGAAGGTAACATCATACATCTAGTACAGATGATGGCAACAGGAGTCTTGAGCCTGACCATCAACAGACACGTAGGAGCTGGGTAAACCTGCAGCAAATAAAAGACTGGTTCTGTCAGGTATATTGTGTTTGAATAAACAGAATAATGAAATATGTTGTTCTGCCCTAGGGCTCTGTGCTGTAGCCCCACAACAGCACGTGCATCGACATGGGTGTGAAGGGATGCAGGAACCATGACACTATAGAAAGGGGCACCCAATTTGGGCAAAGGATGAACAAAATGCTTTCCTCCAAACAGCTTTAAAACCCACCCAGAAGCTTTGAGGGGGGTAGCAGAGAAATGGGGAGCAGATCCAGGAGAGCACAGCTCTCCCTGGGAACTAGCCAGCCTGGTGGTGAGGGGGAAAATGGGGCACCAGGGGAAGAAGACAATGATGGGGGCAGAGCTGGTGGCACCAACATTATCAGGAGAAGACTGTTTGGAGGAGGCCTTCCAAAGAGGCTCAGGCAAAACATGATGCTGCTAGTGTCAAGGATGCACATCCTAAAAATTCTTGACTCCAGGCACCTGGAGCAGAAATGATGCAAGAAAATACAGCGAGAAACACAAAACTCTGCTGCAGGCAGGAGCTGCACAGGTAACGGGAACCATCCACATGGGAGCAGGAGCCTCACTGTCTGCGGGAGAAGGTCTGGGGCTCGGCCCCCTCGGCACCTCAGGAAGGGACAGCCAGCACAGATGTAGGTGAGCCCAACAAGAATGTAAATAAGGAGCCTTCTGGCAAGGACCCGCTAACTGCTAAAAGAAAACAAACTGCTGAAGCGATATGACTCAAGGATACCAGAGTAAAATGATCATGGTAGTGGGAGATCCCAACCTCCTACTCATGGTGGATCCCCCGCGTTCCGGGAGCATGCGTAGTGAATTTAAAATGAACCGTACCTTTAAAGTGAAGCGAGAAAGCAACTAACAAATAATTAGTTAGTAGGTGTAGACTTCGGGTGGAACTAACTAACTTCACTGTAAAAATACATGTTATGAGTAAAATTAGGTGTGCAAGTTAGGAGGAGCGACCTCCCTCGCACCCGGCACCACAGCAAACATACCTGCTTTGTAACTCCCCTCCAGTTGTAGAGTTTGATGCCGCATGTCAGAAACCCATCCCACCCATAACCACCTGCATCTCAGATCATCCTGCTCCGTGGCCTGGATCCCCATGAACACGGTCAATGCTCCAGCAAGGTTTCACGGACTCATTTTTCTCCCCTTGCTGATGAGGGGGAGAGATAATGATGGCTTAGGCTGGATCTTCTTCCTGCATCCAGCTTTTCGCCCATCACAGAGGTCCACCTCAGACAATCCCCTCACTAAACTGATCAAGTTTTAATCTCTTTTCCAGTGTTTTCAGCACTGTGATTTAGAATAGCTAATGTTTAACTTCCCTCTTCTTCTCCCTCTCTGGCTCTTTTTCTCCATCCCTGCCATGTTTGAAGATCCAGCCCTTTGGCCATGGACCCCTCCCCAAGGATTTTTTGATGACCATCAACCCAGTAGCCCTTTCCTGCATTTTTTCAGTCTCAGTTCAGATATCTTTCCCAGCCATGGGACTGGAGACCTGTGGAGCACGGGCTGGTGGCCCTCACAAACCTTCTTATCCCCAGTAGAGACATTAGGTCCCCGTTATCATGCAGATGGGAATCCTTGCATCGACCTAACATGTCAGGTGGAACCTGTCCTCAGTCCTTCCTCTGTCTTGGGTAACTGTGAGCCAAAACAATGCCAGGTCATGTAGCTGTTCTCCAAGCAAGCCCCTGCTCTGCAGCAGGATTGTTGCATGTCCACATGCGCAGGGCTCTGCAGGGCTGTCTGGTCAGTGCAGCAAGGCACGGGACCTGCAGGGTGTCTGCCTCACAGCTGCGCTCAGTGAGGCTCTGTCAGCACAATTTCCTGCCCCGTATCACTTTAGACAGCGCTATAATGGCATCAGCCAAATTAATGAGGCAGGGGTTAATTTGAGTGTGAAGGGGAGGGGTGGAAGAAGGAGCCAGGCTCATGGTTGGTCGGTTGGTCGGGAGCGCTGTCCTGGGGGGCAGTCAAACACGCTTTCCTCCCCCAGAGCAGGGCTGAGTGTATGGGCTCATTTGATGGGATATATTTAGATTCTTGTTTAGCCACACGGCTGGGTCTTGCCTGAAGCCTGGCACCCAGCAGATGCCTGGACCAGGACCGTCACCTTTGTCCAGGGGAAGTCATCAGGGCTGTCAGACCCTACAAGGGGACAGGCAGGAGATGTATCTCCATGTCCTGCCTGCTACAAGCTACAGGGCATGAGCACCCAGTAATTCAAGCTTGGCCTTTCCTTCCCACCGCAGAGCTGCTTTTGCAGGTGCTGGCCCCACTTCTCCTCCCTGGCAGGAACTCAGAATCCTCTGGCTGGATTTGGGGCTTGTAGTGATGAGACTCAGGCTGCTCTTAGCCTTGCTGGGGTACCAAATACCTTCATCTCACCATGCAGAGCCGTTTGAGATGCTCCCAGAGTTTCCCACCTGGTTCCAAAGGGCCCTGTGGATCCCATGTCACCTCTGCCTCTGATAGCCCATGAGTCTCAAATGTCAGAAGACACCTACATCTGGATGAGGGGTTGGAGCTCAGAGCCTTGCACTTGGGCATCCTGTACCAAACAGTGGAGAGAAGGTGATGGAGAACAGGTCCTTGCCTACATGGTGGAGTCCTGAAGCACCATCTTGCGGGCACAGCCAGGACATACAAGGGGAAAACACAAAGCAAAGGTTTGGTGCCTTCAAGAAACCTCCCAAGGAGACATTTCATGGCACTTGCCAGATTCTCAGGGTTGAGATCTGGACAGACCTTCCACGTGTGATCCCACCTCTCCTATTTGAAAAGCCAGATGCAATCCCAGCCCTAAATCTCAGCCCAAGCAAGATCTGTGCTGTGAGCTGCACCTCCCAAACATCAGAGCTTGCCTAGGTGTCCTTCAGAGCAGACGTGACGGGTGCCACTCAGTTGCTGACCTGCACATGAGGAAACAAGTGCCCATTGCTGCAAAATGACATGTAACAGATCAAAGCACCTACAGAAAGAGCATCCTGGAAGTGCCTCCAGGACGCCAAGTAAAGACATTAATCTTCTTGCCACCAACCCACTGCCGGGCTCTGGGAGCTTTTCCTGATTTCTCCATCATCACTGCTGCGCAGGGACTGTTCTACCATTTGGTGTTCTTCCTCCAGCCCATAGCCTCATGTTGGTTTCTCAGAAATCATAAATTTGGGCAAAGGACCAGCCATTCATTCATGGGAAGCTGGTACTGGTGAGCAAGGGGTGCAACTGGAGCATCGGGCATCATAACTAGCTGGGGCCTCTGCAGGGCATCAGGGGAGTTATTAAAACCATTCAAGGGCAAGTATCATACAATCACAGAATCATTTAGGTTGGAAAAGACTCTAAAATCATCAAGGCCAACCATTAACCCAGCACTAGCAAGCCAACCACTAACCCATGGCCCTAAGTGCCAATACTACACATTTTTTAAATCCCTCCAGGGATGGTGACTCCCCCGCCTCCCTGGGCAGCCTGTCCCAGTGCTGGACACCCTTTCGGTGAAGAAATTTTTCATAATATGCAGTCTAAAAGGATGCTGTATGAACTCCAGACCAGTATGAAAATCACTTTATTCTGCTTGCTCCTCCAGCATGCAGACTATGTGTGCATGAGAAGCTTTTTGGACAAGGTGGAGGAGTCATGGCTGAAGTAGGACAATTTGTCTTAGAGACTGTACAAACCCTGTAACTGTAAGGAAGCTTTGGGGCGCAGAGTCTTGCAAAGCCACATGTACACAGGCAGTATCAGTAATGCCATGGAAGGCCAAGATCGCTTCAGTCGTGACATCAGATATAACAAATTTGAGTATGGATATAGCAAAACTCTGACCAGTAAGCAGGGGGGACGGGGGGAAGTCATTAAGGGCAGACTAGGGTGAGAAAAAGAGGAGCAAAGGTAGAAATAGAAAACCAAAAGAGGAATAAGTTGTGAAGCCAGGTGAGGAACACAGGAGGATGAGATCTTTCAGTGGTTGGAGGATGGATGCCTACAGATGGTGGTAACACTGACCTGGGTACCCAACAGCATGAGATGTCCTTGGACAACTCACTGGACTCTCCATCAGGGCTATGTCCAAAAGACTTAGTGCAAGAGGATAAACAGAGAGACACTTGTGCCCTGGTATGAAGAATCATGTGAAGGGAAGGATGCTAAAACTGTAATTCAGCAGCAGTAGTGTGGCTACATAAGGTTTAAGAATGATACCTTTATCATTGTGTTTAATAATATGCAAAATATGAACGTAGATTAATAATGATAATGTGATCATTGATTAATTAGGTTGTTGCTTATTCAGGTGATTTATCAGTCTCTTAGTAGGGTATTCCTTAACATCATGGCCTTTGGAATACCTGTAATCTAGAAAGGGAAGGCATTATATGAGATGCACATGCCGTGAGGCAAGAAAGCTCTCCTCCCACTGCTGGTAGTGCCCAGATGTTCATGGCAGGTGGTGGTAAACCAGCAGCATAGAGCAGCCCATGGCAGCTCCCAAACACCATCAGATATGTCCCGGGAACACCCCTCAAGGAAAACTACCAAGGCAAACCTAGCAGAGGGAAAGGCAAATAATATTGGATTCTTATCTTGGGGATATTCGTTTGTAGGATGCTTGGCAGGTAACTTCTCCACTCGATTTGCCCATGAAAAATGATGTTCTAGGGAAAATACAGCCCGGAATAGCATAAAAGCTACAGAAACCACCAGAGAGCCAGCAGAGCATTAAGCAGGAGACAAATAGTTGGGAGGAACCGTGCTTTGCCTCCAAGACATCAGCCTTTCCCCTTCACTGAACCTTCTTTGAACTCATCTGTGCACATGAAACAGGAAAAAGGTAATTAATTAAATATCCACCATCAAACACAGGAAGGGCTGAGACCAAGTCCCAGCCTCCATCTCTCGATCCTGCAAGGAGGCAAAGTTGGGAAAAAGGAGGGTGTCTCACTGCAACTATGAATGGAAAATTCAAAGACAGCAACCATGAATTTTCTTAATCCAGGGTAAGGCAGTAAAAAAAGGGCTTAAAATCATGTCTGATCATTCCTGAAGCCCACTTTTAGGGTGGATAGAAAAATCATCCAAAGTTCTTTGCCAGAGAAAGGATGGAAAGGTGAAAACTGAACGGAAAATGGAAAACCTTCCACATTTTTTATTTTAAAATCTTTTCAGTTGGAGCATTATTATCTCGGCTAGCTAATGTCCACGTGTGTAGCATAATCCCTGCCAGAGGAGGCAAGGGCCACTGCAGACCTTCCTCCTTGTTTGCCCATGACACCATCCCTGGGCGATGCACGCTGGCTCTCCTAGCTTTCCTGGGGGCCATCGCAGCACCTTGGAGCCTCCCTAGCACATCCCTGCGGTGGTGGACCTTCAGTACCAAATACACACATGGTGATGTGAACGGAGAACCTCTGCCAAGACCAGGAGATGCTCATCTTATGGCACAAAAAGTCCATCACATCCCATGCGGAAAACTCATACAGGGTTGCTGGTTCTTTGCTTCCCTCTAAAATACTGTTGGGTGGGTAGCCAGAGCACCCAGCACCTCCATTCAACGGAAAGTCCAGCCTCAGTGTGTGGCTGACTCCCATCACCCAGTCAACTGGATTTAGTCTCAAGCCTTGGGAATGCCCAAGCCTGCCAAGGACTGCTGCTACCTGGTGAAACGGCAAGCCACATGCCTGTCTTTGCAAAGCCCTTCTCAGCAATCACATTTTCAAATCTCCACATTTTCAGGAGAGCTTTCACCACCCAAACACTTGTTGAAGGTCTTGACACCTCTTCTGTTGGTTCCATTCTTTCAAAAGCAAACAGGCAGCAACAGGCATGGTGGCTCAGGACCTCCAGCAGCAGTTTTTGCTCACAGCGAACTATTTCCAGCCCTCTGTTCCCAACATTCAATGTAAAGTGAAATGAAGAACATCTCAGGCTCCTTCATGGGGAGAGGTGGGGCCGAAAAGTGCGTGGTCGAATCATCATGACCACTTTCCTCAGGGAGTAGTAGTCTGTGTCCTTCCATGAGTACCACACAATACCATCTGGCCCCAGGACCTTGCGGTTTTTAATGGAGTATCGGCCACCCTGTGATGCAGAGAAAGGATGGTCAGGCATGGGAAATGCATGGAAGGGTCATCTAGATGGGAGCACTGGGGTACTGACTGCTCTGAACCACTGGAGCGTAACACAAAGAGCTTAATGACAATGTGATGAAAAGAGCATGTCAAGCCACACATTTTTCAAATGGTCCCAATGGAGTTGGCATCCATCTGTCTCACACCACACCACCCACACCACGGGTTTCCTCCATGAGGTCTCAAACCCCAGGTTGCAGACATGTCTCAATACTTGTGTCTTGGCCCATGGCACTGAGAAGGCTGGGCTACCTTGGTGCCCAGCACTCATTTTGTTCCCTCCCTGGAGAGCAGAGGCTGCTTAAACCAGGAAGGACTACTGTGATGTGATGTGAGAACCAACAGCCTCCTCCCAGCCCTACACCTCATGTGCTAACATCTGTATCCTCATCCCTCCACCTTACCTTGTAGTAAACACCGTTGAGGTTGGAGAAAAAACACTGGTGGTACCACCAGCCTCCATGAGAAATCTCAGCGCAGATGTTCCCCGAGTCAGGTGTGCTGAAGCTCCTCTTGTTGTGGTACCAGGCAAAGGAATCCTCCACTGTCCCACTGAACCCATCCACGTGCAGGCGGTAATAGTTTGCCTCGTCCTCAATGCTGCAAGCAACAGAAATGGAATTATTTAATGGGGAGTGTTTGAGCCTCCTTTCCAAGCTGGATACTGCATTCCCAGTGTGGACACCCAGCAATCATTGATCTGCTCTGGCCAGCCTCCCTGCTATGATTCACCACCTCTAAAAGCCAAAGATGTATTTTTCCCTTCTGTGGGATGTACATGGTTTTGTCATGACTCAGGGTGCTTGTCACAGGGCTGGACTGGGCAGACCGTGACTCTAAAACCACAGTAAAGAACTGCAGCAGCTGCGGCAAGACAGTCCCCCTAATTATACAGCACTGCCTCCTCTCCACGTAACAAGCATCCTGCTCTTGACCTGAGCAAATTAGTAATCTGCCCCTGGGTTAGCAAAAGCTAAAGGTCACTGCCATTGCACACAACATCTGATGAGAGAAGTTGGGATGACTATTCAGAGCACACATTTGCTGGTGGAGGATGCTCTGTGGCACATTCAGGCAATGGGTGTTTTTTTTCCCCAGCAGTTTCAGCAGTTTTGGGATCTACTCAAAGCCTTCAAACTTCAAGAGTCCATAAAGTGTAGTGCTCCCTTGGACATCCTCCCATGGCAGATTACTCCACAGTCACCCACAAGCATTTCCAGTAGCAACAGGGAAGGTGTTCATCTGGGACAGTCTAGACAGACCTGGTCACCTCTGATTAAGAAAGGATGTGGCTGATATGGTATGTGTAAATAAAACACCAAGGGGCGGGCTACGGACTCTAAAGGACATGTAATATCTGGCCCAGCAAGTAAAAGCCACGTGTAGAGAGGGTGAAACTCCAAACATGACTCTAAACCAGGGAGATGCTGGAGGACCTGCCCAGCAAGACCACAGGATTCAAAACTGTTTTTTTGACATAGAGATCAATTTTGGCAGAAGAAATGCCCCTAAACAGCAGGGGACTGTCCATTGTGTCCTACAGCTCCCTTCCCCTGAGGCTGTGGATGCTGGCTATGGCTAGATGACACTGCACATTTACTAGCCCACACCCAGACTTCAGCTCAGAAAAAAAATTGGTGGACAAATCCAGGTGGGGAAGAAAGGATAGGCAGCCTGGGCCCAATCTGAAAAGCTCTGTAGACATTCTGACCTCAGTGGGGTTCCCATGCCTGAAAGTCTCCAGATATTGAATCAGTTACATCTACGAGAACCAGGGAAGGCCATCCCACTTTCTACCTGAAGACCTGGTAGAAGGCATGCTTGTGCTTGTTGTTCCAGTCCTCCAGGTCGATGCGCAGAGAGTAGTCCCCTTGGTTTGTCATCTTGTGGATGTTCTCATTGCCCAGCCAGAACTCACCATTGAGGTCCCCAAAACCCTCCTTGTATTCATTCCAGGTCCGGTTGAAGTCAACTGAGCCATCCTGACGCCTCTGGATGACTGTCCATCCCCCACCTGCCAGGAGAGAGATAACGTAAAAGGGGAGTCTCCACAGAGCATTGAGGGGGTCCCAGACAGACCCCTTAGTGGTGTCACCTCTGAGGGTCCACCTGCAGCTCAGCAAGGTGTCTCCTTGTCATGTCTCCTCCCATCAAGTGGCAAAATACAGTGTTGGTTACTGCACGGAGATAAAAAGTGATGCCCATCATAGCTCACGGAAAAGGGCTCCCACCTGTCCCATGCTGGTTCATGACGATGTTCCGCTGTTGAGTGTCCCAGATCATAAGGTGGTTTTACATGAGAGGGAGATGGTAGTTTTCAGGAGGAAAATGTTTTGGGACTGGAACAAACTAGGGATCCTGGAGTTTCGAGGTTATTATGTACTGTTCCTGCAGCACCGTGGAGGCACACAATCTCTCCCAGTATTGTCTCACTGACTCCATCTGCTATTCCATCTGTCCAAATCCTTCTCTCCTCGCTCATTTTATTCCAATATTGTAAGCTTCGGGGAGGGGCGGGGGGGGGGTGCAGGGGGGAGACGGGAGACTGGGGCCATCTTTTTATTTGCTGTTTGTACAGCTTGCCACTCTACAGTGTCCAAGATTGTGTTGCTGGTCATGCAGATAATAGTAATGATGTAACAGAGACCACATTGAACAGCCTGTTTCTTGATGGCTATGTGCATCCCAAAGCTGCAATCGCCTGTAGATCCTCCAACAGAGGAGATCCCTACATGTGAGGAGCTGAACCCCTTCCTCCAGCATGGGACGTGTGGATATGACACATCCATTCAGGCTGGAGCAGATCCGTAGGGCAAGGAATTGACAATCCATTACCCCATTTTCTTGACAATTTGCATTATTCTTCCAAAACTCAAGTGTTGCAAACTGATTTTGTTAGTAAGTTTGTGCCTTGGGATGACAGTAGTGCATGCCATACAGATCGTTAGACAGCAAGGGTGTGGGAGGTCACCTGCTCCCTCATTTACACTCCAGAATAACTGTGGGAGAGGATCTACCTACCCCCTCCTCAATTCAGCATGGCTACAATGAGAGGTTGCCCACACATAGCCCTCAGCTACCCAGGGATGCTCCAGATACCCCCCAGTGACCAGCTGCTATGCCAGAAGGGCTTCTTTTTCCCTAAGCCCTTTGTCATATCCACTAGTGTGTTGCAGATATCTTGGATGCATGAGGACATCTCAAAGAGCACTAAACACCTGTATTTAGGCAACTGGATTCTAGCCATAATGTCTGGTTTGAACTATTCACCCAAAGCCCTTCCACAACCAGCAGAGAGGATGATTCCTCTGTCCCTAGATCTGCTCTTGCTGGCTGTAAAGCAGCCTCAGAATAAACCAGATTTAAGAAACAATTCTCAGGTTAGACCATTCCCACCCAAAACTCAGCTGGAAGATGCTGTAGGTGCCTCCCAGAGTACCTTCAGTATCCATCTCACACAGCACTTCAACAGGCATCCCGCTGACCGAGGGCATGATGCTGTAGATCCCAGAGCGCCGGAGCCCGTTGTAGTAAACGGAAGCACAGTCGATGGGGCAGTTCCTGGCGTTTTTCACCTCTGGGCAAGAAAGCAGAGAAACAGCCTTTAGTGCAGAGCATGGAGCAAGGGGCACACAACCCAACCCAGCACGGCTTTCATGCAATCATCATGCAGAGCCAGGCAAATAATCCTGGTTGCAGAGCTTCTTCTGGAGATGAGCACCTCTGCAGCACACCGACTTCACACGTGAGTGCAGTGGCTTATTAGTGATAAGGTTCGTTAGCACAGATCCGCACTTAAGGATGCTGCAGCTGAGAGATGGTCTTCAGTTCAATGGTCTTTTTCGTGGCAACACAGAAATGACATGCATTTCACCAGGCTCAAACTAGATCATATCTCACACCAAAAAGGTCTTAAACATTGATAAAGAACAGGCCGGTTCTCCAGCAATGGTCAGTGTAGGTCATAGGGGAGGGTTTTTCTTCTCCCAAACCGCTGCTGCGGGTTTAATCTTATCAGAAAATGGGATAAAAATGCTTCTGGAGAGCCTAAAGATGTTTTTAATGGGTATATGTCAGGTGGGATTTATTTTGCCTGGTGCCTGCTTCAGGCAGGCAGCCTCAGCTACTCCTTCGAGGTTTCTGCAGAGGGCAGTTCATCCTGGTTTTAGGTGGGAGCGAAGAGCCACTCTCCCTGTCTCCCTCCATCATCTACCAAAGGGGCTCCTCTGATCTGTCTGCCCTGAGCTGCACGGTGATATCTGAGGTGCCCTGGGGCATCCTGGCTGGCTTTCAGCCATCCTGTGCAGCTCCTTGCATGTATCTGCCAGGCTTATGTGGATGCCTCAGATGCTCTGGAGTATTTTGGGTGGCACTAGGTGTCAGCTGAACTGAGATCCTTGTCATACCAGTGGAAAGAGCACGCCGAATTGCTCTCGGTCAACACACTGTTTGCCTCATTATTTTAAATCTCCAGCTCATGTGAGGACATACGCATGTAGACAACCAACGTGAAGCATCCCCAGCTGCGAGCCAAGCCTCCCCAGTGGGATGAATCCCATCTTCAGAAAGGCACAAAGGTAACTCACACAGGCAGCTCCCCTTCCTTTTACACACACAGCTAGACCAGCCTGAAGCACAGCCTGGCCTGAATACCAGACTGGGACACTGGGAGAACCAGGAGCCTGAGGGAGGGAAGAAAGCATGCACGGGAGATGGCCCTTCCGTGAGGCACACAAAGGATAAGACCACGGGACTGGAAGATGAAAACTCCTTACAGATGGGAATGTCATTCCAAGGGGAAATGATGGATAAAGAGCTGGATGGTGTGGTGGCTGGGAAGTCCCCTGCAGGCTGGTGACAGACCAAGGACATCCTTTGAGGCTGATATCAACCGTCAATGCTGCTGCAGGGCAGCATGTGGGAGAAAACAGTTGTGTGCAGCAGGCAGAGGTCAGGGGGAGGCAGCCTGGACCCAGCAAGCATCTGGAACAGTGGGCAGAGCCCAATCCCACCTAAAGACAGTCAGCTAAAAGTACGGCATCAAACGTCTGCACTTGGGCTGGCACGCTCCAGGCTGGAGAAGTCACCATCCTGGTCACATCAAGTTACTGAGATTGAACCCCAGCTCTGGTTTGCAGGTGGTGGTCATGGGTGTAGACATGAACTCTGACGTGCTGATTTTGCACGGAGCATTTCTTGCTCAGGGCTCAGAGGCACCTGAAGCAGGTACCGATAGAGCTGCTTATGCTACCTCCACCATGAAGTGGATGGCCAGAAGAGCTTTAAATGAGGGCACTGGCAAAGACTTAGACTAGATCGTTCAGAGGAGAAGTAACATGACTTCTCCTGTGACATGCCCTGATGTCACCAGCTTAAATCAGGTCAAGGTTAGTAGGTGAAAGCCATCAGCAGTTCAATTGTGCATTCCACCTGAGTCATACCATCTAGACTGCTCCTCGGTGGAGAAAATAGACACTGTCTCTACAAGTCCCTCAGTCAGTGTTCACCAAGGGCTGGAAGACTATTCAGAAGTATCGCTTCGTCCTTCTCCAGTGCTCCTCCTGGACATCTGCTGTGGGACACAGGACACGGGGCATGGGAACCAGACTGGCACACACACTGGTCTTCTTGGAGACCACCACCCCCTTGCCACAGACCTGGAGACTCAAACAAGTTGCAAAAGCAACTCAGTTTCCCTTCCAGCACCTTAAGGTTGAGCTTTGAAGATCTTGGCTATGCTGGGCCCCAGTCAAAATGTTTTCATGGCAGTGGCAGAACATTTATTTGGCAGAAAACGGTGGTTTAGTCAAACTGAACCTTGAATTCTTTACTTGAAAGTTCCCATGTTTTCTAAAAACCAAAGAAAAATTTCCAGGGACTAACAGGGAACACAACCAAAAACCTGGCAAAAATCTTAATGCATTTATTAAAAAAAGACCGTGTGAGAAATAACAGAAAATGGTTGTTTTTCAAAGCTGAAGAGTTGCACCAAAGTCCTAATTTCATGATGTGAATTTCTGGGGGACAAAAAAAATATCTAGTTTTTTTGGGATGGAAGAATAGTCCCTGGATCTGGAAGGCAGGCTCCCGCTGCTGACTGCAGGTGGGGTGATGGTGGGAACAATGCCAGCCTGTTTGTCAGAGCTGGTCCCTGTGAGCATTTCACACCATCCATGTAGAGAGAAAGGAGGCACTTCGGGGACAGGACCCTTCCCCTAGGCAGCTCGGAAGCCATTCTCAGAGATGCCCATTGCTCTGAGGAGCCCTCCTGGCTGCCTCAGTGTCCTGGTTTCAGCTGGGATGGAGTTAATTATCTTCTTAGGAGATAGTACAGTGCTGGGTTTTGGCTCTGATGTGAGAACACTGTTGATAACACGCTGATGGTTTTAGTTGCTGCTGGGTGATGTTTATATCAAGTCAAGGACTTTTCAGTTCCTCAGGCCTTGTTAGTGAAAAGGCTGGAGGGGCAGAAGGGATTGGGAGGGGACACGGGCAGGGCAGCTGGCCTGAAGTAGCCACGAGGTATTCCATACCATGGGACGTCATGCCTGGTATAGATCCCTGGGGGGTTGGCTGGGACCCAGGATCGTGGCTGGGCATCGGTCAGCGGGTGGTGAGCGGTTGCACTGTGCATCACTTGTTTATGATTTCTCCTTTTCCCGTTGGATTTTATTCTCTCCCACCACCCTTTCATTATAACTGTTATTGTCATCATTGTTATTACTGCTCTTTCATTTTTGTTCTGTTTCAGTTATTGAATTGTTCTTATCTCCACCCTTGAGCTTTACATTCCTTTCTGATTCTTCTCCTCATCCCTCTGGGCTAGGGGGGAACTACCAGCCCGGGTGAAATCACAACACTTGGAAAACCAGTTTGAGTGGGATCAGACTCCTGGCAAACGCCAAAGGGATTTAAAGCAGTTTTCCCACAGCCTTTTCCTTCAGCCCCCCTCGAGAGATGATGTAAAAGTGAAGCATCCCTCCCCCCACCAATCCCAGCAGCTCCCCATCACCTGGATGGTGCATCTCCTCCTGCAGCCTCATCTCAGCAGGGCCGAGGCAGGTGGGATTGCGCCAAGCCCAGTCGGTCAGGACGGAGATATTGTTTATCTGGGCCTGCATGTCATAGAGCAGCGTGGCCTGGATGTGCTGCAGGGTGCTGGCCTCGCTGTACCGATGCTCCAGGTCCTGCACCCGTTGAACCAGGCTGTGGTTCTGGCTGGCTGCCTCCTCGTGCTGTGGGAAGGGAGAAAGGTGGGATGGGGGGGATCCCTGGGGACCGGCACGGAGCCAGGGACATGGCCCCAGGACCCCCTAGGGAAGGGCAGGCAGGGGAGAAAGAGGGCAGAGGAACACTTACTGGGTGCACCAACTGGGTGCACCAACAGAGACTGAGGATCTCAAGGATGGTGCCTGCACCCTCACGCTCATCGCCAGTCCCGTACCAGCCCCCAGCCAACACGCAAGCCACAGGCAGCTTGATATTCCCAGGCTGTGTGCAGGCAGGGCATGCACAGGCAAACCTAGGGCTGCAGGAGCAGGGCAAGCACGCAGGATTCCTCTCCGAACGCCTTTCAGTCTGCAACCTGTTGCAACATGGATGTAGCCACTATGTATTCAGCAATGCCACCACAGCTGGGTTTTCCTTCCAAAAGTTGTCCAATCTCCCCTTGAACCATTTCATATCTTGTAACATCATAAGGGGCTCCACAGCTTATCAGCACATTGCACGGTGAGCCACTGAGGTGCCGGAGCGTGTCCAGAGAAGGGCAGTGATGCTAGGGAAGGGGCTGGGGCACCAGTCTGATGGGGGAGGGGGGAAGGGGGTTCAGCCTGGAGAGGAGGGGGCTCAGGGGGGACCTGATCGCTCCCTACAGCTGCCTGGGAGGGGGCTGCAGCCAGGGGGGTCGGTCTCTGCTCCCAGGTCACAAGCGACAGGACAAGGGGGAACGGCCTCAGGTTGCACCAGGGCAGGTTTAGGTTGGAGACTGGGAAACATTTCTTCCCCAAAAGGGTGTCCAGCACTGGGACAGGCTGCCCAGGGAGGGGGGGGGAGGCACGATCCCGGGAGGGATTTAAAAGACGTGTAGATGTGGCATTTAGGGCCATGGGTTAGTGGTGGGGTTGGTAGTGCTGGGTTAACGGTTGGCAGTGCTGGGTTAACAGTTGGACTTGATGCTCTTAAAATGTTTTTTCCAGCCTAAACAATTCTACGATTCTGTCTCCTGCTCTTTGGGCAGCAGCTGGTGTCCTGTAAACAGCAACGACTGTATTCGTGCTATGCAAGGAGCAGGTGTGATACAGGACACTAGTCCCTTTCATGACACTTTTGCCACTTGTTTTTAGGACAGCCAGTCCCTGATCCTATATAAAATGTGCATTCAAGCTGCCTGGAGATGCCCACAGATCCTACCAGGAGCTGGGCACACTGAGCCTCACCAGCACACATCCAACATGCCCCAGATGCAGTCACCGCTCACCTCTCTTGTTCAGTGCTCCTTGTCCATTAGATGGCAGAGCAGGCCTTGAACAGCACCTCCAAAATCCCACAGCAGCCTGGGAACACCCCTCCCCTCCCCTGGGCAATGCCACAGCTCCACACCGGGCTCCTCAATCCCCCTCCGGGGTCTGGCAATCCCAGACTGCCATCTGCGCCGGAGGGACGCTGGTTCTCCACCAGCACTGCCCTTCCCTGTCCCCTGATGGGGACATCTCTTCCCCTGCCTCCTGCTCAGTGTCACTGCCTCAGGCTCACAAGCCACTCCAAGACCCTCAAAATTTATTTTCTCACCTCCTTGTCCCCGGTGTCAGGGGCAGATCTGGATTTTTAGGTGTCCGTGCAAGTGTGTGGTTTATTACACGCCCCTGGGGACACAGAGGTCTGGCACTTGACTCATCACTACCAGCAAAACTGCTGAGGCTTGGGGATTTCCTTCAGCTGGAAGGGGTTTGCATGCCCAGAGTTTGTTTTCTTCCCTTCCAGCTGCTCCCAGGACCCCACTTGCACCTTGGTCCCCATTCCTGCCAGTACACATCTCAGCTTGCTGTTTCCAGGAGCATCACCACTGCTGGGTTATTGTCCCAATAACTAATGGCAGCTCTATAATATCCTTCCCAATGCTGCTTGAGCATTGCCTGCGTGGTCCTGCTGAAAGCCCATCAAGCCTGACCATATCTCAAAATCCAGAGCAGCTAGACAGGCAGGGGCAGCAAAGTGGGAATTACGACATGTAACAACACGGTGCTTTCCTTCTCAGGACTGCAGTATCTCTGGCCCTACCATATATCAGCCGTTCCCCCGACCTGCTCTGTGAGCTGTGACTGATACAGGCTTCCTCCACCTCCCTTCACCCACACATCAGCTCTCCAAGTAAACGCCATGATGTTTTCACCCAGACAGTCCCCTCCTCCACGGCTGATACCTTTTTGTTTTCCTGCTGCTGATTAAAACCAGCACAGCCAGACCACTGTGACAGTGCCTTGACGCTGCTCCCTTCCCTGCATCCCTCTGCACTGGTGGGACTGGGTCTGTATTTTGCACCGCGGGGTCCTGCTCTGTGCATGCCCCACTTGTGCAAAGTAATAGGGCTGGAAATGCATGGGGGGGCTGGGTGAAGGGGGTCCTTCTTGCTTCCTAAATTGCACTGAAAGGAGGGAAACATGGCAGGGATGGGGTCAACCCATCTGACCTGATTTGGGTGTCCCTGTTAGCTGGAGGGGAGCTGTGACCTGGAAGGGTCTGTTGCTCTCGCCCAGCTCAGAAAGGCATGCTGAGCTCAGAGAGACGTCTCCGCGTGGACAGGCAAGCCCGTGCTGAGCTCCCGGAGAAATACTGACAGCAAACCCCAGGGATACCAACCAGCATCAGCCAGCAGCTGATTTGTAAAGACGGATTAAAGGAGCAACAACTCCTCTGTGGGAAGAATGGAGGCGGAGGAGAGCTGCCCAGGCTGACACAGCAGAGAATTCAGTAAAATCCTGAAAGACACAAGGGGATGCAGGAGAAAAGCAGCTTCCCAAGCTGGGCACAGGCATTTGGAAGTGGCCAGACCAGCACAGGGGGAAAATTCCTTACGGGAGAGTCCCAAAGCCGACAGGGAGTGGAGGTGAGCAGCTTAGCAGCTGTTGCTGTCTCTGCTTTTCTCCCTTCACACAGCATGCAGCTTCGCTTCTTGCTTCCCCCCCCACCTCTGGTGCTTGGAGGGTGACAGGACACACATTGCCATCAGCTAAATTCTCCAGGTTTTTATTTCCTTCTTCTTCTGGGCCTCCCATCTCTTTGGTTTTTTTAGACTCATGAGGAAAAAAAAAGAGCTTGAAAGACATGGCTGGAGGTCTCCAGCCCGCTCCCCTGCAGAAGAGAGGGCCGGTTTCCGAGCTGGATCTGGTTGTTCAGGACCTTTGCCAGTCGAGGCCTGAAACTCTCTGCAAATGATTTCAAAGGATCTCAGAGGATGTCCCCTTTCTGAGTGCAGCAGTATCTCAGTGGCATAAATGTTACCGGCACTGTCCCCTGGATATGAACCACTTGGAGACACCTAGGTAGGACCTGGAACCTGGCTGCTCCAGGACAGCTGGGTGCCCCCTGTGTCCCTCTGCTCTCCTCATAGGGTGAGGAGCCCAGCAGCACCCCACAGCAGGCACATCTCCTTCAGAGCTGCTCACCTGGACTCTCACTGAGGAGAAACAAGCTCTACCAACTCATCGCATCCTCCAGGAGACATCTGAGGGGTCCTAGCAGCATCTATGTCTGCATTCACTGCTCAGATCTCTATGAGATCAGCTGGATCCCATAGAGACCCTTGCATGGCAAGCATCAGAGTCAGGTAGGAGGAATCCCACCCTTTGCCGCTGCTCCAGAAGCATCCCTGTCCACCAGCTTCTCTCCAGCTGCCAGGCACGGGCTGAAGTGCCAGGGTATGATGGGAGAGCATCTGCTATCTTTCCAAGGACAATTCAGCACCAAAAAATGCCAAATAATGGGGAAAGGGAAAATAAACTAAGCAAAACAACACAGAAATTACCACGCAGGCGATAAGGGACACAGTAAGGAAGAGCAGAAGCTTCAGCCAATGCCGGTGGGTCAGGAAGGGACCTGCTGGGACATGGCCTCGAGGAGGGGCCACCTGAACCCTGCAGTTGGCTAAGAAGGGGGAAGCATTTTTATAAGAGGTATTACAGGCTTGTGGGACTGTGCAAAACTAATTATAGGATGTTCAGGGGAAAGTCTAAAGGTGGGGAAAGGAGGATGGATGGGATGGGGACTGGGAGTAGGAAAATTGAGAGGTGGGGGAGTTTGAAAGGGCTGGACATGCATAAAGCAGCTGCCAGCCAGTGCCCTTGTCCATCTGAGCTTGATCACTGCAGGTTTTTTTCCCTTCTCATGCAGCCCTTTCCTTAGCTTATTTTTTTCAATGCAATCTCACTATCTCCTATGTGTGAGTGCTGCAGGGTCTATGTGCCTGCAACTAGAGGAACATGAGCCACGGGGCTCACAGGTCTAGGTCAGGGTGTAGATGCATGTGTACGTCCATGTCCATATATATGTATATGTGTATGTGCATGTGTACAGGTAAGTGCAAGTGCTTGTATGTGGGGTCTAAACACCAGCAGCTGGAAAGACCTGGGAATGTTTGTATTTCCCTAGTAAGTTTAATTGTGTGTATAACTCGCCAGCAAACTTCAGGCTGGACCAGCTGGCAGGCAGGAGACCAGCAGGATGAGGAGGCGCAGGTTCTTAGATGCATGGATGTTAGATGGACTGAGAGCCTGTGCTCCACATCTAGTTCCCTCGCTGGAAAACCAAGCATCCTGTTCAAGGCCATCAGCTCAGCTCCTTCTACAGCCACCACCAGGCAACCAGCATCTCCAGAGGGAGATTCCCCTTCCTCTTCTTTCTGACTCAACATGCTCAACATGACCCTGCAATGTGTGCTCAGCCCAGAAAGCCAACTCTACCCTGGGCTGCAGCCAGAGCAGCGCGGCCAGCAGGTCAGGGGAGGAGGCTCTGCCCCTCTGCTCCGCTCTGGTGAGACCCCCCTGCAGCGCTGCGTCCGGCTCTGGGGTCCCCAGCACAGGAGAGACACGGAGCTGCTGGAGCGGGGCCAGAGGAGGCCAGGGAGATGCTCAGGGGCTGGAGCAGCTCTGCTGTGGGGACAGGCTGGGAGAGCTGGGGTGGCTCAGCCTGGGGAGGAGAAGGCTGCGGGGAGACCTTAGAGCACCTGCCAGTGCCTAAAGGGGCCGGCAAGAAAGCTGGGGAGGGGCTTTGGGCAAGGGCAGGTGGCGATGGCACACGGGGGAATGGCTTTACATGAGAGAGGGGAGATGGAGATGAGAGATGAGGAAGAAATTCTTCCCTGTGAGGGCGGCGAGGCGCTGGCCCAGGCTGCCCAGAGCAGCTGTGGGTGCCCCATCCCTGGCAGGGCTCAAGGCCAGGCTGGACGGGGCTGGGGGCAGCCTGGGCTGGGGGGAGGGGTCCCTGCCCGTGGTGGGGGGTGGGACTAGATGACCTTTGAAGGTCCCTTCCCACCCAAACCGTTCTGTGATTCTATGACTCTGAAGAGACCCTGCACAAATGCCATAGAGCAAATACCTCGCCTTTAGATGGGTCCTTTCAGAGTCCGGAAATGAAAAATGGATTAAGAGCATGAAGACTGCAGGGAAATATTTAGTGTGTGACTGTCCACCTCCCTCCTGGGCTCCGAGCTGGAGAGGTCAGTGGAAGAGCTGTACCTTCAGGTAGCACAGAAGTGTGTTTTGGGGCCAGTGTAGGGAGCTGGGATCAGGGAAGGACAGATTAAATAGTCTTAAGGGACAAAATGTCACCAGGGCATCCATGTAGGTAGTTGGGAGACCAAAGACCTATTGCACCAGCATGTCCCAGTACAAGTGCAAGGAGAAAATGGGAGAGGAGCAGTAGAAAGCAGGTGAGTGGGGACAGGGGCCAACATGGGAGGAGTAACCTGGGGTGTGGGGCACCGAGTGGGTCTGCTGAGCACGAGCATCCATCCTGACTCACATGTCTCCCTCCCTTCCTCCATCCCACCAGGAACAGCTCGCTTCCTTGGAGGCACCCACAGCACAGACACCTTCCCAACAGCACGGCCACCCAGCACTTATGGCCTTGGGGCTGCCCAAACCAGGCTTTCCAAACAGGGAACCCAAAGGCAAGGATGAAAGGAAGGCAAATAGAGAATAAATCACCCCCAGAGCCCAACTGTATCAGTTCTCATCTCCACCAAGAACAAAGACAAGGGTGCTGTTCACCTGGCAGTCTCAGGGCTCTTGTATCTGACACCAGTACGTTGCTGCTGGTTCTTCTGCACATCTCATCAGCAGCCCAGTGAGACATCTTAGCTGGGACACAACTCGCATGGCCAGCAAAACCACACCATGCTCCCTCCTTTTTCCTGGCTACAACCCTGTGCAAGCACCGACACCGAGGGCCAAGCCAGGTGTTTACCAGGCAAAACCATGGGGCAGTGCCAAACATCTGAGAACTTCAGAAGTGCCAAAGATGGAAAAAATATATTGGCATGAAGCTTCAGGCTGTGGGGCTGGTGAATTGAGCCAGGGTGGAATGGACACCAGAAAGGAGGTGGCAGGAAGGGTGCTATGGGCTGGAGGTCAGGGCTTCTGCTCTGCTGTGGCCATCAGAGATGTGGTCCTTCACCAGCCACCCAAAACTCCAGTGTGGGATCCTGCTGTGGGCAATGGGATGGATCAGCAACGCCTCCTAGGCAGGATGAAAGGTGGAGGAGATAGTACAGATAAAGCACTGAAGGCTTTATGGCTAATGTTAAGAAAGATCAGCCCTGGAAGGCTCCTGAGCCGTCACAGTAGGAGCAGCTGGGGTTTAATGGATATCCTAGCCCATGGACAGAACAACACTGCATGCTTCACTGGATGTCCTCCCCCTGCAAGCTGCTGGGAGCTGGAAGGGACCATGGGGAGGGGGCACCCGTACAGAAGAGATCTGCGAAGAGCGGCCCTTTACCTGGAGCTCAAGGGCTTTGATGTGGTGCCGGTGGTTCCTCAGCTCCTCCTGTAGCTCTGAAATCAGCTCCCGCAGCTCCAGGACCTGCTGCTTGCGCTCCTCATTCTCATGGAGCCAGTAGGACACCTCATCGGTGCAACGGAACATGTCTGGGCATCGCTGCTCGTCCCCCTGTGGCAGCGTGGCCACGATCTTACAGCGGCCGTTGGGCAGCACCTGGTTGCTGTACTCCCCGCACTGGATCAGGCCCGTGCCCTCCTGGGGACCCTCGTGGTCTCTGTAGGCTGCGGGCAGGGATTTCTGCAGCGAGGGGCTGCTCAGCGTGGCCACAAGGATGAGGGAGAGCAAACCTGCCCTGGCAGAGCCAGTGCTGGGGCAGACCTCCATGGGGCCAGGGAGGATGGTCCGTGGGGATAACCCCGTGCGTCTCATCATAAAACACCACTGGGGAGGAAGGTGACAGTCCCCAGGGCTCAACACCAGGTCTTCTCCCCAGAGCTAGTGGGTGAGGCTGCAGCTATACAGGAACAGAGCATTCATAGGGATCCCAGAGCTCCTGGCACGGGGGTCACTGCAGACCAGGGACTTGCCTGTCCCCATAGAGCATCCTCCCTGGTGTCACCTGGTGGCCACCAAGCTGGAATCACCTCCGGTGGGAGCTCCTCTGTTCTCCTGGCCAGGCTCCACTGGCCTTGTGGGCTGCGTTTCCTCTCCTGCAGAGCTGCTGGTTGGCTTGGAGGCTGCTGAGTTCTGGCCAGGGGTGGTCAGCCCCCCGGGCAGAGCTTTCTGCCCATGCAGGACCGTGTGGGGGAAGGAGCTGGCTCCCCTGCATGGGGCATCCTGCTACGTCGTCACTCCCTGCAATGGGAACCAGAGCAAGGAGATGGGTGATGGAGAGGAAGGATTAAACAACGCTTCCCACCTGTAGCAGACTGACTGCCCCCCCCCACCTTCCTTGGCCCACCCCAGCTGTCCCCATGGCCTGGGGATGCAGGGCACAGATTTAGGGCTCTCTCCATGTTCCTCTGTATGGCTTTTCCTTGGCAGATGTAACTATGGAGTTATCAAGTGAACGGTGGCCATCTACGTGGGGAGCGCAGCCCACCAGCCCGCCCTTGGGCAGGGTTAGACCACCAACCCATCTCTGGGGCACTCTGGATGGACCCCGACTGTAGGTTGAGGTCCAGAGAGGCCTAAGGTCCAAGTGGGGATGGAGGGCTAAGGTCCAAGGTGGTCTGGCCACCAACCATGTGAGACAAATATGTGACTTGGTCCCTTTTATCCAGAGGAATCAGGCTCCCCTTGCAGCCAGAGCTGCTGTCTGATCCCTGTCCAACACTGGGGCTCCCAGCCATGGCATCAAACCCTGGGTCTGCTCCCAGGTTTTCTCCCGACCAAAAGCCATCCCTGTCCCACTCTGGTGAGGATGGGGAACTGGGAGGGATGCCACGGCTCCCCAGCATCACCCCGCCTCCCAGCAAGCAGCACCCTAGTTCCTGACGTACCTTCAAAAGTCCTGGCCAGGCTCTCCGGCGGTGAGAGCAGAGAGCAGCGAGCACCAACTGGCCACGGGGAGCAGAGTGTGATTTAGGGGACACTGAATGCTTATTCCCCCTGATCCTATCACTGCACTATAAATAGGGCCAAGAAAGCCACCAGTCTCAGACGACACACGGGAGGGAGGAGCACAGGTCCCAGTGTGACCTTATCAGTTTATGGGGATTAAGTTGGTGCCTTGGCAGGAAGGCATGGCTCCCCCTTACTCAGAACCCCCTGCCCCACTCTGGGGATGAGTTTTGGGGAGAGGGCAAGTTCATCCAGTGTGCAGTGACCTGTTCCATCCCAGCAGTTTCAGGAGGGGAAGCTTCTCAACCTGGCCATGGACAGGGGTTTGGGGCAGGCAACAGCTGTCGTTTGTTTTATTCACTAGCCCAGGGCTTCCTCTGTGCTTTTTCAAGTGAGTAATGCCAACGGCTTGCTTAATTACATATGCTAATCATTCAGCCACAGGAATGCAAGCTGAAACCAGAGACGTCCATATTAGACAAAACCATCAGCTGTTGGGTTTTCTTCCCTTAATGTGAAGAGTTTTCAGAGATGCTGCCAGAATGAGTCCCACAAAGGAGATACTCAAACCAGCTCAGATGGTCTCCAGAAACAGAGGAACTGCCCGGAGAAGAGGAGCTTTGTTAGCAAACATCAGCTCAGGTGGTTTGGAGAGGCATTGGACCTCATAGGTCCTCCAGAAGCTATCCCAGATGGCCACATGAGTGTCCTTTGGAGGACATGTCACCTCCACGGGCAGGACCCTCCTGCATCACTGGTGACCCCCAACAAGCCTGAAAGGAGGCTGTGGGTCCACACGTGATAAGGGAAGGATACAGCTTGCATGACACCTGAGCATCCAGCCTTGTACGGAATCATAAAAACTCTGAATGGTTTGGGAGGGGAAGGGACCTTAAAGACCATCCAGTTCCCACCCCCTGCCACGGGCAGGGACCCCTCCCCCCAGCCCAGGCTGCCCCCAGCCCCGTCCAGCCTGGCCTTGAGCACTGCCAGGGATGGGGCACCCACAGCTGCTCTGGGCAGCCTGGGCCAGCGCCTCGCCGCCCTCACAGGGAAGAATTTCTTCCTCTTATCTAATCCCCATACCATGGTGGGGCCATGTTCTGCCCTGCCCTCCCCGGAGCCAGATCCATCCCAGCAGATCCAGTGCCTCTTCCCCTGGGAAGGATGAAATCTGAGTTTAGCTCTAGGGTTAAGCAGAAGAACTAAAAGCCCAACCAGATCACCATCCCACAGCCAGCTCCCAACTTTGCTTTCAGCTTGTAAAACTGTTGGGCAAAGGGGTTTTACTGGTTTTCTTTGTCTTTGCAGGGAGTTGGTCAGGGCAGAGCAGGGGGATGTGCTGCCCCTGATTCCTGCCAGGTCAGGACACGGTGCTGTGCCCCTGGGCTGATTCCTGCATCTTCAGCACAGCAGGCATCTCTGTGTCTGTATCCACCACCCAGGCTGTCTTGGAGAAGAGGGGACCCAGCAGCAGCTCTCCTGTGCAAGCAGAGCCTGCCCCAAGCTCATGCACACTAATGAACAGCCCAGGGAGGGAGCAGATCACCCCAGCTCCCCCCAGCCTGGAGAACCTCCTGAGAACACCTTGTTTTGCTGGGGCAGGGACCCAGATTGCTCTAAAAATCACACTTCTGCATGCACGCTGCCTCCAGCCAAGCTGTCCTCTGCTCTTGTTCAAGTGTGGTTGCACGTGGCTTCAGCAGACACTTGTGGGAGAGAAAAATGAGGCTGAAACATCCTCCCTGGAGCTTGCAAAAGCTGGGCCAGTCCAGCAGGCAGTCAGCCTGGACAGTAATGCCGGATAAAACAGCGGGGAGAGGGACCCTGAGATCAGCCTGCAAAGCTCTGCCATGGGGGACAGTGCTGTGTGAGGGGACACCAGGGGCAGAGGATGGGAAAACAGAGCTGGGGGCAAGGGTGAGACAGAAAAGGGTCATTGCAGAGACAGGAGGAGTTGCAGTCCATTTGGATGTGATGGATGTGAAGACCTTTTGGTGCTGAAACTACTCCTTGGGCTGGATCCCACCACTGCACCAGCAAACCCCGCTCCACCACCACAAGAGCTGTTCCTCTGGGCAGACACAGACGTTTACCCTCCAGGCTCATCCAGACCCACGCTATGGCCAGTGGAGAGAAAAAGGGTGCGATGGTAGATAACAAAATGATAAGATGAATTGTACCCCACAGATGGCTCTTTATGGGGCAGTACATGGGAGGGGGTGTATCGGGGAAGGGGGGGAAGGGGAAAAATCTTGCTTTTGAATCCTAGCCAAGAGCTCCTCCTGCGCGATTAGCTAAAGACCAGCTTTCTCTTATTGCACACGAGTGGATAGATATTTAACATGCTTGTCCATAATGAAATCCATTATCCTCGTCTTTCGCAGAGGCTCTACAGTCCTGGTTCTCCCTTTTCATGACTGTAGGTGGTGGGGGAGAGGAGGTGGAGGAGGGATGGAGCCAGGTACAGCCAGGCCCTTTGTGTGGCCACTCAGGAGGCACTCTCCCCATAAATGTTTGGGCTCCTAAATGGATCTGACCTCCCCTCCACCAGCCCCTTTCCCTTTCATTTTCTTTTCCTCATTATTCTTGGAAAAAAAAACCCAACAAAACCACAACCCCACAACCCCTGTCCGGATCATTAGCGTCAGAGGCGGAGACAGCCGCTGAGAGCCACATGGAAGAGGCGAACATACATTTCGTTCAATGCCCCTCAAGTGGCGTTTTGCTCAAGGCTACTCCTTCACAAAGGGAGATGTGAAAAATGGTCCCCGCTGGCAGCTTGCCACCAGCTGCCCTGACAGGGCTCGATGCAAAGCTGCCTCTTCAGGGAGACAAAGTGCAGCCATTTCTTCTGCCTTCAATTGATGTCTGAGTTGTTTGGGGAGCATTTAGTGAGGAGGGGAAAGAGGAGGGGGCGGAAATTCAGTGGGAGAGCCTGGGCAATGCTAATAGACATAACAGCTCTGAAAGACCCAAGGTTGAGTGCCTGGTGTTTGGTCTGCCCATCTTTGGCATCCTTCCCTGCTGTCTGGGGGGATATCATCTGTGACCCCTCCAAGCGGTCAGGGATTAATGGAAGCCAACATCAGTTGGCCCGGGTACCCCTCAGCCAACTCTTTTCCAAGTCATAGATTCCAATCACACCCCCTTGCTAGATTTCAAGCATCCCAGTGAGTAGTTGTTGCTGAGCATCCATTTCCCCAACGTGCTGTGGAGAGCAGAACCGTGAAGCCTGTGCCACCTCCATGGTTCCCTGCCATGAGCACGTCTTCTTCTGCTTCCTTCTAAATGCAGGAGCACACATTTCCATGGGCATGCAACTTCTTGTCTTCCCATTGCCTCCCAAATCCCACTCTGTCTGCTCCCCTCCCTAGCTTCTGGAGGTAACAGGGTCCCCACCACAATTATCCAGGTGCTGCAGCCTCTCCTCGAGCCTTCAATGGCTCACATGCCCTCAGTGTGTAAACAAGTCACTGGCTCTTGCATCGTCTCTCTTTGAGGGAGAAATGTCCAAAAAATGCAATCCTTTTTTTCCATTTTCTCATTCCTGCCCAATGGAGTGAAGAGACCTCCCAGGTGTCCCTGGATAGCTCTTCATCCCTGACCTTGCCTTGGCCTCCTGGAGGAAATGACAAACTAACCCAACTCTACCCACCCCACTGATTTAGGACTGCAATGCTCCCACCACTAACACCAATAACCAGTGATTTGCTATAAATAATCAGCAGTAAGAGGCAGTTCAGAGATTCCTGAAGACCAGGGAACCCCAAAATCAGACTAAACTTCAATGCTGCTCCACTGCTCATGGTCATGCTCCACAAATATCAGCAAAAACCATACCCTGAGGTACAGGTACCATGGGTTTCCAAGCCTCACACTCTCCACCATCCCCAAGCCCTGCATGGAAACCCACCCTGGGTAAGCCTTGTCCCGGGTAAGCCCTGCCTGGGGAGGGTAAGGGGGGGCTGGGCACATCAGATGGAGATTTAGTGTCCAGCTGGAGCTGGGAAGCTGCTTGTGGTCAGTAAGGCACCGCAGGTCTCATGGCTGCTTTGGGATCCTGCAGGGATCCGGCTCTGCCTCAGGGGCTTTGCTAAGCGCCTTCACCCTTAATCCTCCCCAAGAGCACCAGCCCTGGGCAGAGGCAGCATCTTGAAGGGGCAAGTGATGCTGTTCACAGCCCTTGGGGCTGCTCCTCTTTTGGCTCCCTGCAGCCTCCCAGATCCCCCTCCCATCCTCTCTTCCCTCCTGCAATTTCAATGTGTCATTTAAAGAGGGTTGAAGTTGCAGAAAGGAGGAAAACAGGACACAGCTGAGTGTCGGTAGGGCTGGGTGCAGTTCTCCTCCCATCGCACCCCGAAACACAAGGTGAGCTCTGGGTTGCAGGAATGAAGTCCCTGCTGGGTTCCTAAACCCTGCCGAAAGCCGGCTCCCCTCCTAAGAAGCTGTAATCCCTCTTAGGGGAGCAGGCAATAATCAGGGATTTGGCTCTGGGTGTGCAAAAGTGTGTGTGCACAGCATGTGCCTGTGTCTGCGCGTGTGTAACTGGCTCAAAAAGCAGAGAAAGGCAGCGCCAAGTAGGACAGAAAATGCTGAACTGGACAGTTTTGGGCTCCTGACCCCACTGCTCCTGTTGGCCCAAGGATGGCTCTGCCTGGGGCTCACCCCCCGGGCCAGGTGCATACCTGTGCCAGGCTGGAGGGGGTGATCCACATCTGGTGCCAGTCCCGGAGGGAGGGCAGGATTTATCCTTAGCACTTTTAGCCAGCTGAAAGTCAGGCAGCCCCTCCCAGCCCATGGTCTGGGCTGGCTCTTCTGTCACCAAAGAAGGAACCACATCCTTGCAGGAGCTGTGTGTCCTTGGGTGGGTGGCGGGGACCCGACGAGCTTCTCTGGGCAGGAGGGCTGCCCCTCTGTGGGGACAGAACACTCCCTGTAGAGGTGCGTGGCTGCGCCCCTACCCTGGCCACAGATATGCAGGACAATTTCCAAACCCAAGAGCTGAAATGAGATTAATTCAGTCTAAAAGCAAGGTGCAATATTTGCTCACCGTTCTTTTTGTTACCAGCAGCTGTAATTGAGTGAGAGGTGCACCTCAGGGAGGGTTTCCCATGCAATGTGCTGCCTCGCCCCCAACAGCCACTTGCATGGCCAGCTGGAGAGGCATTGCTCTCTTCTTGCCCTCCCTGGCTGCTCTGAGCAGTTTCAAAACAGTCTACAACCAAGAGAGCTCAGCCTTTGCAGAGAAAACGGACTTATTCCTACCCAAACCGTAATTCCCTGCTTGGGGTTACAGCCCCAAAGCCCTTGTGACCATCCTGCTGCTCCTACAGCACGCTCGCTCTGGGACATCCATGTCTTTCCTGTACCGAGGATGCTCAGGGGTATCTTTGATTTCCTGCATTTCCAAGAAAAAAGTCAACTGCATTTCCCTCAAAAACTCTTAAGGAAGGAGATATAAATTGCAATGGATGGGGGTCAGGACCCTTAGTTTCTGCATTGTAGCTCTGTGCTTGCAGGAATGCTGAATGGGGGGAACGGATGGCGTTGTGAGCCCTGGTGATGCCCTGGTGATGCCGGGTGATGCCTGATCTGGCACACATGAGAAAACCAGGTGCACTGGAGAAAGGTCACAGGAGTATTTGCCTGTTCACTGCTGGCCAAGGAGGTTGGTGTTGGGGGGAAAACCCAGGGCAAATTAAACCCCTAATATGCTAGGCTCATCTGCCAGAAGATCAGCAACTGCAGCTGACAGCCTTTCTGAGCCATCTTGGTTGTCACTAGGAAAATGCCATCACCTTGATCCCTTGGAGAGATCCAGGAGGAAAGACCGGCATAACAGGAATAAAGCCTCAGCCCTTCAAACAGTTCAGGTCAGGTCAGTTGCGACAGCCGAGATGAGCCTGACTCCAACTGGTCCAACAAAGGCATGGAAAATCAAGCTGCAAACTCCTGTCTTAAATTCTAAAGGGATCAAGACAGAGCTGCAGGACAGGGCTTCCCGGAAAGGATTTGGGCAGTTGGAATGAATTTTCTGGAAAAAATCACGATGAGAGAGGCTAGGAAATTCTGGAGGTGCCAGAACATGTTGACATTTTCCAGCCTATCAATATTTGGGGAAATTCAGCCACAACAGGGGATAAATGTGCTAAAAATGTGCTCAAAGACTGAGGTACAAGCCAACACCTTTCCTAGAGAGAAAAATCTGTGGCCTGAGCTGCAAATTCCAAATGACAAGCTGGCTTTTGAAGGAAACTTTGAGGAAGGAAATTCCCTTACCTGCTTTTCCAGGCTGCCTTGCCACAACATCTTTTGGGGTCATGCACACCGCTTCCCAGGTGCAGGCAACTTTTCTCCCCCTGTTTTTGGCTCTGCTCAAAATGTTACATCTTCACCAAGACCAGACACTGCCTGGCAGCATCCCTAGACATTACATCATGGCCACCCAGACCCTTTTCACTTCAGACAGGCTCCCCAAGGCTCTGGGTCCCCATCATACCCTGCTTGGTGCAAAACTGGTGCCACACACCCTGTCCTGGTGCAAGATGTGCAGCTGGTACCCACCAGAGCATCATTTCTGAGGGACATCAGGGTCATGAAGGAGGATCAGGAGCTGCTAAGCAAGGCAAGCATCCTTTCAAGCACTTGTGCCATTGGAAATGCTGCTCCTGTAATTAAAAGTGAGGCATTTCTTCGCAGAGCAGGGAGATGGGCTGTGCATTTCCCAGCTGAGTGATGCTGTAGGTGCTGAAAGTCGATTGGCTTCAAGGGAACACTGGAAAAGATTGTGAAAAAGAAACCCATGGAGGGTTATTAAACACCACGACCCACAGATTGCTCTGGGCAGGCGCTGCTTATCAGCCTCCCCTCCTAACCAGCACAAGTTGCTGCAGTGAAGATGTGTCCTTCACCACGAATTCAAGAGCAGCAGAAACAAATATCAGGAAAAAGATAACACCAGAAAAAACCTACAAGCATAAATAGCAGTAGTCATCCCAGAAAACACCTACAAGCAAAATTACCAGAGTGACATCATCCAGATCCTCAAACGCTTTTGTCTGTTCCTAGGGAAGTGCCCAGTTTCAGTTCAAAACAGAGAGAATCAGGCACAATTAACAGGTTTTAGCACATAAATAGTGCTGTGGTAAAGGCACTGGCATCAGTAAGTTCAGACAGAGCAGCAATGAGTACCATGAGTTCACATGCCACACAGTCATTTTGTTTTTCCTTTTTTTTGGGCTGATCCTGCTTTTATTAAAGTCAGTAGGAAAATCATTTGACCCCAGCAGACAGGAAAATGACTCCCCTCTCTGCAATAAAACTCATGTGTGCCACATCCCAGCCAAAAAAAAAAAAAGGAATTTTTTTCTACCAGAGGCTACCCTGGGCTGCTCATGCTGAGGAGCTCAGCATCTTCACATGAACTTTAACCTGGTCCCACGTGCCTGCTCCGCTGAGGACAGCGGGGGGACTCCCAGTCCCTAACTTCAGAGCTGTTCTTGCTCCTACAGAGAGGCTACAACCAAGTGTCAGTATTTTCCTCCAAGAGCAAGGTGCACGGCTTGCATTTCACAGCCTGCCGCAGGCACAAGGAAGGCATGAGGGGGCTTGGAAGGTCCCCCTTCATCAAAGCCAGCTGGAAACCAGTGCTCCGGGTGTGCACAGGTGTGATCACCTCCATTTATCCACCCAAAAAGGCTCTAATCCTATGGGTGACCTGCCAGTCTCTGGCTCCAAGGCTCAGATTTACCATCAGTAAGTCTATTCTGTCTTGAAAATCTCCAAGCGGTGGAGATAGATAGTTTTATGGTGATGATCCAACTGTCTTTTCATCTGGATGTCTCCTAGGTCCCTGCTTGCCATACCCTCCACAAGTCCTTCATGCAACTGCCTTGCGGATCCATCCTCATCCCGTTTCACCAAGCACGAGATGAAGATGGTTCGGATGGAGCAGGCTCCTCAGCACTACGCCCCACTCCACCAGGGCAGGAGCAGAAGTGGGTGTGGAGCCCAGGAAACCTGCTCAAACAGAGAACAGGTCAACTGTCTGCAAAACACCACAGGAAATCTGCCCTGAGATAAAGGGGAGAGGGACTGACTCAGCACCCAATGGAACGTGGCTGTGCTGGGGGGACGTGGGTCCTCGGACAGACCCACGCAGGCATCACAAGATTTTTGCAGGCCCTGTAGCACCTCTCAGCTCCGTGACGCTGGTGTTTGTTTACAGCCCAGCAGGATGGCTGCCCCATGTCCCGTGCCATTTGAGCACAGCCGTGACATTCGCAGCCAGCCCCAGATCTCATTCACACCCAGGTGCAACCTGCTCTCCAAATTAAAACGGAAAAGGCCAGAAATCACGCGGCTAATGAGCCCGTTCACCCATGGATGCCTCACTCCCACGTCCAGCCCTGCCAGGAAAGGGCTGCCTGTCCCGAGCGTGTGGCTTTTAAGGGAACAACGTCATGATGAACCCACCAGATCTCTTGCAAGGCACCCCTAAAGTGAGGTCGTCGGTTTGGGGTGAGGGCAGTTTGCTGGAGCAGAGCCCTGGGGGCATGCCTTGCTGGTGGCCATGCTCAGAGCCAGGCACTGGGAGATGAAAGCACGTGTGCAGTGTAATGATGGTCCTGGATGGTCTTCAGGTCTCCCCTGTTCAGGGAGAAGAAAGAAGAGGTTCCCCCTAATGGGATTTCGTCCCTGCTGGAGAGTCCTTTTCTTGTCGTCTTGGCTTCCCACCACTCCAATTGATCTGCCTGAGAGTCGGCTGCATCCATTAATCATTTACACACTGGAGTCTCTTTGGAAAAAAATTTAAAATAAAATAAGCTCTGTAACAAAATATAATTAGTACCCTACTGTTACACTGGGAAACAGCCCTGTGCTGGGAGGGGGAGCCAGTCACTCCAGCACCCCAGTTGCAGGGGTGGCATTCCTGCATCCTTCCAGAAGTGCTGGGGCACCAACGTCCCTGGAAGATGCCACGCTCCCTGGCACCGGGAGCAGGGAGGCTTAGCTCCGGCAGCGGTCATATCCAGGAGGGAGGACTGAAAGCACCAGCTGAGAGGCCAGTGAGCAGGAGGCATCGGGCACGAGCTGCTGAAGCTGCAGCAGAGGATGCTTCACCTCAGCCCCTCACCTGCAGCCGGTCAGCTCAGTGAGGTTTCCTAAATAGATTTCACATCTTCCTTATAAACATAAACGGCACAGATTGGCTTAATGAAGATGGAAGGGCCTTTAAAGTGGGAATCATAGCTCCAGTCTGGGCCATAAAGTATCTTAGAATAGCTCTCTGTCACGGAAAAATATTGCACATTGGGGAATCCGTCAGGGAGGACGGAGGCAGCTGACGCAGTTGTGGGCGCTGCAAGGAGATGGGGGTGGTTTGGGGATGGAGTTGGGGACGACAGGGGTCTGCAGAAGGTGTGAATCAAACTGAAATGCTACAGAGGCTATTCCTCAAACCGTTGGTCCTTTGCCTCTTTAGTAACCTGCTATGGAGGGTTTCATCCTGTCCCAGCATACCTGGGGGGGAATCTGTTACACCCCAACATCCTTTGGCAAGGAGCTACATAGGTCTGCAGCTGCTGAAGGGCAAACCATCCACTTTTTGTTTATTCCCAGTCCCTTCTCTGGCTTCTGGAAAGAGAGGAGGATCTCCAGAGGAAATGTCTCTGGGATGGAACATCTCCAGCCTGAAGGAGATGTCTGGATCAAGTGGCTCAACCACACTCTGAGTCCCTCCATCCCCAGTGTCCTGCTTATGGGCTGCTCTCCCAGGGCAGTTGCCTTTGGGGTGGCTTTTCCCTACAGAGGACTGTGTTGAGTTAAATAGGAGCAAATCCTTTGCCCACCCAAGGCAAGACCATGTCTGCTGGTCAGACCACAGGCAAACCTCCATGAGTGGCTTTGTTGTGCCCTGCAGTTTGTCTTCTCCTAAGCATTGCAAATCAAAAACTGTGCTTCATACCAGCTGGCAGGAGGAATGCTCACAGCCCATATCTAGCTCTTGCTTGAGTCCAGACCAAACAGGAGACATTGTTCGGTGCCCCAGGAGGATGGTTCAGCCTTGAAGGGCCACCTTGGCATTGCATCCTGGGGATGGAAAACCCTGATGCAGATGTGTTTCTCCACCTGGGTAAGCCCAGAGTTGGAAAACAAAACAAAAAAAGACATTAAAATCTTAAAATCATCCCCTGATCTTGATGCACAGCTGAGGATCAGTGCCATCACCCTGGGATGCTTGTGGAGAGCAGCCAGCAGAGGTGCTGAGCAAGGTCAGCGGCAAATCTGCCTCAAGCTTATGAGACATGGGGTGTAAAAGGCTATGCAAACCTTGATGAACCAGCTCTGAACACTATTCTGCTGCTGTTAAACCTCCCACACAGGGCCTGGCAGGGTTCCGGGATGTGCTTTTACCCCAGATCACCCCAGGGCAAAGCCACAGCCATCCGCAGAGATGGTTTGCACGTCACCACCTTCTTTTGGGTGGAAAGAGAGTTGAGCACTCCAGGCATGAGCCAGCTGACTGGGAGGGCTGGAAACCTGGCACCAGATGAGTTTCCCCATCGCTCCAACCCCCTGGGAGCCCCATCACCCCCAAGCTCCTTCCAGGCTTGTCCCAAGGTGCTACCCTGCACTGAACACATTGTAGAGGACGGAGCATCCCTCTTGCTCACCCATGCAAGGCTTGGCTAAGGTTCATGAAGAGGCCTCCTGGAAGCCACCACTGCTCTGACATACAGAGTAGCCAAGGTTAATCCTATAGGTAGTACAAGTTCTACTGGGCTTTGGGCTGCTGTGCAATATGGGAAGTGTCTGGAGCCGAAGCTGGTCCAGCTTGAGTGGAATGGAGAGGCTGGGGTTTGATGGACACAGAAAGGGAGCGGTGTGCCTGGCCAAGCCACATAACCCTCTCCACGCTCTGGAAAAGCCACCCCCAGGCTGGAAAATGCTCTCTCACTACTTTTGCACCCAAAGCCAGTGGCTGCAGGACTTGCTGGCCCATCAGGCAGCACTGCCTGCTGCCTGCACCCACCCTGCCCAGGCTGAGGAGCCGCTGCTGTCCTGAGAGGTTTGCTTTAAACCAAATCCCTTTTTATCCCATGGAAAGACAACCCCAAATCCTCAGCACCCATCGGAGCACGAAGCCCTCCCACGCCTGAGCCCAGGGAGTGATGGATGCTGCTGTCCGGCATGCCAGTAATAAACAACCCATGCCAAATCCCCCACCGCCTGTGCCTGCCGGTACCTGGTGAAGGACTTTCCATCCAACCCCCCCAGCTCCAAAGCAAATGCAATTAGCAGCATCACCCAGAAAACTTTTCTGGCTGTGTTTCACAGAGAGATGTTAATCCCTCCATCCGCCACGGGGCCGGATCCCAGTGAATGCCTGTCGCTTGCTCATCTTTTGTTCAGTACCTGGAATGGTCCCCCCTCTGCCCCCCCCCTTCCCTCCAGCAGATGCAGCGGATGCGATCATCGTGGGGGGATATAAAAAGCCACCGGGACCAGTGGCCAAGTGGCAGATGCTCTCCTGGAGTGTGCGGGAGAGGGGGACAGAGGGCGTGCGGTGGCAGCGCTCGGGCTCCCACCCCAGCCACAGGTAAGCCCCCCAAACCCAGCCCCCCAGCCCTGTGGGTCTACCCAGTGTGTGTTGGGGGTGCTTGGGGAGAAAGAAAGTTTGGGATTGATGGATGGTAGGGACCAGTCACCGCCGGGGGTGACACGCTGCGATGGATGGCTGCTGGGTAAGGATTTCCCAGCCAGGGAATACGGGCAATAAAACACACCCTTCCCTCCCTGCCCCGGCTTATCGCCCTCTCGCCTCCGTTTATTGCTGGGTTTATTTGCATTATGGCATGTTAATGTGTTACAGAGGTGCTACCCGCTGCCACCCCAGACTCTCAGTGCTGCTGTGTTGGGGAATCCCTGGTGGCAACAATTCAGGAAGGCAGAATTTAGTTTAGATTTGATCTGCCTCGCTGTTTAATTCTGCCTTCCCGAACTGCTATTTGCTGTCATAACTATCAGGGTCTTTTTCTCTCTGCCGAAGAAAGTCCCCCTCCATCCAGGCTTGAGCTGGCAGCTCTGGAAAGGGTCAGCTCTCCCCTCCATCCACACGTTTGGGCCAAAATTGAGGTTTTTGTCCATTTTCTTTCAATGTGGGATGGGTGTTTCCTCCCATAGAGCTCCCGCAGCATGGGGGAAGCTGAGACGTGTGAGTCCACACTGAGTTAAATACAGCTGCTTGGAAAGAGTTGGGGTTTGCAGAGGGAAAGCAACCCGGGCAACCCTTGGGGACCCTAGAACCAGGTCCCATGGGTGTCTGGGAACCGACACCAACCTCATCCTTGGTGGCAGAGCAGCAACAGCCACTTGAGCCCCCAGGTTTCAGCTGGATCCTGGGTTAATTTTGCAGCCCCTGGGGCACACCGCATCCCAAACACCACCAGCACTTGCCATAGCCCTTCCCAAAAGCCAAGCAACAGACTTCAACATTATTTAATTAATTTCAGATTCACATCAAATATTCATGTCTTACTCTTCTAATCCTAATTCAATATTATTTACAGTTGTGTCTCCCACCACGCAGGAGTTTTGCAGCTGCTTGAGGGGCATCGCAGAACAGGTTAGGAGGGAGCACATATTTTTTTTAGAGGACTCAGCTTGCAAAGCCGCAAGTGGTTTGTAAAGGATGAAACCTGAAGACAGCTGCCTGATGCTTTCCCCTTGCAGCATCACTCATATTTATGGGGTTCTTAGGAGACAGCAGCAATCCCCGCTGACCGTGGCTGTCACTTGCAGTAGCAGTGACAAAAGACCTGGGCTCTGGAGAGATGCTTTTTGGTTCAGAAAACAAAAGGAAGGGGGGGGGGGGGGGGGGTGAACGTTGCCCATTTTTTGGAGTGGCTGAGCCGGGGCAGAGTCATGCGAGTGCAGGCAGGGAGGCAGCTCAGCTTTGGGGGTTTCCATCCCTTTTCCGTGCCTTTCAGCTCCTGGGGTGTAGAGAGGAGCATCCCTTTGCAGCACGCTTGAAGTGGGAGGAAAGCTTTGCAGAACGAGGGATTTGCTGCACTAATGCACCTGCGGGAAGGGGCAGGGCTGGGGAAGGCAGGAGGGGACCCCGCTCCTGCAACCCCAACAGAGACAACTTAGAAAAGGGAAAGGGTAAGACGGACACATCAAAGAAGGCATTAAAGAATCTCCTGAAGGAAAACAACCAGGGTTGATTGTTTGGGTGTTTTTTCCCCCCCATAGTTCCTGCACAGTTTCTGGGCTCGCAGCCCCTTGCATCCCTTGTGTGAGCCCCGTCTCGCGCCCCCGGCCAGGATGCTGAGCGTGCTGTGGAGCAGCCTGCCCGTGGTGCTGGGGCTGCTGCTCTGGCACCCTGCCGGCGCCAGCGGCCCATGCTGGGAGAGCAGCAAATGCCAGGACCTCACCAGTGAGGCTGGCATTGTGGTAAGCCTGGGGATGGGGATTGTCTTCCAGTTGCTTTGGTGTCTGACCAGCCCCCTCTTCCCCACCTGGGATGGGCACAGTGGGCTGGGGAAGGAGATGCTGGGATCAATGTGTGGTGATGCTTTGGATCCAAAGATCCACAGGTTTCGGTGAGCTTGTGCCTGCTGGCTTCATGCTGGCGTGCTACAACAAATTGTTGAGCTTGCAGCATCTCTCCTGCACAGGATGAGCCAGCAGTTTGGGTATCGGCTTTACCCTGCACCCAAAGGTGCTTGTAGAGGGTGGTGGTGATCAGATGGTGCAGCAGCTCACCTTGTGTGGGTGCCAAGTATGCTTGAGGGACCCCGCAGTGGGGCTGTGCCCCCCCACCACTGTTTTCAGCCACCTAGGGCTGGTTTGATGCCTGAGCATGATGCTCCAGCCTCAGCCCTCAAAGGTCCCCACCGAGGGGGTGGCACCCACATCTGGGGCCCTCCGCAGGGCACAGACATGAAACCACGTTGTGAAACATCCCACTGGGTGCAAGCAGCCCCTTGCAACACCCCCACCCAAGGTTGCCCAGCCACATGCTCACCCTTCCTGCATCTTGTGCCCCCGTGCAGGCATGCGCCGCGGTGTGCAGAGCTGACCTGTCAGCCGAGGCGCCGGTCTACCCTGGGAACGGGCACCTCCAGCCCCTCTCCGAGAGCATCCGCAAGTACGTCATGAGCCACTTTCGCTGGAACAAGTTTGGCCGGAGGAACAGCAGCAGCGGGGAGCACAAAAGGGAGGGGGCAGCTGGGGGCAACCCACCACCCGCATCGCTGCCTGCGGGCCCGCCGTCCCGCCATGAGGAAAAGCAGGGAACTGGGCTGGAGCGGGAGGAAGGCAAACGCTCCTACTCCATGGAGCACTTTCGCTGGGGAAAGCCGGTGGGTCGCAAGAGGAGACCCATCAAGGTCTACCCCAATGGGGTGGAGGAAGAATCAGCTGAGAGCTACCCGCTGGAGTTCAGGCGGGATCTGCCGCTTGGCAGCACCAGGCCACCACCCGAGGAGGAAGAGGAGGAGGAGGAGGAAGGCCAGGAGGAGGAGAAGGCGGCCGGTGGCTCCTACCGCATGTGCCATCTTCCCTGGCATGTGCCCTTGAAGGACAAGCGCTATGGGGGCTTCATGACCTCGGAGCACAGCCAGACCCCTCTAGTGACTCTCTTCAAAAATGCCATCATCAAAAGCACCTACAAGAAGGGGCAGTGATGGGGGAGAGCCTGAGGGGCCTCCTGCCCCCGCCGCTACCCCCCTCGTAGCTTTAGTGTCCTGCTGGCATGTGTTTCACTTATAGATCACTCGTTATGTCGTTCTTAATTAGTACTCCAAAGGGGTCTGCTCCTGGATTTCACTGGGTGGGAACAGGTTAGGGATGAAGACATCAACTGCTTCGCTGCACCCACCGGACGTGCACGGGGACAGGGGCTGACGCCCAGTTTGGAGCATGCCAGATGATTTTCATATTTTCACTGAGCTGTACAATACTGTAAATGATAGATTAAAAGGATTCTAAAAAAACCCCAAAACTAATAATGCATTTTTTTGCAAGCTAATGAGGTGTCGGCAATGTCTCCAGGGGTGGCTGGTGTTTGTAAGGGGGCAGAAAAAAATACTTGTGAGGTAAAATCCTACAGCTGGAGGGTAAAGAGACATAGCTGGGACAGTGCTGGGGGTTGGGGTGGGGGAAGAAAGAACAGTTTTGCACCTCCAGCTTGGGAGCTTCACGAGAGCTGGCTGTGGGGCTCCAGCAAGGCTGGGCTCACGGTGTTTTGGCAAGGGCCAACTCCTGCACACCCCAGCAGCGTGTTTTGGTCCCGGAGAGGAGCCCTACACTGACATGACACCAGATGACAGCATTTGCTGGCAGCTTGGGAAAATGCAGCATCCTCTGGGTGCTGCCCCAAGCAGCAAAGGGACCAAGCTAGGCTCCCCCAGCACCCACCACCCAGGCAAACTCGTTCATCCCCTGTTACACGATGGTGCCGAAGAGCCTGGGTACTGGTAAAAGCTTTGTTAATTATAAAGCAACACTGCTATGTCACGTCGTGGGGCGCAGGCTGGGGAGCGTGCCTCGGGTCGGTGTGCTCGGGAAGAGGACAGGTTTAAAACCAGTTTCATGTGGAAGCAAACCTGGACCAACTAACTCCTTATTGCTGTGCAGCCATGCCCATCCCACCTCCTACATCCTTCCCAGGCAGCAAAACCAGCAGCGCTAATATTGCAATGCTGGTCTCACACGCTGGCTTGGTGCTTCCCACCACCACCCGCTCCACCCAAGGATGGAAAGCTTGTGCTGAAGAGCTGCAGATGCCCTCAGTGGGATGAACCCACCATCATCCAGGCCCTCAACAGGAAAAGCTTTGGGGACTGGGATTGTCATACACAGAGTTGTGCATCCTTGTTTACTTGGTATAACATGGTGGAAATATTGGTAAAGGCACAGAGGTCTCGGATTAGTGGTTTTCCCCCCATTCCTTCACTAAGAGATGTCCTCGATCAGTTTAACCCAGTGAGAGCTGCTGGCACAGCCCACGCATGGCTGGAGCACACGTGGCACGGTGTGCACCGTATACATTCCAGCCCCTCAAATAGCTATCCTGGTGTTTTATTTTCCAGTTTGGCTTTGGTGAGTGGGTTTGGGCACATTCCCACACCCTGTGAGCAAAAGGCCAGGACCCTTCCCCATGGTCCCGCAGGACAGGAGAAAAATGGAGGAAATACTGAATTATAAAGGATGATAAAGATGAAGCCCAGTTTGGGTCAGATCCCGGGCACAGAGCTGGGGGAACAAAGCTTGTCCATGGCCAAGGCCATCCTCCTCCTCACCCCATGCCTTCCCTTCTCCAGCCCAGCAGCAACTTGGATTTTTCCTATCCCAGGGGAGCGAGATGGCGCCCAGCTGCCATCAACATGCCAAGACAGCAGAGCCCCTAAGGTGACAACATCAACATTTATTTGAAAAGGGCACTAAGACGGTGCATTTGAAAATATCAACGGCTTCTTGGCCCTTTTAACAACTCGTTCCCCCCCTCCCCCACCCTTGGCTACACACAGAAATGCCACAGTGCTCTGAAATACAGAGATGGAAACGCACACATGCACCTAAACCGACGACTTTATAGAAATATACTTTGTCATCTATACGTACACAAGTATCTAAACTAAACGTGATGTACAAACAGGTCACTTACACCACAGGGGCGGCGGAGGGTGGACATTTTACAGGTGGAGTTTGGGTCCCAAAAATGTGGAGGGGCTGTGGTGAGACATGCTGGGGGATGAAGCCAGCCGGGAGGCGATGGTCCTGGCTACGCTGCACTGTCCCATGGAGCTGAGCAAGGGAAAAGTGTTGGGACTGGAGGCTGCTCCACAGGGATAACCCACAGTCCAGCTCCCCAGAGCAGGGGCCAAGATGTGCCGTGTGGTGTCCCTGTGTGAGCAAACCTTGTGCTCATCTTCCTACCTTTGTGGTTTTGAGAAGTTTTGCAGGTGTTTTTCCCACAGACACGCTATTTGGGGATTAATAGTTTTTCCTACTGTGTTTTGTTAAAAATTTTAGTGCTTTTCATTAGAACAGCCATGGGAGCAAAATGCTCTTCCCGAAGCAGTCGGCTTCACATCCCCACTGCTGACCCCAAAACCTGCCTCAGCCAAAACTCAGGCTTCAGCAGGACCAGGCACAACCCAGGGAGCAAAAAGGGCTCGGGAACAGGGGACGGAGACACACGAGGACCCTGAGGAGCAGCAGCAGCAAGGGGAGAGCCTCAGGCACCAGGCAGGGCTAGCACAGGCAGAGGCACTCTGTGAGCGGGGCAGTGCTGTGATCCACTCAGGGACCAAAATAAACCCTTGTTTTTCCTGTTCTCTTAAGCTAGATCATTTCCTAAACCCGGATTACAGCACAACCACACAAACAAGCAGTGACCTCAGAGCAATCATGAACTGTATCTGCCACTGAGGGGAGAAAAAAAAAAAAAAAAAAAAAAAAAAAAGGGGTGGTGGTGGTAATGTGTAATTACAGCTTAAAATAACTGCCTGAAGATCTGCAGCAAGAATTGGCAGAGAACTGGGCCATGGCTGAAGCGACCCAGCCGAGCCCGTACAAATGCTGAGCGGCTGCGATCACCTGCCGTTCCCTCCACAGCGTGCAGAAGCAGCTCCCACATCTCCAGCTTTAGCCCTTTCTGCGCTCTTCACGTGGCAAAGACAGAAGCAGCACGTCTGGCCAGATGGGAAGGGACTGCCCGAGCTCACAGGAGACCCCCAGGCTGCTCAGGGGGCGACAGCGGGGAAGCGGCAGGCAGCGCACCCAAAAGTTCACCTTGCCAACAGCGTTAGCGCAGTGGCACTTAAAGGCATTTGGGAGCAAGGCAGACCCTGTGAACATCTGAATACACCCAAGGCATCTTTCCTCTCCATCTCACCTTGACGTTGCAGTTTTGGTTTGCTAGGATGCAGAATTTCCTACGACATGTGTCTAAAGCAAAACTCACTCTAGCCTCACCTGTCTCCAGCCCAAATCCAGTCTTATCCTACTGCACAAGGAACGCAATCCATGGCCTGCCAGGTGCAGGGTCTGCAGGGTGGACCCTCTAAAACACCTCTTATCACCACTATGTCCTGCAGCACTGGGGTTTCTTTGTGATTATGATTAAGGTTTGAGTTTGTCAAAGTGATTCTGCCAAATAAAATAAACAACAATCATTTCTTTCTTTGAGACAGGAACCCCACAACTGTGAAAACCCAACCCAAAACCCATGAAACCAGTGAGTTAATACATTAATATTCCCCAGCATGGTGGTTGCTCGTGCCTTGTGTCACCGCTCCAGGTGCCCCACTGCACGCCCAGGTGTGCTGCCTGCGATCTCAGTTGTGTGAGCAGCCTGCCAGTGACCCGGGCAAGAGGCATGGCTCTTGTGGATTCTGCCAAAAAAAAAAAAAGGGGGGGGGGGGGGGGTTCTCCCCAAAAAATCATGTTTTCAAGTGACCTGGAACCAGCCAGGCTGCTGTGTGCCCCCACACTGGGATGGGACGATCAGCACTCTCACGCTGCACTGGGCAAAGCCTCCATCCAGGGCGCTGGGGCACCACGAAGCGCCCAGGGAAACCGGCCACGCAACAAGGGGGCTACGGGAAGATGCAAGCTCACAGGCTAGGAGCTGGATGTGGGGACCCTACCCCTCTAGCAACCCGCCTCAAGCACCGGCTCAGGCAGGCTTTGGTTTTGGGGCTGTCCCAGGCTCCAGCACGCCGCACCCCAGACCCCCTCCTGCCTTTTACAGCCTCACACCCTCCAGGCTCCAGCCCTGCCCTTGCCAGGGGCTCTCCACGTGGTGGGGAGGGATTCCCCAGGGAACAGGTCTGCTTTATGCCGGGAAGATGTACATGCCCTACGTGTTGCGCCTGGAGCCAGGGCATCTCCTCTCCCCTTCCCAAAAAATAAAACCAGAGAGGGTCACAGCTAATCCCCACCTCCCCGTGCCAGCTGTGCCCTGAGCCTTCTGCACCACCAAACCGCTGCAAAACATCACTGCGGAGGCAGAGGGTCACAAAATAAAGTACGGGTTTGTGGTGCCAATGAATCTTGGGGTGGCCCCAGTTTCCTTGTCCCCACCCGTCCTGCAGGAGGCTGCTCTCCTCACAGGGTCAGCAGTCTCTCCCCAAGAGGTCCTTTGGTGCGAGCTGTGCAGCGGTGGCTCTACCCTACCAGCACAGCCACATTCAGTACACACACAGGTCCGGGAACTTCATCTCATACACTGGGATGGAGTGGTTTTGGGGCTGGCCATAGGCGGCTGTGATGGTGCCGGAGGGGCTTGGCGGTGGCCTGAAATGCAAGAGATGGAAGGAGGTGGTTTTCAGACAGGTTTGGGGAGGAAGCAAAGCCTGGTGCAGAAAACGTGCATTCCTGCAGCATTGCAGGGTTCCCCAGTGCCCCCATCTGGTGCAAACCAACCAGAGGCTGCTCTCAGCAATCCTTGCCCCCTCTCGCCATCGCAAAGGCCCCCAACCCCAGGCTGGCACCCATCCCCAGCATGAGTCTCTTTGACAGGGGACACACACGGCTCCCATCACCCCAAAGCCAGCACTGGCCTGCTAGTCAGGCCCCCCACGCTTGGCACAGTGTGCTTGGCTGTCGCCCGGACTCACCGTATGGTGATCTCGAAGATCTGGTTGAGCTTGCTCTGCAGCAGCGTCGCCTGTAACACACAAAGGTTGTATCAGTGCGGCTGTACCCAGGGACCACAGCAGGGCAAACGGGACAAACACCCCAGGCACCAGAGCAGGGGAATGACAGCCCGGTAAAATTCAGAGCTGTTCATCACCATCCGCCTCTCCCGAGGAGAGCGGCCACAGGGATCTGAAGTGCCACAGCCCCAACTCACCCGGGCACCACAGTGGGCAGCGATCTCCTCGAATGGGGCTTTCTGGAATTTCTCCACCACTTGCCGCCTCCGTTCCCGCTCCTGCTCCTCCACGGCAACACTGTCTACTGAAGCAGAGGGGAGATGGCTCTCAGCTGCTCCCCACCCGCACAGACCACCACACCCCCACCTCCCCAGCAGACAGCATGGATTTGGGCATCACTAGAAAGCCAAGGAGAGGGTCTCCAGCATCTGGCTTTGGGACCAGCCCCCCACAGGGTCGGGCAGAGCTATGAAGCTGCCCAATCACCCTGTGACCCAGGCGCCATGCTGCCATGGCGAGGTGCTGGGGACTTGTCCATCTGTGGCACGCACAGATGGATGCAGGGGTGACAGCACTCAGACACACACCTCTCCCTACCATGGCCGGCTCCCTCACTTACCTATTGCTTTCTTCAGTGTCTCATATGTGATTTCTTCTGCTGGTGCTCTCTAAAGGAAGGGGAAAAGCAGGTGAGGCTCAATGCACAGCACGGACACTATTCTGGGATCACAGCAACCCAGAACCAGTGTCCCAAGCTGTATTCTTGCACCAAAACATAGTCTGCCCTTAAAGATCAGTGATATCTTTCCTGGCAAATTGCACCTTTAAAATGTGTTTTTTCCAGCTGGACTAGCCAGGTCTTACACCTCACCGAAGGCTCCCATTGCTAAGAAACACGCACCCAGGGAAAATAAAGATTTGCCATCCAAACAGTGGCGGGAGACCCTTCCTGCCGTGTGGCCCTCCTTGCAGGCTGGGACCTGTTTGCACCTGGAGGGGAGCACTGGGGGGAGCTGGGTTTTTTTCTGACCATACTCGCTGCCAGACACACTGGGGCTGAGTTATGGGCCCCTCTGCTTGAAGCCAGAGGAGCAGTTACACCTGCAGCCAAACAAAGGACTAGAGAGGGTTTAAAGGCACACTGCCCAGCTACCAAAAGCATGCAGTGCTGAGGGAAGGAGGCAGCCTCTGCACCTCCGGTGTAACACCGTACCTGCTCTCGCTCAGGACTGTTCCTCGACTCCACCTCGACCTGCAGGGAAATGGTTTCGCCAATGCTCTTCCTCTTGGACAGGCGATCTTCATCTGGGAAGGAAGAGAAAGGGCAGAAGGACTAATTGCGGTCAATCTGGGGCCAGTGGGGTGAGCATGGGCAGCCCCCCAGGAACACGTGCTGGTGCCCCATCCCCAGGATAGCAGTCCACCTAAGCCCTTCACCTAAATTCATCCAAACCAGCAGAACCGAGGACTGAGCCAAGCCCAGTGGGCTTCATGGCTCCTTCCATCCACCCAGCCATGCATGTGGCAACCCCGGGAAGTTCCCAGTTAACCGCTTTATGCCTCAGTTTCCCCAAGGCTGCACCTCTGGCAGACAGCAAAAAAACTCGAACAGGCCCATGTGTAGGACAAGAACTTGACACTCCCATAAGTGTGTAGAGCACAGGACCAGTTTCCTCCCCTCCCAGCTGTCCAGAATGCCCCAGGGTGCTGCATACCTGTCAGCTGGGGGATGTAGGGTGTGCTGAGCCGGTCCGAGTTGTAGCCGCTGCCACCCAGCACCTCACTGATCTTGCTCTGCCAGAAGAAGACCTCTGGGCCCAGGCGGTCAAGGCTCTTGCTCAGTCTACGGAGACAGAGAAAAACCAACGGAAATGGCCGCACCTCCCCTGCTCGGAGAACCATGCCAAGAGGGTTTCCAGTCCCTTCAGAGCAGAGAGCTCTCATGGCTTCACTTCGCACCAGCACAGCCAGACACACCATGCTATTCCTGCACACACCAGCACAAAGCCAAAGGCCCAGAAGGGCTCTTGACCCACCACAACGTGTACAGATGTGCTCAGGGAGGACTACCCTGACTTAGGGAATGTCTCAAGAGAGCAGAGGCACCCACTGGAGGCAGTGTCTCCATAAGGGACCCCCACCACCAAATGTGACCCATGCCAAATGTGCCAAGGCTATGCCAGCAGGAATTAGAGAATCACAGAACGGCCTGGGTGGGAAGGGACCTTAAGGACCATCTCATTCCACACACCCTGCCACGGGCAGGGACCCCTCCCCCCCCAGCCCAGGTTGCCCCCAGCCCCGTCCAGCCTGGCCTTGAGCACTGCCAGGGATGGGGCACCCACAGCTGCTCTGGGCAGCCTGGGCCAGCGCCTTGCCATCCTCACAGGGAAGAATTTCTTCTCATATCTCCATCTCCCCTCTTTCAATTTAAAACCATTGTCCCTTGTCCTGTCACTACAAGCCCTACTAAAAAGGAAGAAACCAGCCAGGCTTGGCCTGGGGATGCTCAGCACGCATCCTTGAGCTGGTGGCATGGCACAGCAGCAGGATGACATACCAGATCTGCACCTATCCTGCTGCCAGAGAAGGGGAGGGATCAGCCTGCAGAGCTGATCCTGGCCTTTGGCTGGCTGTGAGCACAAGCCGTGGCAGCCACCCCCTTCCCTGGCTGTGCAGGATCCTCCCCAGGTTCTGAACAGGCTGAAAACCACTTGATCTCCTTCCCACCGTGCCACCCCCAGATGAGAAAGGAGACAAGCACAGGCAAGTGAAGGGGTGATAAACCCATTGTTGCCCATGATCTTATGGATGCCAATCCCTCAGGAGCAAGTAGCAGGGAAGAAGGTATTTTCCAGGCTCTTACCTGGGTTTCTCCACAAAGACATCTTCAGGGAGCAGATAGGGAGCTTCCTTCTGCCGCATTTGGATGACCTACAGAAGACAAGCAAGGAGCTAAGCTCAAACCCTATGGGTGGCCAGGAGAATGCATGCCAGGATTGCCACCGACAAGGCTCCAAGCCTGTTCCCAGACACTCCCTCGCATCGCACCTCATGGATGTGCTGGCAGAAGGTGGGCACGGTGGTGAGCTGGCTGATGAGGTTCAGGTAAGCTGCACCGAGGGCAAAGAGCGCGCACCGGTTGTATGCTGTCAAGTTATCCTCGTTGATCTGGGCAATCTCCTGCAGCAGAGACACAGCCCAATGAGATAAGGATGGACAAGGCACCAGGGTGGTCCCCATCTACCTCGCGGCATCACCTGCCCTGCAAACATTGCAGCTTTTGGAGCCTGTGTTTGCAGCGTTTCAGAGGCCAGCAAGGGGACTGAGGTCTCTCCCCCGCGTGTTGGTCTCATCCCACTGTGGTGGGAGAAGCTGAAAGCAGGTGAGCCATTTGCATCCTGCTCCCTCAGAGACCGGCAACTCTAAAGCACACCCCCTCCCAGAGGCTTCTTCCCATCACACCACCGCCTGCCCCACAGCAGCACACCCAGCTCCCCCCTGCCTACCTGCACAGCCAGCACCAGGCGGATGAGGTCCACTACAACCTCCTCATTAGCCAGCTCGATGCTGATGAGCATCAGCATGCTGTAGAGAGCCTCGTAGTGAGCCTGCACGTTGCTTTCCTCCTTGCATATCAGGTAGATGTGCCGGTAGAGCTGCTGGCCATGCTGTGGGGACATGGAAGGATGTGGTCACTTCCTGAGCATCCCCTGTGAGCCACACACAAGAAAAGCAGCAGGGCCCAGCAAAGGAGCCTCCATCCATGCAGGAGGGGGCAGAGCTCCTCCTGTCACCAAGCACACAAAGAAAGCCCCAGGCAGAGGGAGCTGTGACTCTTGACAGGGAAGGGGGCACCAGCAGGTCCAAGAGCAGAGGCCTGCAAACAGCAGTCACAGCACCGAGCCCAGGGAAACGATGCCTCCTGCAGAAGCATTATAGAAATTACGGTTCTGACCACAGTGGAAAAATAAAGCCCTGAGACACACTGCTTGAAAGCAAGGCATGGGACAGAGCAGGGCACATGCTGGCACAAGGGAAACTCAGCTCTGCGACACTTTTTGTTTCGGGGACTGCATTGCTGCTCCCTGGTGTGCACAAGGCAATAAACTGATCCCATCTTGGCCTCAAGTTAGCTCCAGAGGGCTCTGCACCACCCTGGAAGGGTTTTAAGGAGGCAATGGGGGCAGGGGAATAAAAATAAATAAAATCAGGCAACTTCAAAAGCCACTTGACAAGTAGCTTTTGGGATACCACACATCCTGGGGTACTCATTCCTTGGGGCAAATAGCAGATTTAGGAGTCTAGAAAGGTCCATGCATAAAGTGCTGATGGAGATTGAATCCCATTGGCTTTTCCCAGGGACATCCCCAGGTTTAGAGGCATTGTGGTACTCCAAGACCCAGTGTGACTTGGGGAAACAGAGGCACAAGTCCTCACACTGGTCTGCACAAGGATAACTTGACCCAGACCCCGACGCTACCTTCTTCATGAAGACAGTATCTTGGCGCGAGCATTTGTCCACTTTCACCTTCAGGACTGAGATGTCACTAATGGTGCTGCAAGGGAAGGCCAAGAAGAAGGGAAAAACTCAAAGAAGAGGAAGGGAGCCATGATTCCCACACACCTGCACAGCCGCTGGCCAGGAACAAGCCCTCTGGGAGGAACCAAGGGGCAAAGCTAAAGGTGTCTTTTAAAACCCATCCACTTGAGGTATTCAAGAGTACGGAGCCAAATCACGACAGGATTCCAAGGCAGCGGCACTCGGGAACACAACGGTAAGTCAACAAAGAAGCATGCAAGCCAAGCGGATCATCAGGACCACAGCAAAACCCATGGAGATGTTTCCATCTGGGATGACAGTCACTTCTGCAAAGGTAACGCAGCACGGACAACACAAGTGCCCAGCAGGCCTATCCGTGGCGATGCAATGCAGTCAATGAGCCCACTCGAGGCAGTTACTGCTCCCGCACATCCTCCTGGGACCACTGCCTGACCAGTTACGTTCAGCAGCATGGTCCCACATCCCTCTGGGCACAGTCTCTCAGAGAGACACTTCCCCCCAGCTGGCTCTTAGCAGACCACTGATCTGCAACATTAAATCACCCCAGAGCTGGTACCGGATTTATTAATAATCCGGTCAGTGCTCCCAGCCCTGTTGGGGAGCATTCCAGGGTCTGCAGGTCCCAGCCCTGTTGGGGAGCCCCTGGGATGTACCTGATGGTGGAGAATTTCTGCCGGTTCCCGTGGCGATCGATGAAGCTGATGAGAATCTCCAGGACGAAGAGGCGGATCTCAGCATCTTCCATGAGGGCTGCAGAAAGCAGCCTGTCCAGGAAGGCGCTGGGAAGGGCTGTGAGCATGTTACTGCACTGGAAGCCCACAGAGACCTGCAAGCATCAAAGAGAAATGGAGGCAATGTGACAGCGTCACTTGGAGGGGTTGAAACACACCAATAAGAGGGGATGCAAGCAGAGAATGCTAAGCACAGCTTGAACACTTCCTAATCCACCTCAGGGGAGAGAGGATCCATGAGCTCAGCTCTGCCATGCCAGCAGCTGGGACCTCATGGGTCTCGTGGGGGCTGGATGCTCTGCAGGGATGGGGAGACGTTCATACCTGCAGGAGGGACTTCAGGAGCATGATCTGCGTCAGCCGATTCCGGTTCTCTCTGTCACAGAGAGAGGAAGCAAATGGTAAAATCCAAGTGAAAACAAGATAACCCTCCTCCCATACCCAAACAATGGAAAAGCCTCAGAAAAGGCAGGACCAGTTAGTTTCCCAAGAGTCACCACCACAAAGGGCCACGCCGTAAAGGTCTCCAGCAAATGAGCTCCAGATTTAACAGCCAGCAAAAAGGCTGCTAAGCAACTGATGTGTGTCTGGGGTGGGTTGACCCTGGTGGGACACCAGGTGCCCACCAAAGCTGATCCATCACTCCCATCCTCTTCAGCTGGGCTGGGGGTAGAAAATGTAAAGGCAGGCTGGTGGGTTGGGATCAGGGCAGGGAGCGATCCCTCAGCGGGTACCGGCACGGGCAAAGCAGGCTCTGCTGAGGGAAATTAGTTTTATTTATTACCACTTAAATCAGAGTGGGATAATGAGAAACAAACCCAAACCTGAAGACACCTTCCCCCACCCCTCCCTCCTTCCCAGGCTCAATCTCCCCCCCACCCCGATTTCCCTCCCTCCTGCCCTGGGCGCCACAGGGAACCAGGAACAGGGGCTGGGGTCGGTCCCCCACCCGCTGTCCCTGCGGCTCCTGCCCCCCGTGGGGAGGGTCCTCACCCCCTGCCCGGCCCCAGGGGGGTCCCCGCGGGGTCCCCAGCCCTGCCCCCGCCTGGGCTCCTCTCCCCACGGGGCCACGGGCCCTGCCAGGAGCTGGCCCAGCGCCGCTGCCCGCGGGTCACAGCCCCCTGAGAGCAGCCCCTGCCCCGGGGGTCCTGCCCGGGCTGCGGGGGGGAGCTGCCCCCGGGGGCTGCACGGGCTGGGGGCACGGCCTGCCTGGCCGGGGGCTCCCCACGGGCTGGGGGAGCCTCTGCTGCGGCGCCTGGAGCCCCCCGGCCTCCCCCTGCCCTGGCCTGGGGGGCTGCAGGGCCGCGGCTCCCCCCTGTGCTCGCTCCTCTCTCCGGTCCCACCTGCAAAGGGGGTTTTTCCCCTTACCCCAGGGGCGCTCCCACCATCGCTGGTGGGTCAGCCCTTGGCTCCATCTTGGAGCCGGCCGGCATTGGCTCCAGCGGACACGGGGGAAGCTTCCAGCAGCTTCTCACAGAAGCCACCCCTGTACCCCCGGCTGCCAAAATCTGCCGACACGTCCTGCCACAGGCAGCAGAAACAAGGCAGCACCTGCATGTCCAGGCAGGCGCAAGCTGAGCTCAGGATGATGAACCATCCTCTGGATGTCCCCATTCCATGGAGGCTCCCAGTGGACACCAGGCGCTGGCTCTGAACAGGCTCCTCACTTTTAAGCAGCTGAAAATTGGCGAGACTAAGCCCAACGCAGGCTGTCCAGAGAGGTACCCCTGCTCCTTGCTCCTGTCTCACTTCCCATCATGAACCAAATTTCTACCTCAGCAACATGGAAGGGTTTTATGTGGAAAACAGGCAATCTTGAATCCTCTGCTGCCTGCGCTCAGTCTTTCATAGCCCTGCGGGAACACAGGGAGCTCCCAAGGGATTTCCAGGCTGTCCCACCACATGCGGCCTGTGCTGCCCACCCTGGCCAGGGGCTGAGCTACACTGTGAATGGCAGCACCGCGATAAGCTGAGCTGCACCTCCTCTGCAAACTCCTGGTTCACCTACACACCCAGAGCAAGCACCATCCCTCACACAGCGTCAGAGGAGATCTAAAAACTCTGCCGGAGGAAGCTCGTGAGCTGATAAAGGAGCAGTGACAAACAGCCTGGCACAGCCAGGCTGAGAAGTGACAGCCATCCCGAGGCAATGAGCCCCATTCTGCTCCTGCAGCAAGGAAAGCTGCCCTGGTGGAACAGCAGGCAGCCCCAGCGTATCTCCCAGCCTGTGAATCGGGATTGAACGCAGGTATCAGGAACTACCCCCATGTGAGTGAGGAGCAAAGCGTGTCTTCCATCAGCCAGCAAAGCCTCTCCCGTCACAGACAAGTGGGAAGAGCCTGACCGTACTTTGAAGATAAATATAGCATGAAAATCTGTTTGCTCCTTACCTACATGTTTCAGCGCTGATACCCTCGCTCCAAATAGCTCTCATGGTCTGTTCCCACACTTCTTAAGCAATTATGTTTGTTTGGGTGTTTTCCCTTCCTTCTCTTCCTCCACTGCTGGGTATAAATACCACCTCCCGCTCAGCATTAATAAAAGCTCAGAGGCAGCTCAGAGGGGCCATGTGCCAGTGGTGGGAGGCAGCAATGAGCAGCCAGTCCCACAAAGTCAAACATGAACTTCTCAAAAGCCCCCATCAGCCCTCACTCACCAGTGGCCACCTCGCTGCCCTGAGACATCTGAAATCACTCCCCTAAATATTTTTTGTAGTTCCCAGCTAGTTCTGAATGACACACCAGGATCGATCTCCTGACAGCTGGATCTCTCAACAGGGACCCAAAGAAACGCAGAGTTCAACTTCCTCTAAACACCTTTTCCTCTCGATGCTGCAGTATTTCAAGGGGCCCTTGTCAGCACAGTTACAGCAGGCAGCAAAGCATTTTAAAGAAGGATCGCGCGTTGCTCAGCTTCGCTTGGAAGCTCTCAATGCTTGGCCTTCCTGTTAAATGTCCCAGTCTATCCCCAAAGACCACCTGAGAGTGGTTTCAGGAGCTCCCCAGCTCTGTGTTCAAAGCCTTACACCCCCCTGCTCCATGGGACAGCGGCAGGGAGAGCAGGGCAGGGGCGAGAATGAGGAGGGAGGCAGGCATCCGTTCTCACCCAGCTTTGCCAGCCTCGATGGACTGCTGCGAGGAGGGCAGTGGCACCTTGTTCATGATGAAGACCATCACCTCAGACTGCTGGTAGGTGGGCAGTGTGCTGGCAAAGGACCCTGTGGGGACAAGAGCACGATGGCAGTGTGTGAGGCGCAGCCCACCACCCCCAGAAGCATCCCAGTGCTGTGGGATCTGCCTGCCTGCCCTGCTCCAAGCCTGGACCCCTATAGCCAGGCTGGGAAAGGACAAGGCCTGCCTGGATCCAGCACCTGCAGGCAGCTTTTCCTTCAGGGTGATTCAAGATCCATCCAAACGCCTCTCAGATGGAGCAGCCCCAGGCCCAGGCAGGGTGGCGCTGAGAGATGCCAAGCCCTGCCTCTACCCCTTCCTTTTCTGGGGCTGGTACTTCCCCATCCTCAGTGGCTGCAGCAGGTTGATGCCTACCTTCTTTCCGCCCTCTCCTCCCCTTCCTCAGGGTCTCCTACCCGGGGAGAAACACCCAGCTCTGCCACGGATGGCTGAGGTTGCAATGCCACCTGCTGATAACCCGCTGCCACGCTGGCGGTGCACCGCAACAGATAAATCTCATTTCCCATCACTGCTTTTAGGATGAAGATGACTTTGTTTCACCCCGGGTAACGCTGCGGATGCACAAGGCAGGAACCCACCAGCACAGCCCACACCTGCACCATAGGACACCTCACCTATAGTTTTAATGACGGCCTCCTGGAACATCCTCTCCTCGTGCTCCTTGATGATCTTGGTGCTGACACCGGCAGCGCAGTCATAGCTCCCCGTCAGCGCGTAGTCAATGCTGAGCCGCAGCTGCCTCAGCAGGGTGTTAAATACCTCCAGCACCGTGGGGCCTGGGGTGGCAGGAGGGGAGAGACAGTGGAGCACCACCAGGAGGAGAGCAGCACTTTCCCCCGTGGGGATGCAGGCCATAGTTTCCCCCAGGACAGTACAGTTTACGCATCCCATCACACCATAAACAGATTGAAAACCAGTTTGGCCCGACACACAGCGACTTTTAACACCCACCAGCTTCCCCAGTCAAGACAGGAAAGAAATGCCCTTCCACGAGCACCATCACCTCAGCACGTTCACATCAAGCCCCTGAAAATCCCTTGTCACAAAGGCAAAGGCTGGCATTGCATCCAGCCCTCTAGGTTTTGGTTGCTGCATGTGTGCACAGGTGGTGTGCTTGGGAGCACTGAAATGGCACAGAACTGATCCCCAGCATCCCTGGCTGCTCCAGACTGGATCCCTGATCGTCAGCTCACACCTGGGTGCACACCAGAGGCCAGTCCAAACCTCTGGCACCTTTTCACCATTCCCACCACAATAAAAGGGCGAAGAGATGGACAGAGAGGATAAATTTATCTGCTTACCGACAGATCCAGAGGCTGCGATTACCGCTGCCTCTGACAGGACCTCCACGATGCCCGCACGCACAGTGGCCGCACTTTTGCTATTGGCATCCAGGTGCCCCAGGAGCTGCTGGATCACAAGATGGGAGTGCTGCGGCTGTAAAGAGAGCATGAACGTCAGTCAGCGCAGGTGCTGCATGCACAAGGTGACAACCCATTTCTGTAACCTACATGGCCACCAGGGACAAATCCTGCACATGCACCCAGCTGCACCAAGTCCCTGCCCAGCTCTTTCCAAGACAGTTCTGGATGCAAAATGACAGGAGGCACCTGGAAGAAGCCTGTTTTAAATAACTGAGAAGAGCTTGGAGCAATTTGCACGGGAAAAAAAAATCTGAAGAGCTGTACAGACCTAAGGAAATCGTGACAATTGATCCTGGGGATTTCAGGGATAAAGGATCTGATTTTTGCTAGGGTTTCCCAAAGTCGTCTATACTTCAAAAGGGTCCTGCTGTGACCTTACACCTCCAATATACATTAACAGGATTTTATAAAATTTAGTAGCACTGTAAAGGGTTTTAGGCAGTTTACAGGATTAAAATGTGGGGAATTTAAAATTCATTCAAAAAGAAATGAAAGCAGGGGACAGCGATCTGCTTCTCACCCTAAGAGTTCTCCAAGCAGAGAAATGGCTTGGCTGAGTGCAACAGCAAAGCAAACTCCCATGGGGTGAAGTGGGACGGCAGGTCTGGGACAGCCTCAGCACAGTGGGAGAGGGTGGGAAGGCAGCACTCATGCCAGCAGAGCTTCATTGAGATCCACACGGAAAAAGAAAATAAATGGACCTTTACCCCTCACTTTGGGGGTTACCTAAACGACATTTCCAAGGCCCCCAGTGAGAAGGGAAGAGCCTGGCAGGGTCTGTCTCTGAGCACCCCCATGCCTCAGAACAGCGATGCTGGGCTATAGGCAATGCCTGGTTTGCCTGGGGCACGTTTCACCCCAGACAGCTCCTCTCCTTTTCCGCAGGGCTGAGAAGCCTGGGTTGATTCATACAGTGGTGATCTGGAAAGAGGCAGCTCTCCATCAGAGCCCAGCTGCTTCCTTTGGAGCGTTCCACAGCACACTGCTAGCCTGTCCGATTCAGCAGGGCTTTGCTTTCCACTGAGAGGAAGGGAATCGCTCCCAGGACCGAGATATAAGCCCCACCAGCAGCATCCTAAAATACACACAGCCGGGATAACTAACGCCCATCGGCATTTCCCCACATGCCCACGCTGCCGTACACCCGGGCTGTGCTCATCTCCAGCCCGTTTTGGGGCACACTTGGTGGCCAAGCTCACTGCGCCGGCATGCAGCAATGCAGCGGCGGCTCTGGCTCAGCCCAGCCGAGGAGGCAGAGGTGGATGCTCCCAAGCATGCACGTGTGTCCCCAACCAGTGGCACCAGTCAGAGTCCCGCCAGCTCCCCACCTGGATCGAGTACATGATGATCCGGAAGCAGCAAGTGGCAAAGATCTTTGGCTCCCAGAGCGAGTGGTTATCCAGGTGGCTGGGGAAGAGATGGAAACGGCGGGGTAAGTAACTGGCAGTCCCCCAGACCCTGCAGGGGCGAAAGCAGCACCAAGCACCACAGACAGCCAGAAGTAGCGGGGAGAAAACGCTGCAGGAGAGGACTGGGACACAAACTCCTCTCCAGGGTGACTTTTCTCAGCAACAGCTATCTTTCCCATGCCATCTTCCTCACTGCATTGAGAAATGAGAGCCTGAAACCCAATCCCCCTCTCCAGCACTGTGCCAAAGGGAGCCAGGAGCCCATGCCTTCCCCACAGCTCCCTGCATTTGCTGTTTCCCTGCCCCTCAGTTCCCCTTGTGCCAAAAATGAGGGATGCTCGACTTACATGAGGACGGGTTTGATGGCGTTCTTGATGTTGCCGTACGCCGCTCGGCCCAGCAGCTCCCGCAGACACCTCTCCGCTAGCTCTGTAGGACTCTCCTTCTCCTTCTCGGTGGCTTGCAGCGGGGAGGGGGAGCGGCTGCGAAAGCAGAGGAGGGTGATGAGCACGGTGCTGAGAATGGTGCTGAGTGTGTGGCAGCAGTGGGGGAGAAGAGGCACAGAACCCGGCCAGGGAGGGCTGAAACAAAATGGTCGTGGCACCTGCCTGCAACCCGTGCTGCATAGGGCCGTGGGCTGCCCCACACGCAGCCCACAGCCACCCCACACCATCCGAATGTCACCCTGCCAGGCAGATGGGGTAGCTCCATCCCAGCAGAGCCCAGCGATAAAGCGCTGCTGGATTTGAGCCAGATCAGAGAGCAGCATGGGTGCATGGATTGCAGAGGAGGGGGGCATGCCAGGATGGCCCTGTGTGCAGCGCCAGGCTGTGCCAGGCAGCAGGGACAGCCCCTGCATCCCTGGGACCAGGAGGACAATCGCGGTGCTCAGTGCTGGAGGCACAACGTCCTCCCAGGGTGGACACAGCTTCCCAGGGCAGGAAGACCAAAGCCGTCACGGCCCAGCACTAGTCACCCTGAACAGACACACCCCAGAGGAGATCCATCCCCTTTTTCCACACTTGGACTCACTTGGCATCACACAAACACCACAAATGTTTTTATCACCTTGACGCTTCAGTTTGCAAGAAAAAGGGAAAAGGCATTTAGCCAGAAGCCAGCTTCCCAGGCTGATATATCTCTCAACCTTCAAAAGGAAAATCTCAGGAGGAATTCATGCCTGCTTCTCTGCTCTGCGCTTCCCAGCTGAACAGCTCCCCTTGGAACACCCAGCTGGTGGCCAGCACGCAGCTGGTGAGGGGTGACACCTAAAGAATGGAGGGGCAGCGAGCAAAGGCATTTTTCAATTCCTCTCGCCCGGCTTTAAAATAACTGCTTCAGGAGCATTTAAGCAGAAATCCCTCACAGAGGCCAGCCCCCCGAGCCTTTGCAAACAGCATGCCTTAACTGCAGGGAGAGCGCAGGGAGCTCTCTGCTCCGCAGGAGCCCTGGTGCCCTGTGGTGGCCAGGACAGCAGTAACCTTGAGAGCACCCACCGGGTGACACGCAGAGCTCCTGCCACCTGCGTCATCCTTCAGTGAGGCACTCACAGGGTTTCTCCTCTGGCCGCAGACCACGTTTTTCACGAGCTGCGGGCACAAATCAGCCTGCAACGCCTCTGCCCTGCAAAACCTTGTCAAAAGCAGCCCCGGGGCCTCGAAGGTGCTGGTGGAGCAGGTGGGTCATGGCAGCACCGAGCACCGACCTTTCGGCCTCCTCCACGTGCTGTAAGTTGAAGAGCAGCGAGGGCACAATTTTGTCCATGTGCTGCGGGTCCCAGATGTTGGCTTGGAGCTCGTCGTTCACCGTCTTCCTCACCACTCCCTGCAGGCCTTTAATGCCAGACATCCGGATCCTGGGGGAACAAACGGAGACCAAAATGCTACGTATCTATATAGCATACATTGGTTTACATTTATACGCACAGACATACACGGGTGAAACTACGCAAAAAGTTGGAGAGAAGACAGTGATTTCCGCGCCACTGGAGGGGTTCAGGCAGGCAATGCCCCAGTTCCCCTGGCATACCCCAGGGCAATCCTCCTGCCTCACATCCCCGAGAGATGTGGCTTCCCGCAGCCTGACTGGGACAAGCGGGAAAGGCTCTGAACCAGCTAAATCCATCCTGGCAGCAGCAGCCAGCTCCCATCCACTGTCCTCCCCAGGAGGCCCCTGGGCGAGCAACAGCCACGCGTCTCCGTGGCATGTGCTAGCCAAGATGGAGAGGGGGCACCAGCAAGCCTGACCTCTCCAAAGGATTGCGTTTGGCCCTGGGAAGTCTCCGTTCTCCAGCTGTGGCATGTGTGGAGGGTTTTCCTATTTCCTCCATTCCCAGCAGCTGCAGAGCTGAGCTGCACCCATGGGGATGCTGGATGCTAGGGAAGCCCAGGTGCTTTTTGACACCTATGTCCCTTCTTGGGCCAAAGATCCTGGCTCTGCTCTAGTCAATAAAGTCATCAATGAAAATTTCCCTACACAACAGGATTCCCAGGTCTGAAACCAGCCCCTCAACACCCACTGCTAATGCCAAGAAAGATAGCACGTGCTTATCTGCAGAAATAGATGCATCAAATAACCTGCTCTGAGGTCTCCCTACCACATTTTGCAGATGTAATCAAGGCAATAATCTGACCAAGACACAATCCTTCAGGAGCTTTGAGCAGGACCAAGGGCCCAGGAAAGCAGTGTGCTCCTTTTTAATTACAGGAGCCGCAGAATTTCTCTCTTCCTGTCTCCAATGCAATTTAGCCAGTGTCACTGGTGCCCTGAAGGTCAAGTGAAAATAATTAGCCTTCTGCATTATTTCCTTATTAAGGAAAATAAAACACCCTTGAGTCCACAGTGTGAAAAGGGGACAAGAAGTGGCAAGCCTCAGGGCTTCACCCCTCTGCAAGGCAAGCGGTCACCGGTATAGCAGCTCCAGGAACAGCACCGACACAATGCACTCAGACGCTGCCTGACACCCAGGCTCTCCTCAAAACTTGTCTCTGGCAGCAGTGGCCTCCTGCCCAGAGCTTCCCAGTGAAAGCCACCGGTGCTATGCCACCAGTGCCTCCCAGGGCCATTCCAAGCGCCGGCTCTTTTTAAATACATCACCAACAGGCCTGGCGTCGGCAGCAGTAAACAACATTAATCTGTCTGCTTTAGTCGTAATTAATCCCCCTGGGGTACGTTTCCCATTACAGCAAAACAAGTCAGTCCTCAACGCTGTCTAGAGAGGTAAGTGCCTCTAAACACGGAAAGTAACGGACCACACGGCTGCAGGAGGCACATTTGGAGTGAACGTTCATTCTGCCGAGAGTTGGGGGCCTCTTCCCATCATCATCATCATCCTTCCTTTTGGGGCCAGTATAAATTCCTTACCTCCTGCTCTGAGCTCCGGCAGTGGAGCAAAGACAATAAATGCTTAAAGATGCACCGAGGCAGCCCCACGATGGGCAGACTCCAGGTTTTACCTGCTCGCATTTTGCCCAAAGAAAAGAACTCTGAAGCCCAAGGGCACGTTTGTCCCTTGTCCAGCCACCAGCTGTGGTCAGTGAACACAGCTGCCCTGCTCTCAGGACAGCAAATACCCATCAACTTCTCTCACACACATCTAACTCTGCACACAAATATCCCCCATAGCCACAGAGGCTGGATACGCACTAGACTGTGTTTTCTAGGCTCCTGCTTAATCCTTCCATATAGCCAGCTTGGAAAACAAGGGAGGGCAGAGCACTGAGCGCACTCAGCTCTGGGGAATCACAGCAAAAATCAGTCCGTGCAGCCTGCATCCAACCTGCCCTGGAAAGCAGGCGCTTCCGTAGGAGAAGCAGAGGCTAAGGGCACAGGGAAAGCCCCCCAGGATGAGTTCACAGAGCCAGCAGGGTCAAGGACACCCCTCCAGTGGCACTCACTTGGTCCGGATGTCCAGGTCGTCGTGGCTAGAGTGGCACATCTCACTGAAGCGGGAGACAAAGAAGTCGTAGCTGCGGTGGTAAGATGGGGTGTCCTCTTCTATGTTGGCAAACTTCACAAACTGGGGAGAGAAGAAAGAGGGGGTCAAGCCCAGAGGGCACGGCAAGACAAATATTCTTAAAATTCCTCTCCAAACCAGCAAACACTTGTGAGCTTCGGCAGCATAACACAGGGCTCGTTGCTACAGCAGCTGGGGGGGTGCTCGGGATGCCAAGCCAGGCTGCCCAGCTGCACCCGGGACACGGGGTCGCCGATCAGGTACATGCCACCGCATAGCCCCACTGAGCTCCAGCAGCACCCAGGCCTGCCTCTGGACACTGCAAACATCACCACAAGCCCCCGCAGTCCCTGCAAAGGGCATTTAGAAGTGCAACCCGGCTCTGAGTCGGGGATCCCTCATATGCAGCACACATTAGGAACAAGAGGTAAATTTGCCCCAGCTTCTTGCCATCCTCCCAGATGGCACAAAACCTGGCCAACATCTCCCAAGCACTGCCGCAGGGAAAACAGCCTTGGAAATGCCGGTGGAGAAACCAGCTGCAAGATGCTTATTAACCACATCCCAGATCTCACCCGCAGCCCCTGCCAGCACGAGGTCCCATCACTCCCTCCCAGCGTGGCCAGGCCAACAGGCACGGGGCTTGCCAGAAATGCCACCAATTGAGAGCTGGCTGTTTAGCTTTCAGGGAGAGAGTTAAGGAGGAAGAAAGGATAAACACATCTCCAAGCTTTCCTCTGAATTCTGAAATTTTTTCATGAATAGATGGGAACAAAGGGTCGGGCAGGAAGGGGGACCCTCAACTCACCCACTCATGCTGACAGGGGTAGCTTTAAAAAAGGAAAAATGAATAAAACCTCAATAGCACAAGAGCTGCCACAGAACCCAAAGCGTCAGCTCCTGGCTGGAGCATACAGAACATTCAGCCTGTATCCACCCAACAGCTCCTGGTGCTGCGAAGGGACAAGGTTTATCCTTGGCCTGGGACAAGCACCGTGCGATAAAAGTCCCCATGCTTTATCCTCCCACTCAGTGCAAGGGTGCAAGCAGCAGCTGCCCACCAAGATTTAGGCAGAGAAATCTGCTGGCTGCTTTTGTGCTCCTGTGCTGCACCTGCTTCATCGTGCTGGGAAAGCTGAGGCCATTTGCATGGGCATGCGATGAAGGGAGAGGATGCTCGCTCTCCAAGCTATCCCCCAAACCATCCCAGCTGTTAACTGCTAGCCAGCAACACTGGGAGAGCACCAATGCAGTGCCGATGCTGGTGCAGCCCCAACAGCGTGGCACGAAGCTCTGCAGTTGCACCGAGCAATCCCATGTCACTCAGGCAAGCTGTCCCGGGCAAAGGCATCAGGACCACGGGGCTGTTTTTCCAGCTGGAAGGACCTAGCCTATCTCCAAGGGGCCATCCATCCACCTGGTATTTCTTAGGATGCTCAGCACCCTCTCGAGATGCCATGCTGCACGGAAGCTCCCCTCTTTACCCCAACCCCACCTGCAGGCTTTTCTCACTTTGTGCTTTCTGCATTTGCTGGCACACAGCCCCGCCAGGAGAGCAGCAGGTGAACCAGCCCACCGGTGCCCCTCCACAACTGGCAGAGCCAGGCTGTCTATCGCAGCGCATCACACCAGTACCGATCAGCATGCACCCGCTGCACCGGGCTATTAATAACGTCAGCTACAAAGGCTGGCTCTGCGCAAGCAAAGGAGCTGGCTCAGCCCTGCCAGGAACTGTTTCCAGAGTGCAGGGACAGGCTCCAACTGATAAACTCCTCTTACTCACCAGAAAAAATGCAGGGCTCTTATATAAGAAACCTCTGTACCAGGCAGCTCACAAAGTGGTTTTTTGAAGCTCATGGCAACTCCACGTGCAACCAGAAGCAAGGGCAGGACGCAGAGTGAGCAGCAGCAACAGGGCTCCCGTGGCAGCTCCAAGGGAGCCGTCCCAAGCATCCCACAGCTACAAAGCATTGTGAAATAAAGCAACGAAGCGGTTTCTTGACAGCCAGGATCTGCAGGTATCAAGCCACCGCCACACAGAGGTCGACAGCTCATTCCATGCCATCAGGCAACCAAACAGGACTCCCTCACCAGTGCTCCTTACTCTGGAGCTGCTGAAGCCCCAGGGACTGCCAGCCCGCCCATCCATGCCAGCAGCACCCAACTTCAGCTCCCTGCCCCAGGGCAGCTCCCCAGCCCTCTGCCAGGCACAGTGAGCCCTGCCTGCCTCTGTCCTCAGGGGACAGACCTAAACACGTGACACCACCGTGCCCGGTGACACTGGATGCATCACGGTGCTCACATCTGCCAACAGCTAGAGGCTGCTGCCCTCCCGGCACCCATTTTCAGCCTGCAGCCTCCGGCAGGACCAGAACTTGTAAAAACCAGCCAAGAACAGAGAAAAATCAGCCTTGAAGCCTCTCCTTCCTCCAATCTGCCACTCACTCACGGACTATTGTGTTTTTTCCAAGACTTGGCTGCCCCTACAAGGGTGCTGTACCATGCAGCAATTATGGGGGATGTCCATCCCAGTCCCACTGCCAACCTGTGCCCAGTGGCAAAAAGCAGCACCAGGATACATGGAAATGACCCAGCAAGAGCTGGGTCGGCAGGAAAGGAGGCATCAAACCTTCAAGGAAAGCGACTTATTTTCACTAATGGGCACTGCAATCCAGCCCAAAAGCTGCTTGGCAGCTTCACGCGGTGTTTCCACTGGGAAAACTGTTTAAAACATTGAAATGCAACACTATTTCTGCTGTGGTTTGAAGGGGTGCAGGGCTGGGAAGCTTGGGGTTCCTGTGCTTGAAGCCGACAAGCTCCACCTGAAACACGACTGGGATGACTGGGGAGCAAGCGCAGGGGAAACACAAGGAGCGCAGCTGCCCTGGAGAAGCAAAACAACGGCTGGGAAGGGATAACGCTGCCACCTATAAATACATCAGACATAAATACATCAGAAGAGGAACATCAAGGCGGGGGAAGAGCTGTTTAAATGAAAGATCAATGCTGGTTTGAGGAGAAATAAAACAGGAATGACATCGAGCTGGAAATTAGATGGTTCCTACCCAAAGCAGGGAGGTTGCCCAGCAGCCTCCTAACAAGGATGAGAAACCAAAGTGGATTGAAGCTGCCGCTCCATATGTTCATGCCGGGGACTATAGAACGGGGTTAGAGTGATCACAGGACGCTGGATTTTTGCTGCCACCTCCAGTGCTGCAGCCGTGGAGCCCAATGGGCTGGTCCTCGGGATCAGCCCCTCCACAGCAGGACACCTTGGCTCTGCGCGAGGAGGGAGATGTGTCTCAGGCAAGATTTCACGCCGCGGAGAATGACTCACTTGGAGCAGGTTTCTATAAACAACCTCCTCCCGCCTTTGCCATCAGCTCCATTATTGTGAAGACTGCTTGAGACAGCACCCTCTAATTAAGCACGAGCCTGAGGCACATTCCTCATTAGCAGATATAGGAAGAAGTGTCTCATTATCATTACTCACTTTTCTATAAAAGCACGCAAGTTTTCTGTACTATTTCCCCTCTGAATGCTGCCACACTTGAGAAAGCCAGAAAAAAAAAAAAAAAGCCACTAAACCATCATTCCTGAACTGGACTCCTCATTAAAACACCTGCTCCCAAGGATTCCTGACTGCAGTGACAGCAGCGCTAAGGAAACACCTTATCTCTGGTCCAGGACCATCTCTCCTCTCCACAGGTGCCTGAATATGGGAGGTTTGCTCCACACAGGCAGGAAACATGAGGCAGGGCTCCATCGTCCTTGTCCCAGTGCCTCCCACTTGAGGAAGTCTGCGTTGGGGCCAGTATGCTGAAGCATCTACCATGGCATCACGAGGGCTGTCCCCTCCCCAGCTCCATGCCCCATGCCAGTGGTCCCTCCAATTCAAGTCTCTGCTCGGGCACCAAGGACCTGAGGAGTGGCCATACAGCGGCTGCAAACAGGGGGATGCTGGCTGGCTTGAGCTTTAAACCCTACCTCTAGCGCAGGTCCCTCAGGACCCTGGGACAACCCCCGTGCTTCCCAAAGAGCTCAGGGGCTGGGCAAGGGGACATTGCACGTGTTTGCAGGCAGGGCTGCGCTGCCACAGAGGGTGTTTTCTTAGCAAGAGACCCAACTGCTTGCCACTGGGCTGGATCCAGGTTGCTCCAGCACGTCTCTCAAGAGGTTTGGACACCAAGTGGCACCTCTCCGGTCTCCCACAGGCCACCCTTGTGCAGAGGGACATGGCTGCTGCCTGGAGACCCTGCTCCCATTGCAAAGGGCTTTCCCAAGCAGCCCCTGCAGCACACCCAGAGCTTACAGCAGCATCACTGCACTGATGCTGACAACAATAAGCTGTTGTTGGGAGTGGGTTTCAATCAAGGGATCAATCCTCCCACTTCTCCAAGGGCTGTGGATTAATAGGTTTGCTGATGGGCAGCTCACATCGCTTTCAGCTGGGAGCAATTAGCTGCAAGGAAGAATGGGGTGTGAAAGGTCTCCGCTCACTGCCCATGCCCCAGTGGAGGCATTTACAACCCCACATCTGGGATCGGGCCGGCTCCTGGAGGACAGAAGCGTCACTGGACGCAGTGCTACCCGGCCCAGGTGTCAGCAGAAACATTAATAAAGTCCCTCTACCCATCACAGGTGGCAAAGACCTAAAGCACAGAGCTGAGCTGCCTGTGTGTTTCCCAGGCACTGGAGAGCAGAGTCAGTCCACCCTCCTGCCCACAGGATGCTCAGCTCCATCTAAACCCCCCCTCTTAAAAAGCAGCAAGGACAGATGCTGCTTGTCTGAGCCATGCTACCAGGCACAGGCAGAGCCCTCACAAGCCTGCGTGTTAAGATAAACCTAGTGTTCCCAGTGAAAACCAGCAGAAAGGCCATGCCCAAGCAGCTGCTGCCTGCCAACCAGGATCAGCAGTTTGGATGCTGGGAGGGCGTCACCTTTGTTGATCGGTGATTCTCCTTTCCCCTTGTTTTATGTCTGTGACCGACACATCCCCAGTCCAGCTAAGCCATTTACTGCAAGCAGCAGCTCTGTTTAAGCCAGCCCTTATCTGAGCACAAATAGTTCCCAAAATCCATGGGGATCACCTCCTAAGTTGGTCTATTGTCCGAAACCGCTGACAGCCCCCATGTTCTTGGGCTCGTTTAGAAAAAGCTGAATTCAAGAGCAATGTTCACAGACCAGTCACAGACAGCAAACAGCAGGGACAGCACACAGGCAATGCAGCCAGGGTCTTGGAAACCTCACATGTGGCAGGACACAAGAGACGTGACACCATAAATTCTCCCCTGCAGCCGCTCACTGTCCTTTCCCAACAAGGTCTCCTGCCCTGGCTCTGTGCAGAGACGTGGGGGTGACAGACAGGGTGGAAAGCAGAGGGCAGGATCAGCAGGGAGCTGCCACCTCCCACTGCGCTGCTGCTCACCGAGTTAGTTCCCAGGATCTGCAGGTTGGGCTTCTCCGACTCCAGCAGCTTCGCCACCATTTTCAGGAAGCTCTCCACGAAGAGGTTGATGCTTTGGCAGTGGCAGGCCATCAGGAGCTGGTCCAGGGCCTCCATGGCAATACACACGTACCTAGGAGTGGGCAGAGGGCAAGGTCACTCCCCAACAGCAGCGTGGGCCCGCCACCATCCCCCCCCTCCCCTCTCCCAAACCAGCTGGGTGCCCACCAGCAAAATGCCAACACCCTGCCCTGGCCAACCCAAGAAGAAAAAATGTCACCATTTAAAAATATCCCCAGGGTATTTTGGGGTGTATTTGTTGCTCACAGCATTTATCTTCCTAAGCAAAGACCCAGCTGCCCCTGGACCAAGGCTGCCAGCAACACCTTGCATCTCCCCCCGCGCTGCTTGTGGGCTTCCCTTGCCCTGAACTGGTGTTTGTATTCCGTGAGGGAGCACTGGGCTTGGCACTGGGTGGGCTCAGCGTCACAGGCAACCCTTCCTGCAGACCCAGCTGGTCCTGGCCAGGGAGGAGGAACAGGATGGGAACACAGAATTAGATCGATGTGCTCCAGAAAAGCTGTGCTTAAATGCACAAAGCAACCCTGCAAAGCGTATTCGCATCACCCCAGGAGTTCCCCGGGGTGAGCTGGGTGTCCTGCGGCAGCGTGCAGGCCAGGATGCAGCATTTCCCACACCAGGATTACTTCATCCCCCATCCCTCCGCGGATGAGGCTCAGTCGCTCAGTCTCTCCGTGCTGAAGAGGGACAGGGGATGCCCAGATCCAGATTTCAACACAGTAGCAAGAGGGGATGCACCTGTGATGGGTCCCTGAGCTGCCCAGGGGACCTCCCTGAGCACAGGACATCCCCCCCCCCACCCCCACCCCCCCACCCCCCCCCCCCCCGCCCAGGCTGAGCTCACCCACAGACCACCCTATGGCAGCTGGCTTTGCTGCAAGCTGCCACAGCGCATCTTCCAGGCTATACATTAAACCAGTCCTGCGACACTCCTGCCTCTGAGAGGAAACTGGAAAACCTCATGCCCAGTGATGAATCTCCATAGGGTGCCCATTACAGTGGCGGCCAGCTCATCACACTGCAACTGAACAATTTGTCAGGTGTTGCTTCATAGTTTCAGGACAAATTGGGCTGGTTGCTTGAAGCGGCTCTGGCGATCAGCATGAAGCATCTGGCAGCACTTTCTGCATCGACAGCATCTGGTTCGTTATCAGTGCAGGGGCTGGGGCCTCTGGATGGGCTGCTTGTGCAATGACCACACAGACCTCCAGTTGCTGGTTGCCCACTGCATGCACAGAGCCCAGCGGAGAAGCAAACTCCGGCCACTTACCACTCTGAGCAGGCATTTATTCCAGCTGGAAATACCCAAAATAACACAAAAAAAACCCCAAATGGTGATTGCACTGTGTTTCATAGCTCTAGCTCTTCTTGCAGGACCTCTGAGGTATCCGAACACCCGACACAGACCTGGTACCAGGACACTGGGAATAAAACAAACTTTACAGCTCCTACCACCTCCCTTTGACTCCTGCTCTCTGTGTGGCTATGAATCTTTGCACCACAGGAGCTCACATCGAGCCCAGATCTCCTGACACGGCCGAATGTCAGAGGCGGCAAGCCCAGATCTCACGACATCAAGCACAATTTCTCCTTTAACCTCCATTTTTCAAGCCAGCTCCTTGCACGGCTGGATTCGCAGCCTGGGTGGCATGCAGCAGCCACCAGCTTGTGCTGCAAGGGGGAAACCCGAAAGCCCTGAGCCTGGCAGCAGTGAGGTGGGCAGGACTGGGGCAATTAGAGGGGCAGCTTCTGTGCTTTTGCTTTGTGCATTTAAGCACAGCCAGCAGTGAGGTGGGCAGGAGCTGCCCCTCTACTTGCCCCAGCCCTGCCTGCACACAGAAGGGCAGCTGGGGAGGCAACTGCCCTCTCAGGGAAAAGGTGGTGTCTGATAAACCCTGGACTTCCAGGTTGCAGCTGGTGAACCACAGAAAGATCGATCCCTTCTCCTGAGGCCCCCAGAACTGTTGAAATCTGGCTCCAGTCTTGAGTAGATTCTCTGGTGTCTTGTAGCGTGGTTGAGCTCACGCTGCAGCTTTTCCTTCAGGCACCATTACAGCTCTTCCAAATACTGCGAAAATAAGCCACCAACTATTCCTGGATCTGTGAGTCTCCTACCCATCTGTCAAACTGGGTTAAAACTGGCCCAAGGGATAAAAACAGTATGAAGAGACGACTGACGATCAGCATGAAGCATCATGCTCCTTCCTCATAGGAAACAAGGCTGAAAACAACATTCTGTGCCAACTATTACTGCAACAGCATGGCTTCTCTTTTGGGGTCAACTGGACACAGGCCACCGAGAGAGGAAAGGGATGCTTGCAGAATCAGAGTCATCACCTCTGACCTACCCCAACCATCCTCTTCCAGGGGGTGGGTTGCATTGCTGCGAACTCAAACAAGAACACTTTCTCCTTTTAGCAACAAAGTTGACAAAGTGATAACACCCAACGGGCCTGAAAACAAGGCCACCTTCACCTCACATGCCGGAGAGGCACCCACATGCTCAGCGGCTCTTTCAGAGCCTGGCCACAGTGCCCGCCGCGGGGCGAGCCCTGCTGCTCCAGTCGCAGCGCCCTGCAAACGAAAGGCTGATCCAAACCCATCTCCGGCATTTCAAAGTTAGACTTTGAAAATTAGCTAGTGCTCCAACCCAGTTATGTGCCTATACGCACAGGCGGTGGAGGAGGGAATATATTTCCCCCCCACCCACCGAGGCTTGTCATTAGATGTCAAAAATCTCCGAGAGCTTTTCTTTTCCCAACATAGCAAGCAGAGCCTGTTAACAGCCACTTAAGCGTAGAACATCAGGCAGAGCTTTGAATGTCCTGTCACTCCCGATGACGGGTGATGCAGATGAGGCTTTGAAGGTTTTCCAACTTTAACACTTCTTAGGCAGGCTGCTGGCTTCTCTCCCCCCAGGATAAAAGGCAGGCTGAAGTTCGCACCACGAAGCTGAGCCGTGTCTGTCTGCTGCGGCTTTGTTTGGGAGACAACAAGAAGCAGCCCAGGAGCTATTCCAAAGGGAAGGAGCCCTCCTGTGCTCCCCCAGAGTTTCTAATTAGGGCACTCAGCTATTTCCAGGTGGGCACCACTCTCCTTGCAGTAAACACAAGCGTGTTTACTGTGTGGAAGCGACACAGGGAGGGAAGATGGAGGGGAAGGGGGCCCAGCCAGGACCACACAGGTAAGCTGGACAGAGCAAACCCAGCAATCCCCATCCAGCTCAATGCATCCCCATCATGTGCTCTCTGGAAAAGCGTCAGTGCTCCTGCTTATGCCACATCACCGTAGCTCAATAGAGATGTGCATTGGGTGCAATGCTCCCAAGCTGAATAACTCCCAGCAAGCTACAGCCAGGGCCACCCTGTTTAGCTGCTTGCCCACACCTAGCCAGACCTCCATCTGGCTCTGGAAGAGCCACTGTGGGCTTTTAAAGGCCAGAAGGGTGCCACAGGCTCCTGACGATGGCCCAGACGGATGATGACAGTTCTGCTGCTGGTGACAAACACCACACAGACTCCTCAAGCAGGGACGACACGATGCCACGGAGATACTATGTGGCTCCCAGCTTGCCTGGTCCCTTTGCAAGGAGTTTGCACATCCCTGCACACTTCCACGTCTCACTTTCTGAGGCAGGACATGCTTGGGTCTCTTTGCAGCATGCTCACAGCTTCAGGACAGCTTGGAGCATGCAGGAGCTGTGTACCTGCAGCTACATCCCACCCCGTGCCTGGACCCCCTCTACTATCTAGCGTCCCATCGTTATTCCAATCACTGGGATGACTGAAACAGTCTCCCAGCCCTTACCCATATCGGTGCCGGCTCACATCTCGGATGAGCCGCTCGGAGAGGTAGGCACCAATGCGATCCAGCTTCTCTGGGGCAGACAGGGCATAAAACGTCAGCTTCTCCATGTTGGTCTTCACCAGCCCATCCTGAACAAGAGCAGCACAGGGCGTCACAGCCTCACACCCAGACCCAGCGAACACCTCTGCAGCAAACCTTGGCAGTAATGCCAGAGGTCTGGGGCACGCCAGTCCCATCCCAGCACTTCCCCACACGTTGTACGCCAGGGAAGCCAAGTGAGGATTGCATTTAGCCTCAGCTGAGGGCTCTCGGAGGCACCACAGCCAGGGGTGACCCCAGTGCAAGCCTCTATCAAGCACCCCACACCGTAAACACAGCAAGAACCATTTGCCAGCACCTAGTAATGCACCAGCACCAAGGGAGACAGGGGCAGACAGGGACATCAACACCTCTAGGCTGCTGAGGCCAAACGAAACAAGCACGCCAAGCTGCCAACCCCAGTCCCCTGCAGTGTGGAAAACTGCAGTGCTTTCCCCTCTCCACGTGGCTCGGCAGCAGCCTCTTGTTCAGCTTCGCTGCCAGCAGCATGACAAAACAAGCATTCACCACCTCCCTGGGTAATCCCAGCCCTGCTACCCCCAGCTGGGAGCCCCTCTTCCGCTGCCTTTTCGTCTCAGCTGTGAAAGGGAGACAAAGAGGCTGGATTTTGGATGCTCCAGACGCAGCTGGCAGGGCATCCCCCATCGCCAGTTCAGCAAGGCAGAAAGCAGGGCACCAGCTTCCCTGCATCATGGAAGCGTAAGCAGTTTTTCAGCTCAAAAGCCTGGCTGAGGCCTCAAGAGACCCCTGCTCTCAGAAGCTGATTCTCTCATCCTGCAAAGAGAAGGACATACGCCTTCAGGTCCAACCCCTACCCTCCCATCCATCCATCCTCAACATCTGCCTGGCACCTCCGGGAAAGGAAGCCTGGCTGGAGGAGCTGCTTCTGTATTTCCACTCCCAAACAGGCTTTAAAGGAAAATCCAGCCCTCCAGGCACAGCTTTTTGGAGTCAAAGCATCGCCTGCCTCCCGGGAGCTGTTTCTGGGCAGGTCACAGCGCGTCCCTGAAACCCAGGGACCAGAGCTTTGGTGCATGACACACCACACCAGAGCTTCGGCGTGCGAAGCGGAGCCTCGTTTACCTCTGGGTCCTCAGGGAAGATGTTGTCGACAAGTCTTTTGTAGCGAGGACGCAGAGCACCGCAGCAGCCGCACACACCTGGAAGAGAGGAGACAGAGTTGGTCAGTAGGGATGAAACCCTCAGTTCTCGGGCAAACCCTCGCGTGGAGGTGCCTTTAGTGGAAAACATATCCTTGGATTCAGTGGGGAGGCCCAGGAAGAGGACAGGGCACCCAGCTGATGACATCCCAGAGTTTTGCAACCAAAAAAAAACAAGGGGAGAAAACTGCAGCTGAGAGGCAGGGAATTGGCTAGTGACCAGCATCATTTGACACAGGACTGCAGGGTTATCTGCTTTTTTCACCCAAGAAAACATCCCCCAGAGAACAAGATGTCCAAAGTTCCCCTAAATCTGTGCTTCTCTGTCTCGCAAGTTCCCCTCTCGCAGGCCCTCAGATTGAGAGCTCTTTTGTCCAACTCAAGGACACACTACTCACACCCTGCCTCACGCTCCCCACGGAGCCAGCAGCGATAAAGAGAGCACAGGCTGCTGGGGACAGCAAGAAAGAAAACAGAGAGAGAGCATCTTATGAAGGCTATGAAAGGAAAACAAGTTTTCCTGTTTGCAGCTCCAAAGCTGAGCTGTTGAGAAACAACAAGCACCTTCGATGCCCCTTTGGGCAGCCTGACCACAGCCTTTCTCCCCCGAGGGGATCACCAAGCGACCTGTGTTTCTCAGGTCACCACAACCATACCCAGCCCCTCTTTTTGAGGGGCTTCAGACAGAGCAGCAGAACATCCCCGATGACGCACCAGCCGTGCCCTGCGCAGCCTCTCCGAGAGCCAAACCCTCTCGCAGCAGCGAGTCCACAGCCCAGCAAAGAGCGGGCACTGGCCGCATCCCAGCTCGGAGCGAAGCGATTAGCCCTAGATGCTAAATATCCTAAACGGGGCTGCGATCCCCTGCTCTGCTTTTGGGGAGCTGCCGAGGGAGGAATGGATCATTTGCAACCTGGATATTTCTCCCTGTGCTACATCCTGATTCTCAGGGCCATGGCACACCCTCCGCAGCAGCCAGGGATCCCCCGTCTTCAGCCTGGGGACAGCCGGTGGTCCAGGTGGGTTCTCAAGCATCTGTTGTGCTCCCACACCATGCCCCAAGCATGGGGACAGCTGCAGCACCAGAGAGTTCAGCATCCGCGGGCACCTCCACCATGATACATCACCCTGCATAAAGCTGTGCCAGTGCTGCCCTGCCCACCAGCCGCTGATGAATATCTGTAGACTTTGTTTATTTAAAAAAAGGGGGGGGGGGGGGGGGGCGAGATTGCTCGACATGCTACCCTTCCCAGCACCGCTCCAAGGGCTTTGCACACCAGCATCCCCTTGCTCCGTTCGGCACAATGCATTTTTTCCCCGGGGCCCAGCGTTCCTCGGATGCTGCACCCCACAGAGGAGGCTGGTGTCAGCCACCCCAAAGCACCAGCCTTTGTGAGCCCAGGGAAGCGTGAGTAATTTGGGGCTGGTTTTTGGCAACCACTGCCTAGAAGCAGAAGCCGGGGGGACAAAGGCTGCGCCGGTGGGAGCCGGCGACCGCTCCTGCTGGAACGCATGAGCTCACGCCTGCTCGCGCCAGCTCCCGGCGCTGGCACCGCTCGCTTCCTGCAATGTGCTCGCTTGCTTCCCGAGCACATCGCCTCCGACGGCGGGTGTTCACGGGGAGGGGGAGGCAGCCTGCACCTCCCCTGAAAGCTGCTGCTTGCTTTGGGGTCCCCTTTGGGGCCCAGTGCTCCCAGCAACGCTGCAGCGGCAAAGAGCTCCTTCCACCTCTTGTGCTCTCCCTGCCAACCCCTCCACACCTCCCCGCTTTCCAATATTCTGTTTCTAAGTCTGGTATCTGCTGTTCTCCCTCCTCCCTCGTCAGCTGCCCTCAATCGATTTCGCTTTTTCCAAAGTACCTTTAATCTGGCCTCTTAATAAATTCTCATTTGCCATTCACACAAACAAGCATCTGATGATCTCCTGAATCCTCTTAATAAATTCCTCTCGCCCAGGACAGCCTAGCCAACGTGACTTATCTCACCTTGCTGGGCCATGCATCCCTGCCAGTGTCCCAGCACAGGTACGAGCTCTCCCCGCAAAACAGCTGGAGAGTTTCCCCGTAAGCGATCCTATTAGCCAAGAAGCCAGGTCCCCTCCACTCCTACAGCCTTCTCGACAATTATCTCACCTCCAGAAATGTGACTTTAGAGTATTTTCAGGATTAATGCACATTCCTGTCTCTGGAAGAGGAGCAAAGAGCTCAGCCACGTTGCCAATCCACCACCCTCATCCTGATGAATGAAGCTGAAGAGCAGACACAGCACAGATCCCATCAATAATAATTAAATATAATTAAATATAATGCCTTCCCTCTCACCTAGCATGACTTCTTCCAAGAGTAGAAGATTTTTAAGGCTTCACCTAAAGAAAGCAGCAGCGGGAGAGAGACGAAGACCTGAAGCACCTGCCAGGAGAGGGGACCCGGGTGCCCCATCTGTCCCACGTGCCAGGACGGTGAACATGGTCCAGACAGGGAAAGCAGGAACATTGCTCAGCCCAAAGTACATCAGGTCACCAGTGGGTAGGACCCCACCATGGCCCAGCAGAAGGACAGGGCTTCCTACAACGCAGCGCCCCTGGGTGAAACTTCTGATGCCTGGTACGAGGGCTGAGCTCCCCGCAGCCAGGCACAGAAGGGGTCTCTCTGCTTGCATGAAACCAAGAGAAACTTTCCTGCCCCAAACCACTGCCCAGCCCAGACCTACACAGGCACAGACAAGGAGACCATAAAACCTTAAAAAAGCCCAGTAAAAATGACACAGATCTTGAGGAAAGAGGAAGATTTTCCCTTGTTTTATTTCCCTGCCCCGAGGGCTCTCCCAAGAGCCACAAATCCAAGTCTGGTCCTGATGCCAGGGCTGAAATCAGCCTCATGCTTGGTCTATATGGGACCCCCCTGACCCTCACAGCACCAAACCCCAACGCTGGGGCTAGCAACATCCCCCCCAGCCAGGCTAACCAACAAGGGTCTCAGACATTTCTTCTTCCAGGCACCAGTTTCCTTTAGCACCCACCACACCGACCCCATGCACCTTGTACCCTCACACCGGCACCGCAGCCACAGCTCCAGCCGGAGCAAGGTGCCCACCAGCAGCATCCCCCCCACGAGGACAAAACCTCGCAGCTACAATGCATTCCTCCAGCCCAGGCTTGCACGAGGTATTTAGAAACACAGAACGATGACACCTGAAGGTCACCAGCAACCCCAGCGGCTTTGCCCTCCCAGAAGATCCAACCCAGCAGCCTGGGGAAAAGCCAAGGTACCTGCTCCAGCCACGTGCAGCATCTCCCAGTCGCTGGCAGGGCCGGCGGCACAGAGCCGCAGCGCGGAGCCGAGAGCCCAGGTGGTCAAAGCCATCGCGTCCCAAGCAAACCGGGGGACTTGGGGTGCCGGGGATCGTTCTTCTCCCCGCCGAGCGGCGGCTGAGGCCGGCCCAGCGGCAGCATCGCTGCAGGGGATGTTCAGCCAAGCGGGAGCAGCCGTTTAAATAAATAAGGGAGCTTTCAGCACGGCTGCTGAGTCACCGAGGCGGCTCCGATGGCAGCTGGGAATGGCACCGGCTTTGCTCCGCCGGCGTCTGCACCGGTATGCGGGGGCGGCCGGCAAGCTGGGCATTTGGGAGGGCCCCGAGCGGGTGGATGGACAGGGGTGGCTCTTCCAGGTCCCTTGAGCCCAAAGCTCTCCCGTTCGGCACATGGCTCACCATTCATTTGTGGGCAGCCCTAACGAGGGGGGAGGCTCGGCGAGTCGGAGCTGACCCCGAAGCAGCACCCAGGGATGCAACAGACACGCAAGCAGGGACCTGCACGGTGCGTCGTGCTCTCCTCCTGCCGGCAGCCCACCGCTGTGGGAACCAAGGACGTGGATTTTCTTAAAGATCAGGTAAATCGAGGCATGGAGGAATGTGAGCTGACCCTCTCCCTATGGAGGGAATAAGTTGGGAAAGGCAGGAGCAGCACCGGCTCGCACAGCTACCTGTGATATACGAGTGTCACCTTTGTCTTGCTCTCACCTGGGGCACCTTAGTGGCATTTATTGGGCTCTTTACCACCACTCTCAGCCACAGCAGGTCACATCTGCGCTCTCATGGGGGGGGGGGGGGGAGGGCAAAAAAGGGCCTTTCGCTTTGCTAGCTCTGCTCCAAGAAAGTCTATCTAATTGGGGGTAATTACAGTCTTTCAGTCCCAGCAACTCTAGCTTGCCAGCAGCTACCATAACCCCCACTTAGCTGCTCTGACAGTGGCATGAGCCCCGAGGACCTCGGATAAACTCGTTGCATGTGTTTCCAGGAGTGGAGTTCACTGGTACCAGCTGTAACTGGGGTTTTTAGGATCGAGCATGGCCAGCTGAGAACAGGACACTGGCCCAGCTCACCTCCCGAAACAACCACGCACTCTCCCAGCAGTGCTCTGACCATAAGGCTTTCCTCGTTAATCCCCTACCCTCTCCCCATTTTAATGGCATCCTGGAAATACGCATGGCTGGGAAACCTTATGGCCATATTATTTGAGGCCTGGAATTTACTTAATAAGGGCACTCCAGCTGATCGCAAATAAATCTTAATTAAATCACACAAAATCCCTCATTAAACCTAATATCTCATGAAGGTCGCTCCCTTAACCCCAGGCAAAACCACCGGCCTGAAGGCAGGGGTTGTACTGCCAGCCCAGCACTGTCTTCCTCCGAGCCCCACACCGAACCAGAGACCTTTCCCTAATCTGCTTACCAAAATCTCATTTATGCAGCCGACGTGACAGTCTCCATCATACCCATCCTCTGACTCCCTCAGCACTTTAGCACCCAGCAGGTGAGCCTGCCCAGGGAATATGGTGAAATCTTCCTGTTACATGCTAGAAATGTCACCGAGCAATATTCAAGTTGGTCCAGAGACTCATTAGCTCTGTTTTCCATCCACCCTGTGGTGGACAGAGGGATGGAGCGAGAAGCCCCAGCCCATGGGAAGGGAGAAAAAAAAATATCAGGGAAGGCAAGAAACCAAGTGATGCTGGCAGACAGAAGGGACAGACAGTGCTGCAGGCACTGAAAGAGATGTAGGGCACCACTTGCACACCCTCTCCTCCCCAGGAGCCGTCCCCAGGGGAAAGCTCAAAGCCATGAGCAGGCATGGCTGTGAGCTTCCCCAAGGTAAAGCTTTGCTCAGGTGCTCCTTCGAGTTTCTGCAACCAATTTAATAGCCAGCAAAATCTACAGTAAAAATCCAGCTCCAGCGCCAGCCAGCCTCCATTTGCCTCTGCACCCCTACGGCACCAGGGCAGATCCCAGTGTAAATCAGCACGACCCCACAGGCCTGCAGAGCTGTAAAGCAAGCCAGTAAATCTCTTTCTAATCGCGTTTAAAAGAGCCAAATGCAATGGGCACCAATTAAAACCACGGCCCAATGCCCCCCTCACAGCATGCCATGCCGGGAACAGGGCGAGGACCAGAAGGTGCCCCGTGCCCTGGCAGGGAGAGGCAACAGCAGCCCCCAGGCCAGGAGAGGATCTGGATAGAGCAGTTCAGATCAGCCTGGTGCGAAGAAGAGTTGTTGGAAAAGACCGGCCCTGGAAAGATGGGGGACCCTGGGTGGCTGCATTAGACTCCCACCATCTTCCGTACGGGAGGAAGTAGTGGGGAGATGGCCAAATCCAGCTCCCCCCCCCCCCCAGCTCCATACTTCAGAGCAATATCCTGATGTTAATTAATAGTTCCTGACCTTCCTCAACAGTTCAGGCTGCACGGCTGCGGCTTGCTCCCTTCCACACTTGTTAATCGCCACTCATCCAAGTGTCCTTCGGTAAGAGTCACCATCTGCAAAGGGATGCTTCTAAAAGCTGACAACTCATCTGTGAGCAGAGACGCTTTTGAGGATGTTGCAGAAGACCCAGACCGCCAAGGGCAGCACAAGGCAGCACTGGTCACAGGGAGCTGAGTCTCTTAACGCCGGCACGAAGGGACAGCAAAATATTTCGAGGCACTGACAGCAAAGGAAGAGCAGAGATGCCTGGGACTGGCGAGCCAAGGCTGTTGCTGCCAGGATGTATTTCTCATGTCGCTGAGTGGGATGGACAGGAGCATGCCAGGGAGGGAAATGCTCTCCCAGACGTCGCCTGCAGCCCGCTCGGAGCCATCGGCGCAAAGCCTTTTAGCTCAGCAATTAAATTCGCAGCTTCCCCCTGGCATTCCTCCACGTGCTGCTCTCGCCTCGCTCCCACTGACGCAGCCAGGGCTTGCCGGGGCAGGCACTGGGGCGGGGGGCACGAAGCAGCTCCATGCAGAGCCCCAGCACACAGCTTTGTGCCAGGACCCGTGCAGTGACCCCCCAGATGGGAGCTGCTCCAGAGGCCAAATCCACACCGGTACCAGCATGTCTGAATCCCACCTGGATTTGCCAAAACATGCTACTTCCCATCTCCCCCCCTGCTTCCAAATCCTGACAGCACAAGGCACGCAGGCATCAAATGCAGCTCTAACAACTCCGTGGTGAGTGGCAGGACATCAATCAGCCTCCCTGCGAGCTTACACCAGCAGTGGATCTGGCCCTCCATTATTTACACTTCACTGCTCAGCTGAGCCTGCCTCTCCGACACCGCAGCGCACGTGGAAAGCTTTAATAGCAGCCAGATTAATTAATATTTCACAGCAGTGATTAGATTCGGGCATCAAGACCACACCAGCCCCTTTGCATGGGAAACCACCCATTAAGGGCAAAGCTGTGCGCCAGTAGGCTTGCATTATGTACCTGGTGTGCCGGCAGTGCCAGTTTGAGGGGAGAAGAAAGGAAGTTAAGCACCTTAATGGATGCCTGGTTTCATTATACAACACACGGCAGAGCAATTGCTAGGGGGGAAGAAAAAGCTTAAACAGCAGGAAATTCACTCAAACTCTGGCCCCGAGGCAGCTCCTCGATGATGTTCACCAGTTGTCGCATGGATGTGGTGTGTCTGGTCCAGACCATGTAGGTAGAGAAGCTCCAGTGGAGAATGAGAGTCCACCCAGCATCAGGGCCAGCCTCCAAAAACTGCTTAATTAAGAGCTAGGTTCATTTTGCAAGACCTGGCATTGCACAGAGCCAGATTCAACAGAACGGCCAAGGACATGGGAAGGCTTCAAGTCTGAAAGGTTTTAGAGAAAAAAACCCCATGCAACCTCCCTGTCCTGTTTTGCATGTTCAACAATAACAAAAACCCCCAACACAATAAGGATCTTTTGAGATGCTGACCACACATTTCTGTGGTTTCCTATTTCCCCAAGATACGCTACATCAAAGCTCACAGCCAGATTCAGGTTTTGGCAGAAAACTTGACTGAAGACCCTCATTTACTGAGATACAGAAACGTGATGGGACCAGCCACGGCTATGCTTTCTCTCCAGCCTTTCTGGCTTGTTTGCAGCTCCTCCGAGGGCGAGCAATTCCAGCTGCCAAGGCAGAGCAACCTGTGACAGAGCTACAGTGCCTGCAAAGGGATCAGCCTAGAGCGGAGCATCTCTGCAAGTGCATTCTCTTATGCAATTACTGATTGCGCAAGCAATTACCAGAGCCTTTACGTGGTCGGGCTTGATGAGCTTCGAGGGGAGAAATGCCAGCTCTTGGCCTGGCACAATCCCCTTTAGCATTTGCTCCAGGCAGAAGAGTCCTCATCTTCACTGCAGGGGTCAAATCCTGCCTGGACACAGCAATGTCGCCTGGAAGCACACCAGGAAAAAAGCCCTGGACTTGGCCACAGCCATCGAGGTTTAACACAAACCCATATGAGAGCTGTGGCAGGGTGGATCAGGAAAGTCCCCTGCACTGCTGGGACCACAAATAGCCCCTTTTCCTCTATAAGCACTGAATTAATTTGCAGATCGTTTTAGTTAAAAAGCAATATAAAAAAATGCAAAAAAAAAAGAAAAAAAAAAAAAAGGCTTAATTGCATTTCACATTCCCCTGCTGAGCCATCCAGTCCCACCGAGCACTATTTATTTAGTGCAAAACCCATCCGCTTGTGCGGCTGCTGGCTGTGACTCAGTGGCACGCTGGCAGCCCCAGACGGCTTGCAGGGGCCTTGCTGGCGCCCACCACCGACAACGCCTCCTCCCTGGGTAGCCGAAAAACCTCATTTTCCCTACTCCAGCTGCTGTTGAAAAAAAAATTTTAAAAAAACTTAAAAAAAAAAAAAGGGGAACCTTCTCTATTTCCAGCTCCGCTGTCGTGGGAGGAGACAGCTCGTGCTGGCGAGCAGAAAGCAAAGTGAGGGAGTGTAAAGGAAACAAACCGCAGCGAGCGGTGGCCGGGCTGGACGGTTGCGATGTGGCTCGCAAAGGCTTGCCACGGCCGCTCCGACACACACTGCCATCCCAGCAGCTGCCAAAAGTATGGGGGAGGCCTGCAGATAAGCCTTACTGGGAACCCCCCATGGAAACGTGAACCCCATCCCGTCTCCACAGTTCCCGTGCTCCCCTCCATGCTCTCCCTACAGCCAGCTTTCAGCCCAACGAACTCACACGGATTTCTGAATTAAAGCCCACGCTCCTGGAGATGGCAGTGAAGCGGGATGGTTGCTGGCAGCTGGGTACACAAAGCACTGGGCTTCTCCCCCAGCCAGGGCCACCGCACAGCCCCCCATAGGGCAACCGGGCTGTCCTGCCAGCTGAACAGCAGCACCTCAGCTCCGGTGGTGCGCAATCTCCCGTTGGAGCAGCTAAGCCTCAAGCCTGACTGAGGACAGAGAGGTCCCACCGGGCATCAGGGACACCAGCCTGAAGGCTCGGCTCACAAACCCGCCGTTTGCACAACTCCAGCCACCCCAGGCCAGGTGACAGCACAGCTGGGGGCAAAGCTTGCCTCCCCCATTTTCACCGGTGACTGCAAAAGGAAACCGAACCCGGGCTGCAAAGGGGCGCAGACCCCCAGCAGCCCCGCTCCACGCACACGGCCACCGCCACGGCACCACACCACCAGCCACGGGGGCCAGGTACAGCCATGCCAAGCACGACACTCTTGGCTCACACACGGGCACCAGCTCAGCACAAGGTGCCAGCACTGCAGGATTAGAGGGGATGCAGAGGGCAGGAGGGTGGCCTGTGCCCCCTATGTTGCCCCTCTGACCACCTCCCAGGGAGGCAGCAGGTCCTGCACCGCTTCATGCTTTCCATGGAGAAAAAAACATCCCCAGTCACCCGTCCCAGTTCCCCCAGGCCAAGAGACAGTTAAAAGAGAGATTAAAAAGATACCAATAATCCTGTGCATTCCTAATGCACCTTTCATCCAAAGTATCCCACAGAGCTTTCCAGCTCCTGGATGCTTTCCAGGACCACGAGCCGCAGCAATGCCTGGCCGTGAGTGCTACCGGAGAAGGGACTGTCCCGGCTTTTGTCCTCAAAGTCACATTCAGGTCCCCAGAGATGCTCTTCCCTTCCCCTCCCCAAGGAAACACCGGGTATTTCAGACCAGCGGCTCCCCCAGGATGCTAGCAGAGGTGTACCCTGTGGGTAAGAGGAGCCGTGGCCCAGTGCGGCATTGCCATTCCCGGTGGGCAGGACAGGCTGGCCACTGAGCCAGGATCTCAGGGGACAACCAGAGCATGTCAAACCCCTCGAGCCAGATCATAAAACCGACACCAGGGGGGCTGGTGGGGCTTTAGGGACCCACGACTCAGGTCTCCCCCAGGTCTGCAGCGGGGCTGGGGTCCCCTGCAGCTCCGCGGAGAGCATGATCACCTGCTCCAGGCTGCTGCAAATGGCTCGGATGATAACGGCTCCATGCAAATTCATGTTTGCCAGCAGCACAAATCACCAAAAGAAACCCCCCCTCAAAGATCAGCCCAAGCCCCAGGGTGGATGCACAAGCCCTGAGCGAGGCAGGGAGCTCAGATGGAAAGAGGACCAGCAGGAGCATTTGGGTATCAGGGCCAGTTGTCCTGCAACAAGAGGATCACCGCCATCCCATGCCAAAGAGAGGTCCCATAGTCGGAGCAGGTGAGGGAACCCCAGCGTGGTGGGGGGCTGCAGAGGGGCCACATCCCCGGGGCACTGCAGCAGCTGTCACCAAAGAGGGAAGCATCCCCCTCGTTTTGCGGGTGGAAAAATACCAGCTGGGAGACCTGAATGACTCAACCGAGGCCACAGAGGAGTCAGCACCGTGACGAGGAGAGGAAAGAAACGGAACCCATGCATCCTGCCTCAGCGCCCCCCCCCGCCCCGGCCCCACTAAGTAGAAACCCACACCCCAAGCCCACCACTTCTGCTCCTTTCCCCACCGGAGGCAGGTGCTGCATCCCAACACATCATCCCAGCGCACCTCAGGACCTCCCATCTGTGTTAACCCCACTGAGCTCCAAAGCACCCCAGCACCCATGGCGGGGGTAAGGAAGGGGAGAGAAGGAGTGTCAGCACCCTTCCCACCCATCTCCCTCCTGCCACATCCCACCACACACTCACCCCTGGCACTGCAGTACCTCGCAGAAAGGGGGCTCGGCCCCCCACACCAAAGTGACCCCACAGCCCTTGGGGTGCGCTGCGAGCCCCCAAGGCAGGACACTGGTCAGGGGCTCTCTCCTCTGTAGCGCTCGCCCTGCACTGACAGCCTGGGGAAGGATGCTTGGGTACCAAGGATTTAAGAGCCACCCGGCCACCCCCTGGCCCTTCCCAAAAGCTCCCAGCAGCTTAGCGCAGCCACTGCCCGGGGCGGGGGGGCGGCCAGCTGCTCTGCCAGCTGCTCCCCATTACGCACTCGGCATCACCCCACCACGCTGCCTGGCTGGGGACACGCGACCCCATATGCCCGCCCTGCACAGGAGTGACACCAGTGACAGCATGGGGGTCAAACGGCAGGGGGGGGGAGGATGGCATCCCCAAACACCTCAAGCTTCAGGGGCCTATATGGGATTAGGGTCTGCCCTATGCCAGGGACCAGGCAGCTCCCCAGGTGGCTGGTCATGTATAGGACCCCTGATTCTGGGGTGGGGGTGACACTCCCCCCGCCCCCCAAGTAGCCAGGTGGAGCTGAAACACCCTATATAGCACCCAAGTCTTTCCGAGATGCCCCAGCAGCATGGGGGTCACTGGTCCCATAGAGAAGCACGGTCCTCCCAGTCCCGGGGAGCAGGTGACTCCAGGAACATGGGTTGGGGTGGGTAGGGGGTGGTGATTAATGAACTGTAGTCCCCCAGGATGGGGGCAATACCCCAGTGATAGAGGGGGCATTTGCAGCCTTTTCTGGGACCACAGCGTGTGTCCCAGCCCCAAAGGGGTGACTCCCTCCAGAAACTGGGGGACGCACAGCCCTGTAAAAGACCAAGTGCCCCTCCCCAAAACCCAAAGAGGGGCCACCCCCCAGTAACTAGGGAGATGCACACCTCTGCAGTGGACCAAGGTCCCCCCAGTAACTTAGGGGTTGCAAAAGATCAATGTGCCCTCAACCCCCGAGGGGGGCTACCCCCAGTAAGCGGGGGCCGCACAACTCCGTACAGGACAGAGGCTCCACCCCCCACCCCCAAAGAGGGGTCACCCGCCAGGAACGGGGGGCGCACAACCCTGTAAAGCACGAGGCCCCCCAGCCCTGGAGGGGTGAGCCCTTGGCCGGGCCCCGGGGGACGCACCGCGGGGCGGGGACGAAGCCCAAGTCCCCGGGAAGCGCGGGAGGGGGGGGAGGGGGGTCGCGCACAGCCCCGGCCCGGCCCCGGCCCCGCTCCCGGCCCGCCGCGGGCACTCACCGTACATGGCCGCCGCCGCTGGCCCGGCCCGGCCCGGCTCGGCGCGGCTGCAGGCGGCGATGCCCGGCCCGGTTCTGCCCCACCGCGCGGCGCCGGCCGGGGGCGGCACCGGGGGGGCGGCACCTGGGGGGAGGTACCGCGGCGGCTCCTCCCGCCGGCACGGCCGCAGCGCCCGACCCGCTCCGCCCGGCGCGGCACGGCCCGGCAGCGCCCCCCGCCCCCGTCCCGGTGCCACCCCGCCGGGCATCCCGGTGCCACCCCGCCCCCATCCCGGTGCCACCCCGCCGGGCATCCCGGTGCCTCCCCGCCCCCATCCCGGTGCCACCCCGCCCCCATCCCGGTGCCACCCCGCCGGGAATCCCGGTGCCACCCCGCCGGGCATCCCTGTGCCGTGCCCCCGCAGCAGCACACCCCGCCGGGCACCCCGGCCCACGCGGCGCCCCCCGCGTCCCCCCCCCCGCCCCGCGGCGCGCCCCAAACCCGGCACGGGGCAGAACCTGCACGTCGGTGCCCCCTGTAACCGGTCCACCCCGAGCATCCTTCCTCCCCGGTACACCCAGCGCTCTCCCCCCGTGGGAGGGGATGCAGCGTGCGCCCCCCTGCCCGAAGCCAGCCCCACAGAGCCTGTGCCCACCCGAGCTGCAACCTCCAGCAGCGCCGGGGCTTTGCCCTGCACCGCCAGCCTGGTGACAGCCCCACCAGGCTGCCCAAAGGGTGGCAGGCTGTGCTGCTGCGAGGGCACGGCACAGGGAATGCGGGAAGATCCAGGTCAGCTCAGCTGCTTCTAGAAAGTTCTGGAGAGTGAGACTAGGGGGCTCAGACTGCCCTGGGGAGACAGGGATGCAGCCCCCAGTCTTTGGGCTCCACTCGAGGATGAGCCGGAGGAGGGTGGCATGAAAGCAGGGCCAGGACATGGGGAGGTGTCAGGGCACGGAGGCCAGAAGGGCATGAAGAAGGGTATGGCATGGTATGGTACAGCACAGCACAGCGTGGCACTGCACCGCGCAGGACAGTACGGCACAGCTTGGTTCGGTGCAGCACAGCCTGGCACAGGGCATTTGGCATGGTTTGGCATGGCCAGCACTGCACAGCATGGCACTGCAGAGTACTACACAGCAATGACCTTTTCTCCTTTACATTTACCTTTTTCCCACCATTTGGACCCATTCCACCTCTTTTCCCAGCTGGCCAGGCTGACACTAGGGGCCTTTGCGCTGGAGCCCCTCATGCCCTGGGGCCCCACACATGTCCCATAGCCACCGCATCCCATGCACGGCAAAACCAACCCAGCCACAAAGCCAAAGCCCTCCCTGTGCCAGACCCTGTCACAAGCATGAGTGACACAGCAAAGCAAAGATGCTGCCTTGGGCCTTGGCTGGGGACAAGGACAAGGCTGGAAGTGACAGGGCACCTTGGCTGGTGAGGTGCTGGCACCAGACTGTCACAGATCTCCCCTTCCCCAAGCTTTTTGCTGCATCTCTTCCCACATGGCAAAGTCCCTGGGTTGGATCATTTAATTAGGCAATAGCTGGTGCCACACAATCTTCCTCACAGGAAAATTATGTTTTAATTAAAACATTTTGGGAGTTAATCTGTGTTGCAGATTCCCCAGGTGGTGGAGCAGCCACATGAAGATCCGTGTCCCCAGGGGACTGGAGGACTTTCACAGGGGGACATGGCAGCAGTCACAAGTTGAGGGATGAAGCTCCTGAGTGTCCCTGGCCAGGCCCTGCCCCCAAAACAGTCATAAAGTCCTTTTTATTGTAAATTAAAAGCCTCAGAGTAAAACCTGATGATAAGAACCTGAAGCAGATGTAGCAAGCCCCCCAGCCCAGGAGCCCTCGTCCCTTTGCTCACAGGGATCTGCAAGGCCATCGGCTCACCACAAAGGGACACCGTGGTCATTGGGACGGTACTATGGTGCAGCCAAGGAAACAAGTCCTCCACAGCCACTTTGGGGACCTGGGGACAGCACCCACGCAGATGCCAGTACCAACCCACACCACCATCAACAAGCCCTGAGACCCCCCCAGACTATACGCAAAACACATAGTGCTGGTTTGAACCCCAAAAGTTGTTGCCACTGGAAAAGCCTGGCATAATCTCTGCCCTCAAAGAGTATGGGTGGACATGGGCATCCAAGGAGGCCAGCGGCACCCTGGCTGGTGTCAGCGATGGCGTGGCCAGCAGGGCCGGGGCAGGGACCGTCCCCCTGCGCTGGGCACCGGTGCGGCCGCCCCTCGAGCCCTGGGGTCCGTTCTGGCCCCTCACTCCCAGACAGAGCTTGGGGGGCCGGAGCGTGTCCAGAGCCGGGCAGGGGGCTGGGGCAGGGGCTGGGGCACCAGTCTGATGGGGGGGCTGGGGGGTCAGCCTGGAGAGGAGGGGGCTCGGGGGGGACCCGACCGCTCCCTACAGCTGCCTGGGAGGGGGCTGCAGCCAGGGGGGTCGGTCTCTGCTCCCAGGTCACAAGCGACAGGACAAGGGGGAACGGCCTCAGGCTGCACCAGGGCAGGTTTAGGTTGGAGACTGGGAAACATTTCTTCCCCGAAAGGGTGTCCAGCACTGGGACAGGCTGCCCAGGGAGGGGGGGGGGGGCACCGTCTCTGGAGGGATTTAAAAGACGTGTAGATGTGGCGCTCGGGGACATGGGTTAGTGGTGGGCTTGGCAGTGCTGGGTTAACAGTTGGACTTGATAATCTTAATGGTCTTTCCAGCCTAAATAAGTCCGTGATTCTATCCCTGCCTTAGGCCAGGATGGATCCATGGAAGCTGGGGCAGGGGTCCAGGCCACCTCCAGCATGTGGCTCCTCCTGATTCATGGTGCAAGACAAGGGTGGAGATGAGGTAAACCCTGCCCACCACCAGTGCTGCTCCTCAGCCCCTACCTGTCACCACCCCAAGGGACACCCCAACATGCTCTAGGCTTGCCCAGAGGGATCCAAGCACGTCTCTGCTGTGGCACAGCACAGTGCCCCTCGCCGCTCCAGCAGGCAAGGGGAGATGCCAAATCACCTGGGGCCTGGGATGCTTTTGGGACACATGGCTGCATTCCTGCTTAGGACTCAGAAACGCTGTGCAGAGCTCAGCATGTCAGGCAGTGTGGGCATATGGGGCATTAAGAAGGACTGCTGTGCCCCGAGCACCAGGATCCCTCTCCAGGATGGCTCAGAGGGAGTTGGCTGGTGGGTGCTAAGGGAAGACAGCGACCTGGTGGCAGCTAGGGCTGTGACAGTCATGCCGGGAGGATGGCAAGGAGCTGCTCACCTTGGGCACCTCCTTTGTCAGACACGTCCATCCCAGGTCCATCTGCTGCCTCTCCTTCCTTGCATCCCCCTGCTCTCCCGCAGCTGTTTCCATGGCCACGGAGCTGCTGCAGCAACGGCAGCAGGGTCTCCCGCATGAGTGTGCATCCCTTCCCGGCCATGGAGCCGGGACACAGCCAGGCCCAGGGGTCAGCCACCTGTAGCTGCTCCCACACACTTGTGCTCAGCCTTGGGGTGTTTGCACCAGCTCACATGCACCCATGTCCGTACTGGTGCCAACACTCCCCATGTTGCTTGCATGATGCCCGGGGACGGGGTCTTCCTGTGCCCTGACGGCTCTTGCAGGCAATGTGCCACCTCTCACACGTCTCTGCGTTACTTGTCGCATGAGGATCCATTTCTTGCACATGTGTGGCACTGGAGGGAGAAGGACTGGGAGAAGGGACGCTGTCACGGCACAGGGCAATGCTGCCCGCGGACGAATCACTTGCAGTGGACAGAGAATCTCTGCTGAAAAGCCAGGCACCGCCCTCCCTCCCGCTGGAAGGGGTGCACCTGTGGGCATCTCTGCTGCGAACACTGGTGTTTCCAGGAGCTCCGGAAGGTGCTGCGGGCAAATCAACAGGGCACCTGAGCCTGAGCCAGATCTCCTCGATGCTCTGGGCTGACATGGGGCTAGCTCCCTGCCCCATCTCCCCAGCTTTTGCAGTGCTGCAGAGAAGCTCCCTGCAGACCTTCAGGGAGACCCTGCACTTGTGCTGGGGGCTGTGAGGGCTACAGGACTGTCCCAACACTTCCTGGGGCCCAGACATCCACAGATGAGCACGGTGGTCCTTCTGCCCCGACGCAAAGTCCAAGGACCCTGCACCACCTCTCCTCCCACACCACCACCACAGCATGCCACCACCCTGGCTCAGGGATCGGGAAACTGAGTCACGCTTTGCCTCTCCTGCCCAAACACCACTGGTTCTTTCCCCAAGCCCAGTGGTGCTATGCACGCCACAGGAGCACTCCAGGGGACACGTGCAAGGTTGTCACCACCACAGATTTACGTGCACACCTCATGCACAGCTGCTCCAGACCATCAAACACAGCAGGGTGACAGTGGCAGGGCCAGTTCAGTCACGGAGGTGAAAAATGCAGCTTCTGCCAGCCAGAAACGTTGGTTACACCTGCACAAGCAACCCAAGCTCAGCACAGACACACTGACACAGGCAACCCAAGGAGCACCTCGTCCAGGTGTTGGTCTAATGGAGATGGTGTTGCCTGCATCCCTGCAAAGAGCCTTGGTCTCCCTGTCCAACCTACTGCTATTCCCCCAGGCTACAGACATCTCCAAAGGACCGTACCCATCTTATAGACCCAGTTTTCTTGGAAAAATGCAGTTCTGGCCAACAAGCCAGTCACAGTGACCACCTTACTGCGACAGCTTCACATCTCCTTACAGAGTCAGCAGGGAATGAAAGGCTGGTGATCAGGAGACACCAAAGCGTGTATCCCTGAGCCAGGACTGGGGTCTGCGTGTGAAGGAAATCCCTTTAGAGCCTCCGATATGTGCCCTAATTCCTCAAGGGATCCTATCATTTCATAACGCACCCAATAAACTTGCTGGGACAGCACTTGTGTGTGGCAGGAATGGTTGTGTACACTCACAATCTTCATATTCTTTTGTGGATATTGACACTACATATACTTTATCTACATTAGTTTATCTGTCTATCTGTAACTGTACCTTAGCTGGATGTGATTTTAAGTATACTGCCCCAATTATTGCTTGTCAACTATACCCTCCCACCTCTCATCTCTGATGGAAGAGTTTTTGCAGCATGTGGCCTTACATTGACTACCGAAGCAGGGGAGGGAGCAGGCACAATAAACATTAATACCTGTCCACCACAGGTCACATAAATCCTGGAATGTGCTCAAAAAAACCAGTTACATGTAGCTGGTGGGAATGCCCTTTAGGGTTGTCTCCCACCCTTATGGGAATATCCAATGTCTTTCTTCATCCTCCCGTTGTTATCCTTATTTTGAGCCATTTCTTACTTGTTTTAGTCACCTCGTTACGTATCAGCACTTGGTTTTCAGCCTGCACTATTCTGATGGTTTCTCAGCGCACCACCATCTTGACTCAGTGTAGCCCTTAATCACTCCGTGGCCAAACTCCCCTCCGTGCCTGACACCCCCAAGGGCAGAAGGGGGAGGCATCAACATGAGTCTTGGCCTAATACCACCACGACAAGGTGGTCACTCTTTCCCCCACCAAACAAGGGGTGATGTGCAAGGCTAGCGTTGCCTCACACATTATTTCCAGGCCCCAGAACCGGCGCAGGAAGGGAGCAGAGGTGAGATGTGGTGGTGGGTTAACAAGCCCAAACAGTGCTTCTGCAACACAAAATTAAAAAGAACAGTTCCATCAGGGAATTTGGGATTGCCCAAGCCGGGTCGGTTGGTCCAAGTTGCTCGTCCAGAGATGAAGCCATGCCCTGCTCCGTGCCTGCCTGATATCCACAGTCGTGTAAGTCTCCGCACACCCGGATATTAAGTCTAGCCCCGTATTAGTGAATTATTGGATTTGCTGTCATTATAACCTGGATAATTGCACTACTGATCTGTATTTATTACTGTACTGTTTCTTAGAAATAAATTGTTTGCCCCTAAAGCTGCTGATCTGGTGTCTGTTACCACGACCCAAACCTGTAAGTCAGCAGGTCTGCTGTAAGCCCTTACGATGCCCAGACTTGGTGAGGAGGTTGGCACGGAGCTAAGCTACCTCCCCTTGTCCTCCCAGGGCTCTTTTCCTCCCAGCCCAGAGAAAACCCCACGGAGGGCTTTCTAGCTGGTAGCAAAACAAAGACAGGGGGAAAATTACCTTCTTTCTTTTTCCTGTTTTCCAAATAAACTAAAGGACACACTTGGCCCAGGATGAACTGTGCAAAGAAAACCCCAAGCTCATCTCTCCCCTGCTGCTGGGATGGGGGCAGGGCAGTGCTTGCCTCCTGCATGGAAGTGGGAATTCTAAGCCCATTCCTATGATGCTGCTGGGCAGATAGGGTCTCTGATGGCTTGGGAGAGGGGACAGTGCCACAGGCCAAGGCGAGGAGCTGCCCATAGATGTCCTCACCAGCATCTCAAGGAGGAAGGGCTGAGTTCACCAAATCAGTTGCCAGATGGACTTGTAAGAAACAATAACAACCATCTGACCAGGAATGTCTGTACGTGGATGCATAGGATCAATGGAGAGTTAAAGAAATCAGCTTAAATTGGCACAGAGACATGTGCCTGGTTTCATCAAGCCACCAGACAGTGGGAAGATGAAGAACAAGCTGAAGATAACAAAGAAGAACAAAGGTAAAGATAAAGTGACATGAAGATGAAGAACAGAGCTGGGGTCATAAAACACCCAGAGATGGATAATGGCAGGGGCTCTTTTGGCGAAGATTTATGAGACCAGATAATGAGGCAGAAGATCCCAAACAGCCCATAACAGACCTGTCAAAAAGCAGCTTCTTGTTGCCAGTCAGGAGGAAGCCAGAAGAGGTGTTGAGGTATTGATAGCCAGCATTCCTAGCCCTTAGCACGTGCTAGTGACCCCCTCCTCAACACCCACTTCTGCTGCCCTCGCTTCCAGTGAGGCCTCTCGCCAGCCAGGCACATGCTCCCAGCAGGACATGGCTGGGGGTGTCACAGGATCCCTAAGCTTAGACCATCTCAGCTGAGAAAACCTGCTCCCATGTCCATCTCTAGCTTGACAGCAAAGTCTGCAGAGAGCTGAGAGATGCCCAAGCCACGTGGGCCCTGCCCGAGGATCTCCGTGCCAAGGGGCAGCTGCGATCCCCCTGGGAAGATGGCCTCAAAACTCCCAGCCCTGTGTCCCCTTCTGGGACCTTGTCTTTGAGGCACAACACAAAGGTTCTCCTTCCTGGCAGGATCTCCCTGGGCTGCAAGGAGCAGATAAGGATGTTATTTGCCATGAGGGTCCCGGTGCATGGCCCTGCTCCGTGGTGAGCCCCTCTACCCTTGTCCTAGGGTGCCATGGGGTCACTGCCAGCTCTCATGTCACCTAAGGCTGCCTGCCTCGTGAACCTATTTCACGAGGGGGTCATCCTCGAGGAAGGCACATTTTCCCCTCCCCAAAACTGATTCAACACCAACCCAAACAGCTCCTAACCGAGGCTGAACCAGGATTTTCCATCCCAGCCTGCACAGGAAGCTTGTGAGCTGCACCCCGGCCAGCCTCCCCAGCCTGGCCCGTTCTCAGTCCTACAGGGACCCAGGCTGGGGGGACAGCCCTGTGGCAAGTCCCAGGGAACAGGCGGTGTAACTGCTCCATCTGGGGCTCCCCGGGGTCACCCCCTGCCCCGCCAGCTCAGCACACAAGGACAGCAGGACGGCCTGGGCCCGGCGGGACAATGCTGCGTGGTGCTGCTTTTGAGCCCCTGGAGATGGGGCACAGGCCAGGGCCCGTCCTACTGAAAAAAGAGGTGGAGGGCAGGCCTCGTGCAGGGCTGCTGCCCTCCCTGGGCCACCAGTCTGTCCCTTCCTACAGCACCTCACTGCCAACCCCCAGGGTGGGCAGGACGGGCAGGGCAGGGCAGGGCGGGACAGGGCTGGGTTTTGCAGGCAGGACAGGACAGGGGGAGAGCAGGAGGGGCAGGACAGGCAGGACAGGGGCAGGGCAGGACAGGGGCAGGGGCAGGACGGGGCAGGCAGGGCAGGAGCAAGGCAGGCAGGACAGGAGCAGGACGGGAGCAGGACCAGGGCAGGGGCAGGGACAGGACGGGGCACGGCAGGACCGGGCAGGGCAGGCAGTGCGGGCAGGCAGGGCAGGGCGGGCAGTGCGGGCAGGCAGGGCAGGGCAGGCAGCGCCCCGGCCCCCACCGCACCGCTCTGCCGCCCCCTGCGGGGCGTTGACGGCTCCTGCCAGAGCGGCGCGCGCCAACCTCCTCGCCAAATCTCGCGAGAACGTCGGTGGGCGGAAGTCTCGCGCGAGCTGAGGCGCGGGGCGGTGGGGCGGCCCTGGGGCCGCCGCGCTCCTACCCTGGTTCAGCCGCCTCAGCTCGGCGCGGGTCGGCCCGCACCGCCCCAGCCCGCACCGCCATGGAGGCGAATCCGCAGAAGCGGAAGGAGACGCGCAAGTCGCTGCGGGTTAAAGTCATCTCCATGGGCAACGCGGAGGTGGGCAAGGTGAGGCGGTGCGATTGGCGGGCGGGCGGTGGCGGGCAGGCCAGCTATCCAATAGGCAGCCGGGTGCAAACAGGCGGCTGCGCTGCTCGTAAGGGTGCGGATTGGTGGCTGTGCCTGTCTCTGTAGCCAATCGGGAGCAGGCCGCTCCGTGCTTTGCGAGGTGGGAGGGTGGGACGAGCGGAGGATTGACAGCTGGGGCGGGGCCGCGCGCCGTAACGCCGAGTCTTATTGGCTGCGGGACGAGGGGCGGGGCTGCACGCCTTCGCGCGCAGCTGGTGGTGGGTGTCATGGCGGTGTCTGCGGTCCCTGTTGTCAGTGGCCTCCTCCGTGCCCTGGGCCTCTGCTTACCCGCCCCTCTCGGGGCAGGCCCAGTGCGGGGCTCATCGTGCCGCGCCGGCACGGCACGGCACGGGCGGGCGGTGGGCAGGGCGCGGCCCCCGGTCTTGCTCGGGGCCTGCCCCGTGGGCCCAGTGGGCCGCAGAGCGTTTCCCCTCTGTGTGAGGTGGGTCCCTCCGTGATCTGGCTGCCAAGGAACAGCCGTTCCCCTGGACGCTTCCCTGGGAGGGAGCCTTCGTGACCGTGCTCCAGCTGCAGATACCACAGTGCAGCACCTGAGGGCAGAAAGCATGGATCCAGCCCTTAGTGCCTTCTTCCAGGGCATGCGGAGGTTGCCAGACCCCCTCCCCTGTTTGGCTTTAATCAGGGGTTCACCCAGGACCCCCCTTCCTCCTTCTGTGGTGACCCCAGACTCTTCTCTGGGGTGTTACTTCTCCCAGACAGGTTCTGTTCTGAAGCGCTGCCTTTTTTTATTTGCTGAGTCAATGTAGTTGTACTATGCTGCTGGCACAAAGCCTCCCTTGGGGCAGACAAATGCCTCACTGGTGGCAAGAAAAGCCAGAAGGATCTTGCCGGACAGAGTGGGCAAAGGGGTGGCAAGTGACATTTATCCTTACGATATTTATGTCTTGATGGATGATAGCAGCTACCTCCTCTCCCTAAACAGTATCTATGCCAGTCAGGGGCAGAATGGAGGCTGGAGGGACCTAGTGTGAGGCTGAATGTGCTTCTCATGCTGCCTGCTTGGGCTGCCGGAGTGTTCTTCATGGCTTTTGGGGAGCTGACTGCCCCCAGGCAGTGAACACCCAGCTACTCCAGGGTGGATGTTTTCTGTAGGGGAGCCATAGAATCACAGAATGGTTTGGGTGGGAAGGGACCTTAAAGATCACCTAGTTCCAGCCCTCTGCCACTGGCAGGGACACCTTCCATTAGACTAGGCTGCTCCAAGCCCATCCAGCCTGGCCTTGAACACTGCCAAGGATGGGGCACCCACAGCTGCTCTGGGCAGCCTGTGCCGGTGCCCCACCGCCCTCACAGTAAACAATTTTTTTCACTACATGCCCTTGCCCAAAGCCCCTCCCTAGCTTTCTTGTAGGCCCCTCTAGGTACTGGAAGGTGCTTTAAGGTCTCCCCAGAACCTTCTCTTCTCCAGGCTGAACAAACCAGAATGTGGATAAATCAGTTTCTTGGCACTCCGATCTCCAAACAGGTAAGGAATAAATGACACCCAGCGGCTTTTCCTGCGTTTTGCAGAAAGAAAACTGTTCCTGGTAAAGATTTGTCCTTTGGTTGTGGGTTAATTAGCTAGTTTAGGGACTTCCTGCAGAGTTGATGTCTCTGAAGCCATCCAGGTGGCTGGGGGCTGTCAGCGAATTTCTTATTAATGTGAATATTGCAGTGTATGGTGCCATCCTGCTGAGACCCCCTTTCCCTTTCTCCCAGAGCTGCATTATAAAGCGTTACTGTGAGAAGAGGTTTGTTCCAAAATACCTGGCGACTATTGGTATCGACTACGGTGTCACAAAGTAAGTACCTTCACGGTGAGGATCTGCAAGTGCTGGGAGAGTGCGATGAACTGTGCTGTCACAGATGGCAGGCGTGGGTCTGCCAGGGCCTGGGTGAGGTGTCTGCTGTGGGAGCTGCTGACCAGTGGGGAGACAGCAGTGGGGCTGTCTCATCTCCTGCAGCTCCTGAGTGGCCACACTGCCTTGAGCCAGGTGTACTTGGCTCTGCCAAGACTGCTTAGTTTCCATAGCATAATCTGCATTTCTGCTTTAATAATAAGATAATCTGCCTAATGAGTCTTCTCTGCTAGCATAGCTCCCCATTACCATGTTGTATCCAGAGCTGGTGGTCTCTTCCTTGTTTGCCTGGCTCAAGGGGCAGTTTTCTGGCCATTAAACCCAGGTGCTTGGAACTTACTGAGGTTTCTGCCTCTGGTCACCCAGCTCTTTCTCTGCAGAGGGCTGGCAGAGATAAGGGGTGTTCCTGTGGGGACGCAGCCTGCACAAGGGCTGAGGGGGAGCCTTCTCAAGCATTTCATACCTCTCTTTCAGAGTGCAGGTCAGAGACCGAGAGATTAAGGTGAACATCTTTGACATGGCAGGACACCCGTTCTTCTACGAGGTAAGGCAGACCTGGCTCCAGGCAGCACACCAACTGACCTGTCTCAGAACTGTTTGGCACCCATCAGCTTTCCTCAGATCTGCCTGAAATTGGGTTTGGGGGTGGGAAACTTGAAAATACATTTCTTCACTGTAGTACAACCCCTTCTTTCTTGCTACGGATACCTAATGCAGACCAGCACTGGAAACCCCTGCTGCCTCTCTGTGAGCAGTGACTCCGTGCTGCTAGGGGTTACTGAATCCAGGAGCCTGAAAGAGATGAGGCTGCTGCAGGTCCGTGCTTTGAGATCCAACCGGTAGTGAGGCTGAGTGTGTATCCCTGGTAGGCACACACAGGCCCACCTATACAAGACATACATACATCTAAACATGGCTGGCTGTACAAATCGACACAGGAACAGCCAGCACTGGCACAAACAGCACCAGTGGCCTCATCCTGGCCTGGTGTCTTCTCTGGCTGATCAGAAATAACTGTCCTGTGTCTGGCCTTAGACACTCTTCCAGCAGCTGTCCTGGGGATCCGCGGTCTCCCCAGTTGCTGGCCCTGGGCATACAAGCCCTGGAGGCTACATCCTCCGTTATGCACACCCACATGCACGGACAGATGTCCTGCAGGTTCCTCCAGTAGCTGGGCTGAGACATGCAGTGGCTGGCCTTGGATCCTCAGTCTGTCCCACTGCCTCACACACAGGGAAACACACACATGCAAATGGGTCTCTTGGTTGACTCCCAGAGCTTCTAGTCTCCTCGGGAGTCAGTCTGACACCTTGTCTGCCCTTGAGCCTCTGCTTTTTTGTGCGTGTGAAGATGAATCTTTTATGGGCAAATTGCTCTCCTGTGATGGACCTGGGGACAGTGTGGTCAGGGTGTTACATGGGTTCCCCTGTCTATCCTGTTTCAAAGAATCACAGCATGGTCAGGGTTGGCAGGGACCTCTGGAGCCCACCCAGCCCACCCCCTGCTCAAGCAGGCTCTCCTACAGCAGCCGCACAGGATCACATCCAGGCCCATTCTGAATGTCCCCAGAGAAGGAGACTGCACAGCCTCTCTGGGCAGCCTGTCCCCGTGCTCCGGCACCCTCAAGGGAAAGAAGTTTTTCCTGCTCTCCCCACGGAGCTCCCTGTGCTGCAGTTTGTGCCCGCTGCCCCTTGTCCTGTCGCTGGGCACCGCTGACAAGAGCCTGGCCCCGGCCCCCTGACACTGGCCCTTAAGGTACCTGTGTGCATCGCTCAGGTCCCCTCTCAGCCTTCTCCTGCCCAGGCTGAACAGCCCCAGCTCCCGCAGCCTTTCCTCACCAGGGAGATGCTCCAGCCCCTCATCAGCTTGGTCACCTCTGCTGGCCCCTCTCAGTATTTCCCTGTCGCTCTGGAACTGGGGAGCCCAGCACTGGACCCAGCACTCCAGGTGCAGCCTCACCGGGGCAGAGCAGAGTGGAAGGACAACCTCCTTCAACTTGCTGCCCACGCTTCTCTTCATGCACCCCAGGATCCCACCGGCTGCCTTGGCCACAAGGACACACTGCTGGCTCATGGGCAGTTTGCTGCCCACCAGAACTCCCAGGTCCTTCGAGTCATCTTTTTCCTGTGATCCAGGTCTTTTTCTGTGATATTCTGTTTGTGTGGAGATGAGATTTTTACCACAGAACCAGATAGGTGCCAAGTTAATGGTGATACCCAGATCTGCCAGGCTGTGTGCTCTCAGCCTGGCTGTCGCTGGTGCCAGTGCCCTACCTTTGTCCCCACAGGTGAGGAACGAGTTTTACAAGGACACACAGGGGGTCATCCTGGTCTACGACGTTGGACAAAAGGAGTCTTTCGATGCACTGGATGCATGGCTGGCTGAGATGAAGCAGGAGCTGGGCCCCCATGGCAACATGGAGAACATTGTCTTCGTTGTCTGTGCGAACAAGGTGGGCTGTAGGGGTGAGCCAGGCTGCGGCGTGGCCCTGATCTCTGGCCCTCAGGGCTCACTGTGTTCCCAGCTTGAGCCCAAGCTTTTAAGCTCCAGCTGCAACAAGGAAAATGTTATTGGTTGTAGGGAAGACTTTCTAAGAGTCAGATCTGTGTGTGGGAAGCACTGGAGACCACATTTCAATGGGTTTTTGAGAATGTGGTGGCCACACATGAGGAAGGGATCAAGTAGATGTTGCACTGTCTCTGGACTAGGTAAAATCTCAAAGGCCTTTTCACTTGAATTTTCTGTGCTTTCTTTCCACGTTGCCTCCATTCCTTCAGGATAAGCAAAAAGCCTCTCCAGCCAGACAGAACCTTTACCCACTGTTAGACGATCGACCTTGAAGCTGTGTTCCTCCAGCTGCTGCTGCAGACCCTGGCTGGGCTCTGATCTCTGCCTTTTCTCCTGGTCTAGATTGACTGCACCAAGCACCGCAGCGTAGATGAAAGTGAGGGGCGGCTCTGGGCAGAGAGCCGGGGCTTTCTTTACTTTGAGACATCAGCACAAACGGGAGAAGGAATCAACGAGATGTTTCAGGTAAGGTGTAATGAAGGTGATGAGGGCACAGACACCACACTGAGCCAGGATTTGTTGGCAGGATATCCCCTGAACTGCCTGGATCCCACAAAACCTTGTTGGGAACTCTGCCCCAGAGGTGTCTTCCCAGTGAAATGTCGCCCTGAGAAAGCCGTACCTGTTTAGCTCAGGATCACTATTAGTCCTTCCAGTCCTGAGCTGGCCCTAGCATTGTGTTGCTCAGAGCTGATGATCCCCCAGGCTGCTGGAAACATAAAGCAGGGATGCCCATGTCACCTGTTCAGGTCTAGCACTGAGCTGAACTGAGTTTGAGGTGAATGCACAGCCTGGCCTCCTCAATCTGTCCCATGGCCCTTGCAAGGACTGGATTGCCCCCACACTAGGGTATGTCAGTGCCCCATGGCCCAGGCAGTGGGCAGTGAACATTCAGCAGTTGTGCAAATGCTCCCCCATGCTTTGGAGCATGAGCCCGCAGCCAGCAAGGGCACTGGGGTCTCCTATGCAATGCCACCACCTCTGGGGACTGTTCCTTCCTGCTAACTCCTTCCCGTGTCCTCAGACTTTCTACTCTGCCATCATTGACCTGTGTGACAACGGTGGGAAACGCCCTCCTTCCAGCATGGGAGTTGGCTTCACCAAAGAGCAGGCAGATGCCATTCGCAGGATCCGCAACAGCAAGGACAGCTGGGACATGCTAGGGGTCAAACCCGGAGCCACAAGGTGAGGGAGACTTCAGCATGTGCCTGGCTGTCTGTCATCTGTCTGACCTGGCAGGCTAGTTGGATCTGTGATCATTTAGTGACCTGCCTGCTGCTAAGCTCACCTCGGTTTATATAGCATCTGGGCATAAGCATCTAGTCACAAAATTGCGGCAATGCAGAAGAAACCCTTGGTCCTGAGCACCAAATTTGCCCTTTTAGCAGACGAGCCAGGCTGGAGGCAAGGGGGGAATGATGAATGCAAGAACTTCAGCCCTGCTGGCTGCCTGGCCTTACACCCTGCCTCCAGGCTGAGCCGTCTCTGGCCAGACGTGTTTGGAGCAGCTCCAGCTTTCCTTTCCTTGCTCACCACATCTAGAGAAGCTTTAAGGCAGCTGTGAGGCTGCTGCCCACATTAGCAAAAAGGGATTTATGTTACAGTTCTTCCACCTGGAAACTACTCCCACAAGACAAGCTTTCTCTTTGTTTTCCTCAGAGGACCTCTAGCCAGGTGGAATTGGTCATTGCCTATGTAAGAGGTTGGATATTGAATCTCCCGGTTCTGCTGTATGACTTGGGCAGCTAAAACAAGCTCCCAGAGCAATCCCTTACTTTATTCTCTCTGAAGTGCGAGGACCACCCTTGTGTACTCCTTGCGGAGGGGCTGGAAAGTAGATTTTATCGTTAGATTATGTCATTCGGGACTCGTACATCCTCCCGTTGGCTCTCGGAAATGTAGGTGTTGAGCCTAACCCCTCCTGCAGCCCCCTCTCATCCACAGGGAGAGAGCAGCAGCTCTGCAGGGCAGTTTGTGCTGGCAATCACAGCGCAGATGGAAGAGACAGAGTCGCCTCCGTGAAGAGGTGCCCCTATCTCTCCATGGCCTGCAGCTGGAGCCGAGATGTCTGCCTTGGACCAGACACCCCAGGCTTAAAGGGCTGAAGTGATGTGCAATGCCTTCACCGGAGTGCGTAGGCGGTTTGATGCGAAGCTGAGTCAGGGTGCGTGTGCCCCCACGCTGTCTCCCAGCTTTCTGCTCTTGTGGTGCCAGAGACTCAGCACACCATGGCACGTGTCACAGGCACGTGTCTGGCATGATGGGAGCATTTGTGCTGGCGCAGTCCCATGGTAGAGAGGTTATATCTGCCCCAGGAGAGGGGTTCTCCCCCTTTTCTGCTCGTGCAACACCAAGAAGTGCCCTGTGTGCTTTTCTGCAGCTCTTTCTCTGTAGCACCACCTCCAAAGCTTGGAGGTCCTTAATGCAAGAAACAGAAGGGTTCAAAAGTGTCTGCACAGGGCTGTTGAGCATAGTGGGAGCTCAGCTGGGCCAGGCTGTGTGTCTTATGGGTCCCTTCACTCTTGTCGTGTGTCTCCTAGGGATGAAGTGAACAAAGCCTATCGGAAGCTGGCTGTGCTGCTCCACCCCGATAAGTGTGTGGCTCCTGGCAGCGAGGACGCCTTCAAAGCAGTGGTGAACGCCCGGACCGTGCTTCTCAAAAACATAAAGTAGGGAATAGAACCACTCAGAGCTGAAAACCTTCCCCTCTGAGCTAGCTCCCAGGCAGCTGTACGGCTGTGGGGCACCTCTTTCCTCCTCACATTTACCGCTAGCGTGGGCACAGATGCTTCCAGCACCAGCCGTGGGAACAGGACTGCAGTGCACTTGTGATGTGCTGGAAAGGGAACTGAGTGCTGAGGAGGAGAGAGGGACCCCAGAGCCCTCCCTGCATCCATGGCCCCAGGTCGTGGTTGGTGGTAAGTGCTGAAAGCAGTGAAGTCCCCACCTTCCCAGCTGTGTTACACCTCCTGGGAGTTTACCAGCTGTGGAGGGGTTTGGATGTGGCTCTAACCTGTGGGTGCAGCGAGGGCAGAGCAAGCTCTGACCCGAAAACTTCTGTGCCTGAAAACGTTGGTGTCATGAGTGGAGGATGCCCAGGAGGGCAGTGAGTTGCTAGTCCTGGGTTATCCTAGAGCGGCCTCTGCAAGGCTGCCCATGTGGGAAGCCACGGAGGCACTGCCGAGCACTGGAGCGGTTCAGCGTGCCGAGCAAAGCCGGCTCCTTCCAGCTGACACCCAACGATGCTGCTTTTGGCAGTGGGGAGGGCAGGTTGCTTGAGGAAACTTCTCTGGTACTGCAGGGAGAACCCAGCTCCAAGAGCGTCCTTTTCCCCTTCCTCCTCAACCTGTTGTGGTGCCAGTAATGGTCCCTTTGGCAGGACTAGGGCTCTCCCCCAGGCACTCGCCCCATTATCACAGCCCAGTCTCCTGCCACCACCTCCTTCCATCTCGCTGAGCTCAGCTCGTTGGGAAGAGCCCTTAGGGCTGCAGTCCCTCAGGCTGCGTGCTCCTTCTCTCCCGGCCCTCTGCTCACACCACGCTGGCAAGCTCTGGGTAGGTGCCGCTGTGCCCCTTGGGGGACTGTCCTCAGGCGTGGGTGGCCCTGGCTGTTTGCAGGCCAGAGGAGGGTGCTGACCCAAGGAGGAGGCAGTTCAGCCTGCAACATGGGTGCCTGTCAGCTCTGCCTTCCTGCCTTCGGCCAATCTCGTCTCCTGAGCTTCAGCCACACCACAGAGCTCCATAGGTGCCTGCGATCTGTCTGCTCGCTTGGCCCCACAGCGCGCTCTGGTTAGGTGAGCGGTGGAAGGGGCATGTTCTCCCCCAACCCTCTCTCACAGCAGCAGCGATTGCCCTGCTTTGCTAGTTATTATGGGTTGCTGATCAGCAGGTGGGTGCAGGTTGCTCCCTCCTGGTCACAGCTGCTCTGCCCTTCGAAGAGTCTTGTTGATTTAGAGGGGAGCGTTGCTGGTCACCCCAGCAGGTGCTTGCAGAGGCTTGAGATCTGGCTGTTGTGATCCTGAGGGGGCTTGGAGCTGTGGTGGTCTGCTAGGCTCTTAGGGTAGACCAAGCAGGAGGTTCCTTGGGCCCCCGTGGTTTTGTCAGGACCCAGTTTTACTTCCTTGCTGCTGTATGACTTGGGCAGGGAAGGTCAGGACACTAAGGTACGGAATGGAAGCCACTGAGTGTGTGCACAGGCATCCTTACCCCACCCCACAGGTACCCTGTTTGAAAGTGTTTTCTCCTGTGTTCAGTGCAATATTTTTTTTTTTTTCCTCTTCAAGGCAGCTTTTCTGTGTTTCCCTTTCAAAATACATCATAAATCAACAGTAGATCCTCCCCCTTTTTGGCAGCAAGCATTAAGGGACTTTAAAGCCAGTGTTGTTTTGCTCTTGCTCTGTTTTTTGGTGCTGGGTTACTGGGAAGAAGAAATAAGCTATCCTGCTGGGAAGCACTTTTTACTCCTCTGGTGTAGAAATAACCAAGGGGAGATGTTGCTACAAAAGGTTAATGTTTAAAATATTTTTCCTCTCCTAGATATACAAAAAGGTGGGCTGGGGGAGGTCAGCAGGGCAGGCGTTGGAGCTGTGGCGAGGTACGCTGATGGGGTCTTATTTTGCACGTTTTATAATGCTGTGGAGTTCACTGGAAACCTCCCCTCTTGTCTAGTGGAGGAAACTACTTAATTCTGGCCTCAAACCTGTTGCTCTGTATTTTTTTTCCATTGAGGAGGGTAAGTAATCCTGTTGCTGAATGGTGCACTTCACTTTGAGGGTGAGATCCTAGTGGCTGGAGTAACCGAAAGGCTTCCTCGGTTCCTGCTGCTCAGGGGCTCTCCAGGTCTGTTGTGCCACGCGTGGTCCCTCCTGTTTGCTCCTCAGGTGACTGGCCACAGGTCTTGGGGTTTCTCCTGTCTGTTTACAGAGCGGACTGGATGTTCAGAGATGATCACACGCGCATGACACGTCTAGTGATTCTGGTGACCTTCTGAGTTCTGTTATTTTTATAAATTAAATCCCCCTTTGGAACAAAGGAAGCCCTGTGAGCTGTCCTGCTGTGGCGACTGCCTGCTGTTAATGTTTAATTGCCCTTTGACTCATTTCTCTCCTCCCCAGCTGGGTATGGCCGAGGCTGGTGATGAAGAGCTGCCCTCGAGGGTGATGATGGAGGTTGTGAATCAACTCCGCGGGAGTGGGCACTGGGTAAGGGACCCCAGGAGTCCCACAGGGATGTGATGTGGGCTGCACCCAGCCACTGTAAGGCCTGGCTCTAGTCAGGGGACCCAGAGGCAGAGGGGTAGCTCCGTCCTTGCTCCGTGCACACAGACCTCCACACCAGCGGCCCTGGTAGGGTGCTTCCTCCGTGCCGTCTGTCAGGACCGTAAGCTCCAGATGCCTCCAGCAAGGCTGCGCCACCCAGGCTCTGTCTCTGGCCTAGGAGTCCCACATCCTCCAGCCTCGTACAAAGAGCAAGTCCTGCTGCTGAAGTGTCCCTCCTCAATGAAAGTACTGGGATCCTGATCCCAAACAAAGGGGCTTTCCTGTTCAGCATCCAGAAATGCAACCAGGAGCCACCTCTGAAGACCCGTGGAAGGGCAGGCCTCCCTCCACGTGCCCAGGGGCAGTGCCTGCCTGCGCTTTGCCTGCTGCCCAGCACGTGCTGAGGGGAGCGTGAGGATTTCTGGCCTGGCCCTGTGCCTGACAGCCACGGTCTGCTCCTGGCTGCTGCTCCAGGCTGGCACACCCTGTGACGTGCCAGGCAGGGCCGGGGGGGACACATCCTTCCCTGAGATTCACAAACCGCTGCTGGCCTTCAGTTTCGTTGGCCTTGGGACCAGTTAACCTTCCTCGCCAGGGCTCCCTGCCCGTGGCCAACCTGGGATGGGTTGGCCTGGGGTCCCCCATGTCCCAGGATGGACGGCCAGGGCTCTGTCCCTGTCCCTTGCTGGCAGAGGCACGCACAAGCCTGGGCAGCCCAAGCCCTTGCCCACACTGCCTGCCTGTGCTGCTCTTGCGCTGCGGCAGTTGGGAGCGCTGCCAAGCATGCCCCAAACCTCGGGGGACCTGTGGCTTTGGCGTTCTCCTTTTGGTATTAATTACTGCACAGAAGCAATTACTTCCCCGTCAAGGAGGCCGAGAGGGGCTCTCATTAGAGCGGTGGGGCGAGGGTGCTTGGCAGCACCGTGCCCCCGGCGTGGGGGGGGTCGGTGGGGCCTGAGGGGTGCGGTGGGGCTGAGCATGGTTCTCCCAGGTATCAGCGTGAGCTCGTGGTGGGGCAGGGGGGGCTGGTTCAGGGTTGTCTCATCAGCTCGGAACTGCAGGTGGTTTTCTAGGTGCGGGGGTGCAAGGGGGGGGGGGGAGCAGGTGGCAGCTGAAAGACGGGGAAAAGGAGGGGGAACCTTCTGAGGGGGTGCCAGCAGGGAGTGGGCCGCTCGGGGGGGGGTGTGAGTTGGGCAGCGCTGGCGGAGGTGTCCCCCGGTTTCCTTGGGGCAGCTGGCTGTGACCCCAGGGAGGGCCATGGGGCCGGCGGAGTGGGGCGAAGGGCAGCCCGGCGGGTTACGGGTGCGGAGGGAGCGTGGCCCGGCGCCCCGCACCTCCCGGGGCCGGGGTCCCTGGCACCCGGGGTCAGCCAGGCGGGTCCCCACGGGGTGCGGGTGCGGGGGTCCGCGGGCTGCCGGAGGAGGGTGATGAGGAGGGTGGGGCGGGCAGCGGGAAAGCGGCAGCCGGGGCCGAGGGTGGCCGCGATGGGGACGAAACCCACCCGGCAACCGGCCGCCGCCCCGGGCCGCCCCGCAGCCGGCGCCGCGGGGGTTACGGGAGGCGGGGAGCGGCGGGGCCCGCCCCGGCCCCGCGGAGGCCCGGCCCGCTCATCCCCCGCCCCCAGCCGCGGCCATGCCCCGGCGGCCGGAGCCGCCGCCTCCGCCGCTTCGCCCCCGGCCCCGCGGAGACGGAGGGGGCGGCGGGGCCGGGCGGCGTCGGGCGTAGGGCGCGGGGGCGGCGGAGCCGCCGGAGGATGCTGCCGGCGGCCGGGCGAGGCGAAGCGAATCGCTGCCTGCGGCGGGGCCGCACCTGCGCTCCCCGGGCTGCGGCGGGCGGTGGGCTCCGGGGCCGGCCCCCCGGCCCTTCGGCAGCCGTCCCCGCGGAGCGGAGCGCCTGGGAGAGGGGGGCGAGGACGGCGGGAGCGGCGGGGATCGGCCCCCGGCGCGGCTGCCCTCGAAGGAAGAGCAGGGAGGCATCGCGACATCTTTCCGCTCCGCGTCGCTTCGGTTGCAACCTGGCAGTGCGCAGGGGCCGGGGAGGGAGCTGGAAGGCGGGCGGGCGCTCGCCTCTCGCCCCCCCCAGCCCCCCCGGCCGCTATTTATAGTCGTTACCCCCCTTCCCCTCCTTCGGCGGCTCCGCGGGTCCGGGGGTGACGGCGGCGGGGGAAGGGGAGCGGCCCGGCGGCTCCGTGGCCGGCGAGGCGGGGATGCTGCGGGCGATGCCCCGGTGAGCATCGCGGGGCGCAGGGGAGCGCGGTGTCGCTGCGGGGCCGGAGCCGGGGAAGGCACCGCCATGCCCAGGAACAGGGCTTTTTCCGAGCCCGAGTGCTCGGCCGAGTACTCGGCAGACTACTCGGTGAGCCTGCCGTCGGACCCCGAGCGCGGCGTGGGTCGCACCCACGAGGTGACGGTGCGCAGCTCGGGACCCTGCCTCTGCCTGCCCCGCTTCATGCGCCTCACCTTCGCTCCCGAGTCCCTGGAGAACCTCTACCAGACTTACTTCCGCCGCCAACGCCACGAGACCCTCCTGGTGCTGGTGGTCTTTGCCGCCCTCTTCGACTGCTACGTCCTCGTCATGTGCGCCGTGGTCTACACCGCCGACAAGCTGGCCCCGCTGCTGGCGGCAGCGGCCGGGCTGGTTGCCCATGTGCTGCTCTTCATCCTTTGCAAGTACAGGCTGCTTCCCGAGCGGGTGGCCCGCAGGTTCCTGCCCTACATCCTCTGGGTCCTCATCTTGGCCCAGATCTTCTGCTACCTGGGTCTCAACTTCTCCCGCTCGCCCGAGGCCAGCGACACGGTGGGCTGGCAGGCTTTCTTCGTCTTCTCCTTCTTCATCACTTTGCCGCTGCGCTTGGCGCCCATCGTGCTCATCACCGCCATCTCCTGCGGCATCCACACGCTGGTGCTCGGTGTCACCATCGCCCAGCAGCGGCAGGATGCCCTGGACGAGGGGACGCTGCTGAGACAGGTACGGGGCCGGCGGGGGGATGTGGGGTCCCTGGGGGTGGTGACGTGTGAAGGGAAAATCATCCCCATGTGGTGTTTCCATGAGTTACCGTGTGGTCCATCCCTGTCCTTATGTTCTGACGCTAAAGCCGGGGTTGATCCAGACCCTGTGAGCTGATTGTAGTGTTTGCTGGGAGCAGGGGGCTCCCCAAAACATACTTGGGGATCAGTCTCCATGGGAGTGGGGTGCTGGAGTGTGCAGGAGCACCCGCCCAAGCTGGGTGCCACAGACCTGGCCCTGCAGGCCTGGATCCATCCCCAGGGGCCACCCGGGGTATGTGGACACGTGGGCTGCGGTTGGGCTGCTGGGGAAACTGAGGCAGGGTGGACCGTGTGCTCCTCCATCCACCCTGCCTGGTGGCCTTGCTTGTACCACTTTCCCTTTGAATTTCAAAAATGGCTAAAAATGGCCCCAAATGGCTATTTTTAGCTGAAATGTGGCAGGAGCCCAGCTTCTGGGCTTGCAAACAGCCACTGGAGCTTTCCCAGGAGGAAGTTGGGCGGCAGCTTGGTCCCGGCTTGGTCCCTGGGCAATGCCCATCACCCAGCCTCGTGCCTGGGGATGCTTTGGGGTGATTTTCTGCCCCAGCAAACCTGGAAAAAATGGTGTCCCCTAGCCCAAACGTGGCGCTAAGGCTGGGCCATTGGTTCACGCACACAGCAAAGGAGGGGACGTGAGGGTCAGACAGGGAGAGAGCGGTCCCCAGCCCATTGGATCCTTAATATTTCCTGGGAAACACCCAAGTGGAGCAGCTAGACACTGGTTTTATTCCCTAAATTAGTGGGTTTCATGTCTTGGCTGAATCCCTTTCCTCCCACTGTTTTCTCTACTGGCTGGCCACGGACCCAATGACCTGGGGAGCCTTTCCATAGCCAGGGTGGGGGGCAGGGCGGGGGGACAGCCAGAGCTGAGAACTTGTGTGCTGGTGGCTGTTGACGGCAGCAGGGAAAATCCCGCTGGAAACATCCACTCTGCCCCATAATGATGTGGGCTCTGTGGGAGGATGCTACAGGAATTTGGGATGCTCTGGGTCAGGTCCTGGGAGAGCTCCAGCTGCTCCCAGCCTAAATAGGAAGGGAAAAGGAGGGTATTTACTCACTTTTTGAGAGGTTTTGGAAGTAATGAGCCTGTGGTCACACTGGGAATTTGCAAAATGGAGCCTGTTCTCCAAAAAGCCTGAAGATCCTGTTTTCACCCTGTCTCTGGAGTGCGTGGTCTGGGGCTCGTCCCCTGGCTTGGGACATCTCCTGGTATCACACAGGGTTTTGCAAAGAAAAACACTTTTTGGGCACAGTTTATGGAGCCTGCCAGGCTGGGCGCTGGGGTGGCGGCATGGGTGCCCTCCCAGTGGTGCCCGGCCAGAGGCACTGTACCCACAGGAGAAACCCCAGTGCAGCAGCGGCTTTCCCAGGTTTTGCTCCTTTTCTGGGATACGAGCATGGCACGTGGCAGATCCAAAGGCAAGGAAACCTCTCACTGCCACTAGCCCCGGGATGCGGGAGGCAAGGGGACATGCAGGCATCCCCTTGGCCAGCAGCAGGCATGCGCCGCCTCTGTGTTAATCATTGCCGTGGCACGGAGAGTCCAGGGCTGGTAAAACCTTGGCAACGCGGCATGCCTCAGCCTCTGCCTGCTGCAAAAGGAGGAACATTATGTCCAGAAATAAACATCATATGCTTTATTATTATAGCCGGTGGTGCAGCTCCTGGAGGGAATGGCTATTAATAGGATGAACTGGAGGATGTCGCTTGAGCGGGGCTGGCACAGCTCGGGGGGGTTCATGAGAGATGCCGGCAGTTTCTGCCCGGCTGCCGACCACCGAGGAGAAGCCCAAAGGCTGAATTGTGGCAGGGAGCTGGAATTTGGCACCGTTTGAGGCTGTACCTGCCATGGTTGCGCATAAACCAGCTGTGAAGCATCCCCAGGCTCAGGCCATGACCCAGCCCTGGACTGGATGGTCCTGGTACATCCTACCGGCACCTTTCCTGCGGGATGCAGATGGGGCTGGATGGGGAAGGAGGGATAAGGCTTGTTCCGCTGGTGGTGCACGCTCCTGCACATATCTTGCTCCATCTGCCCCCAGATTACCAAGTGCAAATAATAACCAGTGACTGTGCCAGCAGTGGGGCCTCCTCCATGTCAGGGCTTTCCCGGCAGTAGCTGGGGTCCTGGGAGGTGTTTTGCAGCTCAGGGCACAGGGACACATGCTGAGGGAGGTTTTTGGGGCTGAGCATCCATTGCATGGCTGCAGGATGCAGCTGGACAATGCTCAGTGTGGGACGTGGCTGTGCCATCTGGTGCCAGGTGAGCTGGTCCCCAGGATTTCCAGTGGTCCCTGTGTGCCGAGCTGTCCCAAGCCATTGAACCCCAGTAGAATGGCCCGTTGTCATGACAACTTGAGAGGCTGGGTAAAAATAGCAAGTGGCTGCTTGTTTTGGGGGTTTCTTCTCAGTGTCCACCTCCAGGCGGCTCCTTGCTCACCGTCTGCTGTGCCGTGGGTCCAGGGGCTCCCCAGGGCTCCCCAGCTGTGATGGTGGGACCTGGGGCAGGATCCAGCCCTGGGGCAACAGCTGAGGGTCCCAGGCGCTCTCCCCTGTTCCTTATGCTCTTTCCCCCTGAAAAAACAAGTTTCCTTGCTGCAAATCATTTTGTCAGCCCTGGCCCAGTGCTGTGCCAGCACCCAGACCCCCAGTGCCAGAGCCCAGTGCCAGAGCCCTTACATATTGCTGCACGTGGCCGGTTTCCCCACTGTCTCAGTTTCCCCCTGCGTGGAAGGGGTTGGCAGCTCCTCCCTATCTCCATAGGATGAGACCGGACTGCTCAGGGCTTGATGCTGTCAAGTGACAAAACCTCTGAGGACAGGCACCCCCCGGGACCGGGGTCATATTAGGGCTTTCCTCTGACCGAGCTGGGGTATGGGCTATGGGGACCAGGGGCGGGACAGTCAGTACAGGGGAGCTGGGAATCAGAAGGATGCTGAGCATGGGGGCATATCCCTCCTGGAGATGAGCTGGGGAACAGCTCCGTGCTCTTCCCGCTGCCTCCTCTGCACCGGCTGTGATGGAGCCCATGGCCTGCAGGGTAGAAGGACGTCTCCATGTCCCCATTGCCCTTTCGGCATAGCTGGAGCCTGTTATCACATCCTCCCTGTCGCTCTTCCCCTTTCTAGACTAAACAAACCAAATTCTTCCAACTTTTCCTCATCAGTCATATTTTCCACCAAGGGCTCTTTGCTTCCATCTGCAAATCTGCTCTGTCCCCTCCCGGGCTGCAGGGACACAGGGTCCAGCCCACGGAGCTGGGGTCTAGCCTGTGGGATGGGACAGGCTTCTGCCCGTGGGGACAGGGTCCAGCCCAGGGATGGGATGGATCCAGCCTTTGGGATGAGGCAGCGAGCCTCTGTGCCATGTGCCTTTGAAACCTTAAAGAGGACGGGTGGGTTGTCACAGCCAGCAGCACCCTGGGGCATCCATCTCCCGTGCTTATGTCTTTGGCTGTTGAGAGGGTCGTAGAGGGGCAGGAGCATATGTAAATGTACAATTTTAGAGTTTGGCCATGTTTTTGTTAGCTTTTCCTGCACAAAGGGGTGCAATTCCTGTGGCAGAAGTGGGGGGAGTGGCTGGTACGTGAGCCACCAAGAGCTGCTGGCCTTCAGCAGCTCTTTCCTCCAGGGCTGCTCCCAGCCCCTGCCGAGCTGCTGCCTTTTTCCAAAACATCTCTGCAAGCTTTAACGAAGCAGAGTCAGCCCGCGGGAGCCACGGGGTCTCCCGGGATGCTCAGGGTGTGATCCCCAGCCAGACCCCTCCTGCAGAGCCACGGTGACAGTCCCCATGAGTCCCCCCAGCAGTTAACGGTGGCTGTGGCTTGGTGGTTTATCTCCAGGGTGTATTTTATGTCCTCCTCCAGCACTTGAGTACTTTTTTCCACTCTCACTGATCAGGCTCTGCTGCCCAAACAGGGATTTGTGGTGGCACCAGTGCTGTCCCCGAGGCACACATGGGCTTTCCCGTGGCTTCGCTCACCCCTGTCTCCTGTTCTCTGTCCCCAAAGATCCTGTCCAATGTTGCCATCTACCTTTGTGCCATCACGGTGGGCACCATGTCCTACTACATGGCTGACCGCAAGCACCGCAAAGCCTTCCTTGAAGCACGCCAGTCCCTTGAGGTCAAGCTCAACCTGGAGGAGCAGAGCCAGCAGCAGGTAGGAGCCATGGCTGGGCAAGGGGGCAGCATGGGGACAGTGCAGGGGGTGGCAATGGGGACAGAAGGACCCCAGGTGGGAAATATGTTTGTAGTTTTGCACCATGTGCCCAGTTTGGGGACTCCCCATGTGACTGTCCTCTTCCAGGACCTCCCAGCTCCTGCCAAGGCCACCAGCAGCTGTCCCCATCCCTGAGCATAGCCGTGCAGCAGATCCCCTTCCCCAGGCACAGCCACACAGCAGGTCCCTGTCCCCAGGCACAGCCATGTGGCAGGTCCCCTTTCCCTAGACATGGCCATGCAGCATGTCCCTGTCACCAGACATGGCCGTGTGGCAGGTCCCTGTCCACAGACATGGCCATGCAGCATGTCCCTGTCCCCAGGCACGGCCATGTGGCAGGTCCCCTTTCCCTAGACATGGCCATGCAGCATGTCCCTGTCACCAGACATGGCCGTGTGGCAGGTCCCTGTCCACAGACATGGCCATGCAGCATGTCCCTGTCTCCAGGCACGGCCATGTGGCAGGTCCCGTTCCCTAGACACGGCCACGTGGCATGTCCCTGTCCCCAGGCATGGCCACGCAGCAGGTCCCTGTCCCCAGGCATGGCTACACAGCAGGTCCCTATCAGGCCCTGGCCATTCCCTGGACCAGTCCTGCCACAGACCATGGCAGGGAAGGGAGAGCTGGCAGCAAGCAAGCACAGCCAGCCGCTCTCTGCTCTCCCCACGAGCGATGCCCGCTGTGGCAGACCCCCACGTGCTGGTACCATGCCGTGGTGGCCTGGCAAGAGGAGTGGTCAGGGGGAAGCGGCATCGTGGTGCCAGCCGGCTGTGTCCAAGCCCTGGTGTCTCCAGCCGCCATCCGGTGACCAGCTGGGCTAATTTTAGTGCCTTATCTGGGCCTCCCTCCTCATCTTCCATCTCTTATCTGGTTGATCTGCTGCCAGCAATTTGCTCCCAATGGCAACAAGAGACATGTGGCAGGGCCAGGCCAGCACCACCAGTGTCGTCTTTGCTGCAAACCCTAGGTGGATGCTCTGATGTCTAATACGGGGTTAGGTCCACAGAGGGGTTTGGGTGATGAGGGCAAATCCTGGGGCTGGGGGATGCCCCAAGTGAGGACACCCTCGAGGTCCCAGCTTGTGGGTTCAGAGGGGTGGAGGAAAGGACATGAGGATTATTATCACATGAGCTCTTTCCTTAGGGAATTGAGCTAAAAATAGCCCATGATCTTACAGGAAAGGCTGCTAGCGTGAGGCCAAGTGATGCGGGGCAGGGGGGCCATGGGGCAGGGGGGCCATGGGGCAGGGAGTGATGCTGGCGGCCGGATCCATCCCCTCTCCCCTGCAGGCCATTAGTGGGGGCTGAACCAGCAGCCCCACGGGCAGAGGGATAACGGGAGCTGAGGAGAGCCGGGAGCTCCTGCACGCCTCCCCACCGGCAGCCTCCAGGGATGGCGATGGGACAGGGACACAGTGCCGTTCCTCCAGCAACAGCCCCACTGCAGCTGCGCACAGAACCCCTGCTCCGTCCCAGGGGAAAACCCGCTTCATTAACTGAGTTACTTACCTTTAGTGCAAATCCTCACACAGCAGGGCCAATCTATCCCTTCTCTGGCACCAGGGCTGCAGGGCCATGGGGACAGCAATGGGTGTGATGTCCCCAAGTGGGCTTGATCCTGCTGGGGGACCTTGGTTGAGTTCCACACGTAGATGTGGGATACCCACCATGCTTTTAAATGGATAAATCCTCCCTGGTGTGCTTTAACCCAGGTCCATGCACCCAGCACCAACCCACCCCCGGGGGCAGGACACCCTGGAGCAGTTCACAGGGACCTTGGGGGACTTCGGTGCAGACATTCCCAGCACCGTGTCCCAGTTTTTTTTGGGCCGATAAAAGCTTGGCCAACCCAATGCATTTTGATTCTCAAGCTCCCAGCGAGGGCTGGGCCCTGTATCGTGTCTGCAGAAGGGATCTGGCCTGCACATGCAAATTTTGCAGCTCATCAGCCGCTGTCAAATAAGTGTGTGGGACTGTCCCTCCTCACGGCTCCAGGGACAGGGAAGCTTTAGGGCACTGCAGCCACCCTGCCACACTCCCATCCTCCCCTGGCTGGGATTTATTCCTGCTTGCAGAAATCTTGATGAGAACCTGTAAAATAGGGAGGAAAATGGTAAAAGCAGTGGTTGGCATCCCTGGCAGAGCATTGCCGAGGGGGATATGCCACTCATGGGTGCATCTCCTCTACCTGTGGGTGCAAGTTTGGAGTCGGGGTGATGGCTCCCAGCTCCCTGGGGTGCCCTGGGACACCCCACTCCAAGCTCATTCTCCTTGCCTGGAGGAAAGCTCCTGTTCCACCGTGGCTTGATCCACTCTCTCCCTCTCCACATGTGGCTGAGAGGTTGGGCTAAGGATCTGGCTGGGCCCTGGGATCCTCCGGGGATGGCTGGGTCCAGCAGGAGGGCCCAAGAACTTGGAAATGTCACTTTGCTGCTCTGTGTCCTCATGGAGAGGGGAGTGTTTAGACCATAGGGCACGCACCATGCATTTGCACCATGTATTTAGACTGTGCATTTGCACCATGTATTTCTACCATGTGTTTCTACTGTGCCTTTGCACCATGCGTTTAGACAGTGCATTTGCACCATCCGTTTGCATTGTGCATTTAGACCATGCATTTGCAGCATGTATTCACCCCGTGCATTTGCACCATGCATTTAGACAGTGCATTTGCACCATCCGTTTGCATCGTGCATTTGCAGCATGGATTCACCTCATGCATTTGCAGCATGCATTTAGATTGTATCTTGCGCCATGGATTTGCAGTATGGGTTTGCACCATGGGTTGCTGCACTTGGCATAGGTTGGACATTGTGTCGTGACAAACTCTCTTCCCTGCCCCATCCCCCAGGAGCGGCTGATGCTCTCCATCCTGCCCAAGCACGTGGCCGATGAGATGCTGAAGGACATGAAGAAGGACCCGAGCCAGAAGGAGATGCAGCAGTTCAACACCATGTACATGTACCGCCATGAGAACGTCAGGTAGGACTGTCCCTTCACTGTGTGACCCCCGTGCCATCCTCATGGGAAAAACACTTCAGGGTTTTTGGTTTTTTGTTTTTGTGTGTTGTTTTGGTTTTTTTTCCAAAAATATCTATTTTGCAGTCCTGGCTGAAAAAGGGAGAGGTTGGGGTGGTTTACAGTTAAAGTAAAGGGTGAGAGGGGATGGCTACCAGCCAGACTGTGGCCTGGGGCCCCTTTTTGCTCCAGCCATGGTTTGCAGAGCATCGTCTTCAGCCATGTCACAAAACAGCCTTTTCTTTGGTGCAGGTGCCCCAGCGAAAGGGGAGAGTGGGGAAGGGGGTTCCAGGGTGGGGGGTGCCGGGGCTGAGCCGCTCACTGTTGCTCCCTGCAGCATCCTCTTCGCAGACATTGTGGGCTTCACCCAGCTGTCCTCGTCCTGCAGCGCCCAGGAGCTGGTGAAGCTCCTCAATGAGCTCTTCGCCCGCTTCGACAAGCTGGCAGCCGTGAGTCCTCCTCGGGCTGGCATGTAATGAGTGGGGCAGGTCTCAGCCACCCCCCACCCTGGCCCCAGCCCAAAGCTGCATCCCAGGATGGGGATGAGGAGGTTAAAGTATTACTCCTCTGGGATGCTGGAGGCGCCCTGCCCTGTGTTGCAAAAATAGGGCTGGTGCAGCCAGGCTCCTGGCCGAGCCCTCGGGGGAGGCTGGGTGGGAATGGAAAATCCGATTATTTGTGTCTCTGCTGGGCGCGGGAGACCTCTGCGTGGGTCAAGGTCAGCCTGGGAGAGAGGGATGGAGGTGGCAAGGGGGCTGGAGGGGGGGGGCATCCCAGCTGATGGGGGTGGGGCTGACAGCGTGCCCCCCTGTCCCCAGAAATACCACCAGCTGCGCATCAAGATCCTTGGTGACTGCTACTACTGCATCTGCGGGCTGCCCGAGTACCGGGAGGACCACGCCGTCTGCTCCATCATGATGGGGCTGGCCATGGTGGAGGCCATTTCGTAAGGGCTTTGTCCTCGGGAGTGGGGCCGTTCACTCCCAGGGAGGGGTGCCAGGGTGGGCAAGGGGGTCCTGGTGGGCTGGGGTGCAGCCTGGGGGCTTTCAGGTGTCCAGCCTCTGCGAAATGCGTTAAAAGACAGAGGAGTGCCGTTTAATGATGGGGGAACGGGCTGTGGGGTGGAGTGGGGGTGGGTTGGGAGGGGGTCACCCCCATATCATCCTTGTCTTCTCCCCCCACCCCAGCTACGTGCGGGAGAAGACCAAGACGGCGGTGGACATGCGGGTGGGGGTGCACAGTGGGACAGTGCTGGGGGGGGTGCTGGGCCAGAAGCGCTGGCAGTATGACGTGTGGTCCACCGACGTTACCGTGGCCAACAAGATGGAGGCAGGCGGCATCCCTGGGTGAGCATCTCCAGGGGGGAAGGTGGGGGATGGGCGTGGCGTGCCCTGCACTCAGGGGTGACACTGGTGCCCGGTGCCGGCAGGCGGGTGCACATCTCGCAGAGCACTATGGATTGCCTGAAGGGTGAGTTCGAGGTGGAGCCGGGTGAAGGTGGCTCACGCTGCGAGTACCTGAAGGAGAAGGGCATCATCACCTACCTCGTCGTGGTCCCCAAGCAGCCCCTGCGCAACGGCATCAATGGGGTGGTGAGTGGTGGCACCGGTGCCGTGGCAAGCTGGAGTGGGGGGACACCGCACCGCCACCCACCACCTTCGCCTTGCAGAAGCTGTCGCTGACCTCATCCCACGGTGGCTCCCCGCCGCTGGTCAACACCAAGGAGCGCAACGGCAGCCTCAGCCTGGCCTGCGCCAGCCCCGAGGAGCCTGAGGAGCCCGACACCAGGGTGAGGGGCACCCTGGAGAGCGGGGAGGAGGATGGAGAGGTACAGCCCATGGGAAGCATTCCCTTTCCAGCAGCTCACCTGCCTTTGGCTGCTGATAGCCACGCTGGAGTGGCTGAACATCCCACCGGTGCCAGCATGGTCGTGCTGATGCCTGGGCTGTGCCGGGGCAGGCCGTGAACCCCTCCTTCCCCAACCCTCGGCGGCGGCTGCGATTGCGGGACCTGGCCGAGCGCGTGATCGATGCCTCGCAGAACGAGCAGGAGCTCAACAAGCTGCTCAATGAAGCCTTGCTGGAGCGCGAGTCCGTGCAGGCGTGAGTCACCCCAACTGGCAGCACGTCCTGGCGTGGCTGGGTGAGTCCTCGGGGCCACCAGGCACTGATGGGCAATGCTGCCAGCAGGCTGAAGGGGAAGAGCACCTTCCGACTCTCCATGCGCTTCATTGACCCCGAGATGGAGACGCGCTACTCGGTGGAGAAGGAGAAGCAGAGCGGAGCCGCCTTCAGCTGCTCCTGCGTTGTCCTCTTCTTCACTGCTTTGGTAGAGGTCTTCATTGACCCCTGGTATGTCAGGGAGGTGGTGGGGATGGGTGGCCCAGCCGCGTAGCCTTCAAACCCATTCCCTTTTGGCTCTTTTGGCAGGTTGGTGGCCAACTACGTGACTTTCATAGTCGGGGAGATCCTCCTGCTCATCCTCACCCTCTGCTCGTTGGCTGCCATCTTGCCCCGGGTGAGACAGGATGGGCTCACCACTCATCGTGATGGGACACCATGATGCCCCATCACCGTGTCCTACCTGGGCGAACCCCCCCCACCTTGCTCTCCCTGCAGGTTTTCCCTAAAAAGCTCGTGGCCTTCTCCACCTGGATTGACAGGACCCGCTGGGCACGCAACACCTGGGCCATGGCCGCCATCATCATCGTCACCATGGCTGACATAGTGGACATGGTGAGCCACCAGCCTGGGTGCCAGTGGGGCTGAGCCTGCTCCAACCCCCATCCAAGCAGCCCATAACTCTGCACAGCTGATCGTTAAAGCAATTAGCAGAGCTGCACTGTAGTGGGGGAAATTTAGGCTGGCTGGCCTTCTCCTGCTCTGCAAAGCACCCTGCCCCTTTGGGTGGCCATGCAGCCCCTGGAAAGGTGCACCCTGTCCCCACATCCCCCTCCTCACCCTGCCCTCGTGCCCCCAGCTCAGCTGCTGGCAGGACCATGGCGGGACAGGCAACGGGACGGTGGGGCCACTGCGGCCAGGCGGCTGTGGGGAGCAACCCAAGTACTACAGCTACATTGCCCTGCTGGCCTTGGTGGCCACCATCATGCTGGTGCAGGTCAGCCACATGGTCAAGCTGACCCTCATGGTGCTGATCACTGGGGCCACCGGCGCTGTCAACATCTACGCCTGGGAGCACATCTTTGACCAGTATGACCGCCACCGTGGTCAGCAAAGCACGTAAGGGGTGGCAGAGGGGTGGGCACCTTCTGGGGGCCACAGCCGTGCCCACCATCCACCCATGCCTTGCTGCCTGTGCCGGCAGGTCCTTGCTGGTCCCCTCCAAATACTCCATGACAGCGATGATCTTCATCGTGATGCTCAGCTTCTACTACTTCTCTCGTCATGTGAGTGACTCCCCCCACCCCCACACTGGGAAGCTCCCCTACCCTCTGCGTCTTCACCCCGCCCCCTGCCCTTATTTTTTGCAAGCTCCAAGGCAGAAGGATTTGTCCCCAGCTGTGAACAGCATCTCTGGCTCTTCTCCAAAGCAGCCTACCCAAGGGCTCTCCAGGCTCACATCAGTGGAGAGACCACCTCCATCTCGCCCCCATGGTCAGGGGTGGGCAGCAATGTGGTGGCCTACAGTCCATACCAGCCCTGTGAGGGTCCCGTTTGCACCTCAGAGCAGGTCTCATGTCCCCAGTTAGGGCTTCACCTTGTCCCAGAGCCTTCTTCCAGGCTGTCCCCAGCCCCCCAGCAGCCAGGATGCTCCCAGTGCTGGAGGGGACCCATTGGTGAGTGGGAACGGGGGGTGTAGCCTTATCCCCCCTGTCCCCCTACAGGTGGAGAAGCTGGCCAGGACCCTTTTCCTCTGGAAGATTGATGTCCATGACCAGAAGGAGCGGGTCTATGAGATGCGGCGCTGGAATGAGGCTCTTGTCACCAACATGCTGCCTGAGCACGTGGCCCGGCACTTCCTGGGCTCCAAGAAGCGGGACGAGGTGAGGGGCACCCGGGGTGGGTGTATTTGCCCCCCTTGTTGGGGGATGGGCGGCAGGCTCCAGCCCTGAAGGCTTTGCCATGGGCTGTGGCTGAGTATCTTTGGTTGGATGAAGGTGATGTCTTGGCTGTGCAAGGCGTGGTTGCGGAGCACCCTCATTTTTTCACGCGTGCCGAGGGAAGATGGCTTCACGGGAGGGTTTGGGTTTGCTGGAGGTGTTGGTGTCATGCGTGGGCACATCCCTGGCTCACAGCCACCGTCCCACCCCCAGGAGCTGTACAGCCAGTCCTATGATGAGATTGGTGTCATGTTTGCCTCCCTCCCCAACTTTGCCGACTTCTACACGGAGGAGAGCATCAACAACGGGGGCATTGAGTGCCTGCGCTTCCTCAACGAGATAATCTCCGACTTCGACGCGGTGAGTCTGTACAGAGCTGGCCATGTGGGTGGTGTGGGGCTTGGCCAGACCTTCCCTTCCTGCCCCATCTCGGGGTAGACGGACCTGCCGTGGCCCCAGGGGTACCTGAGGGCCTTGTCTCCATGGCTCAGCTCCTGGACGAACCCCAGTTCCGCTGCATCACCAAAATCAAGACCATCGGCAGCACCTACATGGCGGCTTCTGGAGTGACCCCTGATGCCAACGCCAACGGCTACACCACCAAGGTGAGGGGTCCCTGCGGTGGGGGGACAGTGGGCAAAGGGGTGGGCAGGCCTGACCTGTGCTGCCTTTGCAGAAGGAGACCCTCTCGGATAAGGAGCGCTGGCAGCACTTGGCCGACCTGGCCGACTTTGCCTTAGCCATGAAGGTGACACTGATGAACATCAACTACCAGTCCTTCAACAACTTCATGCTCCGCATAGGCAAGTCTGGGAGCATGGGGCAGGGTCTGCCTCAGCGCCCCCTGCCCCCCCTTCCCTGCAAGCAGTGGGACGCTGGGCAGCAGCTCTAGTTAGGGAGCTGACGGCAGCAGGGCTGGTGGGGGGAACCTCATTGCCCTCCTGCAGACCAGGGTGTCCTGTCCATGTCACCAGCCATGGAGGTGACGTCTACTCCCTGTCTTGCACAGGCATGAACAAGGGGGCCGTGCTGGCAGGTGTCATTGGTGCCCGCAAGCCACACTACGACATCTGGGGCAACACGGTCAATGTGGCCAGCAGGATGGAGTCCACCGGCGTGATGGGGAACATACAGGTGGGGTGACAAGGGGGGGACAAATGAGCAACCCGGGGGGGGAGCTGCAGCCCTCAAAATGCCCCACACTTTGGGTGGGAGGGAGAAAGCGCTGCTGGGAGCATCTGGAAGGGTTGGGGCTGGCTGTGGGGCTCCTCTGAGCTACGTATGGGCTAAGGTGATGCTCAGAGGGCAACCTGAGACCATGGGGTGGGACTGGTGGGTAGACCTGTTGTCTGAGCCGCACATGAGGGTCCCTGCTCCCCATGTCATGTGCCAGGCAAGGACCCCCCAGTGTCCCACCACATTCGCTTGTCCCCGCAGGTGGTGGAGGAGACCCACCTCATCCTGAAGGAGTACGGCTTCCGCTTTGTTCGCCGGGGAGCCATCTACGTCAAAGGCAAAGGGGAGCTGCTCACCTTCTTCCTCAAGGGCCGGGAGAAGCAGGGCTCCTTTGTCAATGGCTCCTCCGTCACCCTGCCCCACCAGGTGGTGGACAGCTCCTGAGGGTCCCTGGCCACCCACCACCACAGCCACCGCCTCCCGGCGCCGAGCAGGGCGGCTCAGGGAGGACCTGGCACCCGCCACCGGGGACGTCCATCCCACCCAACCTTGAGAAACCAACCCCTTCGCACAACCGTTTCCGAGCCCCCGCCGGAGGTCTCAGGGGGGCTTTGCTCCATCGCGCCTGTGGCTGAGCAGGAGGGAGACACGGGGCCGCCCCGGGGGCTCCTCTGGCTGGTCATGCTTGCGTGCAAGCGCACGTGGGCTGGCAGCCCCTGGTGGGCACGGGGCTGGGGCCACGCAGTTGCCTTTCCTCGGGCATCCCGGGCGTCACCCGGCAGGCGGGGGGACGGCAGTGATGTTAAAGTAGCATCGTGGGCCCTGGCTGCCACGGCTGGGCATGAGGAGATCCAAACTCAGGGCCGGATGGGAAGACGCCGCGTCTCTTCCATGTGCTGGGAGCGGTAGCTACAAACCAGGAGCATCCGGGGTTTGCTGTTAGTTCGTACCAAGTCCATCCTCGTCACAAACCACCGTAGTTAGAAGACTGGGGAGATGGAGAGCACAGGGCCGCCTTGGACTCGGGGAAGAAGAAAAAGGAACCAATATTGTGTATTTCAGATATATAAATATATATAAGAGTACAGATTGACATTTATATTTTTAACTGTCCCCGTTCCCTCCCCGCAGTGGGGCTCACGCTCGCCTGGACGCTGTCCTGCACACACTGCGGTGGGCTGCTGCCACTTTTGCTGTCGCTTGATGGAAGAGAGGACCAGGGAACGGCAGAGGAGGGGACCGGAGCGTTAAACCCGATGCTGCCAGGGCTGGGGGCAGATGGGGAGCGCAGAGCGTAATTGCCGCTAGTTTCTTGAATAGAAGCAGTTGAATTTCAAAGACCGATTCTGCGCCTGCTTTGTTCTGGGGTTTTGGATATGGCGAGAAGGGCTCGATCGATTGCCTTGGCAAAGGGATGCTGGTTTTGGAGGGAACCTGAAACAGGAGGCTGGTGCTGGGGCTGAGCACCTCCCGCCAGCAGCATGTGCTGCTGGCCCTTGCTGGCTCTGGCAGCAGAGTACCTAACACTGGGAACGGTGACACGAACGAGACGGGAGTTTAATCCCCACCTCAGCAGGCTCAAGGAAACAAAATGCACATCCACAGCCCGCGCTGTGCTGTCCCTGTGCTCACAGGGCCTGGCTGCGGGTGCAAGCAGCACCCAAGGGGACCTGGAGCGATGCAGAGAGGGGAAGAAACCCTGACTCAGCCCTCCGAGTACCCCAGGATACAGGCCCCGGGGTGCAGTGGGTCTTATGGCCCAGACCCACCTCCCTCTATCCCACACCAACAGGGGACCGTGACCAAGAGCTGGGTTAAGCCTGGCTTTGCCACAGCTGCTTCAGTGACAAGCTGCGGCACCTCACCCTCGCAGCTGAAGTATTTGGTTCCCACAGATCTCCCAAAACATGCGGCCCGGGCCCTCACCCCACTGCCAGGTCAGGGCTCTGCCTCCCCTCAGCAGGACAGTGCACAAGGTTAGGGCAGGGGCTGGCACCCCAGCCTGGCCTCTGCAAACTCACAGCTGCCCCCCGGCACGGGTGAGACACCAAGCAGCGCTCTTCCTGCTTTCCATTACTTTTCATAGAAATGACAACCACAGAACTAAAAGTGATGTGGGGTAACAAAAATGCTTTCTGATGATGCACAGCTGGCAGCAGGAGCAGATACTCAGAAGCCCAAACCCCTCCAAACACGAGTAAGCGAGCAAATGCTCACCCCACGAGCTGTCAGCTCTCCTAAAGCAGCTCGAGCTGCAAGCTGTCAGCCTTGCGAGCCTTCCTCTACGGACGTCAGCAGCGGGACTCACTGCCTGGAGCTACGACACTCAAAACTAAACAAATTGTTCAGTTCAATCTGGACCAGGAGCTGTAATGATGACAGAAAGAATAAAAAAAAAAAAAAAAAAAAGACAAAGGGCTTTCCCTGTGCCTTATCACACGTGGGACTGGAATAAAAGTGAGACAGGAGAAAATACTGTCATTTAAACCACATTATATATATATCTGTCATTTAAATGCCATTCTATTCTACTAAACCACATTATAAAGCTAAAGGAAATCAAAAGATTTTTCTTTTTTTAACACCACAGTTTGAGTAATGTAGAACTTTTATTAATAAGCTGCTAAAGTACTGTTACAAAACAAGTTTTCAAAGATCTGATCCAGAGTTGAAGCACAACAACAGGACACCAGCAAATCTGCCCCACGCCTAAAGGGAAGGAAAGAGCACGTGTAAAGGCACCGCTGGTATGAAATTTTCCGGGAAGTTCAGCGCTCCTGCTCATGGGGTGGTTAACAGCTTGCATGAGGGCACGGGTTTAGCTGGCACTAACGTAAACCTCACCTCCGTCCCTCAACCCCTTGCAGCTTCTAACATGAAATCCTTGCCTGGCTCTAGTAAGCAGGGCACAGCTCACCCCACTTGCTCCCTGCTTTTGAGGTGTGTTGGATAAGCACATGGTGCTGACCCCCAGGGCATGGCCACTGAAAAAATGACCTTGAAGTTTTCGTGTCGTTTCTGATTCCAACTGTGAGAGGCTTCCTGCAACCGTGGAGTTCTGCCGCACCAACCGCAGAGATCAGCGCTCAAACAAGCAAGCAGCACAGTGCCGAGGAAAGGTTACCTGTGACAACAGGCACGCGGAAGCTGCAGGGAAACGTTGCTCTCGAGGTTCAAGCTGGCCCAATCGCTCCTTGGGGTTTCCAGCAGCATCGCTGCGGTCCACAGAAAACGTTTGCATTTCGTGATCACTCCCCACAGGCAGGGGAGCTCAGGGAGCTGCGTTACTGAGGAAAGCCGGGGTGGCTCACGGTGAGTGCTCCATCCACCCTTTCTCACGCGCTGCCGAAGGAGCGGAAGGCTTTGTGCAGGGCCACACGGCGAAACAGGCCCGAGTGAGCTGCTGCCATCTCTGCTACAGATGCGGGAGCGTCCGCTGGCAGACAGAAGCAGATGGATCAGTGGGGAAAGGAACACCACGTTGCCAGCATAAAACTATTTGTTTCTCATTCCTCCCTTGTCCCTAGGGAGTCTTTCCCTCTCCCTCGCTATATAGTTTTTCTTCTCATAACCCCTTGCTCTCCTCCCTAACCCTTGGCGTCCTGCAGCTCCCTCATGGGATTTGATGGCTGCAGAAAGAACAAGTGCCTTAAGAAAACACACTGCTGACAGGCAAGGACAGTTATGTGGCAGCCTCACCCAGCCCCAGCTCCTCTCTTAGCACAGAATTTGTGAGCTAAGGCAGAACGTCACCTACAAAGGGATGGCTACTGCAAGGAAAGGAGAGGGGGAACTGTTGATCCAGTACACGATGACTCCTCCAGCCTCACCAACGATCTGGCAGGAGCAGGCCTGAGACTGTGCCTGATGGCAGAGAGCAGATTATCAATCCCAGCTGCTCCATTCAGAGCTCCATCTAGCTGCATGTTGGTCCACACGCTCCACAGCCCAGCCAGCCAAAAGCAGGACACGGCGTGGCTGGAAAACACAGGCAGACAGATGGGCAAATGATCCCTCAGCCCCGTTTGGGATCTGTAATAACCGGTCAGAAAATAGCGTGGATCTGTGATAAAGCCGTGCCACGGTGTTAGGGTTGCACAAGACACTCACTGTTGCAGTCAGTCTTTCCCGTACTAGGAGGAGGTGGCATTGCTGATACAGAGGAGGGGGAGTAGGTGGCATCAGGGAAAGATTTTGCAGGCAGAGATCTTTGTTATGAGTATTTTGCAGCATCCCTGATCCTTTCTAAGGGACAATAAATCTCGCTCCTGCCTCTGTTCTCCCTGCCATTGCACTGCAATACATGCCAGCACACCTAGGAGGGCAGCAGGGGCAATTAGGGCCTGCCTGGCCACACGAGACAGCCCAACACCAGGCCTCAATTAGTCATTTATCTTAATGCACTGAGAGAGAGAAATTCCTGATGCTGAAAAAATCCTGCCTTATTTGCCTACAACTAGACCCCACCCTAGGGAAAGATCACAAGGCTGGCTGCCAGGTTTTCAAGGATCAGAAATGAGTCCAAGGCCATAAGTCAACTGGAACAAACAGTCACTGTGATGGAGACTGACAGCTTCCCAGTTTCTGGCTGCACTTGCTCACCAGGCTCTCCCACGTGTGCACAGTGCACTAGCACAGGCTGAGCTCTAGCTGTGAAACTTGTGAAAACAGCATCCTGATCCTGCTGGGACCGTACCAGAGTCTGCACTCCCAGTAATTGCAAACCGCAAACAAGCGTCCCGTCCATCTGAAATGATCCAAGCTTGCACTCACACCTTACCTTTCTCAGCCCCATCCTCCCTCCCTCCCCACAGCCATCCCATCTTGCCAGTATTGCAAGAGATCTGTGCTCTTGTGCTAGGGATGAGTTACAACTGCTTCAAGACCCAACACCAGTTGCACACAACCCCTTCTGTAATCTGTTCTCCTTCAGCAATTTGACAGCTTACTGCCTTTTGTCCCCAAACTGAACCAGGGAAAAAAACCCATCCATGTGCAGAACCACAGTATGGTCTGCCCAGCCCACGTCCCCAGAGAGACTCCGCACCATCAACTTACATGCGCAGGAAACGACTGCTTCAGTGGGGAGGCTGCAACAGAGATCTCCATAAAGCAGCCTCACCTTGAACAGAAAGGTCTTGCTTTTCCTTGACACGTTGTAATTAAAGACCAGCAAGTCACACAAGGAGTTCCTCTGCAACTTTCCTTCTATCTGGTCCGAAAAGTGTTTCTGAAGGGACAAAGACAACTTCTGAAACACAAAGCTAGGAAGGGAGCCCATCAGCGCAGGGCTGGGAGCTCATCAAGTGCACCCTCTATACCAGCCGGGCATACCCAAATCATAGAATTGCCAGAGTTGGAAGGGATCTCTGGAGATCCCCTAGCCCACCCCCTGCTCAAGCAGGCTCTCCTACAGCAGCTGCACAGGATCGTGTCCAGGTGGGCTCTGGACGTCCCCAGAGAAGGAGACTGCACAGCCTCTCTGGGCAGCCTGTCCCCGTGCTCCGGCACCCTCAAGGGAAAGAAGTTTTTCCTGCTCTCCCCACGGAGCTCCCTGTGCTGCAGTTTGTGCCCGTTGCCCCTTGTCCTGTCGCTGGGCACCGCTGACAAGAGCCCGGCCCCGGCCCCCTGACACTGGCCCTTAAGGTACCTGTGTGCATCGCTCAGGTCCTCCCTCAGCCTTCTCCTGCCCAGGCTGAACAGCCCCAGCTCCCGCAGCCTTTCCTCACCAGGGAGATGCTCCAGCCCCTCATCAGCTTGGTCACCTCCGCTGGCCCCTCCCCAGCAGCTCCCAGTCTCTCTGGAACTGGGGAGCCCAGCACTGGACACATACTGTACACTGAGCAACCTTGCACAGGAAGGACTTAAAACAAGTGCCATGCGCACCCTAAAGCCACACCCTCCGGTGGCTTTTTAGAGATGACAGCTATTTCAGCTTAGGGAGCTCTGGAATTTGACAGTAAACTTTAAATGAGCCACAATACAATATCCAAGTACCTGACAATCGATGGAACAGGCAACCAAGTTTATAGTCACATGATAGTTTGTGAAGTTCTGAAAACCAGAACCATGAGCACTCAACAAAAAGAAAACTGCAAAGATTCCCCCCAGCACTTCAGAGACTTGTAACACTTGGTACACCAAAGGAAAAAAGAAGGGTGAACAAAATTGCTGCGGCCACTGGTACCTGTAACTGGTCTGCCTGGTACCTCCTCTGAACGTAAGCATTCAGGTGGTCAGACAGGACAGACAAGAAGCGCCTGATGTCCGTCTGCAAGTACTTCTTGGCTATCTCCTCCAGGGGGATGAAGATGGGGACAGAGTGGCGGTAAATCTGCACTTCTGGCTCGGTGAGCAGGTCCAGGTAGTAAGAATCCAAGTAGGTGCCCTCGTAAGCCGTGCTGATGCAGAAACACACTCCCTTCTTGGTCAGCTTCCCGCTGATCCCTTGGGTCCAGAGAGAGAGGGTTTACTGAACGCTACTCTAACTCACCACTGCAGCTTGGCTGGGGCAACAGAGATGGTAAGAGGGGCTCTGTCCTCCTCCTAGGCTAGCTGAGGGAGCTCCCTAGGAGGCCGAATGACTTGCAAGAGTTTAGAAACATAAAAACAGGGCAACTTTTTATTAAGGGACCTCTAATGAATTCAGCAAGCTTAACGGTAGCTTAGATTCCCAATAACTGAGTTATGCTGCTGATTTCAAACACAGTCCTGGCTCCAACGTGACAGGGACAAATGGGGCACCCTGGGTGGAGGAAGGCAGTGCTTCACTGCCCCAAGCAGCACGGTGGGAGTGCTCATGGCAGGGCTCAGCCCGCTTGCATCAAGCCGGACTCACATCCTCACACTTTCCAGAACGCAAAGGTGGCTGTCATTGGAAACAATTTTTTTTTTTTTTAAAAAAAAGCTCAGAAGCAGAAGAAAAGAGGGTGCTGACCTCACAAGCTTGCTTGGAAGACTCAGACCACTGGATATTGAACTGCCTAATTCCCAAAGATTTCATTCCTAAGGTAGTTTTCAAAAATCCAGACAGTCTAAATAAAGTAAATAAGAGTTCCTGCAACATCCCAGAGGCCTCCTGCAAAAGGCAGGGAATTACAAAGTTACGGCTCTTCCAGCATTTCAATGGCTTCAAGCACAACAGCAGCAGTGTTAACACGGAAGTTACACTTCACATCAGGTTCATTTACCGGAATTTAGCACCCCAGAAATGCAGCCATTGGCAGAACACAAAATTTTGAGACATTACCTGTGAGGTAAAAGAGCCGCAGCATGGCCTTAAGGCTTTTTATCTTCCACTCCAAAACAGCCTGAGCACTGGGCTGTGCCGGAGGCAGCGTGACTCCTTCTTTCCCAAGTTGCTACAAAAGCCAGAAGAGAAGAGGTCAAAAATCGCTGACACAAGTGTGTCACCTGCAGGGAACACAGTCAGGATACAGAGAAATAATAACCTGGCTCTGAGAAAAGCGAGATGGCATTTCAAGCAGAAAAGGGGAGAAAAACTTGACAAAATAGCTCAGAAATGGCCACACAACTTCCAGCCAAGCAGATCCAGCAGTTCTAGACTATATGGTACTGAAAAGAGGGGACACCAGGACTGTATGCCCTGGGGAAAATAAAAAAAATAACAGTTGGCTCTATATGAATAACCTCAGTAAATCCACCCTCTGAGAGCAGCAGCACACCAGAGCCCTCTGCCAAATCTCTGCAGTAAGCCTTTTTCTCACCCCCTTTTGCTGCAGATCCACCTTAGCCTGCAGCTCATCCCTCCGGAGTCTCAGCTCCTGAACTGTTGCTTTCAGCCTGGCCAGCTTCTCTTCTTGCTGCTCCATTTCCTCCTGCTTCACAGCTGCCTCATGAGACTGCACCTCCAGCATTTCCAGGTGAGCAAACACTCCTGCGAGGAAAAGCATGACATGCTGTGATGGGTGTGCGTGGCCAGGTTTTGGTAGGGAAAGTGGCTACAGAGGTGGCTTCTGTGAACAGCTGCTAGAAGCTTCCCCCATGTCCAGTGGAACCAATGCCGGCCAGCTCCAAGATGGACCCACTGCTGGCCAAGTCCACCAGCGATAGTGGCAGTGCCTCTGGGATAACATATTAAGAAGGAAAAAAAAAAAAAGAAAATACCTGCACCAAGAAGAGAGCAGTGAGACTATGTGAGAGGAACAGCTCTGCAGACACCCAGGTCAGTGCAGAGGGAGGGGAGGAGGCGCTCCAGGTGCCAGAGCACAGATTCCCCTCAGCTCATGGAGGCCCACAGTGGAGCAGATCTCCACCTGCAGCCCGGGAAGGACCCCAAGCCAAAGCAGGGGGATGCCTGAAGGAGGCTGTGACCCTGTGGGAAGCCCACACCGGAGCAGGTTTGCTGGCAGGACTTGTGGACCCATGGAGAAAAGAGCCCACACTGAAACAGGTTTGTTTTGCTGCCAGGACTTGGGACCCCGTGGGGGACCCATGCTGGAGCAGTGTATCAAGAACTGCAGCCTACTCACCTTGGAGAAGTTCACGGAGAACTGTCTCCTGTGGGAGGGACCCCACACTTGGAGCCGGGGAAGAGTGTGAAGAGGAAGTAGTGGCAGAGACAGTGTGTGATGAACTGACTGTAACCCCTATTCCCTGTCCCCTGCCTGCTCGGGGGGAAGAGGGAGAGAAATCAAGAATTAAGCCCTGGAAGAAGGAGGGGTGGGGAAGGTGTTTTTTTTTCTGATTTGAATGGTAATAAACTAATTTTCCCTAAGTTCAACCTGTTTTTCCCATGACAGTAATTGCTGAGTGATCTCCCTGTCCTCATCTTGATCTACAAAAGCTTTTCGTTATATTTTCTCTCCCCTATCTGGTTGAGGAGGGGAGTGATAGAGTCGTTTTGGTGGGCACCTGGCATTCAGCCAGCGTCAAACCACCACACACGCTCAAAAATCCAAGCTGTGATTATTGGTGGTCTGCACTGCAGCAACAGAAACAAAGTAGGTCCAGTGCAGATACATAACAAAAACACTTGCAATAACTTTGCAAAGGGGCAGAAGACAGGCAAAGATCCAGGAAAGAGGCTTTTGGGAATTTTAAACGTGAGGCTGAGGGCCAGCAAGAACCTAAACACTGGGGTGTCCCATAGCAGCTAGCTAAGCTCCTGAAAAGCAGAATAAGCTAGCAAATACTCCAGTCCTGATGTCCCTGATCCCAGGAGATCTGCAATTCCCCATTCCACCTTTAACCCAGTCCACAGATCAGGGAAACAAAGCCCCCATACCCTATATCAGCTGAGAGCTACTCAAGATACAACTCAGCAACTGAAGCAACCAGGGGGTCGCCTCTGGCCCCAGGTACTTCAGGGCTCGCTCCGACAGGAAGGCCACACTTGGCACTTGGATGTCCCGCACCCTGCGCCCCAGGTAACTCACCGCTTGGTGCACAAGCTTTCCCCCCCTCCATCTTCCCTCGCCGCTCTCCTGTAAGCGAGGCAGCAGGTTCCTCGGCCAGGCTGCGTCCCTGGGCAAGCAGTGATGTGGAGGTAGCAAGAGCTTTTCCTCAGGGATCTTCCTCCTGCCGCCACAACGGGACTCAGAGAAGCACCAAGGGCAGGTCTGGCACCCGGGCCGGCCCCACGCGGGGACAATCCCACGGGCCGATGGCTGAAAAGACACGTTATAACTCGCCATTTTCCTACAAGCCACAGTTTCACGCCGGCCCCACAAGGAACCCCCCCGGGAGCGCAGGAACGGACAGGATTCAGCTCCCCCCGCCAGCAGGGCGCCCCGGGGAGCCGCCACAGCCAAGGGGACAGGGAGGAACCCCCGCACGGAGGGGTGGGTTAGGCCGCGGCCGCGGCCCCGGCCGAGGGGGACGGGGACAAGCGAGGCGCCAGGCAGCCGGGGCTCCGCACCAAGGGGGCTGAGGGGGCCGCGCCGGGGCGACTGCAGGGGATCGGGCAGACCCCGCGGGCCCGGGTCCCCAACAGCTCCCGCACCCACCTCAGACAACCGCGGCTCAAACTGCGCGCCTGAGCGCCGCCGGAAGGACGTCACCTCCCTGACGCCATTTCCCTCCGTTTGCCGTACAACAAAATGGCGGCGACACTGCCTCCGCCCCGCTCCCGCCAGGCACCGCGCGGCCGCGCCTCCCGGCAGGCTGTGCGGCGCCGTACGGCGGCATGGCGGCGCCTGGAGCAGCAGCGGCGGCGGCGGCGGCGCTGGTGCAATACGTGGTGCTGCGCGGGGACCTAGGCCGGCCGCCGCGGTCGTGGCCGCTGGGCGCGGTAGTAGCGCAGGGCTGCCACGCCGCCCTGGCCGCCGCGCATGCGCACCGGCAGCACCCCGACACCCGCGCCTACCTGGAGTTGGGCGACGCCATGCGCACGGTGGTGCTGGAGGTGCGCGGGGCAGGCCGGGAGCCGCGGGGCAGGCCGGGAGCGTTCGCCTCGGCGGGGCGGGTGGCGGCCATGTTGGGGCGGGGTTGTGATGGGCGGTGGGGGCGGTGTTGGCTCTGTGGAGGCACCCCCGGCGCCGGCCGGGCCTGGCAGGGGGTGGGAGGCTGGCCGGGACCCGTCCTCCCCCGGGGCCGGCCGGTCCTCCCGCCTCACCGTCCCGCGGCCGCCGTTACTCCCGGTGAGCCCCCGTGACCGCAGCAGCGGCTTCGTGAGGGGAAGTTCAGGACGGTGATGGGGGCAGCCCCTTGTGTAGACGTGGGGCTGGGCAGGGCTGTTTGCCTTAGCACGCCGAGCCAGGCCAGCTTTCCAGAGGGGGAAAAAAAAAAAAAAAAGCGCACTTTTGAAGGTTTACACCTGTGCTGGCTCACAGCCCCTAGCTGCTACCCCAAGTGCCTGCAGAGGCTGGCGGTGCACCCAGGGCCTGCAGGAACAAAATGCCTTTTGGGGTTGCCCATCCTTACACCTGTGCAGGCAGCTGGCTGCCTCCGTGTCCTGGCCACTGTCCCCAGGGTGAGCTGTCTTTCTTTGTCTCATCCCCACAGTTCTTGCAAGTATCCGGCACCGCTTCCCACCCCAGCTCTCACAGCAGACTGTCTTTCCCCAGGCTCCAGATGAGGCTGCCCTGACGGCGCTGGCAGAGACCCTGAAGCAGCACGACATAGACCACGAAGTGTGGACCGAGCAGCCTGAGAACGTGGCCACCTGCCTGGCGCTCCGGCCCTACCCAAAGGACCAAGTACAGCAGCACCTGAAGAAATTCAAATTGCTAAAGTGACCAGGAATAGGCACCGGCAGCTCTCCTGGGCCAGAGCTGAGCTTGACGCTGGGAGGAGAGCTGCTGCGTCTCGGCAGTGCTGTGCTAGTGCCCAGCAGCAGGTAGTCGTCTTGTGTGATGATAGTAGTTATACGGTGTGAAATGGCTCTTCGGTGGGGAGGATTAAATGTTATTCTGTGCGGACTGTGCCAGTGTTATCTTAACTGATTTCTGCGTGCAGTCAGCGTGCTTGCTTGCACATCTTCCCCTACCAGCACAGGCAAACTTTTAGATTCTGCCACATTTGAAAATGTCTCTGCTGCTTTTTAGGGGTGAGTTTTCCCTTGAGCAGCCCTTTGAGCTTCCCATCCGTCTGTCTGTCCATCCCAATGGCTGCTGCCCCTGTGCCCGAGCTCCACAAGCGCGGCCTGGCTGCAGGCACGGCCGTCTGGCTGGCTCTGGTTCGCCCTGTGAATTCGGCGCTGGTTCCGCTGCCGGCATGGCTGCGCTCCGGCGCCTCTCCCACCTCTGCCTCTTGCGCCCTGGCTGCGGAGCCACGCCGGATCGCTTTTTCCTCCTGCACCTGCGAGGCCGGTTTGTCCGTGATCTTATTCGCACCGAGCTGCGCGATGAAACCCAGCGGGAGCCGCACGAACGGCAGATGGCAGCGTTGCCCGGTGAGCGGGGACTCGCTGCAGCCCTCGGCCTGCAGCCTTCTGCCTCCTTTACAGTAAAAATATTTGAAATGAGCCACTCGGTTAAAAAAAAAAAGTTTTTAAAAAAGCGCATTGCCAGCTAGGAGTGTGCGCGCCCCACGTCTCCCCATCCTGGTCATGCTGTTAATGGCGCTGTGGTCATGCTGTTAATGGTCTTGTCACCCCCAGCCCCCCGGGTAGTTTCCCAGTTTCCAGAGCACAGAGCAGTTCCTCATGGCCTTGAATCCAGGGCTGGAGGCAGGAGCCGTGTGCCTTCTTGCTGTGCTCCGCCGGAGACAACCCAAGTGGCGTTTCCACCCTGGCGTTACACGCACCAGCAGGCCCCCTCACGGTGCTGGGGAGCACTCGCCCACAAAACCGAGCACTGAGACCGCACGAAGCCCCTGCTACAGAGTGGAACGGGATCTGGGGAGATCAGAAAACTGCCCCAGAGCCGTTTTCACACCTTGTCAGACACCTGGTTTAATAAAAAAAAACCGGTGTCACTGCGCGGAGCAGAGCTGCGGCATGGGGTCTGGTGCCCACCATCTGCGCCGTGCTCCAGCGGTAAATTCGGTGACTCATAACCACGCACTACAGATCTATTTTCTCTTCAGTGCTCTGGGCTTTAAGACAATGTTTTTGCCACCAAGCAGGGCACACCGGCTCATTTCCAGCTCCCCAGCATGATGAACCGTGGTGACAGCAGGGTTCCGGGTGTGAGGATGGGGTGACCCCTGGCTGCCTACGCCTCCTGCCCCGGCAAACAGCCCCAGCACCGCTCTGGCATCCCCGTCGGCACAGAAACAACGAAACGTTAGCTGGCAACTCTGGTTCTTTTTTTTTTTTTTTTTTTTAGTTTGTCTTTTTTTTTTTTTTTGTCATCTTTAACTCTTGCAAATGTCAATCAACAAAGCTACACATTTTTCCACACACCAGCGCAATTTTTAGAGGGAAAAAATTCCCCTGTAGCCACCCCCCAGTAAAAGTCAGCAGTGAATATTAAAAGCGACCCCCAACTAAAAGAGAAGAAAACAAATTTATACAGAGCTCAGAGCTATTTACAGTGACAGGCTTGAGGGGAAAAAAAATAAGCTATCTCCCAACAGAGAATTCAATTATTATTATTATTTTATTATTATTATTTTAAATAGTTTAAGCTACCTCAGCTGTTAAACACAATCAAAGCAGAAAGAACTGACTGCTTAATTTTATTTAATATTTAATCAGAAAATTTTATCTACAATAATTGACAGACCCCTCCCCCCATCCTTCCCCCTAAAAATTATTGCAGTTTTTTCCCCAAACTGTTCTTGTTTTGTCTTTTTTTGTCTTTTTTTTTTTTTCCTCCTCCTGTTGTAATATACACATTGTAGCCCCCCTCCCCATTCTGCTCGGAGGCCTGAAACCAGCATAAAACATGGAAAAAATGGTGGGTCAAAATACTCTTTTTTTTTTTTTTTTCTTTTTTTCTCTTTTTTTTCTTTAAAACCGACAAACTCACAATTGCTAGAAAAAGCTGATTGTACGCACAAGCGGGCTGGGGCGGAGGGGAGAGAAGGGTTGGTTGTTTTTTTTTTTTTTAAGCGTGAATAAAAAACCGGCTTTTCCCGCAGAAGTCCAGCGCCGATCCCCTTCTGTGCCCCGCGCCGAGACGTGATCAGTGACAGATCCAGCTGAAACTGAGATTGCTCTTTCTCCTCCTCCTCCTGCCGCCGCCGCAGTCCTCCAGCTGCCTTCTCCCCCTCCCTGCCTCCCCGAGAAACCTTCCTCCAGATTAAGAAGCCAGCAAAATGATTACAAAAATAAGAATCATCTGTAATTTTGGCTTGAGAAACCAACTGTCCCGCCTCGTCGCTTTGCTGACATCCAATGCCTTTTTTAAAAAAAAAAAAAAAAAAAGAAAAAAAAGGGGGGGGGAAGGAGGGAAAAAAAAGAAAAAAGGGGGGAAGGAGAAAAAAAGAAAAAAGGGGAAAAAAGGAGAAAGGAAACAAGAAGGGGGGAAAAAAGGGAAAAAAGGAACACCCCCCCCCTCCCCCCCAGTAAAACACACCCCCCCCTTTTGCTCCAAACACTACGAGCTGAAGAATGGCTGCGGGTTGAGATATCAAAAATCTCAGAAAAATATATAATATATATATTTATATATCTCTGTACGTCTTCTTATTTAAATTTCACATTCCTCGAAAAGCGATTATTCAGTCAGTAGCTGCTGAAGAAGGCTCTTCTGCTGGCCCGGCGGTGGTGGTGGCCCGGCGGCGTTTTTCGGGGTGCCCAAGGGAGCCGGCGGGTTGAGGTAGGGATCTCCTACCAGATTCACTGTACACTGTACGTCGGCAAAGACCTGAACCTGTTGTACCTGCTGGGACACAAAAGAGAAGAGGGGATTTAGCGGGGCCGGGGCAGGGGCCGGCGGCGGCGGAGCTGGGTACTACGTGAAGTGGAAACTCACTAGAGACTTCCTCTAGTCTGGAGCCACCCCAGAGAAGAACTCTTCTGTCTTCTTGTCCTATAAAAAGAAAACCGCTGCAACTCATTCGGCTCTGCGAGGTTCGTAACGTTGCTCATCCGAAAAAAAGGGAGAAAAAATGGATTTTTCAGGGGGAAAAAAACCAAAAACACCAACCACACCCCCAAAAAATAAAAGCCCAGCCTGGCATCCCCTGGGAGAAGGGGAGCCGCGGCATGGTGGCCGCGTCGGTGGTCATGCCGCAGCACGGGGTGGCATTGGTGGTGGGCGAGGTCCAGCGTGGCTGTTTGATCAAAATTAAGAGCTTAGGTGTGTCTTGGCTGTGCTGCCGGTGCGTCCCTACGGGCTCTGTGAAACCAAGGCTGCGCTATGGGGAAGGGGGAGGCGACACCGCGATGCCGGCGGATTTTGGAAGAGATGGGGATGAACCAGATAGTCCCTGGGAGCTGGAGGCATCTGTGCCGGTGAGTGGCTGGGCACGCTTTGGTGGTGCTCAGTGCTGCTCAGAGGGACAGGCAGCGTCCGGCAGCGCTGCCTGCAGGGAGGAAGCCTCCCCCATCCAAATTTCCTCGCTCCGCCGCGCTTTAATGTGGTGCCCTGGCTGCACCCCGGTGGCGCAGGGGTCATTGGCCGCTCTGGTGACGGCCGAGCCTAGGAAAGAAACCCTCCCCGCTCGCTGTCAGCCCAGAGCCAGGGCGACGGGCGTTTAACACCAACACTTCTTTATTTTTCCAGCTCAGCTGTGGCATCACCGCTCTTCCATGCCAGCAAGGAGGCTGAAAATGCTCACGGCAGTGGCACGAGCTTTGATGCGAAGAGGGTTTGCGAGCGGTGCCGGCGTCCCGAGGGCTGGCTGTCACCCAGCGCTGGTGGGACCACGGTGGCTTCAACCCAACCCTGCTAACCGGGGCCGGCACCAGTGGACACCAAGCCTGCCGAGCCAGTACGCCTGGGGCCGTTCAGCCTTTATCGGGGGGAGCCCGTCAAACTCCTTGGGGTACCTGAGATGCGCTTAGCAGTTTCTTACTGACCTGCGCCCCATCTGCTTCTGTTTTCAAAAGGTCAGTGGAGGAAAGCTGGTTGCAGTAAAGGCCCGTGGGTCTCAGCGCCGGGTCATTTACCTGTCAAAAGCAAGATCCAGGCTCAGCCAGGGCTCCTGGACGCTGGAGGGGCACTCACTGCCCTCAGGCTGAGTTTTGGGGAGCGCTTGGGGTGAGGATGCTCACGGATGGAGCAGCGCCAGGGGACTGCACTGCCAGAATCCTCCCCGCACTGTGAGCTGCAGGGTTTTGGGGCATCAGGGAGGGGGATGCCAGTGACCAGCTGGGACCTGTTACACCTTTCTCTCCGTCTCCTGCACCTTTGCCTGGGGCTGCTGCCTGCTCCGGGGGCATCTCACCACCCAGGGAGCATGAAATGCCACCTAGCTGCTGAGCTGGGTGAGCAGGGGAAAAAGCCACCAGCTCAGCCCATGCACGGTGCCTAGCTCACGGGAGGGACAGCCCCCCTCCTCGCCAAGCCCCACCGCTTCTCTCCAGGGAGGCTGCAAGCCCCAGCCTGCAATGTCCCATGCAAAACCAACAAGCCAGGAGCTTAATGGCACTGAGAAAAACGCCAGCAGCTAAAAAAGTTGGAGGCATCTCAGTCTGGTCTAGGGAGGATCTCATCAAAGGGCTGAGACTGGGGAAAGGTCCTGTTATCCATCTGTTCCCATTCCCCATCCCAAGTTTTCCCAGCTCCCCGGGGATGCATGGCTACAAACGGCCCCACCACCAGCCCACCACGGGGGCTGCAGGTGCTGGAGATGCTTGGTGCACCCAAGGACCCCACTGGACACCCCGGCACAGTGGCAAAGCCAACGGAGGCAGCCACACCTTTGCCACTTCCCCCTTGGGACACCAGTATCCCAGGGCCAGAGACGTGACCGCAGAGCCCCTGGGCGCTGGCTGACCGTCCCGGGAGCAGGGACGGTGTGGGACTGACCTGCTCCGAGCACATGGAGTTCATCCCGGGCATCTGCAGTGAGTTCATCTGCATCTGTCCGGCCATGGGGTTCATGTTCTGGACGTTGGTGTTTCCTCCCGCCATGGAGACGGTGATGCTCATGTTGTTGTACATGCCCTGCTGAGCAGGCGCCGGCTGGCTCTGCCCCGCTTGGCTGAATACACTGAGAGAGAGAAAAAAACCCATTACCCGTGCGTAAGTGATGGTGGCAGGCACCCCGAGGTGTGGGCTGAGCCCCTTGGTGAAGACCAAGACCACCCACGGCAGAGAGCCAGCAGAGCGGACGGGAGCCCTGCCAGGCCCTGGGGACAGCAGGAGGGACAGGGAGGTGTGAGAGGTGCTGCCTGCAGCAAGGTTAACCAGCATGGAGGCTGGGAGGAAGGGAGGTGGCCGCTGTGAGGACATCCACCCTCCACTCCTGCTGCAGCAGGAGGCTCCTTGGGGTGACACCAGTGCCAAGAGAGGTATCGTGACAGTGCTTGGGGCTGGATTAAGGGTCGGTCAGATGCAAAGTCCTGGTCTATGTGACACCCCTTCGTGCTCCTTCCACTGCCCTCCTCAGCGTCTGGCCATCCCCACTTCTGCTCCAGGCAGGAGGACAGCTCGCTCTCCATTGCAAGGCAAGGTGAAGCATCCCATTTCCAACAGAGCTCCCATCTCATCTCACCCAGCCCAGTACCTCCTGCTCTCTGCTGCTTGACCAGGACAGTTAGCTGAGCTACCCTGACAGACCCAAGACACAAAGCAAGGCATCGCCCAGGTGAGCTTTTGGGGTATTTTCCCCCATTTCTGGAGATCTGAAGCTCAAACCTGACTCATGCAAAAAAGGCAACGAGTCTGCCAACTCTTCCCATTTGCCTCCGTAAGTCAGAGCTGGACATGTCATACGAGGGTCGTGCAGTGACCTGGGACTGCTGGTCTGGACTCAATTTATTGTTATGTTTCCCAAGGCCACTTCCACAAGGTGTAATTAAGCCACTTGTTTAATTAAAAGCCAACGACCTGCTTCACGTCTTCCTCAACACACGTGACCATTCATTTAAACACTGGGGGGTTCTGGCCACCTCTGAGCTGAGGCAAAGATGAGGACATGAGTCGGTGGTGACATCTGGAGAACATCACGGTAGGAGACTATGGCCTGAGCTCAGCACGTGTCCTCAGCCAGGTGTCGCTTGGACACCACTGCCCCTGCCAGAGGACCATGGTAGGTGTCACCTTGCCACCTTCTCTGCGTGACTGTCACCCATGTGCTCCAGGTTATCCCCACCATGATCTTACTTGCTGTTCCCCATGGCTCCCTGCTGCCAGGTCTTCATGTCAGGCGACTGGTAGCCCGGTGTCGGCGGAGCTGGCTGCAGCATGGGGCTTTGCGAAGGCGGGAGCTGGGGTGACATCAAGGGGCTGCTGGGACTGAGCGACGGAGCAAAGGCGGGTTCGCTTTGCTGACCCATGCCTGGAGAAGAACAGACAGTGTCAGCAGTGCCCAGACCTCTGACAGCAGCCCCAGTTCCCTCCTCCTCCCTTGCAGCTGCTGGCATCGAACCAGAAACATCAGCTGTGACCTTCGGTCTCGAGGTCTCTGGTTTTCATTTTGAGCAGCTGTATCGCTCAAATGCAAATATTTCAGGGATGAAGGAGCCGGGAAACCCCCCCTCAAGTGGTTTCCATCAGCAGGTGTTCCTCTTTAGCGTCACACCTGGCTGGAAAATAGCCAGAGTAATGATGGGATGATGCCAAAGAATATTCCTGCGGGGCTATTGCAGCCACCGAGCAGTTTTCTCTACTCATCGGTGACATCCACCTTGCTGAGACCCTGCACTGAGGCTTGAATGTGAAGACCTTCAAGCTGGTGCTTGTCGGCACACAACTCTGCACCGGCTCACCCATCTCATACCTGCTTGGCCTACACAAGAGGGGTAAGGTGCCTGCAGCTCATTTCAGCCATCTAAGCAAGGCTTTGGCCTCTTTCAGAGCACATATATATATTTAAGGAAGCGCAATTTAGAGGACTGCCTTGCAGTTTGATTTTCAAGGGAAGAGTTGTGGAATTATTTTCCCAAAGGATAGATTTGGGGGGTTTTTGAGTTTCAACCAGAAAAGCTCTCTTTGGGAGGTGGAGACCAGAGACCAGACCAGTATGCAGGCTGGGTGAGGTGGCTGGGGATGAAGCCCAGGGTGATGGGTGAGCAGGGCTGGGCTGCAGCATCCTCGGGGGTCTCAGCTCTACCCTCCACCTCCCCTCCCCACCGCCAGATAGCTTTCCAGTGCAACCAACTGCTCCAAGTACCTGATCCCGAATACTGAAAGATGTTCTGTTGCATCTGCGGGGTCATCCCAGTGCCGAACTGCCCTCCGACGCCGCCCATCATCCCCCTGTTCACCATGCTGCTGCGGTTAGCCAGCGCGGCCTCAGGGTTGGATGCCAACGGTGAGAAGGGGCTGGTGGAGGTGGGAGGGTTTCCTGGGGTCGTACCGTAGTTTGGGGGGTAAGGGAACTGCTGTGGGGGTGCCTGGGGCAAGCGAGCGGCTCCGATCTGCACTGGGAGCCCGGCAGAGGGAGGGAGGTTGTTTCCAAAGCTTTGCTGCCTCATCAGGATGGCTCGCTGCTGCATGAGCTGCCGCTGCCGGTGCTGCTGGCTGTAGAGCTCGCGCTGGCGCTGGGCCAGCATCTGGGCATTGAGGGGAGGCTGCGGGGAAGGAGCGGGATGTCCCAGTTATTACCATGACCCTCTGGTTCTGGCAAACAGCTCAGACCTGACCCTCCCCTCCCTGGTGCAAGAGCCCTGGGTGCTCCCCTTCCCCGGCTCGGGGTGCCCGTCCTCCGTTTGCAAGGCAAGCTGGAAAACCCCCAGAAGGCTGTAAATCGGCCCATTTGCACCACTGCAGGGCAAAGCAGGTTGGAGATACTAAAGATCTGCCTCTGCACGTGCCAAATGGCAAACTTCCAGGAGCTGGAACATCCCCCAAGCTGGGAAAACAGGCTCTTGGTCACCTGGCTGCCACCAACCACCCCTCTCCCTCACGGAACCCACTTCTCATGCCCTCACCAGGATGCTCCCACATGCCAGAGCCCAGGATTCCTGACTTTGCGTCTTTTGGTTGCAAGATATTAAAAAAACCCAACCCATCCCATGAGCTCTTCCATCACCACAGGCCCATTCCCGATATGGCCGAGCCAGATGTGTTGGAATTAATCACTTCAAAAAGCCTGACAAAGCCATCAGCGGCTGAAATCGGCGCTCTGGTGGGCACCGTTTGGTCCCCATCCCTACCGCCAACGCTCCCCACGGCACGGTAGGGATGTCACGCTACTTCCCAAATAGGCAAAGGCTTCTCCGAGAAGTGGAATAAAGTCACCAGACCTTTCTACCTTCTCCTCATATCCAGCAGATGTTTCATCCACTTTATTAGAAGCCAAACAAGAACTTTAGGGCCTGGGGACTTGCAGGATCATTAAGAAGCTTCACTAGATTCTTGTATTTAAAGGACAACATTTATTTCTTAAAGATCCTTCTCAATTAAATGCGTCAGCACATCCTTCTCTAAGTAATAATGAAGTATTTATACCTTAAGCAGGTGGAGGAGCTGGAATAAGGGTGAAGCAAAAAGAAAAACCCACAGCAGCTTGTCTTGCAGCCCCCTCTCTGCACGAGGGAGAATTTCTCATAAATGACAGAGAGGAGCGAGCCAGGCTGTGCTAACGGGGAGGGCATGGGTATTAATCCTCAACTCTTCCCAGCTGGAGGACCGTGCCGCATCCTCCTTACCTGCGGCGTGATCTGCTGCTGCATCCCCGCCCGCATGTTGATGCCCACCGGGGAATTGGCTGCAAACTGGTTGAGGATCGCCTGCCGGTTTTGATGGATCAGCTGGAGGGGAGAAAAAAAAACAACAGGGAGACCTTCAAAATTCCAGTTCAGGAGCTTCCCACCCATCCGATCCCTTCCAATGGGGATGTCTGGGCTGCAGGCGGTACTGAGGGTCCCTCCAACCCCCTGCCCGCGGCCCTGGAATGCAGAGGAGGAAGAATTACCTGCTGCTGGCCCTGCAGCCGCTGCTGCAGCTGAAGTCGCAGCTGGTTGGGGGCCGTCGGGGGTCTGTTGAGCGTCTGCCGGGGTTGCATGGCCATGGTGGTGGGGAAGGCGCTGCGGGGCGGCGGGACCTGCACCGGCATGGGTCCGAAGGACGGCTTCTGCCTGACCATGCCGGGGAAGGCGCCGGGGAGGTTGGTGGTGGGAGAGGCGGAGGAGTAAGGCTGGGGGTACATGCCGGGTTTCTGCTCCATCATGAGCGGTGGGGTGGCTTGTTGGGGCTGGAACCGCTCTGTCAGGGCTTCCAACCCGCCGCCCTGGTGAAGGCAAAGGGGGAGGAAAATATCACTCCGGAGCCCCACCGGCACCCGATCTCTCCCGGGGGAGCTCGCAGAGGACGGAGGACATGGCGGGCATGGGGCAGCTCGCTTGGTAGGATGCTGCTGCCTGTAACTGTCACCCCCTGGGCCAGGCTCCAGCCTGTGCGAGCACAAGCGCTGCGTCCTGGAGGCCATTAAACACCCGCTCCCCAGGGCTTAGCCAACCTAAAAGGATGGGAATGATTTCTTCTGGCTTGCTTGGGAGCAAAAAGGCCAGGCTTTTCGGAAGGGATCAGGGCTCTTCTCCCTGGGCTGCTGGGGGGTTTGCAGGTTAGCAGTAGGCCATGCTGCCTTCCTCTGCCTCCCTCTGCCTCAACAGGGTCTGCTAGCACCGAGCTGCTCATCTGGGCTCCGAACAGCAGCGTGCCTGACTGGACAGACCCTAAGCTCAGAGGACTGACCCAACCATGGGAAATAGTTTCTGCTGTCTCCCCTTTGCTATTTCTGTGCAGCCTTGGAGGCTTGGCTGGAGGCCAAGTGAACAGTCTTTTGGGTCTCCATCTGCCCCAAGAGCACCTGTGTCACAATACGACACAGGCCATATGCAAGGGTGGGAGCCACGGACCCCCAGGACTGGGAGAGCTCACAGGGAAGCATGGCTATACTCCAGTACTGCTCAGACACCCCTTGCTAGGAACCCACGGGAGACAGAACCTTTTGGTCCACTGTACAGCCACTCCGGAACAAATGAGCCATATTACAGCCAGGGGACGATTTCCACACCAGCAAATCATAAGAAGATGTTGTGCACTGCTCTAGCTTGGCTCAGGCACAGAAATAGGTGTTTGAGCTATGAACCCCACCAGAAGTAACACCTTGGAGGCAGAATCCTTAATCCAAGTCCCGCGGATTGAAAGAAAGCTGCGCTAAGTGAAACCACACACAAAACCGCCCCCCAAATCCCACTGCCTTTGGGATTTGGTTAGATGGTGCCAATGAAAGGACTGAGGCTTGAAGGCAGGGAAGAGGGTATGGGAATGGTGGTGGTGAAAAATATATTGCTTAGGATCAATTAAGATGGTAGTGGTGAAAAATAAATCGCTCAGATAAATTAAGATGGAGCGTATATGGTTCAAGGACTGGATACCAGGACATAAACCAGCTGTGTGCAATGGCCAGAAACCACAGACCTGCTGAAATGAGGCTCTTTTACTCTTTCTCTCCCCAAACTACTCAGTTTCCAGCTGCCTCCTGATTAAACTGGGTGCAGGTATCTCCAGCACTCCATCCCACTGGTCTGTGGTAGCACGGAGAAGATGGTGGGTTTGGTGAATTCAGGGGATCCAAACCCCTACCTGCCAAGAACACATCCTGGAGGGGAACTATCAACACGTTTACTTCCCAAAGATGCCTTTATGTTGACGTGTTGTTTCTCTAAAGATGTATTTCAAGCAAATATTTCATGGAACTATTTGAAATATTTCTGAGGTTCAGCCGAAGCCGTGGAAAAAGCCCAAGATTGCCAATAACGAAACATTCCCTGGATGGGAGCAAAGCTGGTTTGGGGTCTAAACATGAGATAATCTCCCCGAGCCAGGTGCTCTTTGGCCAGGGAAGTACCGGACCAACGTGGGGATGCTTGGCAGCATCGGCTGCCACCGAAGGACATCTCTAATCCAGCGCTCTGATGCTGCTGGAGCCTGTCCGGTGCAGGAAAGGGTTGCTGGGGAGCTGTGCCAGCTGAGTCTGCAAAACCCTTGTGAAAACACTGAGCTGTTGCAGCTGCATCTTTGGCAAAAGCATCTCTGATCCTATATATCAAAGAGGCTGAATTACACATAACTTTCAAAAAAAACCCAGGCAGGCGGTGATTTGGGAGGCACAGCCTTGAGAAAAGGCATGCGGCAAATACCTGACTTGGGCATCAATTCACTGACAGGTCCCCCAAAATGCTTATGAAAAGATAACTCCCCCCTAGCAGTGGTGGGGCTGCAGAAGGAGATGTGCCACCTCTGGGCTTAAACAATGCAGGATCAGGCCCAGAGCGGCCCGATGGATTTGCTCTGAGAAGCTTCTTCCTTAGGACATCCCATTTATTAACAGGCTTTTGATTTGGTCCCTTGCTTTGGAAAAACGCGTATGTGTGAGTGCTCTGAGGCACGGAAAAAGAAACCACTTGAAAACAAATCCCAAGCGATCCATCTCATTTTCCACGTCCCTTGCTAGCTCCCCTGCAGCCAGCTTTCTCCCCCTGCCTTGCCCTGTTATTTATGAAACCCTGAACCCTTCAGAGGCGTCTGCCCCCACGGATATCTGCAAACAGGGAGTCTTCACCGGAGCTCAGCTGCGGAAACCAGGGCCCCAGCGCTATCCGAGTAAGACAGCACCACTAAAAGCAAGCCTCTTTTTTTAATTATTTTTCTCTCCCTGCGGTTCAACCCGAGACAGAAGGGCAGCTGCACTGTAAGCCAATCTTGATAGTAAGGGCTGCACGGTTTCATACCAGCGAGGCCATTAGATATATTATTAGGCAGCACAACCCAGGCTCAGGAATCCCAGGCTGTGGGATTCCAGCTGGAAGGCTCCTCTGTGCCCTAATCCCCCTGGTAAGGTGGGGAAGCGGGACAGCCTGCCAGCTCTCCCCGTTACACGAGCTGCCCGGGGCTGAAACCACTCAGCCGCCTCTTTGCCAGGCTGCCGGTTCTCATGGGGGATCGCATTTGAAAAGTGGAGAAATGAGATATTGTATTTCACGGGGCTGTTTTCCAGCTTTTTTGGCGGGGGGAGAGAACCGCGTGGTGTTAAGTATCGTCTCTGAATCTGATGCGCTCGTGTGTTCCCACTCACATCTGGCCTCCCATTACCAGATGTTGGAAATCCTCCTCCATGCTCACATCAAGCCTCAGCATCTGGCCCCCTATATGACCTCCGACAGGTCCCATGAGTGGTTCTCTCTTTACCTGGACCAGTTTGTCAATCCCCAGAGCTCGATCCAGCTCGGCCAGCTCCGTCTCGTCTTTGCCGCTGAGGAAGGAGACGAGCTGCTCGAGCAGGGCTTTCTCGTCATTCCGACCCTCCGGCGTGGTGGGAGGACACAGGAGCTCATCCAGCTGGGAGGTGATGCACTGGCTGCAGAGAGAAGTCAAAAGAGGAGGCGCATTAAGGATTATGAAGCAGGGAGGAGGCTGAGCAGGGAAGATGCTTGAGCGACACGGCCCCTGCAGCCACCGGGACTCACTCCCACCCTGCTGCATCATGCCAATCCCATGGGACTCAGCCTCGTCCCCCAGCTCTGACCCCGGCTGAGCCCACTCAAGCTCAAACCCTGTGCCCAAACCTGTTTTTAAGGATGAACCTCACCAGGAAACACAGCCCGGACAGCGGTTCGGAGAGGTTTGGGAAGGGAACTTTGGTGCTTTTGCAGGCTTTGCTCCTGCGGGCGTTTTGGGCAGGACAGCGGGAGGCAGAGCAAAACTTCTGCCGGCACAAAAGTGGGGAGGCTTGGATGGAGCTGGAGCAGCTGGAAGCGATGCAGCTGAAGGCAAAGGGGAATCTTTGAGCTGCAAAAATAAGATTTCTGCAAAGCTTGCTCAATATTCTTTGGGAATAAGATTAATATGTAATGAGAGACATTCCAATGACGTGACTAATTGGAGTCAATCGGATTTGCAGGGTCTGACACGATGAAGAGAGCCATGGCACATCACGCTCCCAGAGAGGCACAAAGGCGAGGGCTCGAACATGCCAGCAGTTCCCAAGCAGCAGACATGTTTATCCTTTTAGCTCCAGATGAGGACCAGATGTACAGTAAGGAACTGAAGCCAATCTGACCGAGACCGCTGCAGCCAACACACGCAGCCTAATCCAGGGAAAAGAAATACTCGGCGCTGGGATTTCTTAAATTGCAGAGCAGGAGCAGAGAGGGAAGTGGGGAGACAGAGGTGAAAGGCAGGGCTGGTTTCACTCTGTAGCCGAGGTCCCTGCTACTTGCTGCTTTTCTCAAACTCAGTTTTTCAGTGCCAAGGTCAAAGGACAAAGTTTGCTGCACAGACATCGTTCTTGCAGGAGAAAGAGAGGACAGGCTTCTTCTCCACCTTAACTGGCAGCTAGAGGAGAAATTCAGGTTGCCACCATCCTTTCAGCCCATGCTGGACCTCTGCATGGATGGCAAAAGTTGGTTTATTAAGAGATTGTGGGGATAAAACCAGCTCTACGTAGTGAATAAGCTTCCAGTGTGTCCTGCTTTGCAGCCCAATCCAGCCTGCAAAGCCCTCCCCTCTCCTCTCCTCCAGCACCATGCCATGGTGGGGTTCAGATGAGTCTCTGGACAGACAATGGTGGGGCAGAGGAGATCCTGGACCCCATGCATCATGTCCCTGCCACACTGGTTTTGCCTTGCAAAGGTTTTCTATCCACCACAACCTTTCAGGCCTTTTTAAAGGTGAAAACTCCGATTCTGCACGCGGTGTGGAGGAGAAATTCAGCTGCTCACAGAGACAGTGTCAAAGGCTGCTTGAGGTCCTGTAAAGCATCTCCCTGCCATGGCCTTCAAGCACTGCTCCAAAAGGCTGCAGGTCTCTGGCCCTGCACAGATGTCCTAGAAACCTCAGGCATCTCAGATGGCACTGGGTGCCAGCGCTGAGGCAACTGAATTGGGCCCTGGGTGGCATGTTTGACCTTGGGGGATTAGAGGAACGCGTGTGAGAACAGCGACTTGGACTTGCTTTGAGGAGCCTTGGACCTGGCCCAAGGTGTCCCTCTTCTGCAGAAGAAACAAGAACACTTATGCTTGGGGACATGAGAGAGGAGATGTAGTTGTCCCACTTTATTAAAAGGCAAAGGCACAGGAGGATTTGGGGCACAGGAGAATTTAAAAAGGAAGCTCCTGTTTCCCAGGACACCCGGCGCTGGGAGATCTGGGCAGCACCAGCTCCTTAAACAAGGCCAGGACCTCAGCCCACCTCCAGTGAACCTCTCAGCTGGGAAGCCTTTACAACGCCCAAAGCAAAAGCTCTGCTCGTTTGGTCTTTGCTAAAATTATTTCTTGGTCTGGTAATATCTGCAGTCCAAAGATTCTGTCTCCTTGCTCCGATCGCAGTCTCCATCAGGTGGACAGGCAGCTGCTGGGACCATGGGCATCTCCCAGGACAAGTGTGTCCTCCCCAGCTGGAGCACATCTGCAGGTCTTGAGGACTAAATTCCAGAGGCTTTTCACCAGCAGAATCTCTTCTCTCAGCTGCAGAGGAAGCAGAGTTTTGCAGCTGATCACTGTGCTGCTAGATGGAAATGTTTCGATTCCAGCAAGGTGCTACCAAGGCAGGTCTCACCCATGATGACACCTGCTCCATCAGACCTACAGTTACTGAAGGCACGAGAGAGAGCTGAGCTGGGAACCAGCCTCTTCCAGCATGGCCTCTGCCGACCACCTCTGGCAGGACCCCCCGTGCCCAGAGACCCTAATTCAGGAAGAACAGAGGCTCACCAGGATGAACATCCCTCTACCTCTCATCCTGCTGTCATCTCATCGCTCTGGTCCATGTGTTGGCTCTACTGGTGGCTCCACCATGTGGGAAGCCCAGTCTTGCTGTAGAGAGCCAAAGGAGCCATGAGAAGTCCCAGCACGCAGCCTGCTTTTCCTTTGACTTCTCCCTCGCTCAATGCTGAGAAAATCAAATACTACCTTGTAAAACCCTAACCAGGTTGCAATTTTAAAGTCTGGTTGAAACCATCACTCTCCAAAGGCAGGGACACGTGAGACTCGTTACCTCCGCATCTCACCAAGCTTCGGCCAAATGTCACTGCTCCACCGATCTGCCCTCGTCTCCTGGCGCAGGGCTCTGCCCTGAAAACCACCTGAGGTATTTTTCTCCCCCGACGACTCACACGGATGCTGCTGCCAAACACTTCCCTCCTTGATACCTGCACAGGTCCGAAGCCTTCCATGGCAGCCTGGGTCCTCACTCCACAATCCTGCTGCAAAGGGTGAGCCAGAAGAAAATACAGCTCCCTCCCTCCCAGCTGTGCTGGCTGGGGAGACAAGAATGTCTCCAGCCAGCCAGACTGACTCAGTGCTTGGAGCACAGGGCTGCTGAGTAAGGTAAGGTCATTTTTACCCCATAAGCAGTATTTTAAGGAACAGTCATAGCTTAAAACACAGATTGCTTTTTCCAGCAGCTCTGCCCTTTGCCAGGTGTGCCCCACGGATCTTATTCCAGCAAAATAATGACACCAGCAAGGCTTAAAAGGGAAGTTACTTCCTTATGGCAAGGGCTCAGGCTGATGTAAATGCTCAGTTAAACGGGGATTTGTTTTATCTCCCAGCTCTTTCAAGCAACAAGAGGCAAAGTATTTCCCGCAGAAGTCCAAGATCCAGTTGCAGCAGTTGGAGACCACTCAGGCAACTCTCTCCTTGCAAGAAAGCTTTGAGAAATTAATCCAAATACAGTCCTGAGAAAAAGATGTTTGGCTACTGTCTTGCTCAAATACAATTCTTATGTGTGTCTTCTTCACGACTGGAAAAGAGAGGTTGTGCTCATCTACTGAAGACCTTAATGAGCAGAGGAAATTCTGCCTCTCTGCAAAGCTGGGCTGGGCTTTGGCAAGAGGATCCATGCGCAGCTCATCAGTGCTGGCTCTTAAACCGGGTACCTGAAGCCTCCCTGGGCCAGGGGGAGGATTCACCTCCCATCCGCATCAAATCCATGAGCACTGCTGCCAGCGCCGCTGCCTCAGCAAAGACTTTGGGGTGCCCTTTGCCTGGCAGGGCACTGACTGCTGAGCTCCATCAGCAGGGCTTGCCACCCTTCTGACCTCCCGTTCCAAAATACCTGACCTACAGTCTCCTCCAACGTGTTTGTAACCAAGGAATGACGTTGTACTTTGGGCAGGTGATGACCCCTTGGCTGCTCCATGGGGCCTCGGCCCATACAAGATGGTGAGAGGACTGGAGGGGGTTATTTGGCCTCGGAGGAGCTCTAACAATCTGAGCTGAAGCCAAGCGTATGGGGGACTGCAAAGAGCTGCAATCACATGGAAACACAAAACTGTGCCGTGGATCTCCAGATCCTACCACTGCCCCTGGCGAGAAGGGATGCTAGAGAACACCGACCCAAATATTGGCACTGGCAAGGGACCAGTGGGGACTTGCAGCATCCTACGGATACAGGGCATTATTCAGATGATGCAGCTTCAGCTACGGATACACCGCGTTATTCAGGTCCAGACATAGCCTGGACACCTACCCCTCAACACACCTTTCCTTATCCTACCCACACGCTTGTCCCTAGAGAGATAACAGATGTCACCTCTTGCATCGTAGCAACCTACACAACCCAGGTCCCAGCACTTCTTTGGTACCAGCAGCAACCACCACCGCCTTACGGCAATGGGCAGCTGCGCTCGTCCCAGCACCTGTCGTCTTTCCAGGCAGGCAAGGAAGCAAGCACACATCTCCTTGAGCCAGGCAACTATTGCCAGAACGTCCCAATGTTCTCCTGGGAGAGGCTGGGAAGCCGCCAGCCCTGTGGTACTTACTCTTCGGGTTTATTCAGCGCGCCGCGATTCATGGCTGCCATGCTGTTATCCGTCCAGGGGATCTGCTCCCCCATTCCTGGCTGTCCAAACTGGTGATCCGGCACCCCCATCTCCAGCTCAGGCATTCCTGGGGGGAAAAGCAGGATGTGGGGAGGAAAGGTTAGTGTGTGGACATGACTCGGGTGCTCCCATGGGGAACGGGCAAGCTCAGAGCAACAGGATGCCAACGGTGTCCAAAAACATCCCTAAAAGCGATGCTAAGGATTCACCAGTTCTAGCTCTTTTCAACCTAACGTTCCAGATACCAGGTTTGGTTTCCTAACCAGTAATCATAAGCATCAAGTTCTGGGTGAAAATCTAGGCAGATACTGCACACACAGCAGATGTACATGACCCTGTGTACTCGCTATGTGCAAATGCTATTAAAAAGTTTCCCTTTTCAGCACATTTCTACCAAGAGTTTCATAATTTAGTCAAGTTAAGAGGGTTTCTTCTTGAAGGCAAATTGTTACTACCAAAGATTTTAGCTTAAAAAATAGTCCACACCCATTAGCAACTTCTGCCTCTGTTTTGGAGAAAAGTTAATTTGCACAGGGAAAAAAGCCAACACAATTAAATTTAGTTGTAGCAGAACTTGGAGCCCAAGCCCAGGACAGAGAGATTTATGAGGCTGGAGACTTTACGTCATCCCATTTGAAACAGGAATTGGGACTGAAGATCAAACAGCATCGCAGCTGACCCAGCCCGTGGAGATCCAGGCAGATGGAAACTGGAGGGGTAAGTGCATTTCTGGCTGGGGTGGCATCTCTGCCACATCAGGAGGTGCTATCAGGGGTGGCTCCCATGTCAAAACCCCGGGGTTTCTAAGGCAAGTGCTGATGAAGGTGGATGCTAAAGATGAAAGTCTCTCTTAACAAACTCAGCTGTGCTGATCATTTTCCCAACAAAATATATTACTCGCTTGCAAATAGCTGTGGTTACCCAGTGCACGGTGTCTTTGCTATTGTCACAAGGAGCCACCAGCTTCACGTGCCACCCAGACCGTAGGGTTTTTTTTTCAAAAAACAAAAGGAAATAAGAGCCTGACGGGGAGGGAGGGGAGGAAGGTCCAGCTGAGGGATGCTCAGTATCCCAGTGCATGCACTGGTGCGGCGGCTCCTGCCAAGCGCTCCTCTATTTCTCAAAATTTCTTAAAAAAAGCCTCAAGGCTGCTTGGCAACAGGCAGATCCTGGTAGTGCCAGCCGGGGCGGCTCATGGCACAGTCACGGTACAGCCCGTCCCCAATACTTCCTTGACTTGCTCAAGAACGGTCCCCAGGCTCATTGATGTGGCAGACTGCAGATGCTCCGAAGCACAGCATTATTTACTGGGGTGTGGGTGACCCCCATCGAGGCAGCCAGACCACGGGTACCAGGGCAGTATATACCAATATGACAGAGCTACAGCTGCTGTGACGACGTGTGGTGCGGGGCTGATTTCTGCCTCGCCTCCCGGAGGGGATGCGGGGGAGGATGAAAGCTATCATGCGATGCTCTCCTCCTCAAGAGAAGCTGCCCAAACCAAGACCTTCACGTGATCCAGAGGGACCAGCCGTGCGCAGGGCTACCCAGAGTTACAATGGGAACTGGCCGCATGCCTCCCACATCCATGGGCTGGTGGGGAGCACGGTGGTCCCACCCCGCCAGCAAGGGCAGAGCTGTGTTCCGACGTGGACAGCATGTGAGAGGCAGGGATGATGCTCTTCTGGAGCCTGGCCACCATCAGAGGGGACAGCAGGTGAATCCAGCAGCTCTTCTAGTCCCACGCTACCATCATGAGGAGGTGAGATCTGAGTTATTTGCTTTCTGCACCTGCTGTCAAGCCGCTGCACAGTGCATGATGGCAAGCAAGGTCCCTCCTCCAGATCATGTTCAGCATTGCCTGGCACATCGAGGGAAGCATCGAGGGAAGCAGAAGAGGGCAGAGAAGCAGCATCCACAACCCCCCAGAGCCCAGGCTGCCGAAACGGCTCACGACGAGGTCTGTGGTGTTTCGCTGCCAGTGATTTCAGCAGCACAGAGGTGAGACTGTTGCTTCTGCCACTCCTCTCCCAACACACCATCCATGCTCCGGATCTCATGGAAATTAAACTTCACCCAGTGCCAGGGGAAGCTGAGCCACCATCACCCCCCGGGTGAGGGGATGCAGCTTCCTCCACCTGCCTCCCCAGGAACCGAGATGGACAGAAAGGTCTTTCTTTTACCTGAAACTATACTGACGGGAAAAGACAGAAAAGAATAAGCACAGCTTGTGAAAGCTGCTGGCGAACAGCACCTCTCCAGCTCCACCTGCAATGCCTCTTCTCCAATGGGACTCCCTGGAAAGCCTTAGCGTAACCTGGAGAAGGTGGAGAGCAGAGGATAGCCTGCAGCTGTACGTACCTGTGTCGGCTGGGAAGGGGTTTGGTGCGGTCACCGTGCCCCTGCCCTGCTGGGCTGGCCCACGGGTGTGCGGGCTGCTGCCGTTGCTCGCAGGGCACGGGACTGGCCTCAGCTGGGCTGGCTCCAGGGGGTCACAGAACTCAAATGGGGTGCGACCAGCCTGCACGCCCTGCCCGCTGCTCATCGCTAGAGAGTCATCAAATCACGGGGAAAAAAAGAAAGAAAGGAAAAAAAAAAAGAAAGAAAAAAAGCACATCAGCTCTCTTCCCAAGGCTCACTGCAAGATCACCGGCACTCCGCAAAATCCTTGCCCTGCCCGGGAGGGAGCTGGTATTGCTAAGTTTGGAGGGTGAGAAGGGGGTCGTGGTGGGATGTCACCTTGCCTAAACCTGAAGGCTCGGTCCCATGTGTGGCTTGGTCACCCGCAGCCACCCTGGGGGAGCCACCCTGGGCCAGCAGCTCCTGGGAAGCACCGTAGCTCCTGCACGCGGTGTCATGGTGTGTGAAGGTATGAGGATCTAGGAGCCAGGCTGGCACCCAAAACCTAGTAGCTGGAGCTTAAAATAACCAGCTGGGCATAAAAATTATAAATAATCAGCTGGATGTAAGAAAGGCAGGGGGGATGGGGGTTGCAACCATCTAATATACAGACAGGGTTTGAATGCTGCTAAAAGGAGGGCACCAAGACCACAGTGAATTACAGAAGCCAAAGTGCATCTCTCTCGCTCGCTGTAGCCACATCAACCAGGCTCTGCTCCCCCCAGGGATGATGCTGGTGCAGGAGCTGTGCCCCCCGTACACCTGGCAGCTAGAGGGAAGCCTCAGCACCGATGCTCCCCGTGCTGGCTTCCTGCCTGTTCGGTTCTCATCTGTCACCTGCTGGCTTTAAACCAATTAAAATGATGTCATTAGGCCTTGCACTATTCTTGATTTTCATTTAGGTAAGCTTCTGCACGTTCAGCTGCAGTTTGCCATCAGGGAGCACGTCTCAAATGCTCACATTGACCTGAAATACGAATGGAAGAGGCAGACTTGCAAGCCGGTGGCCACCAGCTGTGGCTGTTGGCAACCCCTCTCCCAGCCAGCAGCACCTCTTAAGTCCCCGGGGACCTGCCAAGGGGTGCACCACTGCCACCCTGCACGAGTTAAACCCGATGTCAGCGCCTTCAGCAAGGCTCATGGTGGGTCTCCTCGGCGGTAACTGCTATTTTAGATGCTGTAACCCAGGAGGGCAGCAGTTGGCATTTCAAGCACTTGCCCTGCAGAGCCGGTGGCAAATGCGCTCACCTTCTAACTCTAACTTGGCTGCAGGATTCCCTTTCCTCCGAAGGCAGTGTGTCCCGCTCTTAATTATGCCAGAGCGTTACAAGTGTCCCTGCTACTCAAAGTATAAGCCTGGGACAAGTGGGTCCTTGGCAAGGAACTATTAGGCTTGAACGATAAGCTTAATGATGGATTCAGCATGGAGGTGATGGGTGAAACGGCCTATGGCTACAGCTACGGGGCCACCAGCTCCTTTTCACTTCCCAGACATCCCCCTGACCGAGGGGAGGCACAGCCTCCAGCCTCAACACATCCATCACTCACCACCCTTCCAGCATCATTCCCTTATCCCCTACCCCGCGCATCTTCTGTTAGCTGATACTCCCATTTATGAGACCACAAGCTCTTCCCTGCTGATTTATCGCAGGCAGGGAGACATTTCAGCCCACAGTACTTTGCTCCAGAGCCTGCTCACGGCTGGCAGAGGGGTTTTGGGGGGGTTAGAGACCTGCAAGCTGTTCTCAGTGGTGCAATGCTCCGCTGCCCTCAGACGGTCCCCCCTGACAGCCCAGCACCAATGCAGCCTCCCACGTGGGCTTCACCCCACTTCACGGCACTGTTCGGGCCACGCTCACACCACCACATTGCTTCTCCTTCTGCTGTGATGCTCCTACCCTTTTAAAGGCTTTGCTTCTGCAGCCTGAGCCCTCCAAAAATATCCCAGCCCTGCCTGCCAGAGCCACCTCATGGGCTTCTTGCTGGGCCGGAACCCAAAACATCCTCATCTCCATTTGCTGAATAAGTAACAGGATGATTATCACTCCCTGTGTAGGATGTGGACCAGCAGCTAACTGGTTTATACTGGGCTGCTCACTCTTACTCCCTTCTGCTCTAGAAGCTGCACTTCAGCATTCAAGACTCAGTGCAATTTGCAGCAGCAGTGATACGTGGGATGTAACAGATAATTATATACATGCAAAATCCAAGTGCGGGGTGGGAAAAACCCCATGGGGCTGGGACCAGGTCTGGCACAGCACCCCAGGGATGCTGCGGTACCAAAGGGGACAAGCAGCTTGGGGCTGGCACAGGGATGTCCATCATGGCAAGCGAGTGGCATGGGCTCTGACTGAGCGCAGTGATGGCAGCAGCCACTGGGTGCACTTATTTGAGTAAGTTTATGCTGCAATTTGTAAAAGCTTGCTTTCCCTATGGCAGGTGTGGGTGCCTCTGCTACCACCCAGCCTGGGGAAGCCTCTGACCATCAGGTCCATACATGCTTTTGCTACAAAATACCCTCAATTTACAATTTGTCTGCAGGCTCCTTGAGGAAAGAAATCCTATTATTATCTTTTTCTAAGCATTCACTTTGGAGAAAAATCAGATCTTTCTTTTGTTTGGTGCCTAGAAAAAGGTCCTGATGCTGCATCTGAGTGTATTATGTCTCAAACCCCTGTCTGGAAGTGATGGCGATGCTCTGACACCTCAAACACCTCTGGTCGAGCCTGCCTGCTCCCTTGCGACCAGGCACACATCTTGGAGGGACTGTGTCCCTCACTTACATCACAGCTGTTTGCAGGGGGACCACGGGGCTCACTGCCACCAGCCTTGCACCAGACAGCAAAGCCCAGGTCCCCCAGAGCATCACCGCGGCTAGATCCAGGACGGTGGTACCCCATCCACCTGTAGCAGAGCTGGTGATGGAGGAGGCCATCCCCTCCCACGCCCTGGCAGGGACCCGGGTTGAGGGGTGAATGCTGGACACGTACGGTGAGTGGATGGACACGTACGGTTGAGTCCCGTGGGGGCTCTGGCAGTGGCGCTGGGCTGCAGGGGAGCTGCCAGCATCTCTGGTTTGACAGCAACGCTGGCCACACCGCTCTCACTTCTCTCTGGTCCACACAAGCCGGGCAGCTGAGCCGCCTTCTCCAGCGAGGGCAGGAGCTGGTCCAGCTGCTCCAGTTCAGCAGCAAACTAAGGAAGGAGAGAAAAAACCCACAGGTGGGTGATTCAGCCCAAAACCAGCATCAGTGAGCCCAAGCGCTGTTTTCATACGCACACAGCCCTCCAGCACTGCTCCCCCTATCCCTTTGCTTGCTGAAACACCAAGCATCCTGCACGGATAGAGAACGAGCCCCACACCCCTCTGCCTGGCTAGATGCAGACCTTGCGGGGACAAGGACCCCGCCACACATGGGTCCCCACCCTGGAGCGCAGTCCTTGGTGGCAGCTTTGAGATGCTCGCATGCCGCAATTAGCATAATTATTAACGGTATATATAACCTCCAGCTATTTAAAACAGGAGATAATTTGCTTTCTTAATATACATATGCTTATGCTGAAATTATAATAATAAAAAATGGTCTTTTCTAAGAAACAGAAGTGACTTTTTGGAACAAGCGTCCAAAACCAATGTGGGCCTTGGGCATGTAATTACCCTCAATGGGGCAGTAAAATATCATTCAGGTTTTCCTGCCTTCATCACGGCTAAGAGTAGAAGAATATATGTTTAGCCCGGGGACTCAAATAAATGGGAAAGTTACTGGAAAAGGGACTTGCACCAGTGGCTGTAATAGCGGCACTGTAAAGCAGCAGGTTGGGATTAAAGGGGCTGAGATAAATGAGCTTTGGCTAAAAAGAAAAATATCTCAAGGGAAGCTAAATGCTTTAAAATCTAAGGACGCACACTGCTTCCAGAAGTGCCGCCCCTCGGCGCTAGGGAAAGCCTGGCCATTAACATGGCGTAATTAACAGACAACTTGATAGCCCTAGGGAAAATCTTTGCATTTGATGGAGGGAATGATGCTGCGGTCTGGAGAAGATGGGAGAAACCTGGCAGGAACTGGGATCCTGGCTTTGACAAGAGGCTCTGCCATCAAGCTGAGATGCGAGGCTGCAGCCAACAGCCCCTGCCTGTGATAAATAGCTGGGAGGCTGCTGGCTTTGGGCACCCCTGGGGTGCCTCTGCACCTCCCCGGCTGGCACAGTGGTGTTAAAGACCTCTCACCAAGATGACAGCTTTGTCCATTGCCAGAAGAAGTCATAGGAAGTTTCTCCCTAAATCCTAGCTGGAAATATTTCGTAGCCCAGACAAAATCCTCCAACAGGTGACAATCCCAGTTGCCGCTGCACCTGCTTCCAGTTTCACCTCCATGATGCACAGGTTGGTGTATCACAAGGACAAAACCCTGCGGGAAGCTCCACCTTGGGATGGACCCTCCACCAGTGGTGGCTTCATTGAAACCCCAAGCCCAGTCCAGCACCTGAGAGACCCGTCGCCATGGCAGAATCTCCCTCTTGACCTTCATGGCTCTTTTTTCCCCTTTCCTACAGCCTCATGGTAGCACCTGGGTAGATGAGTTGGTATTTTAAATATACACGACAGGGCACATACTTGTTTTTCCTTTACAGTGGCATCTGGTGAATTAAATGATGTTTAGACAATGCTGATGATGAAAAGTGCACTGCCACCAGCAGCCACCAATATTAGAATTTACAATGGACTAACCACTCTTTTTCATTTCCCCTGTATCCTTCCCATCAAATCCTAACCCCAGAAACCTGAGAAGTAGAATATCCTCCTAAAGCCAGGCTCACAGAGAGAATTAAACACAGCAAATTCAGCTCCTGCAGCAGACATTTGCACATCTCAACTCTTCCAGATAATGTAATTTCTCGACCAAGCAGAACTTCTTTAAAGCTCAAGTTTGCAAAGCAAAGAGAAGTGAAGCAAGTGGGAGACATCCACGATATAGCAGAACTCCATCTCCTCCTACAGGCAGGTCATTCTGGAGGCAGAAGGAGAAGAAGGGCACAGGAGCAGCTGTGGGCATCCAACATGGATGTTAAGCAGGGATAAAATGGGCGCTGTAAAATTCTTGCGTTGCCTGTTGGGTATGTGAAGAGGTTGGAGGATGGAGAGGTGGGAATGAAGGACACGTGGTGGGAGCAAGGTGCTTGTCAATTGTTTTCTGGAGCACCTGAACTTGCACCTGGAATCTGTGCCCACTTTGAGTGTTTTATTTCTCCTCCTTGTCTAGAAAACACACGGTGCCGGAGGGCTGGAGCAGCTCAGGCCATCCAGTCTTGCTTGGAGAAGGCTCAGACCTCCACGACCTGCCTCTGTCCACAAATGTGTGAGAAAACCCATGGCACAAGGGACGGTGGCTCAGGGTGGCTGAATACTTCTGAACGACTGCTTCTTCCCCCAACCTGCAGCTCCCGGCAGGTGCCAAACCCAGAGCCAACCAAAAGGCAAACCAAGGGACAGCATCCCACTTCTGCCCTTTGACCCTGGCCCAGCCAGCTCACAGGATGCCTCACGCATGGAATCAGCTCGGCAAGGAGGACTGAGCTGCTCCCAGGTGCACCCACCCAGTAAACAAGCGACATATTTCACTAGATCAGGTGGCTCAAAGCCCCGTCCAACCTAACCTTGAAGATTTGCAGTCATGGGGCATCCATGACTTCTCTTTGGACTCCACCGTCCACTCATGGTGGAGCACTTCCAGGCTCAGAGAGTGCTGCCTGCTCCCCAGCATCATGCTCGAGGGCATCCTCATGCAGGATATAAGACAATCTGACCTGAAGAAACGTTTCCTTTTCACCTAACTGAGGTTCAGCTCATGCCTTGAAGCACAAGGGTGAAAAGCCCTTCCAAAACCTTGCTTAATCTTTTTCTTCCATTTTTTTTTTAACTCTTGTAATTCCTGTTTGCTCTTTCCCAAGACTTACCCAAATATTTTTTGTTCTTACCCCATGAACAGGAGCTCTGAGCAAACCCAAGGTGCTTCCATAGCATAAATCTGCAAAGGAAATAATTCCTTCAAGGCTGAAGGCAAGCTGCAGAGCCTGCCCCACAACTCATATTGCTCCTAATTGACATTTTGATTCTTAAAATAATCACACATGAAACCAAAAATCTAGCAAGTGCTAGATTTTATTTGAAATGGCAGCTCCTCCTCCCCATGCCGCACCAAAGCAGTCTGTAACAGAAAACGCGTGGAAATGAAACTCCCGTCCTTAGCTGCTGAGCAGTGAAGGGCTGTTCACTCCTCAGAAAATGCATTTTAAGACTCCGAAAACTCTCTCCAGCCTCTTTTATTAACTCTTTGGAAGCACTCAGTACGGTCCAATGTATAATCCTAACGCTCCCCAGCTGCCCGGGGAGGGATACTTGGAACTGAAAAGCCACGAAGGAGCCTAAAAAATGCTCAGCAGCTTCCAAGAGCACAGGAGAGAGGCATATAAACAATCCAGGCTGAAGCCATCCAAGCTCTGCGCGCCTGTTTGCGAGTAGAGCACCATTAGCTAGCACAGCCTTATTTAATTAATAGGGCTTTCCGCCCCCTCCGAAGGATAGAGTACCTGGAACCATCACTGACGGTCAGCAACGAGCCCGCCTGCATCCCCGGCTGGTGAGTGGCTCCTGCATGCAGACGTCTGGGAGACCAGGTGAGCAAAGCTCTTCCTGTGCCCCCGCGTTTGACCGCGTTTCGGCTACAAGTGCCCGTCCTGAACGTGCTGCCAGCTCCATGAAAGCAGGCTGGGAGAGCCCGTGCAGCTCCTGGGAGGGTGCTGTGCCTCCTGCAGGAGTGCTGCGGTGGGGACCCGGCTCACCGGTGGGTACTGGTGGGTACCAGGCTCACCACCCAACCTGCCATCGCCCACGTGCCTCCCGCAACGAGCACGCCTTGCCCTGGGTCTTCCTCATCCAGAGGCTCGTTAACCTCGATGGGATCTCAGACGGGAGGTGGGGGGGGAGATGCACCATCCAGCAAGCAGATGACACCAGGAAAGTACATTACCGAGAGAGATAAGGAGTTTGATTCCCACTTGCCTATAGGATAACCCACCGCGACTCCCAAGACAACTGAGCCCTTAACCTTATTAAGAGACTTATTGTGCATTTGCCATTCCCGGCCCTCTGAGCGCCGTTATTCACCCCGTATCTCCGAAAGGCAGGCGCCTTACTTGCCGCAGCCGGTAAGCTGCCATCAGCCCCGCTCTTCATGTCAGCCGCTCTCTTCTCTTTGCTTAAAAAGGATTAAGCAGTCCTATCCATGTTACCATCTCCCCTGGCTTTCAAAAATAAGAAATCTCTTCTATTCATAGCTGCGTGTAATGAATATTTATACACCCAAATCTCTATTGCAGAGATCTGTCGCTGGATTATTCAATTTAATAATACTTTTGGGATAACTAAAAGGCCTGTATAATTGCTAATCTCAGCCAACAAGAGGGCGATGGATTGCAAATTCCCTGGGACACGAGCCCTGAATGCGCCCAGAGATGTGAGAATTAAGACTCTTTTTGCGTGGCAACATGCACCATAGCCTTCTCCTCACTCAAGCCCACCAGCTGCAGCGACGTCCTGCATTTCTTCCTCATTTTTACACACCTCGCTAAAAGTTTCTCTCTTTCCTTCCTACCATTGCCTTGAAGATCTGAGCAGACAGAACACGAAGCACCTGGACAAAAGCGGACAGCACCAGGGCTGGAGATGGCGACACCAGCAGTGGAGGAGGTGGCACCAGCACTGCAGAAGGTGGCACCAGCAGTGGAGGAGGTGGCACCAGCACTGCGGAAGGTGGCACCAGCAGTGGAGGAGGTGGCACCAGCACTGCGGAAGGTGGCATCAGTGCTGGAGAAGGTGGAGAAGAAGGCACAGAAGGTTGCAGCAGTTCTCTCCACACTTGTCCCAGCTCCACTGGCTTGCTGTGGAGGGAGCACGCCAGCAGGTTTGGGCTAAGTGCCCCCAGCACACAACTTGTCAAGAGCATCCCACCTTTGTGGATGCACATGGGTCAACTCACCTGGCCCTGCGTCTCCAGCTTGACCTCCTCCGCTGCAGGAGGTTTGGCGAGCGGCACCGGGGCTGTGTTACAAGGCTCCATCTGCTCCGTCTTCTCCACCTTCACCTTCACATCATCCAGGCTCAGCGCCGGGGCTGCAGCAAGCTCCTTCTCGTCTTTGTCCAGCAGATAGCGCAGGAGCTGGTGATCCTTGACATCTTTTTTCTTCAGCGCGTCCGGCTCCAGTTTGATGTCCGGGGTGCCCGGCAGCTGGCTCTGAGCCGTGGGGGTGGTGGCAGGGTTCGGCGCCGTCTCCTTCTTCTCGTGCTCCATGGCCAGGGTGGTGATATCGGAAGGGCTGCCCTCCTGAAGGAGTCTATGCAAGATCTTGTGCCGCTCGGTCAGTGAGCTATGGGAGGAAGGGCAGGTGCTGCTGGGAGGGTTGCCGGAGGCCAAGGTGCCGGCGGTGCCCGCGCAGGCTAATGAATCTTTGCAGCTTGTGTCCGCATCAGCGTGCCGAAGCTGCTGCTCCGCTGTGGTGGCCAGGAGCTGGACCAGCTTGTGGCTGGTGGCTTGGGAGCACTTGCTGTCCCCCTCTGAGAGCCTGTCGCTGGCGTGCAGCATGCCCGAGTCCAGCGGTTTTCCATCCCCCGAACCGCCATCCGACTGGATCATCTCGCTCAGGATGGAGGCGATCTCTTTGTTGTCCTTCGACTCTGCTTTCATGGGCTGCATGGCGAGGCGGCCGGGCGAGCTCTGGGAGCTGAGCTGTCTCAGCACGGGGGGTGGCGTGGAGTAGCCCACCGGTGTGCTGGGCCCTTCGGTCAGCCCCTGCATAGAGTTTATGGGGGCGCTGGGAAAGGGTCTGGTGCCACCGGTGCCACAGCCGCCCCCACTGCCACTGTTGGCCATGCCCACGGGGGAGTGCATGGTGGGCATGGTGGGTGAGAAGGGATTGCTGGGCACCCTGGGTCTGGGCACCAGCCCTGGGCTGACCCGATGCCTTGGAGACATGAACTGTGGTGGGGTGATCCCCGGACTATTCATGGGGGAGCTACTGAGGTTCAAAGTGTGGTTACTGTTCTGGGGACCAGCTTGTCCCTGGCTTAAGGCAACATTGGCTCCTATCTGGTTTCCAGGTGAACATCCAAAGCTGGTTTGGCTGGTGCTGGAGTTGCTGTTGTGGAGGCCGGCGCCTGGCTGCTGGTTCACGTTGGTGGCCAACATGCTGCCGTTGGAGGGAGGGATGGAGGGCGGCAGGGCCATGCCTTGCCCTGGGGAGATGCTGGGGTTCAGTGAGGGGCTGACCCGGGGAAGGGACATTGCGGAGTTAGTGTTCTCCTGGGGTGAGAGCATGCCATGATCCCTGTGGGAGATGAAAAGGAAAGGAAAAGTCACCAGAGGCTTTGCCTAAATCTTTAGTGTCACCCAGGCAGCTCCTGCCCCCCCATACATGCTCCAGAGCTCGGAAGCCTGGAGAGCAGCAGCTCGCAAGCTCTGGTGGTCTCAGCCTTCCTTGCTCCACCAGTGCTTCTGGATCTGTTTTAGTAGCACAGATAGAGCGCCGCAGCTTCAGCAACTCCCCAGAAATGTGACGCTGCTCAGGATTGCAGCCGCTTACTGGCTAAACCCCAAAGGCATCACCTTCTCTGGGTCTTATGTTCCTACACGGCTGGAGGAGGACCAGGCTCCAACAGCATTCCTCACCGCCCCAACCCCCTCATGTTTCCCCAGAATGGCCCAGGTCCACAGCCTCACCTCTCCCTGTCCTGCCAGTCTGTCAGAGCCTCTCCCTCCCCAAGTATTTTAAGTTCTCCAGGGCAAGGCAGAAACGTGAAGCACGTCTATAAACCTCCACCTGAACTCCCCGGGCCATCACTTTGCGAAACAAGAATAATCAAGAGCAACAGAGCTGCCATCATGCTGGTTTTCAGCCTCAGATTCTCCACGGGGATCACATCTCCGAACCAGCACCACAAAACACCAGTGGATCCTCTTTCCACCGCAGGGAACGGGCACTTTGATTCCTGGATTGCCCTCGCAGGCGCTGGCACAGCTCGGTAGCGGCGGGATGGGGACATACCTGTCGATGACGTGGATGCCCATGATGAAGGGCTGCATCTCTGGGCTGGAGGGGTAGCAGAGCTTACACTTGGTGTGGGCACTAAGCACCGTCCCGTCGCTCAGGGTGAATCGGTACGAGGGGCTGAAGGCCGTGCCACGTGTCATCACTGAAGGAGACAACCAGAAACACATCAGCCCCCTTTGAAACACAAGTCAGAACCTGCGCCACCTTATAAGCACCAGCGGGAGGATGGAGGGAGCTGAAGAGAAGGAGAACCTGCCTGGGACAACCACCTTCCCAGCAAACAAAACCACACGCTGCATGTTGGCTAACCCCATAGACCCAGAAAATAAGAGGGGTACACGTAACCGTGGGTGGCACAGAAATCCTCCCAGCTGCTTCTCCAGCTCCGAACCCATGTCCTGCAATGGGCAAATCTAAATCCATTTGGTGCCATCCCTGAGGGCTCACAGCTTCCGAAGGGGCAATCACTCAAGCACCAGCATACAACATACAAGCTGATGAAGCCCAGCCAGCCTGGGAAGGTGCAGCAGGACGCTGCTGCTGCAACCCTGGCAGAATCACAGCCCTCCAGAGGCTGAGCGACCTCCTGCTCCTACATTCCCGCCTTCCCCACATCCCTGTTGTAAGCATCCTCGCCAACACAGCAAAGATGCTCACAAAAGAGCCGACAGAGCAAAGATGCTCATGAATGAGCTTCCGCTGCTTCTGCTCAGACACTGAGGATGGTGTTTGCAGATAGCACAGGAAAAAAATTAAGATAATCCTATTTAGCTCCTATTTGCCTCAATTCTGTATTTCTTGAAAGGTGAGAGGGAATGTCATGGCTGGAGGAGCTCCTCCAGTGTTACTCAGCCCTCTCCTCTCTCTCTTTGGCACATTGTGATTATTGTTGCAGCATTTGTTTTTCTGAAAAGCACCTATCCAGCAAGGAGGACCATGTCTCAGCTTCTCTTTGCAACTCCCGCTGCTCAGCAGGAGACTGCACCAGCTGGGAAGAGGAGTCCATTACCTTCTTGAAAGAGCTGCTTGGCATAAGATGGCTCTCTGCCCTGCGGCTGGAAGAAAGCGTAGATGCATTTCCGCACCAAATCCTCCCAGCCCGTCCTGCCAGCAGCTCTCAGGGAACTGGTGTCAATGGAGATGATTTTACCTGGGCAGAGAGAGAGAGAAGCCACGTTACTCAAGCACAGCATGAGAAGTCCCTCAGCACAAACAGGTCCATCAAGGTGGAAAATGAAGCCGTGTCCTGTTTGGCGTCAGGCAGCAGTGGCAGAAGCACACAAGGACATCCTCCAAAAGGAGGTGGAAGTTCAAGGAGTTTGCTCTGGAACATGTATCCATCTCTACATACACTTTGGCCAGCTGAAGCAGCCACGAAACCAAACAAAACGCATTTCCATGCAATAGGATCCTTGCCCTCCGGAGCTGGGGTAGCCAGGCTGGACATGGCCTCACCCGGCAGGACACCCTGCCAGCAACCCTGCCCACACCCAGGGAGTCTACACCACGCAGGACCTGCTGCCTGCCTTCTCCCTCGATACGAAACACCAGGCAGCTTTGCTGACTGTCTTACAGCTATGGGCAGGGAGCAGAGAAAACATTCATAAAGGATTTTCAGGCTGCAGGGAAGTCCAGGATTATGATGAACTACCAGAAAGAAGGTCACCAGAATGACTAGAAAGCAATATTTGGCTGAGAACAAACCCTAGTATGAAAGGTGATGATTGTTTCACTCGCATCAATCAGCTCAACGGTCCCTGAATCCAAGGGAGCGGAGAGGAGCTGTGTGCGGGGCACGGGTCTGGTGTATTGGCTCAGGTGAGATGTAAACTCAGCTGAGGTGCCCCCACCCGAGGCGTCACCCACATTGGTCCTAGCAGTCAGCATGCAGTTTGAAAAGGACAGGCTGCTGCTCCTGCTATGGGGTCCCATACCGCCCCGCTGGCCTCTTCCCCCAAGGGACAACAGCTCCTCCGGAGCCAGGACGCCCTGGCATCGTTGGGATGTTACCTGTGGTGTCTTGCTTGGTCACGAAGGATTCGGAAGGGGTGACGGCTGCTGGTCGAGGTAATCGCCTTGCAATGCATATTAGACATGACTGGAAATCTGCCCAAGTGGGAAAAGGAGAAGGAACCGACAACATGAAAATCAGTGTTACAACCACCACTTGCAATATTGAATTTCAATTAAAATTACCACTGCTGGGCTTGATTGCCACGTCCTGTCCTGGAAGTGTTTACCTTGAGCAATCCTCCAGCCCTTCAAAGCAAACAGGCTCTGTCTAAACTATAAAATTTGCTGGAAAAGAGGTTTCCAGCGCTTGGAGAAATTAATTGTAAAGGCTCCTTGGATCTGGCAGTATCATACAATAAAATTCAGCACTAAAAGCCAGCAACTGTCGGCTTCAGGCAAAGTATCTGGTCATAAAATACCGTAATTTATTCCTTCCAGTCATGATCTCCTGTGTAAACCGCAACGGATTAATCCAGCTAATGCACTGGAAAATAATAGCTGGGACACTGAAAGGAGAGTTAGGGCGCTTGCAGGAAAGCAACAGCCCCTGCGGTGCCAAGGGAACCCCGCCTGCCCTGAGTCCCCGCGATCCGCCTGCAGGCAGCTGATTCAGCCCACGGACACGCAGGCAGCGCTGCGGTCGTCAGCGGTGAAGGCGCAAGGTGGGGCGTCACACACCCGTGTCACTCGCTGGAAGGGTCCTGCAGCCAGTGAGCTTTGGTGGGTAATAAAACAGTGCTCCTTCCCTAAGGAATACTGACTGTAAGCAGCCCCAGAGGCAGCTCTGGAGGGCCAGAGAAGCCAGGATGGCTGGAGGGCATCGGCTCGGAGAGGGTGAGAAGCCAGCAGTGAACTCCAGGCATCGCCCCCAGTGTCTCCCCTGGGCCAGGGATCATCTGTGCCAGGCCAGGAGTAACCAGCCCCACCAGGCAGCCCTGCAGGATGATGCTGGTCCCCTCCTGCTGGCACTGCTGTCCCCCATCCTTGTCCTCCTCCTGCCGGCGCTGCCGTCCCCATCCTTGTCCTCCTCCTGCCGGCACTGCTGTCCCCACCCTGGTCCTCCTGCCTGCACTGCCATCCCTACCACACTCCTCTTGCCTGCCCTGCCCTGCCCTCCCCACCCCAAACACAGGGTTGGAAGCAGAGGATGCTCTCCCCTACCTTCTCCTTCCTCCTTGAAGGACTTGGGCTGGGAGACAGTGAAGCACTGCATCACCTCGTAGCGCTGACGAGCCTCCTGGTTCTCAGCACCTGGTTCGTCAGGCGGCCGGATCAGCATCCTGCAGCTGAAGGTATGGCTGTTGCGCCTGGTTGCTTCTTGAGGCCAAGGAACTCCGTTTACTGGGGGATGGAAAAAGGAGAAGGAAGAGGGGATGTCAGGAGCTGCGCCACACACACGTCGCCCCCACCTTCCGGAGGACCCCTCGGATAAGGGAACAGAAGGAAAAGCAACAGCATGGAGGAAGAAAGCAGCTCGCTGCCCAGGTCAGGGGCGAGCCAAGAGCAGAGCCAGGGGCAGAGCGGCCCCCGCCAGCCCCTGGGGCTCCTTCGGACCTGCTGAAGACCCCGTGCCCAGCTCCACGCTCCCAGCTGGGCCCTAAGAGCACCTACAAAGGAAACCAGTGCATCGTCATGACAGTCATCGCAGTGACGTTTATGAACTGCTCCTTACATCGCTGGTAGGTGCTACCATCTCCATCTTATAAGCAGGAGAAGAACTGAGGCAGGGGGGCTCTGAGTCACTTCCAGAGCCTGGGAAGACTCCTGCTTCTTGCTGTTGGACTTGATATCACTCTGAAGCAACGATCCCAAGACTTTTCCAGCAAGTCCAGCTGAGCATCTCCATAGAAATTAGTTTGTTCTTTGTTTCCTCCTCATTTCTGGGGTAAGTCAGCAGTGAGATCTTCTGGTACTGCAGCAGCAAAAGCCTTCCCCTTTCATTTTTTTACGTAACCCAGCTTTTTCCCAAAAACCTCTGGGCACCAGTTGGCTGATTTTTCTAAGCCTCTATCTACATCTTTGTGGACATCCGTATGCAATCCAAACAGTTTTGCCACCAGCAGGTTATGAAGCTTTCATGCAACCTGACCTACAGGAAAAGCTGAGGGGCTTGTAACATCCAAGGAAAGACAAAATACCCAGCCGTACACTGGGCAGCCACAGGGAAAAGACAATGCCTGAACATCTACAGGCTCAACCTGATGAGTGCCCATAGATTTAGGTGGTTTAAGACATCCTTGTATTTACCCAGAAGGAAGACAAGTGTGAATTTCAAAAAACCCTCCCTATTTTTAAGTCAAACTACTTGGAAAAGGCTCATCTTCCTTTTTCTTCAAAGGTGTGAGTGGATGAGGGATCAGTGATGTCTCACCCACGTCAGCCACCCGGAGAATGCTCGCCTCCAGTCAACAAATAAAACCTTCTGCTTTGCTCGCTTCCAACACCCTGCAAGTGCCTTCACCATGCGATGCTTCCTCCCACCCTCACAACTGTTCGTTCTCCTGGTGTAGGAGACCATCGCGAGCTCACTGTTTGCACCGTGACCCTTTCTCACACCCCCAGGTGCAGCATATCCCCACGCTACATACTGGGCAGAATACTGACAGGCTCTGAAACCAGCTGGGGACAACCCCCCTCCAGCTGGGAGGACACCTGAAATGAACTGGGATAAGCCAACAGGCTCAGTCCCCCCAAATCAACACCTCAAAATCTTCCTCTTCGTTCCCCTAACGCTCCTATATGTGCTCCTTGTTTTGGGCAGACGAGTCAGTTCTTCACACCCACGAACCAAAGCTGAAGGCAAAAGTCTTCTCGGCAGAGAAAGCCAAAGGGGAGATGACTTGAATATTGTCATTCACCAGCTATTTATTAAAAAATCTAATATGGGTATCTCACTTGTAGGATGTATTTCACTAGGCAAAGGTTTACGGATTTTTATCTGGCTTTGGTATATCTCCAAATTTCACAGTAAACAATATAAAAAATAGTAACATATGTAAGTAATATACATAAAAAATAATATAAGGCCAGCTTCACTGAAGACGCAACAGTGTTTTCAACAGCGCTTTCCAAGCACCTGCTGATAAAAAAAACCCACCTCGAGGGTTCTCTTACCTAGAGACTTTGGCAACAAGTTCTTGACGAACTCGGCGTGATCCCCCACGTGCAGGATGCTGTAGACACTGGTGTTCATGAGCTCCTCCTGGTTATAACCCAGGTAGCTGGTCACGTTCTCAGAGACGAAGACGATCCTCCCTTCGCGGTTCACAACGAAGAAGAAGCCATCCAACGCCTACAAGGGGAATAAACCTGGGCAGTGTGTGGGCAGTGGGTCCCAGAGCAGGTCAGGATGCTCCTTGACCGTGGGCCATCTTCCTCTGCCTCTCACAGCTTGGCTTCACCCCCACTTTTTATTACAGCAGTGATCAAATAGCAGCACATTTGCTTAAACACCTGCAGCCTCCTCTGCTAAGGACATCCCTGCCACTAAGGATGGTGCCAGTGGAGGAGAAACAACCCTCTTTCAAGGGCCAAAGCAGTCAGAAAGGCTCTAATTTGGCAAGCCTGATTTGCTTAATTACAGCCCAAGAATGACAGAGCCTTTGCAGCATGCAAATAACAGTTTTCTTCATTCATTTAGCACGCACGTGGCAAATTCAGCCCCGCAGTCAAATGGAGGAGGACAAGCACGGCCCAAACCCAATCATACAAGGCGGGGAGATCTGCTTATTTTAACGAGGACACCATCAAGGTTTTTAATTCACTGCCGTGGTACTGGAGAGGTAATGCTTTCTGGTGCTGTGAAATAAGCTGAGAGCTGCAGAGCCCAGGGCTTGTGTGAGGAGCCCTTGAGAAGGCTGCTCCTTGATTTATGTCTTCCAAGCATGCATCACCTAAAATGCTTCATCCAGGAAGGATCTGGTTTTCCTGGACTCTAATTCCTAGTTATTCTACTCATCCACAGCAAGTTCTGGTGGACCGTAATCCTGCAACTAGATCTGGCCATATCCCAGAGTGGGAGGTGGTGTAGGGACAAGAGAAACTCAGGATGCCCAAAAATTGGTACCCGCGGCACTGCTCTCTCCTCTCCATCCTCCCACTTGTTCATGCCAGCAGAGAGTTCCTCTGATGGAGAGCATCCAGGCTTTATTTAATGCCGTTTCTAAAAATCAGGTTTTACTGCAAAGCAACATTAAGTGCAAGAAACAGGAAGCATTTAAAAAAGAAAAAAAAATAAGGAAGAAAGAAATCTTTTGTCAAAATGGTTCTGGCAGATAGACTGCAATTTTCCTTGTTCCCAGCTGTTGCCAAGACAACCAGCCTTTGCACTTTGGGCACCCAAAAAAAAGACCCAGGCTGGATGGTAAACCCCACCTGGACCCTTCTCCGCAGGTGATGCTGGTTTTGGGGGGCCGGGGGAGCAGGGAAGGGGCAGGGGAGCTCCGAGGCAGCAGCCGGTGGGGACCCAGCTTGCACCCCTCCTCTGTAGCCCCCATTCCTCCAGCAGCAATGCTGGGCATCTGTCCATGGTTTCAATATTGAAATACTTTATCAGCGCAATTGCTTATGGAAGTCAAGCCCAAACAACAGGTCAAGAGGCAGAAAACCTTCCTAAAAATGAAGATGCTTTTTAATAGCCTTTTTTATCTCCACTGTTCTGGGTTTGAAAATCCTGCCTGAGCCCAGGGCACCTAGAAGAAGCTGGAAGTCATCTGGGGAATGTTTTTAGGCATGAGAGGCTGCAGACTGCTTGGATACCAGCGAAGCCACTAACTGCACCTTGGGGTCAATCTGCACGGAAAACAAACTAAGGGCGGTAAGGGCTTGGTGTCCTCAAAGTGCAGACACGGTTGTCCTGTAGCATGGGCATGGGTCAGGGTCAGCATCTTGAGTGTGCAGGCTTCACATGCTGCTGTGGGAGAAGGCCAATGAGGAAATCATTCCTCAGCCTGTACAGGTGCTAAACAAAATCTAAACATGGATTTTAAATCAAGTAATACAGGATAGGCTGTTTATAAAGCAGCATTGACTGAGCATTAATGCCCCTCTGCGTTCCTTCCCGCAGAAAGGATGCATCGATACCCAACCCAAGCATTTGGGATAATATTAGGTCAGAAGTGATCTGATTTAATTAAATTTCCTTTTCTTTATGATGACCCCAGGTTTTCCAGGGCTACTTCTATTACTGATGTGCTGTCATCCCGGCTTCACCCCAAGGCAATCTGCTCCCCATCACCCCAGGTGCCGGCTTGTGGCCACAGGGAGCCACATATTCCTATGTGTGGTTATGGACACGACCCTGGCTGAACGATGCTCTGTTGAGCCACCTGGCCCCACTTTCAGCATTTCAGCGATGTAAAGGCATGTTCCCAAGACTGCACTGTGAAATACATGGATTTACTGTGGAGGTACGGACGCTGCTCTCTCTCTTATGGTTTTGTTGGTTCTGCCACTGCTCTCATAGGATGCCTTCTCCCAGTAGAACCCAAATACTGGGGTTTTGTTGAGGATCTGCCACCTTCTCCTGCATCCCTTCATATTCTCAAGCCTGTTCCTAGCACCCAACGCACCCCTCAAAATGCACGTGCCTTTCGCAGACTAATTTCTAAGCCCTTTCTGCATTTTTAAGAAAGATCTGTCAGACTGGATCTGTCAGACTGAGCACCTCTGTAGCCAAGCTACCAACTCCCCATTAACTCCACCCACATGCTTTCCATCCTTTCCACAAGTCAGACCCTTCCTTTGATGCTGACCCCCTTCCCATCCCTTCTGCATTAACTCCTCCATCTGCAGAGTCACCTCTTGCAGACATTTACTTATTTTGACACCCTCACCCCAGGGCTCAGGGGAGACCACTGTGGTATGGAGAGGGATTAAACAGGTCTTGAAAAGCATGGATGGCAGCACGGGAGAGCTCCCTGCGGCCTCCAAGCATCTTTTGGAGATGCAGAAGAGGCCAAAAACATTGCCAGGGAGAGTCTCTCTCCCCAGGAATCCTGAAACTCAGGTTGCCTTTCAGTCTCAAAAATGATGCCACATTTCACCTCCCGGCTACTGGGCTCCCAACAGAAACCAGAGAGTAAATCGTTGGACTGTGTCATGTCAGCAATTATGCTCTTACAGTTAATTAAATGAATCAGATGATGATGTTGCTTCCTTTTGGTCTTTGAACGTGTAATTTTATCAGGCAGTTTCAAGGCAAGAAGGTGGCTGTGGGATGGTGCTGGCCACCTCCAGGGAGGAGCTCCCCCAGCCCCAAGCCTGACCACACCATGAAATTACCAGCTGACTGATTTTGGATTTCAAATTTATCTGTGATAAAATATGATAACCCCACATAATAACCCTCTCCACACAAGGTGATCCCGTCAGGTCCAAGCCTGACCTTTTTCCTGAAAGGTGATTATTTCTGAGTTACTGATACCAACCGAAAAGCGCTCTCCTCATCCTCCCTGTTTTTCAGAGGACAGGAGGACTCAGATCTGCTGAAATCCATCCCCCACGCTACCTAACTGACCTCCAAATGAGGCCGAGGGCTCATTTAATCCCCAGTTAGAAGCAACTCATTATTTTCATGCCAATATGAAGAAGGTATCCAGAACAGCTTCAACTTGACCAATCCAAGCTCCATCAAGCTTGGCTAAGACTCACTTTCCAAACCATTTGCTGAAGTGAAGGACTAAGATCAGTTTACCCACAACTTAGGCCAGGGATGCAGTTGGGCCTAGAGCATCCCAATTACGTCCCCGTTGCCTTCCTCCTCTGTATTTCACTTTCTTGGTGCGCTGCTTTGCTTTGGGCAGTAGTGGGAGCCTGGCAGCATCAGCAACATTTTAGCACCTACCTCCAGAAGAAGAGGTCCCAGAGACTCCTTCTCAATCACTCCTTGGCTGCTGGATGAGATGTCAGACTTCTGCACTTCATCATCAGCTGCTTTCTCTGCAGCAAAAGAGAAGGGACGTTACAGCCAAAAGAACCATCGTTTTACTACTAAATTATTACCAATAATAAACAAAATATTAACTGCTTGTCATACAGGCAAGGCAGGATGCGCACCATAAGACTCCAGCATTTTCATTTAATGAAAGAATATTCATAAAGATATAATGTGATTTCTAATTATTTATTATTATAAAATAAAGGCACTAATTAGATGATAACCTACTGCTAGCAGGAAGAAAACCCCCATCTTAAGCAGAAGCCTGTAGAAAGAGGCATCCAAAATCAGCATTTTGAAAAGGAAATGGTATATCCAGTTTAGTGCAAGCTACAGTATTCAATCTGGAACTTTTCCAACATTTTTAAGAAATAACTGCTGGGAAGAACTCATGGAGAACGGACTGTGCCAAAGGAAACCTGCTGGAGAAAAAAAAAGCAGCTCCTACCACTGATGTGCAGGGAGCATCCCAGATGCCGGTCAGCTGGGAGCCAGCAGGGCCAGAGATGGGAGAAGAGCATCCAACGTGGAGCAGGTGATGCTGCTGGAGGAATCCAGCCCCAGCCCTGCCAGAAGCTCTCACTCACACTGTATTGCTGAATAATCCCTTTGTGAAAAAAACCACCCAAAAAACCCAGAGAGAAGGCCCTGTTATTTATCTTGCACTCCCCCAAAAGGTGCTAGCCACGTCGCGCAGCTACTCCGAAGAATTCAGATAAATCCAGCAGCAAAAGGCGGGTGGCAAGTGGGATGTGATAAAGCCAGCGATCACCAGCAAGTGAGCCACGACGCTGCTGGTGTTTCAGGGCTGTTTTCTTTTGCTCCTCCATATCCATGACTGTTTTCCCCTGGGAAAGCTGAGAGAGTCCCTCAGACTCCCTGGATGCGATCTGGGAAGGATGGGGAGAGTAGCATCCCGAACACTGCAGGATACAGTGGAGATTAACCCGATTGCTGGGGGTGACTTGGGAAGCTGGCAGTGCAAGCCCCAGCCAGGCACATCTGGGGCTACAGATCTATTTGCAAAGAGGAGATTAATTACTGTTTAATCACATGGTTTGGGCGAAATAAGGCCAGAAAGAGGCAAGCGGGAGCTAAACCTTGATGAAGGGGAAACCTGCTTCATTGATCAGGCATCACTTAGCAAGGGAAAAGCAGGGACACCTCTGACTGCAGATGCTTTTTGTCTCAATGATGTTTTGCTCTGAAATGTGAAAACACAAGCTCCCAGGAACAGCCCGAGGGGCAGGGCATTACTGACGGCACACTGGTGCCCCTTCGGCACTGGCAAAGGAGATTATTGCCTGTGCAGGATGTCAAACAGCACAGGAGACCTGAAGCATCCTTGGTCCAGGCTCACACGGGTGGTTTTGATTAAAAAGGAAAAAGACTCTTTGTGACTAGCTGAAAAATTACTTGAAGCTTGGTCCTTTATTAAGTTTACACCATTTTAAAGGTTTTCCTAGTTACCAGAACCACAAATTCAGCCTAGCAGCTGGAAATTAAGCTGTGCTCCTTCTGTATAACTAATTGTTAGTGTAAAGCAAGATGCTGGGGCCAGGGTGCAGCCAGTGACTCACGGACAAGCACGGTCCAGGGGGATGCAGCCCCATCCTCGCAGGCTGTGCTTCCCCACATGGCAGGAGTAACAGCCCAGGGTTTGCTGGTAAATTAAAGGGATGTTCAGAAAAATCCCAAGGACTAAACACCTGTGGGGTGCTGGGAGCTGCAGGGAGAAAATTGCTAGAACTGGTTTTAAGAGGGACGGCAGCGAGGTGTGAACTTTATTGCACAGCCAGGCAAGGGAAAAGGCTCCTCAACCCACAGTGCCTTGTGCTGGCCCTGGAAACCCTCATGGGCATCAAGAAATACACGTTTATCAATCAAATGTCATCAACACACCAGGCTGATGAAAGAGCTCTGCCCAGCCCGTCAGTCCATTCCCAGAGGGCAAGGGATGTTTTCTCTGGATAAATATCCATCGAGCGCAGTGGTGTGCATGCCAAAGCTGCAGGCCAAGAGGTTTCTAGGGCCGCTGGGGGTTTACTGCTCATCTCTCTTGACACTGGTCTTCGTTTCTGATCATCCCAGCGCCACGGGAGCCGCTCACCTGGCTTGTCTCTCAGTGGAAGCTAAACCGCACTTGCTGTTTTGCAGTACGTCGGCCGCGAGCTTTATTATTCAGCATCAAATCACATTTGCCAAACGTACAAATGTGTCACTTGAAACTCTTCACCCCTGCGTCCTCCCAGGACTTTAGCAGTCTTCAAGCTCACTTCGGGTGTTTCTCTTCCCTGATCTCTTTCCTGACTTCGTCTTTCACATCCTGTGGGTCACTCCTAAAGCAGCTCTCAGGAGAAGCAAGTGTGGAAAAGCATTTGCACAACACTTGCTCTTGCAGAGGTGGCTGCCAGCTTTGCCCACCGATTTATCAGGTAGTCTCTGCCTCTGCTCTCCCTCTCACCCCAGCAGCTCTTTTCTCTTTAGGAAATAAATAACTGAAAAAGGTCACGCCTTCACCTCTGCCGGCACAGCCCCGAAAACAACAGGCAACATGCGTTCCACGTTGAACATGCACACGCAGGTTTTGGATGCTCAAGCAACGGTCTGACTTCAACCCTAAAATACCTGAGCTCTGCATCCCGCTATGGACCTCCCTGGGCAGGTCACCTCATCCCCAGGGGCCTCGGTTTCCCATTCCAAGCAGAACCTGGAGTTCACCCCCACCCGAACCACCCCTGAGCAGCAATGCCTGCCTCCCACCCAGTACCGCTGCACGGTTAAATCACGAAGGAGCAGCACCCTCCCAAGGAAGCCATCCAAATTCATTCCAGGGATGGAAAAGCTTCCCATGCACCCAAACCCGCAGGAGCGGGGGGGTACCACAGCATGAGAAACAGCTTTTTTTCCCCTGCTCTTAATAAATTGATGCACTTAAGAGGCAATGCGCTGGCTTTCAGCTCTAATCTTTTAATTGGGCTGTGGGATCCTCCTCCTGCTTTAGTGAAATAGTTTCATCTGCCAGCTCCAAGTCGATTTATTCAGCAGGATTAACCAGCAGAACGATGCGCCGCCACCATCTCCCTCATGGGCGAGTCCTTCTCTTTCCCACCTTTGCAGCACTGGGATCTGGGAGCAGATGGATCCCTTCAAGCTTCTGCTCACCTTCCCTGGGGTGGCACATCCCAGTGATGTAAAACTCCTTCAAAGTGTCAGTGTACCCTGGCTCAGCACTTCAGCTAATGTGCTTAAATGCAGCTCTTTAGCGTTCCCATCCTGAGCATGCGAGGAATACATTACTGACAAACTGCCGGTTTGCACCTTAACCCATTAATCTCAATATTTTATTTTATTTTTTCCATGGCGTGAATTGCAGTGGTGGCTCTGCTGTGCCGGCAACTCGGCTGATGCTCTCAGGGAGTATCGGTCACAGGCCAGGCATCCCCTGCACTCAACACAACCAAACACAGAGCAAATTCCCGGTTCCCTGTGCTCATAACCTCATTATAAAGCTGGACAGACAGATCCACATGAAAATAAACCAACGGGAGCAACATGAGCCCCAGCACTGCTGCTGTTTGAGGCTGTCGGGATCTGGCTGCGGGGGCTTTGGCAGCCTTGGGCATCGTAAATCCCCATCGCACAATAAAAGCCCGGCACACCGACGGCCCTGATTGGAACCTAATTGCTGCAAACGTGATTAAAGCAGCGGGTTTTTTTTCTTGCAGCACCGAGAGAAGCTATTTTAAAGACATTCATCAAATCATGCCCCGATTTTCTGACATCCAGGGAGATGCCTGGGTGCCTCTGGAGTCTACAGGAGCCACAGGGGCTCCAAAAATATCAGGTCAGTGGACGTGAAGCGTGAGATAAATGTGTTATAACCAGGTTACCCAACACCATCGATACCACAGTGGGCGCAGGACCTGATGCCCACTGCGATGCCTGGGAACACCGCGGTCGCTTTGAAAGCAATCCTGTCCCATGCCAGCCCTGCGCAGCCAACCTTGGCACGGGCAGAGGTGACATTTCCAGCTCAGCCCTGCTATTTTGCAGCCACATGAGCCTCCTGCCTAGAAGCTGCTGATTCTCTGCAGGATTAGAAGAAGGGATGGGGAAGGCACAAGGCTGGTGAGGGATGGAAGACACTGCTAAAGCACGCCAGGACTGGAAAAGGAACAATACCTTGGATGCCCTGATGCTGGAAGCGATGGCCAGCAGCACAAGGCAATGGGGACAGATTTTGCATCACCGAGAGCTACTCTCCCGGTCCCCCAGCCCCGTGGTACCCAGCTGCGCCCAGGGCTGCCGGCCAGGCTGCTCCACCAGGCAGCTCCTCCTGGGCTCGGCACGGTGGAAGGCAGGCACGGAGCAATGCTGGAGGGGAAAAGAAAGGGGTGGGAGGTGAGCAAAGCAAAAAGCAACACCCCTGGCAAGGCAAGGGCTGATGGCAGGGTGGCAAGCTGCTGAAACGGTGGGGTGCAGCCCAGGCGGGGGGGGTGTCAGCAAGCTGAAGCGTGCAGATGGGCAGCTGACCTGTTTGGAGTGTCTTCCCCCCTGATTTTAGAAGATGTCGATTCAGAAAGTCCCTTTTATGTTTTGTTAATAAAATCCCAAAGCCAAGAGCACACGGAGGAAAGGCCAACAGCTCATTTGGGGTGTTATTTCTGCTCCCCCAAAAGAGGCAGTGCAATATATACCTTCTCCTAAAAAACTGGCTAAGACCTCTGCCTCAAAACCACATCTCATGGAGCAAAGGTGCAGGACATAGCTTTGGCAAGCAGATGCCACCACCCCGCTGCCCACTCAGGGTAGGGTCCTGACGTTTTCCCCTTTCTTTGCCTCTTTTCCCTCTTTATATTATTAATTTTTATTTCTCCAGCTGCCTCCATCCCTTTGGCAGGACTTCTGCTCTTTCTCTACCACCATTTTTGCTGGCATAGGGCACAGCAACCCCAGGGAAAGGGGGCTTAGGGGACACCTCCCAGAGCTGCTACAGAGCAGATGGCAGGAGAGGAAGGAAAATGGGGATAAAGGGGGTGGAGGTGGAGGGGGGAAGATGTCTAGCACTGATGTCCACCTGCAGTGTCTTGGGAAGTCAGCCCTAGCCCCGCAGGTTCCACTGCATGGCGCTCCATCCATAGCTCTCGGGAAACACTCCTGTCCCTCCATCCCTTAAATCTGCACTTTTAAATTAAAATAATCCAAGCTGTCTGATTCTGCTCTTCATTTATAATTTTGGAGCTGAAATGCTTTTTTTATTTTTTCCGCCCCAGAAAGGGGAAAGGAATATCTGAAAAATAATATACTGCATGTGGGTCTTTTAAACCAGGACATAAAAAATTTGAAACAGGATTTTGTTGAGAAGCCCCATAAACATAGAAAATCAGAACAATTGTTTCTATTTGCCCAGTGCAAGTTGTAATATACTTTGTAATATTATTTTGTAATATTCCTAAGAAATACTACTTTGTAATAATATATTGCATTTTGCCTTGAGATGCGAGAAGCTCACTGCTGCTCCCCAAGGAAACCCGCATGGAGAAGCCTCCATGGTTGTGGGCATGATGGCTAGGACCCAAATGATGCCCTGTGCTCTCCAAGGGCTCATTTTCAACCCAAGATTTCTATGGGCAATGCTAGTTTTTAATTTCTTACGATAGAAGCCCAAAAAGTCTTTGGGTTTTAACTTTTCTATTAACAATTCAACAGCTCCAAGGCAAAAAGTGCAACCGAGAAGGACCTGCAGCCTTTCCCAGAGCGTGTTGGGTATGCTGCTGGGTACCAAGGATGACAGAGCATGGCAAGATGGAGACGCTGATGTGATACCTGGAAAACCTGATGGAGCACCAGGCACAACGGCTCCCCATTCCTCTCCCATATGGCACATCTCCGCAGCCTCCCTAAGGGCCATGCCAGCTGAACCCCTCAGATCCCAGCCAGGATTTGCTATATCTGCTTTTCAAAAGATGAGCAAGGCAAAAAACCCCACATTTTTTTCTCAGTGTAATTTCCCAAATGAGGAGCTTTGATTTTTAGTTAATTAAAATCAGATGGAACAGACTCGGTGCACCCATGGATTGAAAGCGTGACAGAAAGCTGTGCCATTAATTAGTGCCTGCTATGAGGTTCATCAGACCAGTAAACCCAACAGGAAAGAAAACTGCCATAAAAATAAACTCCTTGGCAGAAGGTGTGCACCGAGCGCACCTTTCAGCAGGGCAGGAAAAAAACGGTTCAGAAAAGCCACAAGAGGAGAAAAAGACAATGGTCCTGATACAGGAAGGCAGCAGGTAGCGGGATCTAGACCACAGAAATGGGAACACTTTTGTGTTTTTAAACAGTGCTGAAGGAGGAAGACATATCTGGCACTACCTGTCTGGTGAGGGACATGTTGGGGGAAAGGCTCCGAGCATCACTGGCTGCTCCCCCCATTTTCCTTCCTCTCCTGCTGCTAGTGGTGGTAGCCCAGCCATACAGGGAGAACCCAGGTCTTCAGCTCCCCCACCCTCCTCTCGAGCCTCAGCAAGCACGAGCACTCTCCTCCCCATCCCCAGGGATCAACAAGTAGAGCAAGATCCTGCCTCAATGTGGGGATGAAGCCAATTTCCAAGGAAGACCATCCTACGCAGCCTACAGGGCACATGCTTGGACCACGGCAATGATGGCTTCTTTGGAGGTACTCTAAACCAAAATTCAAGCTGTGGAAGCTGAGATGTGCCCAGCGCCTCCCTGTTCAACGTCAGCATATTCACATGGAGGCAGATGCAGAAAAGCCAGCCCAGAGTCCTTCCTTCTTCACTTCCACAAATACCAGATTCCTCTAAAACACTGTATGGAAATCAGCAGCTCTTGGGTTGTGTAACTTTTTATTCTAGTAGGAGGAAGGAAATTATCTATCTATGAAGTTAAAAAAACTGTGGAAAAATACAATCTGTGAGATTCAGAGCTTGAAAATACCAGCGTGAGAAATAGAAGAGCAGATCTTGGCTTTCAGAAATCAGCCCGGCTCCTTCAGAGCCCTGTGCTTGCCTGCTTTACACCCCCCATCGTGATTGTCTGTTGGTGACAAGCCCCAGGGTGCTCCCCAACTGTGTGCCCTAACACCAGGCAGGGGTGCCAGGACGCTGGGGTGAGGTCCACCTCAAGGAGTAGAGGATGCAGATGTTTCCACCTGACCTATCCGCTTCACGCTCCCCTTACAGCCACAGCAGAGAAAAAGGCATTTTTAAAGGAGATTCACCTGATCCATTTAAAATTCTTATTCTAAGATAAAGTCCCATTTGGAGGTGGGGGGTTTTATCCCCTAGCCCTCCACAACCAGCGGTACCCAGGTTTTGCTCTCTCTCTTTTTCTCTTTTTTCCCAGTGAGAGCTGAACTCCTGATTTCATCACTGAATTCCACTGTTGGCCCTCAAAAAAATAACCCTTGCACCTCCAGAGCTGGCAACACAGCGCTCGCTTCAGCCCCGAGGATTTCTGTGCTATCCTGGAGAATGTTCTCACCAACACAGCCCCAAGTGGTTCTTAGACACATCTTCAGCTCCTACTCTTCCATCAATGTGCACACAAAGGCACATGTCAGGAGGACACATCTCACCAGGCGCACAGCCAAGAGAGGGAACGAAGCCCTCAGGGTGTGTAAAACTGGCTCCAGTGCCTGTGTGGATGGTGAAGACTGAGGATTGATGCTGGTAGCCACTTCAGTTGCATCAGTAGAGCCAACAGTGGAGACATACTGGTAGAGGGCAGGACAGTGGGGATGTCCTGCTGCTCTCCCATGTCTCACCTGAGCTTCTTCCTTTGTAGCCTGGCTGGAAAAGCAGTCAAAAGAAGAAGTCAAGCACTGCTGCCGTACTGGGAATGATGATGGCTCCACCTAATGCTCTCACAGCTATTTGCCACACTACCTACAGCCCAAGCGGCCACCCTTACCAACCCACAGCAGCACTGGGAAGTCACACTCCTTCCAAGTGAAGACCTCGGGGAGGATGGACAAGATACATGCTCCCCTTTAATGAGCCTAAGATGCTACTCCCCATTAACACTCCCTTTTTCCAGCAGAAGAAATGTGATCCACAATGACCCACGCTTCCACAGCTCTTGCTGGAGTGGGTGAAGAAGTTCATCGACATCTGAGCTGAGATGCTGTTACATGTCACGTGACTGCTCGCAAGGCAAAAGCCACCAGGGTTAGCTTCAACTGATGCTGCTTTCACACACCGCGGTGGTTCATCACCTGGTGGTTCTCTCTTGAAGGACTCCAGATGGACCTGCAAGAGCACATCTGTCCTGCCCCAAGGCGAAAAGGCATCGTGCACCTTCTGTGTACAACAGCACCAGGAGTACAGATTAAGGTTGAAGACACCGGTCCCTGCTCCAATCAGCAAACATCACTTTCTTTGGCAAAGTTTGTACAGGAAACTCTACTTTTCTGCTTCTGATCAAATCCTTGTGCAATGGCGAAGAGCACAGAGCAAAGCGTGCTGCTGCTAAAACAGAAGGAAAATGGTATTTCTTTCTGTCTTCACACCTTTTAGAGTTAAACATTAATGGTGTTGAGATGTCTTAAGTAAAAAAGGCTGGTTGTCTGAACAATGTCAGGAAAAATTATACGGTGCTGAGTGAATGCAAAATTAATGAGCGCTGAATGCTGACAGGAGAGAACAGGCATAAGGAGCTGAGACTTTTTTATAGTAGACACAGAGATCAAGCAGGTAGAACATCTCCATCTTGCTGGGGGAAGGAATAAAGGGAGAAAAAAACCCACTTTTATCTCAAATCTGAAGAATTTAATTCGTTCAAAAACTGTGTCAACTCTGCACAGCCAAATCTGCAGAGATGAGAAAGGGCTACATGTAGCTCCCCCTGCCCCGCCCCCCCCCCCCGCCCCGACTTTAATTCAGCCCTGGCATAGCCTTCCTTCTCCTCCTGCAGGCATAAAATACATCGCAACACCATTTTAATGATCCAACTTAATTAATTTTGTAAAGAATGAGACTGTCTTTCCTCAAGACGTAGCATCTTGAAGCCCTCGTATGCTGCATGCTGAAGTCCAGGAGAAGCTACTATTAAAAATTCACTCGTGCCAACCGTTAAACCAGCTTTATGCTCAAGTTGCACAGGCATGTCAAATATGTGAACTGCACCAGCGAGGAGATGCCTGCCAAAGCGTGCAGACAATGCAAAGCTCGAGCGCAGCGAGGGGGGAGCTGACGCTTGCCATGCACAGAGCAGCCCCCCCCCCAGCACCACTCCTCCAAACCCCACTTTCTCGTGCCTCCCATCTGTCTCTCCTCGGCTGCAAAGGGAGAGCTGTCAATCTGCGGCTACTGAGAGAAGCGACTTGCTTTTGCTGCGACATCAAAGGGATTTGTCGGAGGTGAAGGCAGACTCTGTGGTGCAGGGTAAATGAGCTGAGGGGTGGCTGTAACGTGGGCGTGTGAGGGTGGTCTGGGGGTGCAAGCACAGGCCACGAGATGCCCCTGGGGGGTCAGCAAGCCACGTGGTATGGGAAGCTACCTAGAGAAGATGGAGCCTCCTGAGATGGGAAACCACCCAGAAAAGACAGAGCTGCACCTTATGCAAAGCCACCCAGAGAAGATGGAGTCGCATGGTATGCAAAGCCACCCAGAGAAGATAAAAGCCATGTGTAATGGGAATCCACCCAGAGAAGACAGAGCCATGTGGTATGGGAAGCCACACAGAGAAGATGGAGTTGCATGGTACGGGAAGCCACCAAGAGAAGACAGAGCCATGTGGTATGGGAAGCCACCCAGAGAAGATGGAGTTGCATGGTATGCAAAGCCACCCAGAGAAGACAGAGCCACATGCTACGGGAATCCACCTGGAGAAGATGGAGTCGTAAGGTATGGGAAGCCACCCAGAGAAGACAGAGCCACAGCAGTATGGGAAGCTACTCAGAGAAAATGGGAGCTGCATGGTATGGGAAGCCACTCAGAAAAGAGAGCCACATGGTGTAGGAAGCTACCTAGAGATGATGGAGCCGCATGGTATGGGAAGCTAAGAAGACAGAGCCATGCGGTATGGGAAGCCACCCAGAGAAGAAGGAGCCACGTGGCACAGGAAGACACCAGAGAAGATGGAGCCTCCTGTTATGGATTCCCCGTATCTGGAGAAGATGGACTAAGCCACGCAGGTGAAGGTTGCTTCCTCATCACCTCCAAAATGAACTTTAACTCCTCCAGTGCAATCAGCACCTGCAGGGCTGTGGGTGCAGCCCCAGATGCTGGATGCTGCCAGCGGGTGCATGAAGGCACAGCACCCAGATGCTCCCTGTCCTGAAGCAGGCGAGTGCCTGGGAGAGTAAGGAACAAGGCTGAAAGTCCATCCTTCATGTCCACCTCAGAAATACCACAGAGACTCACACGATGGGTTTCTGCTGGACTTTCTGCTGGACTGTATCCATTATTTCATAAATTTGGGATGGTCCAAACTATTCCCTGCTCCCGTAAGAAACTGTGCACGCACATAATTCACTGTCTCAGTGCAGCAGCTGCACCAAACCTGGGGCAAACATCAGCCTGGGGAACCTAATCCACCACTCCAGCATTTGACAACCCCGCTCATCATTAATACAGACGTAATGACCTAAAAGGTAGTTAGCTGAGACTGATGGTTTAATTAATACATGAGAAACTGTCTTAGAAGGCGGACTTCCTAAATAGCAAGGGCAGAAGGAATAGTGAGAAATATAATTTTAAACTACCCAAATGGTGTTGGCTCTCTACCCAAGGCTCTGGTGAGGCTTTACGTGCCAGCAAACACCCTCTGATGAAATCACAGCGCTCGGGGGAAGCAGAAGCCAGATGAGGAGTTCGGCAGCTGGGCACTGGGGAATACCGTGGCCCCAGAGGGAGCAAGCCTGGTCCTGCATCTCTCATGTCCCAGCAAGTTTGTTTGCTTTGCCCAACCATACCTCCCACCATAATAAAAGCTATTATCTCCTAGAACAAATCTCCCTTTATTTCCTCTGCTTGCAGGAGTATTAGGAGCATTAAAGTCTATAGAAGTTTGTTCAGGGGAAAATCTGAAATGAAAAGGGAAGGACTTGCATGGCTGGCTGCAAGTTTGCACGGGACACTTGATGTCTAGCTCAGATGAGATGCCTCCATCGCGGCTGCTAGAAGAGAGGTGAGATGGACCCCTGTCCATCGTCCTGCTCCTGCGCCCAAAGGGGTGCCAGCTCACGGGTGGGTGACCCTCCTTCTGATCACCAACCAAAGGAACGGGGGTCCAGAGCAGAGCGGGGACAAACTCAGAGGCAGCAAGACCCTGCTGGGGTGACATCCCGAGGGAATAAGAAACTTCAAATAGGTTTTGTCCATCCCTGTGAAGGGTCAAGAGGGCCAGGAAAAGGGCTTTAAAGAAAGATTTTTTTCCTCCTCCTTTCCTGCCTCTCTTAACAATGAGACTGAATCAAGAACGAAAAATAAAAATTAAAAAAGAGGGGGGCAAAAGCTAATCCAGCAGAGCAGAAGGCAAGAGGGAGTGATTTCTACAGGTGGTTTATGACTCTCTGCATGATCCACATGCCTTTCACATCCTATCAGATCCTCTTCTTACGGCGAGGTGCTAAAGGATTTATTAGTTCTTGACAGTGTGAGATGTTTAAAAGCTTAAGGATGTAATAACCAAATGTTCACTTGTTAAAATAAAGGCATCGTTTGGAGAGGTCTGTGCAATTCTTAGCAGCCTCCCCTTCCCCTTGGTCTATATTTAAGCTGCCAGCTAGATTAAAACTGTCAGAGCAGGGATGAGAATTTTATTGACATGCTTTGTAGGTGGTACGGCTCCATAAAATAAACATATACAGAGGATGCTCCCTGGTGTTGCTGCACAGGCAGAGATTTTTATAGTACTGACCTGGGGGAGTTTGTATCTGAAATCAATCCCTGATATAAAACAGATTCCAGAGGATACGGAGAGACAGACTTCACAAATGTCTGCAGGGAGTGTGGGCAGGGATGCAATCATTTAACATTTCACATTGAAACCAAACTGCAGAGAAGGGGAAGGTGTGAAATTCCCCAAACCCGCTCCAACAAACTCTTCACCCCTTGTGCACAAGGTGCAATTAATTACTCTGATAACAGGGAGGTTTTAATCCTGGGAAGGGTGCAGGACAGAGTATAGGGAAGGGGACCCACGTGGATGCTCGGGAATCAAAGCGAGGACTCTCGCTCCAGCTTTACGCTGGCAGAAGCTGCTGCTGCAGACAAGGATCCAGCTCTCGAGGCATTTGTAAAAATATAGATATTCAGATTTTTAGAGACGAAGGCCAGGAGATATCACTAGATTGGACAGTCTGACCTCTTGAATATTGCAGAGCCCTCAAAGTTCACCCACTTCAACCACCACCAAGCCCTGAACTTGTGTTCGGCTAAAACCTGATGCAACCCACCGCTTCCCTTGGCAGCTGCTTCCCAGAGCAATCACCCTCCCAGTTGTAACTCTGGGCCCCAGTCCTAATTTGTTTTTGTCTGGCTTCAGCTTTGAGTCATTCTCTGTTATGCTGGATTTAAAAACCTCTTTAGTAGCCAGCATTTTCCGTTCTTGTTAGTGTTTATAGTGTCATCACCATGTCCCCACTCTTTCCCACCCCCCTCGATACACTCAACAGAACTCTTCAACCCTCCAAGCTGCAAGACATTTTCTCCAGCCCCTGGCTCATTTCTGTGGCTCTCCTCTCTGCCTTCTCTGGATTTTGCAAGCTTCTTCCAGCGTGGATACCATGCCTGAGCTCCAGTTTTGTCCCACCAATTCCATGCACATGTAACATCACCCAAGAGAAGCCCACCTTGCTTTTCCTCACATCCCAGGTTCACACTGACTGCCTTCATTTCCCAGATCTCCAGATCTTCTTGAGAAGTATCATTTCCCAGGATCCCGTCCATCCAGCAGTCCTCTATGCCCATCCTGTATTGGTCTAGCAACAATTTTGTATGTCTTTCCACACCCGTGAAGATGTTGATAGCACGGAGATCTAACAGAGACTCCCAAGAAGCTCCACGAAACTCAGTTTGAGAATAAAAGTGTTTTATCAGGATGAGGAGGAGTCACCGACGGTATTCCTCTGGCACCTGAGGTAAGGCAGCCATGCAGGGAGAAAATACACACCAGCTCGAGGGTGGGTTGACCCATTCACGTGAAAGAGGAACATATGTTAGAGAAACTACCCAACTGCTCTGCTAAATGCTGCTCATTTCTCCCACTTCCCACTACTTGAAGGTCACTCATCAAGCAAGAACATGAGTTTTGGCTAAAAGTTGGGGATGGCTTAATGGAGGTGACAAGAGGAAGCACCGTTACCCCCAGCATAGCAGGGGTAGTACCAGCAACAACCTAATGCTACCGCTAAGACCCAGTCAGAAAAATCATGACGGTCTGGGTCAACTCACTCAAGAAAAATGAAGTTCATTTGGAAGAAGTACAGAAAAGAGCTGTTGGGTTGATTAAAGGAAAGGCATAACCATCTGACACCAGGATCCTCAGAGAGCTTGGTTTGTTGGACAAGTCAAGAGAAGGTAAAGAACAAGAGCAACAACTGCATAAAAATACCTGAGGGAAGGGTGGTAATTGCCAAACAGAAGGAAGAATAAACCAAATTAAAGGGCAGTGCTGGCACAGAAACGATCCGAAACTCATTCCCACTGCAAACGAGCAGGTGGTTTCATCCTCTTCAGGATTTCAGAAGGACTCCTGGAAGGATGAAGTTAAAGAGTTAAAGGGGCTGGATCTGTTTGTACTCTGTTTACCTTGGATGAGCCTCACACTTCAGAGCTTTCAGTGGGCACCTGGGGAAGCCAAGCAGGAATTCCCCCTCCCTGCTGATGCCTAATCTGCCCTCCGGGGTTTGGTTGGTTTTCTTTCTCTGTAGCCCTCTAACATATGGTGAAAAATCGGCCGCCAAGACGGATGAAAGTGGCGTGCATCCCTCCCTCCAGCAGCAGAGCAGCTCCATCAGGGTTAATCCAACCACTGGACCTGGGATAAGTAAAAACTTTCCTCTCCAGCACCTGCACACACCCAGCGGCAGTGCTGTTGGCTGAGAAGGTCCTTCTTGCCTCAGGGATGGAGGCGGAGGAACAGAGGAGCCTGGAGTCGAGCAAACGGGAAGCTCCCCTTCCCTGACCTCGCTTGAAGCAAACAAAATCGGGAGAACTCCGATCAAGTCAATACATTTAAAGAGGAGGCTACAGCACCAGGCTGACAGTTGTAGCCTGAAGAGATTCCAATCTAATTTTAGATTCGACACAAACCTTAATGTGGTTTTAATTAATTAATTTCAACCCCCCTTTTAATTAATGTAAACCCCTTAAAGCGGTTTTCATTTACTCCACTTCCAGGAGACATTTCCACTTGCGTTGCTCCTCAGATGCCATTCTGCTGCTTGCTTTTGTTCTTCAGTCAAACCTCACATGTTAGCCCCAAACTTCTATGTATAATACGTGGCTGGCCTTGAAAGTTGGGACGCTTTAAGCTCAGGCTCACGCCTCCACTGGAATGATTTTTCAAGTACCAGGGTTTCCATCTCTTCTCTTGAGTACGCAAAAAGTCTACAACTTGTTCTTCCAGTGCATGAAAGTGTCCTCTTTTGGGTCCACTGAAGGACCTCCATGCTGACTTGGTACACAGAAGCTACCAAAAGTTACACTTGAATTCTCTGAATTCAATGTAATAGTTTAATGAATAATAGTTTAAGTTTCTTTCATTAAGTTTACTTCAGTTTCTCTACGCAAGGCAGAAAGGCAGCAGTGACAGCCTGCTGTCACCCTGCCCTCCTGGCAGCAACACCCACCTTGGGCAGCTCTCCAGGCCACCAAGGAAGGAGCTCAGATGTGATGTGGGAATGCAGCAGAACATCCCCAGGGTCCATCGTCCCTGGCACCTCTCTCCCCCTTGGTTCTCCCGACAGTAACTTGCTAGTGGCCACTGGCTCCTGTCAACCTGCTCCATCTGCCTGGCCGGGCTGGGCACCACATCTAGGTGACCACCACATACTGCATCCAGTTTTGGGACTGTAGTGTAAGACAAACTGGAGTGAGTTCAGTAGAGGTCACCAAGATGGTCAGGGCTGGAGCACAGATTCTGAGACCAGAGGCCAAGGAAGGGGTTTGCTCAGCCTGGAGAAGAGATGGCTCCGGGGCACCTGACAGCAGCCTGCCCATGCCTACAAGAAGTTATGGAGGTGATGGAGCCAGGCTCTTCACAGCAATGCATGGTGAGAAGATGAGAAGCAATAGGTGCAAGAGAAGTTCAGGTGGGATAGGAGGAGGATCTTCACCGTGAGGCTAGCCAAGCATTGGAGCAGGCTGCCCAGAGCACTTGTGCTTCTCCATCCTTGGAAGCCCAATGGGGTAAAGCCCTCAGTAACCTGGGATGATCCCAGAGCTGACCCTGCTTCGAGCCCCTTTGTCAAACACCACCACTATCAGAAATAGAAATCAGCTTTATGGAAATCAGATGGTTCCAGCTGGACAGCGAGATTGCCAGTGCCCAGGAAAATTATGTTAGACTTTCTCCCAGAGGCTAATGGATTACAATATGGGGAGAGGGAAGAGCTGAAATGAAAGAGTATTCAAAAATATAAAATGCAAGCAATAATGCAAGCATAAACAATGTTATGCAGAAGGTACTCTCCCTTGGTGGCACGGAGGCAGCAGCTTCAAGGACCTGCGAAGTTTAATCAGCAACTGGAAATGCTGCCTGTGATTCAACGCATGTCAAGAAAGATGTGTTCAAATTGGAGTTGGCGAAAGAAGGATATGCAGACAATTTAGGAGGATCCAAAACAGAAAAAAAAAATGCCTAGACTTTAACTACATTATCCTGGTAAAACAAAGCCAAGTGAGGGAGGAGGTCCCAAAGGCTCCTTCTACTCCTGCACTGGAGATGTCAAGTTCCGTTGCAGACTCGGTAACGTGGACTTGGGCTAGGTATTTTCTCAAAGTTAACGGAAGTCCACGAAGAACTCTGTCCCCCGGGGCTGCGGACACAAACCCTGCGGACTGAGGGTGATGTGGGAGCCCGGACCAAGGCAGAAGAAACCAGCTGAGAGCCTCTAATTCCTCTGCGCCGGCTTCATCTGCTTCGGGGTAAAGCTCGCCAAGGGGCCTCGGCTCTGCGACTCGCTTCCACACATTGCACGCAATTACTCGCTTTGTGGTTTTATGGGAGTAATTTTATGATCTTTAATAATGTACCACATCACTCAGCTGCTGGGACAAGAAGGGGCTCTCAACTCAGCGCCTGAGGACAAGGTCTCCTCCTCTCCTCCTCCCAAACCCTCACGCTGCCGTCGCAGGCTGGGGGAGAAGTCTCTTCCCAGGCCATCACTTCACCATTTTCTGACGACCACTACATACAAAGCCAAAGTTGTTTTGTTCTCTTTTTAAAGCTCACCATGTGTTGGTATTTCCAACCCAAGAAGCAACTCAGCATTTGTTTTGAAGAGGCTTCCATACATCCCGCCGAGGACCCCGGACCTCTCTGTGCTAGAAGCTGGACACGTATATCACAAAATCAATCCAGGGCCAAATGTAAGCATATGACAAGACAGCAGGGAAACTTAATTAAAGGAAAGCCACAGACAGCCCACTGGTTGTATGCAACAGAGCAGCCAAAATCAATAATTATTTCATATACTTCACTTAATTAACCTACTGCATTTACCCAAAATGAAAATTACTTCCCCAAGTAGGTTAACTTCTAAATGGGGGTGGTCTTAAATTAAGGGTCCTCTTCTTTTTGGGCTGATGTGTCCCAGCAACAAAAGAGCACAAACGTGCCTTAAGGAGGGCATCTTATTATGGCCACCCTTCAGGAAAAAAAAAAAAAAAAAAGATGTCAGGAGGACAAAACTGCTGCGTGGTTTTGCTGGACCCAAAAGAGGACACCTCCATGCAGTAGAAGAAAAGTTACGGATTTTTTGTGTAGTCCAAGAAGAGACAGAAATGCTCTTTATCCCTAAAACCCCTGAATATTATTAACATAAAGGCTCAAGAAATAGTATTCTCTCCCTCCTTGCACAAAGTAACTCAACGTAAAAACCTGAGGGTCATCTTTGCAGGTTAACCCAGTAACATTTGGGAAAGAAAGTTAGCTTTTTGCCTAGTGCCCTTTTGAAACATCCTGAAATCAGGTCACCATTCTGTAGCATTATTACAGAATAAACCTGCATTAATAAAGACTGGATTTCTTTTTTTCCCTATACATCTATAAGAATAAATTCAGACGCTCCACCACCGAAAAGCCAGGCTTCACTGGGGCTGAAGGTGTCATACATGAGGTCAAACAACTCTCCATCACCACAAGAAGCCTGGCACCGCAAAGGCAAGCGGCAACTCGGGGTCCTTCACGAGGCAAGCGAAGTTGTACGAATCCAGGCAAACACAGAAATAAATCCTTTATTTTGGTAACTACAGGGTAAATCTGCCGGGGCTTTTGGACCTCGCAGGACCAGAAACTCACGAGCATCACCCCATGTGTCCGGGAGCTGTGCCACGGCTGCTCCTGGACCAGGTAGCTGCCAGCTCTGCGCACCAATTCCCGCAGAAGCCGAACATACGGCAGCACAGCGGGAGCGACCGCCGGTGAGCGGCGATGAGCAAATGCAGGAAGGACGGGGGGAAGGAGGTCCCTTGGACACCGGCAGTGGTGGAGTCACTTGTGATGCCTTAGGAGGTGTTTCAAGGGCAACTCTCTGCAGCTGTTTGAGTTTGTAGGTTGCATAATGAAAAGCTCAATACTCTTTGATTTATTCTATTAAGGTGCTGCATTTATACTCCTGCTCTGGAAGGAAATGAAGCAGTGTATCAATGGGGAGGGCTTTTGGGAAAAGACTTGGTGGCTTCATCTTAAAAAGGACGCTGCCAAGGTTGGGAGCACTACAAAGGAGATGAGAAGACCCCCAGAGCAGCTCCCATCTCTGTCAGATCTCTGCACACAGCTCGTCACCCCTTCCATAAACCAAAGGCTATCACCCTCCCAAAACTCAGGTGTTGAATTAAAAAATTCATCCAGGGGAAAAAAAGAAACCACAGAGCCTGGTGTCGCAGGGGTGTTGGATGCTGAGGATCTGCCTCTCCTCGGGGCTGGGCTGACCCCAACCTCCACAGCACTTGCAGGGCAGGCATCAAGTATTACACCGTTTTACAGAAAATGAACAAAACAAGCGGTGGTCTGTGCACCAGCGCAGCTTTTCCGATATCTCTGCTCATTTTTCTACCCTCCTGTATGACTGAGATGTTTCATTTTTATGTTTGCAACCACGTGCCAGCCGCTTTCCCAGGGCAACTGAGCCTCCTCCCTGTCCTGCATCCTCTTGACTTCGTCACAGCTCCACCGTGCTGCCCTGCTGGCTTCTTTATACCACCTCTGCTCACCCTACAAGCCAAAGAGCAACGAATGTTCAGCAGCAAAGCTATCCAGCTTGCCTACATCTGTCAGGTTTTGATCACAGGCAGCACTACTCTGAATTACAACCTTGGGCAAGTTCACCTCTGCCTGTGGGACGGACATCAGCTCCGTCTCACAGCATGGCTCTGCAACAGAGGAGCCACCCCAGGAGAGGACCTCTGGCATCCATGTGCTGGGCATGACACTAACCTGAAGGCAAAGGGGAGGGAGGTCCATACAGATGGACCACTGCCCCATGGAACCCAGGCAGGATGCTCAGGGAGATCTTCTTGCTGACCTCTACACCGCCCCTGAGATGCTGGCGGCCTCTTCTCCTTCCCCAGTGAGCACCCGTGCACAGGCACAGCCAAGGGCTCCAACGCTAAAAGCACCCGACTCAAAAAAATCCCAAAAAAACTTTTGTGGGACGGACAAAGGCTGAAAAATTAACTGTCTGGCCTCTTCCTCTGCTGCATTTATTGCTGCCTTGGCAGATGAATTTCAGGTTGCTGCCACAGCCGCAAACCGCTTGTTCTGCCAACTGTACATCGCTAACATTGGAAGGTGTTCAGCCCTAGGAATCTTTTCTAAAAGCATTTGCTTCATACTTTAAATAGCAGCCCAGCAGGCAGGAGGCTGGGAGGGAGGGCTCAGCCCCTGTGCGCGATCCATCTGCAAGCTTCTGCCGGCTCCAACGCCCCTTTGTGGGTTAAAACCCAGGACAACCCGTGGCAGAGCTGCAGGGAGGGGACAGAGCTGGCAGGATATGACCTCCAAACCCGACAGGGTTGGCAGCAGGGAGGATGCTCCTGGGATGCCCCTGCTCCCCCAGTACTGCCACCTGCCCCTTCCCAAGCTCCCTGGCTCTGCGCCTGGCACGTTATTAATTAAATTAATAACAGGACGTTGGCTTTTTTTTTTTTTTCATTGAAATCTGCTCCACTATGAGGTTTAGCATCATTTTCTCCTGCACTTATGGGCTTTGCTTATTATTGGGCTGAACAGCATCATTTTCTGGGATCTCTATAATTCTGTGATTTGTTGGGATGTCCTGAGCCTGCTGTAACACCTCACTGCAAAGCCCCAACTCCTTGGCTCCCCTCTGTTCACGAAATCATGTCTCCAGGTGTGTTTCCTAATGGAGCATTAGAAGGAGCACAGCCATGCACTGCAGGGCATGTTGCCGTTCACAATACTTCAGCAACAAAACCACATCCTCAGCATTTAGCAAATATTAATCAGCTTTATGGCTGAATAACAGAGAGGAGGAAGGACACGGGCAGGAAACACAACATCTAACACTTCACGTAACTACAAGGACAGAAAATTGTCTGTGGCCACAAACATTATGACTTTTTGCTGTATTTGTCCTCCCTCCTCACGTGAAATGCTCTCACAGTAAACTGCTAAGAACAAATACAGGTGAAGTTTCTTTTATTTAGTAATTTGGCGCTGCACTAGATAAGGCAGCAACACAGAGCAAAGCTCAAGGCGTAATATTTTTAAGTAGTGCTTGTCCTAGTTAATGTTCAGCCCTGCTGTGCAATGTCAAGAAAACTAATGAACAGTGAAGTGGCAGCAAGCAGCAACCTGGGCGTACTCACCCGCTACCAAACTCCTTCCAGAACCCGGGCACAACGTGAATGAAATTTAAAAGCAGTCGTCCTGGTTCATCAGAAAGCCCAGGCAGCCTGGGCAACGTGAGCCGAATGCTTTGCCACCATGCTTGCCCCAAAATTCAGTCCTTAAAGTAATAGCAAGTTGGAAGGACATACTGCAGTGCCTGGCTTGTGACAGGACAAGGGGAATGGCTTTAAATTGAAAGAGGGGAGATTCAGACTAGATGTAAGGAAGAAATTGCTTATGCTAAGGGCGGCGAGGCGCTGGCCCAGGCTGCCCAGAGCAGCTGTGGGTGCCCCATCCCTGGCAGTGCTCAAAGCCAGGCTGGACGGGGCTGGGGGCAGCCTGGGCTGGGGGGAGGGGTCCCTGCCCAGGGCGGGGCAGTGGGAACTGGATGGTCTTTAAGGTTCCTTCTCACCCAAACCATTCCATAATTCTGTGGAGTGCCTGTACTTGTGTACCCAAATCCCAGCCACAGGCTTGGGGAAAAAAAAAATCACATTTGTTATCAGGAACAGCGCTCCACTCGGAGCATGTGGCAAGAGCTTTGGCAAAGGCGACACTTGACGGATGACATGTCTCAGCTTTAATACTGAGTGGGATTCACCTTATGCACAAAGGACAAAGTGTTTGCACAAAAAACGAAAGTATTTTGAGTGCACAAGATGAGCATACCTTGGCAGGCACGACGCAGAGCAAGCTGAAGCCCACCTGCAGCAGCTCCAGGAGGGGATGCTGGGGTTGCAAGGACCTGAACAAGTCCTACGCCCTCCTTAATATACCTCATTCCTTCTCCCGTGTATCGCTTGAGCCCTTTGAACTTCCTCATTTCAGTCTCCATGAGCTGACACTCAGGGTGAATTTTAACTTTTATACGGCTTCTCAAGCATCTCTCCTCTGTTCACCGGTTACAGCGCCGTATTCACCGGCGGGAGGCAGATTAATGCCCCTTCTGCTCTGTTTGGTTGGCATGATCTCACAAGTGTACATGGTTATTCACCAAGTCTTGCACAGCATGTGGCAGCGCTATCAGTCCTTCACCTTACTCAGCCATAAAACGGGCTTTCTGCACATAGCTAAGACCAGTATCACTGATAAGCTCTCAACGGGCCTTACCCTGAAAGCTTAACAAGTACTTCCCATTATTTTAATGTAAGGAATAATTTCAGGATGAATCATAAACACAAAGTGCCACCTTGCACCAGAAACAAAGGTGGCATCTCAAACAAGCCAAGTGATGGAGGTGAAGCATACCCTTCCATACGAATGTTTCCTTAAAAGCGGGAGAAGGAAAACTGTTGCAAATGGAAAGATTATGTCATGACTTTTCGTAAGTTTAGTCATGATTATTTGCTATGAAGGGTACCAGGAGAACATTCTTACGCTGAAGGTTTCCGACAAGCCAAGGAAGAAGGCTTACCTTGCTCCAACCTCTTCATCTGCTGGATCTGATCAACCGTCTTTTTTAGGATCTTGCATTTGTCGGGTTTGACACTCAGGGTGTCGATGTCCCCGATGTTTGCAGATAACAGCTCCGCCAGCTCCTCTAAGTATTTGTTCTCCTGTTCCCGTCGTCGCTTTTCATTGCTGTTAGAGAAGGGGAAAAAATTAAGTCACATTCATGACTTTTTCCCACTGCTCAGTCTAATCAGACCTGGGCATTGAACAAGAACCCAAAAACCCAAATACTGTCTGGAGCGATGACCATGCTATAATCCAAATATCTTCTAAACACTGGGGAGTTCATTCAGGTCTTTGTATTTTTTTATGCATATATAATCAAAATTAATGCCAAGGAAGATACACAGGGCTAGCCAGACACCCCCAGCAAAAACAGACCTCTAATATTCTGTCTTCCTCTCAAAAATATTTGTAACTGAGTTGTATCAAAAATAATAAAAAATAGTTGTATACACCCTCACGTTTTTCTACAGCCACTATTCCAGCTGTCACCAAGTTTAATCCTATATTCATATATAAAAGCTAACAAAATCCACCCGAGCTCACCAAAGTGAAAATCGGAATCAACAGCGAAAAGAGCAAAATAAGAAATATTCATGACACCAACCTTTCTGTCCCAGCAAGATCAGCTTTTCTTTTAGCTCATGGCCGCTGCAGAAGCCCAACGCTCTCCCATCAACTATTTGTAAATTCTGGGAGTTGAGAATATAACATTTACGTGCTATGACATGGCCATCATTGAAGCCACGCTGTAACAGTCCTTTACCAAAGATGTAACAAGCATCAAAACCACCAAAATGAACCATGCACACAAGAGAGACCCATGGAGACACACCTTCCCTAAATATCTTCCTCGATATCAACCACAGGATGAAATGAGGACACCTCAAAAAGCCCAGCACGTGTCTACACCACTTGTGATGCCTTTTATCAGGCTGGGTTTCAATAAGCCACCTAATTTTTTTGTTGCAAACTCCACAGGACACCCAGCACTCTAGCTTAGAAGCACTGCCTGAAAATCCCTAACATTTACTAGACACCAAGAAGCTGGTGAGATGCCTGCAGGCATGGTGAGATGTTCCTGGCCTCCAAGAGGCCCCACTGCTCATGGAGGGGCTGAGAAAACACCGGTTACAAAAGCTGAATCCCAAAGTCTGGCTTGTCCAGAGATTCATGTCCCACCGCAGATGCTGATGTGTTGTGCTACGTGGTGAAACAAGCTCTACTAACAGCTGAAGGCCTCAAGAAGAGGTTTATTTTATCTGCTGAGAGTGCAAGCCAACCAGAGCATGAATATACCTTGGTAACTCGGCAGAGACCCTTTAGAAACCCTGTCTGTTCAAAAGGGGATGTGACACCCCCAGCCCTCCCCTCTCAGGAACTCCTCAGGTAGGCTGCACAGATGTTTCTGTATTTTTTCCTAATTCCACTTTATTACCTCAATATCCAGGTCTGACAGGTTGGCATGGTCCCTTGAGCATTTTTCTGCTGCTTAAACTTGCTCTCAGATGAAAAGACCTGACGCCTGCAGGGACGAGACTCCGTGATGAACCTCCCAAGTGCACCCTCTATCACCTTGCTTCTCCTCCCACCCGCATCTCTCCAGGAGTCGTGACTGCCCAGAGGATCGACAGGCAGGACTTGCCCTCCTTTAGCTCAGCAGAGCAGCAGAATCCCAAAAGAAAGGAAAAAATTAAGGCAAGGCTAGCTGCGGGCATGGAGGACACACCAGTCCCATGAAGTCCATCAGAACCTGCCATGGGACACACACGGTGTGATCTGGAAACTGCCCTGCAATGGCTTCGGGTGGGCCCAGGAGCCCCCACTTCCCCGGCAGGCAGCTGCCAACAGGTGCTGAGGGGTCTCAGGCAGCAAAACCAGCTTCCCAGAGGTCGGTTGGATGTCTGTCTGCTCCAGAAGTGCTGGGTCCAGCCATGGAGCTCAGCCTCTTCTTGCACAGGTGCCTGTGACGCCAGCGCTGGCACGCTCCCCAGCCACGGGCAGGCACATACTTCTCAAAGGAGCTGAGCAAGTATTTCAGTTAAGGTCAAATTAATTCCTAGCTCTCCCTGCAACCCAAAAAGCAATAGCAGAGGTGAGAGAGAAAAAAAAAAAATCCCTCTGTTGTGGGTGAGCTCATTTCATGAGAACCTTTAATGTCGCTGTTGCTGTGGCAACTTTCAAATTGTAGGAGGGAGAATTGGCCAATTTTCCTTACATAAAAGCATCATGAGAATATTACAGCAGTGGGCTGTTCTTTATGACTCCCAAGTATCATCAAAAATAATAGTTCAACCTTCCAGGTTTTAACAAAGGAGTTTTGAAGTTCACTTTGCTCTGGAGTACATTACGGAGGACTCTGGCCAGCCCAGGCTGGAGGACGAGGTCCCTCCCGGCCACGGCTGGGAGCTGGGAGCTGGTCTGAAAGAAGGAAGATGCAGCGCTGGTGAGGACTTCTTTGGATTTTGGTAATGTGCTTCAGCTCCAGGTTTGGGGTTGGATGGCCAACCCAACCAAGTATTTCAGTCAACCCTTCTAAAAACATTTGTAGGTGCTTTGTGGATGAAAAAACTCATTGTGCTTGGAGAATGCAGGAGAATCCTTCATCCAGAAGTTTCTGCTGCTCTACAATCAGTTTGTTCCTCGTCCTACATATTTTGAAAGACCCTTGGTGTTGGCAGCAGAAGGCTTTCTTGGGGGGCTATAGGGTTAGGGAACAAACCACAAGAGCTCTGCTTTCCAAAAGCAGACCAGATGAAGCAAAGCCAGGTGTGTGTGCTCATCCACCTGGAGAGCAGCTCCTTCAAGAAGAGGTGTCCAAGCCTACCTTGCTACCCATGGCTCTGCAATGGGGACTCAAAGACCAACGGCTTCATCCCACACTTGCATCAGGGGTGAGGACTGGCTCCAAGACCAGCCTGGGGACAGCAGCCAGGGCTGCAGAGTTCTGACTCAAATGACTCAGTCAGAAAGTGGAAATATTTCACATGATCACAGAAGTATTTGGTAGGAATAAGACAGCTAGAAGTGCCATCAAAATGTCTTCTGCAACTTAAAGGCGCAGCCAAGCCGTGACCCACAGAGCCTTTGTAAGGTGTGTGTGAACTCTACAGAAGGGAGATGTTGCAACCAAAACCTGCAATAAACAGAAATCCTCAACCAACCACTTAATGTCTTTCTACCGGAACGCCGCAGCCTTTACATTTATTGTCTAGAATATCCTGTATCAGCTGCAAGGGATAAAAAAATACACCTGGGCTTTGCTCAGCACGTCACTATTCTGCGATGACAACCAAAACAGCATCCCAGGCAGCAGAGACACGGAGTCAGCCTCAGCTCTGTACATTCACCCTTACCAACAGACTACACCACGACGGAAAAAAACATGCACAGGATTCACAGGGAACCTGGAAAAGCCTGTGAAAGATCACAACTGCCTCTTATCCAGGACTTTCCAGCCTCCATCGGGCAGCATGGTAGCTGGGATGGGAAGCCTCCGTCATCCGCTAAAGGTGCTTTCTGCAGTGAGCTGAGCTTTGAAGCAGCCTGCATCAGTACACAGAAATGAAGGTAGTTCAGACAGAAATATTTTCTGTTTTGTAATTGTATTGTGGAGTAAGAGGGTCTCCACTGGAGTTCCCAAATATTACAAACCCACGGATTTCTTGGGAATATGCTGTGAAGAGGCAGAAGGCTTGAGATGTAGACCTCGCAGAAGTATCTGCCCCAAATTTACCCCGAGAAAGCATTCCTGATGCTCTGAGTGCTCTCAGTTCATAAAATCAATACATTAACTTTGATAACGAGCCTCTAATCATCATTTGCCACCTAACAACAAGCAGAGCAGATGGGGAGCCGCATTTCCATCATGCTCCATCTTCCACCGCAGCCACCGCTAAAAGCAAAGCGAAGTTCTGGTGGGAAGTGTGAACGTTTCCGAGTGGCTGAAACCCGGCTCCATCTGCTCGAGCAGACGGGACGGAGCGACGCAGTGGGAATGGCAAAGTAGCCGTGGCAGGGGACGGATTGGGAGCGGCGCACATACCTCTGGGCTGTATCGCAGGGCGAGCCTTTCCTCTTCCGAGAGTCGGGGTTGGCAGGGTCCGTTGAGCTGTCCCCAAGGCCACTCATGTTGGTTGACCTACTTTGCACCTGGAACCAAAGACAGACAGGGTAAGGACAAGGTTTTCGCAGCAGCAGGAGGAGCGGCTCCTCCACGGCAGAGGCAGAAAACATCGGCCAAGTGACCTCTGAAGGGGTAACTAACCCAGCGCAAGTCTTCCTCACTGAATTGATGCCTCGTTTGGGAAGGAAACGGTGTGAATGGAAGACAACAGGTGATCACGTTACCCTCCTTTTGGTGTCCCCCGGTCACCATTTGGCCAGGCGAGCCCTCACCACCAGCACCACCACCCTCCACATCACAGATGAGCTCTTCCCTGTACCCCCACAGATTTTTGCTTCCTGGCCATTACAGCGTTTTAACAACTGTCTAAACACAGCCTGTTTCAATGCTTTGTTTATGTGTGTTTGATGGCTTTTGTTTTGTTTCCTTCTCCTGCAAGCCTTCTCCTTCAGCCCATCTCCTCTGCCATCTCCCCCCAGTTCCTCTGACTCATGGCTGGCAAAGGACACTCCACCCCTCGCATTGTGTCTGCGCTCTTGCACCCCCACCACCTCCTTTCCCCTCAGCACATGGCCTGGGCTTTAATTAGAGCTGCAAACTGACTCATCTCTTAACGGGATGTGACACCCTCCCACGAACCCCTTCCCCATTTCCCACTGAGGCTGCCTCCCATGCATGGTCCTCCCAGCCCCAGCCTTCTCCTGGCAAAGAGCCTCCCACCACGGTCAGTCCCTGGCCAGTCCCAACACTGGGCTCCTCCAGGGTTCCAGCTCTCTCCAACACACAGACAGTTCACCATTATTTTAAGGGTGTAATTTCAACAGCTGTTGGGTAAACTCGGCCATGCCATGCCAAACAAGAGGTCTAAGCAACAAAAGAAGGTCCAGAAGTCACATTGCTTTCCTTGCTTTGCTAGAGTCATTCAGTGATTTTTCCAGTAACCACAATAATTCAACATTGAATAATGCCACCTTCCAAATTCTTCATTTAATTTTTAGAAGTGTTAATGATGATGAGAAGATACAACCCCTGAGAAATAAAGTCACGGAACCCTGGACAAAATGTTTATAGCTTAGAGGATAGAAGGACTAAGTCCTTAAACTTAATTCCCATCACTTCTTCCATAACTTTCTAAAAGCTGGAATTTTAACAAGCATTAAATTGCTGACAGAATGTGATAAAACAAACCCTAAAAGACATGTCCATAGTTCCCACAGCCCAGATTCCCCCCATGTTCTGCTCAGCTTGTACAAAAGCATGGTGGGATGCCTTCAGTGGTCTAGCATCTCCCACTTGCTACCCAGCCCGGTACAAGACTGCCACTCATCAGAAATGATCGGCGCTGGCTGATTCCATGCTCAGACAGGTGATGATTAAAGTCCCACCAGCTTTTGAATGTCCTCCTGAGTCCCACACCACATCCGCAGACAGGCCCCTGCTGACCCCAGAGCTGTGCAGAGGAATGGACACAGCTGTGACCATCTCCTCCACTGTCTGGCTGCTTGAAGACCCCAATGTTCACGTTAGAACCCAGCCAGGCAGCCGTTCCTTGGGCTGCAGCCAGAGCAGCGCGGCCAGCAGGTCAGTGAGGGGGCTCTGCCCCTCTGCTCCGCTCTGGTGAGACCCCCCTGCAGCGCTGCGTCCGGCTCTGGGGTCCCCAGCACAGGAGAGACACGGAGCTGCTGGAGCGGGGCCAGAGGAGGCCAGGGAGATGCTCAGGGGCTGGAGCAGCTCTGCTGTGGGGACAGGCTGGGAGAGCTGGGGTGGCTCAGCCTGGGGAGGAGAAGGCTGCGGGGAGACCTTAGAGCACCTGCCAGTGCCTAAAGGGGCCGGCAAGAAAGCTGGGGAGGGGCTTTGGGCAAGGGCAGGTGGCGACGGGACACGGGGGAATGGCTTTACATGAGAGAGGGGAGATGGAGATGAGAGATGAGGAAGAAATTCTTCCCTGTGAGGGCGGCGAGGCGCTGGCCCAGGCTGCCCAGAGCAGTTGTGGGTGCCCCATCCCTGGCAGTGCTCAAGGCCAGGCTGGACGGGGCTGGGGGCAGCCTGGGCTGGGGGGAGGGGTCCCTGCCTGTGGCGGGGGGTGGGACTGGATGGTCTTTAAGGTCCCTTCCCACCTAAACCATTCTGTGGTTCTATGAAAACCACCATTAGCAGCTTCATTATCTCCTATGACTGAGTGTCCAGGAGCTGTTACACATTTTGTCTCACCACCCCGTCAGTGACCCACCTCTACGCTCAGCATTGAAAACCTCTACTCCAAGACAGATGAAATATCTGCACTTCACACGGTGCTGCGGGGAAAGAACCTGTCTTTCGGCAGCACATGGGCATTTCTGCTAACACTTGCGTCACCGGTGCTAAGTCAAGTGCATTTCCTGAAATCATTTTAGCAATATTAGCACAGGTGATCAATGCCGCAGGCACGAGAGCTTGTCCACTGAAATAAGAAACCCTGAAGAGATGCCAGCAAGCTAGCCATGACCAGGGATCTGAGTTCATCCCCCGTGTTTTTGGCACGTTTGCAAGAAGGAACGATGCCAAAGCAAATACAAGGAAGAGGGAAAAAAAGCAAACGTTTGAAAAATTTAGAGATTGGAAGACTAAAAGTGCTGCATCATCTGCTCTGGGTGAGAAGGGCTTGCTGAGATTTCAGACAAGCTTCCTGGGGTTTAAACCTTGTTCTTGAAGGTTTAACTTGCTCTCACCAAAACACTGAGTCTCTGGAAGTGGCATCGCTTATAGGTCCTGATCTTTCCTATCAGCAGCTGAATTAAAAGAAAAAAACTGAGTGGGGACAAGGCAGGTACTCAGCCATCCCACCGGGATGCTCCACTGCGGGACCGCAGCTTGGCAGGAGTGACCATATGCCCTAGAGAGGTGAATTAAGGACAACATCACAGCCTCAGCTGAAATCCCAGCCTTGAGTTAAGCCCTTCATGTAACACACTCAATGCTCCTTTTTGTTGTACAAGTAGTTTACTTGATGGCAAAACGTGCCACAGCTGACAAGCCAAAAAATGTCATTTGGTCTAAAAATAACGGGGGTGAGTCAGTTTGAAAGCCCTGTTGGGTCAGCGCGGGAGCAGGGGTTGCTATCCCCTCAGAGGGCAAGGCCATGGCCATCAGTGGAAGGCAGCCCTGGCCACCGCTGCCTGCGCTGTGGCTCTTTCACGGGAAACCTGATTTCTAAACACGGGCTTCTTGTAAAAACGTTAATATTCTGCTGGCTTAGGAAAACAGAGGCAGATGAAGGACAGCAGGATGGCAATCATGGAATCATAGAATGGTTTAGGTTGGAAAGACCATTAAGTTTATCAAGCCCAACCATTAACTCAGCACTGCCAAGCCCACCACTAACCATGGCCCTGAGCACCATGTCTATAACTCCTTTAACTCCCTCCAGGGACGGTGCCTCCCCCCCTCCCTGGGCAGCCTGTCCCAGTGCTGGACACCCTTTCGGGGAAGAAATGTTTCCCAGTCTCCAACCTAAACCTGCCCTGGTGCAGCCTGAGGCCGTTCCCCCTTGTCCTGTCGCTTGTGACCTGGGAGCAGAGACCGACCCCCCTGGCTGCAGCCCCCTCCCAGGCAGCTGTAGGGAGCGATCGGGTCCCCCCCGAGCCCCCTCCTCTCCAGGCTGACCCCCCAGCCCCCCCATCAGACTGGTGCCCCAGCCCCTGCCCCAGCCCCCTGCCCGGCTCTGGACACGCTCCGGCCCCCCAAGCTCTGTCTGGGAGTGAGGGGCCAGAACGGACCCCAGGGCTCGAGGGGCGGCCGCACCGGTGCCCAGCGCAGGGGGACGGTCCCTGCCCCGGCCCTGCTGGCCACGCCATCGCTGACACCAGCCAGGGTGCCGCTGGCCTCGGCCACCTGGGCTCGCTGCCGGCTCATGCCCAGCCGCTGCCGCCCAGCCCCCCCGGCCCTTTCCCGCCGGGCAGTTCCCAGCCCCCGGCCCCGGCCCGCAGCTGCCTGGGGCTGGTGTGACCCCAGCGCGGGGCCGGCACCGCCCGGGGTGACCCTCGCGCAATTGGCCTCGGCTCATCGATCCAGCCTGCCCAGACCCCCCCCGCTGACCCTCCAGCAGAGCGACGCTCCCCCCAGCCTGGCATCACCCACAGGCTGCGCTCGATCCCCTTGTCCAGATCACTGATGTTAAAGAGCACCGGCCCCAGCACGGATCCCTGGGGAGCACCCCGTGTGACCGGCCACCAGTGGGAGGTGACTCCATTCCCCACCACTCGTTGGGCCTGGCCATCCAGCCAGGTTTTTTTAATGAAAACAAGCTAATTATTTCAGCTGGGGCTCGGGGTGGGGTGGGGGGAAAGCAGTTTCCAGGCTTAATACAGGGGTTCTCTGATGCAGACCTCTGCTAAACCAAATACGCCTCTGCTGTCACAAGTCACCAAAAATCTCGGTTAAAGTCCAGTAGAAATTGCTCCTGGTGTCCCCACTGGTGCTACTTGCTCACCAGGGCTCCTTGGGAGCCCTTCAGCCATGACAGGAGCAAGACCTAAGTGCTGCATCAACACAAAGAGCGTTGGCCTCTTGCCCTCCTCCCGATGCATGTGGATGAAATCTCACCCCAAAGATGCCCTGAACCTCCTGCTCTGAAGAAACTCTGTGTCACGGTGCAAACCCCAAACGTAGAGCGGTATTTTTTTCCACAATGATGGATAATTGCAACCAGCAGTTTCATGCCTGGTCTTGCACACACCTGGTGAACAAGTCCCTGGTCCTGCAGCAGTGGCATCAATGAGCAAAGCTGTGATGTGCACCGTGTTTAGCAGCAAAGCAAGCACCCGTAACACCGACTGCAGCTTCCCAGCTCCAACTAAACCAAGGCTGAACACAAGCCACTGGCCAGGCCAAAGGTTTGGAGCTTTGCAGAGGTGATTCTCCATATCCACATTGTTGTTGCTCCCCCAATCCACAGATCTGGATACAGCACCAATCCCTGACTCGTCCTGTTACCAGCACTCTGGTGCACCACTGCATCTGCTCACCAGAGATGAATTAGTCTCAAAGAGACTAATTACAAGACCAAGAAAAAAAGGAGAGGGGAAATGTGTACAAAGTACAGGAGCTGAAGTGCCCTATCCATGGCCAGGCAGATGAAACTACTTCTGATATCCAACTCCACACTCTCTCCTTTTCCATTGGTCCCACAACGTGCCATACTGGAGTGTCCACCTGGAGAATGAAGACGACGCTGCTTTTTGGGATGCTTACAAATATCCTAGCAGAGACCAGAGCCTTGACGTGGAGGATGAAGCACCAGCCAACATACATATTCCACCGCAACCTTGGGGATCATGACACAAATACCACTTCCACATCAACAAAAACAACAAAAAAGAAAAAGGATGTGAATTATTGTGGCTTAATGCTTCTGTTCTCCTAATAATGCCAACGATTTCCAAAAGCTTCCCAGAGACAGCCATCACTACCTCTAGCAGACACAAATAGCCCGAGTGATTTGAACTGACAGCGTGGAAGACAGAGCTGGCCACCCAATACTCAATTCTAACAAACTGCCTATTTCCAAAATGTATTTCCCACGTTTTGGATGAATTTGACCCCAAAAAACACTTACAAAATAACACTAACATCTATCGGAGGGAAACACAATTAGTCGGCTGTTTTTAAGAAAACAACAATGTTGGAAAAGTCCCTTATATTACAGCTATTTATCATCAAAATATAACCCATCTGTGCGTAAGCAGTCTCAATTAGAGGTAATTAAGAGCATACTTGGAGTGTCGCAAGGACACGTCTATATTGTTCCCCTCTCAAGTTCATCATCAGCTGCTCCTTTCATCGCTGGCGTCACAATAAACCTTGATTTTTAAATTTTTTTTTAAACTTCTGCAGATTACAGAAGAAACGCTGAAGCCATAATGTGGATAGAGAAGAGGCAATGAGTGAGAGAGCGAGTCACTCGCTAACCTACCGCGTGTGGTAGCTTCGGGGTGGGTTTTTTTCAAAAGAACTTCTTCTGACCTCATCCCCAACAACAAAAAAAAGGAGAGAGATGCAAAGTCCTGATTAAATGTTGGGGTTTTGGCTGCTGAAGTTGTCAAAAACAAATGTTACATCTGTTTTGTGAAACACTCCTTGGGGGAGGGGGGAGGGTGGGGGCAGAAATCCATGTATCCATATGCCATCGCTCCAGCCTGCAGACACGACTGCCTTCCAACTAAATCCTCTTTTCTTGGTACCTTACCCCAGTTTCCCTGCTTTGTTTCCTCCTGCCTCTCACCCAGCCTGCGAGCCCTTCATCTTCTTCTGCCTGCCCCTCGGGGAGATGCTGCCAGATGGACCCTCTGGCTCTGGGACATCCTATCCGACACACATTGCAAGTCTGGGAAGCGTGGACAACCGGGCTTCTCTTGGTTCCCACCACTCGTCCTGGCCTGAACATCTCCTCTCAACATCAAGCGACGCTTCCATCATTACGGCAACAACGATGCTCAAGTCAAGGTTGGATGGGACAAGCTCAAGGTCCCCAGGAGGGCTTGCAGCAACCCTACCTTGAGCCCGCATCTCCTCAGTCGTTTGGGCTGTAAGAGGAGGGAGCTGATGAATAAAGATTTACTTTCACTGGCCTTGGGGGAAAACTCGAGGTGAAGGCAGCGGGGAGATCCACCCTGCCTGATCTTGCATCCCCTCTTTAAGCAGAGCCCGTGCTGTTGGAAGGAGGGTGAATTCAGGGAGAGGGCAGCACGCTCTGATGCCCCTGTGTCCATCCAGCCCGGAGGGCCAACGTTTGCTTTCCTTCCTAGGAGATAAGCGGGATGTGCAGAAATCTTAATTATCACCGGCTCTGCAGAGGCAGCAGGCTAATAAAAGCTGTCAGCTTGGGGATGCGGTCAAGCGAAAGCCTGCCATCTCAATTCCCCGCATCTGCACCCACCTGCCAGTCCTGCGGGGCAGGGGACGGGAAGGACGTGTGAGATGCCTACACCCTGCCGGAGAGGCTTTCCACTGCCACTGGCACCGAGGAGAAAGGACCATGGCAGGTCAGGTGGCCTTGGGCAGGTGACCCCCATTCCATACCCTACTCCTGCTACGCCACGAGGGAAATAAGTTTAAACGTCGCTGATGCAATGCAGGTTAAAAGCCACTGATCAAAAACTCGACTGACCCACAAGAGATTAACTTTACGAAAGATTTGACATTTTAACAGCTAAGAATGTTTCCGAAGATGAATTTCACTTCTCTGCCTCACGATTCCCATCCCCCTGGGGGCTGTGGCAGGGGGCCGGGGGACTCGTCACAGGTCGCAGAGGGAAGAAGAGGCACAAACCAACATCTTGAGGGTCCAGCCGCTCCCATGGCAGGGATGGTGGCTGCAGCCCAGTGAGCATAGCACCGGCGCCCCCGGCCAGGGGGCACACACAGGCGCTGGAGTTTGGAAATATGATGTAGGGAACAACAAGTCAGAGTTTAGTTTAATTTTTTATGAGCTGTTTACTGGGTCAGAGTCCATCAATACACTTTTTCCTTCTTTTTTACACGAGGATGGAAAACTCCTAACTGTCAAACAAGCAGCTCCCCGAGTGCTGGCAAACCCTGGGAATTAATTGATTTACTATTTACAAACTGCTCTGAACCCTCTTGGGAAGGGCACCCTGCAGTGCAAAGCCCCGGCATGCAGCGAGCACCCCGGCCACGCATCACCCCAGCCAGCAGCGGTCCACGACATGGCACCAAACCTCCCAGAAGCTCTTTCCTCTTCCAGACTGAACAAGGAGCTGGGGGTAGAGCTGAAGGCCTCTTCCCACCTTGTAGACCCTGTTTGCTCCCTGCCCCTAAGAGAGAAACCCAACGCATCCCAGAGGAACAGTGAATTCCTGGCACCAAACCCACCCTGCATTCACCACTGCAGAAGGTTTTGCAGAAGATGAGGTAGGAAACATCAACCAGCTGATGTGCCCATGGGGCAGAAGAGTAGCCCTTGGCTTCACAACCACCCATGGGTGGCCACAGGGGGCCAGCCAGCACTGGGAACCAAGCCCTTCACCCACAGGTCCTACAGATCCATGTCCTCTGCAGAGCAGCCATGGGAAGGAATGAACCTCATACTAACGGGGCAGACACAGACACTAAATCCCACTTTCCAGGGCCCCACAATTCTTGTTATTTAATTCTGAGCACCAAAAACTACTCCATGCTGCACAATGAAGACGATGAGCTTTGCTCTCCAAATCCAGGCTTCTCCATCACTTTCTGTCCACAAGAAATCTTTTGTTTTGGAAAGGTAACATGGGCCGTACAACCCATAAAATTGAACCTATTCAGCCAAAGGGAATTTTGCATACAGTAACAAAAATACACGCATCCCAGTGAATTCCTTAGGGATGAAAGCACAGGCCAGCCACATGCCGGCTCTGCAAGTGCTTGCTCTCTACATGATCCCTAGAAAACACAAAAAAGAAGGGAAAGAGATATACAAATCAATGTCCTGCAGACTAAGGATCATCCTTAGAGAGGCGATGGTCCAAAGAGAAGGTGTGAATTTTAATACGCCCGTCATCTCTATCATATTTGCAACTCAAAGACCCACAGCAGTCATTCCCCTTTAGCCTGGGGATAATTCCAGCAGCCAATTTGTTTTACAAATGAATGGGAAAATATGGGAAAAGGTTTTGCCTTAGCATGATGAAAATGAATAATCCAGCTGTGGGCAATCAATATTTGATGCCTAAGGAGACCTCTGAAAATCCACAATGCCACACTGTTATTTTCCTGAGCTCTCTTTAAAACTCACCTCAGCTAAAATACAACAGACAGGAGATAACTGATGTGCTGCTTATTACACTAATTGCAATCATCTCCTTGTTACCTGGTGCTCACCCACATCTGTTTGTCGTAGCCATCTGTTGTCTGTCTTAATTAGATCGAGTGCTCAGAGGGGCCGGGACTGTCACAGCATGTGATTTTCTAAGCCCTTGGCATCCCACTTGTGTCCAGACACCTCTGTGCTACTGCATGGCACTTGTGACACTGCTCCAAACACAGGGATGACAGCTAGAAAGTAGGAAGCCCCAAAAAACCACCCCACCTACCCCCAAAATAAAGCAAATAAGCTCAGGAAGAATCATCCTGCACCATGGAGGGTTTTCAGGAGTAAACGATCACCCAAGGCTTCTGCTACCTGTTCCAACTCTCTAGTATTCACCTTCTGAGCTGTTCCGGGGTTGTTTGGAAGAACGATGGGACACCAAACCAAATCAAAATGAATCGTGGGTAAAGACAAAACCATGGAAACTAAAGTTTTTCTCCTACTCCAGTACCAAAAATACAGGAAAAAGAAAAAGGATGACTTGCTTTGTGCCACCGTCCTCGATGCTGTTGCCCTCGGGGTGAGGGGAACAGAGCCCACCAGCTCCAACAAAGCCCTCAGAAGGTGCCATCTTGCCCCTCATCTCTCCAAATTAATTTCTGGAGCACTGAAATGCTGCTGATTAATTATTAGCAACTTTGAGCATCAGCTCAAGATCTTGCTGCTAGAACATGGTACCCTGTAGGTCCTCCTAAGCCCTCCCCAAGAAGGTGGCCACTCAGGAGATAATTCTTGACTCAAGAGATGAGCAGCGGCGGTAGCGATGAGTGATGACATTGAAGTACCCAACTTAAACAAACCCAGCAACTAGAAACAAGCACAAGTGCCTCACCAGATGCTGCCATCTGAAATGACAGCCCAAAGAAAGGTTTCTAACAGCGACCTAAATTTCAGTGCCATCGAGTTTCTGCTCGCGTTGCTTGCTCTGAACAGCACCCCCGGTAAAACGCATCTGTGCGTTTTCATCCCTTTCTCCCGACGCTGTCCCTGCCTGAGCCACGGCCGCAATCCCCACCGGCTGGCAGGAGCTGGGGTAGGACTGTGCCACTGCCTTGGGACTATCCACATCCCCAGGCAGGACACCCTTGGTGTGACTCCCCAGCGTTCTCACTATCTGAACTCAGCTCCATCTTCACATGCTCAGAATGGAGAAACCCTGAGCCTCACCACAGTCCTGGGGCCCAGCGGACTGAGCAACGAGCAAGCAGGGGATGAAATGGTGCTGCTGAGGTTCCTCTGGATGAGGAGCCCAACATCTTTCCAAGACTTGGGTGAATACAGGTGCCCACCTACTCTCAGCCATAGCTCTTCCCCCCCTTCGTTTCAACCCTCTTCCCGAGATCCTAGACAAAACCAAGCCTGAATTCATTTCAGCAGCACAATGAGTCAACGAAAGACATTTAAGAGACAGACACCTCTGTGCTAGGTAAGGTGGGAACCCACCACTGTTCTCAACCTGTATTGGTCATATCTCCGTGTCACCTGAGTTACTCCACTAGCACCACCACCACCTCTATCCCCATGGGAAAACTCCATTTAAAAGGCCGCTGCCACATCATTTTCTCTTGAAAATTACCCTGATCAGGTATTTTAAGCCCATGTAAAGACCTCCAAGTATTAAAACTGCTTTGTTTTTTATTCTCATTAAAAGCCCAATAGAAATTCAAATTTCTTCTTACACCAGCTGTTTTCCCAAAGCATGCCAACTGCCTTATTATAGGGCTGCTCACAAATGTCAGCACGTACTCTGCAAGCATTTGCATCCCTGTATTTCTGCATATCCAAAAGCCAGAAGAAAGGCGTTCAACCACGGAGCCATCCCCAGGAGGTGAAAACCAAACGTTCATCAAACAAGAACCATCAGCCAGGCCATGGGCTGGTTGCAATGGTCTCTACAGTGGTGGACGCAATGAGGTTTAAGTGTCTCTTTAAGATCTGGACTTCAATGCCATCCTGCCTGGACTTCTTTCATTGTTTTTCAGTTTGGAACCGACAGCCCCACCAAATTCCCCCCAAGGCTGCATCAAGCACAGTTAATATTTTTGGAGGCAGCAAGGCTGGTAGCAAGGTGAGATAAATGAATGTACGGTGTCAGGGAGAAACAGCAATGATGCAAGAAACCCACTGAAAATGCAAGTCAAGGTTCAGTGTGTCTAATTTTAATAATAAATCATAATTTTTCTCATTGCCCACCTCCTTTTAGGGCCACCAAGTACACTACAACCAGTGAGAGGGAGGGGAATTTAGCTGGTGGATGGTAAAAGCGGTAATGGTCTACTTAAAAATACACAGGAGCAAGGGCTCGTGGTGGGCTCTGGCAATGAGGGTCAGCCCTTGCCTGTTCCACCTCCGGGAAAGGATGCTTGCCTCTACATTGCAAGCAGGAAGCCTGCTCTTTCAATGCAAAAGTAATTTTTGGGGTTTTTTTTTGCAATTGCTTTGCTCTATTAACAGGGACAGGCTGCAAACGCAAACTAAGGTGAACCCAGACATGGATACACAATTTAGTTGCCATCATTTAACAGTCTTCCTCGCGGAGCTGCTCGTGTCTCAATGCCAACGAGCATCACTTGGCAATGTTTACAGCAGAGATAAGATACACAACAGAACGGCAAGAAGCATAACCTTTTCTCCCTGTAACTGATAGGAAAAGTGGGTTAATTTATACAGCTTCTGAAAGGGAAAAATAAGGCTAATTCCCTCGCAGTCACAGAACATTACACACTTAGTTTCATATTGCGCTCGTGAATTACACGTTGCAATTACACAATTTTCTCTATGGGGAGATGAAAGTATTTGGCAGAATGTACAAATACATCAGGTTCTCATGTAGCACAAATTAAAACTGCAGCACAAGCACATGTGGCTTCATAAAAATCCCTGTAACTCACAAGCAGCAAAGGCACCGGCGCATCCTACGTTGGACCACGGCACAGGAACCCCAACAGCTGAGATGGCATTCGGCTAGCGGGAAGCCCACAGCTTTCCCCAGCAAAGCCAGCCCAATGCTTTTGACCAGAAGGCAGGGAGAAGGATGGAGTGGGGAAAAAAGCCCTTTTCAGGAGTGGTGTCAGGGTCCGTACTCTGTGTAACCACGTTGTGTTTGGTTGCAGGCAGCGACCTGCTTGTAAGGGGGATGCTGGGCTACAGGTCCCTGCTCTCCAAAATGTGCAGGACTTATTTATCTCTATACACACACACACACCTCTAATTTTATTATTACATGTTTCTGTATCTGCATAATACCTCGCATACCTCAAATGTATGGATTAAAGAACAAAACCCGAGTGCTGGACTGCAGCCACAGAGCAAATCCTCCAGCAGCTTGGTGAAAGCCAGTGGTGAACACCCAGCAACTCCATCTTCCAGGTGTGCATCCAAATTACACATTTTGGGGAAGGTACAGTGTGAAACGACAGCCCTGACAGCTCCCAGCCACACTACTCCCCACGTTCCAAGAACAAAGTGTATTTAATCATAATTTATGCTGCTGTGCGGCAAACTAAAATTGCTCCTTAAAATCCAGCAACTGATGCCCATCACATCTGTCTTTATTTTGGGTAAACTTCAGTCATAAGCCCAGCAAAAACCGCTGACGTTTCCAAACAGTAGAGGAACCCCGGTGGAAGGAAGCTCCTGGATTAAGCTGTACCTTTGTGTCTGAGTGAGGAGCCTGGGCAAACTCGAGGGTCCTGGTGGATCAGACAGAAAGGGAGACACCACAGGCTGACTCAATATAAAATACATCCACTGACAAGACGAAAAATGCCAAGAAGCTGAACTGGTGGGACAGCTGAGACCTCAGATCTAATGACTAACCTTCTAGCCATGCTTTGAAGATATCTAAAAGTGGGTTACTGCATCAGCAGAAGTTCTGGCCAGTTTCAGTTCTTCCCCTTTTTCTTTTGCTTTCTTGCTTTATTTTGTTTACTCACATCTGTCCTGCTTAACCAAACGCTTTGGACTGCTTCTGCTCTCTCCTGCATGGTCACCACCAGCAGTATCTGCAGATGCTTCAGGCACTAGCCAACCAAAGTCACGGCAAGCAGCAGGACAGGTGGCCCTCCACTTCTCCCGCTACCCCCGAGACTTCTGGTTTCCACTGGTCACCTCTGGTCTGCTTCTCCTAAGCCCTCCATAGGACTTCTAGTGGTCACACCGCTCCGTAGGTTTATTTTATTCCCTCAGTCTCTCCAGCTTCAATTCGTCTGCAAGAGGAAAGCCAAAATGTTGAGGATCACAAATGGGAGCTGGGAAAATGTGAAAAGACTTCAGTGGGTAGAAAAGGAGAGATGGCAGAACAAACCCTCAATAATAGTCTTCACTGGGAAAGAAAAAGGCAGGGCAGCAAGGTCAAATAAGCCAGAGCAAGACATCATCCTGAGAAAAGCTGACATCCATTCACCTTAGTCGGATGTCATTTTGGTGTACAATCCCAGAAAGGTTTGGGATGGAAAGGACCTTTAAAGATCACCTAGTCTAACCCCCTGCCATGGGCAGGGACACCTTCCACATTGCTCCAAGCCCCATCCAACCTGGCCTTGAGCACTGCCAGGGATGGGGCATTGTCACCGTCCACCAACAGCACACCTCAGAGAAGAGCGATGGTCTGGCGAAGCTCTCGCTGCTGTCACCTCCATACGGCCCTCCTGAGCTCAACAGCCATGGGCTCTTGCTAGGGCAAGGAAGAGCCAAATCAAGACATTTAACGTCAAGAACATGAATCACACTGAGAAGCGGCAGGAACCTTCCCAAAGAGGAGCTGCAATACCCTCGCCAACAGGACAGGCTTCCTGAAGACAGTCTACTGTCTTCTGGTGCTGTCTACTATCATCCCACCCAGGGACGGAGGCAGGTCCAACATCAGGCTGAAAAACCTCAGGAGGCCCTTCAGGTTTGCGCACAACATGCTAACAAACACCCTGAGCTGCAGGAACCCCAACACCTCCGAGCTCTCAGGAAAAGCAAGGACCAGGGAAAACCTTTCCAGGTAACCCTCGTCTCCAAACCGATGTTTTATCTGCTGGAGAGAACTTGTCGCTTACCAAAACAAAGCACTATAAAGTGCATTAAAAAGCTCGTTTCAAAAGACTGCCGTGGTTTCCCTGTGAATAAATTTATCAATTTTATTAGACTTGATGCTAAATTTCTGACTGACAGCTCCACTTCTGAAGATGCAAGCTGCCGGCTGGCTGCTGTGGAAGAAGTCTGGAAGGCGACAGCTCGAAGAGCTAACCAAGATTCAACGAGCACACCAAAAATAAAACTATAAAAGAGTGTATTTTTTAACCCCTTAATCACCCTCTCATTATAAAATCCTAGTTAGACTGCCTGATCTCTAACTGAGGATTAACAGATGAGGCAGGGTTATCAACCTGGTGTAGCTATTATCTTGGTTTAACCACCCATGGGAAAGTATTGGCCATCACCAGGATTTGGTTAAAGGATAAAAAAAATGCACATTTTTTCTAACCATAGAATTAAAAATAAATAAATAAACAGCCTGACTGCTGAAGACAAAGCTGTAGAAAATCTTACGGTAAAAAATCTTACGGTTAGACGACACCTTGCATGCATCAACCTGGATTTACAGTAACCATCTGCTTCCTGAAAGTCCTTACCTGCTACCCATGGCTGAAGTGTACCCCAAAGGGTTCTGGGCTCAATTCTCCACCCCAAAACCACCCATTGAGTCCCGTCTGTTACTAGAAACCCAGGAACCTGACAGAGAGGACCAAGGATGGGGTGGAGGTGCAAAACCCCCTGGACTGGGTGTAGACCACCGACAGAGGTGTCAACCAGAGCTCCTTGTACCCTCCAACCGAGAGGATCCCTCTGGAGCACTGGGAGCAGGACGCCACTCCCACTGGGACACCAGAAAGGGACTGGTTTAACTCTACTTCCCTTCTCCAGTTATGGACTAAGCAAAACCTGATGGTAAATCACGTTCAGGTTAATTTTTTGGAGCAACAACTAGATCCTGCGTCGGGTAAGGGCAAAAATTAACATTTGCCAGAGACACACAGCACCACGCAAAGCATTCGGGCAAGGGCAGGTGGCTGTGATGGGACTCCTGCCCCACCTGCAGCCACCATTAACCCCTGATGGTGCGGTGAGCAGGAGCCCAGGCACAGCAGCCACCACCGAACATGTCACCATTCACCCTCTTCGTGAACAGTGAGCAGGGACGACGGTGACCCCATCCACACATCCACGTTTTTCTCCATGGAGACCCCTCCACCATGCAAACATTTAAAGACATTTATTGCAGCCCACTAGCATTCTGGTGGCCAGCCGAGCCCTTTTTCTTCCACCGCTGGCTCTTCAACAGCCGTACAGCCCAAGAGCACGCTAGGGCACAGATGTCAGCCCAGACAGACACCAAGCAATGGAGGACGCGTGCAGACCCAGGGCTGCGGCTGTTGCCAGCCCCACGGCAGCAGCGAAGGTCCCTCTGGGGGGACAGTCACAGCTGCCACATCCCCAGCAACTGCAGGAAGCCCACGCACCACAGCAAGCCCATGCATGCCCTTGGCAAAAGCCGACAGATAGGTTAGCTGTTGGACTTGATGATCTCAAAAGTCTTTTCCAACCTAAACAATTCCACGATTCCATGAAAACCAGACGTACTGCACCAAGGGTTAGGGCAGCCAGGCAGCAGCTCTCCTCTCCAGCCTCATCCCCAGCAGGGTGGTGGGATTCCTGCCTTGCTGCAAAAAGCCTTCGGCGATGCTGCACAGGCGGGCTGGCTTTGGCTGGGGTGGAGTTTCTTTTCTCCGTGGTAGCTAGGACAGGTTTGGAGTTGTGCTGCAAACAGTGCTGAGAACATGGGGGTGGTTCAGTTACTGCCGAGCAGGGCTTACAGCACCAAGGCTTTTGCTGCTCCTCACAGCGAGCAGCCTGGGGGGCCCAAGGATCTGGGAGGGGACACAGCCGAGACAGCTGACCCCAGCTGACCTCAGGGATATTCCAGACCATACGGCATCGCACTCCATATATAAAGCCAGGGGAAGAAAGAAGGGGCAGACGCTCGGAGCGATGGCCTTTGTCTTCTCAAGTCCCTGGCTAGGCGCGCTGGAGCCCGGCTGTCCCGGCACGGCTGAGCACCCGCCGGCCACGGGGAGCGGTGAATGAATCCCTGGCTCTGCTTGGCTTTGCTTGCATGCACAGGTTTTGCTTTATTTCTTCAACTGTCTTTAGCTCAACCCACGAGTTTTCTCACTTCTACCCTTCCCATTCTCTCCCCCATCCCACCGGGGGGAGTGAGCGAGGGGCTGGGGGGGCTGAGTTGCTGGCTGGGGTTAAACCAAGACAACAGGGCTGCAGCTCACTGTTCTGCGGGGGGGACAGTGCACTGCACCCGGGAACCAGCTCAAATACGCAGACCCCAGCCACTGTAGCGACAGAGCAAGGGATAACGCATTTAAACTGAAAGAGGGGAGATTCAGACTAGACGTAAGGAAGAAATAGCTTACGCTGAGGCCGGCGAGGCGCTGGCACAGGCTGCCCAGAGAGGTGGGAGATGCCCCATCCCTGGAAACATTCAAGGCCAGGCTGGATGGGGCTTTGAGCAACCTGGTCTAGTTGAAGATGGCCCTGCCCGTGGCAGATGGCAGGAGGTTGGACAAGATGGCCTTTAAAGGTCCCTTCCCACCCAAACCATCTTGTGATTCTATGATTCATTAGGTGGATCTGATAATTCCCCTGTGTTATTAGGTATACCTGCCACTCCACGGATTTTCCTTCCAAATCCCTCAGCAGCTCCAAGTGCCCATGAAGGCACTTGCACACACTGCAACCTGGAAACCTGAACACCACTGTTTCTCTTATTAAAAATGGTTCCTTTACTTTTACAGCCCACTCCTCAGTGTGGGACGCTGCATGGGCACACCAGCCGTGCAAAGCACCCACCCCACTGTCCTCTGGGGACCACTGTGCTGCTTACAAGCCCAGAGCTTGGGTTTTCAGCCCAGCTCTAGCACACATCCCAAATCTCCTCTGATCGGCAAGTCCCAACTATTTGAACATGCTACCAATTGCTGCTCTGAAAGGCATTTTTGGCCCAGCACATTTCAAAGATTTGAGAAGATGCAAACCTCTATTTTGCTATTTCAAAAAGTCCTGCCAACACTCACAGGGATGTTTCTGAGGAAACAGAAGGGTTTCCTCACCAGGACATTAGGACTGACCATTAATTTCCCCCTGATCAAAGCAAACAGTCCATCAAAGCAAGTGAGTGCTTCACCTTTGCAATTAATGTCCTACCTCACATAACAAACTATATCGGCAAGATGAGTTAAGTGCTGTGCTGCAGCTTTTTAAATAGAGAAGAAAAGCCATTAGTAAGATAGAACGAAAAAACCCCACTGAATTGGGTTTCTTTTCTGCCAAAAGTAAATCTTTTGAAAGGCTGTATAGGGAGATAGTAAAAAATAAAATCGCCCAGCGAGAAAAACACAGCTTAAAAATAAAGCATTAACAGCCTCGTCCAAATGAAGCCAAACCTTCCAAAACCCACTGAAGATCTACAGAGAGAAATTCCTCAATAATTGGATTACTGGTCTTAAAGAAACATCCTCAGCTCTGTCCATTTTGTCTACCCAAGTTTAGGCGATGCACACCCAGAGCGGCCACGCAAGCCCATTCCAGACCTGAGGATCTCAACCAGCTTCTGAATCACAGCTGGTACCCGAGCCAGGGCAGAGACCACCTCCTCACTGGCTTGTAGAAGGTGGGATGAGGTGCACTATCCTTCTCCTCACAAGGATGAAGGAAAGCCTCCAGTCTCTGAAGTACATCCTGTAGGACTGTGCTGCCAAAAGGGGTAACGATTGTTGTCACCTGCTGCTGACCTTCCTCTGCAGAAATGCAGCTGCGTCCTTGATGTTTCCTGAGCACCTGCAGTGGGGTGGGGTTTTCAAAACATATTAAAAAAAACCAATGTGCCGGGCCAAATCTTGCTCTCAATCAGATACAAAGACAGCAGTCCCAACACGAGCTCTTCTTCCACCATCTGGAGAAGGTTTGCAGAGCATCACTGGGGACCTCCTTAATCACTCAGCGGCGTGGGGGAAAGGTAGCTGGTGGTGCTCACAGCGTATCTGCTAAGCCTTTCGCTATTTATTAACTTAATTAGGGATCAGACAGCTACTGAAATTTGCATATAATACAAGATTCGGAAGAGATATAACCATTGCTGTGAACAAAACTGGATTATGAAGCATCCCAGGGATTGGAAAAATACGTGCAAGAAACAAAACAAAACTCAACCAAACAACTTTAATCAATAGCCACAGGGGGGAATAACCTCAGCTGCAGAGAGGCATGGCTCCGACTGCCGTTTACTGGGTTGGGGTGGTGTTACGTTGGGTTTTTTTTTTCCAAATACCAAGCGAGATATTGGATGGGAACTTTTGCAAAACACAGCAATGACATAGCAGCACTCATGGATATTTGGACACAGTCAACAGAGCATGGAGAATGAAGGATTTAGAGTTTTAGACAGCATTGCTAACTATCTATGCATAATTAGCTAAGCAAACAGAGGATTATGTACAGCTGAGATCACCTTCTCAGCAGACAGATAGCCACAATTGGTCCTAAAAGAGCAGCGTGAATGACAAAGCGATTAAAGGGATTTATAAGGAAAACATTAAAACAACAAAGTGGGCATAGTTTGACCAAACCCCAGCGAAAAGGACAAGTTGCTTGTGCTCAACAGGTCTGGATTCCATGTGACATCCCGCTGGCTGTGCAGTCCCTATATGTCATCCATATGGTGGGTGCAAAGTAGGGGGACTTTCAAACCAAGACGACCTGGGTTGATGGGTCTTGACTTGGAAGAGCAAGATCATCGAGGAGCTACCAAAAAAGGATGGCAGGACAGTACAGGAATTATTTAGACTAATTAGAACAGGGTCTCACTTTGGGAAGAAGAACGAAGTGGGTAACAAAAGGTTTATTTTGACTTTCACCAGCATGACTGCAGAGTACTTTGCTTCAAAAATCAACCACTTCACCACCCTGGGCAATGACTACCGATGCCCTGCAACACCTCCACAACATCCCGACCTGCCTCCCCCTGTCACTTCCCAGCTGGGGGGCAGGACCAGCCCCCCCACCCCCATCCTTCTCTGCCAGCATCGCGCCACGGGTCACCGCAGCCAGCACTGAATCAGGAGAACTAGAGTTTCATTGCCTTCAAACCCGAGCTGTGTTCCCCTCCCGCTGCTGTGGAGCGAGGGGAGCCAGGAGCCGCTGCTGGTGCCCAAGCAAGGCTCTGAAGCACAGCCGCTTGCTCCTGCTTGTTACAGATACTCATGCATCCAGGAGCAGGCGGAGTACAAGAATAAAGGGGTTTCTAGAAAGCTATGGAAAAGTAACAAATGACAGGTAATACTTTAGGAGATGGGTTGGTTTCCTTAATATTTATTTGCTTTATAGCAATACCTGGAGGTCCTGAGCAAGACTAGGGACCCGTTACATGAGGTTCTACAGGGAGGATATGGCAGCCACTGCTGGAAAACACACTGTACAGCAAAAGCACCCCGGGGCTGTGAGATGTAAGTTTTGAGGCTACACAGCAAGCCAGAACCTGACTCTCAGACACCAACCAATATTCAAGTCAGGCTCAGAAATTAAACTCTGTGGTCTAAACCTGAGCAAAGACCAGGACTTTTGCATCCTTGCACTCTCCAGCTGGTGGCAGAGGCTTACCTGGCTCTTTACAGTCCTCCTTTAGATTTTCTTCTTCTCCCCCTCTGAGTTGCAGAGGTCACAGCTATTCCAACACACAACAATGACTTGCCAAGGTGAAGCAGGGTGAGAAGGCACGGGGTGGACAAGAAGAACAAGGAGGGGTGAAATGCAAGGTTGGAGAGATGCCTCTTAGAGGGGAATTGGGCAAACTGCAGGGAACGCAACTTCAAAAATGCAGATTATTTTTTTCCCCCCATCTTCAGTTATCTTCGTTGGTGTAGGGCTTAGATTTCAAAACACCTCTCTCTCTTCTCAGCTGATATTTTAGACTAACCATATGGAGGAAAAGCAGAAAAAAACCCCAACCCACCCAGCAACAGTAATGCGCAACGGAGGCAAAGTTGTAGCTTGTTGCATCATTATTAATCCCTTATTACCATCGCTCACAGCTGCAACAGACGCCTCCAAAACACGAGGATCCCTGCCCTGAGGTATTTACAGAGCCAGTTAGATGTGATATAATTAAGGCGTAAATAAGGCAGTAGGGAACGGGGAGGGGGGGAAGAAAGACAGAATTAACTTCAGCAGCTTTGCAGAGGTTACCCTTATTTCACATTACAGCCTGTTGTGCCCAGAAACTGTTGGGCTCTTTTTTTTTTGGAAGCCACCTAGCATTTTACCCACCTAAGCTCCCCCCCAGCACCAGGCTGCATCACCCACTGCTCGCTTATTTAACGCTGCTGCCAAGCAGGATGGTACTCTCGCTCTTCCAGCGCTGCCCAAACACCTCGTAGCTTCCAGCCTTCATACCATCGCAGTCAGCATCCCTTTTCTCCCAGCCAGCTGCTCCATGCAAGATTTACGAGGCCAGCAAGCAGGCAGCATGGCTCAGAATGGCTCAAAGAGCAGCAAAATAGCACGCCTGCACCCTACACCTGCTTGATGTCCCTTGTCCTCTTTGGACATCCTTTCTGCCCATGTTCTGAAGTCACGACGTGCCCTTAGATACCCACCCTGTTCACACATCATCCTCCAGAGCCGCAGCTTTTGCCAGTGCAGCACCTAATACTTTTAAAAAATACTTTCCAGGTCTTAAAAAGTAAATTGGTAATGAGAGAAGGAGAAAACTCAACCACAAATCTTACTGCCCTTTGGGAAATGTCCCACAAACACCAGCCCCTACAGAACTCAGCCCACGGGGAACTGCTTCAGGAGCTACCCAAGCAGGTGGATGGGCATTTGCTTTGCCACAACATGGGCAAATATCGATTAATGGGAGGGTGACAGCCATGGGTGGAGATGCTACAGGTGGAAATGGTACTGGAAATCACACTGTGCAAAGACAAAAATCTACCAGTCATGAGTGCTGTGCTGCTGCTACACCCACGTATCACTTTGGGCTGTATGATGGCAGCAGACGCGGCCAACCAGCCGCAAACTGGTGCCCAGGTGCCCTTCCCAGTCCTCCAGAACCTCTGACTACAGATCCAAGCACATGAACAGCACTCCACAGCAGATAATTCCTATTAATTTCAGACATGCACACACACATCACATCCTTCCCATTTGTGTGCGAACCCCAGGGAAGCCTGGAGAGCAGCACAGATAGAATCAGCACGGGAAGGGCCACTGACAGCCACCTGGGTAACTCGGGAGCCTCAGGCAAGGCACGCAGAAGAAGACACTGCCCATCGCACTGATCATGTTTGAAAAGAGGAAATTCTCCATGTAGATGCAGTTCTGCCCCAGTCCGGAGCTGGATCTCACCCTGGCTGGAAACCACCACCAGGAGAAACTGAGCTGAGGATAAACGTGGTGAGCTCTCCCACCCGCCCATCCGCGTGTCCTGGTGTCGCCAAGCCTTTTCGAAGGAAAGCTTTTTAAGCCTACCCTGAATACCTGATTCTTGGCTGGCAAAAAGGCTGGTGCAGAGCGGGTTCCTCCGTGAAGACCAGAGGAGGGCGGGAACACTCAGAGCCCTGCAAAGCAAAGGGCCACCGTGGGACCCTGCAGCATCTCCCCCAGCAGGGACCTCGGCTGCAGCCAGGACCCACCTGGCACAGCGCTGCACACCCCACTTCCAATCCTCAGATCCCGCAGATAACACCATATCCCATACCTTGAATCACACATATTTTACTTTCACATTTGAAGCTATGCATTTAATTAAAAGCAGTCTTGATAATTAAGGTTTTCAACCAAACGCTCCTCTGCAGCCCTGCTGGCTACAGAGATCTTCATTTTCTGATGATGGAAAAAGGGAGAAATGGGGCTGGAGCTTCTCAGTGCCTTGAGCTGAATGGGTCTGTCCAAGGAGACTGGGGGGAACTCAGCACCACTCGCTAACTAAGGCCCAGGGTGATGGAGCAGCATTTTGGGAAGGGGCTGAGCCTTGTACACAGCCAGGGCTCATTGCAAGGAGTGGCGTCATTAGAAATCATGTATTTTTTTCTTTAAACTTACACAGGGTGCTGTTTACACCACGGTAGCAGTAAAAGAGGTGGTGACAATTAGCTGCTTAAAAAAAATTGTAAAGTCACTGCGTTCGGCATCGGAACCAACACTTCCATGACAAACCAGGCTAAAACGTGTTTAAAACAACAGTTAGCAAAAACAAGGTACATGAAGATGTTTCAGCATCACATTCCCCTGAGTCTGATGTCAGAGACACAAACCTGCTAGGAAAGGTAAAAAAGGAGCAAATATAATTGCATCACTTTGTGCCCTTTGAACGACCTTTGGATTCTGATGGCTTTTGCCAGGAAGAATAATGAAAGTCAAACTAATTAAGCAATGAACATGCCCACAGTACAAAGTGTGAAAATTTTTGAAAGTGTGGCAAGTTATTAGGAAGTGCTCAACTCCCAGCTCTGCTTTCCTGCTGTCGTTCTGGGCACAACCATGATGCAAAAGTCGATTTGTTTTTTTTTTTCGTTTTCATTTTAAGCATTCAATCAGAGCTCCAAAATGGGGTATGGTGGAAACCATCACTTTTGACAACATTTCTCATCCTGCTAACAGGCTGCTTTTCATGGAATTAGTTCAACACTGCTTGTCACAGCCACCTGAACAGCCCCAGGAAGATATCCCAGGACAACCAGCAGACACCAAGCCACCAACACCCTACATGTGCTGGTACCTACCAAGGAGTGGGCTCCACGTTTTTGATTCCTGACACTCTTTGCCCAAAAGCTGCCCAGCTGGAGCTCTGCCCAGCTGCAGGAAGGCGTTTTGTCCTCCACCACCTCTCTCCTATGCTGACGGGGTATCTAAAGTCACCCACAACATCTCACCACCACTAGCAAGCACAGAAAACCCAGAGCGCTGGGAGCCAGCACACATGGATGCCCTGTATTTCTCTTGGGAGTGGTGAGCTGGTGGTGCTGGAGCAGCATCACCATTGCTGGTCTGGTTGGTAATGTCATGGCAAGCCCAAGCCACAATGGACACTCCCCCTCAGCTGGCGTCAATGCACATCCTGTGTCCTCTTGGCCACCAAGCCAAGCACATGCCGATGAACTAAACCATCTGCCTGCTTCAGCCACCCAAGTCCAGGATGACCTCTCCAAATACCAGAGCTGATCTGGTTTTGTCCTCTCAGGTGGGACAAAACAATGACTTCCTTCCTCTGGGTTTCCAGCTGGAACCAACAACAACAGCAAAGAGAGTCAAGTCCTTCCATCTCTTATCAGAGCTGGGTAAGGACCAGGGAACTGTGGGGAACCATGAATATTCAAACTGGTCTGACTGGATGAATGGAGACGATGGGTGTGGAAGTGCTAGAAGTAAGAAAGAGCAGAAGAAGGGCTAAAAAATGGCAGATGTTGATGGCACCCAGGTTAAGAGGTCATCAAGATCTCAGCATTCATCTGCCTGCAACCTGTCAGGAGATCCAGGTTGCAAGACAAAAACCAGCAGGTAAATCCTGGGATGGGACAGGGTGGTGTCAGCTCCTCCAAGGCATGAAGAGGCACACGCAAACCCTCAGAAGAAGCCAGGAGGTGTAAGAAGCAGAGGAGCTGCCATCTCCACGCATCTCCAGGAATCCTGTGCTGACCTCCTGAACACAAGCAGCCTCTGTCCAAAAACGTTTCTTGGTCCTATGACTCCATGGATGTGAGAATGTGAGCATGGATCTACGAAATCTGTTTTGGACTGGATTTATTTCAAACCAAAATCACCTTCCGCTGTTTTAAGGTCTTGCACGGCAACTTGGTTCACTGCTGATGCAATGCTGAAGAATTATTTCCCACAACACACTATTCAAGTAAGATTTCACTCTGGTCAGCACCATCATCAACATGCACATAAAACTGCTAGAGGATGGGTTAAGAGAAGCCCAGCACAAAATACAAAACAGCAAATATCACAGAGAAACAACAAACTCATGACAGATGTGAGTCTGAGATTTCAGGTCCCAGCTCTTCTCAACCCTCTTGCAAAAACATCATCTCCCCACGTCATGTTTTAAAACAATTTGCCCCATCTTCAAGACACACAGTACCTTCTGCTGCTCTGCCTTACCGGTCTGGATCCTAAATTTCTAATGAAAAAGAGGTTCTTCTAGTGCCACGGTGCCCCTTTTTGATGGAAGACCGACATCAGTAAGACAAAAAATTTAGAAGGGGTGAACAAAAGAACTCTGAGAATGCAGACAGAGATGTAAGACTCAGGAGCAGCATTATGATACCCGGCGCTTGGACCTTATTCTTGTGCTATTTAGCACTGTGCTGATGTCATCAGCGACAAAAAAACTGGGGGAAAAAAAGACAGAGCCAGGTTTGGAAACGGGAATTTGCTCGTGCCACTCAAGAGAGGTGTAGCACTGCCTCCGGCTACAATTTATGCAGCGTTTTAAAGGTTTACATAAAATCCTAAACAATATTCTCCATCACTCCAGCCTGTTACAGGGATGCACCTCCAAAGCGAAGGCACTGTTGCTGTCGGATTTATGGTGGAAAGCCCTATGCCACCTTCCCCCACGAAGCAGGCTCAAGGCAACAACTGTATTTTTATTCACTTTGCATAATCCAGCAGCTCTGGGGCAGCGGGTGCTGCTGCCATGCAGGCAGGGACAGTCCCGGACCCAAGGAGTGAGTTAAGGGCAGGAGAAATTCAAGCATAAAACCTCGTGCAAGAGCCCACTGACACAGCAAGCCTACGCAAAATTCAAAGGCGAAGGGCTCCTTCAAATTGTGCAACACTTTGCTAAAGGGAACCCACATACATGTGAAATCATTAACTTCATCTGCTGCTTTTACTTCTTTCATCAATGATTAACGAACATTAAGCAATCCACATTTTTTTTTGCAAGGAACACTTTTTTTTTAAAAAAAAAAAAAAAAAAGAAACACCTAAAGTCTTTACTTCCGCAAGTGGCCATGAGGATTCATGCCAGCTCTACCCAGCTTCAACATTTACACATCGATTTTCAAGGTCACTGCTGAAATACGTCATTTTCTACTTAGCACGTTCTCCTTCAAGCGCGCAGCTGTATGCAATGCTGGAAACGCTGCACGCAAGGGTGCAGCGCCCAAACCAGCCTCAGCAAAGTTCAATCCATAAAAGAAAACCAAAGTAGAACGCCCGAGGGAAGGCAGCCTCGGAAAATGCAAATATCATTCATTACCCGGACGCCAGCTTTTCTTTGCGCTGGTGTATAAATGCTGAAGAAAGTGACAGCAAAGGTTTTTCCCCCCCTGCGCATCCCAGCCAGGTCGCAGCAGGGGACCCAGCCGGGTGAACACCCCACCGCTGGCTCCCACCCCCCCCCCCCAACCCCCCCACCCCTCCCCCCCAACTCAGGGGTGCCTTAGGGGGGAAGGAGCCCTCATCCCTTACCCGACAGCTTCCCAGCTCTGCCGCTCTGGGCTCCGGCTGCGCAGCCCCCCGATGACGAACATGCTGACATGAAGCTCGACGGCTCCCGCACGCTCCCGCACGCTTCCCCCATGTGCTCCCTCGGGATCGGCAAGCCCTTCAGCGCCCGCTGGCACACGGTGCCGCTGCCATCACAGCCGAAGGGACTGGCCGCCAGCTTCTCCCACTCGGCTCCCGCACGGCTGGCTCTAACGAAACCCAACGTGCGCTGCCGTTGCCACCTGCCAGGCGGCTCCGACGGCACGGCAGCAAGAGCAGCGCCGCTTGCAGCTTGCTGGCATGGGAAACAGAACCAGTCCCATCCTAAGGACATCCTAAGGAGTCTCACACTAAACAGAAATAAAAGAACTGCTCTTGAAATCACAAGCAATTTTGCTTTTTTTTTTTTTAATTCTGACACAACGCAGGTTTTTCATCTGTGTGTCCCTGTAATGCACCATATCGCAGCTGAGTGTGCCACAAATATTGAGCTTAGCCTAACAGCCCTCTTCCATATCATAGAAAAATTTTCATTTCACAACAGGAAAAACCAAGGTGCAAGAAAAATTCCTTTCCCTGAATCCTATCAGTCCTCTTGCAGCTCCAGGCTGGTGACCAAGCCTGTAGCTGCTCCATAAAAAGGGGCATTTTTGCACTTAAAAGCAGCAGCTTTTTTATTTTCCAGCTTGGGAAAGGGTGAGTGTCAGCTTGGACTTACAGACTGACGACTACGGGATAAAACCAGCATCAGGCTGCACATTATCCTGGCAGCGATGAGGACCCCAACACTGGTACCCTCAGCAATGATATACACCATGGACAGTATATTCTGCTAAAATTTTGGACAAGCTTGGCTTTTGTATGGGGCTGGGGGGGGTGGGGGTGGAAATCCCAATTATTGTCATCCTTTTGCTTTCCAGCAAAGGGTCCTGTCTCCGTTGTGGGGCTAGTTGGTCCCAACCGCCCCTGATGCCCAGGCAGGAGCATGGGGACTGGCCATATCCTCATTTCAAGAGTCACATCACAGACATCATTAAGGTCTGGATGTTAGGGTTTTTTTTAATAGCATAAAAAAAAGTAAACAGGAACCTTAAGATACCTGGGCTGTAGAATGGCCCTTTTGATCCAGATCCAAATATTTTTGGTTTCGCCATCAGTGTGGCGTCTGAACATCTGATTTCAGGGACCCTGAGGAAGGTCTCTCCTCTGCTACCCTGCTCAGAGGAACATCAGTTCTCAAATTCTTTTCATCAAAACCATTTCCACCATGGGATTTGCACAGCACAGTGACAGACATCAAAGAACAGCGGAGAAAGTGCTCAAAAAGCCACGGAGAGGGGAAACTTCAACAAGAAACTTGAAATAATGGTTGTTGGTATGATGGAGAGATACAGAAATGATGCTCCACAAGAAGTCAGCAAAGGAGAAAATACTTGCAGCCACTGCAGGGGTGTTGTATCAAGGAATAAAAAAAACCCAAGTACTTTAAATAATAACAATAATAATAATTAAAAAAAAATTAAAAAGAGGAAAAAGGGTAGAAAAAGAGCTGGAGGTAGACATGGAAGGAAGTCCTGGAGAACTAAAAGCCTGTAGAGATACAGCTACAGGGTAACTTAATTAAAAAATAATGTCCATGTAGCACTTTCCCTGCTCATTGTAGGGAGGCTGGACAAAGTCGACCTTTAAAGATCCCTTCCAACCCAAACCGTCCTATGATTTTATGATTTTTTTCTCCAGGGAGGATGCTGTTATTTGTATGGTAGAGCCTGCAGGACCACAGATGTGGAACAGGTAAGCAGAGATGACAAAATGCAGGAGAGAATGTTAGGGGATGTGGAACAGTAGCACTGAGGTGCATGAAAAATCAAAAATAATTTTAAAAAATCACATGCTAAAGCCATGATCAACAGTATAATACATACGGTCTCAATCATTGTCTGCAGAGACCTTACACAGTCCAGCTGTACCAACACGGCACAAGGGTGAAGAAGGAAAAGGTGCTGTAATTAGGGTGTAATTCTACCAAAGCCCCAGCACCCAAATGAAGACCGTATTTCATCTACAACCATGGACCAAATTAGGCTAAAGACTAAACCTGCTCCAAAGCCAGGTTTCAGACTGCATTATTTCAAAGCACAGTGGTTTCTTGCAGGGGATCCTCCCAGCTTCTCTGCTTTTTGCAGCCTTGGAGGAATGAGGAAGTGCATAATATAAATTAAAAATAAAATAATTGAGAAATATGGGAAGTTTCAAGAGTTTACCAACGCATTCCACCCCTTCAGCTGTTCAATTTTTTACGACTTCAGCAGTAAAAAATTACCCTTGCTGGAATGGCCCAGCTCCAGCAATGAATTTGATTCCAGCTGCTGTGTTAAATGAATGATTAATAGATGTCTTTGTCCTGGCTACATCTGCCTTCCACAAGAACATTGACGGTAACCACGGTGTAACACCCCAGTTCTGCCTTTGGTGGATTTTTCACTCCATCTCTTCACCTTCAAGGAGGTTTGAAAGAGTTGGATGGGCAGAAGCAAATGCAATGTCACCGTAACAAGGGAAATAAAGTCAATCAATCCAGCTTTCCCAAACGCAGAGTTAAATAAGACAAAGAATTTGGAATACAAAGACTCTGCAGAAGCTACGGAGCTCCTGCCAGGAGCCCAAGTTTCATTTTCTTGCCTGTTCTCCTGGGCACAGTGATTAATTATGAAGGCTGCAGAAAACAAGCGAGCGGAGGGGAGCCGGTTCCCCACCAGCAGCGCCGAGCCCCAGCCTCACGCAGCGCTCATCCATCACCCAGCCCCGGCCGCGCGCCCCCGCCGCCCACCCACCCGCCAGCTGGGAATTCCACCCGACCTTCAGCCATTCCCACCCAAAGGAACCACCACCTACGGCTTGATCTGCCTTGCTAGCTCGGGGGGTTTTCCCCCCTCAAGGTACTTGCTAATAGAACACCAGAAACTGAGAACCTTTCTATATAAGATAAAATGGAATAAAATAAAATTAATAAAATGGAATAGAATGGAATAGAATAAAATAAAATGGAATAAAATAAAATATAATAAAGTAAAATAAAATAAAATCATGGCAATTCAAGGATACCATCAGGTCACACCACTAAGCATCTTTTACATGGGCATGTAGCGATAGGATACGGGGGAATAGTTTTAAATTGAAAGAGGGGAGATGTAGATGAGAGATGAGGAAGAAATTCTTCCCTGGGAGGGCGGCGAGGCGCTGGCCCAGGCTGCCCAGAGCAGCTGTGGGTGCCCCATCCCTGACAGTGCTCAAGGCCAGGCTGGACGGGGCTGGGGGCAGCCTGGGCTGGGGGGAGGGGTCCCTGCCCGTGGCGGGGGGTGGGACTGGGTGGTCTTTAAGGTCCCTTCTCGCCCAAACCATTCTGTGGTTCTGATTCTATCATCTCAGTCTCAACTCTGCATTGATGTGGTTATAAAAATACTGGTTCTTTGTAAGTTTTCTCCTCCATCAAGGATGGGGTTTTGAGCTAAAAGGCTCCAAATGGTTCATCTTGGGCAAACACAGCTCAGAATAAATTTTAACGTCAATGACTTTTCTTCCCCAGATCTTCCACCTTCGAAACCTACTGGCATTACCGAAATCACTGCCAGCCTACCACAAGGCACCACTGTGCTATTAAAGCTCCAACTCGGGTACCAAGGTTTTCAGAAAAGGAATTAAAGAAGTGAAAGCTGTTCCTCTGTCAGATATCCCTGCATGGTGAGTAGCCAGGGCACTCTGAGCCAAGATACCGCTTTATGTTTACTTTCATGTTTGTCTTTGAAAGAAGAGGTGACGCGTGCAGTCCCAAATCAGCTGAAGCTCTTGGCTTTCCATCTTACACCAACAGCAACGGCACCCAGGGTATCTTCCAAAAGATCTTCTGAAATTGAAGTTTAAACCAACGGTTGGCTACAAGGACCTGATGAAGAAGCTCAAATCTCACAGGGGTGGGACATGGCAGACCAGCTGCTCAGCATTTCCAGGCATCATAACAGATCTGAGGTTTGATGGTAACGGGCAAGACAGAGAAGCTGTGGATGCCCCATTATCAGAAGTCTTCAAGGTCAGGTTGGACGGGGTTTTGAGTAACCTGATCTAGTGGAAGATGTCCCTGCTCATTGCAGGGAGGTTCGACTTCAAAGGAGGTTGATCTTCCAAGGTCCCTTCCAACCCATACCATTCCATGACTCCATGATTCTGTGACCGCGTGATTTCAGAATCCCTTCACAAGACCTTGAGCCTGACCTTGTGTGGCTGCAGGCCACAGCAGGCAACAGACTTAGGAAACACCAACACATCTGAATTCTCCACTTCCACCACTCCACGTTTCCTGATTTAAATGAGTCCTAAGGGATGGAGAAGTGGTATGCAGGCATCCGGAGTAAGACGAGCCCTTGCAGCATACCAGGAGTGCCCATCTGTAACGTAGGTAAGATGAGCACTTGAGATTGACCTTTAAAAGCCAGCATCTTGATGGATGTCATTCCAGGTTAGGGAGGGAAAAGGGGGGTTAGTTTACCCAAGACATGACTGCCTTGCAGTGAGCAGATGACACTCCAGGAGAACTTCAGGGATGAAAATTATTTTAATGATAAATGAAGAAATGGAAAACGTTCTTCAGGTTTTACAACTGATCAAATCCACTCCCAGCTTCCCTTACATCCCCGTAAAGGACCCTCTAGCAGGGTTCTTGGAAAAGCTTGCAGAAGTCTCTATTGACTGCAAGAGCTGACTCGGCAACAGGAGCAGAGCAGATCAGAACACCAGATACCTCCACCATTCTGCGCCTTATGCTTTACACACAACCCCCCCAAATCATCCTATAGTGACCAGCTACAAGGATCTTACTCCATCAGCACTGATCTTCATCATCTACTAATTACTTATTGAGACAAATAGTTCATCACAAGATTTATCTTGATGCTCAAGCAGCCAAGAACTCCTCCGGGAACCTGCAGCTTCTCCCAAAAGAGGGATGTGCTTCTTTTCCTTGACAGCAGCATCTCTTTGGCCCACCGGCTTACGCCCATGGACCACCACTGGAGCTGAGCCGAACAAATACAGCACGAACACGTGAGGCTCAGCACCTTGCCGAGGTGATTAAATCCCCACTGTTGTGTTAACATCCTTTGACAGCCAAGCTCCAGTGAGGTTTCCTACCCTCTTCAGGTAGCAAACAGCAACCGAGGAGCATCCGAGGTAAATGGCTGAATGGGAAAGCAAGAACAAAATAGCTTTGTTTTGTTTAAAAAGCAACAAAAACATGCTGCACGTTCAAGCCAGCGTGTCTGCCAAAGCCAGCAAATTCAGCACTTTCCAGCCCAGCTTCTTCCATCACTTAAAAAAGCTGTAAGAAACTGGAAAAGTCACGAGGTTATGATCTCTGCATCTAGAAAATTAAATTCATGGTAAATGTCTAGTTTAAGCAACTGTCAGCACTTAATGTTTCTATTTACTCCAGTCCAGAAGAGCAAACTTTAAATAAAAATTGAACTTAATTAAGCGTGTCACATTCTTCCAGGCATGCCAGCTACAGTGGTGAGCAAGATGCTTTTCCCAGCCTCCACACTGCAAACTCCGACACACCAGCGTGGTGTTTAAAAGCCCGAAGTCCCAGCCCGACAACTGGATTTATTGAGGAAAGAATTGGTGGCAGAACACAACTCAGTCCAACCCTTCTCAGAGATGCTTCGAGGTTGCTCCATCCCTGCTCGGCATCAGCAGCTCCAAGATTTACGGAGGTGTCTACTCACGCATGTGGCTCTTGCAAATTCACAGCAGCTGAAGCTCTGACAGTGAAATGTATCTAAACCATGGTACGAGGAGGACATAGACCATGGACCTCCTAGAGCAGGTCCAGAGGTGGCCACAGAAATGATCAGAGGGATGAAAGGCCTCTGCTGTGGAGAAAGGCTGAGAAAGTTGGGGTTGTTCAGCCTGGAGAAGAGAAAGCTGTGGGTGCCCCATCCCTGGCAGTGCTCAAGGCCAGGCTGGACGGGGCTGGGGGCAGCCTGGGCTGGTGGAAGGGGTCCCTGCCCGTGGCAGGGGGTGGGACTGGATGGCCTTTAAGGTCTCTTCTCACTCAAACTGTTCTGTGGTTCTATGATCTCCCCATTTCTGACAGAGTGACCACACTGACAACCACCCAGATGCTGCCACACCATCATACCTGTCACCATTACAACTGGGAGCAAAAAGGTGACAACTGCCCCTACAAGCTATAGCAAAACCTACACCTCATCCCTCTTCACCCAGCTGCCATCCTGGTGACCAGCACAAACTGGCTGGGGATGATACAAAAGCATGCAAAGGCATGGCTAGACCTTGGGGGCTGGGGCTTTTGGGGTAGGCAGGCAAGTGGCAGAATACATGGCTCAGGACCAGGTGTGGGGTTCATCATCAGTTCTCTAAGTATCAACCCAAAATTTCTGAGCCTTCTGCTGAGAAGTAGGTGGACATCTCATCCACGTATGTGTGGTGATCCAACATTACAGGACACTGCCAACAAATAAACTTGAAATCAAAGTTACTAGGTAACTGGCAGGAGCAGGGCCAGCAAAGAAATCACTTATTTCTGAATGTTAAACGTGATTATCAGCACTATATATCACCATTTGCTTTCTACCCACCTAGAATGTGCAGCTGCAAACTCCTCTGTGTACGTCCACCCTGCCGTTTTAAGGTTCTGCTCTGAAAGGATAAATCAAAAAATGGATAGCCAACACTCAGAGAGCCCAGGCAGCTGGTTTTGTAACCCAGCTTCTACCCACCAAGGGACACCCCGAAATGAAGCCTCATTCTCTTCCAGGTTTCAGGCTGGGCTTCAGCCAGGATGTCCAAGCGTAAGAGCTTGCATTTCTCTCTCAAGAACCATCCCCAAGTCAGGTGTGGACACATCTGACCACATTTCATCTCCTCCGCCACATACCACAGGACAACCAAACACACGTTCTTGGCTAGAAAACACATCTAACCATGCAAAACCTCCATGAGCTTTGAGTAAGAGAGGGGTGAATTTTGCTGTTGAAACAAACTCAGCTTGAAATTGCTAAGCAACAAAAACAAGAGATGTTCTTCCCAATGGATGGTGTGTGTCACAAACTCTGCAGTGGTGCAAGCTTGATATTCAGCGGTTTCAAGAAGTGCAAACTTAGGGAAAAAGCCCCTAAATCCCTAGAACACCCATGCCCCAAAGGGGTTAAGTACACAGCAGACCATGTGAATTTGGAGTGGCAACCAAGGAATCCGAGCATAAAGCCAAAATTATACATATCAGAGTACAACTGCAAAACCACAGTCGTCATAAAACCTCCCCCTCTTATTTTGCTAAAGCAGGGGTTAGTCATCTGGGAAGATGAAACAGGGGAAGGTGTTTAAAACAACACCTGCACAGACTGACAAGGCCCTGATGCTTTGATGAGCTTCGTCTCTATGAAGAAGAGCTCAATGTGTGCCACACAGGACAGAGGTGGGCACTCAGATAGGAATGGGGACACCTTCTTATCTCTTCTTCCTGAAAATTTATGGAGATATTTATTGAGTCAGTAGCAAGACTTGTGACATGATGCATATATGTATTTATATATATAAATACGTAAATATATATATATAGATTTACAAAATTATTATTATTTTATGTTTACCTATGTATCAGTGACAATTCCCTGCCTTGTTGAGCATATATAATCAGGGTAGCGGACACACAGAGCTCCCCCCGTTTGTCCCCAAACCCAAATGCCCAGCATCGCACCCAGAGCCAGGCAGAACCTGGAGCATCCTCATCTCCCCGAGTATCCACATCTGCACCGCACTGGCTCTCTCCCCTTCTGTGTAACCAGGCAGGCTTCAGAACAGGAGGATTTGGGTAGCTGCTCTGGTCTTGCTGCTGTGGGGGCATTTGGGGAGGTCTCTGGCCCTTCCACCACGGTGGGTGGAGTCTGCACATAGGGCAGAGGCATCCTCAAATGGTCTGTGCATGGTCCATCTTCAGGAAGAGCTACAAGCTGCTTGTTTCACTCAGGGCTGCCTCGGAAGCAGACATGGTATGTGGGTATCTGTGCCTGAGGACATGCCCCCAAAGGAAAGGAGCCACTTAAGACATCGTATGATTAACCTGCAGCCCAGTATCAGCAAAGACCACCCCTGAGGGGTACACCGCAGTACTAATGGCATTGGCCCCGAAGCTGGTGGTCCTGCTGTGTGATCCCTTCTGAACCAACAAAACACTGTCACCCCTTGCTCTTCTAAAGCCAGAAGGATGTAGTTCTTTGTACTCTGGGGTACTTTCAAGCTCCAAAATGCTTCACAAACACCACGGTTGGGAGCCAAGCGCTATGTGCAGACCCTCCCCTGGCCAGGGGAGGGACTGGTACCTCATCGCTCCTCTTACTGTAGCTTTAATACCTCGTACGAGGTTCCACAACAGGAATAATTATAAACCGGTTATGAAAACAGCTGACCTCCCATGGAGCAGAGAGGTCCTACGGGTTCAATTACATGACAAGAGAAAACAATCAAGAGACACCCTGGGTTCAGCCTTGCTTTTAAAAATGTCTTGCCTTTGTTATTCTTACCTAATTGTAATGGGTTAGGTAACCAACCTTAATTGCGAGCCAGCTGCGTCTGCAGTGCACACAGCAGCCCCAGTACCTGCAGCGCCTGTCAACAAAATCAGGTCTGCTGAGCTGGGATCATCCAGAGCATCCTACCTATTCCCAAATGGGGACAAACATCAAAAAGCCTCATTATGTTTTTGAATTAAAGCTCTGATGATGACAACATTGTTCTAATGCAATGCCACTTTCTTCTTGTTCAACAGCTCTTGTACCAGGAAAACTTGGGGAAAAGGTGAGTTTGGGGTTAAGGCTCAGCACCAGGAATCACCAGCCACAGGTTGTCAGAGGTGGGCTTCTCATGTGGCTCACGTCCAATCCCCCTCCCTCTCAAGCCTGAGAAGCCGGGGAAATGCATTTCGAACTAACCACAGCGGGGAAATAACGTAGCCTGTTAATGCTGACCTTACCCTCCACATTCTCAGCTGGGAACACCAGGCGTTTCTGTGGTGCCACCATCACCCTGCAGCAACACATGGAAACCAGTATCACAGCAAAAATAATCCCAGTCTGACCACCAACGCGCTCAGAAACTCACTGCATGTACAGTGGCTTCAACAGGGGGATACAGGACAAATACCAGCTGGTCTACACCAAGGAAGACGGTGGTCTCAGTTCCCACTGCACACCTCGTACTCCTGGAGCCAAGCATCACGCAAAAAACTTTCAGCGGTGCAACCCGGCGGAAGCACCCCTTTCTGCAGGTGCAGGGACACCAGGGCCAGCCCACACCCACCCATCATCGTAAGGATGCAAAGAACCCAGCCCGGTCCATTATGAATTATTTGAAAAGGAAGATACATGTGCCCATCATCACCTCCACGCTGCCATCAGCAGCAGTTAGAGCAAAATTATGTACTACTAGCAAAGCAATTTGATAGCTGCATTACAGAAGAGCCTACCCTGAGACTGCTGAAGGCGGCACATGCAAAAAGGGACAAAACTCACAGGAAATTTTGAAATCCTTTAACCCTTAGGGATCCCAACCTCATTATATTCTAAAGATTCAAATGCACACAAGCTTAATCTTTTCATCTGTGCATGCACAAAAAAAAAAAAAAAAAAAAAAGCAGCCCTGACCATTTCTGCATTGGACTGAGGGTTGAGCCTCCACCAGGCAAAGACAAAATGAGGGCAGACAAAAAAAAAAAAGCAGCAGGGACAAGTGGCTCTCGCTGAACGATGGACACAGCAGGAACCGGGAACCTCTTCTTTTTTACAGAAATCGTGCTGCTCAGCAAAGCCTTTGCTCTGAAACAGGCTCCCACCAACTTCCAAACCGCAGCAGGATCCTGAGCCTCTGCCCCTTTTGGAGGCAGGATCTGGCTGGTAGGTTGCTCAGGAGATGGGGCACTGGCATGACCTCCTAACACCCAGCAGCAAAACAGCTCGCTGCTGCTCTATTTATAATTGTTTCCAAGCAAACGAACAAAAAATGAATTCTCAGATTGCTAGGGTTTAAAAAAGCTGCACACTAAGTGGGAAAACGACAGCCTGCCTCCTCTTCCCAACACGCAGCCGTGCGAAGATGAAAGACCACTTGTTCCCCCTAAACAGCTGCTATCTGTAGTCCAGCAGCTACCCTGTTACGCCCAGGAGATGCTTTGGGTTCAGTGTAATCCCTCAGAATCAACCTCTGCTTGGTTTTCTCGCAGAGCCTTCCCATTAAAGTCAGTGATGAAGCCTCTTGGACCAGAAAAGCTGGAATCTTCATCTTTCATCTTCGGAGCATCAATGCACGCCTCCGCCATCAGAGATTAGAAGGAAGCCTTCCCCAGGGCAGGATAAACTGTAGCTGCCCACCCCAGGAATCTTTTGCATCTTCCTTAAGCCACTGCCATCCGAGGGGGGATAGCAGATCAGCGAGACCTCTGCTCCAAATCTACTCGAGCCGTGTATTACAACAGGACCCAGAGGACCTGAGAGCGGAGCATTATTATGATTGGCACCACACAAATACACAGAATTAGATTGTCCCTGCCCCAGATGTCAAACCCTGAACAGATTAGACTAAGTGAAAGGAAAAAAAAATAAATTAAATAATGACCATCTCAATTTTATAAGCAGGGGCTCCAGCCAGAGATATCAGTGTCTTGCCAAAAGTCCTAAGGAGAACAAAGCTGTGCCAGCCCAAACCTCGCAGGAAAGCTGATCTCTGCAAGCAAGCCCTCTGGTTCTCCCTCACCCACTTCACGCCGGGTCTACGAACCCTTCTGGTGACCAGGCAGCTGAGAAGATGAAAGCCACACTCCTCTCTCCTGCTTACCATTTAGTTTCCATCTAAGCAGTCACAGCAACCTCCGGACTTAGACCAGGCAGTGCATCAGCGGCACAGCCACGTCCCAGGAGCAGCGAGGCGCTGGCCCAGGCTGCCCAGAGCAGCTGTGGGTGCCCCATCCCTGGCAGGGCTCAAGGCCAGGCTGGACAGGGCTGGGAGCAGCCTGGTCCCAGGGGGTTGGATCTAGATGATCTTCAAAGGTCCCTTCCAACCCAAATTATTCTGTGATTGTATGATCACGTTGATAAACCGAAATTAGAAAGTTAAAAAGCCCAACCCACAATGACAACTATGATTTTACAACTCACACCAATGCTAAGAAGTAGGACATCTTGCTCATGCAGGGAAAATCGTAACACTGATGCTGCTCCCCAGAAGAAGACGGGCCAGCTCTTGTTTTCTAGCCCTGCCCCGGGCTCCCCAAGTCAATGAGCGTGCAGCAGGTCTCCATCTCAGGAAACGCGTGGGTGTAAATGGGTGACTGATTTACAGACTATGCAACGCAGCACTTTCCAGCTGATGTAATACAAAATAAAGGCAGGTGATGTGACCACACACAACTTCTGTGGAAACCACAGTTCGTTCCAGACAGGGGTCTCACCAAAAAAAGCCTGAGACTGTGTGTGGGAAGAGATGAACATCTTTTCCAAATGAAAGACAGCAAAAAAGGCAGCACACTAGTGAGAGTGGTACCCCAGGGAACTCGGGGCAAGGCATGGAGTCCCGGCATCACTGACACCACAGCTCAGCATCCCCAGCAAAAGTCCTGGGGAATGCAGGGAGAAAACACATCTTTTATTCACTAAACTGCAGGATTAATCAATTTTGGTATGGATAGATTAAAGTCCAGGTAGAGAGGGGATGATGCTTTAACAGCCACTGAAGCAGAGGAATGATAATCCCCATGGTGGAGGTATCTCCCCCCTCTTCTTGCACATCAGTCCTGCCAGAACGTGGTCCTCATGCCCTTCGCTTGCCCCACGCTGCCCACGAACACAGGGAATCGTGTTTAAACCACATATTGGAACAATACAACTAGGTGAGAGGCGGGAGAAAACCTCTGCCTCTGCAATCTCCTGCAGCATGCACCACAGAAACCTTTCCGGCAACGATGGAGAGAAGCCCTTGGACAAGCACCTCTTGGGGGGTCTGTGCAATGCTCTGGGCATTAAACTTCATCTCTCTTAAACTTAACGCTCTCCAGAAATTGATATTCTCTCTGCTCAACCGCCTCCACTTGCAGAGCAGGTCCTGCAACATTTTCCCCAGGTTGAGCAAGATTGCTCAGGGGCCAAGTCTGCTGGCAAAGCAGCAGCATGTTGAGTGAGGGGTGCAGGCAAGGTGGTCCCTGCGGCCAGCACATGCGGCTGCAACGTGTGCCCTGCTCCAGGGAGTCTCCAGAGCTTGGAGAAGAAAGGTTTAGGCTGTGTTTTCAGACCTGCGTAGGAAAGGACCGGCTATCAGGATGGTCACATAGGAGCAGAGCTGTTCTCAGCCCCACGACCTTGACAGCGTTTCTCCGCCAGCATGTGCTTCCCAGATCATGAAGAACTCTCCCTAGAAATGCCCTTTGTAATCACACAGCCAAAACAACCACAAATTGAAAGCCACTTTCCCCAAACTGGGTTTTGTGTTGCAGAGGAGATGGTTACAATCACAAAATCTGCAAGAGGTAAAATAAAAATATACTGAGTCACACAAGGCTCAGATTCCTAAGCAAAGACTGGGAACAAGCGACCACGAGGGAGAACTGCTTTGGGTGATGAGAATAAGGAAGATGGACTGCAGTGACAAAGGAAAGGGCCCTTCACTGGGGTTTTTTGTTCATGTGAAGTACCAAATGCCCCCCCAAAATGCTACCACAAAAAATGTGGAAACAGAGGCATGGGCATGGACTTCTAAAAGCATAGCCCCAGCAGTTTTGGGGGCCCGACTGAGATCTAGGTTCTGGTCTGAGGGGTCAAAGCTGGAACTAAAGAGCACCTGGGACAAAGCTATTGATGGCCAAGGATCAGCTGGGAACACCCACCTTCCAGCACCACAGGTGCAGAGCAAACCTGCGCCTACCTCATCCCAGCAACTTGGAAGAAGAGCAAACCCTCCTGCTTCAGGGATGTATCAGCTACTAATTACCAGGGATTAGAAAGGCATTTTCTCTGGAGAGAAGCTATTCCATCATTTCCACTGCTGGTTTCTTGCAGGTTCCTGGCAGCACTGGATGGTGCTGGACACGGATGAACTCTGGCTCCCTGCTGACCGGTGCCATCTGCATGCTCCCCCCACTGCACACCCCATTTCCTTGCTCAGCGTAGTTATACCAGCTACACACAAACTGCATTTAGCACATCTCCAGAAACTTCATTAACCCGACAGGAGCAGGAACGCAGCACGACCGACCCCACAAAGCAAAGCAAAACCGTTTTCTAACTGTAGTGCTGAAAGACAAAAATACCACGTTTCTCAGAAGGCTCTGAAACTGAAACCAAAAGCGAGCTGAGAAGCAAAGCCATGCTCAAACTCAAAAGTATTTTTTAGAGCTTTTCCATTTCAAAGTGCTTACTGTCCTATGAAAAAAAAGGATGAAGACTTTTTTCAAAATATTTTTAATGGCTCCCAAGGAGTCGCTGTACTGTAAAAACTTTACATCTTAACCAAATATTACGAGTGTATATTAATTTCTATGGCACTCACAAAATGCATAGCTTTGGTTTCCAGATCAACACAATTCCTCCCATGCCCAGGACAGGGAGAAATCCTACCAAAGGGACTAGACGAAGCTCATAACTGCTTAAAATTAGCTCAACCAGGGTTTGCTTCCAGCCACATCATAGTACTTCACATATATATATATATATATATATATATATATATACACACACACATTTGTATTACAAGTTAATAAGATTGAGGCTGCTTTTAGCTGAAGATGGATCCTGCAAACAAGTCTATGTCAATAGATTTTAGTACTCACATCCTGCCTCAATAAAGTTTCCAGCACAGACTAACTTTTAAGGAAGCAAGTGAAGACTTGGGGGACTCCAATATTCATTCATAAGCTGGCACAAGATATATTTTCATTTAATATCTGGAAAAGCAGGTACTGTGACTTGCCAATCCAGCACCCCTCCATCCCACTTCCTGCAAACAAGAGAAGCAGTTCCCGATTTTCATTACAGTCAAGCTTGTACCTACAAAAATTAATATCAAAAGTGATCATAGTTATTAAAGGGCTCCTCTCAGCATGGCTGAACGCTGAACCAGCCCAGGCTGCAATGAAGATGCAATCCATGCCAGCAGAAGAGATATTTTGCTGCAAATGCTGCCACTCCCTGAATAAGATTTACAAACCCAGGCAACAATTTCCCCTCCACATCATTATTTCAACACCACGGCTCATGCCAGCACAGGTTAAGAGATGTTACTTCTTCCCCCATGTTTCAAGGAAATAAGGAGAAAGCTTTGAGATGCAGAGCAGACCCATGGGCTCAGCGCCCCAGTGCCAGTGTCTCGCCCCAGCAAGGTGCATCAGCCGCCAGAAGCCATCGGCAAGCCGAGGCATCCTCACCTGTATGCACATCGCTGCTGGAGAGCTTGCAGGCCTGGATGGTGATGACATCATGATGACATGTCATGATGTCACTGCACACGTCCCAGCAGCAGGCACAAGGCACATGAGGTAAACCAGACCGTCTATTCGACAAACAGCGCACCGACCCGTAGTCGCTGGCCAGCTCCATGCAACGCAGCTTATACCACACATGTCCACGCCTAGAAAACAGTTCCAAGCAAAACCCGCTCCTTCAAACAAACTGGTTTTGCCCAAACAGCATCCGTTTAAGACAAACAAATAAAGAAACCTCCATTCCCATCTAATTCTTCAATTTTTCTCAATATTCTCCAAGGACCACATCAGAGCTGTGCACGGAGGGCTGGGGCAGGAACCTTCCCATTTCTGCTCCTTCCCTTCCCAACTTCTTTCCCAGTACAGGGTGAATCCCTAGACAGAGCACTAAGCTTTGCGTAGAAAAAAGCACGCTCTCCAAATTTTGGGCTGTAAAATCACCGTGTAGCATTTGTTTTGCTGAGCCAGACCCGGATGAGAAGCCTCGGTGCCTTTCTAGCATGCAATGAGCGGGCTGTGAAATTTGTGTGTTGGGTGTCAGGGTGCCGTGGGACGACAAAGCGCCCCTGGACCACGCTTACCGAGGGCAAAGGGATTCCGGAGTCAGATGGATGAGCAGGGCAGAGTGGAGGCACAGTGAAACCCACGGCTGGTTATCGCCAGATGCTATCTGCTGCAACACCCAGAGGGAGAGACTGAGCTGAGAGAGGAAGGAAGACGTAAAAGCTAATGAATAATAGCAAGAAATGGGGGGTTTACTGTCTCACCTCTTGACTTTTTGCCCTGTAATTAGGAGAAGTATGCCATTATTTAAGTGCTCCTTCTGCTCCAGCAGATGTCTGCAAGCAAAACTTCTCCCAAGATTTCTGTGGAGTCCTTCTGTAGGTCTATCTGGAATCGATTTTATTGCATCAGGTGCCCCAGAAAACTCCAGGGCTATGGACAGCCTGAGCAGGAGTTAGATCTGAGTTTACAGAGATTAAACTCAATCCCAGGGTCTCTTCCAAGAGCAAGAGAATGTGCAGCATGAAAAGGTGGTAAAGGGGTACCCCAAATTCACAGTGACTACAGCAGAATTTCACCCAGTCCCTACAACTAACACATTAATGGAAAAAAAATCTTAAGACCCTGATTCTACCCCATTTTTTCTGCAGAGCACTTCCAAATCAATACTCCAGTTTACAAGCAAGGTAGTATTTTTTGGCTGCAAGAAACAGCATTTAGACCAAGAACTGAAGCTCCCTCCTTCCTTACCTGTGCACCTTTATGACAGCATAGATAGAACTTAGATAGATGAGAAAGGTGGATAAGGTCGTTTCCATCAGTTTGCTCACAGTTTCTGTTTCCAACCCACAGAGCACATCATATAACCCCTGCAGCAAAGATTTGGCAGGCGTAGGGCTGCAGCAAGGTGGCAACCACCAGAAGAACCAAGCACTGCATAACCATCAAGGGCTCCCTGCAAGCACTCTAGCTGGGGCTCATCTGCACTCAGTTGAGGCATCTCCACAGCAGCCCCTCACCCCAGGCTCCCTGTACCCACCCTGGAGAGCAATAAGCCCCTCCAGGGAATGGCTTTCAGATGTCCACGTGCTTGGATAGGTGGACATCTGAAACAGGACATTGCTCTTGTGAGCTTAAACCGCTCACCTCAAGTCACATTTGGACTAGACGATCATTGTAGGTCCCTTCCAACTGAAATTATTCTAGTGTCTCCACCAACAAGAGGCATCACGACTAACAGCAGATGTGCACCTTCAGAGACACGACTCCCATCTTCCTGATTAACGCCCTGTTGGAAAGACAGCATATTCTGGATACTTTACTGCTGGATTTCAAACAGCTGCTAAGATGTGGACCGCTGACCTTACAGACCACACAGAATGACCCTCAGCTCCAAGCCGGCTGTCACAGGCAGACCCCTGAGCCTACGCCAAGTCCCAAAAAGAACAGCTGAGGGGGCAGAGTTCTGTGCAGGGTCAGGATCTCTGTTTGATGCAGAAGGGTGCGCAAGAGGGAGAGGTGGTGAAGAGATGGTCACACTTGATTCAGAGGGGACACTTGGGTGAGGAAGGGTGAGAGGCTTTAATTCTTCAGGAATGGCATTCATCACCCGGGAATTAAACATGCAGCAACACTCCTTCTAAGAAGGAAGGTACAAGTTCAAGCAAACATACCTGTGTATACTTATCTCTTTTGCTTATGTAAGAGTCTGTGAGCTTCTATGCAAATTTTGTGGCCTTTGGATATTTTCAGCATTACCAACCTAGCTTTGGAGTTGTTATGCTTGAGCAAGCTGAGCCTCAGCCATGAGCCCGCCACTGAAAAACGCCGGAGCCTGTTCTTGGTTAGTGGACCTGTCACGATCGTCACCACAGAAATGACACTTTCCTGCAGCACATCCTGCTGAGATTTGAAAGAAGATACTGCTAAATAATTATGAAGACATAAAGTTTTGCAGCAGTTGCAGTGCACCGACCGGCACAGCAGCCCAAGACAGTGCAGCTGCTGGCACCACCAGCCCCTGACCATCAGGCTGCCCCCTGGGGTGGCAGGTTTGACTGACAGGCTTCCAACACTGCTGATGTGCTGACACGGGCCACATTCAGACCCTAAAAATGTAAAGATACAGGTAACATCAGCTTAGGAAGATCAAGGGTTGGTGTAAGCCCCATGGCTAACCCCAGGCCAGTTGCCTTTCTGGCTGCTGTCGTAGGAGGACACTGTGGGAGGTGTTTCTCTCCACCTAGGAATGGAGGCAGATGGAAGAAGCTAATACAGCTTATTTAATTCTGCAGCAATTAATCCAGAGCCAGCAAAAACGAGCATTGGCCAACTCTTAGAAGAAGTTCAGTTTTATTCCTACTCATCTCCAAGGCAAGGAATGCCCTCTAAGGTCGTCACAGCCTGGAGAAATAGGAGGTGCAGGAGCATCTGTGTGACAGCAAAGTTTCTCCCACCTGCAATTCTGAATTTTCCCCAGGATGGGCAAGTTGTCAGAAATGCACTTGATAAGCAAAGGGGAAAAAAAACCCAAAAAACCAAAACAACAGCAAAATGTAAACTCAGCTTTCTGGAAACTTGCAAGCAAGCAAGAAGAGCGTGTTGGTGCTATGTGAGTAGAGGAGAACCCGCGTGAGCGTGGGGCTTCGCCGGCCTCACTGGCACAGTGCAGGTGAGACGAAGAAGGAGTTGCAGGACTTGTTGCATGTCAGCTGGGTGCTCCACACCACCGTTACGCTGCTGGTGAACCTCCACGTGCTCAAAGGCCCTCACCCTTCCCCCTGTGCCACTGAGCCTCCTTCCCTCTCCAGCTGATGGTGGCACTAAAAATAGTCCAGAGAACTTGCAGAAGCCCAGCTGAGCGCAACCCCTTGCATCACTTGGATGTATGGCTTCATTAAGCAACCCCCTTCCGTAATCAAAACCCCATCACAAGCATGCAGGTCCCTCGCAGGCCAGCCTTGCCTGCACTGACATGCGCAGCAGCAAGTCCACCCAGTCGACTACAGGGCTGTTCGCAGCCCTGCTCTGTTTTTTTAATTTTTTTAAATTGTAAAACGCTACTTGCTTTGTGCCGAAGAACCTCGGCAGCCCGCAGCTGGTGTTAGCCAACGGTTGGTGAAATGCAGCGATGTGTCTGTACAGAGCAACTTCAGGGCTGCTCCACCAGCAAGGCAGATAATCAATTACAGCGTTATTCGGTACATCCTGAAATATTACAAGCTCGTGTCCTAATTAAACAGTTTATTCAGGCAAAAACTAAAATTACAGCGGATAATTACATAAAAAATTAAATATTTTCACACTGTAGTCGATATCCCTAAATGCTAGGTAACTAGTGATGCTGTGGCACAATAGAGTAAATGCCTAATACGTTACCACCCATTGGAGCGAGGGATTTACAATTAATAATGGAGTTCATTTTTCAGAAGAGATTCAAAACCACACCAGGCAAGGATCCTGGGAAGGTGGCATCTTCCTTTATGTAAAGGAAGTTGTAGAGAAGATCCCTCTGAGTAGCTTTAGATTGCTCCAGCTATGTTTAGTGTGGGAAGTGCAGCGATCTCTGTAGGCTGGGTGTTAGTGGGGGGACCTCACATCCCAAACACTTCATAACTGTAAGTAACAATGAGTTATATACAATAATATAGAAATATATAAACTTATGTATATAACTCATATGTAAATACATAAACTCATGCACATAACATATGGACTCATCTATCAAAATTATATGAACTCATGTATATAATTCATTGTTTCATCGTTACATACAATCATGAAGTGTTATACACAATATATCCAATGTGTGCACAGAGAGGCTCCATAAACATAAGCCTCTTATTTAAAAATATTTTTTTTAAATAGTGAAAAAAGAAGGGAATAAAAGAAACCAAGCCCTTGAGGCCACCCCTCTTATTTTGGGGCAGAAACGCCAGAAAAAGATCCCTAGCTGAGTCTTTTTGTAGATTGGACTCCCAATTTTGCTTTGTTCTACCTCCCTATTTCTCATCTTTTCCGCCATGGCTTCCATTACCTTTCTAAAGCCTTCTGACATAGAATTATTTTATTTTTGGGAGCGCAGAGGAGGTCTCGCTTAACCTGAGGTACACTGAGCATCCTCTGCACAGAGCAGCTGTTCCCATTTTATGGGTTTGCAGTGAGATGATCCTTGTAGGTCCCTTCCAACTGAAAATATTCTATCCTTTTCTAAACAGAAGTACTTTATTTATTGGGTCTGCTCAGGATTTGGGGGAATAAAGGGAAAAATGGGTGTTTTTCCTAAAGGATGGTGGGTTTGGTTCTATTATGTGTTTGTTGTAGGGCTTGAATCACCTACAGTGACTCTGGCTCTATTCCTCTCCTGCAAACATAATATATTGGAGCATCAAATAGAGCATGGTGGATTCATTTAGATTCCATTGGAATGTCAGACCACAGAACGGTGGTCCCTCCTTTGGAAGGATCGTGGTCTTGCCCACTGCTGACCAGCCCACGCTTGGAGTTGACCAACTGAAACATCTGGCACATCCAAAGCATGTGAATTCAACACATGGCATCAGCACCAAGGGCAAAACCCACAGGCCAGGCATGCCAATGCCACCTCCTGGTCCTCATTGTCATGACAAATTATTATATCCCACCAGGTACACTTCTTGGTTTTATTTTTATTGGAGAGGTTTACTATTATTGAGGCCAATACAGGGGAGTTTGATGGTGGGAGATGAGCCCAGTGGGGCTGATGCTGCAAAATGAAAAGTTTCCTTACAGATTGTAAAGCACATTTACTAATTTATTTTTTGAAGACACCAGTGGATTTCAGCACCTAACATGACACCATGACATAAATCTTTTTGAAGCATACCTAAACCCAATGAGATTGAGAGCTCACATGTGAACACGGATGGACGGATGGATGGATGGATGGATGGACGGACGGACGGATGGATGGATGGATGGACGGATGGACGGAGATGGCAGAAAGCAGATGCTGATTTCTAGTATGCTCCTACGCCATTTGTCAGGGGGAAATACAGCAGTAGAGGCTACACCTGATTTTATCTTAACCATGGTCCTATCCCAATTAGTAACTGTTACTTCTGAGCTTTGATAAGCACCTAAGCACATCTAAGAGGTACCAGAAAAGCATTCCTACCTTGGAGCTACCAGTGGTCCTGCTACATAATAAATTAAAAATTATAGAAATAAAGGATAATTATTAACTTTCATGGTGATTTACCCTAATATCTGTCAAAATACTATAAAATACATATTGAGTATTTGTTCTTACACAGAAATTAAACCCCTCACGGACACACTGCTAGACAGTTCTCAGAGGGGCCCGAGTTTTCAAACAATAAATGGTCTTTTTCTAAAACCCTGGTTTCTCTCTAAATATAGATTTTGCAAGGTTCCCACTCTTCTCTGTTTGGGGTTGGTTTTTTATTATTATTATATATCATACATTAAAATCCCAACAGCGCAAGCCAGGTTTTGGGTTTTTTTTCCAAAGCCAGCCTATCCAAAGCAATAGCTTTAAGTATTTCTTGAGATTGCCCGATGAAGTCCACCGTCCACACAACAATTTCTACATTCACCACCAACAGACACATTTTGATTGATTAAGAAAAATTAGCAGCATAGTAAAAATCAGAAATATTGGTATCAGTTAAGGAGGAACACCCTACACCAAACCTATCAGGAGGAAAGCGTGCACAGATCTGTACAAAAACGTAGTTATTTGATCAAGTTTTATTCCTCAATCACAGCCGAAGAGCTGTACAGAGCCCTCCTCGCCCTCCTCTTCTCCTTAATCCAACCGTGTTATCAACACGGCTAAAGCAAGACAAATCTGCAAAGTGTAATTACACCTTGGGACCGCTAACATGACATTCTCTAATAAGTACTCCCCGGAGCATCTGCTGATCTAATAACTGCCACTAGAAAATGCAGCGCGCTTATCCACATGGCCGTTAACTCGTCGACTCAACCCAGCAGCAGGGAGAGGCAAAGGGAAAGCAGAGCAAGGCAAGGAGAGAGCGGATCAAACTCGCTGGGCATCCATCCGCTGGGTGAGGGTCTCTCAGCTGTGTCAGTCATCGAGGCACCGGCAGGTGAGTGGAAGAGCATTTGAAAACTGTAGTGGAGCAGATCAGAGTGCCTGTCCTTGTAAGATGTCCTGTAAAAGGGGGAAAAAGGAAGGAAAAGGAAAGGAAAAAGGGAAAAAAAAAATAAGGGAGAGGAAGGGGGCAGGGGGGGAAGAGTGGAAGAAAAAAGAAAAATAAGAAAGAAAAAGAAAAAAGAAGGATAAAAAAGGGGAAAGAAAAAAGGGACAGAAAAAGGGAAAAAATCCCCATCTGATGGGAATTTCAGGAATGCCATTTTTCCATCACTTACTAAAAATGATGTTTTCGTTTCATTTGATGGTGGAAAATACCCTCTAACTCAAGGGCCTGGGTAACCTTTACAATATGAAGCCTCCTTTGGTCCTGCCCATCTATTTAAGCCAGGGATGGAGCTGCAATTTAGGATCATGATCATTTTTAATTCCCATTCTCTGGATTTCACCTTGGCACTGGGATTATACTACTGAATAGTTTTTGAAGAACTCTCCACCATGACTTGGACACCGTGTTCAAGTGCTCGACTGCGGCTCTCCTGGACACTACAAGGAGGAGAAGATCTTCCTGCCAGGACCAGGTCTGGACCCACGTGGAGACGTGCTCCTGCCGGAGCACTGCCAAACGCGTTCCTCATGGAGCAGAGCCCCATCCAACACGAACAAGCAGAAGGCACCACTCCCATGAACTAAGCCAACCCAACACCTTTGATGTTTGAATAATTAGCTAGTGGGTGTTCAGGCTAAAAGGCTGACTTAATTGAGTTGAAGAGGGATGGGCTAAATCTCGAAGACATTTCAGATGTGCCAGAGAGCAAAGCCTTGTGAAATCCCAGGACAAGTTCACCATTCCTCAAAGCCGAACAAAGCTTAGAGGTTGCAGGAGCACCGTGTTGCCTTCAAAACACAAACAGCAAGACGACCCTCTTTGTGCTACTTCTTCAAAAAGCACACCCAGTAAAACAATTAGAGTAAAAATAGTGTACTCTGACATGACAAAAATACATCTGATTTTGCGCCGCCTTCTTGTGCCAAAAGAGGAGAAGATTTTGCCCAGGGTGAGTTTCACTCAACCTCCACAGGCCATGTGCCTCCTCTGCCGCATGCCGGGAAGAAGACAACTCAAAGACAATGGCAAGAGGAGAGCTGCATATACTCCATTTACAACTCACATTGTAAAATATGCAGCATTTTATAGAAGCCGCTATTTAAAAAAAAAATATTTTGCCTTAGGTGTTGGAATATGCAAAAAATTCCCCTTCCATGTTGTCAACTAAATATGGTCCATAACTTTCAAAAAGGTCTTGCTGCAAAGAAAAACTAGAATCACAGACTCATTTAGGTTGGAAAAGATCTTCAAGATCATCAAGTCCAACCGTTAACCCAGCACTGCCAAGCCCACCACTAACCCATGGCCCCAAGTGCCACATCTACATGTCTTTTAAACACCCCCAGGGACGGTGCCTTCCCCCCCTCCCTGGGCAGCCTGTCCCAGTGCTGGACACCCTTTTTGTGAAGAAATGTTTCCCAGTCTCCAACCTAAACCTCCCCTAGTGCAACCTGAGGTTGTTTCCTCTTGTCCTAACATGACAGACAACTTGTGCAGCTCACTAGCCAACGTCCCATCCCATCCCAGCTGCATTCCCACCGGGACCCTCTGCCTCCAATGAGCGGTGGGAGGAGATGGCAACCACCATCAGGTGCAGCCACCAAAATCCAACATAGCAGTTTCCAGAGTTAAATGTCAAAGCCCCAGCTGAAGCCCACAGGGGTTTCACAACCTACTTCTGGCACTGACACTCAGCACTTCTGGAAATCCCTGCATGTCTTCCATGGAGGAAAACTTGCTCCTACTCGGCCACAGTAACTGATAAAAAGTCCACTTGATAAGAAAAGGTCAAATTCATTCAGAAAAAGTGCACAAAGAGCATTCGTTGATGGAAAATGCCATAGATCATTGGGTGGAAACAAAGGTAGGTTCCATTAACTACAGCAGTTTCCCTCCACTGCCACAAACTAAACTCTTCTGGGCATCAGCAGGTTTCTCCTGCTCTCCCAGCAGATGACAATTCTTCCCGAGAGGCTCAACAGCACCTTGGCAATAGAAAAAAATAAGCAGAATTTCACCCGTTTTCTGTGCCAAATGTTCCTGCTCCACAAGTAGGCAAAGACTACAGCGAATTTAGTGAAGTTCCTTTGCTAAACACCAAAAATCCCCTGGCATTCCCGTGGCCATGGAAAATATCCTGGATCACAGTTTAAGCGACAAAAAAGGCTCAGCATTGCAGATATGCTGGCCACACAACTGATGCTGCCAGCTTATCTGCCATTAACCTCAAGACCATACTCTGCTTTTATAATGCAGGTTGTTGATTAGGACAGTATAATTTGGGTTCTTCCCTGCATTCTCAGCAGCTGTTGGGAAGCTAGTCCCTTTGTAAAATTATTTTTTGGTACTCTTTCTTAAAGTACTATCTACCAGATAGATGTGCTGTGAAGGTGAACACTCCTAAAACACTCTGATAAGGTCATCAAATCTATGAAAATGCAAGGTGTAGCAATAAACTAATTTTAAAAATTTTAAAAATATTTAAAAAATAAATTTAAAAAAATAATTTTAAAAGGGGACTAGCTTGCCAACAGCCGCTGAGAAATGCAGGGAAGAACAGCAATTATACTCTCCTAATCAACAACCTGCATTTTAAAAGCAGAATATGGTCTTCAGGTTAACGGCAGATAAGCTGGCAAACCTCAACCCATGCCTTTACTTCTCCAACAGCAAAAGAAAACAAAGCAAGTCAAAAATTACTGCAGACCAGTGGGGTTTTTTTGGGGTAAGGAGCTTCACTCCTTCCCCAGAAATTCCCCGAGCAGAGAAGACAACTAACTCCTCCTTTCCGAGCTGTTCAGTATGGAAATCTTAAATCCAAGAGTGCTGGTGACATCCCTGTGAAGATGACTCTTCCTAACAACCCAACCTTTGCAGATTCCAGAAGGGAACTGGAAGATAAATCCTTCTCCTGAGAAATCTGGGGATTGCTCTGCCTGTGCTGGGGGTGGCAGGGAGAATTCGGCTTCCTAGAACCCGGAATAGGTGCTAAGACACAACCTCAAAGGGCACACCTCAAAGTAAGTTGATGGGGCTATTGAACATGCTCTGCAGACTGAAAAAAGACCCTGGTAACGCAAAACTCCAAGCAAGCCATCTTCTAGCTCATGCCCATTCACCATGAAACAAGAGGACAACTTAAAATTGGGGTGGAGAGACCAGAGAGGGAATATGGGAGAAGAAAAAAAAGTCTGATTGTGGTGGAAAGCAGCCTATTCTCACACACCAACACACTGGCCTGGGAAAATATGAATGAAGCAGAAATCCCATTCTCTGATTCAAATACACCTCTGCTATTCCAACAAAATACGGACTTCCAGAGCAGAAAACACAGGAAGAGAATTTAGGTTCCTTGCTCAAGATCAATATTGTCAGCAGTAAAGCAAATTTCTGACCCTACATTACTGCAATCTAATCTCTAGATAACATCTGACTCCCCGTATGACTGCACACAGCAATATCCTGCTTTTAAATGCCAGCCTGCCAGGAACAAGAATTGCCGACATACACTCAAGCATCATACAAATGCTCAAAGAATGGAAATGAATCACAGCAGGAAGGAAAAACTTAGCAGCTTAATGTAGTACTAATTACTGTTTCTTGTGACCAAGAAGGAACTTCAGCAAGAAGCAGCACTGCTCTCGTTTGGCAGCTCTATCAGATGCTGCCCTGAGGAGGAGCAGGCTGGGGTTACATGCCCAATTGAGTAATTTTCAAGTACCACCTGCATCTCCTGAGCCCAAGACATGAAGACATTCAGCTTCCCAGCCTCCCAAGGGCTACATGGGAAGCTATTCATACCTTGCACCTTCGGAAACAACTTGAAAGCATCCTCACTTAGGCACCCATATGAGAAGCCAAGACTCCAGCCTCAATTTTACCCTTAGAATCACAGAATCGCAGAATGGTTTGGGTGGGAAGGGACCTTTAGAGGCCATGTAGTCCAACCCTCCTGCCATGGACAAGAACTTCTTCAACTAGATCAGGTTGCTCAGAGCCCCATCCAACCCGACCTTGAAAGTTTCCAGGGATGGAGCATCTCCCACCTCTCTGGGTGACCTGTACCAGTGTTTCACCACCCTCAGTATAAACAATTTCTTCCTTATATCTGAATTTCCCCTCTTTTAGTTTAAAACTATTCCCCCTTGTCCTATTGCTACTACAGTGTCGCTCCCCATCTCTCTTACAAGCCGCTTTAAGTACCAAGAGGCTGCAAACAAGGTCTCCAGAGAGTCTTCTGCTCTCCAGGCTGAGCCATCCCAGCTCTCCCAGCCCGTCCCCACATGAGAGGTGCTCCAGCCCTCTCATCATTTCCGTGGCCCTAAAACATGGCCCTTTCTACCCCCACAAAGAGAAAAGTCTTTCCCACCATTTGCAATGCGTTCTGGAGCTTCAGAGTGAAGTGCAAATCCAAGGCATGACCATCTCGGGTTATTAACCCACTGTCTGTAGGAAGACCTGCCACTATCGACACTATTTTACTACTATACATAGAAACACATGTACGCAGAGCAAATATTACATCAGCAAGTGCAGCACGGGTAAGGATGGGCTCCTCCTTTCGCCAGGCTCTCCAGTGCTGTCGTTCCAGTGGCACCGGCTGGATGTTACTTGGGGTAAATGCACGGTGCACTCGCCAAGTTTACTTGTTGGGTGCAGCATAACTCACCAGGCTGATGAGGCGGGGGATCCTAAAAATGGAAAGAAGGGCCTCACATGACTTCTTAATAAAGACACTTCCTCCTTTGTAAAAACAAAGCAACGCAACAAAAAAAGCAAGATTGCTCAATAACAATTGCTTTAATTTTCGATCTTTTTGAATTACTGAACTTTCAAGCGTGGCTATAAGAAACAAGTTTTATGAGGTTATATGAAGAGATGCCATTCGCACGGCACCACTGCTGACAGATGCCAGGCACGGAGCACTCCTGGTACCCAGCAGGATGCTCTGCTGGTCCAGGCTGCCCAGGCTAAGTTGGCCATTTACTTCACATGGAAGTGCTGCAACCCAACTGTGCTTACGGTGCAGCAGATGAGCTTAGAAGGGACACTGACCATTTGAAACCTAATTAAAAACCTGAATTTAATGTAGCTTCGATGATAGAGGCAAACGGCCTCCTGCTTCACAATCAGCTTTTTCCAAAGACTGTTCTCTTCACACAAACAGAAATGGCTAACATTTTCTTGACTGTTTATCCCCTTCTTGATTCATCCAGTGCACCGCATTTCCTTCTGGACAGATTTACCAAGCAATGCCTTTGAGGAACATAAGGATTTTACAGGTCTAGGGAGGGGTGTTTATTTTCTTTAGAGACCTGCCCCTAAAGTCAGCTCCAAACCCTGATCCATAACCTCATACACATCTAAATACCACTTTCTGGTTTTGAAGGAAAAGCTTACACCATTTTACATCTGCATCCCACTCCCTGGGGAAGGAAAGCAGCCCAGTAAGGGTGCCGGGGCAGTCTTTTAGCAATACATTTAGCCAACACATGATTTATCTGGGGGTTTTGGGGGGGGGGGGGGGGGTTCGTTGGGTTTTTTTGTTTTGTTTTACCACAGCAAGACTCATCTGCTTCTTCATTATGTAATTTCTCCTTACATTCTCCTTTAGGCTTTCTCCTTGAAGCAGGCTGTGGAGAGCTCAGGAGCAGGAGCCCTGCCACAAAGGCATTTGCAATAGGAAGCTTACAAAAGTTCAGGAGCATCTCCTGGGAAACACTCTCCCAAAATACATTCATTTGCAGAGAAAAATACGATAGGGTTTGATTTTGTACCACCTTTCTTCCACATCACCTCCAAGTTACATGGAAACACCACAAGCTGCTTTGTTTCACAGGTGTGGAAAGGACTGACGTCATAAAAATGCCACAGGCTGAAGGGCAGAGCGTCCCCTCCACCAAGCTAAAGCTAAGCTTAGCTAAGGCTGAACTAACAGCATTTTGCACCCGCCTTGCCAAGTGCCAGGCAGCAGGATTGGACCCACACCTTCTGTAAACGCTTGGGGTTGCAACCTGCAACCTACCTCCCTGGCTGCTAAACCTTAGGTTTGCAAAAAAACCAGTAAGCGTTAATAAAATAAACAGTAGAATAAGAGGTAAGGCATTAAAAAAATAATAAATAAATGGAGAGATTAATAATTAAGTCCTAAGAATGAAGAAATGGGACAGGGCAGCACCACAAACCGCATCCTTACTTCAAGGAACTGTGGGAAAATTATGTGCTGCGTACCTCTCCTGACCTAAATATAGTGGGTGTGTTAAAAAAAACATATCAGTGGTGATCAAGTATATTTCAATGGGGAAAAAGGGCAATCTCATACCACAGAAAGGGGTGTAGTCCCTCAATCAAGGAAAAATGAACATCTGTTGTAAAAAGCAGGAGCACAAGCGCATGTAGGCAAATGCACAGAGGAAAGGGGAAAACCAGGAGGGGGTCAGAAGAGTCCAGCTCCCTCATGGAGGGAACGTGAGGCTAAACTAATTAAAATGCACAGCCCTTGGAGAGTTTCGGGAGGAAAGTACTGCAGAAATAAGTCCAACCCAATGCTATTAAATCACAGTTATTAATAGCGGAAGAGATCTACAAGTATCTGGTCTGTTAAAATGGAGGGTAAGAGATGCTCAAGCCATTTCACAAAGCACCGCAGAGAAGCAACCACATTAAAATCCTTTTCCGATGCTACTCAGCACTCCTTAAAACTGTTTCTACAATACAAAAATAGGCAAGTGCCTGAGAAAATACTGCAAAATGGCTGGGCTGCTCCACATAACGTTTCTGAAAAATAGGACATCCTTTGAAAGACGCAGGATCCCACCGAGGTGACAAAGGGCTGCAAGCTATAAGTAACCCAGTGTCTCTTCTGCTGAATTCTCCCCCAAAATTCTTCACAGCAAAAATACTCCAGAGAAATAACTTCTTGCTTTGTCCAATGAATCAGGAATCATCGCTAATGAATTCAACAGCTCCCAAAAGTGCAAGAAAGACAAGCGGATGACCCAATCTTTTAAAGAAAACATCAGCTGGGAAATAAAGAGGCAGGGAGCGGGGGCAGGGGAGGGTCTGGTAGAAGATAAAGTATCTCCCAGCACAAACTGGAAAAAACTGAAGACCATTTTATGTAACAAAACTTGTGCATGTAACAAACACATCCTCCGTACAACTGTAAAGTCAGCATTGCAAAAACATTTCTGCAGAAACATGCTGAAGCTGCCAGCAGCATTTTGTTTGAAAAGGGAAGATGAAACTCAAAGTAAAGAAAAAAAAAAGTAACTGGTATTTATTAAACTATTAAGAAAGAGGAAAAAAAATGCCAGTTCACAATGATCCGTAAATGTGCATGGGGCTACATTTCAGGACCGCAAAACAGATGTGTGTGCAATTCCTGCAGCTGCACAAACAATACAGGCAAATAAGACAGCTCCAGCACTTCAGTGTGAAGTTCACAGTGGTGCAAGGATACAGCTTATTTTATACCCATGCCATCGCACTATGATATAAGTAACAGTTTTATTTTCCCCTCCATAATTAAAGCCTGTGAAAACAAAGCGATGAAAAGACTCAGCTGTGGCACGGCACTTGCTAGCTGCTGCAGCGCAGGGAAGGCTGGGGCTGGAGACACTGCCTTTGGGAGATGGTAGCTATGTGACACCTGGGTAATCACAGCTGAATCACAGAATTGTATTAATATTAAAAATGTTTGACCTTGGGGGCTCTTTTCATGAGAAATAGAGGTTGTTCCCCTCCTTGCTCTAGAGGATGGTGTTGAAGGCATCAGGGAAGGAAACAACAACGAAGAGCAAAGCAACCCTAGGCAGTCAGCCTAGAAGGTGACATCCACGTTCTGATGGAGAGCATGGCAGTGAGGGTGTGCACCTGCAGAAAGATCTCTTCCAGGCATCAAATGTGTTCTATGAAGTCATATACCTCATGTGAACCTCATGAAACTCAACAAGGCCAAGGGCAAGGTCCTGCACTGCCATCAGGGTAACACCCAGTGTCAATACAGGCTGGGCAGGGAACGGGCTGAGAGCAGCCCTCAGGAGAAAGACTTGGGAGGTGCTGGTGGATGAGATTCTTAATATGACCCGGCACTGTGCACTCAGCCCAGCCAGGCAGCCGTTCCTTGGGCTGCAGCCAGAGCAGCGCAGCCAGCAGGTCAGTGAGGGGGCTCTGCCCCTCTGCTCCGCTCTGGTGAGACCCCCCTGCAGCGCTGCGTCCCGCTCTGGGGTCCCCAGCACAGGAGAGACACGGAGCTGCTGGAGCGGGGCCAGAGGAGGCCAGGGAGATGCTCAGGGGCTGGAGCAGCTCTGCTGTGGGGACAGGCTGGGAGAGCTGGGGTGGCTCAGCCTGGGGAGGAGAAGGCTGCGGGGAGACCTTAGAGCACCTGCCAGTGCCTAAAGGGGCCGGCAAGAAAGCTGGGGAGGGGCTTTGGGCAAGGGCAGGTGGCGATGGCACACGGGGGAATGGCTTTACATGAGAGAGGGGAGATGGAGATGAGAGATGAGGAAGAAATTCTTCCCTGTGAGGGCGGCGAGGCGCTGGCCCAGGCTGCCCAGAGCAGCTGTGGGTGCCCCATCCCTGGCAGGGCTCAAGGCCAGGCTGGACGGGGCTGGGGGCAGCCTGGGCTGGGGGCAGGGGTCCCTGCCTGTGGTGGGGGGTGGGACTGGGTGGTCTTTAAGGTCCCTTCCCACCCAAACCATTCTGTGGTTCTATGATTACAGACAGAAGGAGGGAAATACCAAACTATTTTTGAGAAACAATGCACCAGCAAAACCAAGTATCAAATAGAAAACCAGTAATTTGACAAGTCTCACTCCTCTTATCCTTCTGTCAAGGCAATCAGTCCTTTCCTTTACTGAATTAGAATCACTCCTAGAAACAACAGAGAATTAGGCTGTTATGTACACTTCTGATTTTTATTCTTCTCTTTAAACCCACAACTTTCAAATGAGAACACATCAGGGGTGGACGCCCCACCACACTGGCGAGGGAAGTTCACTGCAACCACCTGCAAGACTCACGAGCAAGACAAATGGCTTTCACCAGGTCTCCTGTTGAGGAGAATGCCATCCTTACACAGTAGAGCAGATATCTAGTTATCTGTCATGAAATATTTATTAGTCTGCTGATGAGTTAATTAAAAATTTTAATAAGATTTCAATACTTACTGGAATTATTTACCCCATGTACAGTCACAGTGTTGACAATAGATGGGTAAGTGGTATACAGAGTGATTTTATTTTTTTTAATGACTTACCTACTTGTCTGAAAATGCTCCAGTCATTGCTAACAGCTGTAAAATTTATCTGTCCTTCATATTTAACACACAAAATTGTTGCGAGATTGCTTCTACCCTGTCATTCATTCATTATTACTCCATCATTTTCAAAGACTACTGCAGCATCCCAAACCAAGACCCAGTGTACAGCAGATGACTGATGAAATACTTCGCTATCAGCACTCACATTAATAATGGCAGGGTGGAAAAGGTCTAGAGTTTAACTGCAGACCCTCTAAGGAAACAACAAGCAAAATTGTAATGAAGTATTTTCATCTGCTGGAGAACTAAGGATGTGATGGGATTACCATTGTGTTGTGCAACAATACCATTCTTCATGGTATATTCATAAATAATATGCTTGCACAAAGTGGAAAAGCTTCCTCCCCATTTTTACATCAGTCAGGAGGCTGCTGTGCAGCTGTATTTTCCATCTAAAGATAGACGGAGTCCAGAGAAATAGAGAGCAAAGGGAGCTCATTTGTGACTTTATACTATTATATTTAAGGAAAAAATGCTGCAGCTGTATCTGTATATCATCACTGTGACATGTGCTTGGGTCTCTAATTACTTACTTTCACGAATTAAAGACACAGGAGAGAGGGATTAAAGATGAGACTGCAGAACGCAGGGAGACAACAAATACATGAAATTTGAAGGAGTCTCCCGTTCAAGCGAGATGAGAGTCAGCAACATTCAGCGGCTTCGCTTCCCTCTCTTCTGCAGGGATCAAAGCTGGGAGAAATATTAATGCTCCGAAGTTACAAAGACGTATGAAAATCCTAACGAGCATTTTACACTGCAGATGCGTGAGCAGAGCTTCACTTGGCGCTGCACAAGCCAGAAGCTGCGACACAACCAACTTTAAACGTCCTCAAATTTCCAAATTGCTTAAAATTGGCTGCCAGTGAGAAATGCAGACTGAAGCTGCACGCTCGTCTACAGTGCAGCAAAGAGGAAGGAACTTCTACTAGAAATTAACGTCATTAAACTCAACTGCTGACCACTTACATGACCACCAGTAATATCTTGCCCTGCTCCCTAAGGGCCTTCTCCATGCCTTGACAAGTCATTCACAGACCTGGACTGTATTTCCTATAAATTTTATCAAATTCCTATTTGCTTTGTCTGTCAACTGCAAAGAGCTGCAGGTCTGCTTTACAAACACCATGTATTTAAATGCTAAATAGTTTGTAAAATCGCAGGAAAATTGAGGTTCAGCCTGGGGAGGTCTCTGGTCCAACATGCTCTGGGTCAGTTACGGGGTCTGTCCTTGCGGTGAAGTTTTCCCTTGTATCCACCTGAACTGCCCTTGTTCCAGCTCCATTGAGCAGAATTCCCAGTTTACAACTCTTCTATAATAATCTGTCGGTAACACCTCTGGGTTCTGTTTTAATGTTTGTCAAGATGTGGAATGACCTTTCCTTGCAGAAGAACACTCATTTCCTTCATTGTTCTTTCATTTGTGCAATTCTGGGGTTTGAATTGCCCGTTTAGATTTTCACTGTGTTTCTTTCGGAATATTTGTTGAAGGGTTTTTTTCATTAAACCTTCAACTTCAAGTATGCAGTTTCACCTGCTTTCCATCTCTGGGCTATTTACTATTATGGCTGCCGTAAATTTAAGACTGCTTAAATCAGAATTTTATTCCAATATCTTAATAAAAGATTTTCCCTTCATTTGCTACACATTGAGATACGCAGAAACTGCTCAGCTGTACAAATCCAATGCTAAAAGACATAACATCCATCTGATATTCCGTTACTTTGTTATTAAAATTTGCTAATTAGTTTGCCTTTCCTTCTTCACACTTGGGCTTAAGACAGTAGAGAATTTCCCTACAGATAAAATTGGTCCCTTCTTAACAACCCATTCACGCTTCTAAAAGGAATATGCTTTCTCCCAGGTGACATTTTGATATGAACTGTAACAAGCAACAGGGCAATTTTCCTTTGATTTTGAATTTCATTTTAACTTCGCCAAATATATTTTAATACACATTCTGCAGTTCATCTGTAGCTGGGATTTGTGACAGCTCCATTAAACAAATGTATGCCTTTCATTGTATAAAGAAACTTCAGGATAACAAGGTAGAAGAAGCAGAGGTGGGGAGCGAAAGCACATTAAAGCTAAGGCTTTATTAACCTCATGAGGCTTCTCAGAAATCTGCAAGGGGAGTCTAAGGTCTTCACAAAAATAAAAGAAAAAAGCACCTATGAGGAGTTTGCTATAGGTACTCCATATTTTTTTGCTAGATATTCCTACTGCCTCATCCTCTTTGCAACAGCTAGTGCTCTCCTGACTCGCAACTCCAAGAGGTAAGTAAATTCAAGGAGGAAAGCAAGTGTTACAAATAGATGGGAAAAAAACTGATTTTCTGCAAAAACATCACTAACCTTTTCACCTCAGAGAGACAGGAGTTCCCTGTGTATTAGCTACCCTAAAGCCACAGACCCAGACAGCGCCTCCCTGCAGCCTCTCCATCCTATTCCAGCGGGGCATCAGATGATGCAGACAATTTCTCTGCAGATGCTGAATTTCACCCCAAGTTAATAATTCCTACCAGCAATATACTCTGAAGTTTTAAGCATCATTTGAGGTGCTTTCAGATGCTGGCATGCCAGGGAAAATGAGGACAGGATGCCATAGAGGAATGCTGATCAAGGATGAGCGAAATTAAGATTCACATTCCAAATCTTCAGGATTTCATGAGCGTTGTGCTCCTAAAACTTGTCCATAATGAAAATTCTTTACCAGTACTTCTGGTTCTTGGTAAGTACTGTTGTAGACGCTGCTGCTGTCTCCAGCTCACAAGACTGACTCAACAGTAAATAATAACTTAAATCAGAATTCGGGAAAAATTACCAGGAAATACTTTAAATTTCAGTCCCTTCCTGATGGCAGCAGGTGTGTGCACATGTGTTTTAACATGCATACCTTCACCTTCAAATGGCAGGAACTAGGTATCCAATAGTTTTCTTTCTGAGGAGCAAGCAGATCCATGTACTTAGTAAAACCTCCCTGGTGCCGGTGAAAAGTATTCACCAACAACTCAGCACAGAAGTAAAAAAAAACACCAGCAAATTCTTCTCACTTTTTGTGAGCCAAGCAGTAGCTTGGGAGTTTTGTGTTTATCTCTTGAAAGTTTACCAGAAACAGATCTTACCACTCTCCTGAGTTATTGACAAGTGGTTACACAGCTCCCATCAGCTCTAAAAAAATGTTTTTAGTGATAACGAAGATAAAAAAAGACTTCTCTAACTAAAACCACCAATAGTCCTTACCAAGGGTTTAACCTGACTAGAATTTTCCTCTTTAAAAGACAAGAGCAAAAGGAGGGAAACAAACAAAAAGGCAGTTCTAAGCAGGATTATTTGTTATTTTTCGAAGATAAAAGGACCTCCTTTTCAGATATCATGCTGTGCTGCATCTTCCCCAGAAGGTGCTGTGAAGAGCAAGTCTGCCCAAGGCAACGAGGGGGAGCGATGTCTGTGAGCACCCAGGAGCAGGACCTGCCTCCTGCAGGGCTGACCTCACTCCCCACCCCCAACTCTACCCTCTGCTGGCTTCACCCCATCTCAGGGGCTTCAGACACAAGATAGAACCTGATGGGAGGAGGAGGAAACCCCTCCAGAATGGCCAGCGATCACCCCACAAACACAGCTGGGGGGGGGGGGGGGATGCCCATGAAGATGTGCCACTGCCCAGCGAGACAAATGCTCACCCACTTTTTTATTATTTTATGATAATTTTTTCCTTAAATGCTTCCACGCTGAGTAAATGGAACTGTACTTCATAGAAAGGGCTTAATGTCCAAACAGCAATCAGCCACAAGTGGTGTCCCTCAGGTGTCTATATGGGGACTGGTACCATACCACATCTTCATGATGGTGGGATTGAGGGCACCCTCAGCGAGTTTGCAGATGACACCAAGCTCAGCAGTGCAGTTGATTTGCTGGAGGGATGGGATGCCATCCAGGGGGACCTTGATGGGCTCAAGTGGCCATGGGAATCCCATTAAGTTCCACAAGGCCAAGTGCAAGGTCCTGCATCTGGGTTGCGGCAATCCCCACTATCAGTGCAGACTGGGGGATGGATGGATGGATGGATGGGTGGATGGATGGGTGGGTGGGTGGGTGGGTGGGTGGGTGGATGGATGGATGGGCGGGTGGGTGGGTGGATGGATGGATGGGTGGGTGGATGGATGGATGGGTGGGTGGGTGGTTCGATGGGTGGGTGGGTGGGTGGGTGGATGGGTGGACAGACGGGTGGATGGATGGACGGACGGGTGGGTGGATGGGTGGAAAGCAGCCCTGCAAAGAAGGACTTGGGGATACAGGTTGACATGACCAAGCAACATGCACTCACAGCCCAGCCAGCCAGCTGTACCCTGGGCTGCAGCCAGAGCAGCACGGCCAGCAGGTCAGGGGAGGGGGCTCTGCCCCTCTGCTCCACTCTGGTGAGACCCCCCTGCAGCGCTGCGTCCGGCTCTGGGGTCCCCAGCACAGGAGAGACACCGAGCTGCTGGAGTGGGGCCAGAGGAGGCCAGGGAGATGCTCAGGGGCTGGAGCAGCTCTGCTGTGGGGACAGGCTGGGAGAACTGGGGTGGCTCAGCCTGGGGAGGAGAAGGCTCTGGGGAGACCTTAGAGCAGCCTTCTTTATAAGAAGGGGAGCTTATAAGAAAGACAGAAAGAGACTTTACCATGGCCTGTAGCAACAGGACAAGGCGGAATGGTTTTAAACTGAAAGAGGTTTCAGAAAAATTCAGACCAGATACAAGGAAAAAATTGTTTATGCTGAGAGTGGTGAGGCACTGGAACAGGTCACCCAGAGAAGCTGCGAATGACCCACACATCACTGGCAGTGTTCAAGGTCAGGTTGGACAGGGCTCTGAGAGACCTGATCTAGTGAGAAGTGTTCTTGTCCATGGCAGGAGGGTTGAACTAGATGATTTTAAAGGTCCCTTCTGACCTAAACCATTCTGTGATTCCATGACTCTGATCCTGCCAACCTCTGCATCAACTTCTAGGAATAAAAAAGGCAAAATTGCTCATACTTCTTTGGCTTACTGAGGCAGCAACCACAGCCCTGTCTTGCAAGGAGAATCAGCAAGCACTGGTATCTCACCTCTGGAGAGCTGACAGCCAACTGGAAGGTGCCCTTGAGAAGGTCAGAGCAGTAGCTAACACAAACTGACAAAGAGGTACCAAAATAGCTAAAACAATGGAAGAAAGTAAATAGGTACTGATTTATAACCTTCCATCCACAGGAAGGGCTTGTACAACAAATACTACATTAGGCAAAGAACACTAAATCATTAAGTCCTGAATACTGAAGGACTCACTTGAGTGCGGTTTTCAATTAAATGATATTTGATCTTTGTGGCCCAGGAAGTCGAAATTCCTTGAGGGCAGCAGAGAACCCAGCAGATTAAAAAGCCATTAACATATCCAGCATCATTCACTGTCCCGTTGGATGCTGATTACAATCCTGCTCAGCCAAGACACAAACACGTTTCCACCTCGTCTCCTCAGCACAGCAACAGCTATCTGCATGGTGGGACTGGAGACAATGATGAATTAGGTTTCTGCTGTTCAAGGAACCACCACAGTTGTGGAGGAAGGGGTTACAACCTGCACTAATGCTGTACACTAAAGGTGATGATAAACTGATCACTGCAGAAGTGTCTACGGCAGATGAAGATGTTCTCATTCCCAGACTGTCTGTAAAGAGGATCCTATGCTCACAGCTGAAAAGTTCACGTGAACATTTCTCACTCGCTTCAGCACAAGAAGCTTGGGTTGAACAGCTGCTGGAGAGGGCTCAGCCCAGCCTGGAGGACTTGGCAGCGCTGCAGATGAGGAGTGCTCACAAGAACGGGATTGCTGGATGAACTCATGGAAACCACTGATGGTGACTGACAGTGGAGGGACAATGACATCTCAGACCTTGGCAGGGTTTCTGCAGCTGGTATCTGGTCAAGGTCAAAGAATTAGGCTGGATTTGTGTAGAAATGTGAAAAGCTACAAAAAAGGTGCATTTGCTTAAAACTTCTAGGAGTAGTAAGGGAAACGGATGAAGTGGTTTGTTCCAAAAGACAAGCAAAACTGCAATCTGGCCAAAGTAGTCGAAATAGATTTAATCAAAGCTCCTGGGCAAGCAATGCTTAATGGAAGATGACCAAATGCTTGCTTAGATATTTTTATTTTCTGAAGGAACTAAGCACCAGAAGTTCCACTTAATGGAAGAAGTGTGTGTCTCTAATACTTTCTGTAGAAACAAAGTACCCAAACTGACCGTCCAGCTATAGGATTTACATATGAAAACAAGAGCATCTCATGGCATTTTTAGAGAAAGGGAACAGAAAACCTTCTCAGATGTGAAAATACAACCAGCTCCCCTATCAAAACACTTCTTCCTTAATTTCACAGGGTGAATGCTTTTAATATAAACTTTTTTGCTAGTGACAGCCGGCTATAACATCTTCATGACAAATATGAAAAGAAACATGTTGGGGGCCTCCATGTGCTCATTCTAGCTTTTCTTTTAAAAAACAAAAAAACAACTCTGAAAACCCAAAAAAGGCTCAACCCCTTCAGCACTTGTATTTGGGAACCTAAAGAGAGAAACTGATCATTTCTGTGGCTGCAGGCTGGCCAGTAGAAGTACCAGAAGCCCAACCTGAAGATGCAATATTGCTGGTGAGCATCCTCTGCAAAGAGGCAGAAGCTTCAGACCTCTCCCTGCACGCAGTCCATGGCAGCTGTCCTGCCTATTCTCCACCAGGCAGCCTAGGGAGCCTTTTCCAGTGGGCATGGCGGGAGTTCCTGGGGGTTTTGTGCTCTTTACTTTTTAAAAGCAAGGCTTTAATTCATATGTGGAGAGAGAAGTCTGGGATTTCTTCTTCCCAAGTCCCCAAAAGTGCTGTGTGCACCTTTGCCTTGATCAGCAGGGCTCTACTGCAAACACGTGGCTGAAACAACATCCCTCTCTATAAAACTAACAAAAGAGGTAGAGGAACAACTGATTTAGAGGTATGGTGACTGCCAAGCCCATCATTTGTGTCCTTCCTACCCCACCAGCAGCCCCCAGGAGAAGGGAACGGCAAGGCAGAGGTTACAACTTCAAGGAAACTTACCTACAGTAAATACCTCTCACAAGATACCATTTATGAAGTGTTGCAACACTTGAAAATGCTGTTAACAGCAGGAAATCTATTTAAAGTGGAAGGAATATGATCACTAAGGAATAAAGAGGGAGTTTTGGCTCAGCAAAGACCTAGGGCTAGGGTGGGAGAGGCAGCATCTCAGCGATTGCATTTACATTTTTTCATCTCAAAGCCCCATCGCAGGATAAAGGGGATGGGAACTCAATCACAGGCAACCGAATTTCATGCCAAGCCAAAAAGTCCATTTGCTAGGGGAAAGAATGAAATTAAGTAAGACCGGGGAGAGGGGGGGAGAAACATCAGGAAAGGCTGGGAGGTGCCAGGTGGGATGAAGGCAGGGTCGTCCCCCCCGGCTCCCCCCACACAACTGCAGGGGCTGTCAGTCCCCTAAATTAGGGGAAATCCAGAGCAGCCGAGGAGGCACCTCACCCTTAAAATTAAACTAGAACTCACTCTTCCTCCCCACAACGATATCCAATTTCATCGTTAAGAATATAACCCTTTGCTTGCCTGGGCTGCATCTGTCAAGCTTCCTGATGTAAAGAGAAGTCTCAGGTAAAGCCCAGCCACTGCTGGATGCGTGATTCATACTGACTGCTTTGGCGAGGGGTGGGGGAGAAAATAAAAGAAGAAAAGCTGCATACAGCCCAGCCTGCGGCACACTCCAGCCCAAGACCCTCAGTCTCTAAGCTCCCGGTCTGGGCAGATATTAATCGGTGCCTGGAAAGCAGGAGGTCAGCAGCAAGGAGAAGCCACCACCAGCCTGGGAGGTCACCTCTTCAAAAGCTGAATCTGGTTCAGATAGCAGTGAGAAAAATAAATACATCTGAAGAGTCACAGGAGCTAAGTTTTTTTGTGTGTGTGTGTGATACAGCTTACCTGCTTCCAGTCAAAAAGTAGCTGTTACAGCCAGAAGGAAAGGTGATCTTTTTGTGGTGAAAAATCCTGATTCCAACTGTATTTATCAGGCAAAGCACAGTTTAATAATTAACTCTAAGCAGCACTTCCAGCGCTGGACTAGGACTCTGCTGGTTCCTTACCACTCATGGGCAGCACCCCAGGTCCTCTCCGCCTGGGTGACTCCGAGCTAACAGCTGGGACCACACACAGCAATACAGAAGCAGTAAGGTTTCCAAATTTTACAACTATGCCTAATTACCACCACCCTTTGTGCAAATGGAAGACACCAAGGCAAAAAGCAAAGAGCCTTGCCTAAAAACACTGGGCAAACACTAGAAAAGCCAGAAGGATCACAGAAACCGGGTGTGGCTCCCCATCTACCACCATCTTGGGCACCCAATTATCCACCCTCTGGCCACCAAACCGACCAGGGGAGGACATCTAGAACAGGTGCACCAATGTCTCCAAGCCACCACAGCACTGGCTGCAGTGATCATCCCACCACCGTTCAGGGAAGCAGGCAACTCAAGGACAGAAACCAAGTGGCCAAAGCAGCCTTAGAGGGATACTGGTCCCAGTAAGATACTGGTGATGTATTTACAGTGCACCGAAGAGGAGCACGGGGCCAAGCCACACTCAGTCCAGAAGGAAATACCCCATTTTCCACAGCACTCCAGTCAAAACCAGCTCCACTGCAGAAGTTTCTTGTGACACCAGCTATGCTCTGACAGGGAATTGTGATACAAGCAATGTAAAATTTCATCAGACAAAAGCAGCTGTATATGTAAGTTCTGCCTTACAGTATGGCAGCTAGAAGCTGGTTTTCCAGGGAACTTAGCAGGGATACAGGTCCTCCCCTCTCCTACCTACTCCTTGTCCACAGCAGTAAGCACTCTCAGTTTTGGTGGAGAGACTGCAAATCCCACAGCCACACAGTAGCTGCAGCCAACACCAACTACTACTTGTTTTAGTATTCTGTTCATTTCTAAATATATTCTACCGCCTTTCCAAGTTACCACTCCATTACAACTTTCCTTTAAGACACTGCCGGCTGTGGGCAAGCCACAGAAGTGTTCAAGTTGTTACGTGCATCTGCTAGTGAGAACTTCAAGGATGCTGAGTACACACTTCTAGCTCTGGAAGTTGTAGTAGCCCTTGCCATAAAATATTTTGATTTCCCAGGTTTGTGATTTTTAAAATGCTCTGGTTATGAACTCAATTCACCTGATCAACACCACAAGCCAGCCTACAGCATAATACTGACTCACCAAAACCTCGTATTATTCTTTAGCACAAATCCTTTGCATACCATTCTGCCACTGCAGCAAACAGCTATTCAATTTTGCAAAACATATTGAGAAAGCACAGTTGATTCAGGCAGTAATTTCATCTTTATGAGCTTTTAAAACAACTCTCATAGCTACGAATACAATGCAGGCTGACTGCACATCTCATATACAGAAAACAACCCAAAGAATGCCAAGGACAGAGAAAAACAGGGGCTTTTGCTTTCAGCAGTCTCAATAATTAATTCCACATGAAGAGGTGCTCAGCAAAAACCACCTCCATGACAGGTTTAAGCATTTTCCACCAGAGGAAAGAAGCAACAGAGACCTGCACGCTTACCTCTATCTTCCTGAGGTGAAAGATGGTTCATGGGAAAAACTGGACTCTTCAGTTAATTAAATGGCAAAACAACAGAATCCTAGAGCCTCAGCAAACACAGGCATCGACCTTCCATGGGCAGTCTTCACATGAACTCTTCTGATAGGGGACCAGCATCAATTACTGAGTCCTGCGGAGGAAAAGACACGTTTGTTTGCATTATCTTTCATTTATCTTTCTGAGTTATTATTCACACGATGCAATTTTCAGTGTTTTAAGTAGAAAGACAGCAAAGTTGAGGTCAACTATTAATTCACACTAGCATCATTAATAGCTTGCTGAACTTCTTAATACTATCAATTGCAAGATATCATTTTTACTTCACTGGAAAAGAACTCGTCGAGGTTCCTCAAGCTTTAAGCTACTTGGGGAAATAAAGTAAATGAAAGATTAATACTCCAACAAATACTTTTTTTTTTCCTTACATCCTCCCCTCCCTCTTTGCCTAATAAATAAATAATGAGATCCTTCCCTGCCTCACAAAGGCACGGACAGCAAATAGCTGTTGTTACTAAGCGTTAAGCTAGAAGCAGATCAAGGGGATTTCTCCAGTTCCTCCTCTTCCACAGACTTTCTGTATCACCTTCGATAAGCCAGGTAGCCTCTGAACCTGAGATGAGCACAACCATTTCTCTCCCAAAGCACATACACCATAAAAAAGACACTGCAGTATGTCCATTTTCTTCAGCTATCCCCTTCTCCTGTAAATCATACCTGTCTGAACCTTGTTCCTCTCGAGCCAAATGCTAGCACATCAACTAATCTGTGGCTTGCAAATACCTTGCTTGGTTGAAAAAATGAAGTTCATAAAATTGGGTTCATCATATTGTGATGCACTGCCTGAATTCTAATGAAAAAGTAAGTAATTTAAAAAGGAACAATCATGAAAACACTGAGATGAGCTTCATAACCCTTCTTCCAAGCCACTCCACAAGCTGCTGTTTCTATAGCCAAGCTCACTACCTTCCCCAGCAAATGCTCTGAGACAGAAGTCCCAATATTGCTTTTGAACCTTTATCTGTAGTAGCTACAGGATGCAATTCATCTTAATCAACTTTAGACACCTAATAGCTGGTTGGAAACCAAAGCTGGTAATTCCAGGGTCCCTCTGCAGCCAATAAACAGACCCACAAATCTCCCCTTGGAGATGCTGGATGGAGATGCCTGCAGGTCCCCAGCATTCCAGCCGTCCCCAAAGACTGGCTGCTGCTCCAGCGGATCATGTTTGGTCCCCAAGGAGCCACCCCGTTAGGAGGTCATGTTAAACTACTGCCAGGATGTGTCTATTTTCTTTCTCTCTCTCTCTCTCTCTCACAGGGTTACCAGGATTATTGGATTAAATTTATACCTCTAAATCCGAGCATCTGAAGTTAAATGAGGGGAGTACCGCTATTAGTTCAGAACCTGCCTGTCCCCACTGCTGCTCCTGCTATTACACAAGAAATTACTTACACGGACACAGTCGTTAGAATGCTGTCTTACTAATGCACCTGTCATTAACAACACAGGACTCTTATAAGTCACTCGTAATTCATTCACGAAAAATCAAGTAAGCAAAAGGAGGGAGGAAAATTCAGATGGCAGCATCACCTCCCAGGCACTGGTAGAGAACAACTCCTGAAGCTTATGGATCCACATCCAAACAGAGAGGTATGGCTAGAGCACATCCCGATGGGAAGTGGGATGCCTGCCTCATTTAGCATCCATTTTTATACACGTGCACATAAATGTACATGAAATATGCACAAACTGCTCTATCACCCAGGCTCCCAGTCTGAAACTTGCATTTTACCCGTATGAAATGGTCCCTGAATTTCTAAATAACGTGTATGTCCCAGCTGCTTTCACCCCTACAATAAACAGATCAAATGACATGAAGGAAGGAATGTTAAAAACAGAAGAACATAATAATGGAAAGTTTAAGAACACGTTTCCAGATTCCCAGGGTGTGTGTCTGGGGGGTTTAAGCTCCCAAAACTAAAATGGGAAGATGTTCCTGTTTTAAAAAAAAATAGTATCTCCTCTCAATCTGGTGCTCGTAATACGGAAAGCAACGATCAGAATAAAAAATACATCTAACAGATGAAAAAGTAAACTGTTTGCATATGAGAACACATCAGAAATGAAGTGATACGAAGCAGCAAGAGAAGCGAAATGCAATGAGAGGAACCACAATACTCACAGGTTTGAGTATATCAGGTTATAAAAATTACCTAGGAACAGCAAATTCCAACAATGGCGGAGGATCGCTACTGCCCAGAAACAGAGCAACCACCAGCAATATTATAGGAACGGCAGAAGAATGCAACAAATATTTCTGATCATTAATTAAGAAAGAAACCAGATGGTATAGTCATGCCACAGGAAACATTTTCTATTCCAAACAGCAATGCAGGCAGATGTGAAACAACAGCTAACAGAGCTGGCCGTTTTTAAGTCAGGAGATCTTCAACTGCATCCCGGGGCTTTTAAAAGAGCTGGACAAGAAAAGGTCTGGACCTTTTATCGTAGCTTCCTGCAAGTGTTAAAAACTTGGGAGGTTTGACAGCACTGATGGACGTGCTGTCGTGTCAATATTTTAAATGTCTGAGCAGGATGACCAGGCTAATAACAAGCTATCAGTCCAGCTAACAAGCTATCCATCCCAGGAAAAGAAGGAAAATGCTGGTATAAAATCTAGTTAGGAGTTACAGAAAGTAAATAGCTGATGTCTATCGACGCGCAGGTCTTAAATCAATTGTATGTGTTTTTATTAAGACTACAAGATTGGCTGCAAACTGTAATAACTCTGATACAACATACTTAGAGCTTGGTAAATCATTTAACTTTGTGAAGTATGATTTCTCAAGTAACTGGAATTACATTACATAATGTGGATTATATTGAACAGATTAATAATTGGGCAAGCGATGTCATAAAATATAACTAGACCATCATTAATCATGTGCTCGTACTGAAATCCCAGAAGGAGCGGTTCTTGCGCCCTACATTACTCATCCTCCTGCAAGCCATGAGCAACAGCCACTGCAACTCAGACTCACACCGACTCTGAAAGCTACAGAGAGCCGAGGACATGAGATAACAGGTCTTTTACCAACATGACTACAAGCAAAGACCTTGCACAGTGTTATCACCAAACACAAACGTGCGTCTGGGCACAGAGACCCTTCCCAATCCAGACGGGATGTACCAGAGAAGGGACACACCAGCAGCTTGTGAAGGCAGCAGCAGCCTGCTCAGTGCAAGAACAAGGGGGCAAGAAATGGAAGTAGCAGGTGGCAAGTCTAAAAAAGCAAACAAGAGACAGTGGTTTTTTTCACACACAAGCCAGCAAAGCAGTTTAGCTCCTTGCCACAGGATGTTGTGCACATCAAACATCTGCGTGAGCTCAAGGAAAGACTGGCTGTGTCATAGAGCAGACACCCGTGACGGTTACTAGTAAGATGAATGTCATCTCTGGCTAGGAAAGTCCTGGAGATGTTGAAAGATCAGAGGCTGGAGAGGTGGAAGAGTGTCATACAGGGTCTGCCCAGTTCTGACATCCTTCTGGAGGCACCACTTTTAGAAACAGGGTGCAGATCCATCAGTGCTATTCTTACATTCTCACTTAAGAGCAGAGGAAACTGTACTTCGGAGAAGATCTGAGTGATGGTGGACCACCAACCGCACGTGACTCCACAGTGCAGCCTCCTTTGGCAACAGTGCTGCGATGTCCATGTGCGTGAAAAACTCCTGAACATGGGAGCTCAACCCACTACTTCCAACACAACCGAACTGAGGGAGATCCTACAGCCTCTCCTGCAGGTGACCACACCAGATACTATTAACAACCTCTCCTTTTCCAGAGATGGTAAAACCTGCAGGCAGCCCCCGAGTTACTCCCTGACTGCAACACACTTGCTCAAGTAGTGGGGTGATGCCATCCCAGGGTCGTCAGATGACTTGAGCCCACACTAGCAGAAGAAGTTGGGTTTGAGAGACAGACAGAAACATGTGCCTCATTTAGAGTACCAAAGATCTTCCAGAGGTTGTTCCCTGGCAGAATTGCTCCATCCTCCAAGCTCTCCCATGTCCCACACGCTTCCTTGTCCTTAACCATAGGAAGCCTTTGCTAAGCTTTCCCAGGCCATTGCTACACAGCCTGTCTGCAGACCTCTACTCAGAGTCTATAAATCACAGTAAGGAGCTAAAGGACCTGGATCTTGGCTTTTCTTTCCAAAATACAATACCTTGAGGCACTAATAAAAGACACTTTACAAGCGCTATTATGCACAAGCTTTCAGTTGAAGATATAAAGAGATCTGAAGGACAGATAAAAGAAGTAAGTACCCATAGATTACATATATCAACAGCCCAGGATATTTCCCCCTTTCATCAGAAAGCCTTTTAACTACTAGGAATATGCACTTAGAAATTCCCAACATTAAAAACTCCAAGCCCTCTCAATAAAGCTTGCACTGACTGGTGTCCTTTGCTCTTCCCAAATCCTGTATTCAGCATTTCTTGCTCAAACTATTGACAATTTTCAGTGAATGGTCTGAAGTGATTTGCTTGAGGTGTATCCGTGGTTTTCCTCTCCAACAAAGCATCAAAGTTGGGTTGTTCCCTGCAACCCAGCCAAGCACAAAGAAGAAATATCCCATACAAGTCGATGGATTGGACCCTGGTTTTAAACAGTTGAAGCTGAGGGCAAGGAATGAGTTATCCACAATCTTGTTAAGCACATCCTCTGAAGCTGCTTTGAGCAAGGTCCAGACCTGATGACCTGCTGACACCCTTTCCACCTAAACTATCCTGCAGTAGCTATAGCGGATTCAGCATATCAAAAGTTCTCTTTATCCCATGGAAAATGTGTTCAAACACACACAAGACAGCCTGGTGTGTTGCTGAAGCCATCAGCCTTTCGAGCCGTACGTCTGCTTTGAAATTCTACTCATCAGCTGAGAGTATAAGGAAGCTAAGACCCAGCATGGTGGTTAGGCTCAAGATCAACTGCCAATACATTTTTGAGCAAATCTATCCACTAAACCGTTTCAGACATTCCAGTGACCAGAAGAAACAGCCTCCTGTCATCCTTCATCTGGGCTAGACCTCACCCAAAACCTTTCACCTTTAGCTTACTAGCACATTTTCCAGTCCCTCGAAGTCATGTGCTTTCTACTGCATCTTCACCCACGGACCCACAGGGCATAAACGCTTTGCACGTGAGTTCTCACACAGCCCTGCAAGATGTCCCAAGCCACCACGGCCCCTCGGAAGCAGCCACCATTTAGTGAAACATACATCTTTCATTACCTCCCCTGTTACATTTTACTTGAGGCTATCAATATTTTATCCGTAACGGCTGAATATTAAAATGCATGAACAAGGGTCCGTGGAGGCAGGATGAGAAACAGCAGAGCCCTCTGCACTTGATGAGTGGGCTCCAGACCTGTAACATGGAGACAACCCGGCTCCAGGTTTGTCCAGCTGTGGCTCATGCTGTGACCAGAGCATCCTCTCCTGCCTTTCCACTGCAACAGCTTGTTCCACGTAGCCTCCGTAATCAAAGCTAATAAATTATAATAAAAAGCAAGTGGAAAGAAGTTTGGAGGGATTTCATGTTTATTGTATGTTGACAAAATCCATAATTTACTTGTTTCTCATTGCTTGCTATATATATACTTGCTATATATATACAATATATACTTGCTATATATTCAATGGGCACACTGCAAAGCAATAATAAAAATGAACAACCTCGTTACAGCAGGTTGCAGGGAATGTCCTGCAAGAATCTTTCTTCTCTGCCTGCTTACAAGTAACATGCAGCACCGAATACTTTTTTGCGACCCCTCCAAACTCCAAGACTGTTGGCCCAGTGTAAATGCTGCATTTTTGAAAGGGATATTTAATCTCCCTAGAGTAAGGACGTTCAGGCAGCAGTTTCAGGCAACACTACTTCTCACTACGTTCCACTCCCCCCCATGAAAGTAACTCTTTCAGGTTCCCTTTAAATTTGATTTTGCTTAAGAACCTACATACGTCTTATGGCATCTGGAAAGCTTGTTTTTCCTTCTTATCTACTTTTTCCTGTACTGCTGCCTGACTTACACCCAGTACCAAGTAAGTGTTGCGGGAGACACAGAGAGAAAAGCCGTTTTGCAAGAGAGCTCAATCTGTTTGCCAGTTAACTGTTGCAAATTAGAAGGTCAGAAAAACAATCCTTGTATTTGGAAAGAATAATTTTACACAACTAAGACTTTTTTTAAAAAAAAAAAAAAAAAGTAAACTTTGTTCCAGTAAAGCGACTTGTCTTATCTACCCAGGAGGAAGTTTAATGAACAGCTTTCTGTACTTCCAAGGTTTTGAACGTGTGCCAGGTTTCAGAGGGATCTCACTCGTCCTAGATGAAACTGCAGGGCTTTAACTGAAAAGCAGAAAGCATAAAATACATTTTTTACAAAATCTGAAGGAGAAATGGATCGGGTTTTTCATTTTGCAATCAGTAACAGACAACACTAATGCTAAAGTCACATCTGCAGATTGCTCCTGCTGGTACAGACCAAGAGCACTGAATCAACCTGCCGGTTCCCGAAGCCCAAGATACTCCTGTAGGACAGGAGGGGCACATCACAGAGCCCAAGCTAGAAGCCCTGCCAAACCTTTCCTAACCTGAGGCTAGGGCAGCTCCAGGTGGAAACACTTGGGCTTACACATTGAGCTTCATAGCCAGTGCTGCTGGGGCCATCCGGGGAGAGCAGAGGCAGAAGTAGCTCCAAGGCTGGGGCAAAGCAGCAGCAACAGCATTTTATGGACCACTGTTCAACTCTCCCTGTCTTGACAGACTATCCATCAGTCATCCTTGGGGATATCCGAAGGATTGAAGAGGTCAAGCTGAGTTTCATGGCCACATAATTTGGGTTTTGACCCACTGGAAGACAAGTAAGGAGGACAAGCCGAGATGGAGGGCTGTTGGGTGCCTAAATCCCAACTATCTCCACGTGGCACAAAGGAAGAGAAGAGTGAACAGAAAGGAGAAGCTGTATTTATGCACATAACAGCAAGTAGCAAAAAAAAACTTCTTTCAGCAGCAACCCACAACAATCTCATACGTCCATGAATGCTCAACCTGCCCCAGGTCTCCTACACCATAGCTGGTTCTTCTTCGTTCACCTGCCTCATCGCAGCATGAAGCCCAGATTCCCAATCTTGGAATTTCTGCAAATTGTTGTCATTTTGAACCAGCTCAAGATTTCACAAGTGCTGTGAAGCCGTAACAGCACTTTTCTGGCACAGGTCCCCAGCTGGACCACTCCAGGAGCCTTCAGGCAGTGGGAAGCACACAAGTCAGAATTCCTCCCTTGCCCCAACTTGACTATCACCAGCTCTGAGGAACACCAGGCCTGCTGCAGGATCCTGCAAAGAGAATAAACCTGAAAGCTCTTTAGCAGATGACACTTTCCAAGGGTGCTTCAGCCACCCCTGCTGCAGCACACACAAGCTGTACTCCTGTTCTGCACCCTGAAAGCAGAACTGTGCTTGAAGTGGAGAAACAAAAATCCCAAACCCAACTCTAAGTGTTTTTCTATCTACACACAACCCAGCACCCCAGGTGCCCACTCACTACATTTTGCCAAATTAACCTATAGCTTGCTCCTAGCCAAAGGAATCATTAGATTTAGGTCCAAAACCTCAAGTCACTAATGGCATTAACTGCACACTTTGTATTAGTTTTTAATAACTTCCTGATATAGATTAGATCCAACTTTATTCCTCCCTCACTGGCTGAATGTGAACTCTACAAACACCCTAATTTCTGGAACGGCATCCACATTCTCAGAATATTCAGTTTCTCTCATTAGGGCAAATTTGGTTTCAAGCCAAATGACATATAAATAATCATTTACACAGCTCAGTACTCCTGTGGTGCTCAGGTTCCTTTTCTTCCAAAGCTTCACAGTTAACTTAGAAAGTGTCTACTGTCACTTGCAAACTATTTTATCTGACTGATGCCAAAAAGTCATAACCATTTGCTTGCTTGATGTCAGGTCCTTGGAAAGACTGAAATTGCAGGATGTTTCCAAAGGACTATACTTGAAGTTATCTCTGAGTAATCCAGAAGAGATGACGTTGTGCAGAAGAGTAACTGGTTTGAAGAGCTACGCAAATGCTAATTCCTCAGGCTGGAAAGAAGATGCATCTTTGAAAGTGGAATTTAGGCTGTCACAGGTCGTCCCCTGTTCCAACAAAACCAGCTCCTACCACAATTTACAAATAAATCCTTAATTTGAGATCTCCTGCAAAGAACAATGTTGATCTTAAGAACATGAGACTGACTTTTAATTCTTTCCTACCTTTCTTTCTCTCTACTCAAAGCCAATGACCATGGTTAGATGATGACAAATGGGTTTGTATGGGCACCATCGTGAAACAGGCTGCTGTCCAAGTAAACCTGAAGTGAAGCACAAATACGCTGATGCACCAAACGATGCACAGACACTGTGGTGGCCTCAACCCTTCACGATCACTTGAACAGCTGTGCACTGGATTACAAGTATATGGTACAGTACTTTAAACTGTTTACTTTCTTACTATCCATCATTAAAGTGTGCTTAACAACAAGTACCAGCAGCCTGGGACAGATGTTCTTGCCTTTTTTTCTTCTGCAACAAGAAGTAATTTTAAAAAAATGAATGAAGAGGGATATCATAAATAAAATATATAAAGGATATTGTATAAAAAATTACAGAGTTAAAAAATTTTCCTTAATATATTAACACAGAGAAGGTGTACTAGAGTCCAACAGCAACAACTTTGCTATTAATTCGTATGTCTGGACTTCCAGCTCTTAATTACCCTTGTCTTACATTTTTAACCAAAGATGTTTTATTATCCTGGTGACAAAACAATGACAGGGGGAGGCATTAGACATTGCAAAATCCTAATTCTCTTTATTTCAGTGAATCTGGAATTTCAATGACATCAGAACTTAAATATTGTTTCATGAGGGCCTGGTTATGCTGAGTCAAGCTTGGGAATAAGTGTAAACTCAAGATGCAAAGCACTCTGCACCAGCATGGGTACACATCTCTAATACAAATTGGTGTCCTCAGCCCTGTGATTTCAGATTTGTATCTCATCATCTTTACTGAATCCAAACTGTGGCAAAGCTCGCTATATCCAGAAGCAATTCAGAAGTTTCTGAGAAGCTGACTCAATAGGTTTCTTTAAAAGTAAAGCCAACGAAATAATTTTAGGATGTTCTCTGATGCTTAAGTGTCATGTCTTAAGGATTAACTATATTGGGACTATGAAGGGTAATAAAGAAATGAAGACAACTTCCTGCAACAACTGCCACTTCAAGATTTGACAACTGCTCTCCTCTTGCTGCCCTCGTTACTCACATAATTGTACGTGAGATTTTCATTCAACGCAGATAGCTCAGCTAAACAAGACTGGATATGAACACAGAAGAACTGTGTTTACTGTAATCCCTGGCTGACAATTAAATAACACAAAGCATATTAATACTAAGAAAACAATTATACTGGAGTTATAACTCCATTTATTATGGAATAGCATAAATCTATATATGCATAATATAAGAATATGTAGCTATAGCTACAGGAAGAAAATTCAGTATTAAAAAGATAATTTTGAGGACTAATGAGTGAAAAAAACCTCTAAACTTTCATCACTGCTCTGCTACTGCACACTAAAATACAATGCTGTTCAAATGGTTTAAATGCATGTTTATCTATTTTCATTATTTCAGTATGGTACTCCAAAAAAAATAACTGACATCAAAAAACAGATTACTTAAAGTGGTAAGAACATTTCTGGAAGGTTTCATCAATGTCAGGACCAAGGATGGGAAATGGCTTATGTCTCTTCTTGTTCCACCTGAGGGGGGAAAGGGAAGTGTGGGGGGAGGGAAATTTCACACCCAAAAGCATCGGACATGCAAGCTGCCACTGCAGCTGGCAATGCACAGGTACCACCACAGCTGAGGACCATTAGAGGCAGCTGGGAATATATAGTCGAAGCTTTTAAGACGACATGCTTATCAGCCTGAATGCTTAACCAATGCTTTAGAAATAAAGGATTACTGGGAGTAGAGGGCCTGTGTTTATACAGAAGAGCTGTAGTGAACTTAAAAGCTTTACAGCTCTTTGTCATGTATTTATGCTTATATTAAAAAAAATCCAAAATGCCATGATCTTATATATATTTATAACTTCAGCTGTTTGAATGCTTTGTCTGACTTGATTCCCAATGGAAGCTGAAAATCGACAGCCCCCCCCCCCCCCACCTTCATGTATTATTTTTACTGACAACACTGCAGAAGGTGAGTAAGGGGATGCTGAAGGTGGACATCCCACCCCTGCCACTCCTGCAAACAACTGTGATGGCCACACGAGCAGTTCAGGACTGAGACAGCAAGGACAACTGCTTTATCTTCTCAGCTCCTAGCACCTGCTGCCAGACCAGATTCAATCACCATCATTTTGCAAGGCAACTCGAACAGATAAGGGTTAACCGCAGCTTTTCCCTTTCTCCACTGCAGCCTCAAATAGCTCCTGAAGTCGCCTACTACCCAGCTACACTCCTCTAAGCCTATTTTCCAGTAATTTTAGAGAAAAGGGATTCCAGCTGCACATGCAGACTTGCAAAGTGTCAGTGCTAATATATGTCCTCCCACCCTTCTGCTCTTGCATCTATCATGTCCTACCAATGCTCCAGAGCCACCTCAAAAATACAGCATCACGCTTGTTTTCTGTGCGATTGGCCATCCAAAGAGGGCATGGGCAGGGACGGAAAAACACTTTTCAGAAGCAGATGAGTGCAGCCACGCAAGCTGAATATAACATTTAAAAAAACAAGGGGGGGAACTGTTTATAAACTGCTTAAAGTCAATCCATCGAGATGTATTTTCTGCAAAACTTATCTCTTGCAAAACTTCAGATCCCACAGGCAAACCAACCCGTTAACGTTCCTGTTTCTCCCATCCATCATCCAGAGACCAAGCTCCCTGCTGCTCTGATCCTTCCAGGGGAACCAGCTCCAGCAACTGAGGATTTGGCTGAGAATTTCCACCTGTGGCTAGTGGCAATGCAAACAAGCCATTTTCTGTGAAGCTCCTCAAACCAGTCCCAAACCACTGCCTTTCCTTTTCGGAATTAAGAGCAGATGGTAAACAAATCAAAGGACAGTTATCTAAACAGTTGCTGAGATTCAACATCTCTCTTCATTAGCCAGCTGAAATACATTGTTTTCACATTCCTACTCCCAACTCCGATCTGTTTATTGGTTTGCAATAGTGGGGAATTTCCTCCTCCTTTTCCAATAGCAACTTGGTAACCACAGTGCATTTGGCAATTTCTTAAGACAATATTCCTTTGAATCGTTAACCAAAAGGGGCTGGAAATGAGAAACAGCTACACTGGAGGTGGTACAAAGATGCACTCCACTGTAGAAACTTCAGCGACGATCAGATCTCCTGAACTAACTCCTCAGTGTCTCCATTTGAGGGGAGAATTTGAAATACCCTTTTCTGACAAACAAGCTAGCAGCAAAGCGAAGGATTCAGAAGTGTCACCTCCAATATCCGTTCAAAACCTGTACAACACGCCGCCCTCCAAATCGCTTTGCTCTACCGCAGAGCAGCACATCTTGTGGGTAAAGCCACCTGAAAGAAAGCAGGGGCTGTAGACACTTCAGGTGGGCATGTACACAGCGCCCAAAATATGAGGACAGTGAGGCTGAGCTCTGTCCATCCCAGATGGATGCTCCTCTGCCCCATCCCACAGCGCTGGACCCTCCTGGCAGATGCCATACCTACACCGCAGGATCACCAGGCCTTGGCTGCCGGGGTCTTCTTCGCTGCAGACCCATGTCCCAAAGCAGAGGGGATCACCATAGTGAGAACCAAGGCACGTTTGGGCAGAAGACACCAGGGTGGAGAAGGAGCACCCTGAGGTCTCCAGTAGTCCACAGGTCCTGAATTTCGCCCAGTAATTCCTCCATTCAGCCCACAAATTATGATCATCTCCAATTATACTTCATTCAGGTAACTAGAAAGGGAACGTATAGGAAAACGTGGATCTCAGCTAAAGCAGCCACCATAATGAATCCCCAGATTGCTCCAGTGATGTTTACACTCTAACACAAGAGCACTCCAGCTGCAATTTGCTGTATAGAAACACAACCAGAAAGGAGAGAACATTGCAAATCCAGCAAAAATCCACCCATCCCTTCACTATACACAGTACCAAAACCACCTCCTAACCCATTAATTAGCACGACCTCCCCATTTCAACCTCACCCTGAGCTCTACAAGGCAGTTTGTTGCCCGTGTGCTCCCCTTCCTGCCATGTGTGCGCTGGGAAAGGCACCCCATCCTCAGCCAAGCCACCAGGCGGTTATCACTAACAGCAGCAGCAAAACAGTGAGAGGGCGAACGCGTGCATAAAGCAGAAAGGAGGAGGAAAATCTGGAAAACCTCCCCCTGCTTCAGTTTCTACAGGTGTAAAATGGGAATTATCGGTGCAGTTGCCTTTTGTTAGTGCTACAGGCTTTGCCTACTGCACCTTGTAAAGCATCTGCGTCTCCTGCACAAGCATTTTTGAAAGTGTCACAGATCTGGAAAAGGAAATTACATGAATCCAAACAGATGGTTAATCAAAAGGTTAGCTTCTGGTTCTGCCGCCAGAGGAAATAGATCTTTTCTTTAGCAAAAATAAATCATATAAATAACATAAACACGAGTCATTTAAGTCAACATAATAATTTAGGTCAATCTGGACTTAACACCTTCAGCATCACCCTGCTAATCTCAGCATTCCTGACTTTCAGTAGTTGAGCTTTAAAAATCATTTCAGTCATTATAGGTCTACAGGGTCTTGCGTTGCGTCTGCAGCCACCTCCCAGGGTGATGCAGGCAAGCGGCTGAGCAGCACGGATTCTGGTCACATTCCCAAAATGCAAACGGGTACGAAGAACGGCATCTGTGTTTCATTTCAGTGGGAAGATTCTCATTTATCAGCAGCCAAATTTGCTGGACTATCACATAAACCCAAGTGTGGGCTGAAGGAGCATTTGGGAGTTTGTTTTCTTGGTGGTTTTTCTTCCCCAACACAGAAAATTGGAAGACGTAGCACCGAAGCCTCAACACGTGCCAGTACAGCACTGTTAAGCACTGGACTGCAGCAAGAGACGGTGTTAAAATGAGCTCTTTGGAGATGAGTTTTATATATAAAATTTCCATGGTTACCTTCATGCAAGTTACCATGGATTAGGTGGGACTAAGTACTTACTTTTCCAAAGCCATTTATAAGCATTTAAGAGATATTTTTTTCCATTCTTGCCTCAAAGTATTTCATACCATTAGCCACTGTTTTTCTGATCATATACATTATGTATTAAGCCTTAACCAAAACTTAATTTTATACTTGTACAGTTTACAGGAACCGCATTAGAGAGAGGTATGATAAGAAGATATATGTTTGTATAAATGTCAAGCTAATCTTGACAGCTAGAAAAGTCCTACTGTGAAATGAAGGTTACAAGAAAGTATTTTATCATTCTACCAGATGAAACAGCTGTTGCACCAAATTTTTCCAGGTGTTAGAAGAGAAGTTAGGGGCCATACTCACATTGATAACCGTGACTAACACCTACACAACTGTGTTTAAACAATTATATTAATGATTCTTGTTGTGACTAAAGGAGTTCAAGCTAAAGTGGTGGTGTTTCCTGTCCAAACAATAAAATCTGTAAGATTATCTAAAATTAGAGCTTTTTCTGCTCAGCATCACTTACAGAAAAACTCTATCTGGACAGAATTTGATTTGTACTTTTAATGAAATATTCGAGGCTGTAGGATGTTACTTCAGGGAGGTCACCTACAATAATCGATGGCAGCAAGTCTAGGAGCTGCAGATCTATGTGAACATCACAGTCTACACCCAGCTCAGCCACCTGGCTGGCTGAGCACCAAACACACAACCTACCTACCCCAGCATTTTCTTCACCTGAAAATTGTGAGAAATAAGACTATTATAAGCATCTCTTCAGATTTATTTTAAATGATACACCTAAAAAGATAAGTACTATTTCACACAGGATGCCAACACATGACAGAAGATCCCAGCTGGAAAGCCAACTGGTCCCTCAGAAAAAGACATTCAGTTCAGCAAAATGGGTCCTGTCTTTCATGACCTACACTGCCTGAATATGACAAAATGACAACGAGATTTACATAAAGTATTTTATTTCTGTCCAACAGCCAGCCTTGCTTTGCATCACACACCCAGATGACCCAAATCTTAACAGCCTCCATTCTACTGCCCCTCAAATACCCGCACGCTGTCCTTTCTTTCTTGGGCATTAAAATATCCCCACAAATGTAAGGCAGAGCAGACAAATAATTCATTTAAAAGGTCTCAGTACCATCTGACTGGGACTACGGGTGTGTTATAATGGAATTAAGATACAGAAAATGAGTTACACACCCCTGTTATTTGCAGTCCTACTTATCTTCCTCAAACTGCCCAGGCATCCTTATCCCCAGTTTCAAGAGAATCGTTTCTTAAAAATGAAAGGAAAGCAATTTTCTAAGGCATCCCACCTGGCAGGAGGTTGGATGCCAGGCGTGCTGGCAGCGTGGATTTGGCTCACCAGACCAACATTGCCCCCAGTGCTGGTCAAAGCCAGGCTGCCCTTTGCCTCCTGCAACAAAAATGATGAGGTAGTTTTTCACATCAGATTTCCATCAGCTTCATGTGGCACTGTAACAAGCCCACAGCGCAGGGGCAGCCAGATGTGCCCCACAGCTGTCGCTGGGGAGTGATGCTCAAGCCCTGGGAGGAGATCTGGTTGGGAACGCATGACTTTCTGCTGGATCAGCCAGTCCATTCATCCCCATCCTCCCTTCAGATCTGCTATTTGAGCTCTGCCATTGCCAGGCATGTCGCCAAGAAACAGTAAAGACAATTTAATTTCTGGAGGAGCAGTAGGAAAATTGCAGATCTGGGATATTATGATAAAGACATCAGCTCTGTGACTTGTGCCACAGAATCCAAGGGTATGATATGAAGATACCTGTCACTAAATGGTTTCTTTACACGGTGTTACAACTCGCTCAAGCGAAACTTCAACAGATTGCCAGGACCTGGTAGAGTCGAGGGTTTCAACTCCTGAACCATTCCCTTAAGTTAAAACAGCTTTCCACGAAGTTTTACAAAGTGTCTTTCTTTTTATTTGGACATTGTAAAATGTAATTTCTCTTACCTCAGTAGGCTTTGAGAAGGAGGTACAGATATAATAGTGATTTTTAAAAATACTCCACTGAACAGTAGTATATGCATATTAAAAGGAACCATTTTATTCCCAAAGACAAGACGCTGCAAAGCAATAATGTATGTAAAATACACTTCAAAAAGGATGATTTTTTTTCAGATCAATCTTAAACAAAAGTGAGATACAAACCATACAGGAATCTAAAAATATCTGGCCAGAGAAAACACCGAGCAGTGAAACAGCCTGAGATTATTTGTTAAAGGGATTTATTCCCCCTTTTTTTCCTTTCTTTAGAGGTTCCCAAGTGCTGCTTAGGGTGGGCCAGGTAGCAGAACCTAAACCACCAAGAAGATCCAGACCATTGGCACCACAAGGTGCTGAATGAGCGTCCTCATGCTACCTCCAGGTGGGTTTTTGTTCAGCTTCTCAAAGCCAGCCTCAGCATTATTGATGGGTAAGACAATCCAAATATTATCTGTGCAAATCTGCACCTGCACAGGGACACTGTGTTTTAAAAGAAATGGCTTTTAAGCACGTTAACAAGTTGCTGAAATTCTTCATCTCGGGAGCAGCCCATCTACAAACGTTTTGTGTTTTCAATCACGTTAGAGCAAATTAACTCCCCAGTGTTTGAAGTCTGAAGTGAACTCGCTCCGTGGTAATTACCTCCTGTTCTTGTACAAGTAGCTGCTTGTGCCAGCCCAGCTCGCTCTTGCTTCCAGAGGCGATGTTCCAGAGTGCTGCCGTAGTGCCGTGGCTGTTTACATTTCTGAAGACAAGTCTAAAGAACTGTGTTTCCTCCCCTGCTTTAGAAAACTCTCTCCAGAAGAGCTTGTTTAGCAGAACACCATGGAAGCTTTTGGGGGGAAAAAAAAACCAACAAAAAAACCAAAACCAAAACAAAACAAAAAAAACCTTTGAAAAACACCATTTCAAAACTGCTTTTTAGAGCAAACTCTATAAAATTATCTTGCATACGTGCTTTTCCTACTCGGTTAAGCCAGACCGAAAGCGAAGAATTCCCCAGTGATTCAGCACATCATTTGAAAACGTGATGCTTTTATTAAGCCCGAACAAAGACAGGTCTCTCAGGGAGGCACTTGACTTCCGAGCACCTGGAGACATTCAGCACTTTGCCGAGCACTCGGGGTGGGTCCACGCACAATATCCACACGGGCAGCAAAGCTTTGCTGCTGAAGGTACAAGCCCACAGGTAGCGAGCTTGTATTAGCAGCACCTCCAGCAAAAGGATTTTTTGGCTTAATTTGGTTCTCCTAGAAGGTTTCAGGCCACTATCAGCAAGTTAGTCCAGGATTCAGACATATAAAAAGATGCAAAGCACTGGAAAAAATACATTGCACGTTGCTCCCTTTTCCATCCCTCAGTTATCCACCTCTCTCCCCTCAATACACACCCTCATCTTCTGAAATTTTCACTAGGTCTACCTGTTAAAAAGTCTCACTCCCTTAAACAAACAAGTCTCCGAGGCCACCACCTGATGGGTGTTTTTATATTTTAGGGTGGTCTTTGCACTTTGCAAAGTAACCAACATCACCGTATGGCTTAGCAGCAGCAGTTGGCCTTTCTGTTCCCTTCAGCTCGCATCAGAAGATCCCAAAATGCACAGAAATTAGCAAAAAAGTCCTCCACAAACTTGGTGATGAAGTCCTGGCACCTAGGAGAGATCTTCATGGTCCTAATCAGGTCTTGTTCTCCAAGCACTCGTCACTCCCCTCTTAAGTTTTATTTCACAGACCTTACGGATGCACAATATAAAGGGTAAAAAAAATGGAGAATGAACCAGAGATCAAAGACTGCCCTGGCAGACAGAAATTAAGACTTAATATGCCTTGAGAGTGCTCTTGTATTAAAAAGTATTTTTTTATACAAATATAAAAAAGCATATTTTTTAATACAAAAAGAAGCTGATCAAATGTTGATAAGCATTAATATGCTTACAAATGTCTGCTCACAGGAAGAAAAAAGTATTCTCTAAGAGGATTTGGCTATATATAAAATGTACTCATTTCCTAAAATGAGCAAATTAAAGGAAAATATTTTTTATTTGTTTCTATATAGGAATGTGATCTCCAAGCTGACTGTGCCATCTCTGGAAAGCTATCCAAGTGGAAAGGCAAAGCTGGGGAAGTAAGCAAAATTCATCCCAGAGAAACCCCACTGTAACGGACCAGACATATTTTCTCCCATAAGAGTGGAGCTACATGGAGATCATCAGTAAGAATCCAAATTGAAAAGCAACTGGAGGGTGGGCCAGGCAAACTACATCAAAATCCAGAAGCTAAGTTCTGTCAAATAAATACTATTTACTAAAAATTAGGATTGAGATCTTGTCCATCTGGCAAATGTCCGAGACATTTAAAGCTCTCTTGGCCCTGCAAGAGCAGGACTTTATCCTCTAAGGAAAAGAGATGGGAAACGGCTCACAAATCTCTTCTGTGCTGATTTTAGTCCCTATGGATGTGATTTGAGAAACAGCAGTTTCTTCTCTTTATTCCCACCACAGGAAAGAAGAGATTGGGAGATGATGTTATCTTTTCCAGTTTGCCAAATTAGAAGGCTAAACTTTTAACATTTAAAAAACATAATCTGGCTTCGCCTTTATGTGCTTGGGATTTGGAAAGGGATATACACAAATTCGATTTCCCAAAAACTATGCAGCTGCATCAGGCAAACCGGGATAAGAGAAGTACATATGGGATAAGGGATGTATGGGATAAAGGACACATGACCTGGTAGTAATGCAAAACCTGCAAATGGTGGACCCAATACAAATGCCTGTAACTTGTCAACTCTCCTGACGGAGGTGACTGTGGCCAAGAACTTTAGTCAACGGATGAAATAAAGAACATTTGCCCCAGGCTCAAATGGATATTCCATTAATTATGTGAGAATTAAGCTAAGATTAAGCAAAGATAGAAACCTCTCTTACGGGAGCAGAGGTCAAGAACTAAGAATTTGTTTAATTTCATGGATAAAAACAAACTGACATCAATAAGAAACAACGTCTTAACAAATGCTCTCTTAAACACAGGCCTGAGATTTTGTAATGCTAATATTTGTGTATAGACTGGAACCACTGAAGCAACCCCACTAATGCTTCCCAGTTTACGAACCTGCTCCACAGAGAGGGGTAATTTGGGACTCAATTTGGGTAATAACATTTATAGTTTACTGGAAAGTGCTGACCCCCCACCAGAGTAAAGTATGTTTCCAGCAGCACTTGGGGATTCTGCAGGCAGGGTGAGATGAAGAGTTAAGACCTGACCTGACCATTTTGCTGGACCAGCAGATCTGAAGCTAAGCCCACGGACATGTTTCTGTGTCACCACTGGAGAGTGAGGAACATGTGGGAGCACCCACCGCCTGCCCAGGATCATGCAGCGATGATCGTCTCAACCTTGCCCTGCTTGACAAGCAAAGAACCTACCCAAGATGAAAGCTGTGCCTCACCATGCCCTTTGTAGCCATAGGACAAGCAGGAATGCTTTTGAACTGGAAGAGGGGAGATGGAGATGAGAGATGAGGAAGAAATTCTTCCCTGGGAGGGCGGCGAGGCGCTGGCCCAGGCTGCCCAGAGCAGCTGTGGGTGCCCCATCCCTGGCAGGGCTCAAGGCCAGGCTGGATGGGGCTGGGGGCAGCCTGGGCTGGGGGGAGGGGTCCCTGCCCATGGCAGGGGATGGGACTGGGTGGTCTTTAAGGTCCCTTCCCACCCAAACCATTCTGTGGTCCTATGATTCTGTGATTCTTCAGTTCCTCTTGGTGTACTGCATTCTCCTTAGCTGTGGGGTGCTCAGGGCTCAGATAACTTTAATTCAGCCAATTAATTTTCCATTTAGCGTGCAATTTTCAGTGACCATTCATTCAGCTTCTTGCCCTTAATTGTTTGGCTTAATTCATTTAGCAAGGTTGGCTCTTCTCTATGCTAAATGCAAGACCACAGCGTTCTGAGCAAGCCTCGGGCCAAGACCTCCACAGCCCTGGTTAGCTCACAGCCCAGGCAGCAAACACCAGGAGCTGACTTCTAAGCACAAGAAGTGCTGCTGGAGGCTGTTGCCCTGCTCAACATTTTTATTTTTTCCCAAAAGGTGCTACTATCCCACAAAGCTGGTGAAACAGGCATCTCCCTCCCCGTTCACATAAAGCATCTGCATGTGTCATCTTAATTCTGTGCAAGAGATGAAGCAAAACATGCTAAAAACTTAGAATTGATATATTATTAATATATAAATATATAAATTATATAAAAATATACCCCAAATATATTAAGGATGTTCCTTCAAGGAGATCTGGCTGACCTCTCAGCTATTCTCATGCTGTGGTTCCAGCTGCAGGACGGCCACAAAAGTAAGTGGATGACTAAATGTCATGACCTTGCAAACAGTGGCCTCCAGCTTTCTAATCTTAAGTCTTCCGAACCTGCGAGAACATCTAAACTGACCCCTAGAAAAGGGAATCCCAAGCTGTTTGCAACACATTATTTGTTCTAGAACTTGTGATTTTTTTTCTCTGTTCAAACAAGCGCAGGTATGAATCCCTGTTGTCCTAGCTTCTGAGCACAAGAAACAGGTTATGAATCTTCTAAACATAAAATAAGGGTTCCAATGGAGGAACTCGGCCTGACCTTGACCCTTCCCTACCTGACAAGTGCTTCCATTTCCCTGATTAGTCCCTAAACAGATCTATTGAAGAGCTGAGGAACAACTCCATCTGAAAGCTGGGTAAGGGAAAAGAAGGACTAGATGCAAACGTATAGATTACTATAAGGAAATGACATTTTTGAAAAATGTTACGCTTCTAATAGTTCTGGCACAAAGCAAGGAATTACATCATTTATTCAGAACCTGGGAATTCTGGACTCCTAAATGCCTGGGATCTCCACTCCTAACAGGTCCTCTCCTTAAAAATCCACAGGAGATGCTGAAAATTCTCTGTCCCTTCATGATTTCTTACTGAAAGTGCCGCCTTCTCCTTTGAAAAAGCGGGTAAAGAAAATCAACAAAGCTTACTTGTTACCATTTCTTGGAAGGAAAGGGCTCACAGCCTATTCAGCCTCTCTTCCTCCTCCTCCTCCTCCTCCTCCAAATAAAACAGCAAGCCCCATACCTTAAGCAAGCGCCCGTTTCCATGACAAGCTTGGCACTCGTGCTGGAGCCTTTAAAGTCAGAAGGACAAGAAGCCAAGCAGCACGCTGCTCCGAAAGCTAGCCGAGCTAGAACCAGTTCTCTAGGACAAATACGCTATGTAAACACTAATAACATAATCTACTTAAAAGCACTATTACCAATGATACAGAACCACTGTGAATTTTCTAACACAAAGATAAATGCTAGGACAAATATTTGTTTAGTGCTAAGCAGAAAGACCTGAGCAGAAACGATTCTGGCCTAGAGCAGCTCCCAATGAACCAGAGCTGCCCGAGCACCGCGGATGCTGCAGCAGGGCTTTACAGCCACTGCAAGAAGAGGGGGTGTTTTTTTTAATTTTATAAAGCAGTATTAATATTTTATGATGGCATTCTTCTGCATTCCAAACATATAAATAACTCCAGATTGCTGAATGCTTCAACAGCCAAGAATATATCCTCTTTACCCTTTTCTGCCTTTTTCTCTTGCGGGGGGGGAGGGGGGGAAGTATACTAAGTATAATGAAAATGCAACCTGACATCATGAGCAATTCTAGGCTTGTTCAAAGACTTTGTATCTCTGAAAGAATATGAAATCAACCTAGCCGGTCTGTTTAAGAGGGATGTGTAATAATGCAGATATAATGAAACTGTAAAAACTGAAAAGGCAAGACAACAGGGTATGCAGCAGGAACATTGTACAAAGATTATTCTTGAAATTCTCCTTTGATTTAATTCTGTGTAGTTGTATTCTATGGCCAACTACTTGCAGTGAAGCAAGAGAAGCATTCTGAGGTTGCTATTGCCAATTACAGCAAGGGAGAAACCGAGACTGCTGCTACCAGAAGCCCCTGTGCCGAGATCCTCACTGTCACAAGCAGCACGGGAGTTCAGGGGTGAAGTCAGAAATTATATGGTTCCCAACTACAAGAATACGCCCTGAAATCTTCCACACACATCCTAAATTTTTGAGGTCATCCTTTCCTCAGGACTTCCTCCAGTCATTCTTATATATTAAACTCTCAACATCATACACTCAAACAATTGCCTTTTAAATGGGCAGGGAGAAACAGTCCAGAACTCTCAACCTTAATTCAGTATTTCCATCCTTCCTCCTCAAAATGCTTCAACCCCTCCAAACAGATGCTGAAAAATATCAACAACACTTTTCACTTAAAACAAAGAAAACGCACACAGAGGAAGTAATGTAACTCCAAGGGCTAACAAACCCATGTCTGCTCTCCCAGTCGCACCGTTACAATCTGCTGTCCTGCCCATAGTTTCTATTTTTGCAGGACAGCACCCTCACATTCACAACCAGCCATCGAATATTTTGATCCTGATGCATCACGTACATTCACCTGTCACAGCCTCATCCCCACTGCTGCTCGTTTTATGCCACTGAAAACTCAACAAGTCCTTTTATAGGGAGGTCCTGCCTCAAAACTAGACATCAGGGTGATACTCCCAGATCAGGGACAGTGCTAAAATCCAAAATATTGACCTTGCCTCAAATGAATGGAAGGTTCAGGTTAAGTCTCCGTGGACCAGCCTCACCGCTGGTGCCGCACGCCACAGGAGAGCCTCTCGGACAGTGGATCACAACATGTACTGGTCCCTCCAAAAAACAAGCCGTTGAACAAAGAAAAGAAAAATGAAACCCACAGCAAAGCAATTCCACAAAATCAAAGGACATAACCACCAAGCCTATTCAAAAACAAAAACACTATGCCCATCTACTTCTCATATACCATCTTATTATTACAGCTAAAGCATGCAAATAAAAAAAATCTTGGTCCAATTTAACTACAGTAGAAGTTACACTTGCCACTTTATCAGCATATGGAAAAGGAATGACACTAGGAGTAGGAAAAAGCTTGTACAACAGCAGACCAGTTCTGCAGAGCAATATTGTATGTTTTTCTAATACATAATAGATCAAACAGCTTAATAAAAAATAAGCTCATTTCTGACAGAACAAATATTCAAGGGCATGAAATACTGTTTCAAATTATTTCACTTAAAGAGGAGAAGAAAAAAAAAAAAATCTTGGCTGAGCAAGCCGCATGCAAAACTGCAGTGCTGTGCCAGCAGCTGTGGGGCTTCGGCACAAACCACAGCAGCAGAAGGCTATCACAGCTACGAAGTCACACAATCAGCTCTCATTCTTCCCTTTAGAAGCCACACTTTCCCATTGTACGCCACAACGCCACGATATCCTGAAGCCCAAACACATCTGCAGCTCCCAGCACGCTAGTACGCATTTTCCCTCCTCGTCTGATTGATGGGAACCACTTCGGCCGAGAGATGATTTCTGGCCTCATTGTATGTGTAGTAACAGATCCTTTCCTCTCCATGGCAGGAGCATTTTATGTGGTTAATACCAACGAATGCTCGTTGTGCCAAGTCCTCAGTGCAACAATAGGAAAGAAGATCCCCACGTTTCCTTGAGAAAAATCCTTAAGAGTCCCTTTCCAGTATATAGGGAAAAAGAAATTTAATATGCAACCTTATGTTTGAAACTACTTAGGTCAAATCTGCTCAGCTTGCAAGTAATTTTTATTTTTTCTTAACTGCCTGCCTTGTAAAGTCACCTGGCAGCTAAATGTCAATATAACTTGTGCTTTGGCACAAAGCCTCTGCAATTAGGATATTTCATTATGGTACTGGGTACATTAAACACATTTATGTCTTATTCTTTTTTGTTGTTTTACTTACTTTAACTGGTAGTTTTGTTTCTTCTTACAGAATGCCTGTAAGGTTTGTGTTACTAGTAAATAAAATATTTAAAATTATGTTCTCCTAAAAAGAGATCTCATGTGTTAACGTAAACCAGAAGTGAGCTTATTACTTATACACCCCTTAAAAGAACAAGGATATTTATAGGGAAAGACACCAGCAGAACTGCACTAGGGTACAGGACACCGCAATACATATTTCTTCTTGAAAATCATTGAACAAATCCATTTTAAAAATACCAAGTGTAGCCCCAAGGCCACAGGGAGAAGAAAGTGGTTTAGCAGGTAAAACGAGACAGCCCATGCTTTAAAAACCCAAGTGAACACATGACGATGGTTCTTACATAGAAATCCTGCACAGCAAGCAACTGTATCTGGTCAGCAAGTGCTTTTTAGCCCGCTATCATCCAGCAAAACAAACTGGCTCTTTCTTCAAAATGCCAGGACCTCCAGCAATTACCCCCTGACATCCTAATTGACTCAGCAACTGGAGATTTTAATTTCTGAAGCCTCATCTCTGCAGTTAGCCTTGATTTAATTTCCCATAATCTTCAGCAATAAATTACTTCTACCCAAGCTTTGCCTCTATGAGATTACTCATACAGGTAAAACACAAGAAACAGTTGAAAAATAACTTACAGGAAAGTCAGCAGTCACATTTGAAAGGTTGTCATTTACAACAAATTATGCTGCAAAAAAAGCCTTGTACTATGAGTCAGAAGCTAAAGGTAAAAACTGACCATGAGATCTGGAGTCAGTATTAGCAAAATGCGAGTTTTCTAGTTGTCCCTTTCCCTGTACAATTTGCTCACCAAGTGCCGCACATCATTAGTCTCTATAAGGATACGCCATAAAGTTTTCAGCATTTTTCAGTTTCTCTGATTTTCATTTGAGGTTTCAAAATAATTAAAAAAAGAAAAAAACATTGAGAAAGCAGTCTTAAAAATCAAATACTGTGGCAAAACGCAAACGGGCACAGTGCAATGTAAAAAAAAACCCCAAACCCTTGAAGACTTCGGCACTAGCTTTTCTGGAAGCCAAAAAGACCATTAGACCTGTATTTATTTGGAAACGAAGCCCTTGCTCTAATACGACCCATGCTCCGGCAAAACACCCCGTGTTTTGTACATGGAGACAAACCCAGCACGCAGATAACCATCCCAATTAATAAAGCAAAAGCCCTTTTCCCCAGATTTAGCGAGCCTAATAGGTTAAAGTACATGTCACACCCTTTCTCTACACCCACTACATAACTCTCGGCTTTGTTATGTAGACAAGCAGGCAACCAGCTTAGTAAGCATCTTAGCGTATTTACAAAAGGCCTCTACATTAGCACTCAGATATTATGTAAACTAAGCCTTTGCAAGAGAAAGATCCATTGCAGAACAGAGAAAAACAGACATTTCCCAAAGGGATCACTGTTTTGAAACAATACTTTCAAGGCTCTACCACACGCTGCTCACCCATACAGACAATTAAAAACACAAGCTCACCAAACAATTAAGGGTTTGTCACTGGCATGAGGAAAAGTAGAATAAATTCTAAAAGTAAATGTCAGCTTCATAAGGGCATATATGGTGATTTGGAGAGGATAAACGTGCACAGCTCCAACATTCCCAGCACCATCTATTTTTGGTATAAGCTGGTAGAGAAACAGGGCTAAAGGAATAAAGGAGCGAGATTCAGCGTGTTCAAAAGCAGAAGAGTTCACAGTGATGCTAAGGTTCCTTGCAGCATCTCCGGCACAACCCAACCCTCTCCCACCACCCCCAAAATCCCCAGGCGTGCCAGACTCGGTGTCTCCTGGTCTCCATCAGAAGAAACCAAAGGGGCTGAGACAAGGCGAGCAGCGCGGGAGGCCAGGCACGCAGCTAGCCAAACAGAAAGTGTGCCTCTTCCAATCCTCACCTCAACCCTCTTCATCTCCTTCGGTCATGGGATGAGCCTGTAAATTCATAGGGTGAGGAGCACGTACCTGTCAAGCGTTGATTTTGGGTGGTTATACCCTATGTTATGTTCTTCCTAATGGATTCCTAGCCCAGTCCAGGCAAGGAATAGAGAACCAAGAGAGCCCCAGAGAGCTGCGGTGAGACCATACACTTCATAAACTAGGTCATTTATACTTTTTTTTTTTTTTTTTCAAATGAGGCGTGGACCATAGCACCATCCCTGTGGCAGGCGATGCCGAGGCTCCACGTGTCTCCAGAAGCATTCCTCCCTCCTCACGCTCCCCTGGGTTATAATTACTGGAAAGAACCACAAACACATGTTCAACCTTCCTCCTCTGATGGGTCCAGGCGACCAGGCTACAAACCAATTCACAAGGCTGGTATCCCTCAAGACACAGCTCCAGAAGTCACGGGCATTCCTAATCGATTCCTGCTTTGGAGCAGAGCAGCCAGACCCCTATTAATAGAAGCTGCAAAAGCCCAAGAAACAGTCTTTTTCCCGGTTTGGAAGGAGGGGATTTTCTGGCTCCATTATTTCCATCATTCTGACTCAACACAGGCATTTGCGTGCGTGTATAGACATCAGGCGGAGATGGAGCTGCTATCAATGGAGAGTCAGTCTCCTGGAAAAGACAAAAGGTTCATTTCTACTCATCAAGGGTCTTGTAAAACGCCAGTCAGCACTCAGGTTCATCCCTCAAGCACAAGAGTAGGTTTTGCAGAGTAAAATTTTCACAAGCTCAGAAAACCATGGCTGTTCAAGCCCCATGCAAATGCCAACTCCCTAGCAACACAAGCTTCCTATTCTGGAACAAAAGCTCTCCAGGAAGGAAAATGCTCATCCTCCAACGAGGTCAGAGAAAGCCTGACATCATGGAAAGATGCTACCACTCAGGCTAGAGGAATGTGCTGAAGCAGTGTCAAAAAGATGTACAGAAAAGCTTGTTTTCTTTTAAGCCAGCACAGCGCAAGGCAGGGAGCTGGGTGGAAGCTGCAGCACCCCAGGGGTGCAGCTCTGCTGTGTCCATGCTCAGACACTACACATCATCAACCCGTACCTGCTCTTCCAGAGCTCTGCTACTCCACCCCAGCCAGCTGGGCTCAGCAATCCTGAACCTTTTAAACACCAAGAGGGATCCGTCCTGCAAACCAAGCAAGATTGTGGAAGCAGGGGAGCAGAAATTCTGCAAGATTTAGAGAGCAGAAATGCTGGATGCTGAGCTGTTACTCATCATAGTTCACCACGATATTTTCATTTAATTTTTTTTTTCTCCCCTTTTCTTATCCTCACTCTTATGCTGGAACAGCATCATTTTACTCCCCACACAGCCTTGGGGCTCGCACTAACCTGGGGGCTGGGAGCTCCAGCACTGGTATTCCCTGACACTAGTTACACAACCTTTGCCACCACGCCGTTTTGTCTCCTTTCTACACACTCCTGCGTTCAGCCTCATTTAAAGTCTTTTATCAAGGGAGGTGTTGTGGCAACTTTCTTCTGCTTACAACTTCACATTTCAGGCTCTTAAAACATCTCTTAATTCCTCCTTTTGTAGTGAATGCAGCACTGGTAATGGTTTCCCCACTCGCTGCTTATTATCAGTCATCCAGATCCCTTAGAAAAGGGGTTTTTTTAAACCAGTTGAGCATATCACACCAATGTAAGAACAACTTAGGTTACAATCTGAAGCCTTCTGAAGAGTAAAGCCAATTATTTCCAGACTTTTACCATGGTTTTCTTATTTTCTCACAGAGGTTAAACAAGTTTGGTAAGGTTACATGACCTTCTGCAAACCTGCCCTGCCTCTTTTTAACCCTCTTTTCCTCAATTTAGGTGTTCTTTTTTTTCAAAAAATGGCATAAGACTGGTATTTATTTCACAAAATGATCTTGCTACCTATTTACAGGGTACCTTTCTGTTGGAATATTCATTTCTTGTATGCAGTATTCTTAGTCAAACTTTATTTCAGTTTATTTTGAAAGGGATAGGCAACAGTTTGGGATTAACCCTCCCCTTCTTCCAATATACCAGAAGTAGTGCTATATTAGAAGTCTTCAATATTTGATTAGCAACCAGCATGGCCTTAAAAAAACCTTTGGCAGCCTTTAGATTGCTGTGGGGGTGCACGGCCAATATTGTTAAGGAACTTTTAAGCAAAAAAAAAAAAAAAATGTCCAAGTAGCAGTCCTAAATACTGTACTCTCTGCACAGATCTGACAGTTGTTTAGGATTTGAGTAGGAAAGCTTGAAAATTTAACTGCTTTTGTAAAGCCACTTGATCATATCGATAGTGAGGTGCTCCTGTCATTGAAGCATGCCCTATTTACATGTCTAGTGCCCAGCAGCACACAGGACAACCAAGACAACAAATCCAGGATCAGCTCTGGCACCCACTGATGTGAGCAGCCTTAGTGCTTCTTGGGACTTGCAAGACGGCTGGGCTACATAACCCCCAGCTTGCTGGTCATATCAGCAAACCACCAAACAGCCATTTCACTTTCTAGAGATTTTTTCCTACTCCAGAATCCTTCAGGTCTGAACACAGCAGACAGTTTTTAGCCTTTAGCTGAAAGCCAGATCAGTTTTTAGGGAGTGCTGAATCAGTCAAAGGAAATGTTACAGAGAGATTTCAATGTAGTAGTAATTAAAAGAATTCATAACATCTGAATTTATTCCCTTTACTGGCTTCCTAGCCGTCATTTTTTTCAAAATCTTGGCTAGCCGCTAATTTTTCAGTGCATCTCATCTCTATTCTGGAAGCAAGAAGGCAACCGAGCTGTCTTTTGTCTGGTCAGCACAAACAAGCTGAAAAGATCTGGGTTACGCAGCGGGCTAGAGCTGCAGAAGTTCAGCCACATTGCAGGAAGTCGACTGTGCAAAATTAAATCCCAATTTCCTTTTTGGGACACATATATTGGCTGGAGATAGGATGGTTCTAAATTTTTTTTGCAGCAAAAAAAGAAGAGGGTTTTTTGCATGCTTCAAGTCAGAGGTGTTAAGCTAATGAAAGGGATCAACAGGACTTTTCATGATGGTTGCTCAGTTATGGACACTAAAGCTGCAGCTTTTTTTGAATTATATCTTTGATTTGGCATTTCCCCTTCTTCACAGCTTTTTTTTTTAATAGACCCTTTATACAGCAGAAAAATATAATTCACAGGAAGCAGATGTATGTCAGAGGAGGAAATTTCTACAAATTCGTCTTGCACACCCCAAAAGCAGATGGGTCCCATAGTCCATTCTCAAGTGCTTTGCTGAATGAGGCAACAAAGCCCCCGCTACCATATTAATGAAATCCTTTCTTTGGAAACACTTACTTTCTATGCTGCAAATTTAGAATTAAAGACTTTTGAAGGTTACTCCATGCAAGCTGATTTGTTTTCTTTCAAATCCACAAAATCTTGCAGACAAATAGCCCAAACCATCCAAAATTATTTTTAAATTCCTTACTACCCAAAACCTGATAATTGCTTTTAACATTCTTAGTTTTCCTTGTCTTGTTTTCCCGCTGCATTACTTTCTTTACAGCTCACACCTCCTATGGTTTAATGCCAGGCTTGCTTTTTTAAAAACACTACTTGAGACAACAGGATTTACTTGGCTTTAAAGCACAAGTTTTGACAAATGCATTTCTTAAGTTCTCTTGCTTGCAAGGAAAATTCATGGCACCTCCTACCAAAACAGATCCTAAGATCCAATAAAAACCTGGAAAACACTTGCTGTTGCATCTCCTCTTTGGGGAGTGGAAATCTCAAGCTTCCAAACACACAGGCTAAGGGACGGACTGTCTGTCCTCGACGTCAATCTTATCATGATGAAAGGTCTTCATCATCCTCAGCTTTTAAATTATCTGCTCGCCAAATAGAATCGAATCGTTAACAGTGTCTACTAAGTTCAGCTCCTTCCTGATCCATAAGCATTTCCCTGCACCTTTTATTTATCAGGTCTCTTCTACCTCTTTCAGCTTTCCCCAGTGAGCTACACGTTTCCTCCGTGCACATTTCTACCTGGAGCAGTTCCTCAGGATACACCCTCCATCAGCACAAACAGTCATCATTTCACTAAATCCAATGGGTATATTTTTACCATCTGAGATCATCTCCTGTACTCCTACCTCTGCATAGCTCAAATCTCATCTCTTTACCATGCTGATGCTCTCATTCCCCACAAAGTTCGACCACTTACAGTCCTCTTCATGCTGATCCACCTCTTCATGGGCAATTTGTGTTGTCTGCTCCACATTGCAATTTACTACCTGCTTACGTTGGCTCTTACAGATTTGACAATTATGAAATACCTTATGCTGAAAAAAATACTCCTGGCTATAACACCTTGTTAACTAAATCCAAAAAAGATGCCATCGATAGTGAGGGCATGTTCTGGGCTCTGAGCTGTTCTCAGATGCAGCATAGCTCCCTCTGTATAAATCAAACATTTGTTTTGCAGTGTCTTTACACTTTTTTACACCAATTAAAAATAAATAAATCAAAGCAAATCCCATTCGCTGCTGGCATCACATCTGCTTCGCCTTTTTGTGATCTCCCTTCTAGAGCTTCTTCTAAATAGTTTTATGGCTTTATTATAGTCACAATGGTCAAAATCATTTTATTATGCAACCTGTTGAGACAACATTTTGAAAGCATGACAACTGGAAGCGCTGATGATGAATTAATTATTACAGTGTGAATAAGTAGTTTCATCCTTCTGATGTCCAAGGACGGGACTTTACATAACTTTTAAAGGAGACAGGAAAATTTTCATCCTTAGATTGCTCTTCAAGAGGCTTCTCCTGAAGTTCTCAAGTCTTGGCTCCTACTCTGTAGAATTCCACCAACAACTTACTACAATCTCCCAGGCAATTTATGATTCTGGCAAGACTCAGTGCAATCTATCACTCGGGTGACAGACAGAACATAAACTGTATCCTGGCTGACATCACTGCTGTAGTCTCTAGTGAAGTCAGAAGAAACTATTACAAAATGAAAAACAATGCTGTCAGAATTGCATTCTTTCTACCACTCCTCAAGTTCCATATTTCTTCCTCAACACAGGTTATTTTGCTTAAAACAGATGCACTTTATCCAAGAGGACTTTTACCACCACTATTAACTGAAACACTCAAATAAAAGATTACATAAAATAGTACAAAACAAGCCTGAAAGCAGGAAAAGGAAGGTTGTCAGAATTCTCAAAGCAGTTGCTGTGCTGAAACTATATTAAAGTATATTTTCAAACACTAGTAAGGCCTTAAAAAAATCAAGTATATGAACAAGGGTTGAAACTACTAGAAAATGAGCAAATGATTTGACGCTACCAAGAACAAGACAAACTGGAGAGGTCTACAATTTGCTAAAGGCAGCATAGAATAGACTCTGATCCTCCTAGAATGAAGTAAGGCTTTTACTTGGATCTAATTCACTGTAACTTACTACACAACTACTTAGTCTTTTACATAGTCCTAACAAAACCTCGCAGAAAGGCAGAAAGGTAATTAAAACAGGTGGACTTCTCACATTCCCTAATTCTATAAGCAAGGCTACAGCAGGCTGCAGAAAAAACATACACAACCTCCAGGGGAAACATGCTTGCTAAAATATTCAAAAAATGGAGAAAGCCTTGGGTAAATGCCATTCCTACATCAACATCAGAGATAGGTCATCAGAAATTCCAGCCTTTGAGAATAATGCCTCCTACCCAAGAAGAAGTCTGAATGAGGCTTGTCATTAACTACAGACACATCCAAACTATCACACAAGCAAGAAGATTCTTCCCACCCAGACACCAACGAGGATGACTGGCTTATCAGGTGAATCGTCAAGGTCACCGACATCCTCCCATGTTCTCATTCCTCAAACAAATCAAAATGGAAGATAAATATTTGCATAGAGCTGCTAAATCCAAAGACTCAATGTCCATTATTAAACATGAGTAGACAGTAGCTCACTACCACTGGCAAGAATCACCATTTTCCAATAAATCGGTGGTTTCTCAGGGATTAAAATTTTTAGAGGCAAAAATGTGCAAAGTTATCGCCTGCTACAGCACGTTGTGTCAGTCCCTTCTCCCATTTCCAGAGCTGGAGAAGACTTGCATGACAGCAGACTACATGAAGATTGACACTTTTACCTCCCACCTGCATGGGACTCCAGCAGCCTAGAAACTTTCCCCAAGTACCCTGGTATTCTGACAGACATTTGTATTATTACCATATTCTTTCTAAACTGAGCAATTAATGCAATGCTGACTTAGCAACACAATCAAACACAAAAGAAACCTGTCCTATTTAGCTGCCTAACGCATCCAAGCATGGGCAAAATTTGCACCGTTCTACCAAAGCCTCCCTTCTCACCTGAAAAGGAACAGCAAGAGATTCTTCTAGAAGAATTAAATAACTTAATTAGCATTAGCATGCGTAACTACTTACATCTATGTTTTAACCTTCTGCCTTCCATTCCAGCCTGTCCTCATCTTCCTCTTCTCTAATATCTTTATCCAGTTTTCCTCCTCCCTCTTTTCTTTTCACTGTCCCTCACTTCCCCTCCACAGAAAGAAAGGTTTGAAATACCAAAGCAGCATCCTCCCCTCCACAGACACTGCTCCTTCTATTCCTCTAATGGATTTTATCGTTTTTCTTCTTGCTCACTCACTGTTTCTACAACCAGGATGGCGAGGTGCTCCCTTCAGCAGGGGCTTTTAAAGGCGAGAGGCTTTTTTGAAACATTGCCTGCCCAGGGGCACGTCAAAGGAACTCTGAGTGCCCACCACACACACACACACTCGAGAAGGTTTATAATTTTTTTTTAACATTATTAATACCAAAAGAATGCAGCCAAATCACAGAATAAATGAGGACCGACGTTAAAATATTTGTGTACTTGTTTACTTCTCTTGCTAATGGTCCTAATTACAGAGGCCACTGTGGTCTACTAATTTACCTCTCAGGGCACAAAAATGATTTCTAAAAATTCAGTAATGCCTATGAAACTTTATTTAGAAAAAGAACAGGCTCAGATCAAAAGAAATGTACCCAACCTGCACCCATGCCCAGGAAAGTAGACCGCAGCAAAGGCAGCCCATGAGGACACGTGGAATTTCTTCACCGTGACACTACACGTTGAAAAGTTGGAAGAGCAGAGCAAAGATCCTCGAAGAGCATTTCAAACCAGAGAGAATATACTGCAAATAGTATTAGCCACCGAGACTATTAATTTAACAGGTTTCTGCTGCAGCTGAGGTGCGCCAAGAAGCTTAGCAAAGCATTCAAAGGCCTGCTGGATCACATTACAGACAGCACTTTCATACTTATGTGCAATAAAGATTGAGTATAACCTAAATATACATCCACTTAAAGCGACAGCTATCCTTTTCAAAGTAAAAATACTTCTGAACTTTTCTAAAAGTTTTTCTTAAATGGTTTAACCTTGCTTGCAAAAGTTTCCGAGCAGTCCGGTATCAGTACATTGTGCTCCTGCGCTGAAGATTATGTTCAAGACCAAATCTAGATACAAGTCTACGGGAAACTGGAACACCAAGCCTGCAGATGTACTGCAATGGTCTTTTTATCTAAATCAGTTTAAATAAATAGAATTTGCATCTGGCTGGAGACAGGGTATAGATAACAAGCATTCCTGACGCACCAGTTGCAAAATCTGCATGCTGTGGTTTCAGACTTGTACATTTCTATAGTACAAGGCGCCTGAATTCTGGTCTCCTCTACAGCCACAAAATCACCTAACATCTCCTGTTACGATTTTCTGCAGTAAAGTGGTCTATGGCAAGGGCAACAGCCTTTGCTGGCATGGCTACCCAGTATATTCCTGTTGGACGTACTGGTTTTCAGCCAACATTTTAACAAACCTAAACTTCCAAAGTAGCTTAAATTAAGACAAGACCTCTCAAGCTGTGATGAAGGTACAGAAGAAAAGCAGTGGCAGGAAAAGAACCTCAATCAGTTTCAGTTGTAATTTACCCCCAAAAATCCACTCAGATGATCCTTTGATACGATGTTTCATTCTAACCCCATAATATACGTAGCATGTGCAAAAATACACTGCCAGGAGCACCCTCTACTCTTGCTACAGCAGAGCAACCAAAAGCATCATGGATTCAGAACCTCCTGCAGAAAATTCTTAGACTGAAAAACATTAATAATCTTATGAGCAAAGAAAGTCAAAAGCAAAACAAAAATCAAGAGAAAACAGGGAAATTAAGAAAGCAAGCTAAGACTTAGGATACTTGAATGCCCACGTCAGCCTGTAGTCACGCAGGACAGCTCTCGCAGGGATGAGCACCACTAACTGCCCAGACCTGCCCAGCAGCCACCAAGGTGTAAAGCAGGTTTCCACGACCAGCACGGGAGCTCTGCTTACAGCTATAACCCTTTTAGCCCAACATCCAGAATCCACAGGCTGCCAAGTGGACACTGCCACTGAAGATTACCATGGCTTTTCCCCGGGACGAAGTGAAGAGGGTCATCACAGAGGGAACAGCCGTCACTTTCTTGCACAAAAGTACTTCCCACTCGCTTTTTCCTCACTAGCACAAGCCTAAGCCTTCTCCTGACAAGGGCTTCTCTCCAACGATGCGTACAGCACTTGTCCTTAAAGCAATTACACAGGCTATGAGCTATTCACCATGTCAACAACAATTTCTCTACTACGGACTGAAACAGCTTAGGAAAAGACACCGCTGAGGTCTGCCTTCCCTGCTGGAGGGCGTCTCTTCACCTGAGCCCACGAGGACAGGTACAAAGAACGGCTCCTCTCCGGAGGCAGGCGATGGATGGAGAAGGTGAAGCTGCTCTGCCCAACTCCAGCTAGTAAACACGACACAACTGGCATCACTGGAGAAGAAGGATACTAAACACTTTATAAATATCGTTAATTTTTCCAAAGGTAGTGGAAGGCGACTACAGCAAGCTTCTCAAAATTATGTGTTACTGGTTTCTGGAAATAACTGGTTAAGCTACCGAGGCTCTGACAGCCCCCAGCTCCTCACAAATTCATGTTATGAGCTGTGGTTTCCTGTTTGTTATGTTTTCCAGTATACTTAAGACACTGCCTTGAAATAAGTTACTTTACCCCTGCCCCCCCCCCCCCCAGCCCCGTCCAAGGCTGACATTAAACCATGTAAACATCTGTTTGAGGTAACAAGTTTGTCTTACTTTCAGAAGAGGGAAATTGCCTAAATTTAGGGTCTTTATCGCATCCCTTTGTAAATATATACCTCCTATATGTTTTTGTTTAATAAACTGCTCATCAATTAACATTTAAGTGTTCAAAAATAAGCAGAGAGAAAGCTTGAAACTCATTTTAATTACGCTTTGATAAAAGAGTCAACCCATTTCTTCATGCACTGAAAAGCAGTCATTTAGACTGTCATCTTAGCGAGTGAATTAATTTTCTTAAAAGCAAGGGAGAAAATGAGAACGATTTAGGTTAACGCTGAGCACCTAGTAAATGTTTGCAGCATTTACCCAGGTTATGCATTATACCACCCTTCCTTTAGGGAAAAAGGTCAATCGCGTAGTAAAAGCAAAATACTGTTGAGTCAGGCCACCTGCAATCCAGCCCCGGTTCTGAAATCAGGCAGCTGCAAGTCCTTGGCCGTGCTGCTGAAAGCTTGTGACTCCATTTAGTCATCTGCAAAATGAAATGTTCGGTGACACCACGCGAGCACGTCTGCGCACGCGTGCAAACCGCGATCTTTGGAACAAAGAGGCTGTACGGATACCGTGGTTCAGCCTGGGGCCTTTGACAACGTCGCGCCAGGTAGCGTACGTGGCTCACCGCAGCGAAGAGGCTGGTCCTGCGAGCAGGGCTTGCTTTACTCAGGGTGAAGGATGTGTCGGTGTAAACCATATCAACACGCAGCACACTTCACGGATAGATAGAGCCCCAGCAGCAAAGGTATACACATGGCCTTCAAATGAACGACTTTTTCTTTTTTTCCTTTTGGACAGATTACCGAAGAAAACAAAACCTGGCACAGGCAAATGCTCTCTGCTGAGCTGCTCTTTATTGGATGGTGATGTTCTGCTGCACTACAACACACATTTGGATCTAATTACCCTATTAAGAGTCACAGAAGGGATGCGCTAACTATATTGTCTCCAGTAGGTCACCAGCAGGAGCCCTCTCTCCCTCTGCCACACCAAACCCCGAAGCCGCAGAGCAGCACGCTCCACCTGGCTGCCCAAGGAGCCTCCCAAGCAAGCCAGAGGAAGAAGCCACTATCGGTCAAAGTAGGGTATTAACAAGGAAAACAGCGTTTCAGCCTAGCAGGCAGGGAGTCACTTGCTGCGTGCTGCCGGGCTCGGCTGAGATGTCAGCTGTGACCCTCAGATGCTAAGCTAGCTGACATAAAATGGAAGCAACGGAGCTGGAAGGTATCTCTTCCTGGTGTTGCAAACCCCATAGCATGATCCCCTTTCCTCTGACAAAGTCAGTGTGCGAGGCACTTTTATTCTCCTGGGATCGCACATGCACTTGGCAGATTGAGAAATCTGGTGTACTTTCATATAAGATTCCAGTGCACTAGTTATTATTTTTAAATTTATCTGCTTCTGAAGCTCCATTAATTTCACGAAACTTTTATGAAGAAAGGGTGTGAAGAGCTATTTTTGAGAAAATCTTCAGGTTTTTCCTCCCTTTTTTTTCTAGCAAGTCATCCTTTGCCTTCTCATTTTCTACTGAAGTCTGCAGAGTGTGGACATTAACAAACTGTAAGCAAAAAGGATGCTATGTAACTACACACAAAATTTTATCCTTCCAGATGATGTTGCTAACTAAAGCTCTAAAAGCTTTTAAAAATATCTCTAAAAGCTACCATACACATCAGCCACCCCAACCTCCCATTGACAGATGAGGCATATTAGAAGTCTGCCTTCTAATAAGCTATTGCAGAGGCACAAGTCTGGCAGGCTGATACATGTGATGCCTTTTAGAAACCCCAGGTGTAAAACACACCGATTTCATGGAGCATGCCACAGGGCGTTACGGCTCAGCCCCACCACTTGAGTTTCCAGTTGTGAAAGTGCATTGTATCCGTAATCCTGCCTAATGCACATTTTGGCTTCAGCAACTCTCACCAATAAGGTTTTTTTCTGTGGATAAGGCTATCGCAGCCATTGGTTTTTGTCTTTGAAATGTCCTTGAAAGACAAGGAGTCAGAACAAAATCAGTAAAAGATATTATCCTGGAAATTCATAAACTGGGTCACGGGGAAATAGACAGAAACTATTGCCATCTGAAAACACAATCTATAGTACAAAGGTATAACAAAATGGTTCTAGGCTTCCCAAGAAATACAGTTCCGTTCATTCTCTGGGATTTTGCTACTCCAATTTTTAAAGTAGATTCTTCACCATTTCACAAGGAAGTTGAGAGCAGTAGTGTTGCCAGGTTGTGCCAAAGAAAGGCATCCCAAGGGACTTTCTCCCAAACACCAAGTTAAATGAGAAAAAGAAGGCTCATTTCTTACAGAAACCTGTACATCAGACACAACAGCTGCAATTTTTATTGCAGAAACCCCTACAAATTCAAGTTATGGTTTCAGCATCAAAAGGGGGGAACTACATAGGAGCCAGCAACGGCATCTTTTTTTTAATTCCACTGGGAAGCTTTTCTATTACTCTGTGCTTTCAGCTGCGTGCAATTCACCATTTTGCTTGAAGCAAACGGGCAGTGTGAGGCAAGGCATGAAACGCTCAAGAGCTCCGTGCCAGAAACGACCAGCTCGGCTCACCAGCATGACTCATCAGCCGGCAGCACAACCGAGCTCTCCCCAGCCTGCGCTGGGAGTTCAAAGCAACTCTTCCCCCCCACTCAAAACATCAGGGTCATGTTCTCAGCAGAATATCAAATACAAGAAAATCAATTATTTACGTCATTCTTTTAGTTGCAATTTGCAAAAAAAATAAATATTCGCTGGTTTTACACAGCACATTGATATCCACTACACTTGGAGCAGAAACGTCATTTAAACCATTCCAAGCAGAAATTACAGTCAATTCCAGAGATCCTGATAGGGTATAATACCCTAAACAAATATTGCCAAAACATAAGAAAACAGATGGATACCACGTGCATCTGTTGGAAGCAAATACAACCTTGCCCAGGATAAAAATCTTCATAAACAATAAAGCAAAGCCCTACATATTTTTTGCTTGACTAAGAGGATTACACAAGGGGTTTATGAAGACATTTACACCAGTATTAACAAACTATACAGTAGCAATATACCCACTCGTGTAACTGCAATACGTGTAACAGCCATTCCTTCGGGAATTGCTTTCAAATACCAAGAGAGAAACGATGCTTCGCTCATGACACGGGACTTGCCTGGCAGGAGGGAAAAGGTGCCATAGCAGCGTTACAACAGCGCTATCACATCCAGCAAAGCTCATTTCCTCAATGCCACAGTCCCATGGACAGTGCTTGGAGTAAGTCCCAAAGATAAGGGGACTATTAAGGTCTAGCGCCACAACTATTGTACTATAAAGCCTTGCAGTGAGACTTCACTTACAGACTCCCACATTAAGATGCAGTCATTCTATTAAAGAAAGAAAAAAAAAGAAAAAGAAAAGAAAACAAACCAACAAGCCCATGCTACCAATCTTGACGCTTAGGTCTCACTGTACCCTAGCACCAGCATCATCACCGTTAGTGAATTTAAGTTGAAATGCAGTTGCAAGCTACATGAGGAGACTGGTTATACAGCCTAATTGGAAAGAATATTTCACAAATGTCACAGATTTAAAAATAAGTCTGCAGTCTGAAACAAGACAGAGCAATAGAACACCGTCTTGTTCCCTGGTACAGTTAGATCACCCATAACTAATATTTCTAAGTCATAAAGTGTCTGCCACGGGCAAGGTGGAACCATTAACAACTACTTCACGTGCCCTACCACCAGTGAGCCCGTCAGTCCACCCTCCTTGAAGAATTGCTCAGCTGACCAACTTTACTCAAGCTGCACTTCAGGAAAACTCCTTCCTCTCCACCCCAGTTGTCAAAGCACACCCAGCAGCCTCCTCTCTCAGTACACCTGTTGATAAAGCGATATTCAAACGCAAAACCAGATTTTTAAAAGATGCTAATTACCGACAGCATCTTAATGGTTTCATTAGAAACTAGAGCTCTCCATCAACGCCAGAGATCATGCCAGTACGTCAAGGAAAATAAACATTGGGGGCTTATATTAGAAAAGGTGTTTCTTCTTTAGGTACTGCCACAATAAAAGCAGAGAGGACAACTCAAGAATTACAGCGTTGCATTTTTCATAGTATCATTATGAAATATACACACCTCAATAAGCAGCAGAGATTTTTCAATATGTAAGTATCCATTTTCTGGGGGGAAGTATTACAAAAAAAAGTAAGGACATTTTGCTACTCTGTGACGACTTGCTGCACAGGTTTAATTTTAGATTAAAAGGTCCAGTATCTGTGCTGACTAGAAAGGATCCTTTTGAGGTTAAAACACAGGGTTACACATCAGAAAAATCTTGGATCTGTTTTCAGCTCTGCCAAAAACATCCACTAAGACCCTGAGCGAGTCCAGTTAAGCCAAATCAGAAAAAAACCCCACTCTTCCCTAAGAATCTGAGGGTAATTCTGTGGTAAGAGTGAACTGTGCTACTTACACCGTGAAAATACATGATAATTACTCCCAAATAATGTATGAAATGGTTAATTCCTAGTCTTCGCTTGCATAGACAACCTGACTTTTCTCAATTTTTAGGCAACACTCCTATTTACATGGGTGAAGCATTTCCATTCTAACACCACCTCATCACTCTTCCATAATTCAGCTTTTTCAGAAAAATATTCTCAGATTTGATGGCTGAAACTTCTGCCTCTGCAGTTGATTTGGATTTTTCTTCCTTTCTGGTTGAAGGAGTGTTCTTAGAGGGGGGAAACCCCCACACCAAATACCTAACAGCCCCAGAGAGCCTGTCAAGCTAACAACCAAAAAAGCATCTACAGCTCAATTTCTGGAGCTGCTCTTGAACTCCTGGAGCCTTTAATCTATTGAACAGCAACAGTAGTACTCTCATATCTCACGAGAAATACTAAAGATAAATTCAAATTAATTTAGCGATGGTGAAGCCCAACTACCCTAGCTGCAAGGACTACAGAAAAAACAATGGAGCGATTCATAGAATTTCATATTCAGAGCAACAACTCGAGTGTCAGACCACACAACGAACGATGAGGGCTGGAAAAAAACATTGAGCCACTGACCAATTTTGCTCAAGCAAAATCCATCCTTTGCTCCAGGATAAGCGCCCTGATGCAACAAAAACAATATAGAGTTGCACAACAGTATTTACAGGCACCAAAGCAGTGCCAGAGTGGAGCCAAAAATTCCGGCTTTTCTGCACTGAAAAGGTAGTAACACTATTTAGGCAACAGCTTTTATGTACATTCTTAAATATTTAGACCTCTATGCCAAGAACATAAATTACTCATCTGGGACAGGCTGCAAGTGAATGTTGTTTAACAGATATCACCAGCTTCAATAAATTAGGCTTACACAAAAAATAGTTAATAATGCTCCAGTTGGCTATTAAATACTTCCCACTACTTATGCAGCACATATTAAAGAACCGGCTAGTAGCAACTGAACAAATTCCCATTAAAACACAAATACAAATGCTGTATTTTACAATTATGTGGATACAGTGACAGCTATATTTGCCCAGCTCATGGTTGACTTCACTAAGGGTCTGTTGTGGAACACAGACAGCTCACCCAAAGCGATTTTCATAACAAAAGTCTAAATATTTTAGTATTATTTCCTCAAAATTTCTGGTAAACTGTTGTAGCTGTGGAAGATCTGTAGTCCAACAAAGTAAAGTGCAGCTAGAACTGAAAAAGAGAGGGTAAAAAAATACTACAGTTGAGAAATAAGGAGGGGGTTTAGCTATCTTTTCTGATTTTTTTTTTTACCATAAAGATACACTAAATCGTTACCCAAATATTTATCTCAACAATTCATGGCTATGAAAACTGCTGATAAACTTTTAGTCTGAAAATCCTTAATCACAAGCATGCCAGCAATAAAGAGGCTACAGTCCATGTAAGTTCTTACGTGACATCTTGTAAGTACGCAACTACTTTCAACGAGGATTATTTGAATTTAAAGGCAGTCGAATAGAGAACTTGAACACAGCTTGGGTGTATCAGCCCCACAGGAATCAAGGTAAGCAAAATGCCGACCACATATATTATTAAATATTATGCTTACATGACTAAAAGAAGGGAACTAAATACCACGTTACAAGACATTTCAGAGGTAAGGCAAGAAATGACAAATATACTTGAATCATGGCAGTCCCTCCCTAAGTAGCTTATTTGTTTGTTTAGTTTCAGGCACAATGGGAGCTTGGGCTAATTCAAGTTGCCTGTTACTACCTCATTATAAATACTAATTACTGCTATTACTTACTAAACATTTATTTGGGTGAACCTATAATGCAAGCCAAGATGCCTTTTCAAGTCTATCTCAGAAGCCCAGCGGGAGCAGTTGTGATTCCAAAGCGAGTGTGAAGACAGTATTTTATATAGACTCCCTTCTCCTCTCTTAACAAGCACTAGATTTTTAGGGAAATCGTTATTTGGTACGCCAAAAAACCTTCAGAAGGATGCAGTCTTCCTAAGAAGTAATTCATCCCAGTTTTCACCCACAGCAGGATGAGGATAACTCTCGGGAAGCACAGGTAGGACAAAACCTCTTAAGCAGGGGAGAAGGGGGAGCCAAGTTCAGCTCTTCTTCCTTTAAGAAGTGAGGACTTTGGTTTAAATACATTAGTAATGTTTTGCAGTTACGTTCAAAGTGCTCTGCCGTCAGCTAATTAATCCTTGATACAGGGAAGTGACATAGTGGTTAATTTTTGATCAGTAAAATCAAGAAGGACGACAAGCAAATTACTTAAGCCAAAAAAATCAGGTTTCAGGCCATCTCAAACCAATGAAACATAAAACGGTCTTCAGCACACAGCAGCACATCCTCAGTCTAAAAGCAAGCAATCACCAGTTCTTTCAGACCCCTCCATACTGACTTAACAGATAGCGTTTTGATAATTCTTTTACCATTTCACAGCATAAATGGCTGAAATAGGTACTAAAACTGAGGCCCAAGAGCCCTACCCACCAGTGAGCAAAAAAAATAAAACCACCAAAAACCTGACAAAACCCACATAAATTATTCTATAGACGGCAATATCGAGCGATTTCAATCCAACTAGCTTCTGTGTTTCCAAGTTCTGTGCTTCTTTAGCAAATCTGTGCCTGTGCATCAGCCAGCTATGTCTCTGAGTACATGCATACTGATTTTCTCCCACATGAGAACTCTCATAGGTCATTTCAGAGAAAAAAAGATAAGGGCTTTTATTTCTTTTTTTTTTTTTGATGAAGATGAGGTTCAAAATGGCCAGGTACAGGTACACAAACCCTGTGATGTGTTCAAAGAGCTTGCTGAGATAAAACTGTTCTTAACATTTCCACGGTCCTTGAACCAACTATGTGGTATCCCTATACAGCAAAGCAGGAGATGAACCTGGAATAAACAAAGTTTGATTTCGATACTCAAGGAAAGGAGAAAAAAAAAATGCCAACCAAACCCACACATTTCTGGAAACACAATCAACTGCGAAAGAGGAGAAAGACCATCTCCAATTTTGACAATCTGCTGTGAAAAGGGGGATGGAAAGAGCTCAAGGCTCAGACAAGGAGACTTGACAACATAAATTTCCAGCCACTGATGCTTGACCTTTCTACACAAGCGATCTAATCCCCTTGCAAAGCATCACACTGTCTTCCCACTGGTGCAATACTGTTTTACTCCATCTCTACCACACGCTGCTTTCAAGATGACGTTTTAAGAATTTCAAGGACCAGCTGAATGCAGCTGCTGGATTAGGAGAGGAACCTCTGCCACCACCTGAAGCAAAATTCAATTTTTGAGTCAAAATGATCCTATACTTCCGCTCCACCCCACCAGTGAATGACCATCCTGCCATGGCCGGATCTATCTACAAGGACCCTATTAGCATTTTTGCAAAGACCACCTCCTTTTCACTGCTTAACAGGAAATTCTGCTCTCCACCTTCGTACTCTCTACCATGACCCATCCACGCTTGTACTCTTTCATCATCTTCTATTGATGGAGAAACAGAACAGCCTTTTAGAAATTTCCAGCACTTGGAAGACATAACTTCCACTCATCATAACAGAGGACACTTAATCCTACAGCCTGTTCACGTGTTTGAAGTTCCAGATAGCCTTTTTTCACTACTAGGAACACAAGCACTATCCTCCGTTTGCAGAAACCTTTGTGGTCATTCAGAAATGCCTTATACCTACTTAAGTCATCTTCTGAAGGTGGAAACTACTTGCTGATTAAATCCAGTTTGTGGCATATCAGTTTCCTAAATTATTTTACCAGCAAGGGCTAATGCGAACAATAGCTCTGCGCTGAGCCACATGCATCATTCTGTGGGTTAGGACAGAACTCATTTAGTGCTTTAAATCTTACTACAACTTGCTGATCGGGATGTAAAAGATGCACTTATCTCTGAACTGAAGGCTTTCAAACAGCTTGAAACAAACTCAGCTCTTCTGTCTTCAAGTAGCAGTTGTTTCTTATTCCTCGCACTTCAGGAGGCCTATCTGAAGAACTCTCTTAGTAAACAAATTAAAATTATATTGCTGTATTGGATTTAGACAATTTAAACCAAAATCTAAACACTGTAGACCAACTGTTCCAAGAGTAAATGCAGATACAAGAGTCAAATACTGGATCTCTAAATTTCCCCACAGCAAGCTGGACAAGCCTGTGCCCATCCATGAAACGGGAATACTTTCCTAGTCCCCAGAGATGGTGCTTACACATAAAAAGTCCCCAGCAGTCTCTGGACAGTGAGGGGCTTTGTTTCAACAAGCAGGAGCTCTCAAAGGTGCATAAATTTGCAGCGAGACATGACTGCGGGGTAGATGGAGTGGTACAATAGCCCTGACAGCATTACTCTGCCAAACATCCAACTGCAGCAACCTCTGGTAGGTTTAGTATCAAACTTTCCCCCATCAGCAAACTAATGGGCAGCACAGAGGGAGGAAAATACTTCCAGGCTGGTATTCTTTGGGGGTTTTGTTGCTTTTTTTTAAATTGTTAATAGCTGTTCTGTGAGTTTTCTCCTTGCACATTAAACCTCTGCAATGAAACTTAAATCTTGTTTAACTAGATTTGTCTAAACTGTTTTTACAAACCCCAAAGAGTTTATTGCCAGCTTGCCAGTTGCACATGAAATGTATGAATTACCAAATGTAGGTATTTTCCAGCATCCAGGAGGAAATCTGAGAGTAAAAGCGTGCTTCTTGTTTTTAAAATACCTCCTTAAAAAGCCTTCAGAAGTTATTTAATACTGTTTTCAAGAAGTCCGCGGTATCTCTGTAATCATACATTCTGTGGCAAGAGCAGGAATTCAGGAATCCAGCTCTCCTTGCACGTAGCACCACGCACGCACACCTATAAGCAAGTCAACAACCACAGTGACAAGCAGGGCTGTTCTAAGTTTGGGAACGAAGGCTACAGTTCTGTCAGAGGCCATCAGCAGCGACATTCCTGCTTTTTTAGTGGTGTACGCACACGCTCAACCTCCCAAACCAAACTGTCCCTTCCTGCCCTTCCACTGGATGACATTTCTCCCCAGCAGGACTGGGTCACCAACCTTTCTGCACCCTGAAATGAAAACCTTGGTGCTGTCCCCACCCCACCTAAAAAGTACACTGCGTTCTCCACAAACCAGGACACAGAAATGATGCTTATTCTCTTCCTACACACCCCAGCCCCGCTGACCTGGCTCGAGCAACCTATGTCACTGCACCACCACCCTAATGCTGCATGGCAAAACCTTCACCCCCCAGCTTCCGCGCTCACCCTAGCTTCCCAAAGCGGGACTCGCTGCCTATCCTCATCCACCATCTCCGTCCTTGTTTCTCCACAACCTCGATCAGAAGCGCAAGCACACCTGCAAACCCCAATTTTACGGCTCTTTGCAGGTGCTGACAGCTCCCGAGTGCCACCACAGGGACCCACCTACACCAAGGGTCCCACAATAACTTATTCATGTTCAGCACCAGGAGTTTAATTGCCTTCCCATCACAAAATACCTCATTTTGAAGTGGTCTGCATACCACAGGGGGTGTATGCATGCCACAGTTTGGGAACCTCTGCTCTAAGGAACAAAAGCCATCAGATGCCTGTCATCAGAGCTACTTGTCAATGACGCAGAGACTGCTGGAGCCAAGCCTCTTGAGGTTTGCTGGCAAATTCAAGGAAAGTTGCACCCAATTTAATAAATCCACATATACAACTAGAGCAGTCGAGTGCACCAGGTACTTGAGAATAACCTGTCAAGTGCCTTTTACCTTTCACTAACACCCTGTTACTCGGGCAAATTATCCAATTGCTGTGATTCAGTTTTATTCACCTGAAAAAATGAGCGCAAAAATCGGAATAATATTTCTTTGTCTCGCAGGAGCATTACAAAAAGTAGCCAATACATGTGCGATGCTCCATTCATATCAAAAACGAATTTCAGAAAGCAGCTTATCACCTAAAAACATTAGAAGAAAATTAGGTTGCAAAAATCAAGCACTAAAAATTATAGAGTAACAGATTTATGATCATCTGTGCAACCTTAATCCGTTCCACTTTGTTAGTCCAACCCATACAATGAATAAGTCAGAGAATCTATGGAAAAATATCATCCGGCTACAAAATTATAATTACAGTTGCATCTGTTTTTCCTAACTTTTGAATGTTCAGCTTACAAATTAAATAGCTTTTAGATTTAATGGAACTTCCCAGGTTTTGGTTCTAATTGGCAATATCAAATTGTACTTTTTTTGATATGCTGTACTGAAATATATTTCATCCACCACAGTATCAGAAAACTATATTAAATGATCACATTATGTCACATGGAAACAGACTTAATTCATAGAATTTAGGTACTTTATTTTTCCATTTTCACTGCACTTGAAAAATAGATTAAGTGTATTTACCAGATAGATATTTTCCATACAGCAAGCTTTGTATATACAATATTGATTCCGTTTCCAACAACAAAAGCGTAAAATCAGGCTAAATGCTATTTTCAATGGCATTTTTGAATTCATTAAAGCTTTTTTTCTTTCATTTATTTTGGACCTTCAAAGGGATTATCACTATTGCATCTTCAACAACACAGAACTTCATGCCAACTCTGTCAAGAGTGAGTAAACTGTTTTAAAGGTTAAGGACATAACTATTAATCTAGCTGTCAGAGGTGCTGGGATCTCACAACTTCCACTGTGCCATCAGTGGCTACTCCACACTGAAGACAATCTGATTACACTAAAATATGCATCTGGGAATGCAATTTCAGACATCGAGGGAAAATTCACATCAAAGTTTTTTCACAAAGAGCACTTAAAAACAAACTCTAGAGAAAAATATTTGCTTGGACAATAGGATACAGTTGAAAGAGTACCAAGAAAGCTTGCAAACAGTAGAAATACAAAGCATATTCTAAACCACTGGATTTTCATCACCTTAATTTAAAAGAAAGCATAGAGCTACATGCTGCCAAAAGCAGAGCTGATTTCAGTCCTTATTCCTATCCTGTGAGTCAGAGGCCCGCATAATGTGGTGTTTTACCTGATCCTTCACCAGCAGCTCTCACTTATTCCATAAACCAACATTCTTAAAATGACATTTGGAGACATGAACGGAGGTATTTTACACATCAGTTCCATTCCAAGAAATTCTAACTATTCATACAATAGCAAATTAGGCTTCACACTAATTACATTTCAATACACATAGGGACGTTGTGCTCAACTTTACAGTAAGTTGAGATATAAGCACATTGTAAACACTGAAGTTTCATATCCTTAACGATACTGTGCATGCAATATTTTGTTATTAAGTTTGAACTTACACGTTATATAAGAACACAGCATAATCTGTTGGGTTCTGCTATAAATGTTTCCACTACTAATGTTTCCAGAAGGGCCAGTTACCATTCCTTCAATCCTAACGCAGCATCTCCTATCATTAAAAAATACTCATCAGGAATTCACCTTTCAGCTGAGCACCATTTGCAACTGGAGCATGGAAGAAAGTCTGGTGAACTCATCCTGCCAAGCTTCCCTGCTAAAACTCTGCTTGGAAATCTGTGCTCAGGAAAAAAAAGAAAATGGGTAGCACAAATGCCAGCTGTTTACAGAACTAGCGGGAAGACCCAGAACTCATCTAGCGTAAAACTGTCTACAACAGGTTTAAGTCTAGCTAATTGTTTATTTTTGTGCACAGATTTTCCAGTATGATTTAAAATAACTGGTCACAAGCAAGTACCAAAATCCTTTTCAGGTTAGCCAAACTTCTGTAAAAAACAAACAAACAAAAAGACCCCAAACAAAAACTTCAAAGACAGAGGCTAACTAGCACTTCCACTAAATAGTTCATCTCCCAACTTACTCCAGATCCCTGAAGTATGTTGGTGAAACTGGATAGAAAGCCTCAGATAAAGAGCAAAATACAGGCTCTGGGGGAGAGGAGAAGAGAGGGAGGATAGGTAGCAAGCACCCTATTCACAAGACCTAAGAAGAAATAGAAGTTAAGCAGTGTAAGCTGCAAGATTTCTTGTACAATTTACATATGAATATGATTTAATGGTCTGAGAAGTTCAGGGCTTTTCTTTCCTATTTCTTCAATCCGGGAATTATACAATGTTAACAGAAAAGGAAAAATAAAAAAGAAAAAGATTTTGTTTTCATTGTTAAACTCTCAGTGCAGTTTTACTGAATGATTAGAATATCTCCTTTTATTATTATTTTTTTCTTTTAATTATTGAAACAGCAAATACTAATCTGAAACCTTCTGGACAGGGGATCACCATGCCTGTGGTTGGAGTCTCTCTCCCCTCCCGAGGCCATTCTTTCCAAAGACAGTATATGCTGCATACAAGAGAAAACACTAACATTAGGTGTATAACTTTATTAACACCTAACCATTCCGATATGTGTGATATCATTTAACATCATTTGATCCCACAGTAGTGTTATGATCTAAACTTATCCCCCCATTCACAATCAGGATCTGAATTCCACATATGTGGGAAAGCTACTGATTTGTTTGGGTTTTAAACAGTTCCCCATTCATAATTTCAGCATATGAATACAAGAAACAAGCCTACTTCTTGCCTTGCCTGGCATATTGCCTTATTTTTGAAGTCTTCACACTCTGAAAATCCAGAAAAATGAGACCCTTGAGATTTCAGATGTCACGTTAAAAAAAGGGGGGGGGGGGGGGAAATTAAGCTGAAGAAATACTGTTTTGATCTTGTTTCATAGCATATTCCATGGTAGATAATTAAAAATAAACACAAAATAAACATAAATAGCTAAAAACAGAAATTGTGGGATCATCCTTGGCTGTTTAAAACAGAATCTAATGCTTAAGGATCCTTTCCCTCTGCAGAAAAATGCAAACACATCTAAGAGCTTTAAGAAGCTGACAATTTGTGGATCCTTAGAGCAAAATATGGCTACTGTAGAGTTCGCTAACCAAGGCAAGCCATCAAACTATTGACTTATATATTCACTGTGCTATTTTCCTTTCCTTGATCACCTTCCTGCAACTCACCAACTTGCATCAACTTCACTAAATCAGGGCAAATCTCTGCACAGACATACGCTGGTTTAAACACGACGGCCAGGATAGCTTGCCTCAGCTTACAGAACTTAATAAATCAGTAAGCAGGTTTAAACAGATTTCAGAATATCTATGTGCAGATTTACCTAAGTTGGTTAACAAATCTATGTAGTTTAGGCCACACAACCCTCTCCCTCGCACCCGAGCACTCGGGTGAGGATTCTCGCCGCAAGGTCTGCACACAAAACCCCATCCTCGCTTTTTCCCCACTCACCCAAGGACATCTAAGGGAAATGTCCTGCTGCTCCTCGTGCCAAGACTCGCGGAGTCGCTTCCCAGTCAACTGGGTCAACCACACAAGAACCTACCCATCTTTTCAGGGGAAACAGTAGGAACAGTATTGCAGGATTATCAGCGCAGAAGCTATTTAGCCTGCATTTTCCCTGCAGAGTGTACTGGCACTAGCCCAAAGCCAAGCGAAGCCTAGTTTCTAACCTACATTGCCAGACAGGTAAATTAGTTCGGGCTTAAAGAACCTCCAAACAAGTTCAGCGGTTTCTTCCTTCCTAAGTGACAGGAGCCCAGGTAAAGAGCATGGTGCCGATACCTCCCTTACACCTAGACCAGACCTCCAAGTGCTTTAAAATCTGTCCCACAGCAAAGCCACAACATTTCAACTGGTCAACTTTACATGGAGATGCTGCCGTAGTGGTAAAAACCTGTTCTGCATTGCCCCGACTCACATGTGCCGGGCTAGGTATGTGAAGTGTTGAAGCTGTTTACAAGCAAGCCATAATTTTCAATATTGCAGCTACAGGCAAACATCCTATTCCAGATCCTGCTGCACCAGGGGAAGAGGGTGAAGCTCCTGGCTGTTCTCAGACCAATCAGCAGTGCTACTCCTGCGAATCCTCCCTCGCCCACCATGGCTCCAATGGGCTGGATCAGCCCTGACAGCGGGGAGGCTGGCAGAGGGCTCAGCCCAGCATCAGCAGCATGACAGCAGGCAGTTACCTCCCAAAAGACCATAAAGCACTGGCTCGCTGTAACGGTATTAAAAACCAACGAACCAAACAAAAAAATCTCCATATTTAGGCTGCTAATACGCTGTAACTATCAACTCTCCTGCTGCCCACCACCATCCAGCCACTACCCCATCACAACTCTGCTTCTCTACCTCTTTAGGTTTATGTTGGAAGTTTTTGGAAGCAGAGTCCACTTTTGCTTCATTTTCGCATCACTCCTACCCCACTGCAAAGCCGGTCTATGCCTGGGGTTCCTGGATGCTGCAATAATACAAATAACATAGAACCGCCAATAAAAATTGCTTCTTTCTATCTGCCAACAATTAAAGCTCCTATGCAGGGGCGGTGGCCACATGCTGCAGGGTATTACACACCGTGTTGGCCTTTCAGGAATACCTGGTTAAAATATTTACCTGTTTGTCCAAGCCCTTCCTGCTTAAAACTCTGTCTTTAAAGGCAGAATCTAACTTTAAGAACTTTTTTTTTATTCCTCTTCTTTGATCAGGGAGATAAGAACCACGCTTCAAAGAAACACAGTCAACCAAGCAAAACAAGAATAACTCGTCATATAAATAGTTTCCTTATACAAAATACACTGTTTTTCAACTGGCAAACTATTTATGCAGGAGACGTGGTATTTTTAGTAGTAGTACACACACCTTCATTTCTGACAACTCCTGCAAAGTCTCATGCAAATTACCCCCCTCAGATTAGCAGGCAACAAGGTGCTGATCTCCAGCAGCTCTGTTCCTTGAAAATACGCTTATATAATTAAGCCTAATAATCCTGAAGGCTTCAAATATTTGTAACTGCCCCCCCAACAACCATGCCAAGAGACCCAAGTCAACAGAGGGCACATGTTCCCCAACGCAGACTTTTACAACGTGAGGATGACAGTGATACTGCTCCAATAAACCTACAGTGGAAGTGTATGACTAATTGTATGAATTAGTCATGCAGTTGTGAGCATGTGTCGTAGCATTATCAGAGGGCAAGGCTCCGGGAAAACATGCACGCTAAAAATCAAAGTCAGCCCGCAGTGAATAAGAAAGCAAGGCCTGCCTTCTGAAGAGCCAAACCCCCCGCTCTCCTCTCAGGAAACCTATTTGTTTTGGAAGCAAGGATTTGCGCTGCCATATTGTTTGGCAACATGTTTCAAACAACAGATACCCATCTTGAGCAAATAAGTTGAGATTTAACATTTCATCATGCCCATCGGCTTTGAGCCAGGTGCAGTATTGCCAAAGTTACTACTGTTTATTATCTACCATCAAGAGCTGTTTGTCCCCTTAAGTGGCAACTTGAACTTTAATCATTTTCACAAAACAGCTCTGCAAAGCTGCGGATACTACGCTGCTTCCCAAGCCTCTCTGCAAATCTGTGGCTTTGCATCCATCTTCTCCCGGTTTCTCTCCCTGCTGCTCTGCCAGAGGCCTAGGTATACAGCTACAGATGCACACATATCATGTGAATTTCTGTGTTTGAGGTGCATTTTTTACTTTCTCTTGTATTAGAAAGCTGATGGACACAGCATAAAGAGTTCAGAACCCACACATCTTTGCTGAAAGATTCTGCAGGCAGAAGATCGCAACCTCTAAACTGCAGCGGGACAGCGCATTTCAAGAAAAGTAAACGAAGCATCTTTTTTGTTCATATAGATTTACCATCTCTTGCTACTTGAACTCACCAGGAATATTATTCCTTATATATATATTTTCATATATATATCTATATACACACACATGCAAATTTTATGCACACACACATATGTATGTATATCCTGCCAGCCCACATAAACCCGGTCTTTTTCTTTTTTTCCCCTCAGTCTAAACCTGCAACACGAAGACTACAAGCCACGAGACAGGGTGAAGAACACACAAGCACCACCCACACGAGTCCAAATTTCCAGTTTTAATATACTTTGCTGTGTCACTCTTTTTTTTTTTTTTTTTTTTTTGCTATGCCATACTGGGGTAGTAAAATTGATAGCTACCGTATGCTGATCGAGCTTCCAGTGGAAGCCGGCAGCAGCCCCAGACGGCACTCCACACCTTTTCACCTTTGCAAACAGAGTCTTTTGGGTGCAAAAATTAATAATAATAATAATCAGGAGATCATCACCCAACGCGCGACCCAGTTCTCAGCCACCGAAAGGTCAAAACGCACCTAGGAAACTGGAGGGCTTGAGCGTGTCTAGCGTCTAGCAACCCACATCGGAAGGAAACAGCCTTTTTGCAAGAGATTTTTCTCCCAGGAAATGTCATGTTCCAGCGGCGGGAGCCCCCCCCCCAGCTGCACAAACCGGGGCTACCGCTCGCATCGGCACCAGGTACTCGGGATCACTGGCAGCCTGCTGCTGCTCCATGTCTCCCAGAGAGAAACAAGCAAATTCAGGACAAGCCCGCGGCTAGGAGCGGCCAGCCTGGACACCAGCCCCCCGCAGAGCCCGCACCCCACCCCGCCCCAGCCTGGAAGCCCAGGCACCCCCGGCGGGCCCGCTGCCCCCGCAGCCCCCCAGCCCCGGTACCTCACGGCGGCCACCGGCTCCCGCCGTTGCCTCGGCGCTGAACTTCACCGCCTGCGCTGACAGCCGGGACCGCCCCGCCGGGCTTGGGGGGGCTGCTTCGGGGGGCACACCGGCGCCCACGGCGGGGCGGGGGACACACGCACACACAGGCGCGATGCCACCGGCAGACAAAGAGCTGTCACCTAAAACGCCACCGAACGCAGCGTCCTCCCGGCCCGGGGGGTGCGCGGGCCCCCGCAGGCCCGGCCGCGGCGCCGCTGCCTCCCCTCAGCCATCTTCCAGCCGGGAAGGGGCTGGGGCGGGGGGCGAGGAGGGAAACTGCTCTCTCACTTTTTTAATCAACTTTAGGTTAATAAGAAGAAGGGGTGGGGGGTACCGAGGGAGGGCGGACTGGGATTCAGCCGCCCCGAGGCGGGAGGGGCTCCGCCGCGCAGGGTCTCCCGGGGCGGCCCTCCTCAGCCCCCCGTGAGGGAAGGAGGGCGGGCGAGGGGCGAGGGGGAGGCCGCGGCGCCCCTCCGCGCTCCGCCCGCCGCCATGGCAGCCCGGGGCGGGGGGCCGGCCCGGCCCCCGTCCCCCTCCGCCCCCGCCGTGACAGCTGCGCCTCCCCGCAGGCCGGGGGGCTGCGGCGGGCGGCGGGGGCCGGGGGCGGCGTGCCGGCCCCGCCAGACACACCCCCGCCCTGCGCGGCGGGGAGCGGGGCGCCCCCGGCCGGCCTCCCCCCCGCGCCCGCCCGCCCGCCCGCCCCGCCGCCAGCTGCGGCGCGGCCGGGCGCCACTCACCTGCCGCCGCTGCCTGGGTGACAGCCGCCTCCCCCCGCCGGGGCTGAGGCCGCGCAGCTCAACGGGCAACGCGACAGCGACTCCCCCGGCCAGGCGGCGGGGGCGGCCCCGGGGGTGCTGCCGGCTCGCAGCAGCCCCCGCCGCGATCCTGGTGACCGGAGCGGTGGCGGCGGCGGGCGCTGCTGGGGGCCCCGGTTCCCGCTGCGCGGCTCCCGGGCACCCGGGGCCCCTTGCCTGGGCGGCGCGGCACGGCTGCGGGGCTCCGGCTCGCTCGCCGCTCTCCCTCCCGGCGGGACGGGGCGGAGCTGGGCACGGAGGACGAGGGGGGCGGTGTCGGAGGAGGCCGCCGCGGCCCGGCCCGGGTCCCTCCTCCTCCCTCAGCCGCCGCCGGCCGCCATCTTCCCTCCCCCACCCCACCCCCCACCGGCGGCCTCTCGCCGAGGCCCGGCCCGAGCGGCGGCAGCGCGGGGCAGAGGCGCAGGGGAGGCCGTGGCCCCTCCGCCGCGGCCCCTCCGCCGCCGGCCCGCGGGCAGGGGCCGGCGGGCGCCATCTTGGAGGCAGAAGGGGCGGCCGGGGCCTGCCCGCCGCGGCCTGGGGGGCTGGGACAGCGCCGTACCCCGGGGGGGAGCCCCGGGGGGGCCCCGGCGCCATCACCCCGGCCCCACGGCGGCCTCGGGCCTGCCCTCCCCACGCCTCGAACCTCCCCGGGCACCCCGCGGGCCAGGCGCGGCCGTCGGGGCAGGCCCCGGCAACCAGTGCCCCGGGGTGAAGAGGCTGCGGCAGGGCTCCCGGAGCCCCCAGGAGCTGCTGCCCTGGGGGGGGGGAGGCTGCCTGTGCTCGAGGTACCTGTCAGGTTTTGTTTCCCACTCGCCTTCCCTGGCGAGGCTTCAAAGACGACTTAGAGGCCTTCATCTTGCGGGAGCGTTGTTCTCCATCTGGGCATCAAAAGGGCAGCCATGTGCTTTGGGAACAGCTGGGAAGACCAAAACGAAGTTCAGTAAGCAGGATGGGGTGAGAGACGATCCCATGCAGATCTCGACCTGCTGTGCAGTCTCCTTGCTGTCATTTTTTGGTTACTTCCACGCAAAGCTGCCGTGCGTGGAACTGTCATAATTGCTCCGTCAACTATTTTATCACATTCAGGTTGTGTCTGGTTACGATATTCGTCCTCTCTGTGGAACTGTGAAATCCCCAAACACCTCGTGTGTCATGAGGCAAAACAGCTCAATGGGTTGAACAGTTAAAATAAACCAGAGCTTCAGGTGGCTTGTTTTCCTCCACGGGGGCTCTTTATTCCTCAGGGCCTTGAGAATGCCTGTGCTACAACAAAACAAGTTGTCCTTAAAAGGCCCAGTCAAACACACAAAAAATGGCAAAACCATCCAGTGTGGTCACCCATGCTGTCATCCAATCTGGATTTTTGTCCTCCTCGGAAGCCTGCACCTTGCTTAGGGGTCCATGCGGTTACCCTCTGAGGTCCTCTGCTTCCCAGAAAAAGCCTGTGCAAGCTGCATTTCATAACTGCCTCCTTATCTCTGGAGCACCTGTGGAGGGAATGGGTAGGATAAGCCAGAGTTAACCCTTTGGCAGGTAAAAGACCAGGGAATTGCGATTGCAGGCTTATTAGTTGTTTTCTGTCATTTTGGGAATCAGTAATACTCATCCCAACCTGGCTAATTGTAGGTGCGTTTGTATAGAAAATGCTGCATGTCTTGCCTATCTTGAACTAGACAAATAGTTAGTAAACTGGTTTTTAGGAGAATTTCAGGCCTGTGCATGTGAGCAAAAGCATCCAAACGAGCCAGGAAGCGGTGGAGAAACAAGAGGTGGACAGCAGCAACCTGAGATCATGTACCCGCAACAAATCCTCTGCTGCAAAACTCACGCTGTCCACAAGGTAACGAAGGAATGCTTCTGATTCTCCTTTAATTGCATTCTTGGTAGGGGCTGAGGCAACATTAACAGCCACTGCATGCTGCTGCATGACCCTTCGTTGCAACACATCTAGGTGGAAGTGCTAATAGATACCTTCTGGTCCTGTTCCCTTCATGACAGCAGCTAGGGAAGGAAGCTGTGTAAAAGTCCCTGAGTCTTCCTGAGCTGCCAGCTCTCCACTGCCTCTGCAGGCTATGCCCACTTTGGTTTCATTCAGGCAGAAAATGCTCAGCCTTCGCGACTAGTACCGAGCTTGATGTTAGAATATTTCCCCTCTGTGAATTCCTCACGAGAAAGTAATATATGAGCTAATCTCAGGCAGCAGGGACATTGTAAGTTTTCAGTGATATTAGCACTGAGAAGCATAAACCATTTTTATTAGTTTAGTCTGCAAGTTCACGTCTAAATGGAATGCAGAGATAAACAATGCCAGTTTTAAGTACATTACAGAGCTGTCAAGATTTGACAGTTTAAATGAATTAGACTTCAAAACATATTATGAACAAGATTAAATGTCTTATTGAAATACACAGGAAATAAAAAGGAAATCATCAGCAAAATTAAATTATTTCAAAACTTCCCAGAATTAAATCCAAAACAAAGGCCTCTCCCACCAGGTAAGTGATAACATGGTGGGTGAGACTTTATCTGGGGCAGCTCTATTTTCCAACGTACCTCACGGGACAGATAATTCACTGTTGTTAGATCTTTTTAGCCTGAGCACTTTGTAAAACAAGAGGATATGATTATCTTCATTTTATATATACAAAGAAGTGTTTAAAAGGTTTAAGTAGAGGTCAAGCAACAAACGAGCTATGGAATTGCCAACCAAAACAGCACTGAGGTATCATGGTTGTCCTGTTCCCTGCCATAAGCCCTCTGCTTGATGCTGTCACTTGTAGCCTATTTTCCCGTACAACTTACTTGGGCTAAAGGCCATTTTCAGGCTTTATTTCATTTTATGAAGCAGCCTATTGTAAGGGTTTCTTGCAAGCCACAAGTAGCCTCAGTACAGTTGTTAATCTAAGAAGGCAAAATTAATAGTATGGAGTTCTGTAAAGCTTCTTGGCCAAACTCAGTACTGTAAATAAGTAAGAAATAATTTCTTTGATTATAGTATTGCCTCCACTTAGTATGAGTATGAATTAAAGCTGAATACAGGCTTGACTGCTTCAGGCTGCGTTCCTCTGTTACTACCAACTTGTTTATCCTCTAAAAAAAGCGAGAGAAGTATTAAGATTGATCTAAATAGGGGATTGAATGGGGATTGAATAGGAATGCCAGGTGTGGGAGCACTGGGAGGAGCAAATGGTAGAAGGGTACAAGAATGGCATTTGGTGATGGCATCTGGACTAGCAGGTCGCTAGGATTGTGGCATGTGTCTGCCTGTATGGAGCCAGTCTATCTGTGAGCAGCCAGGGAACTGGAGAAAGAAGGTCCCTCTGGAGGGGGAAACATCACTATCAGCTGCTACAACAGCTAAAAGCCAGCACCTGAAAGAATCAAGATCTGAGGATGAACATCGCTTGTCCTCCCCCTCATCTTGAGACAGAGCAATGGACACAAGCACTACGTCACCTGAAGGTACTACCTGGACACTATGTGGGGCTTCTGAGCACGAATGAAAATATGACTGAGATCAGCTTTAATTTTCTTCTGCCTCCTCAAGTCTCAGGCATGCTGTGCTGTTGCCAAGTTGTGCCATCGTTTCCTGTGTGACAGCCTTTTTACTAGTGTTCAAGACCACCAGAGGTTTGGGGTTTTATGCAGCAGAGGGTGTATTTCACTATAGAAAAAAAAAAAAAAAGATTCCAAGCTGAGAGCAGGACGCGTTTAACACGCAGGTTGAACACCTCCTCCGAACCTCTTACATTTACAACTTTGCAAACACGCCTTGACCGAAATTAATGCACAACCCCATTAAGGTTAACGAGTTGTTTCGCATTCAGACACCTACTTAGCCCATACCGGTTTGTGCGAGCACCTTGGCCTCGCTGCAGACTGCGGGGCTCGGAAGAGAGCGGCTGCACGCCTGGGAGGAAATGCTTCCCCAGGATGGTTGTTGGAGGCAGCGCCTGCTCCCAGCACCACTCGGGGAAGCCTTAATGAAAAGCAGCTCATCAGCAGTTACGTAACCTAATGATAATCCGGCTCAGGCCGGGCAATACTTAAAGCCACAGCGTCTTTCTAACGTGACCTATTTTATGCTCGATGCAAGGGTAAAAGTATGTGGTTTGTAACTTCGCTGGGTCTTTTACGGCAGAGTTATTGCCTGTCAGTAGAAAAGCCCCCTGCGCACGTTTCTTCTGCTTTCCTGGCTGCAGAGCAAACACTTCGGATTTGTCAGTGGCTTTTTATGGTATCGGCTCCAAGCTCAGGCAGAGCAGAGAGCAAATTGTAAACAATTAAAAGGAAAACACTTAATGTCCTGCAGGAAACGCAGCATACTTTAAGTTCAGCTTCAGAAGCTGCAGAGGGTCCGGGGGTATGTTACAAAGCAGTTCTGATGCCATGTTGAACCACACAGAAAGCTTTTGTGTTTTTATTAGACCTCAGAGAACAAAAATGTATGTTTCTACGTTCCAGGGTCATATTTACATTTGACTGAAGAAATTCATTAAGATGGCACTGGTATAACTCAGACTTGTACAACTGGCCAGCCCCCTGTAATATTTTTTTTTCCCCTCTCAATCTGCAGAAGTATCAACAAGAGATTAAACCCAGAGATGTTGATTCAGACCTCAGCATTTAATCTGACCACAGATGGTGTCAAAAGAGGGACAGCCATACAAAATAGCAACAGCTTTTTTTCCTAAACCATCGGGTTTTTTGTTTAATACAGATAGAGGACAAGTGGCCAAATTTAAAATACAGAGGAAATCTCAGTTTCCTACAGTTCCTCTCCTCGAGAGCTTTGAAGCGTTATTAGTGGGCTGATTTCTGTCAATGATTAATAATGTGTTTGTATTTATGTACTTAAGTTATTATTGTTACTGTTATTAATGCCTGTCTTTCCTAGGATAAATGTTTCATTCCTTATAACACTGGACGAGTTAATGACACAGCTGGTTGCAAAAAGGAGGTTGTGGTATTGTGCTAATGGTAAGAAATACTGCCTGTTACACATAGGTATACACATTTTGGATGACACTTATGTTTACCCAGAACCCCTGTTGTTTTCAAATCGGTGATGCCAAGCTTTATATTTACTGCCACAAGGGATACCAGTTTTTGCAAAATATACTACCATGCATGGTACTTACTGCCGATGGATTCCTAGAGCAGATCATGTGGATCTGCTGATCTCCTATGGGTTGAAAAAGTTGCTTAAGCTAATTCAGAGCGTTTTTTAAAAGCTGATTTTTAATGCCCAACATTACAGCACTTCAGGTGCGAAATTAAATTACTTCTAAAAAGGTTTACAAAACTTCATGTTGGTAGAAATATTTCATGACATTTAAAGGCAATAATAATAACAACTTTAAAAATTGTGGTGATCATGTTTGTTGGCTGTTGAAATATCTTCCTGTGGAGACTGCAACCAAAACACTGCTGCATTGTCCTAGCATTTAAGAAACAGAAAGCGGAACTGAATGTAGATTATTAAAATAGTGTGGCTGATTATAAACTCTAAAGGGAGATCATGTAACCTCATTTCCTTATCTCATCTGAGCAAAATGCTAAAAAAAGGGGGGTGGGGAAATACACTTTTTCAGTTTTAGTCATCTAAGCACAGAAGTAAAATACATTTTTAAATGCATTTAAATATGCTTCAGAGCCCCTCAAAGTGGACTTGTTAAATCAGAAGCAAAGGAGTTGTTCTAGATGATTAAGGGGTAAGAGGTAAGGGTTAAACAGCTCCTTTCAGCCAGTACCAAGCCCTTGCACAGGTCAGCTGTGCTGGGTCAGATCATGTCGGTATCAGTGCCTGTGTTCGCCCCTATCTGCGATTCACCCCTGCTGGTAATGTGCTTGGCTAATGCGATAATACTGAATATAGAAGAAAGGAGTATTTTCTCATTTTTTCCTGACCCTATTTTTTTGTTGTTGCCTTTTAGGTGGCCTATGTAAAAAAGAATTGATTGTTTCAGTCTGTTGGTAAGTGGAATGGTAACTCCCATCAGAGTTGGTATAACTTGTCCTTTTTTGGCAATCACACCGGAGAGACGAGTGCTGCATAGGGAATAAAGCAGAGCTATTCTCCAACCCTAGAGAGATGATCCCACTGAGAACCCCCTCTATTTACTCATCTGCACTTAAAGACTGTCAGTTTTATTCAGATATCTAGTCCGTCTGTGAAATACTTTTCCTTAACCTACTTTTAATGCCTTTGAAGTATCATCTGCTTCAATAGTTTGAAGAGCACTAAAGCCCTCATGCAGCCAATAGGCACTTAAGTGCTTACTTTTAAACCCGTGAGTAGTTCTGTGAGGTGCAGAAGACCTGCTGCTGTTAGACAGACCTGTCAGTCCATCTACTTCACTCCGTTGTTTCTGACAGCGCACAACACCAGATTCCTGCTCCTACACCTCATCTCCACCTCCCTTCCCATCAATGCGCTAGGAAGAGGAGAAGGCAGCTGATGCTACCACAACTTCCCCACTAACTGGGGATCTGGGCTTTCCACAGGTACCACCACCGGTGCTGACCCCACCACAGCAATCACCAGGTTTGCGTTGTGTCTGTCCCTGTCAGTAGAGGTTTAACACAAAATCTTTCCCCTTGCCTAACCATTAGGAGCTGCGCTGCAGCTTGAAGCACAAGGTAGAAGAAAAAACATTTTTTCCAAAAAACCTTGTTGGCCTTTGCTACGGGGGTCCTGGGTATCTTCTTATCCTTAAAAATGCCTCAGCCTACCTGGGGTCTGCAAAGCTCCTGGCCTCTGCGAAATGTAGGTCCTTAGTTGTACCAGAGACCCCTGCAGAGGCAGGTGCGTTAACCTGGATAACAGATGCACCAGAAGTGATTAGAAATGCAAGAATAAAACAGGAGAAGCAGTCAAGGAGAGAAGAAAGAGGTAAAGGTGGTAATGCAGCGGTACAAAATGCAGGATAAACGTGAAGCAGTATTTGTAGTTAGAGGGTGAGTTCTTTATCATTTCAAATCAACAAAGTACAAAGGGAAGATGGGTACCCTTGTCACAACTGGAAATTTATAGATCATGAACAAAATTGTCTCCATTTTGTCCTCCACAGGTAGCACAGAAGAATGAAAAATCACCGAATATTGAATGTTGGTTTTCTCTGCTTTGGTTGCTTTTCTTTCACCATTTGTGTGTGTTCAATAACTTTCCTTGCTGGTCAACAGCTATGGCTGAAGTCAGAAACGAGAAAGGAACTGGAGCAGAGCAAGGGCAGGGAAAAATTTAAAGCAATTCTGGCATCAAACATGAGCAACCCTGTTTCTGTCAGTGCAGGAGGTGCCTCCTCATATCGGTACTTGTAACCCCTTCCACGGCTTTGAAGATGACAGAAAGTTGTTGCAGCAGGTCACCGACATTGTTAACGCTTCAGGATGCAACAGTTTTTCACATTCAGGATGCAAACACATTTTCACAGAAGGTAAAATGTGGGGGTTAAAAAAGGTATTAACCCAACTTGGAGAGGTTATCCTTGTTCCAACTGGTTGAAAATTAGTGTAAACGAATTGTAATGGAGTTTGGACATCTAAGTGACCTGAGACATGTGAATGGAGAATACTGCAGCCTAAGGTTAAACTGAATTTAAAATCCCAGAATGCAATGGTAACTGAAACCGGGAATGAGACATGTTTAGATCACAGCTTTCTCCTTTTGAAATCGGGCATCCTTCCTGAGAAAAAGAAACCCATAGGTTTAACAATACAAGACTTCCCCTCAATAGCACCAAGGCAGCAGGGTGCCCCACTGTTGCATGGCAAAAAATGTTTTGTGGGCTTTTTTCAAAAGCTAAAGTCCATAAAGGAAGTATTTACAGCATGTACACACGAATGGGTTGGGTGTAATGGTATACAACATCGTGGGAGACCTAAGTAGTACTGGTTTATGAGCTGAAAGGTTTTAACTCCTTCAGTACAGAAACTAACGAAGAACTGCCTAAATTTGGAGGTACCATGCATCACGTTCAATGACAGTGAATGTCAAATTTAGAAATCAAATGAAAATTAATGAAGTCATATTGGGATCATAAAACATGGACCAAAACCAACAGAAATGTGTGTGTTTGGGGGTTTTTTTACAAAAAACAGGACTAAAACTAGAGAATATTTTTAGCATTGCTACAGCTTGTTCCCAGATGCAACTGGTTGCTGTTGAGACTACTGAGAGCTTAGTAGGCTCTCTCAGCAACAACCTCTTACCACAAAAATACCCGCTACCATAAACTTACATCATGTAAAATCTGATAACCAAGTTGATATAAGTTCCAATCCTGGGAATGAAACGAGACCACATTATTAAGAGACGTGAGCTAAAGTATTACCCATACAAAAAAAGAACAACTGCCAGAAAAATTAAGTCTGGGCAAACTGCGCACACATTTGACATGATTTACCAGTCACTATGGCTAGTCAATATTAAAGCTCAATAGTTTGGTGACGGTGTACTGACAGATTTAGAAATACACTGTGAAAATGGAATTAAATAGGTCTTACTAAATACAGTCTGAAAGATCTTGTGGTCCTGCTGAAGGAATAACTACTTGTCCGTGGCACCAGCTAGTAGTTAATGATTCTTGGACACATGACACAGGAGATGGGAGCTCTGTTTATGTTGTTTCTCTGCGTCCCCTTTGGTAGGGGTCACATCAAAGAGCTGAGCCCCCACCCCAGAGTGAAATTTGTGCGTGATGTCTCTAATGTAGATCAAGAGGTAAAACACATGCAGTGTTCACCCTCTGGTACAGTCAAGACCGTCTAGTATGGGATCCCTTGAGTCAACTTACTACCGAGTTGCAACAAATGCAGTGAGGAGCTAAAGCATTAGCAAACTGACAGTCAACAAGAAATCTTTCTGTGAAGTTAGTTTGAGAGTTGGTCCCCCCCAGCCATAGCTGCACTGCAGTTAGCATCCCGCAATTGTCCTATTTGGGCCTAAATGGCAGCTTTCGTTCCCCTTGTCTTGTAACGAAATAGCATCGGTTTGCCCTGACGTATGAGTTAATATTGTTAGGAGGATCATGCTCACTGCCGTGAGCCGCTCTGAATCCTCTCCTGTTCTGCAGTACCCTGTTTGAGCCAGGATTAGAGACAGGCAGCTGTGAATTTCCACAAAGATGCTACATACGATTCCTCTACATACTATCTTTTGTGTAACCAAAGAATTTGCTTGCTTGCTTTCTATCAAATCGCTTACTGAGCAGAGCTCTTCACAGATCTGTCTACAATGGTGTGCTTGTCCTTTTCTTGAAAGATCTAGTTGAAGAGTAGTTTTCCTCCCAGTGCATATTCCATTGCAGTTCTCACCGATGTTACCTGCCACCATGTTGCTGCTGATTTGATTTGCATCAATTCCTTCGAAAAACACCTGTGTTTTCTCTAGACATGGCCAAACCAAGCCTCGCCAGCAAATCCTATCATTACTGCACCTCTCCCAATCAGACTTTTAATAAATGCATTAAAAACTAGGCACACTGCAGAATCCTAAGCAGCAGTAACATTAGCCTTGTAGTCAAGATGAAAACCAGCTATTTATTTTTACTTTTGTTTCTAGTCTCCGAACAGCTTTTTGATGCAGGACACCAGCTCCCTGGCTGTTGCCTCCCTGCTGGCTTTGGGAGAGCCAGTGCTGTGCGGTGATGCAGGCGGGCAGGTGAGAGAAAGGGAAAGACAAGGCAATGTGAACTCAGGAAGAGGAAAGAAGAGACCTCAGTGATGCAGGAAGAAACCACACAATGTCCGTATTGAAGGGGAATGACTACAACAGAGAGGAAGATGGACAAATAAAGTCAGATTGGAAGAACCATGGGAATAAGGAGAAGTAGTAGCACGAGGAGAAATCGGAGATCACGCCTTCATTAAAAAGCAGAAACTCTGTGTGACCTGGGGTCGTTGCACATGCGCAGCTCCATCCCACCTCATTCTAGCACTCACTGTGACATCCAGGCTTCCCAAGCAAGTTGCCCCATCCACCTTCAACACCAAGAGCCCCTGGGCAATCTGGGAACTGTCTTGGCTCTTCCCATGGGTTCCCGGGGAACCCTGTGCAGCCAGGTCTTTAATTTCCACCCCACCACCAGGTATCACCAGAGGACATAAATCCCGGCCTTAGTTCCTCGAATTCACACACCTCAGTCTGCAAAATGGTGGCAACAGAATTCCTCATTCATAGGGGTGTTGTAAGGATGGGTTCGGACGGGATTGGGAGACATTTGGGCACTGTTTTGGTAGAGGCAGGACAGGGGACAGAAGTGAGAGCAGAGAAAAGAAATAGTGAGAACTCAGAAGAACTGAAGGTCAGTCAGAAAAGAGCTGCATCTCATGGAGAGCATTTAAAAGAACCAGAGGGATGAAAACAAGTCTGAAGAAAACACAGTAAATGAGGAAAAAAGTGGAGAATAGGAAGAGAAAAAGATGGAAAGCCCAAAGGAACCATAAAGTGATTCCTTATTTATGTGGAGACTTTCCACTTCTTTATTCAATTTTTTGAATGCAAGTTTTATTAGTGGCTTTGGCTCTGCCCTTGCAAACAAATCAGGCAGTGCTACCAACAGCAGACTGGGAGGAGGTGAGATGCTCTTGGAAGCGGCACATCATCCTCTTTCTCCTTCTGAAAAGCTGGCTGGGTTAACCCCACTGCTGGGAAGATCTGCCAAGGGGCTATGGATGCTGGTATTGTTGATTGGCTTCTTAGAAAGCATAACTTTACTCTGTACAAGCCAGTTTCGCAGGGTTTACCTTGCTGAAAAGACAGAGAAAACACTGTAGGCAAAGACTGATGGCCTTCCACTACTGGTCTTACATTGGCCAAAAAGTAAAAACTAATTACAGTTGGACTTGATAATCTTAAAGGTCTTTTCCAACCTAAATGAGTCTATAAATAGACTATGAAATAACAGATAAAAGATTTGAAAACCAACACTGTACAGTTGGAGATGTCCGTATATTGAATGTTTCTTTGCCTCGAGGCTTTGCGCAACTGCTGAAACCATCTTGATTAACACAGTTTGGGATAATTGGGGAAATTCTGGTTCTACAGAGTTATGCCGGAGGATATCGCCTAAATTAAGATTACAGGGTTTGGGGCTCCAGGACTTTGCCATACCCCTTTACACATGTGCATATGCCGGGAGGGAGGGGGAAAGGTTCTTCATGATTTGCTCAGCAAAGGAGGCAGAGATTGTCCTGGGAGAGCCTTGTGGTGGTATTTTCGTGCTGTGAAGAGCTGAGGAATCTGCTCATGGAAGCCGGGCAGGTTTTGTGTTGGAAGGACAGAGCTGGGAGCTGGAGATGGGAGCTGTGGACACAGCTACATTGCAGACGTGACTTGAAAGAGTGAGAAAGTTGCTGAACTTGCCTGTGTCTATCTCCTCACTGATAGAACTGGGGATAACAATACTTACTGAAGTACCAGATTACAAGGTTTAATTTGTATTTGTATAGTGCTTTAAGATCCTGGCATCAAAATGTGGCTGCTTAGCTCAGGAAAAAAAAACTTTTCTCTGTGTCAGGATTTCTCCCTGGTACATCTCAGGTTCTTTTTTGTTGGTTTCTTGGGTTTTTTAACTCTGCCTCCCTGTTCCCTTAGAGGTTTGATTTCTTACCTTTGTACTTGATCTTCTACATCAGAGAACTACTGCTGCTACAGCCATGCAGCTCTCTCTCTGCCCATGCAGATGACAAATTAATCTAACATTTCACGTCGGAGAAATACTTACTATTTCTTCTATCCCTTTTGTTCTCGTAGTCACAGTGCTTCTCGAATTGTGCAGCTGGCCTCCCCGGGGAAGCTCTGCTTTCTTCCCAGAGAGACCACAGCAAGTCCAAGGACAGTGAAAAATGGAATATTATTTTCTTGCTGGCTTAGTGATTTTCATTTAGGATTCAGCAAATGCAGAGCCATCTGCTATGTATGAAATATCCAATAATAGTTCTCCAGTTGCTGAATTCTGAGTGGAAACAAGCCAGCAAGGAAGGCAGAGAGCCTGGCTTGCCTCAAACCTCCTCTGTAAGCATACACAGGCAAACTGCACCAATGTCTTTACCACCTGATTGTAGCCATATTTCCAAAAATACAGGTAACTTGAAGATGGAACTGGAGGTCAGAGGAAGAGGACGTTCAATTTTCCCTTTCTTGGTGATCCTCTGGATTGATTTTCTTTGTTTAGTGGGTGTATGGTGACACAGTGCCTTGCAAAACATAAAACAACAGTGTTTTCTCATGGAAGGTCTGATTCTCTCCCACCAAAGCCTGTAGGACCTTCGTCAAACACAAAATCACTGGGAACTGGTTCAGGAGCTAAAATATTATCCCCAAGATCCAAGTCAATGGATGATAAGTGAAAAGAGAGATAGAAATCTTGACAGCAGGCGGCTTAGTGTATAAAAGCTACTTTCAGCTTTTCATGCCCAAATCCGCTTTGTTTCCCTGCAGACACACGGCACTTCGGGTGCTCCTTCCAACACAGCTCTTCGCTTTCTCTGCTTTCACGGGGCTTTCTTGCTTTTGCTGAAATTCCTTAATCTTCCCTCCTTTCCTGAATTTAATACTGTGTTACCTGCCAAATTAGCTAATAGTACTGACTTGAGTCCTCGGTTTTAGAGCTGTTGGGCTGCATAATTAAACGGGTATGATTCAAAGTTTTTCCAAAGCCGCTGTTTCAGGCCATCGGCACTGCTGGGCAGATCTCGCCTGGGCTGAAGATTTTAGCATTAGTGCAGCCACGCTGATATAGTTAAATTGCTGCAAACCTCATATTAGTATAGAATTGATGTAAATCGTGACTTGCCAAGAGTACGGTTTGTGACTGCTCAGCTGGAGCTCTGCTAGAGGCTCAATTACAAGAGGCAAGAACTTGGCTTAGACAAATTTGTGCCTAGGAGATCATAGGGCCATAGCACATAGAACAGTCCGGGCTGGAAGGGACCTGGAAAGATCACCTGGTCCAGCGAAAAGGAGCCTAGATGAGATTATCTAGCACCCTGTCCCAATCGCATCTTGAAAACTTCCAGCAATGGGGACCTAGAACTACCCTGGGGAGGTTGTTGCAGTGACTGATTGTGCTCACTGTAAAAAAAAGTCTTTCTTTCCTACTTATTTTTCTTACTTTTCTTGGTAGCTGTAATGACAAATGCAATTCTTTAGGTGCAAAATGAAGCTCCGGTTTCTGCAGCTCCATGGGGAGAGCTGGACTTTGCAGCAGGCAGTTTGCCCACGCAACCATGAATTTCACTGATTTCTTCAGATGAAAGAGTGGCTGTAATCAATCATAGCTGCAAGCTGAGAAGGAGGAGGACCCCAGCCTCGCACAGAGACAGTGTTGGGTGCTGAGCCACAGGCAGGGCAGGTGCTGGCAGCCCCCAGGGTGCTCCCCAGACTGCACCCCGGGACTGAGGGGGAGCAAGTGACATGCAGGCACCGCCTGGCAATGGATAGCCCTTTATTTCATAGCCAGCCTCATCAGATTTAACATAAGCAGGAGGGGAAAAATGTGACAATTTCCATCCGGTCCTCTCTGCAGGACTGATGTACAGGAGAGGTGACACTCTGCAGGTAACTACAGAGAAGACAAAGCAGGGAAAATCTTCCCGGATTAGCCATAAATATATATATATATACATTGCTGTAAAAACTGCAGGAAGTTCAGGCGTTAGCAAGTGAGCAGACGTGCACTTGCACACCCTCTCTGGCACTTGCACACCCTCTCCGGCAGTGGCCACACTGCGAGAGGAGGGGTGCTGAGGAGGGGAGAGGGGATGCAGTGACCCACAGGGGGGTGGAGGAGGAGGAGTCCCCCGAGGAAGCACCCTGCCTGCACCCCATGGTGTGCCAAGTCCCCTGGCAAGGGAAACAGGGGCTTTGTCTTGGTGGAGAAAAAACTGGTGCAAAGCTCAAAAGTAGAGATGCTGAGCTAATTGCATATTGACATGATTTCTGCTGATAATTCAGCCCACATTAGCCAAATCTCCAAGATTTTACTCCAAATCACAAGTCTGTTCTTCACCCTCCCCCAGTCGGACACCTTGATGTCTCACTAAGACCAGCAGCACGGGTACCTCCAAGCCTTTGGGTTTTGCAGCTCTGACAAGGGATTTGCCCTTTGGAGACCTTCAGGGTTCAGGTTGCCTCTGCCAGGGAATGGGCATCACAACCCCAGGAGGGCTTCTCCACTGATACTGGAGGGTGTTGGCTCTTTAGATGGTGTAAAAATAGTCTGGGGAGGTTGGAGGGTGAGAGCCAAGGCAGGACTCCCAGCCTTGTGCCAGCCCTTTTCCCATCATCTAATCACAGAATTGCAGAATCGCAGAATGGTTTGGTTGGAAGGGACCTTCAAGACCACCCAGTCCCACCCCCCACCACGGGCAGGGACCCCTCCCCCCAGCCCAGGCTGCCCCCAGCCCCGTCCAGCCTGGCCTTGAGCCCTGCCAGGGATGGGGCACCCACAGCTGCTCTGGGCAGCCTGGGCCAGCGCCTCGCCGCCCTCACAGGGAAGAATTTCTTCCTCATCTCTCATCTCCATCTCCCCTCTTCCAGTTTAAACCCATTCCTCCTTCTGATATCACGACGGACCATGCTAAAAAGTGTATATTGTGGTTAAAAAATGTATCTCATGGTTAAAATGAAGCCAGCAGGGTCAGCAGAACTCTGTAGGAGCTATCCCCAGCTCTTAAACCACCCCTTGGAGCCCTAAGGAGGAGAAAACAAATGGAGAAATGCCCTTATTTATATTAGGATCTAGGCATGGATTAGCAAAATGTAAGATAACGGCACAATCTGCTTGCACCACCCTCCAGTAACCCCACGCTGAACGCAGCATCGCCACATTTGCAGATGAATGGGGCCGTTTCATTAATGGCTAATGCTTGGGCCAGAAAACTCATCTATTTAAAATCATTAGTGGAATGGGAAAGGATCATCTTGCAGATTAGAAACAGTCTATACAATTCCTGATTTCAGATTTTCCCTTTTGGATGGAGCAGTTTTACTTTCAGCCTCCTCAGATACCATCGTGCTGGGTATAATGACGAGATAAGCAGACTCAGGCACCGTTAAACAACAGATGAAAGATGCAGCCGTCGTCATCGCTGAAGACGTCAGGCGTGTGGCATTCCGAGTTATGTGACCTATGGGAGAATGACAAGAAAATCCTGAAATTTTATTCTAAAAGGGAAATCGGCTTGGCTATGAATGAATCTTTGTGCCGCTAATGAACCCCCTTGCCGGAGCCTGGCTGGTGGTTTAGGGGGTGCTAGTACATTCAGGATGACAAAAACTGTGCTTGTTTTTATGTTTATGCAATTAGAAACATAAACATGTGAGGGAAAACACTTTATCCCAAGGAAACTATCACAGAAACTTGCTGGAGCACCTGCTTTACGGGCGGGGCTGGTGAAAAACCAGGCACCAGTGAACTCGGGAAGGCCGATGTAGATGGAACTGTGTCAGAGATCGAGTTTTCTCATTTGGGGGGATAATATTGTGGCTTCTGCTGTTAAAATCCTGTTAATCCACTGCTGCCCAGCAAAGGTGGGTTCTGCAGTGCCAGTGTGGGGAGCGGCAGTGGTGGTAGCTCTCCTGGTGCAGCCAGGGGCTTTGGACCATGGGGCCAAACCCCTTCCCCCATGAGCCAGACCCGAGAAAAGCAAAGCCACCCGGGAGCACAGGGGATTGCTGCCATGCCCAGGGCACTGCTCAGGAGATCTTGTAGACTCTGGGAACTCCTATTTGGGAGTTCCAAAGACATTGGTTTCACACTCCAGTGAGCCTGTACACCGTTTTCCTGACTCCTGCAGAAGCCACCGACCTCCCCTCGGTTTGCACCGGGGGCCTAGATCACCTCCAGCCCCTTTTGCACCTTGCTGCAATAGGGGAAATCAGATCTCCTGCCTTCCCACAGGTCACATCCATGCAGCAGTTTTTGCTCCTGGCTCCAGCGTTTCCTACTCAGCAGACCCCTCTGAAGGACTGGGACAAGTTCACAGAAGATGCTGGACTGGGCTTCTTGCAAGCATATGACTGGTGTAAGCACGAGACCCCATTTCCCACTGAAATCAGTGCGAGTTCAACTCACAGCGTGAAGCAGGAGTTCAGATTTCTTTTATTCATCCCCTGGCTTTTTGTCACGCCTGTCACTGAGCCATGGGAGCGGTGGCAAAACTTTCCTGGGCAAATTGGCAGATGATGGAAACTGGTGAAATCCCTGAAGATCCCTGATTACCTCAGCCTGCAGATCTGACCGAGGCTTCGCTCTCCCCACCTCGTGTTGAAAGGGGGATCATTTTATTTACCTCTCTCCTAAGGATGTGGCAAGGTCGAGTGGTTTTGAAACTTGCTTTGGAGAGCAAATTAGGAAGTGTAGCTATCAATGACTTCCCCTGAAATACAGCCCCTTTAACAGTAAATTTAAAAGGAGAATTAAATGTGAAAAGGCATCACTCCCACTATTAATTTCTTCACTGTGCTGTTCCCTTTCCTCTTTTATTCTGCCTCATTTTCAGTCCCTTGCCAGCAGATCCTTGGCAGCTCTCATAAAAGCAATTATCATCTTTAGTAAAGTTTTTGCAGGTTTTTTTTTTCTTGTTTTTTTTCTTTCTTTTTTTTTTCTCCATTCTGGAACTGAATATTCCCCGTCATTCTGTCAGTCCCAAACTTCACCGGCTGCATTGTGCCTCCTGCTCCAGCTTTTCTGCCACGTGCCCTCCCTTGGCATTTCTGGGATTGCTCGAGGAGCTTTTCTCTTTTGCTAGAGAACGTGCTTGACCCCACACAGCCCCAAGATGCTTTTGATTGACCAGGACTTGAAAGCAATCCAAGGCATCACTCTGAGTAAAATTAAAAATATGACCTTGTCGACGAGTCTGGAGAAATTCGTGTGCTTGAAGGGCAGGCACTGCACCTCTGGGATGTGCTTTCCATAACCTCTCATTTTATTTTGGTCAAGGTGGTACCTGAGGCAGAGACGGGGAGCCCCGCTCTTTGGAGAAGCCGTCCTGATAAATGGTACAGATCAGAATTGCAGATTTGTATTTCTCCAGTTGGGAAAGTTTGGAATCAGAGCCAAATTGGCAATTTTGATCTAAATCCTCTCTTTTTGCTTTAATTATGTTTCCTGTTGGCTTCTTCTCTCGCTCTAGACAGTGCACAGGGTGACTCTGGGATAAGCAGACTATTACGCAGCTCTGATTTCCTTGGCCTGAAGGATGCTATTTTTCAGCTCATCTCATTTAGCAGCTGCTGTTCAGGGGCTGGGAGAGGCTGAACTTACCCCGCGGTGGGACTACTGCCCTGGAGGTCTCACCAGCACCCATCAAGAGCACCCACCCCAGTGTTGACACCTGCACTGTCTCCTGAGCAGATGGAATCAATGGGGAGGGTGCAACTCCATGGTGTAAACTGAGTGTTTGCACTCAAGCAAGTCAACCTGTGCTTCACCTACCGTCAGCCAAGAGCTGACCAGTGGTGTCTGCCATGTCCCACCCCGCAGTGCTCATCCAGGTGCTGTTTTCTCTGCTGCTCATCTCCCATCCCGCTTGAACACATGCAACCCTACCCTTTAATGCCTTTGTGCTGTAACGTGGTGTGTTCAAGGGTCCCAACAGGCATGACAGGCCACGGAGATGCTCAGGGGCTGGAGCAGCTCTGCTGTGGGGACAGGCTGGGAGAGCTGGGGTGGCTCAGCCTGGGGAGGAGAAGGCTGCGGGGAGACCTTAGAGCACCTGCCAGTGCCTAAAGGGGCCGGCAAGAAAGCTGGGGAGGGGCTTTGGGCAAGGGCAGGTGGCGATGGCACACGGGGGAATGGCTTTACATGAGAGAGGGGAGATGGAGATGAGAGATGAGGCAGAAATTCTTCCCTGTGAGGGCGGCGAGGCGCTGGCCCAGGCTGCCCAGAGCAGCTGTGGGTGCCCCATCCCTGGCAGGGCTCAAGGCCAGGCTGGACGGGGCTGGGAGCAGCCTGGGCTAGGAGGAGGGGACCCTGCCTGTGGTGGGGGGTGGGACTAGATGACCTTTGAAGGTCCCTTCCCACCCAAACTGTTCTGTGAGTCTATGATTGTAATGCAGTGGATGCTCTCAGAGATGCTGCTTCTCCTCCTGGCCCCTCTGCTCACTCCCCACCATTTCACCTCCAGAAGCCACTGCACAAGATGAGGAGCTTTCCCCAATGTACACCTTCAGGAAGTCGCGGTTGGTTTGTGTTATCAGTGGGCCACAGGCATCTGCCACTGTCAGTCCTGCATTTTCCTACTTTGCACCACAAATTCTGCATGAAAGACTGGGGATACAACAGCCTTTTGTGGCCTCTGCTGCCAAGTCAAAAATCTCCTCCCTCTTCCTATTTTTTGGTTGCAAATAGGGATGTGACACTGAAACGGTGAAAATCTTTGGGCTTCCGATGTTCTCCGGGAGGCTTTGGAGATGGGATGGGATCCTGGGCGTCACTGCAGGCAGTGGGGGACAGATGTTCCTAATCGAGCCGTACACGCCTCGTCCCTCTCCAAACTCAGCTTGTTGCAGCAGTAGCTCCGCGTCCCTCATTCCCCTCCTGTGAGCAGGGATCAGATCGAGTGGAGTGAAGCTTGCGTGCAATCAGCGGGTGAGTGCAGTCATTGTGACCCGCTGTTACACTCAATTTTCTTTTGTGAGAAAGATTCCCTTCATCCCGCTGGCTGGCCGGTGGCTGGTTATACTATACATCACTGCATATTTTCCACTTGAGATCAATCCCACAGTCCCGATGGCTTTGAAGAGCACTGCCGGCATCCTGCGGCCCCCAGGTGCTTCACCAGGCATCACTCGGGGAATAACATGAAGCGATTTTGCTCCCCCAGCCTCATCGCCGTACCCCCCTCACTGCCATTTCTTCTCCTCCATCCCATCATCTTTGGGCAGAGCTCTGCCAACACTTTATTTTATTATATTCAATCATATGAAAATGCTCTTGGCAAGAAACCCGCCTGCTCTGAACTTATTTGTTGTATTTTTTTTTTCTTTTTGCTTTAACAATTCTGCATTGTTCTGGGCTATTGGTCTCACTAGGAGGCTCGAGTTTCATGCGTTCATTCACTCTTCTCTTGTCAAATCTGCCTTTGGAGCTGTTGTTTGGCTCTCGTACGCACCCTCTTCCATCTCCAACCATTCTTTTTCACTTTAAGTCCTTTTTCTGCCAGCTCCAACTCAGTTTAACCATGCTGCGTATTCAATTTCTGCACTTTGGGATCCAAAAAAAAACCCCAAAAAACCAACAGAGAGAAAAATACCCACATACACCAATTAATGCCACCATATTAATTTTGTGTTGGGTCCCAAAGAGTAAACTGACCTTGAGGAGACGTGATTGCCGCGGACTTTGCAGGGAAATGGTCAAGGCACCAACCCTGTCAGAGCTCAAGGAGTGTCTGGAGAATGTCATATGGTTTAGTTTTGGGTAGTCCTGTGAGAGCGCGAGGAGCTGGACTTGATGATCCCTATGGGTCCCTTCCAGCTCAAGATATTCTAGGATTCTAGAACTCCATATATTGCTACGAGACCGTTAGTCGTAAACTTAGGCAACTGCTGTGAAAACCAGCTATGGTGGTTGGGCTCAGTGCTGCCCTTGGAGAAGGTCCTCCCAGGTAAGAGGTGATTTATGCCGGTGGAAATGAGAGGAGAGTTGGGATCTTTTGCCCTTTGATGAATTCCACGTGCTGCCCAAAGAAAAACTTTGCATCCTCGTACCAATAAATGTATTCAAGTTTGCAATGTTTGTATGTTCCTGGCTGAAGGCGAGGGACTAATCACATTTTCTCTAAACCCGTCAAAATGACAGATCAGGAGGAGCTGCTTCAAACTGAGCTCAAATCTGGCTTCCCATCATAAACTAAGGCTTTGGTCCGGGGTCCCCGGGACTGGTTGATGACCCTCAAAACCAGAGGACAGTTTCTCTGTAGGTAGGGATACGCCCAGTGGGTTTTGTTCTGGTTCCCTACATGGAGCAAGACCAGACACGAAACATGTTGGAGATATCTCTGACCTGGTTCAATCCATTCTGCCATCAAGTGATGTGCAATCTTGCTGTCCACTTTTCACCACTAGAGAAGTCCTCATATAAAAACACTGGGCTGTTGTACAGCATTTTTAATACTTGGTCTTTTTCAAAGACTTTTAAAAAATTATTTATGATCTTTTTCAGTAGTCTGTCCTTCCACTTGTGACTAGCATTTGGTCACGTCTTCTCCTGCTGCATAAGGGGCTAAACGGTTCAACGCAACACCTGGGCTTACCTTGGGAACGTGTCTCCCTACCCATTGTGCCTGAAATTTGGGATTGGCGATGTTGATAGGTACTGGATCCCTTCTGCTTAAAGATGTACCAGGGATGGGTGTGGCAGAGGAAAGCAAAATGGGAGGGTCCAGGGCCCACATCTGGAAGGGGGAGATGCAGATGACGGCTCCAGAGGAGAAGCAAGGAGCCCCTGCACACCTGCAGCTGGACCTCCATAGTGCAACCACATCTTCCATGATCCTGGTTTTGAAATGCTTTGGCTCTGCAGCACCCACGTCCATCCGTGCATGCACACCAAGCACTGCTGATGCCTTCCTGGGGACCCCCAAGTCCCATGGGTGGAAGACAGCGAACCCCCTTCCCGCAAGCCCTTTGCAGTGCCGGGAGCTGCTTAAACGTGTGTGGGAGGTGTGGTGCAACACATGGAGCTCACCAGCACGCTGCGGCTGCGTTTGGATCCTGGGGATAATGATTTCCAGCTGGTCTCCCACTCTAGCCTGGATGCTGTTCCTCAGCTTGTCTCGCCTTTGGCTGGCTGCCTCCCTCCCCTTGTCCTCGCTGGAAGAAAGTGAGGTTTCTGTCTTCTCTAGGAAGCTGCAGAATGCTGCAAAACCCCAGGATTTGTGGAAAGGTGCAAAAGTGCAGCCCTCGGCAGGATACCTGGCATCATGGTTGGCACCAGTGCCCTGTCGTGGAGAGGTCTAGGATGGGCCTGCAGGCACAGGGTCTCCTCTGGACAGTGACTATGGTGACTTACCAAAGCCAGAGGAGATGGTTGGGAAGCTGGTGAGATGAATCACTAAAACCACTGACTCTGGCACTGAGCTTCAGCATCTCAGCTGGAGCCTGGTCATCACCTAAATGCCCCCAAAATACACCTAACCATGGTCATAGCTACAGCAGTGAGCTTCAGCGTCCTGCAGAAAGCTGTGGCTTGCTCCCCAAAATAAATGAAGCATCAACCACAGTAGCTTTACGTCAGTCTTTTAAATATCCTGGGCCAAAGCTCAGAAACGTCACGGTGATGTACAGCCTGACCAGGAAGATGGTAGGGGGGAGGTGGATGTGCTCCTGGCAGCTGCTGCAGTTGATGGGATGGTGGATACCAGCTGGACGCTGATGTCTTCATGCCCTGCTCCTTTCCCGTGGCCTGATCTTGGTGGAAGTCACTTGGCCATGCACAGGTGGAGATGTGCATCAAGCCCACAGCGCCCTGACGTATCTCCTTGTGGCGATCTTAGATGTTGAGCGGGTCAGGAGCAAACCTTGGGTAAAGCCGGTGGACTTCCCTGGCATCACCGCTTCCCTGCTGCCATCCCTGGTGGCCATTTGGCACCATCCTGCGGAGGCTCCGTGGGCAGAAGGGGTAAAGCAAGTGACAGGGAAGGAGCAGCAGAAACTCGCTGGGGCTGTTCAGGCCCTCGAAGTACAGTTTAAACAACTTTACATTATTCCATGATTTAACTCACTGTATCTCAGCGCCCACCTGGGGGGCACCCCGAGGTCAGGAGGGGACGGGCCGTGCTGCGGCGCTTCCCAGCTTCGGCATTCCAGGCGGAGGGACCCAAACCTGCCCGCGCCTCCGAGCCGGAGCGGGGCGGCTTGTGGCACCGCAGGGGAAGGAGCCCTGCGCTGGCACCATGATCCATATGTGCCAGCCCGTACATATGTGCACGTCTGTGTAAAGGCAAAGGAAACATGCATATAATAATCAATATGTACATACATATATATACTGAGCTATGTACTCCACAGCACATAGCGTATCTACCGTGGGTGAATTTATACTATATCTACATGGATAGTAGATATAAATAGTATATAATATAATATATTGTAATATATTATACATATATCATATATTATATTATAATTATATAAATATATACAGTATATATGATATATACCCTGTTTATTATGTACTACATATACTATATATATGCTATACTATATGTGTGTATAGTGTATATAGTGTGTGTATATACACACATAAAGTATACATACATTATATAAACTACAGTATATACTATGTACTTACATATATAGCATATACACTACATATAGATAGTATACTGTACTATATATAGCACACCGTATTATGTGCTGTGCAGTATATATAGTATGATCTAGTATATACTGTTCTATATATGGTAGAGTATATATAGGTATATATTATTATATATATGTGCATTGTATCATTATATACACTATATAATTGTGTGTATTCTATTCTATTCTTATAATTATGGATTGGATTATAGTCTAGTGTATTGTATTATATAGTATCATATTGTGTCGTAATGTATTATATTATGTGATGTGATGTGATGTTATATTACATTATGCTATATTATACTGTATTAATTATACTGTATTAATTATATTGTATTATACTGTATTAATTATATTATATTATATTGTATTGTAATATGTTATATTAATTTTATTATATTATATTAATTATATTATATTAAGCCAGAAATACATCCAGAAATGCCCAAAGAAGAGCTATAACCCCCCAGTCCCCTGGTAACACACAGTGTTTAGTGAAAAGGGACAGCCCGTCTCGGGGGGCGAGGAGGGAGGGGTGGGAGCATGTCACCCCCAGCCCCCCCCGTCCTACGCTCGGTGACCGGCGCGGGAGCGCTTCAAGCCGCAGTGTGCCAGGAACATTGGGGTTTCCTCCAGCACATCCCTGTGGAGCTGGTCCCGCGCTCCCAGCTCAGCTGAGTGAGCCAGAAAGCTTCTGGAATCCCTTGGAGGTAGGAAATTGTAGCGAAATCCGTGGGGAAAGGGTGCCGCCGTGTCACCCTGGCCAAGCGCTGTGGCCACCTGCCTCAAAACCCTCTGGGACAGCTCTGGCTCGCTTGCCAGAAACCCTTCGTCTTCACCAGGCTCCTCTCAGGCAGCATCATGAGGCATAAAAATGATATAAACTCCACTTTGCGGGGGGCAGTGCCACCCCGGGCTGCCAGAACCTCTGCTCCCTGGCTCCTCCAAAAATCCAGTTCCCCAGGGACGGTGTCAGCTGCAGGTGCCCATCACTTGGTCAATACACAAAAGCCTGGAGGTGTCACAAGAAAATGGAAAGGAGGAGATGAAGGCAAGCCACGGAGCTGCATTTCTCAGCCGGCTGGAAAATTTTAAAAGTCATTAAATTTTGAAGGAAGCACGTCAGAATGGCACAGCAGCTCCAGCTGGCTTAAAATAGGGCGACAAATGACTGCTGGAGACAGAGGGTTTAATTACAAGAGGCAACGGGCCAGGACCGTCAAATGTCACCGTTGCTCCCGCTTTGGGAAGGCACCAGCTCGGGTCTGGCTCACCCGAACTTTGGCAGCCACTGTTTTGCCCTGGCCCCTGGGTGCTCAGCACCTCAGTGCCCCCGGGATGCGAAGCCAAGGGTGCGACTCCTCTGGCTTCTTTGCCAAACTGGAGATGCTCCTGAGGGGTTATTTGTAGCCCAAGGAAACCTCTTGGCTGGGTGATGGGAATTTTGGAGGATGCTGTAGTACACAGTCAGGCTGCAGGACCCCTGGGAGGTGCACGGTGAATTTTGTACGAGAAAAATGGGAAAATTTGGGCCAACACAGCCTGTCCTGCACCCGACACACTTGCAAAAGGACCACCAGCTTGGAGCTGGTGCCAGCCACTGGGTCACCCCCTCCATCCCATTTTCTATCCAAGCAGAGCCCAGGGCTTACTGGCACAGGGACTGGTCCCCACCGAGGTCCCAAACCTGCGCTTATCCCATGAGCCACATCCTAACTGACCTCGCAGCATTCCTGGGACCCCGTGGGGTGCAAAGTCCCGGGGAAAGGAGCAGGGAGAGCCAGTGCCCCAACTTTCTGCAGCTTGGGTTTCCAAAGTGCAGTATTTTGGTAAGCATTTTTGTACCCTTGAACTATCTCATGTAATTGCTTTCTTTATCACTTAAATTAATGTAATAGCACTTGGGCAGGTGGAGGGGGTGGAGAATAAGCTGGGCTGTGCTCATACCCCCAGCAACTGCTCAGCGCACTCCTGGAGGAGTAAAGACCGGCTTTATGTTTAATTCACCGTAAAACCTGGGAACCTCCTGAGATGCCTTACAGGAGCCATCCCAGGAAAGGCCAGCTCCTGCCCAGCTCTCAGCTGCTGCCTGCTGCCCCTATCCTTCTCATCCACAGCTACATCGCTCAGGTAGGAATTATAATTCAACTTTAAACAGATCTAATCGATAGGCAACACTCCCGCCTTTATTTACCCTCGCATCGGGCTCCACTCGCATGGCTTCAGCTGACGAAGAATCAATTCACGCTGGCAGAGGAGGCGAATCTCCAGCCAGCACCGTGCAAGTCACCTGAAATCCTGCCAATGTTCACGCCCGAGCATCCTCCCCTCGTAGCCAGTCCCAGGGCTCATTGCTTTTGTCCTGGTGCAAACGAACCTTAATTTCCATGGGACCGTTCTTTGGTGATGGTGCAGTCGAACCCCACGGGACCGTCCTTTGGTGACGGTGCAGTTGGACCCCACTGGACCGTCCTTTGGTGACGGTGCAGTCGGACCCCACGGGACCATTCTTTGGTGATGGTGTGGTTGGACCCCATGGGAGCAGAAATGCCTCTTCATGGACGGTGATGTGGGATAGATCAATATTTGTACAGAAAAAAACAACTTGTGTTTTTTGGTCTATGGGTGCTCCAGAGCATGGATCTGTCTTCCAAAGCAGGAGCTCAGAGGCTGGACAGGGCAAAGCTCCGTGGGATTACAGTTGCTCCCCAAAGCCTGCCAGGTTCCAGCACATTTATAGCATGGAAATAACAAAGGAAAAAAACCTCTGAATTTTTACTGTCAAAAATTTGATCTTCTACCAATCTCCAGGATCTTTCAGCAAGCCCTTGTCCCAAAGCGTTTTGGCGGTGAGGTAAGTTCACCAACAACATCGAGCGTTTCACTGAAAAATACAGATTTGATGGATCTTCACCATCTCTCAGCGGCAACAGGAGGGAAAAACGCATCCGATCTCCTAGGTCGTGCTGCCCTCTGCAGAAAGCCCTGATGGGTGCCACGATGCCTTTCTGGATGAGCGTGGGATAAGCCAAAATATCCCAGCAATGATGAAGTGCTGGTTCGGCCGGCTCAGACCCACTGGGTGCCATCCCTGCCTCCCGGGACGCACAGTGTGGCTGGGGCACTGCAGTCCCACGTCTCCACAGCTGGAAAGGAAAGGAAAGGAAAGGAAAAAGGTAAAAAGGAAAGCTGGAAAGGCTTTGTTCCTCCAAAACGGTGCCTCTCCCTTGGCTGGGCGAGGCAGTGGTCGCCCTCCCAATTGCCACTGGCTTTCAGACTGGTCTCCGGGCGCTTGCCCTTTGGGTTGCCAACCCCATCTGGTTTGCGCATATGTCGGCTTGCAAATGTTGGCTGGAAGGGGAGAGTTTCATCATTTGTTTGTTTATTGTTATGTATTGTTGTTTCTTATTTATTTATTATTATTTAATTATTTGAGGGGGGGGTGTCAGCAAAGCACCCATCCACCCACTGGTAGTTGGACCAGATGATTGTTGTAGGTCCCTTCCAACTGAAATATTCTTTTCTCCCTTCCCCCTTCCCCCTTCCCTTCCCCTTCCTCCTTCCCTTCCCTTCCCCTTCCCTTTGCCCCAGCCACCCACCCCTCTTTGCTCCTCAGCCTCTTCCCCATAAGCCTGTTCCGTCTGGAGGCATCAGCACGCCCCAACTGCCCCCTCCTCTGGCAGCGCAATTCCAGGGGCAGGGAAAAACTCCTGGAGGAGTCCGGCAGAGGGAGGAGAGAGACAAGATTAATCAGGAGAGGGAAGGGAAGGGAAGGGAAGGGAAGGGAAGGGAAGGGAAGGGAAGGGAAGGGAAGGGAAGGGAAGGGAAGGGAAGGGAAGGGAAGGGAAGGGAAGGGAAGGGAAGGGAAGGGAAGGGGGAAGGGGGAAGGGGGAAGGGGGAAGAGAGGGATGAGGGGAAGGACAAAGGACTTATACTCAAAATTATTGCCCACAATTTCTTTCTTTTCTTAGATTCCCCTAAATTGCTTCTTCCCCCGCCTCCCCGCCCCACCCCCCCTTCCCTGCACAAACTCCTGCAGCTTCCTGCCTTTCCATGCCAATCCCACCGGACTTTGTGCCCCACACTCCTCTCCTCCCTGCCAGGATGCTCCGGGCTGTCCCACTGCCCCATCAGCACCAGGACAGCAAAACACCCACTGAAAAATGCTCTTATTGCCCCCCGCTCCCCCCCCCTCCTCCAGGATTCTGCCCGTGTGCCCATCACAACCGGAGCAAATGTTTCCCATTTTCCAGAAGCCACCGATGTCCCTTGGCCAGGGGCGCTGAGCCATGAGGGCAGCAGCCTGGTGGGGAAGTGGGGGGGACTGTGGGGGGTCTGGGGCTTCTTGGGTGCCCCTGCCCACACCAGGGGGTGCGGGGGTGGGTGAGGGGGGAGCAACGTGCCCGGTGAGCAACTGCAACGGAGTGTGGCTGCTGCCAAGAGCAGGTGATGGGAAGCCTGCGGGGTCCCATCCTGGCCTGGGCCGTGGGCAGGGATGTGCCGGGCAGTTGCGCACCCCTCCCGGGCTGGGCCCACGGCTGACACAGGGGGAATAAGCAGGTGAGCTCTGGTGTCATGCTGGAGCCCTGGGAAGGGACAGGGACCAGGAATCTGGTCCTCTTCTGGCCTGGTGGAAGGGCAGGTGATCCATGATGGAGAGGGATCCAGGACAGAGAGGGATTCAGGACAGTGGAGGATCCAGGATGGAGAGGGATCCTGGACAGAGGCAGATCCAGAATGCAGAGGGAACCAGGACAGATGGAGATCCTGGAAAGATGCAAATCCAGAACAGACAGGGACCAAGGATGGATGAGGATCCAGAAAAGATGGAGATCCAGGGTAGGCAGGAATCCGGACAGATGGGCATCCAGGTTGGATAGGGGCCCTGGACAGGAGGGCATCCAGGATGGAGTGGGATTGAGGAGGAAAAGGATCCAGGACAGACAGGGAGCCAGGACAGATGAGGTACAGAAGGCAAGAGGATCCAGGACGGATAAGGATCCTGGACAGGGGGGATCCAGGACAAAGAGGGATCAAGGATGGATGGGGATCCAGGACAGACAGGGATCTAGCACAGCTGGAGATTGAGGATGAATGGCATCCAGGATGGAGGATGACCCAGAGTGGCCAGGATCCAGGGTGGAGGGGGTGGCCGGCGCTGGGGCTGGAGCAGCTGGACAGGAGGCAGGAGCCCGGGACAGCTCGGGGGAGCGGGAGGGGGCTGGTCCTGGGGGGGCCTTCTCTGTGGCAGGACTTTGCTCCCCAGAGGGGTCTCAGGGGGCTGGCTCTGGGGGTGCAGGGCCCTTCATGGGGTGCAGGTCTCTGAGGTGCTGGGTCTGGGGGGGGCAGGACCCCTCCTGGAACTGTGGGTTTCAAGGCTGCAGGGTCTGGGGTGTAAGACCCCTCTTGGGAGTGCAGGACCCCTCCAGGGGTTGCAAATCTCGGCTGCTGAGTCTGGGTGGGGTGCAGGAGCCCCAATGGGGGGACCAGGACCCATCCTGGGGGTGCCCATCTCAGGGGTGCTGGGTTTGGGGGTGCAGGACCCCTCCTGGGGGCCCAGAGGCCCTCCAGAGGGTGCAGCTTTCAGGGGTGCTGGGGGTGGGGGACCCCCCCCCAGGGTACAGGTTTCCCCTGACATGCCTGTGGAAACGTGCTCTGTTGGGTGGTGGGTGTCCTGTGGGAGCAGCAATCCGGGGTGCAGAGGGTGCCACCCAGGCACCGCTCCCATCCGAAGCCAAGTGGCCACAGGAGCCAGCGGTGGCCACCCCAGCCCGGCCAGGGGGTCTGGCCCCACCGCGGGGTGAGTGGCTGCCTCAGGGGTGCAATCTGGGGGGTGCTGGGCCATGGGGTGCCCCCTGGCTCCGTCCCCAGCCTGGGCTGGGGTGCTGAGCAAGGCGGGGCGCGGGCAGCATCCCCAGCAGGGTCTGCCCTGGCACATCGCAGGGCGCAGCTGGGGAAACCGAGGCAGAGCTGGGGGGGGAGGGGGGCGGGACACGGACACGGGCTGGGGGGCTCAGCCATGCGGGGTGGCACCGGGGCTGCACACAGCACATGCCCCCAGGCTGGGTCAGCTGGAGGAGGACAGCTGGAGCATCCCTGAGGAATAAATCCCACCGTCACCCTTCAGGCCTGGGGGTCCTGGCTGCGCAGCTGCCGCAGGGGTCCCTATGCCCGGCAGGGTGCTGAGGGCTGGGTGCTGTGTGGGGCGCGCTGTCACAGCCAGCCCAGCCCATGTGGCACTTGGCCTCGCCAGACCCCTGCCCCGGCTCCGCGGCAGCACTGGAGGGAGCTGGGTGCCTTCGGGGGGGCTGGCAGCGTGTTTTCCCCAGGGGGTGCTCCCCCGTGCTCAGTGCGGGTTTGGGAGCACCCCAGCAGGGGTGCCATGGGGATGCCCCGCACAACAGCATCACCCCCCATACCCTGGTGTCACCCCCCCATGCCCTGGTGTCACCCTCCCATGCCCTGGTGTCAACCTCCCATGCCCCAACATCACCGCCAATGCCCTGGTGTCACCCCTCCATGCCCCAGCATCACCCCCCGTGCCCCAGTGTCACTCCCCATTCCCCAGCATCAACCTCCCATGCCCCGGTGTCTCCCCTACATGCCCCAACATCACCCCCAATGCCCCAACGTCACCCCCCATGCCCCAGCATCACCCCCCTACGCCACACTGTCACCCCCCCCCATGCCCCAGCATCACCCCCATGCCCCAGTGTCACCCCCAATGCCCCAGTGTCACCCCCCACACCGCAGCATCACACCCCCATGCCCCAACGTCACCCCCAATGCCCCAGCATCACGCCTGATACCCCAGCGTCACTCCCCCGTGCCATGATGTTACCCCTCATACCCTGGCATCACCCCCCCCCCCCATGTCCCACTGTCACCTCCCCATGTCCTGGTGACACCTCCATGCCCTAACATCACCCCCAATGCCCCAGTGTCACCCCTCATACCCCAGCATCACCCCCTATGCCTCAGTGTCACCCCTCCATGCCCCAGCATCATCACCCCCCATGCCCCAACGTCACCCTGCCCATGCCCCACTGTCACCCCTCTATGCCCTGGTGACACCTCCATGCCCCAGCATCACCCCCCATGCCCCAGCACCACCCCTCATGCCCCAGTATCACCCCCCATGCCTCGGTGTCACCCCCCATACCTTGGTGTCACCTCCCATGCCCCAAAATCACCCCACACACCCCAGCATCACCCCCCCATGCCTGAGCTGGTGTTGCCAGGCTCCCGCCACCACAGAGGCTGAGCAGCCTCGGCTGCAGGAGGCCGGGATGCGGGTGGGGTGGGACGCAGCCCCCCGCCGGGGTACCTGCGCCATGTGCTTGTTCAGCTCACGGAGCTTTCCTGCACCCACCATTGCCCCAGATGCTCTGCCCCCCGCAGGGAGCGCAGCGGGGTGGTGCTGGGCATCCCATGGGATGGAGCCGTGGGGAGGGATCCCGGGAAAAATCGCTCCTGATAGTAACGGGAGAATGGGAGCCCCTCCAGCCCCCCCGAACAGGCCCTGTGCACCCCGTTATTAACTCAAACCCCCTCCACCGCTCTGCCCTGGGGCTGGTCTCCCCCCCCAGCTCTGTCCCCCTGCGGGGGATGGCTTCGGCGCTGGCAGAGGGCTCAGTGGCCCCAGGCACCACGGTCAGCTGGGGCTTGGCCACAACCAGCCTCACGCTGCTGCTTCTGCTCCTCTTCTGCCCCTTCTTCCACAGGTACCTTGGCTTTGAGGGGGCAAGAAGGGGGGGTTGCCTTGTTCCCCAGGGTTTGCCAGGGATGTGGTGGGCTCCGGGGGAATGACACAGAGGGGGAGGGGTGGCACCCATGCCCATGTGGGATGGGGACTGGGGAGCTCCATGCAGGCGGATGCTCTGGGTGCAGCCAGGCTGTGCAGGGCCAAGCGGAGAGGGGACAAGCACTGGGGACGGGGACAGGGCAGGGAACGAACAGGAAAAAGCAGCGAGAGGAAGGGACGGGCGGGGCCCTTGTCACCCCTGAGCCCACCCTGAGCCCAGCATCCCTGGGGCAGGGCACCTCGCCCTTCTCTGGCAGGGTGACCCGGCGGTTTCCCACCCAGGAAAGGAGAGACGACGCTGGGCTCGTCTGAGGGGTGAGTCCCCCGGGGTTCCCAGTGCGTCCTTGGGTGGCCACTAAGGGCTGCCCACCCCGGCTGAAGGGTGGGGTGCTGGGAAGGGGCCTGAGGGGACCATGGCTTGGCCCCACACATCCCCTGGTCCCATGTGTCCCCTGGCCCCACGCATCCCCTGGCCCCACGCAACCCCTGACCCAAAGCATCCCCTCTCCCCACATGTCCCCTGTGCCTACATTTCCCCTGGCCCCACGTGTCCCCTAGCCCAACATGTCCAGTGTCCCTGGCCCCACGTGTCCCCAGGCCCCATGCATCCTCTGGCCCAATGCATCCCCTGTCCCCACACGTCCCCAGGCCCCATGCATCCCCTGGCCCCACATGTCCCTTGGTCCAAGGCATCCCCTGGTCCAAGGCATCCCCTTGCCCCACACATCCCCTGGTCCCAGGCATCCCCTGGCCCCACGTGTCCCCTGGCCCCACACATCCCCTGGCCTCATGTGTCTAGTGTCCCCACAGATCCCCTGGCCCCAAGCATCCCCTGGTCCCATGCATCCCCTCATCCCATAGGTCCCCTGTCCCCACACATCCCCTGTCCCCACATGCTGTGGCAGCCCTCCAGCACCAGCACGGGGAACCCCCCTCCCCAAGTTCACCCCAGAGGGCTGACTGGGCCCCAAAAGAGCATCAAGGCCAGGGCCGGGGATGGGGGGGGGGGGATGGGCACAGGGGTGGCCCTGGCCATGGTGTGACCCCACGGGTGCCCCCTCCCTGCCGTGGGGCCACTTGGGGTCAGTCGGGGCTGGTGGCGGCTGGTTGGAACCGGTCAGTGCCGGTCGGTGCCGGCAGAGGGCAGCCGCCCCCCCCATTTCCACGCTGACTGCCTCCCCCCCCCCCAAATCCTGGGTCCCCCTGAACCCCCCGGCTGCCGGCAGAAGGGCTGGGGGTGCATGAGCACCCGGGGGGGCTTGAGTGTTGGGGTGACAATGCACAAGTGCCGGGGGGTGCAGGAGTGCTGGGAGGCGATACAAAAATGCTGGGGGCGGGGGGGGGGGGGGGGGGGGGGATGCATGAGTGCCTAAGGGGGATGCACAAGTGCAAGGGGTTTGCACAGGTGTGCAGTGGGGGATGTATGAGTGCTGGGGGGGGAAGCACAACTGCTGGGTTGGGAATTCACAGGTGCTGGGGGAGTGTGCACAAGTGCCAGAGGGTTGCACAACTGCCCAGGGGGGTGCATGAGTGCCTGGGGGGGATGTGTGAATGCTGTGGTGGGGTACACAAGTGCTGAGGGGGACGCCCAAGTGTCCAGGAGGGATGCACGAGTGCTGGGGCATGATGCAAAAATGCAGGGGAGGGGATGCATGAGTGCCTAAGGGGGATGCACAAGTGCCACGGGGGTGCACGAGTGCCCAAGGCAGGTGCACGAGTGCTGGGGAGGGTGTAAAACGGCTGGGGGTGGGGGGGCACATGAGGGCTCAGGGGGAATGCACAAGTGGGGGTGGGGGATGCATGAGTGCTGGGGGGTGAGGTGCATGGGTCCCAGGGGGATGCACAAGTGCTGGGGGGCGGGGGGGGATGCACAAGTGCCAGGGGGTTGCACAAGTGCCCAAGGGGGGATGCATGAGTGCCAGGGGTGAGGTGGGTGGTGGTGCATGAGTGCTTGGGGAATATACAAGTGCCAGGAGAGGATGCAAAAGTTGGGGGAGGGGGAGGATGCACAAGTCCCAGGAGGCACATACAAGTGTCAGGCAGAATGCACAAGTAGGGGGAGGGGGGATGCAGAAGTACTGGGGGGGTACACGAGTGCCCAGGAGGGATGCACGAGTGCCTGAGGGAGAATGCATGAGTGCTGGGGGGGATGCACAAGTGCTGGGGCATGTGTGCGTGCACATAAGTGCAGGGAGGGCTGCATGACTGCCCAGGGGGTGGGTGGGGGTGGTGCACAAGTGCCAGGGGGATGCACGAGTGCCCTGGGGGCGGGGGGTGGGGTGCATGAGTGCTGGGGGGAGATGCAGAAGTGGTAGGGGAATGAATGTGTGAATGCTGGGGTACAGAGGTGCAGGGGGCGGGGATTCACAAGAGCCAAGAAGGGATGCACAAGTGCAGGGGTAGGGGGATGCATGAGTGCTGGGGGAAGGGGCGATGCATGAGTCCCAGGAGGCATGCACAAATGCCAGGAGGGGTTGGATGCACAAGCACTGGGGGGGGGGGGGGCGGTACACAAGTGCCAGGGGGGTGCACGAGTGCCCTGGAGGGGTGCACAAGTGCTGGGTAAATAGGGCTGGGTAAATGCACAGGTGCCAGGAGAGGAGGCACAAGCGCTGGAAGGAGACGCATGAGGGAGGGCCCAGGGGGATGCACAAGTGGGGGTGGGGGACGCATGAGTGCTGGGGGGTGAGGCGCATGGGTCCCAGGGGGATGCACAAGTGGGATTGGGGGATGCATGAATGCTGTGGGGTGAGGTGCAGGGTCCCAGGGGGCATGCACAAGTCTGGTGGGGTGCACAAGTGCCACAGGGAATGCACAAGCTGGGTGAACGCACGAGTGCCAGATGGGGATGCACAAGTGTCAGGGGGGTGGCATGACTGGTGGTGGGGATGCACAAGTGCCCAGGGGGGCTGCACGATTGCTGGGGAGGGTACAGGGGTGTCAGGGAGACGGGGACACCCGTGTACCCGGGGAGGATGCGTCAGGGCCAGGGGGCTAATACCTGAGCACCCACTTGTTCCTCGTGGCAGGTGAAGCTGGCGAGGCTGGGCTGCAGCGCCAGGGGAGCGGCACTGGTCACGGCACAGGGACAGTGGCCCTGCCCCTCTGCCACCCCTGGCCCTGCCGCTGCGGGTGCTCCCTGCACCCCTGGCCCTGCCTGGCTGCCGCTGCAGGCACGGGGCGCAGCGGGATGGGGAGACCCCGAGCGGGGTGCTGGCCGTGCCCCCGGAAGGGCCACCCTGGTGTCACCCAGCCAGGTGCCGCAGGCCGAAGGTCCCCGGGGCTCAGCCTCGCTCCGCCACCCCCGTTAATCATTTGCCCGGCTGATGAACTTGGGGGAGCTCAGGGGCTCGGCGGGACTTTGAGCCGGCCCTCGGCCAGACGTGGGGGGCTGCACCCCTGAGCCCCCTGGCCGCCATCCTGGTGGCCAAAGTGGGGGAAATTAATGAAGCTCGTTAGCAGCCAGCAGCTACTGTCAGTTCCTGGCACGGAGAAGATGGGGATGTCCCATGTCCATGGCAAAGGGGCTTGCAGGACGCTGCATGGGCTGGCTGCTGCCTCCAAAGGCAGCTCCTAAAATTCCCAGTTACAGCAGAATATCCCAGTAAAACTGGCCACAAGTCCCAGTTTCCCCAGTGGGACCTTGTCAGCTGTTTTAAAATACGGGCCGGCAGAAAGGGAATTGCGTGGGGAAAGCTTAAAAAAAGGTGCTGTGATGCTGCAAATGATGCTGTGATGATTCCTGTCGGATCAAGCCTGCACCCATTCCCTTTTCCACATGGCCAGTAACAAGTGTCTCTTCCCATTGACGCTGGGAGGACTTAATTTAGCACCGCTGGGTAATGAGGGTGATTAAACCCCACGTGCTAATTTCCCCTTGTGCTAATTTCCCCTTTTCGCCATGCCACTGTGGCTGAGCTTCGATACGCTCAAGCGGAACTCCCGCTCCTCCTCGCACTGCAATGGGGAGCTCCCGAGTATTTTATGGGGTGGCCCCACCAGCCTGTGCCCACCCATACCCCATTTCGGGGGCTCCCCTGGCTGTGTGTCCCCCCCCCTCGGTAAGGAACCCCTCGGCCTTTCCTGCTTTTCTGCAGTGGGACAGGGAAGGGATGCGTCAAATGCGAAGCCTTGGCCCCTTGGGGTGCGCAGGCAGGGTGCTGGGGTGCACCACGGTGCTCTTGCTGATGGGGGGCTCACCCTGGGTGCTCATGTTGGGGTCCCCATGCTGGGGTGCGCTTGCATTGGGGGGCCTATGTTGGGGTGCTCAGGCTTTGGGATGCTCATGCTGGCATGCTCTTGCTGGGATGCTAACAGAAGGCTCATGTTGGGGTGCTCAGGTTGTGGTCCTCATGCTGGGGTGCTCACATTGGGGTGCTAACAGAGTTCTCATGTTGGGGTGCTCATGCTGGGGTGCTCATGTTGTGGTCCTCATATTGGGGTCCTCATATTGGGGTGCTAAGAGTGCTCATGTTGGGGTGCTCACATTGGGGTGCTCATGTTGTGGTCCTACACTGAGCTGTTCATGCTGGGGTGACCACATTGGGGTGCTAACAGAGTGCTCATGTTGGGGTGCTCATGCTGGGGTGCTCATGTTGTGGTCCTCATATTGGGGTCCTCATATTGGGGTGCTAAGAGTGCTCATGTTGGGGTGCTCACATTGGGGTGCTCATGTTGTGGTCCTACACTGAGCTGTTCATGCTGGGGTGACCACATTGGGGTGCTAACAGAGTGCTCATGTTGGGGTGCTCACACTGGAGTACTAACAGAGTGCTCATGTTGGGGTGCTCACATTGGGGTGCTAACAGAGTGCTTATGCTGGGGTGTTCATGTTGGGGTGCTCATGTTGGGGTTCCCATGTTGGGATGCTAACAGAAGGCTCATGTTGGGGTGCTCAGGTTGTGGTCCTCATACTGGGGTGCTAACAGAATTCTCATGCTGGGGTGCTCATGTGTGTTCCTCATATTGGGGTCCTCATATTGGGGTACTAACAGGGTGCTTATGCTGGGGTGCTCATGTTGGGATGCCCATGCTGGGATGCTAACAGAGTTCTCATGCTGGGGTGCTCATGTTGGGATGCTCATGCTGGGGTGCTCATGTTGGGGTGCTCACACTGGGGTGCTAACAGAGTGCTCATGTTGGGATGCTCATGCTGGGGTGACCACATTTTTTGGAGCTCACACTGGGGTGCTCGCTTTGGGGGTGCTCACAGTGGGATGGTCACACTGGGGTCCTCACATTGGGGAGCCAACACTGGGGTGCTCATGAGGTGGGGGCTACTTTCTGCCAGGATGGAGTGGGAGGATGGTGAGGGGGCTGTGCTGGCCCAACACTGCAGCCACCCCCTGCACGCACCCACCTCGCACCACAGCTTGCAGGGAGCGCCCAGGGTCCTGTGCCCCAAATCCCATGGGACCACCGTATCCCTGCATATTTAAAGCAGGAGGAGAAACACCCAGTTACGCGGCTTTTCCAGAATCTCCGTCGCCTTTGGAGCAAACAAGCCGGCTGGGTGCCCTGCTCTACCAGCTCCCCGTGTTGACAGATCCTGCACACGGAGCAGAGCCTCCTTCTTAAATAAATATTTGACCGAAGGCATGAGCCGCCGCTCGCTCAGGAGGGCGGGTGGCAGGTCCTAACGCTGCACTGGCCCCACGGGGGGGAGCACAGCCCCCCACCAGCAACCCGGGGATGCTCGCCCCGCTTCTGCTTTGCTTTTTAGTATCTTTCTTGTTAAAAGTGGGAAGAGGGGACAGAAGTGGGAGTGGGACCCATTTAATCCCATTTACTGAGTGCTACTCTACCCTTGTGTTAGCCGGGGATACCCCCCAGAATGGTGGTGCTGGGGGTACCCTCCCTGGCTCAGCATCCCCTCTTCTTCCTCCCTGCAGGGACCCCCTCTCCTGGTGAACCTGGCAGCAGGTGGATTGTCCTCTAGTGCCAGGGAACCCCGCTGCGGGGGGCCACGGGCTACATGTGCCACTCTGGACCCCCCATTCCCACATGCTCTCCGAACCAGCTCTGAGGACCCCTGAATTTCTGTGGCACGGGCAACTGCCAGCTGTGCCCAGGGGTGTCACCACACCCACCGTGGACCCTGTGCCGGACCCTATGCTGGATGCCGAGGGACCCATCTACGAAAGCATCCGTTACAAACCTGGGGTGCTGAAAAAGCATTGGGATGCCGGCAGTGCCCTGGCGGACTCCCCATCCCTGCCTGCTGGGGACAAGTCGAGCATCCCCACGCAGGAGGTCATCGCCCAGGAGAAGCCAGGTGGCGAGGGACGCCCCAGCCCTGTGTACGCCCGGGTGTGCAAGCTGCCCTGGCTGCCGCAGCTCCAGCAGCCTGCTGGCCACCCCAAACTCCAAAAAGAAGTATCACCATCACTGCCAGAAACTTCAGTGTGACATAAGATGCCCTGGAGACGCCTTAAAGCTGCCACAAGCCCAGCCAGTCTGTGTGAGCTTGTTGGAGGGTGCTCCCAGCGTACACAGGAGTGCAGGCAGGCACGGGCCTGGCCATGGAGAGCTGCCCACTCCCTTCCCAATTCTAAAATTAAATGTAGGTGGCCCAGGTTATCCCCTGGCATCCAGCACGGAGGTCCCTGGGATATCCCCGGGATGTCCCCATTGCTGAAGGGCCCATAGGGAGCGGGCAGTGGGGTGACCACCATGTGGGGTTGGCCAAAGAAAAAACACAGAAATAAAATGAGTTATTCGTTTTTGAAGAAGCTCTAAAAAAATATCCAAAACCTATTTCCGTGTTTGGGGCTGTTGGTAAACAGCCAGCTGAATGAGCCAGCAGTGTGCCCATGGTGGCCAAGAAGGCCAGCAGCACCCTGGCTGGTGTCAGCGATGGCGTGGCCAGCAGGGCCGGGGCAGGGACCGTCCCCCTGCGCTGGGCACCGGTGCGGCCGCCCCTCGAGCCCTGGGGTCCGTTCTGGCCCCTCACTCCCAGACAGAGCTTGGGGGGCCGGAGCGTGTCCAGAGCCGGGCAGGGGGCTGGGGCAGGGGCTGGGGCACCAGTCTGATGGGGGGGCTGGGGGGTCAGCCTGGAGAGGAGGGGGCTCGGGGGGACCCGACCGCTCCCTACAGCTGCCTGGGAGGGGGCTGCAGCCAGGGGGGTCGGTCTCTGCTCCCAGATCACAAGCGACAGGACAAGGGGGAACGGCCTCAGGCTGCACCAGGGCAGGTTTAGGTTGGAGATTGGGAAACATTTCTTCCCCGAAAGGGTGTCCAGCACTGGGACAGGCTGCCCAGGGAGGGGGGGAGGCACCGTCCCTGGAGGGATTTAGAAGACGTGTAGATGTGGCACTTAGGGACACAATTTAGTAGTGGACATGGTGGTTAATGGTTGAACTTGATGATCTTAAAAGCCTTTCCCAACTTAGTTGATTCTATGACTCTATGATTCTGTGATTCTATCCAGCTCAGATCCCCTAGGAAAAATCACCTGTAGCAGATCTTCCTTCCCCTGAGCAAAAGCTTATGGCTGGGGAGCTGTGTAAATACTCCTGAATTGCTATTTTAATAATTTTTAATGGGCCTGCTTCACCCCTGGGCCAGTTTGGATGGTTTCTGCTGCAGGGATGAGCATCCTACGGCCAGGGCTTGGGCAGGAGTGGGGACAGTGGCCACATTTTGCTGGATCCTAGGTATGGGCTGGCCTGATAGAATGGTGGGACTTGGCTTATCTCCCCCACAAAAGGCTGGCAGGGCCCCAGGGAGGCCTGGAGGCCAGCATATAATGGGAGCAGTGGTTATGTGGGGTGACTGAGATGATACTGTTGTGGCTGCTCCTGGGATGCCCCTGTACCTCTGCTACAGCTGCAACCACCCACCAGCCCAGGCAGCTCCATGGGGACTAGCACGGCCAATCTCCCCCTCTTCCCTGCTTTCCGTCACCTCTCCTTTGCCATTTGATGGCAGCCACCAGCAGATGCTCATCTCAAAGCGGGCAGAGCCAAGGAGACCCATCATCCCTGTCCTACCACCAAGGCAGGAGGGTCTGACTGCTACCACCTCCCAGCTCTCCATCCCAGCAATCATCCATCCTCTCCTCCCTCCTTCTCTCATTATATAAACCCTTTTTGCTTTTTCCCTTTTTGCTTCTGAGCTCTGCATCCCAGCAAAACACCAAGTGACGTCACACCAGGCACAATGCCACCATACCTGCCTAGCCATGCTTTGCTTCTCCCCTCCTGCATCTGCCTCCACCAGCACCGATCTTGGTGGCCGACGTGCCATGGGCCACAGCGGAGATGCCAGGGAGGGGACTTTGCTGCTATGTGGTGGCTTTATTGGGGCTGAGTCAGAGATGGTAAAAAAAGAGGGGATTTCACTTTAAAGGGAAAAAAAAACACCCAAAAAAAAAAAAATTAGCCTGCAACGTTATTCCTGGCTCGGGAGCTGGGGACATTTCTATTTTCACTTGTTGCTAGCTGGAAGTGTGCTGCTGCAAGCGGCAGGGTGAGTCATCTTTGCACAGCCCCGGCACAGCTGTGCCGGCACCACCACGTTGGGTGAGGCAAGGCTGGGGCTCGGTGAGGCTGGGGCTCGGTGAGGCAAGGCTGGGGTAGTTTGGAGCCATGGACAGTTAGAGGCTCCTCCTCACCGGGGCCTCAGCCCTGCCGCACAGACCCAGCACCCCTTGTAAGGACCGGCTGTCACCGACACAAGGAGGTGCTGCCACTCGTGGGCTACAGACAACTGACCCCAGGGTGGGCAGGCTGGCGGCACCTATATGCTGACCTGCCTTCCTGTACACCCACCTGCCTCACTGTAGACTCATCCACCTTCCTACACGCTCACCTGTCTTCCCATATGCTCAGCTGCTTTTCTATATGCTCATTTGCCTTGCTATACACTCACCTGCCCTCTTCCGCACTCATCTGCCTTCCTATACACTCATATGCTCAACTGCCTTTCTATATGCTCATCTGCTTTCCTAGGTGTTCACCTGACCTATACAACTCACCTGCCTTCCTGTATACTCTTCCACCTTTCTATATGCTCATCTACCTTCCTATATGCTCACCTGCCTTCCTATACACTCACCTGCCTCACTATAACTTACCCGCCTTCCTACACACCCACCTGCCTTCCGATACACTCAACTGCCTTTCTATATGCTCACCTGCCTCCCCACACACTCACCTGCCTTCCTATACAGTCCTCTGCCTTCCTATCCATAGGTGCTGTTGGTAGCATCCCACCCGAGCTGGAGCAGCATCTCTGTGGGCAGGCAGCAGGGCAGGTGTCTGGCCACATACCACTCCACACCCTCCACAACCCTATATAGAAACATTAAAAATTGAGATTAAAGGAAAAAATAGTGCCTTCCCCAGCAGGTTTCCCTTCTTACAGCTTTGCTGTCACCTGCAGCACCCACCCTGCTCCTCTGCTGTGAGGATGAAGGTCCCCAGCTGTGTGCCAGCAATGCCAGGAAGGAGAGAAGTAACAGTTCGCTGTCCCACAAGGAATGCGTAGGGGCTGGAATTTCTTGAAATGCCCCTAAAGGAGAGGAGGTCTGATGGAAAACACCATTTGAATAAGCTGCAATAAAAAAACAGGGGGCCAAAGAGATGCTGCCCCAGCCTTGGGTCTGGTCTGACTCCAAACCCCTTGCACCTGCGCTGCTGCAAGTAATTTTAGCGGCATAAAGGAAAACGCTAAATTTTTGGGAGGGTGATGCATGAAGATTTGAAAAGACCGAAGATTTTCTTGGTTTGAGCGTGGGTTGCCCTGACTATCTCAGGAGGCGTGTGTTGGCGCGTTCCCTGTCCTTTAATAAATATTAACCCATCAGTTGATTTGCACTGGGATGGAGATTTAACACTAATGACATCTTGATGGATGTCATAAGAATAAGGGAGTGGGGTTAGAGCATTTGCAAGTTTGCCTGTCAGTTAGAAGGATAAATCTTTATGAAAGACGATTCCTTTCATCCAGTTCTGCCAGAAGAAGGGTTAGATTTGATATATCTAAAAGAAGCGTCTTTGCTTCTCTGGACACTGTTGGAGTTGTCCTTGTAGCCCCAGAGAAGGGGGCAGTGATGTTCCAGGGCGGTGATGTTCCTGGTCTGTAGTTGAACGGGGCTGAGAAGTAATACAGAACTTTCCCTCTCTACTGGAAAAGAAGTCCAACCTTTTCCCTCCATCTTTCATTAAAAAAGGGTAATACACAAATTAAGTGAAAAACAAGCAGAAAGAGCTCAAACCAATCAACTCCTACCCCCCTTTCTATCATCTTTCTGTATCCCCAAATCCCCAGACTAGGTTGAAGTTGCCTCCCATTCCACCTTCAGCGGCTGGAGTTTTTTGACGTGCGCTGCAAGATGGGAACAAGAGGATGGAGGTCAGAGAAGGTGGTGAGATGCTGCAGGGGGTTGGTGACCCCCTGGCACACCTGGGCTCAGAGGGAAGACGCTGCAGATGCAAAAAGGGCAGGCAGATTCCGAAATATCCACAATATTTCACAAATGCTGTGGCCAAGAGATGCATTGCTGTAGACAGGCTGGTTGCAGAGAGAGGTGGCTCTGGCTGGTGGAGGAAAGGCCTGGGGCGGTCATGAGGCCACCCTGAAACACCAGCATCCTGCTGAGGGAGAGCAGCTCACTGGAAAAACAAATAGACGCCAGGGTGACAGACAACCCATAAAGCAGGTGTTAGGGATTTTCTCTACGTGCCACTCAAAGGATAGGCCAGTTAATTATTTTCTATTTTAAATGAAGCAGAGTGAAAGAAGGAGGGTTGGCTGGGTGAGAAGCTTGGGACTGTGGGGAAGGGCAGGCTGAGAATGACACAGGCAAGCCCAACAAGAAATGTCTGTGATCCTAAAAACCTGCTCGGGGCATAGCACCGAGATCTCATGTGCTGTCTGCAAACCCCATGATGAATCCTGCCCATGCTCTCTGCGTCCAGGCAGAGGCCTCCAACCCCTTTTCCCTAGCTCAGATGGAAGATCGCTGGGCACTCCCAGCCCTGGGACCTTGTGGAAAGAGGAGATCCAGGACAGGACAAGCCTTTGCTGACATCCCCCATGGAGGGTCTTGAAGCCTTCAGCAGCTGCAAGCTGGTAACTTTGTGAGCCAGAAGCGATGTGTCTTTGTATTTAAGAGCCCCTGGTGGACTTCTATCTCTCTGTCCCATGAGTTTCTGGAGCCATGCAAACCCTTAGCAGCCGGAGCATCCTATGGCAGCCTCACAGTGCTGCGCGGGACTGAGATGAAAAGCTCTGCATGGGTTTGGACTTGTTGCAAACTGGTTTCACTCATTATCTAATAAAGGAAAATTCACTGACTCTGAGCCACTTGCCATCTTAAAGACCTCTGTCACACCCCTCCTTGGTCTCCTTCCTCACCAGTGACACAGTCTGTGTGGATCACTGTTTCCCCCTTTAGAGCAGAGCTGAAACAGCTTTTTCTTGTAGAGAAGCTCCTCCACACGTCTCATCATCTTCATCGCCTTCTCCAAACATGACAATTTTCCCCCAGACTGCCGTGCTGCACTGCCCGCTGAGAAGCTCCAGCTTGCGCCCAGTGGTCTGACCCATGGTGAAGAGTCAGGCTCCTTAGTGTGAGTGCCTTGCCTTTTGTCCTAGGAGCTCCATGTCTCACTGGCTTGAATCCACTCAGCTTCCAAAATCAACGAAGCTCAGATGCAAAACAGAGCCCATGTACCCGGTGCACTTGACTGCGTACTTTGTACAGACCTGGAGATTGCTGAAACCATGTGGACTGCAAGGCAAGAGCTGTGCTGGGAGTGAAAGCAAAGAGTTAAAAAACAAGCAAGCCAAAGGCAAGGGGAGGGTGGGGGGAAAGCAAACAGGCCAGAGGTTTTTTTTTTTAAAAAAAAAAAAAGCTGAAGGCAGCAAGCCTCTCTTCCCTTCCAGGCTTCAGGAGGAGGGGAGGCTGGAGCCCTTGGGTCCTGGAGAAGTCACTGCAACTCCAGCACTGAGCAAACCTCTTCCCTGGCAAGAGCAGGAGAGGGGCTGTGAGCTGTTTAGCATCTGTGTGTTTTCTGAATACTCTTAAGAGCTGTAAGCACTGCAAAAAAGCTGGCGATCGCTGAGTTTCAACACTTCCACCAAAGCCAGGAGCTGCAGTGAGCGGCTAAAAGCACAGCTTCCTCCAGTGGAACACTGCTGGGGCGCTTAGCATTGCCCGGCAGCCCATGATTTGGAAAATTTGGAAATGCAGGGTTGGGGATTTGGAAAATTTGGAAATGCAGGGTTGGGAATGAGCTCTTCGCTGCACGAGTGGGCTCTACTTCCCCATGGGCATCCCAGCAGCCGCTGGAGCAGGAGCTGGGAGCTGGGAGCTGGGAGCTGGGACCCAAGCCACTTTGGTCCCTTTCCCCTTCCCAGCTCCATCAGCAGCTTGTTGAGACGAGCCAGCACTGGCTGCTACACGCTTGGCCATGAGGGAGCAAGGAGCCTTGCCCAGGTTTGCCTGGGAGAGTTCCCCAGGTCAAACACGGTGGATTTGGAATAAAATATGCTAAATATGTTGTCTGGTTGTAATCTGGAGAACAAGGAAGTGCTGCAGTGGCACAGGTACACCGACACAGGGTGTGGGCACAGCCAATTCGCAGCCCCTTGGGGGATGAAGGATAACGAGGCACGATCCCATTGTCACAGAATCACAGAATCAAAATCACAGAATGGTTTGGGTGGAAAGGGACCTTCAAAGGTCATCTATTCCCACCCCCTGCCACAGGCAGGGACCCCTGCCCCCAGCCCAGGCTGCCCCCAGCCCCGTCCAGCCTGGCCTTGAGCACTGCCAGGGATGGGGCACCCACAGCTGCTCTGGGCAGCCTGGGCCAGCGCCTCGCCGCCCTCACAGGGAAGAATTTCTGCCTCATCTCTCATCTCCATCTCCCCTCTCTCATGTAAAGCCATTCCCCCGTGTCCCATCGCCACCTGCCCTTGCCCAAAGCCCCTCCCCAGCTTTCTTGCCGGCCCCTTTAGGCACTGGCAGGTGCTCTAAGGTCTCCCCGCAGCCTTCTCCTCCCCAGGCTGAGCCACCCCAGCTCTCCCAGCCTGTCCCCACAGCAGAGCTGCTCCAGCCCCTGAGCATCTCCCTGGCCTCCTCTGGCCCCGCTCCAGCAGCTCCGTGTCTCTCCTGTGCTGGGGACCCCAGAGCCGGACGCAGCGCTGCAGGGGGGTCTCACCAGAGCGGAGCAGAGGGGCAGAGCCCCCTCCCCTGACCTGCTGGCCGCGCTGCTCTGGCTATAGCCCAGGGTACAGCTGGCTGTCTGGGCTGTGAGCACACAGTGCTGGGTCATGTTGAGCTTCTCATCAACCAACATTCCCATGATATCATATCAGAAAATAATTATATGGTTACCGAAAACTGGAAGGAAAGAGAAGGGGGAGCCCAGAGGTCCCTGGATGACTTTAAGGTAATTGCTCCCCAAATGAGCATTTGCCAGTTGGGCTTTGTTGGTGACCTGCAAGAAAAGAGCCCCCTTGCCAGAGCAGGTGGTGGCTTTGGGTGTTCTGCCTTTATGTGACCCATCTGGTGCCTGTCAAACACTGTTTTTTCAGACTATCAGAGAGCACTCACATCACATTTCCAAATGTCTTCCTACTTATGTTAGAAAAAGCAAATTTTTAACGTGTGAGTGGGGTGTTTCCATGGGCCTTAGTCACACAGTACCTGAAAAAAGCACCCTGACAGTGATTTTTCAGCTAACTGTGATGCATGATGCAAAAGACGATAACTTCCCCCCCTTTTTTCCCCCTGTAAAAGCCTGTTGCATCAAGTAGGGGATGAGGGCCAACAGCTGGAGGCAAGAAAGAGGCAGTGGAGGCAATTGCGAGGTATGCAACCCGGCCAAGGGCTCTGCAAACCTCTGCCAGTGCCTGCCTCTCCTCCTTCCAGGCCCCCTCCAAAAAGCAGGGCGGGAGGAGGAGCAGGCCTGGGGCGCCAGCAGCACTGTTTGGAGTCCACCACAAGCATGGGCTTCGTTACCCGGTGTTTACATCGTTCTTTCCTGTTTCCTTTTTTGTATTACAATTGGAAATCCCAAGCGCAGCCAGGCTGCCATTGAACACTCCTCACAGCCGTGCCATGAAGCATAAACAGCCAGGGAGCCCTTTACTGCACTAAATATGGACAAGGAGCCAGACTCTCTTTTTAATTTTGAAAGGAAACCCAAAGAAAAAGCACACGCTTTCTTTTCCAAATGTGCTTACTGCTTGCAGTTTTTTTCATCTGAGATAGCTCCGCTGAAAAGCATTCCCTACAAACAAAAAGCAGAAGTGCAGCACAGAGCGAGTGTCCAGGGCACTGGTTTCTGCATGAAATATTGCAGGCTGTTTTGTTTATAATGTGGAAGAGAGCCCAGAGGGCATCTGGATGGAAGCAAAATTGCAAATGACTGAATTGCATAACCAGGAGTCACAGCTGCTGTCTTCCTTGCAACTTAGAAACGACGCAGCAGCAGCCGAAAGCTGCAGGATGTGCGTAGGTCAGAGCTTCCTCCATGGATGCTGACGTGAGGAACATCACTGCCTCCACGGAGCTTTCCTGGGTCCCCCTGCTCGTGCATGGTGCTGTGAGTAACTGTGTTGCAGAAAGCTTTCCTGACGTCACGTTTCACTTCACTGTACGCGGCTTTGTGGATAATCTTTTCAAGCACCTCCCAATGTCCTGCTCAGCATCCAGTACGCTTCCGCATGGGAGAACTGGCAAAATTGCATGAAAAGGCCATTAGGATCAGACCACCAGCTTTCATGTCAGTGGCTGGAACAAGCACATTGCAATAACTGGCTCACTGAAAAAAAAAATAAAATAAAATAAAATAAAAAAAGCTGGGTTTATGTTGCTTAAAAACAATAACCACATAAATTATTCTTCACGGATACCTACTTCCCTTCTCCCCAAACCAGCCCCTGACCACACGTTTACCGTGGCAGCTCTGGATCAGATGAGGGTTTGTAGCTGCTTGTAACTCCAGGAGGCTTTTCCCCCTCCAGCTTGTTGAGAGCATCAGCCTGGAAAGGTCACGTAATCTGCTCCCAACCAGAGGCTGCGCAGAGGCACACCCACCAGCCCACCGACCTGCTGCTCACCACCGCATGCAAGAATTTCATCTCCTCCTGACAGCCCAGTTCAAGCTTTTCCTGCATGTTGGAAGAAATTACATTCTGCAAAACAAAGAGGAGTGAGGCAGGTGCCCTGAGTCCCAGCAGTCGGCTGCTTGCATGAGATGATGCTCGGTCACGGCTTCCCCTCACAGTTCCCGCCTTGTCAGAAACTGCCGGGGAGGAGATGAACGGTTTTATGCAGTTGCCACAAAAGCCCTCCTGCCCCGCGAGAAGTAGTTTTGCAAGCCTTGCTTCAAGAAGGTAATCAATTGCTTGCAGTGTGTGAAGTAAGCAAAGAGTCCCGTTGAGACGTGATTAACTTCAAATCGACGGAATCCCTCACGCTGTTAGCATGGTCCTTGGCATAATTTTGCTGTATGTCAACTTGCACGCCTCCAGGTGACTCCCAGGTATGGGGAAGGGTTAGCATGGGCTGTGGGTGATCTCCAGGAGGCGGGTGGGATAAAGCAACTCCTCTCCTGGGGCTAAGAGAGTTCAGTAGCAGGGATGTGGCCAGACTTCGTCAGTGGTCCTCAGGGCCTTAACGTTGGTGAATTCACCAGTGCCATTGCTGCCATTGAGGTCAAAATTGGGAAGAATAAGGGAAACTCCCCCAAATCCAGCTGGCTTTTGTTAAGTCCAGGATTTTAGGGAAATATTCTCCACAGGTGCACCAATACAGCAGGTGTTCAGGCATGGCACAAGAACGAGGGGTTGAAGGAAATCATCTTAGATGATGTAGCCTCTATATTAGATGGACACTATGTCCCACAGAAGAGGGGCCTCTCTTCCAATGACCAACCTAACCGTGCTGACAAGCTCTGAGGTCCTACAGGATGGAACAGCCCCCAGACGGGGGCAGAAGTCTGATTTCCCAACTAGATGGCCCTGACAAGATGCAACTTCAATGACTGCCCGCGCCTTGAGTCTGGAAGAGCTTGTAACTCTTCTGCTGGTCTTGGCTGTCAATCCTCAATTTGGGAAGGAGGGTGATGAGCAAAGGCAGGTCGGTTGACTTGCATACGTCAGAACAATTGCAGCTGTGTAGAAGATGAGCTTCTGTGTCTCAGGAAACCTGAAGGGCAGTTCAAACTCACAGAGGATGCTTTTTAGGAAATTTTCATACTTTTCTTCAACTACATGGTCGATAAATATTTACTTAATTTTCTCCTCCCCACATTTCTTCCTCAAGTGTCTTGATCCCATGAGCTGACAATTTTAACAGCATCACATTCCAAAGACTGCAAGAATTAGCAACTTTAAGATTGAGACTGCATTTTCCCAGTCTGGAGTTGGTTAGGTCACAGTACGTGTCAGTCCTTTGTAACAGCAATGACATGCAGGAAAATCTAGTGAAAAAACTCCAGTTTATTTGGTTAATTTGGTATCAGTGGCTTGGCTCTGATTCATCTCCTATCAAAACAAAATGAATGGTATTAATAGATTCAAAATGTCAGTTAAGCAGTTTATCCTGAGCTTGTGTATACAGAAATGAATAATCTCTTGAGGACGAGGGACAGAGGCCAAAGCTAAATGCCATGCAGAGCAGTGGGTGGGTAAAACTAAGCCAAACTTACTCAACTGCTCAGTGTTGTTGAACTCAAACTAACGTTTAGTATTAATTTAAATTAAATCTGTGAGTAATGATCATCCTGTGGACATGGGGGGTTTATGTATGGCATTTTTTTTTCCATTGTGGTTTTTTTCCCCCATTTTAAAATGGTGCACAATTAAAAAATCAGGTGTGTTGCAGACATGACATACATAGCAATATTGGGAACACTACAAAGAGAAAGAGTAAAAAACCCCAAACCCTAGAACCAAGCATATCTTAGTTCTACTTACGTAAAACAGGCTAAACCATTGCTAAATATTTTTAATTGGGATTTTTCACTTGGGAGTTTGTGGAGATTCACCAAGATTCCCTGTCAAATTCTGAGAGATGGAGGCTTCAGGGGACAGGAAAGGAAACTTCTGTTATAGATAACTGGTTTAAAAAATTAAAGAAACCAATGGTATGAGGAAAAAACAGTTTCATGTCCATTCCCCAAGGCAAGAGGATAAAAGATGGAATCCCTCACAGATCTGGACCGGGCGATCTGTTGTTCAACACATCATTATAAAACCTAACCAGGGAGTGAGTAGTGAGGTGACAACGTTTACAGGCAATATTATCCCAAACAGACGTCCCTGAAACCAGGGAAAGATCTCACAGCACGATGCGATGAGGAGATACAACGGCAGATGTGATTTAATGTCAGTAAGAAACACATCTTGGAAAAATTATGCTAACCATACGTATAGAGTCACAGGCTCTAAATCAGCTATTACCTGTCAGGAATAAAGAAATTTAGGAGTGATTGTTGATAGTTGTCTGAGAAGATCAGCTTAACGCTCAGCAGTAGTCAAAGCAACTGTTGGCAGCTGTTAGAAAAGAAATAGAGACCAAAATAGTAAACATCATTAGGCTGGTGTATAAAATACCACATTTTGATGACTGATGCCGGTCCAGCCACACCATTTCCAAAAGCATATGTAAAACTACTGAAGTTACAGAGAACATGGTTAATCAGAGGGAGAAGTCAGCTTCTGCATAAGGGAAGACCAAAAGTCTGCAAAGGACACGACTGGTGAGGCAGGGAGGGAGAACATGATAGAGCTCCTGAGTCACAAATGCTGCAGGGACAATGAAGGAATAATTAGGCAGTAAACACCCATGACAAAAGCAGGAGACACGAAAGAAATTCCCAGGCAAAAAAAAGCAAGGAAGTTTTTCATGTAACACATTGGCCCCTGATGAAGCTGCAGGGGCAGGATGTTGCAGAGAACAAGAGAATTAAAAGGGTTCAAAAAGGGACTAAAGAAATTAATGGATTAGAGGGTCATTAGTGCTATTAAACATGATGGGTGGATGCTTTTCAGATTAAAAATGGACTATTAACCACAGAAAAGCTTTCTAGCCTACATGAAATGATCTTATTGCAAGATTTCAAAGGCCACAACACATGTCATCATCATCGGTGCCACCACACTGGCTCACAACCTCAGCAGAAATGCCACAGGGTGTCAACTCCAAATCCAGCCACGGACCTTCTCGTTTTGGGGTCAGGTACACCAACGCATTGACATACCTTACACACCAGTATTGATCATGTTGCATTTTAGTGGTATGTAAAGGAATTAGCTGCTCAGGACTGGGTATCTGCAATATCAAAGCAGGGGATCGTGCATGCATCCTGCTTTCAGTGTATTATTAAACCACTCTATGTATACTACACCTATACCAAGTCTCTAAATCTGGACTATATACAGGCACTATTAGTACTTATTCTTCTCAGATTTAGTCTTTTTAGCTTACACCAACTCCAAACTCTGACAACAAATGTAGAGCTAGTGCAACAACAATCAGTAAAGCTGGGAAGAAGTCAAATAACATCCTAATGTGAGAGTTTTCCATGGGCTTGGAGGAATTTTGAAGAAAAGCTTGGAAGAAAGCCACAAGGAACTTTTTAAAGGGCAGTGTGGTGATGCAACAAGGGGGAATGGTGTTATAACTGAAAGAGGGCAGATTTAAATTAGATATTAGGAAGACATTCTTTACTGTGAGAGTGGTGGGGCACAAGCACAGGCTGCCCAGAGCAGCTGTGGGTGCCCCATCCCTGGCAGGGTTCAAGGCCAGGCTGGACGGGGCTGGGGGCAGCCTGGGCTGGGGGGAGGGGTCCCTGCCTGTGGTGGGGGGTGGGAACTGGAAGGTCTTGGGTCCCTTCCAGCCCAAACCAGTCTGATACTATGAACTTTGCAAGATTTAGGAAAGACAGTTGACCGATGCAATTATTCACTCATATGCATTTATGGCATCTTTTTTAATGGGCTCGAAACAACTTCTAAAAACATGGGGGAGAAGAAATGTCTTGGGAAGCATCTGTGCACTACACTGTGGCTATACTGTGTGCCTGGCCTGGGTATCCAGCCTAGATATGCCAGGGCTAACGTCCAACGCAGACAAGCACCGGCTGCTCTTCGCTTCTTGCACTGAAACCAACGAAGTGAAAACACAGTATCATTTTCCCTAAACTTTAACCGAACTTTTCCCTCTTTCAATAAAATACTGCTACCCGCGGGCCCCGCAGGCCAATGCGGCTGAGCCGCCGCCTGCATCGCTCCGCTTGCCGGGCTGTCCGGCTCCGAGGGACGCGCCCGCGCTGCGGCCAGCCCGGGGGCCGAGGCAGAGTCCCCCGCTCCCGCAGCGAGCGCTCACGCCGCCCCGCCGGGGCAGGGAAGGCGGTAGAGGGAGCAGGGCCGAGACGCCCCCCGGCCCGGAGGCTGGGCCCTCCGCCACGCCTCACGGCCCCGGCCCAGGCCCGGCCCACAGCTGACGCGTGGACCTGGCTGACCGGCGGAGGGAGGGTTCGCCGGCGCCCGGCCACAACCCCCCCGTCAGCCGGGAAAGGGGCCAGCTCCTGGCACACCCCGCGGGGCCGCGGCCGGGGCCCCAGGGCCGGGGGAAGGCGGGAAGCGCTGCCCGCCCGCCGCGGCCGCTCCGAGCTGGCGCCTCAGCTCGGCCACAGCGCCGCTAGGGGAGCCGGGCGGGGGCGGGGGGGCGGGACCTCCCTCGCCGCCCGTCGCTATTGGCCGCCGCACGGCGCCGCCTCGCGTCATTGGACCCTTCCGGCTCGCCTGCCGTCCGCCGATTGGCGGCGCGCCCCCGGCTGGCGGACGGGGGCGCGAACGTGCCGGGCGGGCTGTTCCCTGGCCGGGGGGCGCGCGCGGCCGCCTCGTGGGGAACTGCACGTAGTCAGGGCGGGCGGGGGTGCGGGGAGGGCACGCGCCGTTCCCGCCAGCGCCAGGGCGGGGGACGCGGCAGGGACGTCAGGCGGGGGGGGGGGGGGAGGGGCGGCCGTAAGGGTGAGGGGCCGGCCCGTGAGGAGTGGTCATGGGGGAGATGAGAGGTGGCCAGGTGGCTATGGGGTGTGGGGCAACTGTAAGGGGATATGAGGGGTGGCCATAGGGGGAGACGAGGGGTTGCCATGAGATGTGGGGGGCAACCATGAGGGAAGATCGTAAGGAGAGATGAGAGGTGGCATGAGGGGAGATCATGGGGGAGGTGGGGGGTGGACATGGGGTGTGAGTGGCAGCCATGAGGGGAGATCATGAGGGGAGGTAAGGGGTGGCCATGAGGTGTGAGGGGCAGCCATGAGGGGAGATCATAAGGAGAGATGAGGGGTGGCCATGAAGGGTGGCCATGGGGTGTGAGGGGTGGCCATGAGGGGAGATGAGGGATGGCCATGAGGTGGGAGGGGCAGCCATGAGGGGAGATTGTAAGGAGAGATGAGAGGTGGCCATGAGCGGAGATGAGGGGTGGCCATGGGGTGTGAGGGGCAGCCACGAGGGGAGGTTATGAGGGGAAATGACAGGTGGCCATGGGATGTGAGGGGTGGCCATATGGAGAGATGAAGGGCAGCCATGAGGGTTGAGGCATGACTGCCATGCAGTATAAGGAGCCACTATGTGGGGAGATTATGAGGGGAGGTGAGGAGTGGCAAAGAGGGTTGAGGGGCGGTGGCTATGAGCCGTGGCTATGGGGACATGAGGGGCAGATGTGTGGAGAGATGAAAGGTGACTGTGAGGGGTGAGGCATGATGGCCGTGGGGTGCAAGGGGCTGCTATGGGGGAAGATGGAGATAAGGGGTGGCTGTGAGGGGTAGCAGCCGTGAGGAGAAATGAAGGGTGGCCCTGGGGAGATGAGGGGCAGCAGCCATGCAGTGTGAGGGGCCAGCCTGTGGGGAGATGAGGAGTGGCCATGAGGGGTGGTTGTGGGGTGTGAGAGACAGCCATGGCTGCTAATAAGGCCAGGGGAAGGTGACTGACATTGCCTCCCTCTCAGGAACAGGGCTGAGGTGCCCCAGACATGACCCACTGACTCCCCCCAGAGCAGCTGGCTGTGGGGGTCCTGCTCATCACCAGCGCCAGTCTTCTCCCCTGGCTGCCACCCAGGCCTGGAGGGGTGGCAGGCCTCACATGGGGCTCTGCATCACTAGGCTGCCCAGCTGCCCAGGGAGGCCTCTGCCAGGGCTGGTGAGGTGTGCAGTGCCCTCCCGGACCCCACTCCTGGCTGCTTTGAAAGGCCTCTGCTCATGTGTTGCAGCAGCATGTCTCTGCACAGCAAGCTACCTCCTAACATGCGTGAGATCGCCTGGTGAGGGATTTAGTAGGCACCTGCCCTGATCTGCATGTGTAATAACGCCCTTTTCATTTTAACAGGTATTGAGGTGACTTAGAAATCCAAATCTGAGGGGCCTGGGAGGAAATTTAGGAGTGTTGCTGGAAGTAGATGTTGGCTCCTGTTTGGGTACTTTGGTGCTTTGGAGAAGATACCTTATTTTTACTGGACAAAATACATAGATACGTGTTGTTGAGCAATACTAGAGTCTTCATACAGACAAGGCAGGTTTCATTTTTATATGAGTGGATGATAACCCTTTCCTGTTCCAACAATTTACCTTGGACAACCGTAGTAAAATCCTGGATGTATCATGTGTATTAGGTGGTAAAAATACACATTTTTTTAAGCTGGCTATAGGTTCAGTGTTTGTCTAGACTGGCTGACGCACATTAAAACAAATCGCCTTGCCTCTTGGAAAGGGGATTGCCCAAGGAGGCTGGTAGTGAGTGACCCTTCTGACAGAGGGAAAGGGTATCAGTGTTTTTTATCCTGAGGGGCATGAATTGGTGTTTGGTATTTGGGGGGGTCCCAATTAAAGCCCAGGTTGGCCGCAGCATTTGTACATCAGCTTTGCCATAACATGCTGTAAAGGGACAAGCAGCAAGAGTGGGAATTTTTGTCATGGGGAGACCAGAAGCCACGGCTTTGATGGGGGGAATAGAGTGCCTGAAAACAGAAATAAACCATGAAAGGAGCATCACTGGTGTTGATTTAATTATTCCTTATTGCTAAACAGACTCGGTCAGACTGGTGAAGCTGCTCCAGAAGAAAAACCTCCGAAGTTTGCCAGCAAGCTGCAGCAGTGACCCGAGTTGGAGATCATGGTTACGTCTCCTCGAAATTAAGAGAAATTAGCGTTAGGGCCCGTTAAATGCAAACCGAGAGGCTCTAGCCATGGAGCTGGGACCCTGCCGGGTGTCTGTGCGTCAGCGGCGGGGTGAGGAGAGTGGAGTGATGGGGAGCCCCATCCCTGGGGCAGGACGGTGCCAGGCGAAAAGCCCCAACGGCCAAAGCTTAAAATAAAATAAATAAAAAAAAAAAAAAAAAAAAAAAGGCGCCTTTCAGGCCAATACAGCTTACTAAGCAACAAGAAATCGCATGAGCGCTGCCAGCCAGCGCGCCGGGCGTCTCCCCCGGCTCCGGCGCTTGGGTAAACAGTGGAGCCTCGGGGGCTGCGGGGAGTGGGGCCCTCCCCGCCCCGGCCCGCCGGGAGCCGGCCCGCATGGGGAGCGAGCCGGGAGGGAGCCGGAGGGATGCGCCCACCCTCCTAGTGCCTTCCCCCGCGGTGGGCAGGCATCGCCGGCATCCCCCGGGCCGCGGCGGCGCGGAGCAGCCCGCCGGGGCTGGGGGCCGGGCGGCGGGGGCGTGCATTTAAAGGGAGCTGCGGAGCCAATGAGCAGGAAGGGGCTGAGCATGTGGGGAGGTTGTTTACACCAGCCCGGCCCCGGGAGCTTTAACCCGGCCGGCGGCGAGGCGCGGAGCGGGGCTCCCCAGACGCTGTGAGTAGCGGGGCGGCGGCGCCGGGCGTCCCCCAGGCGGTCCCCCTCCCTTCTCCTCTCTTCCCCGCCCGGCATCGCCGGGAAAAATGGGGAAAAAAGCCAACAGATAATAATGAAAAAAAAACCCGCGCGCGGGAGCGGTGATTCCCGCCCGGCCGGGCCGCGCCTCCCCCGGCCCGGGCTCCTCCCCGCCCCGCCCGGCGGGGCTCCAGCCCGGGGCCGCCGCGTACGTGAGCCGGCCGCGGCGGGGACGGGGATTTCAAAACAAGCTGCGGCGGGGGAGGCGGGCGGGAGCCGCGCCGGAGGTAAGCGTTGAGCCGCGCCGGGCCCGCTCCCCCGCCGTGCGACCCTCCCTTTCCTCCGGGGGGGCAGCTGGCTCTGCCCTTCCCCTCCGGGGTCTACGTCGTCTCTCGGTGCGCGCACCCCCTCCTTCAAGCTCTGCTTGCTGCACGCTCCCCTCGGTGCATGCCCTCCCGGGGCCTGCCTGGTACCTGCGCTCACTCCCGCTCTCCCCCCCTCCCCCGCCCGGTGCCTGCACACCCTGTCCGGTGCCTGTGCTGCCCCCCCCCCTCTCCCCCGCCCGGTGCCTGCACACCCCTGTCCGGTGCCTGTGCTCGCCCCCTTCCCCCGCCCGGTGCCTGCACACCCCTGTCCGGTGCTGTGCTCCCCCCCTTCCCCCGCCCGGTGCCTGCACACCCCTGTCCGGTGCCTGTGCTCCCCCCCTCCCACCGCCCGGTGCCTGCACACCCCTGTCCGGTGCCTGTGCTCCCCCCCCCCTCCCCCGCCCGGTGCCTGCACACCCCGGTCCGGTGCCTGTGCTCCCCCCCCCCTCCCCCGCCCGGTGCCTGCACACCCCTGTCCGGTGCCTGTGCTCCCCCCCCCCTCCCCCGCCCGGTGCCTGCACACCCCTGTCCGGTGCCTGTGCTCCCCCCCCTTCCCCCGCCCGGTGCCTGCACACCCCTGTCCGGTGCCTGTGCTCCCCCCCCCCCCCCCCGCCCGGTGCCTGCACACCCCTGTCCGGTGCCTGTGCTCCCCCCCTCCCCCGCCCGGTGCCTGCACACCCCTGTCCGGTGCCTGTGCTCCCCCCTCCCCCGCCCGGTGTATGCCCCGCCCCCCGGCTTGCCCGGTGCACACGTGCCCTGCCCGGTGCCGCCCTCCGCGGCAGGCCCGGGCACACGCCGCCTCCTCCTCCCCTGCCTCCGGCCCTGCCATCTTCCCCATGTGCCTGCACGGCCTCGGGCTCTGCACATGCATGCGCGCACACACACGCATGCTGTATGCATGCCCTGTCTCCATGCATCCTAGTCCCAGTGCTCACACAGCGGCTTGAAGTCACACTTCACCAGCACCGCTCCCAGAAAGCGGCGAACTCCCGCCCTTTCCTTCCTGGCTACCCTCACCGCCAGGGCTGCCGGCACGCACCGGCCTGCTGATGCCTGGGGAAGTCGCTTTGCCTACGTCGGCATTCCTGCCTGCATCAGAAGATACATTTTTAGCCAGGCGGGTGTCCTCTGAAAGCTTTTTCCTCCGGAATCGCCCAAAGGTGGAACGCTGGCATGGACGAGGGTCGGGGAGCCCTTCCCGGCGCTGCCAGCGGGGATACGGGGCAGCCCTGTGGTGACACGTCTGCGGGCATAACTCGAGCACAGAGCACTGAGGCGGGATTAGAAGGAAACTATTCGGGAAAGCGCCTGTTCTGTATTGCTGTCTGTGAGGGTTAGGTCACGGGTGGGTTGGCTCCATCTTGGGGTCAATAGAGCCTTGTTGTGTGCTTTTTTTTTTTTTTTTTAATAAAGGCCCAACTTTGCAAACTGCTCCATGCAGATTATCTTGTTTCCCAGTCGTGATGGGTGTGGGCCCAAAGTGCAGTTTGTAAAGAGTTTTGGGATGAGAAGGGGCTTTTTGGAAACTGCAGGGTTTATTATCAGTTGTAGCAGCGTTTGGGGTCTCTTACAGGGCGGACTTTGCAGTCTAGGATGTTGATCCATGGCATGGAGGTGTGTGGCAGGAGTTTGGCCTGATTTGAGGGAACCTACTAGCGTTTAATCCTAAAAAAAAAAAAAAGTGTGGTGTGTTATTGCACATTTTCTGGGGAGGCGATTTGTGCCAGTGGTCCTGATACATGCAGGAGCTGCCTTTCTCCTGGCCAACCCTGGACAAACAGCAGCTGTGGTGAGCGCTGGGGCACCCTCTCCACTTTGCCACGGCCCCGCGACCTTCCCCTCTTGCTAAACGAACCGTTCCTCATTTGCCAAATGAGGCGCCTGCATTCCCAAAACCTCCACCCAGGCTTTGCTCTGCTGGGGGGTGGCAACGCCGGTAGGCACAAGGGCTGACGTTTTTCCCCGGCGAGAGCTGGAAGAACGCCGTCCAAAATACACGCCCGGCATTGAAGCAAGAAATAATTTGGGATCTGTGCTGGCTCTGACCCCTGCGGCGCGTGATCGCTAACAGCTGGGAGGGCTCCGGCAGCAGCGTGGCCTCTGGCTCCGCCTGCACTCCCAGCTCTTGCTCCTCTTCTTGCTTTGTGTTTTGGGGCATGGGGGGAAGGATTTTTCAGGATTGGTGTGTCACCCTTGGCTGTAGGCTGAGTGCTGGAATGGGATCCAGCATTCAAAGGTCTGCTGGAAGCAGATGTGGCTCCTAAAACTGGCTTTGGGGAGGGTTTTTCTTCCCCCTAGTTGCGGGAGTGCTGCTCTCCTCATTCCCACTTCCCCCCTGGACCTGAGGGGGGAAAGAAAGGGAAGGTGAAATAAAACCCCAGAGGAAATGAAAAGCAGCCTCCCACCCTTGGCACTGCCCTCCCGGCCCTCCCCGTGCCTGGCTGCTGGCCAAGCACTGCCTTGAAACCGTTGTGCACCAACTGCTGGGGAGTCGGCAGAGATCGGTGCCGTTTTCTATGCGGTGGTAGCACCGACATCGCTGCATTGACTCCCCGAGCCCTCGGAGAGGCAGCTCCCAAATCCCAGTGCCTGGGGTAACCAAAAGCATGGTTTTAAGGTGAAGCGGGAGGAAGTGTGGTCTGGTGGTTAATACCTGCAGCGGGGCAGATGAGCTTTGCTGCAGCTTTGCTCTCAGATTTGAGGTGAACTGCCATGTCCCTCCCACCAGCCCTTTTGGTCTCTTTTTGTATGAGTACTGTACCGGTATACAGGAGGTGTGGGAGCAGAGCTGCTTGGGCAGGCCACTTGTGTATGTCAGAAAACATGTTGCACTGTGGAAAAAAGGCATTATCAGAGAGGGCTCAGGAGCATCCCCTGGTGATGCCCGTACGCTGCAAAATTCCACCGTGTTCCTTGGGCAGGGCATGATTAGAGAGAAGCCGGGGAAGTGACTGTTCAGCCAGCTGCCACAGCCTCTTTGATCCTGCTCTGGAGGGAAGGCAGCGACAGTGGCAAAGTCCCCATGCACTGTAAAATGGGCAGCCCTGGCAGGAGGTGCTCTCCTTGGCACACCTCTATCCCTTTTGCATGCTGTCCCTCTCTTCCTGCTCTATTCTTTATGGCTTCTAAATAGCTGTTAATTTTCTACGTGGGGAGGGCAAAGTGAGCAGTGTGTAGAGTTATTCATAAAAGCACATGTAAATCCTGAGTGTCCTTTGAAGCAGGATGTGGTTTGCAGTAACCCTTCCTGGGACAGCTGGAGGTTGAGAGGAGCAGTGAGCTTCTCTTCCTCAGGAAACTCTTCTCATCTGAGATAGTGTGTAAAACAGCTGTGTAAACCAAAACAAACCAACAACAAAATAATGTCGCATCTGCAATTTAAACTCTGCTTTGTGACAGCTACCCTGTGCTGGGTGTGAGCACTCAGTGGCTCAGAGTTAATCCTCCCTGTTGCACAAGCGGTAACTTCTTGGAATGGGACTCTGTGGCCCAAGTTAATGCTTTGACAAACACCCGTGGCCCCCAGCTGGCCAGGTGATGGTCGCTGAGAAGCCCAGGCAGGGTGATGGAGGTGGTGGGTTTGTTATGGTACAAAAGCACTTTGCTTTTTATGGCGCACCCCAAGATGCAGGGCCACACCAAGCATCTTGGGTCCTCTACCTCCTCCCAAACCCCAGGCACCATCACCCTTTGGCCTCACTGCAGTGTGCGTCCTTGCTTCCCATGCTCCTTGGAGAGGGTGTTGTAGCAGAGGAGGCATTGAGAGGAGGATGAGACAGAGGAGGACAGCACATGCTGCTGGAGCTGTTGGATTTATCAGGGCTGGATGCATCAGCTGTCCCCATACCTCGGTGTCCCTTGCTTTTAAGGAAGCCTGTAAACACTTGTTTCTTTTAAAACGGCAGTAAAGTCTACAAACCCAGAGGAATGAGCCAGGCAAGCTGCTCTCTGGAGAGGCTTGTTAGCAGAGCTACACTAACACCAGGAAAACCTGTGTCGGATTTGGGGGGCAAAAATTAGTTGAAGATAGTTAGAACATTTTTATCTAAAACTGTTTCTCTAAATTCTTTTCTAACCAAGCAGGGCAGGAGGGTGCTCCTGTTTTGTTGCCAGACTGACCTGGGAGGGCTGGATGTGAGCTGCAAGCTTAGGGAAATATCTCCCAAAAGCTTGAGAGCTCCTGAAGAGGGGAGCATTGGCGTGCTGGCTGAGAAGGGGAGCTGGCTGTCACTGCCAGACAGCTTTCTTTCCCTGCCAGGGCAGGGGAGTTGCAGGACGGCGCTGGGCATGGGCCCAAGTCTAGAGGTCAGGGTTGAAAGGCACCGATGGCAGGTTTCAGCGTGACGGGAGGGAATAGCAGCAGTGGCCTCAGGAGCATGTGGCAGCTCGAGAGGGGAGCGTGGGCTCCAAGGGCTGTCCTGACTCTGTCTACGTTTCCTTTGGGCTGGCTCATCCCTGTTTTTTTCCAGAGGGGTTTAGAAATGACAGCAAAGACAAGAACTGCAGGGTCAGGGTAGCTCAGGCACACTGCTGTCCCCACATCCCCAGGGGGTCTTGTCACCTGGGGATGCTGGAGCAGTGGAGAGCAGCTTTCTCAGCTCCTGGGGTGGTGATGGGGGGAAGGCGCTGGTTGTACGTCATAGTCCTGCACCAGAGGTAACATCCCCGTGTCTTTCTTCCACAGCGTGTCCAAGATGGCGAGCGTGCTGTCCAGGCGTCTGGGGAAGCGCTCCCTGCTAGGCACCCGTGTTTCTGCCCCCAGTGCCTTGGCTGACGGCGTGCTGGTGGCCACCCAGATTCCCAGCTTGCAGACTGACCTTGGCCGGGCACCTGCCCACACGGCGCCACGAGAGGACGGATCTTGTGTGCTGTCAGCAGAGGAAAGCAGCCAGGTGCCCAGGTTCCCCAGCCCCAGCCGCTGGCAGCTCCGAGCCGGGCAGCAAGTGCGTAAGGAGGCTTTCTTGTGTCCTTGGCTGGTGGGATGTGCACTGGTTGGGGAGAAAACCCCTGGGGCTCTCCCAGTGTAAGGTGCAGTTGGGATTGGTAATTACAGAGTCATTAACGGGTGTTGGCATTGGTGCACTTGGCCCTGGCTGTGCCTGATGGGTTTGGACCATAGCAGCTCAAGCAGAGATCCACCTCCTCTGGGAGATGTCTCCAATCCCAGCCAAAAGTGGGTCTCCAGAGAAGAGGGTAAGATAACCTGACAGTTCCCTCCAGTGTTCTCCAACTGTCTGAGGCTAAGGGAGATGGTTTCTATTATACTTAGTGAGTCTCAGTGGACTTCTTTTCCATGAGCTTCTCCTGTCTCCCCGTAACCCATGTTTACATCTTCAGGGAGGTGGCAAGGACCCCCCACAGCTTAGCCATGATGGCGGTCAGCCTTGTGGCTCAGGCCTTGGAACTTAACCTGCAGCAGCTTTTTGCTGCAGGTTTAAGGGTTGATGGTGTGGATGTATGTGGTGAAGAAGCTCTTAGGGAAAAGTAAGGTGTGATGGTTTGCCCAGAAAGGACATGTAGTCCTGCTGGACCCCACTGTTTCTTGTGCTCTGGGCTCCTGATTCTTAGGAGAGCCATGCCTTGGCCAGGATGCTGCCTGGAAAAGGGACAGCACTCGTTCCCGATCCCACCAGTATGGTTCCTGTTAATGCCTGGCCAAGCAGCACTGTCTGAGGAGAGCTGTGAGCTGCTGACGTAGAGCCCATTTCTTGGCTGCTACCTGCAGAACTGGGAAGTATTTTCTGGACAGAGGTTGTGAAATGAAGTGTAAATAAGGCGTCTGTTCAGTTTTCTGGCTCCTCCTGCCCCATGTTTATTAACTGCAGGATGGTGAGAGTTGTTTTCTCCTACGTGCTCCGCTGTGGAGGATTTTGCTTGCTTGCTTTGCTGCTGGGAATGGCATAAAAATAGTGATGGGTGCCTTCACCTCCCAGCAACAGCCAGGACCTGTGCCGGTGGCTGTGCAAGGCAGAAGGAGATGTTGGCTCCTCATGCTGTGTGGTTTGGCGGACAGCTGGTGTGGTTCACAGGGAAGCCTTGCTTCTCGTTTTTAGAAAACAGGGTCAGGGTCTTCTGTGTCTTGATCCTTGCACTGATCCCCTTAACTCTGGTCGTGCTGTAGGTGGCTTTTTCCACCCTGTGTTTCTCCCAGACACCCCACCTGAGATGGTCTTGCAGGCTTCTCCTCAGTCAGGGTATGGGTGCACGTGTCTGTCCTGTATTGGCTTCTTGGTATGGCACCTGTGGCACTTCCATGAAGAGATGTTCCTGTTACTATAAATAGTCGGAGACATATGTAGCGTCTTTTGACACAGATACATTTCCATTAACAGAAATAGGTTCATGGGTGGTAGTGGTACAACACTGCCCATCAGGAGGAGTGTGAGACTCTGTGAAGGAGAAGGTGAGGTTTGCACATCTCCTTCCCCTGCCCGAAGGAGCTGGGATTGGAGGAGCCAAGGTGTGAATTCAGGATCCCTTCACCTAGGAAACTGCCATTCCCCCGTCCCCCTCTAGCTTTTAATTCTTTTATCTACACACTCTGCCAGGGTGTGCCATAAGCGTGGGAGTCCTTGCAACAGGATAGTGTGAGAACAAAACCAAATCAGACAAAATTCATTTGAGGAAAGTCCACCCAAATTACAACACTCAGAGAGGGGGCTGATACTGGCTCAGGAAATTTCTCAGCTTGGGATTGCTGGAGTTGGGGAGCTTGTGCCTGGGAAGAGCAGCTTCTGTGGTGGTGGGGTTGGGATGAACCCTGGCCACCCCTTGGTTTGCTGACAGCAGTCTGAAGTCCAGGCCCTTCAGGACAGGCTCTGCCTTTGTCCTAAAGTCCTCTGTGGCCCCCTCTGCTGCGGGAGGAGGGAGGATCCTTTGGTGGGCAAAGGCTTATGCTGCAGCAGAACATCCCCCAGGAGCAGCGGGGCAGTGGATGGCAACAACAAACCACCCCTTGTGCTGTTTTCAGGTCCTCATCACTTACAACGGGCAGGAGTGCACGGGCCTTGTGGAGCAGCACAATCCGCTGAGCGACAAGGTGAAGGTGCTGCTGCCGGAGCAGGGCTTGCAGGCGTGCTGGAGGGTGCAGGATGTGCGGCCGGCCATACTCCAGCCCCCTGCCCTGCCCACAGCCAGTGGTCCTGGCCCTGCTGAGGCACTGCAGAGATCTGTATCCAGCAGTATTGATGTACCAAAGAGGTTCGTGCCTTTGGCTGGGGGTATCTCATCTTGGGTGGGAGAAGGGTTCTTGGCATCTCTGGCGGCGCTTCCACTTGGTTTTACACCAGTGAAGAGGGCGGTGATGCTGGGGATATATCCGCTTTTCCAGTGTGGGATTATCCAGTGGGTGGTTAAATTTAGGATTAAGGGGATTTTTAATTTTTTTTCCCTCCAAATGAAGAGAAAACATCTTTCCCTGTGACTTAAAAATGACTCAGTCTACAGAGGGAGGCCATGAGGGTGAACCTGTGCTTGCTGCTGCAGGTTGTGCCGCCCTTTGGGTGCCTGGTGGCTCCTTGGGTCATACCTGGGCTGCTTCTCCGCTTTTTCCTCCATGTGTTTCACATCTCTCCCCTCATGGTGCAGGAAAGCCGATGCCGCTGTGGAGATGGACGAGATGGTGGCAGCCATGGTGCTGACGAGCCTCTCCTGCAGCCCTGTGGTGCAGAGCCCTCCTGCCAGCGAGAGTGGCATTCCCTGTGAGTGTGCATTTAAAAATACACACACACACACACACACATATATATATAAAAGAAAAAACATCTGAAACAAAAGATGTGGAGAAATGTGCTGTGCCCTTTGGATCCCAGTACTGGGGCTCTTGCCAGCTGCATTCATTCTTTATGCCTGGTGCTGAATTGCTGCCAGCACAGGGACTGTGCTGGGTTGGAGGTGGGCGGGGAGTGGCACGAGGGTCGCAGCAGAGCCCACGGGTGCTGGCACCGGTTGGGGCTGAGCAGGCTGGGACGCTCCTAACAGTGTGGTGGGGGTAGCCCTGCTCTCCACAACTGTCCCAGGGGCCTGGGAGCCCCGCGAAGGAGTCCCGGGCAAGGGAGCACCGCCCGGTCGCTCCTTTTTTTAGAGGCAGTTTCATTCCTGAGGAGTCAAATGCAGCCGGAGGGATAAAAATAGCCACCCGGAGCCGTGGGAAATGTGCGTGCCCCAGTGCTGGCTGCTCACCGTGTGCCGGCTGTGCCGGCGGGATTGCACTGAGGCCAAGGAGGATGGGGAGGGGAAGAAAGGGATAAACGACCAATAATAGGGAGCTGGCTCTGAGCAAAGGTAAAAAGGCTTCACCATGCCAAGTTTTTTAAAAAAATAAATAGGCAAACTGTTGTCACGGGTTATTCAGCCTCAGGGCTGCCCTGGTGGGGTTTGGTTGGCCCTGAACTGATCATGGCAGCACGCGTGCCCTTCCCACAGCCTCACGGGCAGCGTGTGATCCCTGGAAAGAGAGTGGCGATGTCTCAGACAGCGGCAGCAGCACCACCAGCGGGCACTGGAGCGGGGGCAGCGACATCTCCACCCCTTCACCCCCCCACCCCGCTGGCAGCCCCAAGTACTCCAGTGAGGCCCTGAGCTCCCCCCAGGCAGACGATGGCTTTGAGACTGACTCTGACCCATTTCTCCTTGACGAACCTGCTCCACGCAAGAGAAAGGTACTGTTGCTGTGGAGAGGGGGTCCCAGCACCAGTGGGGTGGCTTGAGCTGAGCTGCCTTTTGTGGAGGGGATGCTGCCGCCAGGCAGGGAGTTTACGGGCTGTCTCTCTGACAGAACTCTGTGAAGGTGATGTACAAGTGCCTGTGGCCAAGCTGCGGCAAGGTCCTGCGCTCCATTGTTGGTATCAAGCGGCACGTCAAGACCCAGCACCTCGGGTAAGATGAAGATTTCACCTCCTCAATCCCTGCCTGACGACTGAAGCAGGGTGCGCCCTGCCACTGCATAATTCATAATTCCTGCAGTGAATCCCCAGTTTCAGAAATACTGGCCTCTGTGCACTGAGCCTGGCAGTTCTCAGCCAAAGCAGTCTGTGTCACTGAAGCCACTAAGTTTCCCCACCTTCAGGGAGCCCAGGGCACTCTGGGAGGCGTGGGGGCCCTGTTTGGGCCTTGGGACTGCCCAGCTCAGGTGTGCATTTTGCACCAAGGGAGTTCAGGTTACACACAAGCCCTGGGCTCCTGGGCAGATGCAGAAAAGCACCAGCCCAGCGGGGTTTCGCAAGGGCTGGCAGCGTGAAAGCCGTGCCTGTGGCAGCACCTGGCTCTGGCTCAGCCGTCAAGTGCCAGCCCAGTGGCAGCTGCCCCTTTGGCAGTTTGCTTTGTCCTGCTCTCCTGTGAATTCCTCCCAAAATACAAAGTGGTGAGGGTGTGGGGATCAGCTTTGCTGTGCTCTCCTCCTGTGGCTCCATTGCACTCCTCCCCCCAAACTCGTGTTTTCTCGTGCTTTTGCCTGTGTTTTCCAGTATCTGTTTTTCTCCTTCTCCCTTGCAAACGTGAACGCTCTGGGAAAGGTGAGGACTGAAGGGTTGTGATGCAGTGGGCAGCGCTGGACTGCCATCCAGTGCCGGATAAACGCACTGGGAAAACAACAAAGCTTTGAGGGGCTGTTTCCTGCTGGGTGAACCGCAGGGCTTCGTCTTCAGCTTTGCTAAATGAACTCAATTAGAGATGAACAGGGGATTTTCAGTGGCACCCAGTCAATGTGCCAGCATTTTTTAAAGGCCCTGGAAGAGGTTTTGATCTTCCTTGGAAGTGCAAAGTGCTGCTGCAGAGGCAGTGGCCGTTGCTGATTGCAGCTGATGTGATGCTTTGGAGCCTGGGTGTGGAGCTGTTCTGCACAGGAGGGCAAGATCACTCTCCCCCAGGGCAGTCGGGGACTGCTCACTGACAGAAACGGGGTCGCCTTTTCACCGCTGTCCCCTTTTCCTCCCTGGTAGGGATGGTGCAGACTCCGACCAGCGGAAGCGGGAGGAGGATTTCTACTACACTGAAGTGCAGGTGAAGGAAGAGCCAGTGCCGGAGGCGGCCACAGCCACCAGCCCCACATCTGTGTCCGCTCCCATCATCATCCAGCAAGCCCTGGGGAAGCCAGAGGCACTACTGGTGGAGCAGCCAGCACTGGAGCCCGCCCTGGCCAGCAGTACCCTGAGCCAGTCTGCCCCCAGCTCCTTCTGGCACATCCAGGCTGATCACGCCTACCAGGTGAGCTGGTGGCATCTCCCGGGGACAAGTCGCCTCCAGAAATCTTGCTGAAGGGCAGGTTGTGATCCGGTTTGCTCAGCAAGTCCCCAGTGTGGCAGGGACGTTTCATTGCCACCCCTGCAGCATGGAGAGGCTTTGGTGCTGGTGTAGAACTATCCCCTGCCTGGCTGCCCTTCAGCCCTCAAGCAACCAGTTCATTAATGCCGGGTTAAGGGGCTTGTGTGCTTCTGCTGCAGCTGTTCCCTGGCTGGGATGGAGCTGCTGGCCTCTGCTCCCCTGCAATTACCCTATGCTGGTATGCAACACACCCTTTTGCCTGAAGATAACACCGGGCTGGAATGCAGCCGCGCCAGATCCTGCACGTCTCTGCTGCACGCTCACCCTCACCGGGGGCATGAGCTTTTGAGGCACAGGAAGCCTGGGGACCTAGAGCGGTGGCCCCATGGGCAGCCTGGGCCAGTGGCCCTTGTCCCAGGGGCTGCTTGAGAGCAGAGCACTGTTCTGGAGCTGCAAGCTAGTTCAGGGACAAGGTGTACAGATCCATAAGCTGCATGTGTATCCATTCCCATCCCAGGGAACGGATGTGACATCATCTAAAAGCAGAAATCCTGCGTAAGGTGCAGAAGTATATGCATATAGACCAGGTCGGTGCATGTGGTTTGGTATTGCAACTGAAAGCAGCTGCAGGAGTGAAGAAGCTGCTGTGCCCTGGCAAAGGGTGACAGCTCATGTGCTGTGCCCCGTGTTAGCGGGATCTGGTGCTGGAGGAGGGGTTGCATGGGGATTTCCATCCCACCCCTGGCGCTTGCAGTTTGCAGGTACTCCAGGCTGGTCTGCTGGGGAGGTGAATGCCTGGGGGGGGGGGGCGCATGTGGGAATGGGGGCCCCCTGGGACTCATGCTGGCCCCCTTTTTTTCCCCCCCCCCACAGGCGTTGCCCTCGATCCAAATTCCAGTGTCCCCTCACATCTTCACCAGCATCAGCTGGGCCACTGCCACCTCAACCCTCCCGTCCCTGTCACCGGTGAGTTTTGGGTGTTTCCCCTTCATCTTTTGGGGTGTAGGGTTGGGCTGGGAGCTAAGGGGACCTTGCTTCCACTTTCTCACTCTTCACTTTAAATGTTGGGATCTGTGGGCTGAGGGCACCCATGTCTCCTCCCACTGCCCCACTGCAGCACCTGAAGGCCATGCAGGAGGAGGACTGCATCCTCCCGCGTGCCCTTTGACACCCGATTTCCTGCAGGTGCGGAGCCGGTCGCTCAGCTTCAGTGAACCCCAGCCACCGACGCCAATGCTCAAGTCCCACCTGATCGTCGCCTCGCCGCCCAGGGTGTCCATCGGCACCAGGTGAGGGTCCTGCTGGCTGGAGGGGAGCAGAGGTGCATTCCATTGGCAAAAGGGGTGCCCTCCTGCATCTCCACTGAGATGCAGCAGGATGGTGTTTGGCCATGGTTACAGGGCCTTACCCTTAGATACGTGCCTGAAGCTCTGCAACAAGTGGGTAAATGTTACTTCTTGTTTTCTCCCTTTTTGCAGGAAAGTCCGTGGTGAAGCCAAAAAGTGCCGTAAGGTTTATGGCATTGAGCACCGGGACCAGTGGTGCACAGCCTGTCGGTGGAAAAAGGCTTGCCAGCGCTTCCTGGACTGAGTGCAGCACCACGGTGCCGCGTCCCTCCCCTGCTCCTGCCCGGGGAGCACTGGAGTCCCTCACTGCTGCAACCAGGGACCTTGGAGGTACCTCCTGTGACCCCAGAAGACACCTCCAGAGCTGCGTGTAAATTCTTCCTCCTGTATATTGTACATCTGCTGGGTTTGGTCTTTTTTTTTTAAAAAAAAAACCCTTTTCCTTTTTTATTTTTTTTTAAACCTGAAGAATATCTCCCTTTGTATGGTAAAAGCTGGGGCTGGGAGGAAAGAAAGCTGGTTCCTCAGGGTTCAGGGGAGATAGTAGGCGATCTGAGGACCAAAGAGCTTCCTGCATTTCCCAGATCGGCCCTAAAATCTCCCAGACTGTCCTAGTGTGGCTGGGGTGAGGCGCTGAGGCAGCTTCCCATGTCCGTTGACTACCTAGAAAATGCAAATCCCTCGTATCCTTTAAGGGAGGGGGGTCAGTACCAGTTAGAGCTTTAAAAAAGAAAATGCTGTTGGGTTGCTGCAAGCGCAGGAGCGGTTCTTGGGGCAGGAGTCGGAGGTTTTTCTCCCTGCGTGGACATGGTCTTCGCTCATGTCACATCTCACTGGTCGCTTGAGCCTGCATGTATCTCCAGTTGGTTCCAGCATGTTGTTTTTGGAGGCATTTAGGGGAGAAAAGCATCCCAAACGTTTTAATCAGAAAACCTGAGAATTTCGAAGGCAAAACCTGGTGTTCTTTCTCATTGTAGGCTTTGTAAGTCTGCTTAGCTCTGTGAAAGGTGTATGTTGTGGCCCTCACCACATCTTCCAAAACTAGGCTGAGCAATTTTGGTTTTTGTTTTTAATTAATGATTCCACCAGTAAAGGCAGCTGGGAGGACCAGTAAGAGCTTTCCTTAGCATCACCGTATCACCTCAGTTCAGCAAAACACTTCAATATTTGCTTTTTAATCCCATCGAGCCTGGGCAGGAGTCAATTTTTCCTGACTTTCATCCTTTAAAACATCGATGTACCCAATTGCTGCAGGTTTCCGGTCACTGTGGTGGCTTTCCCACCTACACCAGCATCGCTGGTGGCGCATTGCACTTGCTGTCAGGCCGGGATGTGTGCGGCCAGGGAGCTGGAATGTCCTGTCAGTTTTCTGCCTTCGTGGAGGCAGGCAGACGTTTGGACTTGGGTTTTCTTTTTTTTTTTTTTTTCTGCGTTTTTGATAATCGTAACCTGTAACCTACAGCCATTGAGCCGAGAGCAATTCCTGCGTGTGACTTGCGCCCAGGGTGTTCTTAAGGACCCTGTGCCGAGACTCTGCTTTCCTTATAAAAGCAAATGGAGTGGTTGGGAGAGTCTGATACTGCTCCCGGCTTGCTGCAAGCCCTGTTGTTGGAGGGATTGGGTGAGCAGGTAAAGCGGGCTGAGACATATATATGTATTACTGGTGTTTGTTGACATGTTTTGGGGGTTTTGTTGTTTGCAATTTTGTACAAGTAAACCATATATCATCCCACAACCTGATCTGTCCAGCATCCAACTGGCAGATGCAAAATTTGGCCACTTGGAAAGCAGGAGCCAAACTCTTTGGGCAGGGTGTGACATGGTGGGGTCACATCCCCTGTGGGTCTGGCTCAAATCCCAGGGAAGAAAAGAGGTTTTGGTCCTTGAGAGCTACTCGCTCTGGCTCCCATCCCTGCTGGAGCGTGGTATTGAAAGTGAAATGTTGGGAAAAGCCTTTTCCTCTCCCACTGGCATTGGAGACTCTTTGCAGGTTCCTGGGTTGAGCATTTTATTGCAAAACCAACTTATTTTAATTAAAAAAAAAAAAACCAAAACCAAACACCATGCCTTTGCCGCTGTTTGACCTCCAGCAGTTGAATGGCTGAGCCAAGATTACAGTCCTGCTCGGCCTTGTGGGACTTGGCATGTTTATCCTGTCAGGGAAGGGCCCCACGATGCTGGGGTGCAGGCAGGTTCTTGGTGGTGCCGGAGATGCTGGTGGCTCTCCAAAAATGAGCTGGCACTTTGGGAAGTCTTACGCAGCGCTTTGCTGTATTTTACGTTTTTCAAATACTTGTTAAAAACAGGGCTTGAAGCAGTGCTCAGAGCACAGAAGGAAAAAAAAAAAAAAAAGGTTGAATTTTTGCTTTCCTCAGACCTTGTGCCTTTGCCTCCGTGACTCAAAGACACCCAGGCAAGACGAGTGATTTTATTTCTTGCTTCTTATGCCCTTTGTGCCCCAAACGGTATCAGGCAGAGCCGGATCTGTGCTGGCACTGGCCGGACATGGCTCTGCTCCCAGCCCAATCATTCGGAAAACTTCAGACCATTGGGTTCATGCCCCCAAACGCGCTGTGTAGCATTGGACGCCCCAGCCCTTCCCAGCACAGATCTGCATCAGAGATCGGGATTTTCCCTGGTGGGAGCTCGGGTGTTCAAGAAATAAAGCGAAAACAACTTTTTGCTTTTCTGTTAAAGATGCTTTTTTTTTTTTTTTTTTTAAAATATATATATAGGAAGAAAAAGGTGTCAGTGGCTTTGGAACAGGCAGGCATGTGCGGTGTGTGTCCTGGGAGAGCGGGGCTGGCGGGACCCCCGGCAGCAGATACAGGGGACACAGCCCCTTGGCCTCAGCCCTTGCAGTGCCACCACCTCCCGCAGCGTATAGCACTTACTGCCCAGCACGGTCGCCTCGTTATATCGGTGGTGTTTTATCCAAGGGGTGGGAGGCGCCTACAGCCTCTTCCAAGGGCTTTTGTGGTACGGACTTCATTGGACAAAATTGTCCTTATGCTTGTGGCTCTGTTGTTTTTTTAATTATTATTTTTAATGGAGAAACCAGTGCAGGGTGGGTTGGGTTTTGTGTTTTGTTTTGTTTTTCCTTCTGGTTTGGGAGTATTTTGGAATTTTTACACTTTAAACCAGAAAAACCTTCTCATGTTTTTGCAGAAATGACAGCAGGCTTCCACCATGTCTTGGGTTCGTTGACATTGGAGATGTATTTTTTTATTTTTATTTTTTCCTTTCCCTATTATTTTTAACTCGCTTCCAGCCACCTCCTGACCGTTGGACTTACCTCCTGAACATGTTGAGTCTTGCTGGGTCTCAAGAATCTCCTCTTTTTGCCCCAGCCACGGGTAATCCTGACCGGTAAATCCAGCTTGGAGAGTTTTCCCTCATCCATCTGGCTGTCTCCCAGAGCATGTATATGTATGTATATAGGAACCTCTTAATTGGGCACTAATTAATTGGAGGCTACTCCCCCATCTCCAGCCAGGACACTGCTCACACCACTGCCAGTGGGGGTAGTTGCACCCCAAAAGCCGGGTGACCCCACGTCGTCAGTCTCAGCACTGTTAGTGGGGGACTTTGTGGCGGTGTCACGGGGTGTGGGGGAGCAAGGAAAGGGGTTGGGGACACTTGGCACCGTGGCCGTGCCCCCGTGGGGCCACTGGCTGAGCAGGATGATGCTGTTATCAAGTGAATTTTTCTGTCTCGTTGGAGCTTTTTCTCAGCTGTCTTCCAAGTATTATTTTTATTGTTTAAAAAAAAAAAGAGGGGAAAAAAGTTAAAAAATAAAAATGTGAAATGTAATTTTTACAGCAGCAATATGAAATATATTTTATAAGAAATAAAAAGAAAAGTTGCCTCATAACTTGCTGGCTCTGCCATGTCCTTATAGCCTAGCCCCGGGGGGCACCCATGACCCCCCGGGACCCCACGGCCGCGCAGGGAGCCCTGTGGCACAGCCCTTTCTGGCACCACTAGGTAGCAGTGTCTGCCCGGCGCTGGGAGCCGCGCTGGCAGCGCCGCTCCCCCCCGCGGCCCCAGGCTCTGCGCATCCTCTGCTGTTTTTCCCCCAAAATCCCGAAATACCTCAAGTTTTAAACTTGGGCTCTGCAGGACGGGATTTGCATGTGCTAAACCCGGCTGGTTTGTAATCGGTGGCCCAGAGTCCTGTGGCCGGGAGCCCTTCCCTTGCGGCCGGTTAAGCGCTGAGCCGAGAAGTTGCTTGTTGATGCCAAAAAAAAATGGATAATTTTTTTTTTTTTGAATGTGTGTTGAGGTGCCAGCTGGCCGTGCGCGAAGCGATCCCCTAACCAGCCAAAGTCTTCCCCAATTAATTTTTAATTTCCAGCTGCTGGTCGAAACAGCAGCAGAAGTCGTGCCTCTGCCCGGAGCTGCAAAGTGGGGACACAGCAGCCCTGCCACCGGCTGGTCCCAGTGTGTCCCTACCCCTCTGCCGCAAGGTGCTTGGGTGGTGATGCCCCCCCTCCCCAAACGTGGGGGGCTCCTGAGCTGAACCCCTGGACTTCCAGCTGGGCTGGGGCCTCGCTGGGGGTGCCTTCCTTATCCCTATGGAAAAGGATTCTGGGTGTGCAGAAATTCCCCTTTTCTCTTAAACCCTAAAATCCTTTTTTTTTTAACCCTTAATCCCCCGCTCCCCATCCCATCCCATTTTTGGCTGAGGGACACATGTGCGATGGGACAGACCCTGCCGGTAGCTCTGCAGCAGCCTGCGTGAGGGGGATTTCTGCCATCCTGGAAATAACACAAATGTACAGAAATCTCCTTTTTTTTCCCTTAAAACCAAACTCTTCCCCAGCTGAGCAGGGCCATTCAGTCGTTCCCACCACCCCCACCCCCCCCCGCCCCCCCCCCCCGTGGCAGGGGGGCAGCAGGGACCTGCGTTGACCCAAGTGATGGTTGCCAGTCGCAATGATATCGTAGAAACAGTAAACTAATTTATTAATCCTTTTGCTATGTACAAGTTTAATGGAGAAATCTTTGTATGAAACAATTAAAAAGAACAAGATCTGGGATTTTTTTTTCATCGGGGTTATTATATTATTTATTTTATTATTCCTTTTTTTTTTTTTTTTTTACAAAGAGTGAAGGGCAGCACTGCGGGTAAGACCCGGGCGAAGTCGCTCCAGGTTTATGCTTTTTGGGTAGCAAATTAGGCAGGAGAATCAACCGGCTCTGATTATCCTGGGAGCGACACGGCGGGGGGGGGGGGGGAACCCGCGTCCCAGCGTGGGGACTGGGACACGATGCATGCCGGGGGGGCGGGGGGCCGCAACAAAAACATGCGCGTGGTTTGTATTGCTGAGCAAAGAAGTCAACCCCAGAGGCTTTACAAAACTTGAGGGAAAACACTGAAAAAAAGGGAAAAATACATTTTAGAAAAGGGAAAAAGAATTTAAAAAAAGAACTGATGTTTCCCAGGTGCGTTTTGGGCACTGGGGCAGGAGCCGGTCCCCGCTGTGGCGGCTGGGAATGGAGCCACAGTGGGACGCGACCCCTTGGCATCCCCCATCTGAAAAGTTGGAAATAAATCCCATGTGAAGGTATAAGCCCTGGCTGGGGGATGCTGAGCGCTGCCAGGGAAGGCACTGGGAATGTGGGGTGGGGGCTTATTTTCTGCTGGATCCAAGGTGGCTTTTTCACAGTGGCCAACCCAAAAAAAGATAAAACAAAAAAAGCCCCAAATCCAATTTTTTTTGAAAGAATCCCTTTTTTTCCTTATTTTGTTTAAATTTCTGCCCGCTCCCCCGCGGTCCCCTCCCCGCCCTCCCCATGGCATCTCGCTCCTGTCGCAGGCGGAGGCCGAAATTCGTCGGGTCCTGGTTTAAATCTGGCTTTAGTGAGTGAAGAGCAAAGTGATTTCTGAACGCGTGCGAGTCTGAAGCGCTTTGGGGTCCGTCAGAGAGAGGATGGAGGCTGCTGGGGTGGACAGGAGCAGGGTTAATTTTGCCTGTGCCTGGCAGAAGGTGCTGGGATGCGGTGCCGGAACGCTATAAAAAAAAATAAAAATAAAAAAATAGAGAAAAGAAAGAAAGAAAGAAAAAAGAAGAAAATAGAGAGGGGGAAAAAAAAAAAGGGAAAAAAAAAAGGGAAAAAAGTAGCAGCTGAGCCGAGAGTGGAGGGAGCGGGGGGCTCTCTCCCAGGGAATGCAGGGCTGGGGGTGCACCCCCTAATTTAGGGAGATGCCACCCGGGGGGAGGTGGGGATGGGGCAGAAAAAGGAAAAAGAAACAAAAAAAGGGGAAAAAAAATTTAAATTCTCCCAAATTGTAAATTTGGGGAGGGGATGGGGATGGGTGGTCTCGGCAGCTGCAGGGTAGAGAGGCTGGGGGCTCTGAGCATCCCGGTGGAGCCAGTGGCGGCACAGGACACTGGTTGCCGCTCGCCTGGCAATGTGAAGCTGGCGTGTTTGGGGAGGAATTATTTAATTTCTAAAAGGAAAAGGTTCTGTTTGATTTTCATTTATTTTCATTTATTTAGAATTACTTATATATTTTTAAAATTTTAAATAATTTATCTCTTTTTTTTTTTTTTAGTTTTTTCTTCTTTTGATTTTTTTTTTTTCTTTTGGGGCAAACCACCCTTCGGACCTCTTGGGCGCTGAGGGTAAAACCCTGTTGCCCACCATCGCTGGGGGGGGGCTGTCAGCAAAGGGCCTTTCCCCAGGCACCCTCCAGACACCGAGACACCGACAGCCACCCTCAGCATCCCTCCCCAGTCTCCAATTCAGCATTTTTAAGTTAAGCCATTTCCAATTTTTTTTTTTTTTTTTTTTTTTTTTGCCCCCTTTTTAATTTGCACCCATGGACATGTGGTGTAGAGGGGTAGAGGGTTGACTTTTTTGGCCATGGCGGACCTAGCCGGGCGGCGTGGGTCTCCGTTAGATCTCGTTGTGCTCGCTGATGCCGCCAGCGATGTCGTACTCACTGGAGCGGGGCGACATGCCCAGGTACTGCTTCAGGAACTCGCTAAACCTCTTCTGGTTGTTCCACTTCCTCGCCGACTTGCGGACCCCGATGAAGCCCCCGTACCGCTTCTGCACCCCCTTGGCTGTCGGTGCCGGCCGCGAGCTGCGCATCCCCCGCGGGAAACTGCCGAGCCGTCGGGAAATGTCCTCAGGTGGCTGCGGGAAGGCGCCTGGTGCCGGTTCGACGCCTTCATCCTCGGCTTCCCGTCGCCGCAGCAGCTCGCTTACCTGCAGCGGGCTCACCGGCACCGCCGGCACCGCGCCATGCCAGGGATCGCCAGCGTCCTGCAGGTCGTGGGGCCATGGGGCGGCTCGGCTGGCGGCAGCGCACAGCTCCCAGGTGGCCCGAGGCACAGCTTCGCCTTCGCACTCCAGGATGCAGACCTGTGCGGCAAACACGGGGATGGGAGTCAGATGGGGTTTGGTCCCCCCAGGGCTGTGGGACACCAGGCAGCACCAGCTGGTGTACCCCAAATGGCAGGTGCTCGAGCATCCCCCCACTTCCAGCCTGTCCAGTGATGCGACGTGTTGGAAGACACCCATGGAAAGGTGCTGGCAGCTCATCAGCCCTTGCCTGGCCTCATTTGGGGAGGTGTCCCCTCCCAAAACCCATTCCTGGGCTCCCAGAGATGGTGGTGGAGATGCTGCTCAGCTTCCCTCTCTGGCCCTTCCTGCTCCTCACTGGACATACTCCACACTTCCCCGTTGATGCTTCCATCCCACCACCATGTGCTCAGCACTGCAGGGTCCTTCAGCCGGGCATGAGCCCCAAAAAACCCCAAAAATCACTGAGTCATGGGAGGGTGGAGGTGGTGCCTGTGGCATATGCCCATGGCATGTCCTGGTGCCTGGGCTTGTTCCTCCCTAGGGGCAAGACTTTGCTTTTCTCCTTGTTGAACTTGATGAGGTTCCCACTAGCCCTTTTCTCCAGGCTGGCAAGGTTACTCCAGGTGGCAGTACGAGCCTGTGGTCTACCATCCACGCCTGCCAACTCTGCATCATCCGTTCATTGCTGAGGGTGCGTCTCTCACATCATCCCGGCCATTCATGAAGACATCAAGGTCCTCCAGGTTTCAGTCCACCTCACTGCCCATTTATCTATCCCGTGCTTCAGCAGATTGTCCACAAGGATGTCATGGGAGACAATGTCAAAGCCTGATGAAAGTCAAGACAAGCTGCTTGTCTCACTGCAGAAAGCTGTCAGGTTGGTCAAGCACGATTTCCCCTTCATAAATCCATGCTGGCTGCTCCCAGTGAACTTCTTGTCCTTCATATGTTTGGAAATGCTTTGCAAGATGATGTGCTCCACCACATCCCCAAGGACTGAGGTGACGCTGACCAGCCTATAGCTTCCCAGATCCTCCTTCATGCCTCCTCAAAGAGAGGTGTGACATCTGCCCCCTCCCAGCCCCCAGGAACCTGCCCTGGTCACCACGTCCCTTCAAAGGCCACCAAGAGCTGCCTCATCAAGAGGTGCCATCAAACTTCCTCAGCACCCATGGGTGCATCCCTCTATGTTTGTGTCTCATCGCTTTCCAAGAGGCCTCGTCCACTAAGGCAGGACACGGACCCAGCATTGCTGTGGGGTGATAGCCCCAAGTGGGCCACTACCACCAAAACCAGCACCCAGGGGAAACCATCCAGAAGAAAACCCTAGAAGAACGAAACTAAATAAATACCAAAGAAACCAGGGCTGGAGGGCCCAGATGGGGAGGGTTGTCTTCCTTCGCGTTGAAGCGTCTCCATCCCAGCATCACCTTCATGGCGGGCTCTTTCAAATGCCTAACACCAGCTGGGGACCCCCATGCTGAAGTGCGTTGGCGTGTCTCATCGCTACAGGCCATCTGCAAGACTAAAACCTTTGCAAAGACGCACGTCACCATGGGTTCATTGACTTTGCCAGGTGGGAAGTGCTACAGGTCCCAGCGTGGTGTCTCAGGGCTGCAGCTCGAGCACATGGCTCCGCAGCAGTCAGCTATTTCCATCCCCAAGGGCGGCCAGGCTCTTCAGACAAAAAGACAAAAGAAAAATAGTTGTCCCAAAGTGAGGTGGTGACGAGGGTCTTGTAGGCTCAGACACCTAAGAGGGTCCTTGTGGAGATGCTGAGGGCATCCTGCACGGAGCCGAGATCCTGTCCTGGGGTCTCCAAGGCTTTGGCAGGATCTATGGCTGATGGGCCACTGCAGTGGCCTGTGTAGGAGATGAAAGGTGATGGATCACATGGAGCTGTGATGAGCACCAGCTGGTAGGCTTCAAGAGGAATCACCCCGGACATCAGTCTGAAGACAACCAGCAGTCCTACCACCCATCCGCAGAGCAGCACCGGGAACATCTCAGCGGTCCTCAGCCACCCTGCTGTGTTCTCAATTCACATGGAAATGGCGTCTGCCACCAGGCCAGCTCATGGTCTTTTGGGAGCCCTCAGCAAACACCAGCCAATGCTCCTCCATGTCTAGTGCTGAAACTACCCAGGGCCGCTCCTTCTGACCTTCAGTTGGCATTAACGGTGTCACTGTGGGTTTGCACCATCCCTAGAGGACTCTGGGGACCAGGATGTAGGTGATTCATCCACAACTTGAAGACCAGCTCCATCAGCCAGTCCCTGTCCTGCTCTGGCAGCTGCAATGCTGGTGCAGGCATGCCTCTAACTTCAGGGGCATCTTCTATTTCTACCTCAGGAGGGCGGATGCTTTGGCCACCGAAATGGTGGGGGGTTGTATCCAATCCCACCACGATGGTTCTGCCAGCTGAAACTGAGCCTTGAAAGTCCTCTGCTCCTGGTTCAAACCACTCTTGCTTTGAGATACAACCTTGTACGGGACCCATGAGCCACCAACCATCCATCCCATCTCCTCTCCACCTTGCTGGCCGGGGAAGACAGAGCAAAATGCAGCTCCAGAGGCAGGACCAGGGAGGAAGGGGGGGGCCTGCAGAAGTGCTGGTGCCTTCAGACTGCAAAACAATATTTTGGGGCAAAACCAGGGCAGTTGTGCCCCAAAACTTGGGGGCAGCGATGTGCCATTGCAGAAGGCTTTGCCAGCAAGGGGGTGGCACTGGGGTGCTCCAGCATCTCCACAGATCCCTGGAAGTCTCTGGTCTCCCCTGGTTTTGTGGAAACATTTCCCAGTTCTGGGGGCTTCCTGAGCTGCTGGCTCCTTTTGGGTGGATGTCTTAACCCGCCGTGATTTATCGTCGCTAATAAATAGGCAAGAGGGCAGGGGGGAGGCGATAGATAAACCCCCGGAGGCAGGGTGGGAATGGGGGGGAAAGAAATGCTGCTGGCCAGGGCACGGCCGTGGCTCAGAGGAGCAGGAAAAAAAAGGTTAGGGGCTGGAAAAACCCCAAACCCCCTATTCAGTGGCTCTTTCCACCCAGCGTTGGAGGCAAATCAAGGGAGCGAGAGAGGCTGCGGGGGGCCCGGTCACACAGAGTGCTGTGGTTTGCCAGCCACCTGCAGAGCTGGTCCCATCCTGCTGGGGCTCAGGGTAGGATTTTGGTGGCTCCTTGGAGGATGGAGTCCCCTGGGGGGGTCCAGGGTCGGCATACGTAGGGGCAGCGAAGCTGCAAGCCGTGGGGCAGGAAAGCTGAGGTTGCTTGGGGTCTTGGGACCCTCCTTGGGCCGTCGCAGCCTTGTCCCCATCTCTCCCAGCAGCTGGTTTGGGGTCTGAATCCTCCCTCGGGACCATCTTGTCCAATGGTGTCCCTGGGGGGTGCCCAAGGAGGAGAAACAGTGACAGCAGGTGGCACCTTCCCCTCGAGGTTTGGCATGGACCGGCCACCAAAGCCCCCCGCCAAGCCCCCAAACCCTAACCCTGGCACAGGGAGGAGGGTGCCTACCCAGTGTGACAGGATGCAGCTGGCACAGCACCCATGGATGCTACCCCCATGGGTGCTGCCTGTGGCAGGGGACAAGCCAGCAGGCAGAGGGACTTACAAGGACGTCAAAGCTGTCCCGGTAGAGGTGGCGGTCGCAGCGCAGGCAGTCCCCCCGGCAGTCCCCCCGCACCCGGGCAAAGAGGCAGAGCAGCAGCAGGTCCCAAAGCACAGCCCTCATGGCGGCACCGGCAGCAGCTGCAGCCAGGAGAGAGAAGAGCCGTCAGGATGGGACCTGCACCACCGAGCCCTGCATGTGCACCGAAATGTGCCCGTTCTCAGCCTGTCTTCCCTCACCCCCCCCCCAGACACGCATGTTCCCAGTCCCCCTGACAAAATTATCCTTTCAGGAAAGGAGCCTGGCTGCCTCCTCATCCCCAAAACAGATCTGGTGTGTCCCAGCTTGATTTTTTCCAGGCTATCTCATGGCACAA